>NC_136071.1:697928667-699178667 GCF_964261635.1 Lissotriton helveticus | reverse complement strand
CAGCAGGGACTAAGTATTGTCTCATCACACCACAGTTCTTTGTCTGTTCTCTGGGAGACTACTTTATTTCTTTTTTCCTGCTTTGTTTCTGTGCTTGTGTGTAGTTTCGGCACCATAGCTGATTACATTTAAATATAGTTTTCCTCCCTCCCACCTCCTTCTAATTCCACAATGTTTTTGAGGTGTATTTTTTTGCCATGCCTCCCTTTTCGTGGTTTTATTTTTTAGGCTTTTAAGCAATCTTCGATTTTGACCGTCACTTGGGATTCTTTTCAGTAGGATGTTAGTTTGGGTGTGGGCTTTGTTTTACAGAGGATTGGGCTTGTCTCTCCTGAACATACAAGCATTATTAACCGCTGCACACCATATTAGAGAAGCCGGTATGCTCCAGCAAGAGCTATTAACTGTTTTCACAGTACCAGGGTGGCTCGATACATCCTTTGGATTATGAATGTAGATCTAGTGATCTGCACTAGTTGGGTTCCCAATCTACACGACACACCACTTCAATATGGCACCTCATTATTAGTCCTCTTTTCATGTTTGCATCCATTCGCCTCGACCAGACGACCAGATCCCAGCACTTCCAGTAGACTGACTCAATAAAAATTAGAATTGTCAGCAGCACATTACCGCACGACATGCCAGGGACCCAGGCAGACATTTCAGGTGCCGAGACAGGTGAGCACTATCCCCACCATGCAGATACCTATATTACCCGCGACCTCAAGGTTTTTTCGCCCGATAATACATATACAAGGATGTGCACCTCGATTGGGTATCTGTACCAGTTCCCATGTTAGGCATTGACACAGAAGCGATGTACATGTTTTTTTCGAGGTATTGTAAACTTTAACTGTTAGAAGCCCTGCAGTTGCGCCTTCATTAATTTCTCTCTTTTTGCTCAGTATACATTTTAAAACCAGATAAACACAAATGCTGCTTTACTTATATCGCAGTTTCAAGCAACATTGAGGTGTAGCTAAGCTACATTCCACCTTAAACGCCACATGATCTCTGTAAAGGCATATAACATTGATATAAGCAAGCAATAAATGTATATCCTTGGCTCCGTACCAGCCGGCAGCTTCACAATTATGACACTGCACAGTTTTCTAACATAGAGCCATAATACTAGTTCTCTCTCTATTTTTATAGTTACTGGTGTCGATTGAGTAATACCTCCACACCAGTTCGGGCTTCAACATTCTATGCACACCAAAGTAACCAATACTGTAGTATCGTAGGGGATCCTCAGGCTCTCTGGCATGCAACCATGCATCTATACAGGTAAATATGCTCTATGCAGGCATGGTACATCTAGCTCACATGCAGGCTTTTTTATGTCATGATTTGCTACTTTGTCCTTACAGTAACATAGAGTGATTCTCCAAAAACCTCCAACATCCTGGGCATATATTGCCATCTTTCCCACATGAGTGCTGTCTTGTCATGAACCGTGAGCAATGAATGAGATGGGGCAGAGGTGGTGGCTGGTGGGTAGTGAGAAGTATTGGATAGTGGTCTGGGTACAGGAGGTTAACTGCTGAGCGGGGGCCAGAGGCGTAGGGCCTAGATGAGTGGTTATTGAAGGAGGCACAGGTATCAGACAGACACCTGGTGATAGTGGTAGGAGTATTTAACATTGGTGGTAGCCCCAGTATCTCTGCACCGTCTTCCTCTCTCGGGTGGGATATTGCGATCCTCTGACCCTATCGTTAACCTTCTGATGGATTATTTAGAGTATATGTTATTGGATAGAGGCTCAAGGGTTAGACAGATGAACATTGGAGAGAATGTGTTTTTGATTGGTTCATTTGTGTCTTTAGATTTTCTGACCACACCACAATTGCATGCAGAAATATTTTGGCACATAACTCTGAATATTTGGACAGCAACTTCAATTGACTTCTGGCCAAAGCATTTGATATTTAGAAGCATATTAGGGGAGCCGACCCTATAGCATAAAAAAAGATATTGTCATTTACAATGCCAATAGCTTAAACTTGCATAAAAGCGAGACCTATTGCATTGCATATCTTTGTTAATGCTGGTACTGATGAAGTAGCAGTGGGGTGATGTTCCTCTGCCTTAGCGGAGGAGCCACCTCTAACCGCCACCTCACTTTGTCATGCGTCGTTCTCTTCTGTTCCTGCTTGAAGCAGGAAGCACAAACAGGCTCCCCTAGTCAATCAAAACACTGCAGTGTTGTGATTGGTCTGAGTGCCGGGGTTCGGCGCTCAGACGAGCAGTGGGAGCCTCACTATGTTCCTCACCAGGCTGTGCATTACAGCCTATTGGGGAACATGCTAAGTGCCCAAGACGACCTGCCAAGCAGTCATGCACACTTAAGTGCCCACCACTCCTCCCCTTGCTGGCTCTGACGCAGCCAAGCCCCACCCACCCTGTACACCGGAAAAAGAAAATGATAATAACAGTGTTATTATCATTTTCTTTTTCCCACTGCTAAAAATGCTGTGGGGCAACACTCCTCTGCATTAGCGGAGGAGCAGCCGCTGTAATAGAGGAGGTATGACGATTGCATGTGTGGGAGTTGGGTGAGGTTATATCACGAAGTATATACTGTAGAAGGGAATGATGCCTGGTGATTATCTCTGAGGATTACTGTGGAATGATTTAAAACATCAGGCTTCACTCCAACCCCTTCTCATCTCTCCAGTGGGGTACAATGCTTGTATGGCTTTTAATCAAATGAAATAATCGATGGGAATATTTATATACTGACCTAAACCATTCTGTGCATCCTATTGTTTTCCCCATATGACCGCCGCAGAATGATCTAGCTCTCTCTGCCCCTTACTGATGAACCAGGTTTATTATAAGGCATGCTTAAAGTGGCCAGGAGCTGAAGAATAATAAAAAGCTAAAATAATCACTGAAGCAAATTGATAAACAGTATGGAATGTCCTTTTACTCATAATAGAACAGAAAATAACATCAGGTATGAGGGCATGACCAGTGCATGGTGAGGTGTACTGTGTTTTTTAGGTTTGGTAATATAATCCTATGGTCCCTTAAATGGAAATGTTAATAATATACATAATTTGCTGATGTGAATAAAGGACTATAACTTCCCTTAAACATACTCTTCCATCCACGCATTCAATTAACAGCATCTATCTCTATACATTAACCCTTGTTCCACTCTTCTTCCCCCACACTGCCCGTGCTTCATTCATACGCTAGTCATTCACCCATCTCACGTATTCACACTTCAATTGGTGCATTCAATCATTCACTTATTCTTTTATTAATGTCAGTCATCCAACTAATAAATCACCCTTGCATTTAGCTATTTACCGATCCACACAGCCATACACGAAAACCTTCTATTAAGAAACATTTTCGTTTATAAATCAGACATTTTCTATCCATGATTTAGGTACAATCGCATTCAAGCTATTTTAACAGTTTAAGAGACATTGTTTGTGCTTTTTAACAATCATAGTTTACAATCATAAGGAGCTACAATGTATGTATCCGTTTTACTCATGGGAAATGCTTCTTTGTATCCTCGCATTATTTGAAGCTGTTTGTGGAGCTTTCCCTGTCTGGTCAGATAATCACATTTATAGCAACGCGTAATATTATGGAAGTGATTAAGGCCCCTATTTTTACCTGTGTGTTCTTTGCATACCTGAGCATTTGATGCAAAATAAATGCTGTAGAGTTCTCGATCAAAAGCAAGTTTTGGAAAGCGCCCTTGCTGCTACCTTGGTACGTTTTACGAAATGTCATCCTCTCTTTGGTCGTACCTCTAGGAGCCCAGTAGGTGGGTTTTTATCAGCCCAGCAGCCCAGCAGCCCTGCTCCCTCTTCCAAAGATCTGAATGCAGTGCCTGTAGCTCCTTTTAAGGGATCGTCTTGAGCGTGCGCATTAATGATTTTGATGGGGAGCACATCTCATCCTTTTAACTGTGAAATATCTTACAGATTACCTTTTTTGTCAGTGATAATATAAGAATGTTTCTGGGACACTGAAATGCCACTGCGGTATCCAGCACTAATGAAACCAGATGCATCTGTTACCCGACCCAATGATACTAAAGTAAGCTACCTCGAAATGATGAAAGACTGATTCCTTTCGAGATCTCATTTCCTTGCAAACATTTGCTTGTCCGATTTTTTCATCACAGGAATTTCTTCCATGTTTATTAACGCAGGTCCTCAATGTAAGCTGGGGGGAGCAGAAGGGCCTTGTGGAATTCTGCTCTGCCTGATCACAAGTGTACCAGTGTTCACACAGCCAATTTTCACTGACCAGAAAAACCTGTCAATAAGGCTTTGGCTGCCGCCATCAACCTCCATGTCAAGGTTTATTTCTAGCAAGGGCTGGAGTTATTTACATACTTTCTCCCTATCAGGTCATCATATTCCGCTTCCTGCTACCCTCACCGTTTCCTCCCCGCCCAGCATCTTTCACCAGCTCACATTTGCCACCTGCTTAGTGCAATTGGTAAATATGAGCAGTTATTACTCACAGTACTGATGGGGTATTACCCCATGATAATGGTAAATATGGGGGCAGAGTTTACACCCTGACAATACCGTGCAACTTCTAATTAGGGGCCCTAATGTGAGTGTGAGAGCGCGCGAGAGAGATAGAGAGTGGACGGGGAATGTTGCAGTGTCCATTTTCTCCTTCATGCACTTACTAGGGGGCATATTATCAAGAAACTACATTAAAATTATCGCCACTTTAGCAGCAGGAAACTGCAGCTAAAGTGGCAATAATGGGCTTGATAATATGCCCTGGAGAATTCCAATAGAAGTCCATGTTTTGGTGTGAACATGGGCTTCTATTGGAATTCTCCAGGGCATATTATTTATTATTTTTTTTTTATATATTTTTTTATTGACAAACTGATGAGAGGAAACATGCCGAATTAAATTGCCCATACAAAACTTATTGGATTTTCATATTCAGTTTCTAGCTTCCACATAGAATACGTTAAGCAAATAATAATTCATATTAAACACAAAAATTTATAAACAAAACAATCAGAATTTGACCAAATGAACAGTGTTGCAATAATTATACATACTTCATATAAAGTTTCTCCATATTTTCTCAAATTTTTTTTGCGAAAGAGCTCCTCTTAGTTTTGCTAGAGCTGACTCCATAGCGTGTATTTCTAATACTAAAGACCACCATTCCGAGATGTTAGGAGGGTTGGGGTATGTCCAGGTTCTGGCCAATGTCAGTTTAGCACAAGATAAAAGAATTGTAACCAGACCTGGGTAAAGTGGAGGGAAGGTATGTACATCAAGTAGAGCAGTAACCGCTGTAATGTTAGGTAGGTAGATCTTTTTGGTTTCCAGAGCTGTATGTACTTCCCCCCCCAAAAAACCCTCAGAATAGGACAAGAAAACAGCATGTGTGCCAGATCTGCTGCGTGCTCTGAACATTTAGGGCATTTGGTACGGTCGCCATAGCTGCTGTTGGGAGACCATTTCGAAATCTTCTCTGGTGTATAATATAACATGCATGTTGTTCTAAACTGTTGCAGCCTTAAGCTGGATGATCTGACTGAATTGTTAATATTAGATAAAGATTGGGTTATGTGTTTTGGAGTAATATTTAAGCCAGTTTTAATGCTCCATTTCCTTGCTAGTTTTGGGCAATCGTCAGATGTAAAGGCACAGAGATTTCTATACGCATCACTTATTATCGATTTGTATTTAGTTGCATATAAACAATTCCAGATATCACAGTCTAAGATGTTATACATTTGTTTTTTTCGTACCAGATAGTCGTGAATTTGGAAATATTTAAATCTGCACGTTTTGGCAGACCATACAAAATTTTAAGTGTGTGGAAATCTAAGAACCCTTGTGCACCGTATAAATCCCCCAAAACATTAACTCCCTGCGTAGCCCATCTTAGAGCTGCTCAATCGGTAAAGATTCCAGGAAGACCCGGATTACCCCATAGCTGTAGTTTCGGATGAAAAACTGTGGTCTTACAGAATGCTAATATATTTGTCCAAATCCTCACTATATCCCTTGCAGTCTTAAATTTTACCCTTTTAAAGTAGTTAGGGTCGTTTACTCCAAATAAGAACAAGTTAGAGTCAGCTTTTAGCATAAATAAATGAAAGAAAATAGTGTCTTCTCTGTTAAGCAGAGAGCGGATACGCCTGATAAACGAGGAGCAAAAATATAACTTGACATCAGGGAAATTGAGCCCACCCTGTCGGTTCCATTCTTGAGAAATTTCAACAAACTTCTAGCTTTTTTATAGCCCCAAATAAAGCTACTGAATATTCCGACCAGTTGTTTAAAAAAAAGATTATTTAATGCCAAAGGGATAGAACGGAATAAATACAAAAAATTGGGAAGTACCTTCATTTTGATTAAATTAATTCTGCCAAATAAGTTCAAGGGAAGTCTATGCCATTTCTTCAGAATTACAGTGGTAGATTTAATCAGTTCACTATAATTAATGTTGTTAATTTCCCGTATTTTAGATGTTATTTTCACGCCTAAATGTCGCAATTTTACAGATCTCAGGGGTCGCTACTGCCGGTGTATAATTAGCTATGATTTGCGTCTTATTTATGTTTAACCTATAACCGAATACTGTCCCAAATTTACAGGCTTCAATAAAAATCCCTTTCAGTGCCTCTGTGACATCGGATGAGTAAATGGCGATATCGTCGGCATAAGCCGTAATTTTCAATGCCTGTGTGTTAGACTTAAAGGGTATAATTCGTGGTTGTAGCTGTAGTGCATGGAGGAAAGGCTCGAGTGATAAGGCAAATAATAAAGGTGAAAGGGGGCATCCTTGACTGGTGCCCTGAGAAATCAAAAAGTCTGACGACGTCAGCCCCCCATAGCTGATAAAGGCACAGGGATTGTCGTACAATGCTTGTATCCCCTTTAAAAAATGCCCGCCAAACCCCATTATTGACATAGCCTGCCAGAGGTAGTCCCACCCCACTCGATTAAAAGCCTTTTCGGCATCCAACAAAATCATAGCGAGTGGGGTGGACTCTGTCTCGGCTACGTCAAAAGCGGTTATGGCCATATTGACGTGGGTAGTGGTATCTCTCCCAGTCACAAACCCGTGTTGCTGCGGGTTCACAATTTTGGGCATCAGAGGAGCCAGTCTTGTTGCCAGGATTTTCGCGAAAATCTTGGCATCAGAGTTAATCAGTGAAATAGGTCTGTAAGACCCCCTCTCTTCTTTCGGTTTTCCTTTTTTAAGAAAAAATATTATTTTTGCCGCAGTCCATGAGCGAGGAGCTACTCCGGTTAGCCCAACAGTTTGTATAACTTGTAGTAAAAGAGGTGAAAGTTCCTCTAAACAGAGTTTATAGACCTCGATAGGGATAGTATCCTCCCCAGCAGCCTTCCCTGTGGGCAAAGATGTAATAGCTTGACAGAGTTCAAGCTTCGTTATGTCGTCAGATAGCATATCAATTTCTGTAAGGTTACTAGGGTTGATTAGGTTCTCTTCTAAGTAATTTTGAATTAAGGAGGTATTGGGTGTAGATTCCGGGGTATATAAGGATCTATAGAAGTCGGCAAATTGTTCTAATATATCACATGATTGGTCATAAAGTTTGTTATCAGAGCCTCGGATATTCGTGATTGTGGTATTGGCTCTATCCTCAGCGACCTTATATGCCAACATTTTCCCGATTTTGTCCCCTCCCTCGTATTGCGCAATGATAAACTTATGTATATTAGCACTATTTTTTTGAATGAATTTAGCTTTGGTTTCAAACTTTAATTGGCTGAGCTTAATACATATTTCAGGTACCGTTGACATGTCTGCTCGAAGTGCGGCTGCTAGTAGTGCTTCCTGGACAGCAATATTAGATATCAAGGTTTCATCATGTTTACGCCGCTCAGCGTTTAGTCTGAGCACATAAGCCTGAGTAAAACCCCGTATGCTAGCTTTACAAGCGTCCCAGACCATGTTGCAAGTTGTAGAGTTTTGATTATGATTTATAAAGTCAGTGAGATGGGTTTTTAACTGAGTAATATAAACGGAGTCTGCTACCAAATGTCTGGGAAAAGAAAAAGGTCTAGGACCGGTATGAATGTGTGAGGAAGGGAATATCATCATTACGGGATTATGGTCCGAAGTGATTCGAGGGCATACCATCATAGAACAGGAGCAATAAATTGTCATTAGGTAAAGCCAGGTCCAACCGGGAGCATGATTTATGGGGTGCAGAGTAGTATGTATACCCAGGGATATTTGGATATAGACACCGCCAAACATCTTTGATATTGTGGGTGCGACATAGATCTAATATAGAAGCTCTAGTTTTACGCATCCTTTGAAAGCTTCCGGGCCTGGTAGAGTCTTGTTGGTAATCTAAAATGCTATTGAAGTCTCCCATTATGATTAGTTCCCCCTCCCAATCTAAAAGTTTTATGTTTAAGTAGTCAAAAAATTTCGGTTCATCTTGGTTGGAACCATACACCGCACATCTGACATATTTTTTATTATCGATAAACATTTGAGCGACACCCCATCTGCCATCCTTATCGTGAGCAGTTTGGAGAGTTTCTGCCCTTAGTCTTTTGTCCTTAAGAATAGCTACCCCTCTAATAGAGACCCCCATGGTGGTAAAGGTTAGAATATCATAGCCAAGTTGTTTCAGCAGTTTTTTATCCTTATCAGCAATATGCGTCTCTGAAAGTAACACTAAATGGGGATTATGTAGTCTCAGCTCTTCTGAAACAAGACGTCTTTTGTGTTTGCTATTTTGCCCCGAAACATTCCATGCCAAGCACCTTAAATGATACATTCAGAAAAAAGAGAATTCGTCAAGTAGAAAACAGATGTCCAGAAACCACAAAAAAATAGACATTTGCTCAATATTTTATCTTTAGTAGCATGCTCCCCCGTCAGGTTGTCAAAGTAATGTTTTGTTTTTTTACCCCCCACCACCCCCAACACCCCCCACCCTGCGGAGAACAAAAAACCCCCACCCTCCACCCCCAATCTCCCCCCCCTGGGAGGAGACCCCCCCCCCTTGTGTTTCCGCTGCCAATGTTGTGGCAGCACCTTCGATAGGGTACCTGGTTTGACCCCCCACCCCCTCTGAGAGAAAACAAAAAAAAAAAGGGAAGAAACCCTTCTAACATTTCAAATTATTGTATAAGCCTAATAAAATGTTCAGCTTGTAATACTGTCATAGTTGAAGATTAGCTCTTGCTTAGACTGGATACGAACAGTTCGGCCTCTCGGGTATCATTAAAAAAGTGCGTGTGACCATTCTTGAAGACCTTGAGACGGGCAGGTTCCTGAAGAAAAACTTGACCCCCGATAGCTTTAATAGGGTCCATCAATTCACGCATTTCCCACCGTCTATCCATAGTGGATTTGCTAAGGTCGGAGCGTGTGAACAAAGAGAGGTTCCCTATGGTTACAGGGGTGTTAGGTCGTGCTTTCTGCCAGATAGCTTGTCGCAATAAAAAATTGCCAAAATAAATAAGAAAGGGTCGGGGGAATTTACTCTCTTTGTTCTTTTGAACTAGGGGTAAACGATGCGCACATTGGATTTGGGAATCCCAATCCCAATCTGATAAGTCTGGGAAAGCTTTGGATAGTAAATTAACCAGAAAAGCCCTTGGGTCAGAGCCTTCGGATCCCTCCGGTATCCCAAAAAGTTTTAAGTTAGAACGACGCTGCCGATTTTCCAATTCCTCGACTTTTAGCTGAAGAAGTGTCATCTGAGCATCGTGTTGACTCACTACAGAATTCATACGTGTTGCCACCTCCTCTACGCCCACAACCCGATGCTGCAGCTCCTCAATGTCCTGTGAGACCCCACTGAGGTTAGAGGTTAATTCAGAAAGGGAGGCCTGAAGTTTGTTATTGTCTCCCCGAAGTTGTAAATAGTGTTTCTGTGCTTCAGCACGCTGGCTAGTTAGTAATTGCAAAATAATGTCCAGTTGAGAGGGTTCTGGCCCCGGTTTATCCTCCCCCTCTAGTGTGGGACCATCTATACTAGTTGCTGGCGTTTTCAAATTAGTATTAATAGTTGGTACATTAGACGGTGAAATCCCACCCTCAGATCCGGGACTTGATACAGCTAATTGTTCATTTGATTCATGCAGTGTAGATTTGGATTTATCTAATTGATCTGAAGCTAAGTTTGGTGAAACGCTTAATAGATTGATCTCAGGGGCAAGGTGGCATAGAATACCGGAAGATGGCTCCGAGTCAGTGGGGCTTGTCCCTGATAGTCTTAGAGTCATGTTTTTGACAAACCCTTTTGCCTCCTTCCATTTTCTAAGAGGACTTTTATCAGTGAGTCTTCTTAGCGATCAACATATTGCCTACAGAAGATCGATTTAAGATAGATCCAGTTTTCCCTCCTCTTTTAAACTTGGGCTTGGTTTTAATTTTTCGTCTTCTATCTACCGGAGATTTCTTAGAGTGGTCAGTTAACTTATCTGTCTCATCCTCTGTCTCTACTTCACAATCCTCATAAGAGCCTAGATCAGCATTGTCTCCAGGGCATATTATCAAGCCCATTATCGCTGCTTTAACCGGCGATAATTGTAACGCCGTTCTTGATAATATGCCCCTAGGTTTTTCTAAATTCAGAGAGGAAACTCTTCAGGCAGTCCTATTATCTGGGCATCCCAAACAAAGAGCAAACCTAGACAAGGACATAACCTATTTGGGCATGACAGGGCCAGATAGAGTTTTTACCTTTGCCTAGTTGCAAGCTGGGGCACCGACCACATTCCCCAGGCTCCCTTGCTGCTGCTGACACATCGCCAGGTGTCCGGAGGTGCTTAAAGCCACTCGTGAGGTCCTGTAGTGTGGGACTCACTTTTAGCTTTGCCTAGTTCCAGGCTGGAACACGGACCACATCCCCCGGGCTCCCTTGCTGCTGCTGACGCATCAGCAGGCGCCCTGAGTGCTTAAAGCCACTCGCAAGGTCCTGTAGCATGAGACCTGTTTTTACCTTTGCCTAGTTGCGAGCTGGGGCACAGACCACATCCCCCAGGCTCCCTTGCTGCTGCTGATGCATCAGGAGGCGCCCGGAGGCGCTTAAAGTCACTCGCGAGGTCCTGCAGCGTGGGACCCAATTTTATCTTTGCCTAGCCGTGAACTTGGGCACGGACCACATCCCCCAGGCTCCCCTGCGGCTGCTGTTGCATCCGCAGGTGCCCAAAAGCGCATAAAGCCACTCGCGAGGTCGAGCAGTGCAGGACTTGCTTTTACCTTTGGCTAGTTGCAAGCTGGGGCACGGACTACATCCAACAGGCTCCCTTGCTGCTGCTGATGCATCGCCATGTGCCAGCAGGCAATTAAAGCTACTCGCGAGGTCCCTCAGCGTGGGACTTGCACAGGTGCGCCCAGGCCAAGGGTGGGCCCGTCGGAGCCCGAAGGAGATTGGACTAAGCCTATCCGCTTGTTTTTTTGATTTTTAGAACCCAGGAATTTTAGTGTAGTAACCCAACTTTGAGAAGCTTCGAGAAGGCAAACACTCTTATTCTTTCCACTGTACTTTGACGTGGCCCAAATGTGACCTAAATTCTACTTGCAGCCTAGACCGTTTAAAAAAAACTATGCGGAAACGGAAAACAACTCCAGCCCTAAAATCCACCGATACCAACTTGGATGGTTTTCTGCAAAAGCCGTGGGAGCCATTAACAAAGAAATAGATCTGGCAGAACATAGAGTCTCGTTATCCTCCCCCGCTGCTCTACGGCCTTCCGCTAATACAGACCCCCACATAGACATGATTGAGTTGGATATTGACCCTAGGGCCCAAGCTCCACTTTTGCATATTGTTAGAATTGTGAACCAGGTGGGAGCACAGACTGTACCTGATGGAAAGGAGCATGCCCTCAACTCAACCTTGGAGAAGAATGGACTTTTGCAAATAGCAGGGGGAAAGAGGAAACAAACAGAGATGGCAGGGGCTGATCACAAGCTGAAGGGCCATTCTCCTATGGTGAAGAGAACTAGACAAGACCGCATTATAGGGAATTGTTGCAGAACACGAGTGGGGCTCTAAGAGGGTTCCTATTTTAAAGATCATATGTTTCCCCTAAAGTAAATCCACTGGTTCTGCCCCTTTGGGAATTTGTACCTCCTAGGAACAACCAACATCTGGGACAAGAGACATCAAACCAGTTGAGATCTGATTTGTTAAATAGAGGCAGTTCCCAACACGGATACCTAAGCACTAATGCCCAAGAGCACAGTTCCTTAAGTAGGGAGGGTGCAAAAGATTCAATAAACTTACCACTAAATTGCACTCCTTACACCTTGATTTTGAAGGAAGTCCCCCATCTCTCCCCTGGCTGTCAAGAAAGCTGCCAATACCTTAATAACAAATCAGCACATTGGTGCCACAGCAAAACTTTGTCCCAGATAAACTGGTTAGACCACATCATCATGGCCAGGCGTGTGAACTGATTGGGCCATATGGCTAAATCAGTCGAAGGGGAATGCGTGGTCCTTAATTTTAGGGATGCCAGGTCTGTACACTCGCTCTTGGGGCACCTTAAATACCCACTTAGGGGTCATTATAATAGCGGGCGGATCGCCACCGCCCGTATGGCGGTGGTAATCCGCCCGGTATTTACTACTGCCCGCCACCCATTTCCCCCTTGCCATATTACGATGGCGGGGGGGACCCCAGCGTACGGAAAGACCGTCCGCCGGTTTTCCGCCGGTCAAACAGGCAACTGGGTGGAACAGGGCTCAGATATGATGGCAGTGTCTGCAAAACACCGCCATCCATATCATAATGGGCAGCGGTACAGGGCTTTCCTTGATGGAGACTCTGCCATGAAAAGCCAGGCGGAGATCACTTTCAGGGGCCCGTTGCGGGCCCCCAGGTGTTGGGAGGGTTGGGTGTACACTTGGGGGGTTCCATGGTACCACCCTCCATTTGAATGCACAATGTGTCAGGCACCGCGCGGTACTTGCCACGTTGTGCATGCAAATGCCCGACATGCATATATTGCATTGTGGTGGGTGCTGCTTACAGCACCGCCCACCACAATGCAATGTATGCGGGATGCCACGGCCACCGTAGCAGTGGCATCCTAATCTCCATGGCGAGACCGCCGCACCTATGGCAGTTGGTCCCATTTCCCAGTAAGGTGGTGGGCTGATAAAGTCCGCCTGCCATCGTAATAGGCACCTTAGTGAGAACAAATCGATAAGGGCGCAACCACAGGCATTCAGTTTAAGACAAGGGTCTCTCCATATAGGCTCAAAAACAGACTCCCATATACAGCCTCCCTTATCTATCCACTCTAACCACTCTCAGGCCTTACCAATATTGATTGACTACACACTCATCTTAGGCAGGCAGCTGAGAAGGGAGGGCTGGGACAGCAATGTATCAACTCAGGGAGTGACCCTTATAAAGGTGAGCCTGGAAGTACAGGGCCTGGACATCCAATTGGTGCCACATCGCATGTGCCCACTAATAACACTAACGGTTTTGATAATTATGAAAACATTACTCTGCTTTTTAATGACATTTTTTAAGGTGAACTCGCAGCTGAAGGTCCCGAATTATTAGCTCACAGCACGCGGCCCATTTTCAATAAAATACTTGAGGGTGCAATGAACCAGGGACATACTATCCTTCCCTTTAAAATTATTTCCTGGAATATCGCAGGAATTTGTTCCAAACTTACGAATGAGGTATGGCTAGAGTATATTATTAAAGGCTTCAATATCATCTGCCTCCAGGAAACCTGGTTCAGGGATGATATTTTTTTAGGTGGATATCGCTCCTTCACCGTTCCCGCAATACCTTCTGCAGTGGGGAGGTCCAAAGGAGGGATTGTGTTGCTAATTTCAGTTAAATATGGAATTTTGAAGGCTCTCTGTATAAGCTCATCACCCTGGTATCAATTAATAATGAACTCTAACCTAATAAGATACTAGTGGTGAAATGGTATATAACATCTTTAACCAAAACAGCTGCCACGTTATTGAATCCCGGCAGGTGGAAGTCACTAAAATCACTGGGAAGTGGCAGCCATTATGTATACTTTGGGTGGGGGATTTCAATTGTACAACTTGTAAGTATAGCTTCCGACAGGTCTGTTGGACACTGAGGGACAGCCCCAGCCACATTTTGTTCACTCACGCCAAGGAGAAGCCTTAAATTCTATTTTTGTTGGGAACGATTTAGGTTTCAATAATAACCTGGTCCGTGGCTCTCGACCCCAGTATCCTACCTATGTTGGTGGTGGCAGGGAACGTTTTATTGACTATATGTTAATATCCAGGACATTTGCTCCGCTGGTGTGTGATTTTATGGTGAAACCTAACTGTGCTAGCGACCACAATCCCCTCATAGGCTGGGGAGGGTGATGATCGTCTGATTCACTATAATTCAAATGAAGGGGTAAACTAAACTGGGGTAAGATAAACACTCCAAAATTCGAGGAAGATACTATTATAGCAAACTATCACTCAATCATGAGGTACTTGCAGCAAGATCTTCCCCCAGCTGAGGTCCTCCGAGAGTTCGGGCAGCTGTGCTCAGATGTGGCTAGGAGGCTAACCAGATCCGTTCATCATAGGGAACCCCAGAAGGTATGGTGGTTTAATGCTGAATGTACAAGGTCCCAAAAGAACCTTAAAAGGGCCCTTCATGCTATACATTGCAATAGAAATCTAATTAAAAGCGCAAAGCAAATTTATAAAACCACTATTGGGAAAAGAAAAGAAGAACTGAGGAGAATGGCAAGGGAAGACCTGGAAAGGGCAAGCTCCCCTAAAAATACTAAAAACTTCTGGGACATCATTAACCACCCTCTATTCACAGAAGAAGTGATACAGATGGACTCACTGATCCTGGGGATGCCTGGGTATCTCACTTTACTGCTATATTGAATCCGCAACTCAAGCAGTTAGATGAGACCATAGGGGAACTGCCTGTAGATTTAATCGCAGCCCCCCAACTAAGTTCATCTATTGCAGTATCGGAGGTTGAGGAAGCTTTAGCGCAGGGGACTTGTCTGGAAGCTCCAGGCCCTGATGGGGTCCCACTTGATTTGTTCAAAAGGAATCCTACTTTGTGAGCACCCCTATTGACAAATGTTTTTAAAGCAGTAGCTATCGGCCCTGTGATGCCACAGCAAAGGTACTGGGGAGGGTCCTCTTAGCCTGACAAGTGGCCTGGGCTTCCTTCACAGAGGTCATATCTAAATTACAATATGGTTTCAGGCGGGGATTGGGCACTAATGAGCAATGCCTCAATGTGTCCCTAATTATCAACAAGTACATCAAGGCCAGGAAGGGTTCTATCCACCTGTTTAATGCCTTTGACACCGTTTATTAGCATAAATTGGGGGACTTGATGGGAAGAATGGGTGTAGAAGAAGAACTGATATCTCTCTTTTGCAGGTTACATGCTAACACCACAGTTGTTATAAGATATGGCACCCGTGGTGAAAAAACAAAGCCGATTGTTTCTATAGAAGGTGCATTTTAGCCCCCTTTCTTTTTCTAATGTACACAAACGGCCTAGAGGCTTTTTTGTTAAACAAGGAGATTGATTTTCCTCAAATTGGAATACCTCAGTCCCACTACTATCCCAACATTGCTTAATGCTTTTGCTGAATTGATTTTGTTGCTTGACCTAAAAGTAAATTTCATTATATCATTTCTATGATATGTGGCCCCAAATCGACAAAACAACATGGATTTTGGTGTAAAGGGCAAAAGAATAGAGAAGCTAAACAACTTTACTTGTTGGGGAACTTATTCAATAATAAGATTAATTGGGAGCAACTAATAACGGCAAGGGTTCATCACACAAGCAGGGCCATGGAGGGCCTTCGTTGCTTTGCATGCAAATTAGGTCAAAATCCTGTGAGAGAGCTAGTTACTTTCTACAAAGCTAAATGTCTGTGTTGCAACACTACAAAAGCTGCCAACTACAAGTTTTGAAAAACACATTTTTAAAAAGGTTATTGATTATCCCAAATAGCGCCCCCATACTCTTCTGTCATAAAGAATTGGGATTATATTTAATAGAGGACCATATAGGTAGTACCCCCTACTCTTATGGGTGAACATCTGTCTGACAGATGAAATAATGTTGTAAAGGGAAGTATTTAAAGATTTATTAACATGGAGAATGCACTAATGATTCCATAGATTCGATTTGTGAGAGACAAATTTCAAGAGATAGGACTGGAGCATTTTTATGACAACCCTGAAAGCATTCACACAAACGCTAAAGTTATTATCAAAGAGGAGCATCACTCTAGGGATGTTATGCACCACTCCCCAGTTTGAGGAGATGGGTCTCTTATGCTTGCTCCCTGCCCTAGAGCAATTTTATCTAAAGTTCACTACTAATGTGCAGATTCGATTTTGTTTAACTAGATTTCATTTACGCAGTTTGCACTTTCTTATGGCATTCCAGCGTCAAGTAGTGTGGGCCGACAAGCTCAGGCCATGCCCCTGTGATAATTCGTCTAGCCACAGCACTATGCACTTTATTCTATTCAGCACTTTATATAAAGAGGCCAGGAGAATTTTTTAACCCCACTTTTAGCGAAAATTCGCCCCTGTACATATTTTGATGTTTTCCATTTTTACACACTCTGGTTACCCCTGTTATCGACACTGCGGTATCTAATTATATTAAAATGTTGATGGCTATTTGAAAGCACTATGAAACATAGAGACTGAATAAGAATGATGCAATTTCCTGTTACCTAAATCTATACGACTGGAATTTTGTAAGATTTTTATAACACTATATATTGAATTCTTTAATTGCAGAACTCTATGAATTGTTCCTCTTTTTCTTCCCATTTATTGTGATTGTTGTATACATTTTTAATCTGTAAAGATTTTATTTGTCAAACGTTTATGGTTCTTTGAGAAGCAATACAGTTCTTTTGACTTGAGTATTTGACTTGAGCTTTGGTTCACAAACCATTTTTCAGTGAAACATACAAGGCAAGATAAAATGATGTGCACCACGCACCATCCCAAACTGCCACTCACCAGAATCACACCCATATGACCCAGGAACTCTCATAGCATCTGCACAACACATAGACCAAGCCTCGTACATATCTAATTACCACACACCTTCATACTACAGAACACTCATTCCAACTCATGCTCATCAATGCTCATTCTGCAGTATTTCACGCACCTGACATTGCAGACCTAATCACATATGAAAAGTTTGATGCTCTCTTCATCATAGAAACATGTCTCATGCCCACATCTTCGCACATCATAGACATACTTCTTTCCACAGGCTACATTATCCATTGAGTGGAATGTGCATATAAGAAGAAAGGAGGCCCGTCTTTCATCCATAAGTTCCTCTGGTCCTTCACCCTTGGTAAGCAAGTAACACTCAACGCCTTGGAGGTGATTACATGGCATTTTCCACTCTCTGCATTTCAGACCACCACTTTCTATCTCATTCACAGGCCTCCTGGGGTGAACAAGTACTTCATTGATGAATTCCAAGATATTCTCACCACCTCGACCAGTCAGCATGCTCACACCACCCTCTTAGGTGATTTCAACCTCCCAGGAAGCACAAGCTCAAATCAACAGGGACACCCTCTTTAACCTCACTCAAAGAGGTACAGCATGTCACACAATCAATACACTCGAAAGGCCACTTCCTCAATCTTGTCTTCTTAACATTACAACAATCCAATGTAAACCACCCTACATCTGGATTGTACTGGCTTCTTTGCCGTCCTTATCTCCATGCTCAGCCTCCTACCAACAATCCAATATCAATACAAAAGAGGAAATCACACTGTCAGATCCTTCAAAGATGTCTCTATGGACTAATATATCTATACTAATGCTGAGTAGGGTGATGGGAATTGTATTGTGCATCAGCTCAGGCCAAAAGGATGAGAGGTTGAGGATTTGGCATATTGAATGTGTTGGTAGGATGACAAACTGTATCACACTGGGTGTGTGGATAAGCTTAGGGAGGGTGTCTCTAGTACTTTTCTAATGACTGAGATGTCTGGAAGGTTAAAGTCACTGTTGATCATAGTTTAGGCATTTCATGAAGTGATTAGAAGGTACAGGAATTCATCTCTGAAGGTCCCATTCCATCAGGGACGTCTTCAGATGAGGTAGAAGGTGAGTTGCATAAAATGGGAAGTAGCATAACAGAAGCTCTATAAAGTTTAATGTTGGTAAAACAAGGGGATCTAACAGCATTTTCCATGTAAGCCAATAGCATATTTAGCAACACAATGCACTCAAAAGAGATTGACCCAGGCTAAAGAACAATTTGTTAACAAAACAGCTCTACTAACTGTAACTCTTTTCAAAACGGTTTGCTTCATAAATGACCACTTCTGACATCCTGTCTTGAAGACACTTTAGACCCCAGCATTTTCTAGTAGATATTATATAATTTTTTAAAGCATTAAACAGGACTACACCAGATGAAGGAAAACGTCCGAAGCACTTTGAGACTTATTCATGAAAGCCTTTTTAAGCACAAGTTCCCCATCCTTTATCTCTACAGGAAAGGACATTACTAAGATCCTGGCAAAACCATCTTTAAATGAAGATGCCAGGCACACACACATTATTCCACATCAGCCATCTGCATAGAAAGTAACATCATTGGCTTCCTGCCAAAACCATAATTAAACTTAGATGCCAGGCAAGCAGACTCCGTTCCTCATGCTCCTTCCGTGTTGTGTGGTGCAGTTGGACAGCAGTTCAGTGAGCAGCTGCCAAGGTAGCATGGAGGAGTGTTGCACAACATCGTTGGGTAGGGGACGGAACAGGGTTTCACTGAGTGTCCGTGCTTCACCAGCCATTGAATAGGATGTAGGAGGAGGGTTGAGTGCAGGGTACCATGGGCAGCAAACAAGTGATGTCACTTCCTGTGCATATGGATGATGGGAAATCCTGGAATGTCACTTCTTGCACAGGTGGATGATGAGAAATCCATTGATGTTTTTTTCCTGTGCAGATGGATCATAGAAGATCCACTGATGTCACTTCCTGTGCATGTGGGTAATGGAAAATTAAGTCCTCTTGCTTGGCTTCTTTTTTTAAGACAGTTTTGGCAGAAAACCATTGATGTCACTTCCTGTGCCAATAGATGATGGGAAATCCTGTGATATTACTTCATGTGCAGATGGGAAACGAAGTCCACTTGCTTGGCTTTTTCTTTCAAAGGTGTTGTTGGGAAGATACAAGCGATGTCACACCCTGTGCAGATAGATGGTAGGAGGTGGAAAATCCAGGAATGTCACTTCCTGTGCAGATGAATGATGGGAAATCCAGTGATGTCACTTCCCGTGCAGGTAGATGGTAGGAAATTAAGTAATGTCACTTCTTGTGCAGATGGGCAATGGGAAATGTAGTCCTCTTACTTGGATTCTTATTTTAAAGGTGGGTTTGGTGTGAAAGCAGTGATGTCACTTCCTGTGCAGATGGATGACAGGAAATTCAGTGATATCACTTCCTATGCCGAGGGATGCCGGAAAACCTTGTGATGTCACTTCCTGTGCAGCTGGGCAATGGGGAAATGCCCAGGGAATTAATTTTGAAGGTAAGGCTATTTGTTTAGGTATTTAATGTAGTTATATATATTATCTTAAATATGGTTGCAAAAAATATTATTGTTAGTGTCTTACATTTACTATTATAGGTTATTATTATCTTACCAACATTTGTGTTTAATTCGTATTTTTATAGTTTATACATTATTATATGATTGTTTTTTATTTAATCAGAAATGGTTACATTAGTAGTTGGGGTTTTCGTTGTAGAGGGTAGGAAGTTTCTTATTATGTAAATTATTATTTAATATTCATAACTAATTTTAATAAGTAATTTCATTATGTAATTGATAATTAGTTATGCAATGTATTTAATCATTTATTTCTATTTTAATGAATTGCTGATATTTGATTAATTGTTCAATTGTAGATTAGTTTATTTGTTAAGTTGTGTTAATTGATTTTAGATTTACTGATTGTTATGCTTTATTTATTCATGAATGTAATATCAACATGTTTTATTAAATGGTAATATGTTTTATTCATGTTAATTATTTTAAGTGTTTGCTGGGTATTAAATTGAGAAGCGTTTTAGTGGAAAATATTTATTATTCTTTAAGCATTATTTATTAAATTTTTAAAATTCAATATATTTTTCATTTATTTTTTATATTTAATAGTCAACATTATTATTTTAAATTCATTTCAAATTGTAATTATTATGTCTAAATTTGAATGATTAGTTAAGAAAATGTAGGAGTGGCAATAGTAAATCTGATCACTTCAAAATCCAACACTTTCTCTACTTTTGTTTACATTGGAGTAGGATTAGTAAATCAGACCCCTTCAAAGTGCAACTCTTTTCATACTTTTGCTCACATTGGAGTAGGAATAGTAAATCTGACCCCTCCAAAGTCCACCATATTCTCTACTTCAAGTGCAACACTAATTTTGCTTACTTTGAAGTGGGAATAGAAACTGGAGTCTGTGAGGTATGGAGTACGGCATTGCCACCATCCAGATGTCAGAGGACGAGGACTTACTCATCCCCTGCATGTTGCGTCGACAACGTAGTGCAACACTGAGTAAACACCCTTCTCACTTACAATAACCCAAGCAGCGCTCTGATAACCACATGACCTCCATGCTTCAAACAATAATGGTGTTATATTTCTTTTAGTGCCACCAGCAACTTTCCATGATCTGTTGACATATGTGCTGCTACAATGATTAACACTTACTAACCACATGACCTCCATGCCTCAAACACTAATGGTGTTATATTTATTTTTAGTGCCACCAGCGACTTTCCATGATGTGTTGACATATGTGCTGCTACAATGATTAACACTTACTTACCCCATTCGTTCTCACCCCCCATTTGTGTTCCCTTTACACAGGTCTATCAATTCCCCAGTTAACGTCAACTAGGGTTTCTCTACCGCCCCTGGTAATTCACAACCACTAATTGAATACCAGGCGGCAGTGCATGCAATCGACTTTTCTTTACTACGGCCCTGAAGAAGTGCCAACTGACCCATTAGGGGCAAGACTAGGCACGAAACATGTTGACCTTCCACAATTAGACTGCCCCTTAGGAACATCAACATCCTCATAGGGGCCCACTCTCGTTTTTATCTAGGCTAGAGCTACCTTTTCATTAAAACTTGATTGTAGAGGACTGCTCTATACCTATTTTATTTTATCTCACTGTGCACTACCCTGCACCCACATGCACACGCACCTAACGGCTTCCTCTTCAAATGATCCCCGACAAAGAGCCCCGGTTTCGGGAGCCCGTCAGGCATTGCAGCGCCGGCCTGACGAGGGGCAACCGCCCTATGATGAAGCATATTAAACAAAAACAACTGCCAATACTGTTTGCTTCAAATCAAAAAAAGCTACATCACCATCTTGGAATCTAACACAACATGGGGTTCAGACTACTCTTTTAGTCAAAATAAATTAATTTATTTTATTTATATCTCAAAACATGATTTCTTTCATAGAATTTTATCTTTTGAACATTTACACATCTCATATTAGAACAACAACAGAAACATTAGAAATATTAAAACACATTAGTTTAAAAAATCAAACAATCAATCATACACCCTACTGCAACATTCATACACCACTCTCTTTCATGCAATATACAAAAATACTTCACAATAACCTCTCAGTATGATCTCATCAATATATACAAAGGCATAGAAACTCTTTTTTTTACATCAATTCATACATATTCCTTGAAACTTAAACAATTTCGTGATCTTATGGCTTGAAACTCAAATGGTGTCTGATTGATGGTGTATGATTGATTGTTTGATTTTTGAAACTAATGTGTTTTAATATTTCTAATGTTTCTGTTATTGTTCTAATATGAGATGTGTAAATGTACAAAAGATAAAATTCTATGAAGGAAATCATGTTTTGAGATGTAAATAAAAATATATTGATTTATTTCGACTAAAAGAGTAGTCTGAAACCCATGTTGTGTTAGATTCCAAGATGGTGATGTAGCTTTTTTTGATTTGAAGCAAACAGTATTGGCAGTTGTTTTTGTTTAATATTGGTCCGTGGCTTGGCCTTACTGTTGGGAGCCCAAACCCAGTGGTTCTTTTTTGCTATGATGAGGCATGACACCTCTCGGGTGTGTGAGGGCATCACGAAGAAAGACCTGTCTTTCCCCCTTCCCCCATTCTTCCCCCCACCACTCACATTAGAACTGCACACTTTCTTTAAACACTAGGACAAGGACCTGAACAGAAGTTCTGAAGTCACTATCTGGAAGAAACGGATTGACTTTCTTTACAAGAAAGGGCTGGTCCCAGGTCCCATTTTTGTTTTTTTGGCATTGTGTTCCTTGAGGGAGAGATTGCAGTCCATGGTGAATACAAGTAATTTTGGCATTTGGTGATAGTTGGGGTTTGAAACTGTCAAGCTTCATGCCATTGAGCCAGGATTGTACCTTATCATGTTTGTTGTTCTCAGCAAATAATAGGAATTGTGACTTGGTGGGGCTAAGCTTCAGATAAGCACTGTACATCCACATCCCAATGATTTCACGTAGAGTTGTGTAACATCACCACTTTGGGGCATCTTGATGCTGTTTTCTGTAAGTATAGCACTAAGTGGCTCAGGGTAAAGATTGAACTAGGATTAGTTCGAACCTTCTACAGGTTAAGCTGATTGCCTCAGACGAATGATAGATCTCAATCCATACAATTTCACCACTTGATATTCATGCATATTATCTTGCTTCATAATCATTATCATTATTATATGTTATTGAACTTTGGAATGCCCAGTGTGATATCTGGACCCAAACTGCTGTTACTGGTTGTTTATTGATCCAAATTGCATTTGCACTTTATCTGATTAGAGGGTCTAGGGCTTAAATGTGCTACCTCATAACTGAGCAGCAGATGAGGTCTTATTGTTGCTTTATAAGGTTGCTTCGGAGTGTAAAGGACTTTCAGTATTGATACAATTACTTTCCTAAAATAATTTGGCTTGTATTAATGTACTTTAGTTGTCCTGTACAAACACTTTTATCATTTTAGAATTGGTCATATCAAACAGTCATTAAACTTAGTCTTATAGCCGTCAGGTGCCCATGATGGCAACTGCATACAGCACTTTATTCTGCCTACTGCACAGATATGTAAGATCGCCTCTAACTAACCCTGCCTGTGTACGGTTGCACTTTTTTGCTGTCTTTGCATGTACAGGTTTCTGAGGCTAAAAGCCTTTAGCTAACCATGTCGGCACTGTATTTTGCATGTTGCATGGATATATATCCCTCCTAATTAATCTTGCTTCAGCACAGTTGCATTTTTTGTTATTCCTGCTCATACAAGCTTTTGAAATTCAAGACTTTCAAGCCTTGGTTGGCATGGTTATTAACTAGTTTTAGTTTCCCCACCTGCCTGTGGCATAGCCACCACACCCCCTTATAGAGTCACCAAGCATTTATTAATAGCGTCAGGGTTTTATTACAGTTAGACATAATATTTCCTGTCCAAGCACCTCATGCATGGGAGGTGTACCTTTGTTTTAACACATTGATGACTTGACTCATTGTGCCTTTATATAGAAACTAACTATAGTTTACTTGTGTTGTCGGGAAGGACGGAGGACATAGTTATGTCATGGAGGAAAGCTGTGTGGCTGTTTGTCTTTTAAGGCGTCTTAAGCTTAGCAGCTAGCACATTGATTCCCTGAAATGAAAAAAAGGAGGAATGCTAGTAAAAAAGAAATTATGCAGACAGGCATGTTTAATTTTTATTTTTATGGATCATCTGCATTATATGTCAAATATGTTTTTATTATTGTATGATGTAACTGTAAAGCTGAATCAATAAACTTGACTTGACTATCTGGCTTTTCCATTAACCATCAACACCCAATTGTCCTTTGTGTGGCCTCTTTTCAATTCATTCCGTGCTCTGATTTATCTCTTTAGCCATCCATAGCTAATCCCTTAGTTGTAGGTAAAGTCATATCTCATATACCTTCCATCCTACCACCCTTTTCTCCCTTTTGGGGCTGGTGAGAGATCCAGATGCCCTCCTTCATTTTGACTCTTCCCCATATTGGGCACCAGCGGATGATCAAAACATGTCTATTGTTACAGACCACGGTGAAAGTCAGCAGCATTGATGTTAATGTTATTACATCACAACACTCTTTTTTCTGACTTGTCAACAAATGCTATCTCTCCTGGTGAGGAAAATCTGTTTTCCTTCTTCCCTCTGAACCCTTTCCTTTCTTCTCTCACCACTCTCATTCATGGTATATGGAACTTCCTCTCCACTTTTTCTGATGTCATGAATCCATTGCACACTAGACACTGAAGTGATCCTCACATACATCTTCTGTAACACTCTATTATCCCTTTATATAATAGGTCCACATTTCCCATTGAAAAGTATTTCCCAATTATATGTTACACCCAAAGTAGAAAAAAATTCCTTGCAATTCTGTCCGTAAATGTTAACAGCATCTTTCATTTTATAAAGTGAACAAAATGTGTGCCAACCAATGGGGAATCATCTCAAGAGAACCATATATTGAGTGTGTGATCTCTTAATGAGGTTTGAACCTCTTTTCTGGAGACAGGAGACTCGTATCAATCAAGCTAACTCAAAAGACAAATACCCAAGCTGTAAATAAAATTCATATTTGGCCCATCACTTCATTGTATGCCCAATACAATCTCACACCCCATTTCACATCTGTAAGAAAATATCTCTTTTTGCATTGTCACTCCCATTTTATTTAAACTGACGGTTGTTGGTTTTTGAACTCTGTACCATGGGGCCCGGCTAACCAGGTCCCAGTGCATGTGCTCTGACAACTTCAAACTTTTTGAGTTGGTTAAAAATCCTATGTGGCATATTTAATTTACCTATACGTTACCTAATATATGGTACTCGCTTTACCCAGGGCCTGGAAGTTAAATGTGACTAATAGATTGCAGCACCTCAAGTCAAGAACAACTTTATTCCGTACATCTGAACCATAAAAGTTTAAAATAAGATTATTACAATGTATTTAACAATTACAAACAATAAATTAAATGTCACTAATAGACTGCAGCACCTATTGTTCCACCACTAAAGTGACAACACAAAGCATGTTCCAGGCCTACCCCTGCATCCTGAGTGTTGAGTTTCAAAACTGCAAATTCAACCTCTCAAAATAAACCTTTTCCCAGGTTTAAATCAACCTTTTTAGTACTTAAACATCCCCTGTCTGTTAGGCCCTAAATGCCGCAGGGCATGGTGCACGGTATTTTAAAAGTTGGACATTTGTGCTTAAGTTTTGCATATACTGGCAAGAGAAAATCTCCAAAGTCATTTTTCACTGTGGCAAGGCTGGCTCTCCCAAAAACGCATAACTTCAGTTTGAAAATACCTACAACCATGATTTAAGGACTCCAATTAATAGTCATTTAAAGTAATGATCATAATGAAATAATGATTAGGTCACATATTAAATTTCTATTTTGAGAACAATTCCTGCCTCAACCCTCCATTAGCCTTCTCAAAGTTAAAATCCAATAATGACCTTGCAGCCCGATGGCACCCCTCAATGAGCTGTGAATGGGTCCCAGGAAAGGCAAGGGAACAAAAGGGCCTTGCTGACAGGATGGCCTGGGGTGATGAAATCCAATATACTTCAAACAGGCATCCCTTGTCGCAGGCAGATGTAACTAACACCTAGTCCCACCTCTGCCATTGTCAAAGTAGCCGTAGTGGCACCAAGTCTAGTAGGAAGAAAACATTTTGCAGACTTGGTTTTCAGGGGAAATTTATGCATTTCCCTAGATACACCTCAGGGGTATACCAAGAACTCTGCACATAGTGGGATGGGGTATTGAGGGGCACTGTGGGAAGGTTTACAGTAAAACACAAAGGTAGTGTGGCAAACCTGGGTAGGATCACCCCGGGAATTATGTATCCTATTGGTCAGGGAGTGGAGAGGAGTTCACCCCAACAGCAGGCTGGACCTGGACATAAAATTTGCACCCTCCGTGCCCTTTTCAGAAAACATCTGGATCTTTGGAAGACAGAAGAAGGGCTACACCTGCAGCTGAACCTGTAGAGAGAACCCTAAAGGGCTTCGGGACCTGCTACCTACTCGTACCCAGGATGGAGGAGTGGAATACAAGGGCTAGTTGGCTACTCTCCTGTTCAGCTCCAGAAGCACAAAAGCTTCAAGAAGCCCAAATCTCTGCTGAGCCCAGCTGACGATTTCTAACTGAATTTGTCCTAGACCCTGCTGATGGCTTCTGGGAAATTGATTCCAAACCCCCAAAGTGGTACCTAAAAGGTCCTGGACCTTTGGCTGGTGTTAAGGAGTACTCTCCTTCCCTCCCAAATTGCAATATTGGATACTTGGAAACTCTTTCAGAAATGTTTACAAAAAGAAGCAGGTGGCTACCACTGGACCGCAGAAAAGCACAGCTGCAGATGTTGAACTGCAGGTGTGACTCAACTTCCTGGTTTCCACCACTGAAAAGATACTGACTTCCAGAAATGTCTAGGTCCAAACATAGAGGATTTCGCCAGGGCTAACCCCTAGCAGGAAGCTAACAACAACAACACCTTATGGGCCCCGAACTCAGACATTGCCCTCTATGCATTTTCCCACCATCCAGAGCCTCAAACTTCCTCGCAGAGCTGAGGCTCTCACTGAGGCCCTGCGCTCAGACAGATATCATTGATGAGACCCTCCTTGGATCCAGCTGGCACCCTGACTCGTCGATGCCCTCGTCAACGAGGACATTTTGTCCAGCAAAATGACTAAGTCAGAAGGTAAACTTTCCACTGGGATGAACCTGCCCCCTGTCTAAGATCCTCACTCTAAAGTGATCAATCTTCACTTTTGACTTTAACACAGTCTAGTGACCAGATACCTGTGGTTTGTGCATTGTGCATTTTGGTGCTAGAAGCTTCTAAATCTTTGAAAAATCAGATCTCTAGTTCCATACAACAGTTCTCTTTCTGTTATTTTTGTGTCTATTTGTCCATTATACGTTTCCCTTTTTCTATAAATAGAAGTAGGATTTTGATTATGTTTCGTTTCTAATTTTTAACTGTTTTGGTACCAATAAATGCTTTATACATTTCTCCTCAGCTAGGAATGTCTACTCTGTGCTTCAAATATAAAGGGTTGATCTCAGGTTTAAATTATTGAGACCACACTGGACAATGGGAAGGAAAAGTACCATTATTGCTTGAAGAGGACTACCTTCCAATTCAACTAACAATCCACCTTCTCACAAACATCCAGCACCCCTTTTGTGTCTGTTTATGTTGTTTCCCTCTGGAGACTGAGATGTGATGACAACTGCAAATTATAGATTAACTACTTACCACTGAGGCATGTAATATTCCCTGCTCTCACTTCCTAAACCAACCTACACCCTACCCTGTGCTTCATTTGTAAAACAATTATGTGCCAGGACCCAGAGTATTTCTCCTGAGTCCACTGCAGCTGGCGCCTCCCAGCTCCTGCCACTCCTGCCAAATGCCAGTGACAGCTGTACCTATATTTTAAAAATATATTAAATTGCCACTGGGGAATTCTGAAAATATAGAGGAGATTTTGGGGAGAGAATGGGGCCTAATGGCTAGGGTGGTTGATCTCAGAACTTAGGAACCGGGTTCAAGTCTCGGCAATGACGCTCAACATCCTGAGATTCTGGGTAAATCATTTAATCTCCCTGTGCCTAACCAAAAATGCATGTGTTCTTGTGTAATGCAACTGGTGCTCATGTAAAGCGCTCTGATACCTGATACTTTTGGGTCAAGTTCTTGCTATATATAATGCAGAAAAAATAGATTATCATTTAATAAATGATATAACACCAAAATAACAATAATCATATCGGTAGAACCGGAGATATGCAATTTTAAACATTTAAGTGAATATAGCACCTAAAAGCACAAAGTGCCAACTGTGGATATCCAGTGGCACTGGACCAAAACTAAGTCACAAGTTCAGCCAACCATATGGAGCACGGGCCGGCTAGAGGGACCCAGTTGGGGCCACTGAAAAAGAGTATCGTAAATCCTGGTTTTGATGCGTTGTGATGTACCACGTCAAGGATCCATCACACAGCTGTGATTCTCAAGAGCTGCGAAGGAGTGATGTGATACCCTGCATCTTCGTCCAGTATGTCCAAGTCGAGGGGCTTGCGATGCGAAGGCCTGTGTTACACAGTGTCGGTTTCTGAAAAACAGTGGGCTATGATGCAAAGCCCTACACTGGAAATTAACCACACAGTGTTCCCGATGCGGAGTCCTGAGATGTGATGTGTTACACTGCCACTCCAATGTGTCAGTTCTGATGGGACAACAGTTGGGCTAGAAGAGCACCTTCGAACCATTTTCCAAGGGTTCCTGACAGTGGTATAGCTAGACCTATGGCCGCCCGCGGCGGCCCCTGCAGCCATGTGTAAGAGCGGTGGGGTGGTGGCAATTTCCTCAGTGGTTGTCCTGTGACATCCGCAGGTAATAGTAGGGGAGAGGCTGCTGCCCCCTAAACTTGTCCTGCCTGGGGACCACCCCCCACCCATCACCTTGCTACACCACTGGTTCAGGACTGGGATAGCACCACTTGAGAGCAGGTCCAGCTGCTGGGTTCCAGGTAATTGGAGCCTTCCAGACTCCTCCTAGGTTCTGGTCAGGAGGCCAGCAAAATAGCCCTTAGAGTCACTCTGGTGGTCCT
The DNA here is from genome assembly GCF_964261635.1 of Lissotriton helveticus. Taxonomy (NCBI): domain Eukaryota; kingdom Metazoa; phylum Chordata; class Amphibia; order Caudata; family Salamandridae; genus Lissotriton; species Lissotriton helveticus. Next base: position 699,149,916 of record NC_136071.1, on the reverse strand, counting down.
AGGATCAGGAAGCAGGCCCACTTCTTCACAGGCAGCAGGGTAGCAGGGCAGCACTCCTTGCATATCAGCACAGCAGTCCTTATTCTGAGTTTTTCCACAGGCCCAGATGTCCACTGAAGAGTTGGGTAGGTCCAATATTTTTACCTGGTGCCCACTAAAAAGTCTAGAGGCTTCTATGCCTCAGTGCTGCTTGGAATTGTCCTCCTCTCTGCCCTGTTCCCAATAGTCTGGAGTCACAATAGACCAGTGTCAAGCCCTATGTGAAGGTGCCCAGGCAGGGTGGGTGTGATGTGCAAGTGTGGTAGGTGCAGCTCCTCCACCTCATTAACTCAGAGTGGCCCATCCTAACAACGCCTATCTACTCTTTCTTTTACTTTCTGGGAGCTATACACAAATACCAACTGCCAGCTACACCCAGTCATGTAACACAGGAACAGGCTGCAGGCACCAAATGGTTAGGGCAGGAAAATGCCAAATGTCTAAAAGTAATGCTTTAAGAGGGCGCTGATTGTACGCCCCCAAATTTCTAAAAGTGGCATTTTCAGAATTGTGATTAAACATCTGAATTTACCATTTAAGGGGACTTTTAATTTCAATTCTTTAGACACTGGACCATGCAGACTGGCTCTGTTCATATTCATGTGGTGAAAGAAAAGATTATGAATATGCGTTTTCCACAATTTTCCAAAAAACAGAAACAAAGACAAAGGGCCTGATTTACGAAAATGGCCACAACCTGCATTTCTTTTCTGTTAAGCCATGCCTGTTCATAAATTAGGCCTGATAGCTGTATTTATAAACCCTCGCTTGCCAAACAGGCACAACCTAAGATTCAGCCCTGAGCGGAGCGTATTCTAGAGAGCGAGAGAATACGCTCCGCATCGCCTGGGCGATACCTACTACAATAGGAACATTGGGTACCCCAAGAGCAAGAGTTGTACAAAAGAAACTTGTTTTGAAACCTGGCAGCTGGTAGGCTACAAGATGGCTTGCTAAGGTCAAAAATAGCCCCTATCAGTACTTTCTAATATTCCCGGGGCCGTATCCCCCGTGTCTTATAAAAAATGTTGGGGATCGTGGGGGGAGCCACAATGTCTCCACGGTCTCGCCGGCTCCCCGCATTATTTTTAAGATGGGAAAAGTGACGCGAAAGTGGTGCAAGGGTGTTGTAAATCTGGTTTGGATTTTGAAAGAGAGAGCAGGGTGCATCTGTTGGGTAAGTGTAGGTTAGTGTAGGGGTAACAATTACTATTCTAAGTCCAGGGGGGTACATCTGTAGGGTAAGTGCATGTTAGTGTAGGGCTAACAGTTGCCTCTCAGTGCGTGTACTTGCAAGGTCATCTGATTTGCTCGTTTGTTAAAAACTGAAACTTTCTACACCTCTTTTTCATTGGTTGTGAAGAAGACGTATTACCGACAAATCCGTTCCTTTTGTGCAGATTTTGAAAAACGTTTGATTGGCTGTTTTGTGGTTAACTCTACCTTCCTGATCTTAATGTTGATTGGCTTAGTTTTTTCTATGTGACGTTACGATACCCTCAGCATGTATGTATCCCATTTTGTGATACACTTTATTTTACAATGCGTTTCAAACCCTCCTTGATAATATGCCCCCACTTGTGGTAGCGTGTTTTTAATTTAAACTGCCTTCTGTGCTTACGAGTTTGTTGACTGTGAAGGTATTTAAAAATATTATTCTATTTTCTATTCTATCATAATTGTGCTGACTTTTCCCTTTAGCGTTGAGTACTTTGTCCTTTCATTAAATGTATAATTCTTCAAACCATCCTTGAAAGAAAAATGCACAGGTTTTCAAAATATTTTATTGAGTCTTTTATATTCATCACATGGGTGAAATGCAAAATCTTTTTTTCAATTATTGGTATCACGTGTTGGACCACATTTATTTTATTTTATCATGAGCACTCATTTCTTATGTTTACATTATATAAGTGTTGCCCCATCATTTTTATTTAAATGTTTGGGCTTTTTCTACTTTCAGATAAAGTAGAATAGAAGTATTACGACAAACACTCCCTCACTACTTCATCTTTCTTTTATATGTACATTTCATTTCCATATTACATTTAACAATCATTTTTAAAAATTTAAAGAATTATTAACATTTGAAGCCACAATTATATTATTTTTTTTCAAAAAAAGTGCTTGCGAAGATAATCCTCCTGTTCTTCACGAGTGAAAATTGGAGAAAGCACTACACAATAAAAATACTTTTAGCCCATTTTCACTCTAGAAGATAAAGAGTATTCTCTTTTATTCCAAAATATTTCGTTTTTTCGTTGATACTTTATTTATACTACATGTTTCAATCATTAAGAAATACTTGCATACTACAAAAAATATTATTTATTATGTTTTGAAATCCTCTGTTGAAAGTCATTCAACTTCAGTTGAAGGATCATAAAGTTATATATAAATTAAAATATACATTAACTATATGATCCCTCTGTGGAAATGAAAGATAAATTCAAGATGATGGTTTCGCTCCAAATTATTACTTTGCACGTAGTAATTCGTTAATTAACTTATATTTCTTGTAATGGTTGCTTCGTAAACTTGTTATTATATTACATTTAAACGTAATCATTCCACATTCTATAAGCATTAAATTTTTTTTGCTTTCTTTTTTAAAAATATCAAACATATACCCGTTCAGATAATTTACCTCTCTTCGATATTCTTTCCTTTCTCCGTCGAAATTCATCCAACTCCTCTGGAGGGGACATAATGTTTCAGGTTTTTTTAAATCTACATTAACAATATGTTCCATCTGAGGAAATGAAAGATATTCTGAAGATGCTTACGCAGCCCCAAATCATTACCTTTCTCGTAGTTTCTTCGCCCGTATTGCTTCTCTGTAACGAAACTAATTATCCCATGGGTGTGGTTTATATACTTTTTGGTTACTTAACACTCTATGGGATAAATTTATTGTTTTAGTGTGTCACGTGTTTATGTAAACCTGCCTCTTTCCATACTTTTTAACTTTCGTATAATTTCTAAAATGCTTTATTTAAATTAGAGTATTAACATTCATTCCCCTTTTATTTTCGAATTATCATTGTAGTAACTTCCCTTTTTTTGTAAAACTTTTGTTATTATTCTTCATTACCCTAAACCCATATTTTCCTTGTATCCCGTGCCAGAGATACTTTCTATTAAACTTTGAGTATTCTAATTTACATCCGACTATTAATTTATTTAATACCATTACTGCGAGTTTTAATACATTTGTTTATCTAATATTTTTAATCTTTTTTATACACTGCAAGGGTTACTGTTATTTGTCTAGAATCACACTATGAATCAGTGCCCATTTAGCAAAATTGAGAGAAAATGATTTGGTTTGTTGATGTGTTTGCAGTTACGTAAGTACGTACACTCTTGCAGTAAACCAGGCTTTAGGGTATGCACTGCTTCAAACTACTATGCATTATGCATGTAGTGGTGTAACCAGCTTCACACTTGTGCTTTAGGCCTACAATTCCCCCGTCACTATCTATATACTCCAGCAAACACAGTGAGACTGCTGTTGCAATTTCAAAATGAGTTTTTCAGTACCATGTTGTAATTCATTCACTAAAGTAAAAATCAACCAATTAAGAATTCACCCAGTGTCTTTACTTATATTAATGTAATCATTCAGTCAGTAAGCATATGCTCATGCAGTGAGCCAGGTTTTAGGGCATGGAGTGCTTCAAACTGCTATGCACTATGCATTTTGTGGTCTAACCACCTTCACATTAGTGCTTCAGGCCTATAATTCCCCACTCACTAGTCACTATCCATACCAGGGGTCTCCAACCAGTAGCTCGGGAGCTTGTTTATGCTGGGTATTGTGGTCTTGTTGTGGGATGCTGAGGATGAATCTGGCTGTGGTGTGCTGGACAGTCTGAAGTTTATGGAGAAGAAATGTGTTGATTCCGGTATAGAGGGCGTTCCGGTAGTCCAGCCTGCTGGTGATGAGGGCTTGGGTGATGGTCTTCCTTGATTCGGGGGTTGGGTCTATTTGAAGGTCTTGCTGAGTATGTGGAGGGTGTTGAAGCATGTGGAAGCTGCAGCGTTGGCCTATGGGTCTGTCACATGAAACATGTTTATCCACTTTAAAGGTAAGTTGGGGAGACTGATAAACATTTTCCTAGCATTCTTCTGATAACTTCACCTGGAATGTTTTGGTGGTTAGTAGTGATAATTGTGCTTTGGGTATTCATAGTGTAATGGTAATACAAATCCCCAGCACAAACCTTACACTTCACAAACACTACTACACTACCCTAAACCTTAAAACACTACTCCCAGCATGAACTTCTATAGTACATAAACACCACTGCACTTCTTTAAACCCTAAAACACTATCCCCTACAGTAGACTAACATCACTGCACTATTCTAAACCTTAAAACACTACCCTCAGCACGAGCCCCTACACTACACAAACACCAGTGTACTACCCTAAACGCTAAATCTACCACCAACACGACCCCCTACTCTACACAAAGACCAATGCACTACCTTAAACACTAAATCTATCCCCAGCACAACCTGTTCAGTACACAAACACCACTACACTACCCTAAACCCTAAAACACTACCCCTAACACTTATACAAACGGTGCACAGTCAAAATATCGAGTCAACAATGTCGATTTGCACTAATATCGAGTTAGAAACATCGAAGGTAAGAAATATCGATGTACTAAATATCGTTGTCAAAAATATCGATTAGAATGTATATTCAATAATATCGAGATAAGTAATGTCGATGATAGAAATATCGACATATATAATGTCGAAATGTCAAAATATCGACATTTTTAAATATATGTTTCTAATATATTATTAATAAAAAATGTTGTATAAATTTGCTATAATTTTTAATAATAATATAATTTTTTTATATAAAGTATACATTTTAGGAGCGGGATGTTGGTTTTATAGGGGATAAGGGTGGGGAGTGTATTAAAAATATAAATATTAAAAATATAAACGTACATTTTTTTTTAGAGAAATTAGAATGCCAAATTACATATTAGAAATTAGAAATATGAAATTAGAAAATATATTAAATTTTTAGCAGCGGGATGTTGGGTTTATAGGGGATAAGGGTGGGGAGTGTATGAAAAATATAAATAAAAATATTTATTTTAGCAAATAAATTTATATAAAATAGATTTCGAAATTTTAAATTTGAAATATGAAATGTTCAATTTTAATTATGAAATTTGAAATTAGAAAAATTATAAAATTTTTAGCAGCGGGATGTTGGGTTTATAGGGGATAAGGGTGGGGAGTGTATGAAAAATATAAATAAAAATATTTATTTTAGCAAATAATTTTATATAAAATAGAATTCAAAATTTTAAATTTGAAATATGAAATTTTAAATTTTAATTATGAAATTTGAAATTAGAAAAATTATAAAAATGTTAGCAGCGGGATGTTGGGTTTATAGGGGATAAGGGTGGGGAGTGTATGAAAAATATAAATAAAAATATTTATTTTAGCAAATAAATTTATATAAAATAGATTTCGAAATTTTACATTTGAAATATGAATTTTTAATTTTTAATTATGAAATTTGAAATTAGAAAAATTATAAAATTTTTAAGACATTTATTTAATTTGGGTTTTGGGGTACAGGGGTATCTTTAGGTTTCAGGGCTAGGTTTGGGTTTTGGGGTACAGGGGTATTTTTAGGTTTCAGGGCTAGGTTTGGGTTTTGGGGTACAGGGGTATTTTTAGGTTTCAGGGCTAGGTTTGGGTTTTGGGGTACAGGGGTATTTTTAGGTTTCAGGGCTAGGTTTGGGTTTTGGGGTAGAGGGGTATCTTTAGGTTTCAGGGCTAGGTTTGGGTTTTGGGGTAGAGGGGTATTTTTAGGTTTCAGGGCTAGGTTTGAGTTTTGGGGTACAGGGGTATTTTTAGGTTTCAGGGCTAGGTTTGGGTTTTGGGGTAGAGGGGTATCTTTAGGTTTCAGGGCTAGGTTTGGGTTTTGGGGTAGAGAGGTATTTTTAGGTTTCAGGGCTAGGTTTGTGTTTTGGGGTAGAGGGGTATTTTTAGGTTTCAGGGCTAAGTTTGGGTTTTGGGGTAGAGGGGTATTTTTAGGTTTCAGGGCTAGGTTTGGGTTTTGGGGTAGAGGGGTATCTTTAGGTTTCAGGGCTAGGTTTGGGTTTTGGGGTACAGGGGTATTTTTAGGTTTTAGGGCTAGGTTTGGGTTTTGGGGTAGAGGGGTATTTTTAGGTTTCAGAGCTAGGTTTGGGTTTTGGGGTAGAGGGGTATTTTTAGGTTTCAGGGCTAGGTTTGGGTTTTGGGGTAGAGGGGTATTTTTAGGTTTCAGGGCTAGGTTTGGGTTTTGGGGTAGAGGGGTATTTTTAGGTTTCAGGGCTAGGTTTGGGTTTTGGGGTAGAGGGGTATTTTTAGGTTTCAGGGCTAGGTTTGGGTTTTGGGGTACAGGGGTATTTTTAGGTTTCAGAGCTAGGTTTGGGTTTTGGGGTAGAGGGGTATTTTTAGGTTTCAGGGCTAGGTTTGGGTTTTGGGGTACAGGGGTATTTTTAGGTTTCAGAGACAGGTTGAGTGTCCAGCATATATCCTAATTAAATGTAGATTGGAGTTGGAATAGTAAATTAAATAGGTTCAGTGTACAGCAACTACCCTAATTAAATGTATATTTGAGTTACAAGAGTTAATGTAAAAGTTTAAGTGTTTATTATTAATAAAAAAATATTTTATTTTGGATTTGGATAAGTAAATGTTTAATGTTAAGTGTCCAGTATCGAATTAAATAAATTGTATATTTATGTGTGAATAGTAACGTGATAGTAATAGTTCATTATATATGTAAAATAATAATAAAAATAAATAAATATTGTAAACATTTTTAAAAATGTATATATTGGTATTAATTATTTAATAATGGGTAGTAGATAAAAATGACACAGTTTTAAACACATTTTTTATTTATTTGTTCATATAGTTATTAAAGCAAATAATACATGTATAAAAAATTATTTTATACAATTTAAACAAAATAATACATCTAATTTGGCACCAATTTATTTTTAATTTCGATATATTTGCAGTAAATTACATTTGTGGTATATGTAAATTATATAGTAAAAAATAAAACATTGAACATTATACTATATAGAGTATATACATTTTAAGAGAAATTACAATACATCACAATTGTTAATAAATGATATAGTAATATTTTTGTTACATATACATGTGAACTTCAATATATGTTGTATATGTAGATATATTTGAAATTAACAACATAGATAATATTTATAGTTCATATCATACAATGTATATTTTACAAACATGTTAAATTATAATATCTGTTATATATTTTTAATGTATTATTATTAATTTTATAATATTAATATTAATATATTAAATATATTAGTCACAATTTGTATATAAGTAATGAAAAATAACACTTTTTATTTTCAATAATTTAAACACAATATTGTTTGTTTTATTATAACATTAAAAATTAAAATATATTAATAATTAATGTAATAATAAAAAAATAATATCAAATTAATATTTTTGTAGAAAAATTAATAATACATGGGATAAATACAGCAAACATAATTATATAGTTTTAACAAATTTCTATTACTAAAACATATTAAGTTGACATTTATTTAACTGTTATTTGGATAATAGTATCATTTGGGAGTTTTATTTTGTAACCGCTCTTAGTCTTTTTGGGTCATTTTAGAAGATTCAAGCTCGCGGTTGGAAGCTACTTCACGTCTGAGAAGGTAAGATTGCTATTTGTTATATTTAAACTAATTTAAGGGAATTTTGAAGGTAGTACTTTGTTATTTGTTGTTTGTGGAATACTATGTTAGGGTTAACTTCGTATGTCGGGGCAGATTTATGAAGGCCTTGCGCCGCCGGTGCGTCACTTTATTTGACGCAACGGAGGCGCAAACAATGCGCCCAATTTACAACGTGACGCATCTAGGAGATGCGTCACGTTGTAAAGCCCTGCGCCTTAAGGAGGCGTTCCGGGGCAGGTGCGCCTCGCAAAAGTGGCTGAGTGAAATCTATGAGATTTCTCTCAGTCACTTTCAGGACAATGCTGCGTCAAAACCCTGCGCCTGCTTGAAGCAGGCGTAGGTCTTGACGCAGCATTGTGGAGATGGGGCACCCCCGAGCCTTGCTGGAGCTGCGTCGCGCTTGCGACGCAGCTCCAGCAATGCGCCACCTTTACGGCACAGATGCGTCGCGCATCTGTGCCATTTTTGCCCCATGGTGCGCCGCATTATAAATGCGGCGCACCATGGGTGGCGGAGCTGCGGCGCAGGATGACTTGCGCATCCCCAGGGATGCGACAGTCATCATAAATCTGCCCCGTAGTTCGTTATTAATGTTTTTACATTTTCTTAGCGTATTCTCAGTAACGGACTTGGAGTTATTGTGTTTGTGGCTTTTTATGATTTTTGGTTACATATATGTATGTTCTAGTTATTAATAATGTATTATTCTAAGTTTTATGTAGGTGGGTATTATTTTTTTTCTCTTGTACGTTTTTGGAAACTGCCATTTCCGTTTCCGAGTTGTTACGTTTTTTTTTTAAAGAAGTGCATTTCAGTTGTTGTAACTGCTATGTGTTTTAGACTACGTTGATTTATTTGGGTTTCTGGAGCGTTTCTTAAATTCTAGAGCATTTTTCGGGAATCAGAGTTATCGAATTATTGGGATTTCAGATGTATTTCGAACAGTACTATTTTCGCATTGTATTGGGCCACTTCTTTTTAAATGCTGTGAATTTATTACAGCATGGATTGTTATGGACCATTGGATTTGCTAATTACGTTGTTGTGAAAAGGTAAATGCATTTATGTTATTAAATGTTGTGTGTTGGGAAATGTTGAATTAAAAAAAAATATGTTGAGTTAGATATTTTATTTGTCTAAAAATTATTATATATTTATAATTTTTAGAAAAAAAATGTTCTTATAATTTGTGAATAAGATGGTTTCGTTACATTTAAGGCATTTTTAAAATGTCCAGAATTTTAGTGAGTTGTTATTTTCAGTTTAGTGTTTTGGCTATCATTTTTAAGTATTCTAGTCCTCTTGTTGTGGGGTAAAGTTGTACTTGTTGTTGTAAATATTGGTACATTTGGGCTGTTTGTCTTGATAGTTTGGGTTTTAATTGTATAACGGATTGCTCCATTCTTAACTCTTGGAAACTTTGTTCTTTTTGTATTGCTGTTAGTAGTTTGTGTAGTGTAGGAGTTGTTCGGCCAGTTGAAGATAGAAAGGCATTATGCCAACCCTCCACTGCGTTGTTTGTTTTGGCCTCTTGATTTAGGGTTGGTAGATATACATTCCACCAAGGAATTATGAATTTAGGCTGTCGTCTGTGGCCTGACCGGTGTAGTCTCCCCACCCAGGTATCCTCAAAATAATCCAAAAGTGGAGACAATTTTTGTTCATTTTGTGTATAGAAAGGACTTTCTATTAAAAGATTATAGTGTTCAGCCACATCGGTTATTGGCACGTATGCTAGGGCAACGAGGTGTTTTATTTGGTATGCAAATGTAATATTGGTTGCACATTCAACACTAAGTGTTAATTTTTGCAAATTTCTCCATATACATTGGTTAAAATGGAAGTAACATCCTTGTATGGATGTGTGTGGATATATTTTAAGGATAGAATTTATCATTGCTTGTTCAAAGTCAATTATAATTTTTAGGGGAAAGAAGTCTCTTGTTTCTTCTTTGATTTTGTTTAATATTTCAGTGTATGTAGAAGTTTGTTTGTTTGGTAACAAACAATAGATGAATGGTATGCAGGTATTGTGGAATTGGCCATGTATAGTATATAATTGATAGAATGGTTTAGGGCATATACTAAAAGTGCCATCCATCATCCATGTTTGACTATCGGTTAATTTTTTTAGGTTGGTGTTTGTTGCAAACATTATTATCCTCTTATCTTTGTTGTTGTTGTCGTAGAAGATAAAAGGTTCATCATTATGAGTTATGGTAAGCTCAGGTGGAATTATGACCTCTTCAAAAGTTTTAGGTGTTGCTATTGTTGGTCTACTAGATTTTTTGGTTCTAGCAATAGTTCTTTTTATAGCAGCTATAGTTGATAACTGACCTCTTGCCTCTCTAGGTACTCTAGGTATTAATTCCTTAAGTATTACACTAGTTGGTAAGTCAGAGGTTTTGCTTAATTCCTTAATATTGTCTAGAGTAGATCTAACCTCTATTTCAGAGATGTTAGGTGGATGGTTATGTTCAGTAGTATTAATCACACTTGTTTCTCTGGTTGTTGCACGACCATAGCATTTGTTGGAATAATACTTAGTACATTTCCAGTTCACTTTAAGGTCTTTTTGTTTTTCCTGAGTATAAGTATACCCCATATAGCATAACAAATATTTCCCTTTCTGAGATGAGATAAATCTTGCATCTTCTGTCATTGTTGGTTTCTTAAATCTAGAAAAGGTGTATTAAATATTATTAGAAATGGTCATTTTATTAGAAGAGAAAAAAAATAAGTATGTAACATTTGTGGGTAATTACCTATTCCAAAGTAGTATATTTTCAAAGGAGATCTTTTTGTTGATTGATGCTTTAATAGATTGTAGTGGTCTGTTGAAAAAAAATGAAGCATATTTTAGTGAATGTTTATATGTGTATTTTTATTACACATTTGCTAAGGTACAATGTTTTATTATGAAAACGTTTGCAACATTTATTCGGATGTATATATCATTTAAAGAAAAACCTGTTTTAAATATACAAACAGGTAAATATTAACATTGTGAGTGTTTAAAATACAAATATTAGTACTTGGGCATGTTTTCGATGCTTACCTATTTTTAATCTTTAGTTATTGATGGTAGGATGTTTGTTGTTTGTTGCAGCTTTAATTAGTAAAGGTATCTGTGGAAAAAAGTAATGGTATGATGAATGTTTTGTTTAGTTTCTATAATAGAAGTAACATTTTTTTTAAAAAGCATTTCACATTGTAAGTCTTTGAAAACTGTGTTTAATAAAAAACAAAAATTAGACATTTAAGTAGGAATTTATGAGTTAGTTATAACATTTTTATTATTGATTTGGCATTTATTTAGTGTTTAAAAAGGTAATTTAATAAACTTACTTTTCAAATTTGTTGTTGTACTTTTCTCGAAAATATTCATCTGTTTGTTAACCTTGAATCTGTTTAGGATATATGTAGAGATAGATAGAAAAGTCGTTTTAGATATTTAGAATGAATGGCAGGTTGCAAATAATGTAACATTTTATACTGAAACATAACATTACTTACTTTTAGTTGATTTGTAGTATTTTCGTATGAGAACAATATTTAGAGTAGTAGAAATAAGTGCATTTCTCTTTGAAGCTGAATAATTTCTGCTGGTTTTTGAGTCTTAATTGTAGCTCTTTTTATAGGGTATGTTTAATTAGTGTTAGTTTGTGATTGGTTAGAAGCATAGAAAATAGTTCCTATTGGTTAGTTTGAATTTTTTTAATTTTAATAGTTTAATTTGCTGAATTCGAAATGTTTGTTTAGAGGGTTTGTGTATTAGTAAGTATTTTAAATATAATATAATTAAATAGTATAGCTTTAAAACATTTATAATATAACATAAATATGTGTTTATATACCAAATGTAATATTTAATTGTTAGCATAGATTTAGTAATTTAATAATATTTTTTTTGAGATATATAGTTATTTAATAGTATAATGTTAATTTATTTAATGTGTATAATGTTTCTATAAACTGTAAGAATGATTTAGAAAAGTCGATATTTAGGTAATGTCGATATTATTGATGTCTATATTTTGGTAATCGATGTTATTGTATTGTGGTATGTATATTAATGACTGTCGATATTTTGTATTTCGATATAAGTGTGATCGAAATTAGTTTACTCGAGATTTTTGTATATCGATATAGTGAGATCGATGTTTTAGTAAATTTATAAATAAGTATAGGATGTCGATGTAATTGTAATCTATATTTAAGACACGATATTTGTGTAGGTCGATTTTAGTGAAATCGAAATATTGTCAGAGATTCATACAAACAGCACTCAGATAGTAACTCATAGTTAGTGTTATAAAATCACTATTACAAATATACAGTTATCCATACAATTACTGATGCAATCACTTAGTTATATGTATACTTCTTTATATACAACAAATGTCACACACAGTGGCTTTTGTTTTGTACTTTATTGTACATGTAGCATTGAGAGATATATTTGCTCATTACCACACCCATAAAGATATCAACTCACCAAACATTTGTTATAACATGTAGTCTTAACGTCATAAACCTACTGAATCAACTATTCACACATCTTTGAGCAGTCAGACACCACCCAGCGACCCACACACACATTCACTCTCCCATACAAATACTCAGTTAACTAATCAGTAAGTAATATAGATTTTCATGTAGGTAGTAACCAACTGGTGTAGCAGTTTACAGAACAATTGACAAAGTAATACAGATATTCACACAGTTTAGTCACTATTCAATATATTTAATGAGACAGTATAAATTAGTCAAGTAAACAATTAATCACACTGCTACTAAACCCTTTATCCAGATTTTATTATATGAACTCATTCTTTAATGCAGATTGTTCTATATATAATACATATTTAAATAACAAACCAAACCACATTCACTGGATACTGTCATCAGTGATGTTATAAGTGATGTCATATGAGATGTGATCAGTGATGTCACTAACCATGTTATGGTTGATGTAATATGTGACAACATCACCAGTGGATTGTGGGCGCGAGAGTTACAGTTTGTACAACTAACTATAACGGAGGAATTTCAATGGTTTTGTACGAGTGAAATGTCCAGCTAACTATAACACCCCTGAAACCTATGGTTTTTCAGTGAATGTCTAAGGTTTTTTAAATGCTAATTCCTAACTATGATATCCCTAAAACCTATGACTTTTTCAATGAATTTATATATATATATATATATACACACACACACACACAGACGAGCAACATCAGTGGATCCAAAAGATCAAAAGATATGATTGGCTGCCACCACATCAACAAAGATTTGACAGCAACTATTTTAGGAGTCAGGGACTCAAGCCGTTATCCAGCGAAAATAATTTAAAAAAACATATAGGGGGCATGTTAGGATACTCTGTCCCCCTAGGCCTCATGGGAGGTTTCCATAGAAATCTGTCAGGTGCCCAAATCTTACTTTTTTTTCATAGTACACGGATCAGTGGACCTACGGACCAGAACAGGGCAGGGTGGGCCTGGGTCCGGGGGGTCGGCAATATTATTTTTTTGTGGGGGGCATGTGACCTCCTTCCTTAGCCTTTAAGGTGACCTGGGGACCAATCCTCTAGGGCTGTTTTTATATTTAGTGGAGGAGGCATGTGGTCACCTCCTAGGTCGTAGACAAGCCCCCGGAGACACCATGCTATGAGTCACTGCTGTACCCCACCTAGAGAGAGATACATTTAATTTCCCTGTCTGCATTCTTCTGAGCAGGTAACACAACTTTGCTCCTGCCCAGCAGGGACAGAGAAAATAGCTACAACTGCCTGGGTAGGAGCAACGCAATGGGCAGACTCCTGCTGCACACAGAATGGGTGTTGGCTGGGGAGCCAGCAGGGACCATTGGGGGCTTGGGGCTCCCTTGAGCTCGCCAATGATGGCCATGTTGTGGGTGCCCCCGGTGAGCACTGGGGCCCCACTTATGGTGGTACCTGAGGAGCTGGCTGGGGTTGCAGCAGCCCTGGGGCTTCTGCAACTAGGCAGATGCATATTTATCCACTCCTTTCTTTCCCATTTTTAATCATACTGACTAGAGGCCCGAATAAATACCAATTCACCTACAAGGCAGGTATTTTTAAGGTTTTCTTTCCACATAATGTACATCCCTCCATTCCTATTTCGTCATCATTTTTCACCATATAAATACATATATAAGTGTCCCCGCGTAATTTGCGTAATTCATACATTGCAGCAAGCCCTGTTCTGCAGCGGAGCGGAAAGGATCCTATGATGTGCCACCAAGGGGCAACTCTAGTGGATGAGGGTTATATAGGAAAACAAGTCTGTTTTCTTCACCTTGTGGAGAGTTATTTCAGCAAGCTGATTAGCTCCTTTTTGCTTTTTTTTACTTATTGGTCGGTGGAGGAAACTTTTCTGTCCCTCTGTCTCCCCCTCATTTTAGAGTAAGTCCCATAGGTCTCCCTTACTTAAAATGACACACTTTATAATGTCACATGAAATAGTCAGCTGTGCACAGCAGTGCAGTGTTGGGTGTCCGCTGGAGGTTGGGCACAGGGCCTAGCCACAGGACAGGCCCAAGCCTAACCCCACAGCGCACACGGCAATGGTCATCTTACTTTATGTTGAAAAACATAGAAATTCACTGGAAAAAAAACAAAGGTTAAAGGGACGTTATGGTTAGGTGGAAATGGGAGTTAAAACATACCATTTTTAACCAACAAAATCCCTAAAATGCACCAATTATAGTTATCTCAAGTAACTATATGTCATACCCCAAGGTAACTATACCTTGCACCCTATAAAGGGAGGTTATCTTTTTTTAATGGAACTGCAAATCTATGGATCCTCCACAGATACATGGTCTTGCCAAAACAAAATACCATGTTTGAGGGGTTGGGGTCCTCTGGAATACCCCCACCAGGCCTAGGAAGGCAGGGTATCCTCCTTACCCAGTCCCCCAATCATTATATATTATTTCATTCATTTTACGGGAAAGGGGATGTATTCCCCAAGTTTTAAAATGGCTGCCTCATCTTTGTTCATGTTATGGCAGCCAATAAATTATTTTCTTTTGATCTGCCAGGTCTGCAGATCCTCTGTGACCTGAAAGACACATACATTCTGAACCTTTATTGCTCAAAAACTACTGAAGGTATTTACACCAAATCATGGTAACCAGCACAAAATCACCAGGAGCTAGATACTTGTACTCAAAGGTATCTTTACATCAAGTTTGCAGGAGAACCAAGAAATTGCTGCAAAATAAAATACACACCAGCCAAAGAGTCAGATTTCATGTCTTTTGCAGGTCCAAATACAGTGGTGTACAGTTTCTGTTTCAAACAAAAATAACAATGCGTACAATGATATCTGTAATTGCTTTGTTTCAGTTCACCCCAACTGAACAATTTCACATTTCTAGAATTTACTCAGAACCTGTGCATCGGGTTAACATCTGAAAAAAGTTTGACAGGCTTCCCAGGAACAGAGACATTTAGAAGTGGTGGGTTGTATTAATTTATATCCCCTCTGAAATGCAACCTTCTCGATGTTTCCTATCACCTCCAGTAGAAATACATTTCAAACCATTTATACAAAGTGCTCATGCGCTTCTTATTTGTGTTTAGTTTTATGTACCTCTCTACGGTGTGTAGTTCCTTACATAACCATTACATTTATTCCTACCCCCTCATCTTGCTGTTCTCTAGATTTTTAGTTTCACTTGATCACAACTCCTGGCTTGACAAATCCAGTATGCTTCTTATTACAATTTATTGGCCTATCATTAAGGATCATTCAGCCACCCCCTCAAAGAGTGACATACTTCATCCTATATAAAGTTGATCTCCGCAGAGTCCCTCCACCCCAATCTCTATACCACACATTATTTATTCCTTTCTGTGGTCCTAGTTCATCCCGACAATGGATTCAAGCCATCAGGTAGGATCGAAGAAGGGATGTTGTATCATTCACAGCATTCACATTTATAGATATTTAGCTCCTAACATCAGTAATTAGATAAAGCTGATAAGATTTATAATCACGTAATATGGAAAACTTTGAGTACGGGGAGAGAGCTGGAGCACTGCTTGCGTGGAAAGCAAGAGTAGATCGAGCAAGAAATTATATAAATGAACTTATCATAGATAACGTAGGAACAAAATCTAGCAATCCTGAGGCTATCCAGAATTGTCTTCGGTCTTTATTTACAACCCTGTATTGTGAGGAAATAACACTTTCCCCAGAAGCAATTAGCTTATGGCTTAGGGACAAGTCCATGCCTGTTTTAACTTAAACAGCTAAAGAATCGCTGTCAACACCCATCTCGGTGGAGGAGATAAAGGCTCAAATTAAGAGAGCAAAAAACAAGAAAGCCACTGGCTCTGATTCCCTCCCTAATGAAATCTATAAACTTTTAAGTGATTAGTTTTTGCCTACTCTCCTGATTCTCTTCAACTCAGTCTATTCCACTTCCGGGGTCGTTCCAAGATCTTGGAAAGAGGCTACAATAGTTTCAATATTGAAGCCAGGGAAAAATCCGTTGTTGGCTGATTCCTACCGACCAATCTCCCTGCTGAATGCCGACTATAACATCTTTATGCATGGGAGGTAGGCAAAGCTTGTATCAAACCTAATTAATCCTGACCAGAAAGGTTTTATGGTCGGAAGGTTTATTCAGGAGCAAACACAAACCTTGATTGGCAACATCGATTTGGCTGAGATGAGGAACAACCCCTTAGCAGTTGTAGCCTTAGATGCCGCTAAGGCATTTGACCGAGTGTGCTGGAGATATCTCTGGGGGGTATTAGAAACTGTGGGAATGGGCCCTGTATTTATACAAACTTTAAAAAAAATGGTACTCTGGGGCGTCAGAGAAAATCTTCATAAATGGTTCCCTGATCCCGAGTTTTGAAATAAAGAGGGGAATAAGGCAGGGGTGCCCTCTGTCTCCTCTCCTACTCAATATCTATATTGAACCCCTGGCGCAAATGATCAGGTTGGATAATACCATCAGTCCATTTAAATCACACCTGTGCAAAATAGCTCTCTACGCAGATGATGTTATTATATACACAGGCGATCCCAATATTGCCATTCCTAGGATGGAGACATTGCTGCAAGAGTTTGGTACACTGTCAGGTTATCTTGCCAATTCGGCTAAAACAGAGATCATGTGTTGGTACACAGCATACAGGGGTGGCCCAGAAATCGGGAGGTAAGGTATTTGGGGGTCAAAATTGTAAAAGATCTTAAGAAAATCCCCATGTTAAATCTGGCTACGGTCGAAAAAGACATAGAGTACCTCTTTGCAAGATGGAACAACCTCCCTCTGTCTATTTATGGCTGGGTCAATCTGGTAAAGATGACGGTCCACCCCACATTGACCTATCTGTTCAATACTATTCCCCTTATCTTTCCATACAAAGCTATTAACAAAATCCAGGGGAAGATTGGAAGTTTTATATGGGGACAAAAAAGCGCAAGACTGTCATGGAAGAAACTGAGAAGGAACCTACTAAAAGGCGGCTTGGCTTTACCAGATATTAACTGGTACTTAATGGCATTTCAGTTTAAAAGTATCAGGATGCTGCTCACAACATCGGCTAAATCTAAGTGGGGTAGCCTTTTGAGGGAAATGACCATTGCAGAGGGAGATAATGGGCAAGGTCGATTCCTGTTTAAATTTGGGGCACCCAGATTTTTTAAACGAGTACGCCTAAAGGTCTTAAAAGCTGCCTTGTCAACGTGGTATAGACTGAGGCGAGTTTGGGGTTTAGGGTATTTTTTTACTTTAGCCACAATATAGGACTCTCCTGGGACCCCAGTGTGCTTGAAAGACAGCTTAGTGGCTCCATTAAAGGGGGCGGGATTGCAGACATGGTCGGAATTGGTAGATTCAGACGTTTTACTTCCCTTGGAATACCTATCGGCCAAGATTGGTCCCACATTTTCAAGATTCATATACATACAATTGCGATCATGGTATGATGCGGAAGAGGGAGAGATCAAAGGAGATTGGGAGTTGGAACAGCTTTTTTTAGACCCGCATCCAAGGAAAAAAGAAATAGCCTATTGATATGCAAAGCTGCTCGAGGCGGAGGATAGAGAGATCCCGCCCCAATCCACTATGTGGAATTCCTTCCCTCAGGCTTGTCCGGTAGAAGAAAGGTTTGAATCTTCCTTTAAAATCCTATATAAATATATAAAACCAGCAAGACTAAAAAGGAATCACTTTTTTGTGTTAAATAGACTTTATTTTACACCGGCCAAAATTGCGAAGTTTGCCCCAATCCCTACTCCCAAATGCCCCAGATGTAACATTGACAAGGCTGATGACCTTCACATGTTTTTTGACTGCCCAGAACTAATTTTATTTTGGAAAAATGTGAGAGAAATATTGGTTGCAATTTTTAGCACAGATCTGGAAATGGACATTAACCTGGTCATTTTTGGCAAGAACGACTCCACAGCTGAGGCGCTCTGCCAGTTGGACAAAGGCCTATTACTGTATTTGATAATTATAGCCAGGAGAGAAATTTGTTTAAGATGGAAAGACCCGACACCCCCCAATAGAGAAAGCTGGGTGAAAGCTATATTTAACATCGCTCACAGAGATCAGGGGGATCAGTCAGGGAGGCAGGTCAACATATGGTCCCCCCTCCTGAACTGGGGTAGACATTTACACCTGATAAACTCCTAGCACAAAGGTGGCGGTTCCCCGGTCCAATAATGACACCTGACCTCAACCACAAGAGGTAGCCCGGGGGCATGGATCTATGCAGTGAGTCGAAGGGCACCCAGAATGATCATAGACGGCTTGCCAAACCTGCACAGATCTAAGGTGAGATGAGGACAAAAAAAAGATTTATAATATTGTCCAACGCATATATCTTGGGTTTTGCCAAATGTCCCAACACCATATACTGGAGAAACAAAATGATTACAGCATTATTCAGTAGACGGTGGTTGACGCAGGTAAGTAACTGCCTATGCATAAAACCCCAAGTCTAGACTGCTTTATGGTTGTACAGCAAGAAGGGTGTTTCACTACTCTTTTCCCCTTAATGAAGTTTGCAATGCCTTCTGGGGGATTGATATGGCTCTATGCAGTAACAAAGAGCCAATTTATTACATTTGGTTCAATAGTCCGAACAGCTAAATTGACTTGGACTCAGAGCACCCAGAACCTCCAGTAGATTAGGCAGTAAACATTATACTTTGCATTGGTGACCGTAGGAAAAGTATCATATTAATATACCCACCACTGAGGTATTTTACCAAGGTAAGATTAGACACACAAAGAGAAATGGCAGAAGACCTAGGCAAGGAGTTAATAGAGGCTAAATGTAGTGAGGTACTGGCAACATATAGCTGGAGTCTCAAGAAATGTTACATTTAGGCTCATCCAATGTAATTGCCTACATTGAGCATACTTGACAACAAAACATCAGATTAAGATCCATCCACGTGTCGCAGTTGTATGCCATAGGGACTATCAGAAATAGGCACACTTGTACCGTATGGTTAACGCTAAAGTTTAGGGAGAAATATCTTCTTTCTTCTTTTCACTGCCCTTTGTCCCACTGTTTGAGTGGATGTATGTTCTCCTCAATGGATAAGATGCCTTTACTTTAAATTTTTGCTATACAGCGTATGCGGAATATTGTTAAAGTGTGAACCTAAATAGTTGAAAAATCTCAATACTAAATCAATGTAAGATATTTGAGGTAAAGTTCTGAGGACAGAAACAATAGAACAATGCAGTTGACTTTCCAAGCTTCATAGTTGTAATCTACTTAAAGGGTAGCAAACTACCAATTGGTCTGAGAGTGTAATGTCTAATTTGAATACTTGAGAGAGCTGACAAATCAGGTATCATCCTTGGCAGTTTTCTTGAATCTTAACAGACCGGCGGTCTTGCAGCTAGGGTGTAATACCGACATGTAAGAAAAAGAGGTTAGAATACAGATTTGTTTAGCTTGATTTATTACTGGCTAAGAGACTTCTAGGATGGCACTAATATTGCCCGCTTTAGGAAATGGTTTGATGCAGAAGCAACAGTAAGGGCTTTACAACAAAGATCCTTGTGGAAACAACCATTGATCACTGCCTGGGGTGACATATTGTTAAAATGTGTCCTGAGATCGAGCAGCTATCTCCATGCTCCGCTGATTTGGATAGGGATTCTTGACCCGGTTTGTCTGTGGTCAATTGGAGCAGACTCCCCACCCTATTTTCCATACAAATCCACTTGGTTGGACTCTTCTCCACCTTGAGAACACATAATTCCTGTCATCATGGCCCTTGGGTCCTACAGCATAAAGGACTCATTAGCCACTGATTTATGTCTTTGTGAGTTCATTTAAGTAGTTAGTTCTTAAAATTCTTGGGCTCTATATACCTATGAGCCCTGATGATGATGCTAAATAGCCAATCGGATCGAAACATTGTTGCCTATTTTGTGAATCATATATAACACTTTTGTATTTTACTTAACGGGCCGTGCTGTTCTTGTTAATATGATATGCACTGGATGACTTTTTATCACATGTGTGCATCAGGTATGATAGGACCGAAAAAGTTTGTCACAGGCATCCACTACATCATCATTTTGCTTTATTGCACTTAATTTGTTGTAATTAAATTAGCATTTTTTATATTGATTTCTTAAGGACCACTGTGTTTGTTTAATACATAGTAATTAGAGCAGCAGAACAGTAATATAAAAGCCCCCTAAAACTCCAAACTTTCATACCTTGAAGTAAACATTGTCCAGATTTGGTTCTGGTGCTCCAAACTGTCCCAAATATCCAGGGAAGTTGACTTGGACAACAGTTTCAGCAAGAAAAAGGCATTACCCTATTTTTTATTGAGGACCAAGGCGTACCACCAAGTTCCCTATAGTATTGCAAATCTTCCAATCAGTAGCTCCAGGCTCTGTTCTCTGAATATATTTATTCCAAGAAAAAGCACCTTGTGGATCAATAAGAGACTGGCTTCCTTAACCCTGAAAGTAGCTTTTCAGAGTCAGAGATTCGAGCAGAAGTAAGAGTCACACTCATCAGTCATTCAGTAGGCAGACAGGAAGTTTTCCATGCAGACCGTCTTCTAATGTCTTCTCAGCTCCAACCAGAACTCAGACTTGAGAGAAATGTGAGGAGTGGATTATAACAACAACCTAGCAGTAAGCCACAGATTTCCTAAATGAATGTCAGAATTCCCACACATTTTCCTATTTCCTTAATAGCACTATTATCCAATACCTGGTTTCAAGTGAAACCCGATGAAACACGGCTTTGATCTCCAGTTTGAAAGATGTAGAAATTAAGCCTTGTCTAAGATTTTCTCTTCCCATTGCCTACCTCAGTCCAAAGCTAGTCTGCTCTGGCCACTCTAGGATTAAAGTCAAACACACCCTTTGTACACACCCCTGCCTTCCTCCTTCCAGGAAGAGGGCTCCTGGTATCTGTAAGACCATTACGCTTTAACCCCTTGCGTGCTCGTGACAGAACCCTTCCGTCACGAGCCACGGTGGGGCTGTGCTGGTGAAGGAATGGTTCCGTCACGGCCCGGCCGCCGCGCCTGTGCGGCGCGGATTCCGTGCCTGCGCTGGGCGTTCCATTGAGCGGGCGGGGCCGTGACAGAACCATTCCGTCACAAGCACAGCGCCACCGCGGCTTGTGACGGAAAGGCCCCCCTCCCCCCTAGCGCCGCTGCGGAATTACCGCCGCCGCCAAGGGGTTAAAAGAGGCCAGGGTTCCTGCCCCCCTTTTGGCAGATAGCTGGGAAAACATACAAACAGTATGCTTGTTGTGGAAGCTAGACTTTAAAAGGTCTCAAAATGTCATTTATTGAGGGTTGTTGACACAAAGTCACTATCACTAGTCTGAACATGGCCTTGACCAGCAACTGGGTGTCTTCAACAGATGGTTGTTGACCATTACTGGAATTAGAGTTCAAGGCATATTTTGTTCTGGAGAGCCGTTCATCAGTGGAGGTGAAACATTCATCCTAGGCAAGGATAATGTGAAGAGAGCTAATCATTTTGAGCTGCATGATCCCAGGAGTGGCAGGTAATTAAAGTTACTAACTAACTGAGTTTGTCTTCTTGAGACAGAAAAAGAGTAACATAGAAAAATGCCTAACAACATTCAAATCCATGGTGAATAATGGCATTTATTTCCAATAATTAGTTAAATGCTATAAGACTAGAGTTCCTATTCCATGCCAGACAAAAGTTAGAAATATAGCATAACACGTATGCCTAGTTGCCCTTGTTGCAGTCAAACTAATAGCAGTTGTGCCTAACGTTTACAAGGCATACTGACAGCTGATTTACCCTGTGTTAAGTTCAGTACTTTAATTTTAAACACAAGTTCCATTTTCATTCCGAAACTGAGGTCATGTCTGCAGTGTTACATTGCTACCTACTAGCTCATGTGATAGGTTGTCCCACAGATATAAACTGCGAATTCTGTACTACTTGTTCATCTATATTATTTAACATTTCAAACAACCTGCATGGTTTGAGCACATTTCTACAGCTGACTTGTCAAATATGTCAATTCAATAACCAAAATGATGTGCACATACTCTGAGGAGCGATTTGGCAGAGCTGCTCTACCCAGAGGAATAAAACAGGTGCTTTACAAGTTAGAACACATGGGAAACCGTGCAAAATGATGGGCTTGAAAGAGTCAATAATACCGCAGGATCTATATCTGACAGGTGTTTACACAAAGCTGGTTGATGATGGAAGCTGGTGATAAATGGGGCATACTAACAGACAGTATCAACAGATAAGAGGTCCTATTCACCCAACATTGATGTACACTGACATTGGGAATTTACCAGAGTCCTGCTAGGGCATCCTTTAAGATGAAGAAACTGCTTCCTGAGGTTCTTCTTAAAGGTTGGAGGATGGGCCATTTCCCTTAGGTCTAAGGAGCGGTGATGTGTATGGTGACCAAACACTCATAGCTTGGAGAGGTTGGAAGATGTTCTTGGGACAGGTGGTCTTGGGACAATCAGTTGGTAAGAAATCTTGATCGAAAAGCTCAACTCATTGAAAATGTACTACGAAATTTTCTCAATGAGATAGCATGGTGGATTAATAAAATAAAACTGGGAACTTGTACAACGATCTTTATGAAGCAGTGAGTCATCAATTGTAGTGCATATAAGAGGAGGATGCCACAGAAGGTTAAACACAGGACATGAAGTGAAATTAAGAATTTTTTTTAAGCAAAAAATAGTATAGAGTAAATCTCTGTTGTGGACTTCTACAATACTTCAGCTTGTCTGGAACCATTGCATTAATTCAGGTTTATGGGTTTGTTAGCGCAGAATTGGGTCAAACTTCAATAAATATGGTGCAACCTTTTAATTATCATCACTCACAGGATCAGGACCCATTCCCATGCCAATTTCTACTCTCAGATGATGGATATTTCCCACCGTACTTTGATCAAAAGAGCTATTTCATCATCACAAACAAATCTCAATTCATTAGTCAAATATCAATCAAATGACAGATTTAATAATAAAAAAATTGGTTAGAGCAGGTCACATTAAAATAATTCATTCATGAAATGTACATGGAGTAAGATGGCACATGTGTAGGACGCGGGCTCGCGTCGCTCCTGATCTTGAATCCCCCAGTGTGGAAAAAAGAAGGAGAGCCCTGCCGGAGTAGGATGTCCGGTCTTTACTTTCATGAATGGCTCAGTCGCGGCACACCAGGAGCTGTTTTGCGCATTAAGCGAAGTTTCAGGTGCCGGGCAGCTGCACCTTTAATGCTTTTGTGGCTGTGTGCTCGGCTCCGGCTCTCTCTGCTCTAGGGCTGCTTCAGATCCATTACACTACATAGAATGCCCGGCTGCGGGACTCGAAAAACTGGCCCTGTTGTTATCTCAGCAGGCGGACTTCCTCCCTCCTCAATGGACTGTGGTAAGGGGGCAAGGAGAGGGAGAAACCCTGGAGGAGGCTTCCGAAAAGGGAAATCCCAAAACAGCGAAATGGAAAAAGGGGGTAGGACTCAATCGGGGGATAGCTAGTGAATGTGATGAAGTAAAAGGGTCCCAACCCCTGATCTCGAATGTATTTTCCGGCAGCAGCAAACCCCCTCCAAGGGGATCAAGTAAAGGGCAAGGTGTAAATTAGGCTGATATACAGGCCGAGAGAAAGGCGGATGCCCCTTCTTTGGAGCAACAGAATGATACAACGTCACAGTAAAACCCCAACCCACCTTAGAGTGAGACACTATCCCGAAATGAAGATCCCCAAATCACCTCCATGTCAAGGGAAGGGACTTTAGCAGACGCAGCTCTAATCCCGGTTGCCCAAGAAAGCACCACTGGGGACGGCCCCAATGAAGAGAGCAACAATGAGGGTCAGGGTCACAATTGGGATAAACAGATACAACTGAGTGATGGGTATGTGGAAGCTCGATGTATGAGCCAGTCTGTAACAGCTGCTCATTAAGAGACTCTCACTGTAGATGCTGCTGGTTCTACTTTGGAAGTGGTACTAGAGCTGGAGAGGTTTGCAAATGAGTTGCCTCTAACAGGTACTGCTAAGTCTCCTGAAGCTGGGGACACATTTTTCTCAATAACGGACGATTCAGATCCCTCTAATATGGAGGAGTCATCATCTTCTTTACCTAACGGGCCTGTTTCAGATTTTTCCTCCAGAGATGTGTCAGAAGACGTCGCTTGTGCAACCCAACGTAAATTGTCTGGGAGAGCCTCTCAGGAGAAGAAAACAAGAGGAATAAGAAAAGGGTAGCTGGCGGTGAAGCCTCTAAAACCAGTAGTGGAGACGGCTCCAAGGGTAATCTCCATTTGGACTATTCTGCAACACGATTGGTTTTCTCAGGAGAGGAACCTGAAAGATCTTCCACAGAACGCATTACTAAAGCATCTGGCAGGCACCTGCAACCTTCTACCGTGGAGAGATCTCTGGCGACAATTCTCCAAACTGTAAAGCAGGTCCAGGAAGAAGTCAGGAGCTTGAGTCATCGGGCAAGGCTTTCCATGAAAAAACTACAGAAATCATCACAGGCAGCAATGATTACCGATGTCCTCTGGAAGCTCGAAGATTATGAAAATAGGCAGAGGCGCAACAACCTGAGAGTCCTAGGAGTACCTAGGGTGCTGAAGGCTCCGATACAAGAGCTGACATCATATCTCTCTTTAAGGGCGCCTTCCCAGAGAAAACCAATTGGAACTGTAGTGCAGAAATCCAACGTGCCCATAGGTTCCCCCTAATGCTAAAAAAATCTCGACCTAGCAAAGCAGTAAGACCTAGGGCGATCCTGGTCTACTTAGGGAACTTCCTGCTGTGCCAAGAAATCTTTGACCAAACAAATCTCAATGTGAAGAAGGACTTTGGGGGTATCTCCTTTTTTGTAAGACCGGACTTTGCCCATGCCACAGTAGAGAGGTGATGGCAGATGTGGCAGCTGTTCAATCCTTTCCAGCAATTGGGAGAGGAAGTTTATCTTCAAAATCCTTCCTGTCTGATAGTGATCTACAAAGGACATACATGTAGTTTTACCTCTGAGATTGCAGCTCAGGAGTATCTGAAAGAAATGGATGGGGGAAAAGCCTGTCAAAGTGTAGTGTGTGTAAGGTTTAGTGGCTGCTGCCCACTTTCTTCTGACTAACATTAGGTTGTAAACTCTGAGCTGGTTGGAAATGCTAATGGGGCTCAATGGTAAATTTAGTCCTAATCCATATTGGTTGGTATGGGATGTTCAGCCTGATATTTTTCCTATTGGGGATCACGGGTTGGAATCAACTGGGGATGCATACTTCCACAGGCACCATCATTCACGCCGTTCTCCGCCTGATTGCTCATTTGGATGGAGGCGAGAGGGAAGGGATATCAGGATAGGTGGTGGTTTTGGGAGGGTGCTACACTGGAGGAGAAATGGGAACAAAACATTGCAAGAGGAAGTAGTGGATCTAATGAGAGGAAGGCATTAATGGGTGACTAGTGTCAGATGTTAAATGAGATATTTTAAAGGATATATAGGAAACTCGGGCAATGAGTAAATTAAGAATTGCCTCAGTGAATATTTGTGGCCTTAACAGTAGGAAAAAGAGATCAAAGGTAACCCTTGAAATGCAAGCTCTGGAGGTGGATATAATATGCCTTAAAGAGACCCATATAGAGGAAGCACAACTGCCCTTGTTGGACACTCTGGGCTTTAAATTGGTTGTAGTTACGCGTCAAAGCACTTGGACCTGTGGGGTTGCAATTTTGACTAAAAGGCATTTTATTCAGTACTTTATGCATGTTTGCACCAATCGATTGTGGAGATGGGATATTTTAGAATTTCGGTCTAATGCCTGTACTTTTAAGTGTGTTCCGTAAGTGGTCCAATTCTTGATGATGCAGGGCTCTATGATTGGCTGACTAATGAACTTGTGTCTTGGCCGTCTCCTATGGTTTTATGGGGAAACTTAAACATCAAATTACCCAAAAGCTGATCTTGTGAGGAGCAGTATAAATACTGTGGCAGGAAACCTAGGGTATTCCAGTCTCCTAAAAGTCTCTGTGAAGACCGCACCCTGATGGATCTGTGGCAGATTAGGAGAGCAACCAAACACAGCTTTACCTTCTTTTCCTCTCCCCACCAGTCACATGCCCGTCTGGATGTTTTCTTTATCTCACACTCTATAATTCAAGAGTGCGACATTGAACTTATTCCCCGGGTCTTGTCTGATCATAACCCTTTAGTTTTTAGTAATTAAGAAGGGTGGGCCCCACAAAAAGGCTGTGATTGGAGCTTCAAGCGGCATTACAAGTTAAAAATTAGTATCTTACCCACATGAGGATTTGGATAGCAACATTACTTAGAGAAAACCTTGGCAGTACTTCCCTGGAAATTGTTTGAGATACATTGAAAGTAGAGATTTGGAGCGAAACCCTGCAGTTTACTTGACTAAGGTAAAGGGGGTATGATTGCTAAAGCAGCTATAAATGACATTGAGATAGCCAAGGAAGCAGCTAAATTTTTAGTTCACAAGGAACAAGCCTATGAATATGGAGAACTAGTCGGTCGTAAACTTGCTATAAGGACTAGACAAAAGAGTGGTCAGACCGCAGTTAATGAGATAAGGGATCCAGTTCAGGGCATGATTTCTGACCCAGTAGGTATAGGATCAGCATTAAAAAAGATTCTATCAGTCACCGTATCTGGACTCCGGGAAGGGAGAGCACGATGACATCTCTGACTAGGTAGATCTAACTGTATTCCCTGGATTTGATGAAGAAGAGCAGGCAGGTTTAGAAGGTACCCCCCGTGGGAAGAGATTTTAACTGCTACCTCATCTTTGCGTCAGGGAAGGCGGCTGGTGAATTCCTGTGGAATTATACAGAGTATTTTCACTGGAACTTAGGGACTGTCTAATGGGATTGTTTATGGATGTATTCAAAGGTAATAAGCCTCCTCCTTCATGGTCGCAAGCTAAGATTGTAGTTTTCCCAAAAAAGACAAAACCCGGAAGGGAGCTCGGGTCCTACAGAACGATTACGCAAATCAATGGGGACTCTAAAATATTTTCTAAGATCTTAGCCTCCTGTTTGACTCCTATCATCAGCCAGGTAGTAGCTGGGCAGCAAAATGGATATATACCGGAGAGAGGCGGTACGGATTATATCAGACTGTTAATCACATTGTTTGATGCTGCCCAGGTAGCGGAGACCCTATGGCTTTGATCTTGCTAGATGCTGAGGAGGCTTTTGATAGGGTCTCCTGGGACTAACTTTGGACTGTGCTTGAAAAAGTAAATATAGGGCCCGAATCCCAGCATGCACTTAAGGCACTATATTTTAATCCAGAGGCTAGGTGTTTGGTGCATGGGAACTTTCTGAGTGTTTTGCGATTTCAAGAGGGACCAGGCAAGGCTGCCCCTCTCCCCATTATTGTTCACCCTCTATATAGACCCATTTTTCCGTAGGCTTGAGTCTAATGTGATGATTCCCCCTAAGATATATAATGGCTGGGATACCAAAACACTCGCCTACGCTGATGACATTGCCTTAGTCACACCCGAACCTGCTATAGCAATTGCTGAGATCGAGAAAGAAGCTGCAGAATTCGGACATATTTTGGGCTATTCTCTAAATAGGGAAAAAACAGTAATTCTGGTAAATAATTAGTTATCCTTGCAGGATCCACATGTAGTTACACGTGCAAGTTACTTGAGAGTTGCTATCACTCCCGATCTGGATTGTATCATTAGGGATAATCTCAAGCCTTTGCTTGAAAAATCGAAGAAAGATTTACAAAGGCTGAGTAATTTGCACCTATCCCTGGCGGGGATAGGCACGTAGGCTTATCTTCACATTTGAAACTTTCCATGGCACATTTTAAATTTGTCTTTGTTTTCAATGATTTCACTACATTTCCAAATAAAGCAAAATGTATTTTAACTAAATAATAATCTGTATAAAAATATTGCCTCACTGCAGGAAAAGATATTATTATGCAGGAAATTCATTAATTAGAAATATAAAAATGTTAAAGGGAAAGGTCATATCATGAGCAATGCATTTTGTAATACTGTATTTCCTGCTTTCCTCAGCAACTAAAATAAAGCTTCTAGCAGCTTTTAATCCAAACAAAATGTGACTACAGAACTATATCAGTGAGGAAAGTATGAAAAACGAAGAGGTCAAGTTCAGAGGTATATGCTGTAATTTATGTGAAATGTCTTCATTATTTCACAAAACAATAGACAACATTCTTTCTGTGTTAACTGAAACAGTTTAGAGTTTCACGCAATCTTTTCTGCTAAAGAACAAGGCTAAGCTGTCCTTGCACTTTGTATTCAAACTATTATGTTTGCAAGCTATTTAAGCATATTTAAGATTTAAATTAACACATATGTTTTTTTACTGCATTATATAAACTGGGCATATTCTACAGTTAGGACAAATGTAGCCAGTCACATAGGTCAAACTATCCATTACATTTGTGCAGGGTCCCTCATGACCTCAAGTAACCTTTTGACCGCTAGTGACTTCTATGCACTATTTTTATTTCATCTTTAACAAATCATATCACCACTTCTTCTGCTGGTCTTGTTTTAATCAGATCAATATTCTCTATTTTTCCAAACCTTTTTGGAGTCTTTTTGTGGTGTTTTCATTGTTTTACTGTGTGAGTGTGTTGCACAAATACTTTACACATTTCCTTTGTAGTAAAGCCTGACTGCTCTGCATCAAGTTACCAGATGGTGAGCACAGGTTATTTTATTGTGTATCTAGCTCACCCTGACTAGAGTGATGTGTCCTGTCTGGCCTGGGTGCATACCTCAACCAACCAGGAATCGCATTTCTAACATTGGTGATCAGCAGTCAGGATAGGACTTGTGTCTGTGCAATACCATATAGTAACTCATTGTTCACTACAACTCTAAACAAAGACCATTACAAGTTTTTTTTTTCTCCTTTTTCTCTCAATTGAACATTTTGCTAATTTTGACTCCTGCTTCACCTTCATCAGGTTGGGACTCTATTTGTCGTTGCACTTGTGAAACCTTGCCAGGATATCTCTGGAGCTCAACTGTACAGCATACCAAACGGGGAGTAAGCTGAGGGAGTTCTGCAAGGTGGGCTTAATGTGGGCAGGAAAGCTTCCACCTCAGACCTACAGATAGTCCTCAGAGCCTATGGAGAGCTGTGGAGGCTGTGCTGAGAGAGTGGACTGAGAATCCCAAAGGGTGAACCAAAGTTTGAGTACCATTTCACCCTTAGAGCCTGGGAGAACGTCCGCAGGATGTAATCTGCACCACCAGGAGTCTGAAGAGGACTGCTCCAGCATTCTTGAGAATGTTGAACTGTGGTTGTATCTGACCTCAGAATCAGGGCCCCAAGAGGGCAGTGGCCTGAGAATGATAAGGAGGAAGAGAACGATGATTGGGTAAATGCACAAGAAAAGGGGGGAGCCCACAGAGAGGAAGCCCCCTACTGGATCCTATGTTGTGAGCAGTGTCTCATCCCAATCCCTGTCCCCTGATAAGCTCAAGGACAGACAGGTTGATAGGGACCTGAGGCTGCAGCTGGCCAGCTGGGTGCAGAGGAGAGAAAAGCTGAGACTGAGAGAGCCTTGGAGGAGAAAAAGATCTTGTGGTCTCATGAACTGAGTCTCAAGGAGCTGGAAATCAAAGCCCTCTCCATATTGGGTCCAGCAACAACAATATTGGTCACAGCAAAACTACCTTGTCCAGTGCTAAATATACAATCCATATACCCAGAGATTTGGTGCCTCATTCAAGGAGGGTGATGACATACACCAGTGGGTTCAGGCATCTGATGCATCTCTAGAAATGCTCAGGATCCCTGACCAGGAGTAGAGAGCTGGCATATGGAGTCATGTTCCTGATGGTGAGAAGGATGCCCAATGAGATCTAGAAGAGGGTGACAGGTTGAGGTATACCCCCATGAAGGAGGCCCTGTATAAGAGGTAGGAATTCACCCCAGAAGAGTGTAGGTTGACATTCCTGGACAGTCAGGAACTGTCTCACCCGTCCTGGGAGGATTTCATGGAGTACTTTTACAGAGCAATGAATGCTTGGGTGAAGGTTAGACACTTTTGAAGGACTGTACTATTTGATTGCCAGAGAGCACATGTTCAGTTATTGTTTTCCATGGCTATGTCAACACCTAATTGAGTGTGAGTTGTCTGACCCCAGGGAACTTGCAAAGGAGGCAAACTTCTGGGTGAGTACCAGAGTGTCTAAAAAGGCATGTGAGAAAGACCAATAGAGACACTAAGGCATTGGCTCCGATTTCTCCCAATCATG
Source organism: Lissotriton helveticus (assembly GCF_964261635.1). Lineage (NCBI taxonomy): Eukaryota > Metazoa > Chordata > Amphibia > Caudata > Salamandridae > Lissotriton > Lissotriton helveticus. The sequence continues at coordinate 699,119,299 of NC_136071.1, read as the reverse complement.
GGTGGTGGAGATTCACAGTAACCCAGACAGGTCCCAATATAGTGGGACAGGGTAAAGGGTCCCATGTCTCTTCTCAGAGTAAAAGGAGAGGTGGGGTGGACAGAGACCCAGGGTGCCCTATTCCCAGCCCCAGAGCTCAAATAGGTCACAGAGAGAGCACCAGCAGGGGAGCCTAGTCTGTACCAAGAGCCCATCCAGTTAGGGAGGCCCCACAGTGCCTGGAGAATGGTCGGGCTAGGTTGCCACAAGAGGCGAACCAGTTATGGTTTCTGGCAGTACCACCCCACAGAAGAGAGGGCAGAAGCCCAGATAGAGTGGAGAGAGGTGGAAACAGTCCACTGTGGGAGGATCAGGGGTTGCCAGCTCTGAGATTAGAGCATCCCATGGCTGAGTCTGGTGAGGTCACTTGTGGCCTAGGGGTGTCATGCACTGTCACAGGGACAGAGGGCTGGGACCTGCGCCAGGCAGACTCTTGTACAACACATGTAGTATGCGTTCCCTGGGGACGGTGATACTCCCCAGAAGACCTGGCTAGCCAGGCACAGGTTTAGCCTGACGGTAGAGACCCTGTGTTGAAGGATCAGGTTCAGGATATCACCCCTGTCCTTGTGGGAGGGAGAGAGGAGAGAGGATACAAGGCACCTGGGGCTAATTCCCCCCACTCTGTGAAACTTCAGAGATCAGAGAGCCCTAAATGGCCTGTGGCCTGACTCCTGGTACTGAAAGCAGTCAGTAACCTTTGTTGGTTGCTGTCCCTGTGGACAGAGTTTCCTTTGGGTTGGAGACAGACGACAGATCCAGGGGGTGGAATGGGCCACACCACTCTGTTGACCTTGATGGTAATGTCTGCCTACTGGGAAGCCTCTGTGAGCAAGTTAAAGTTCGGTGCTGCACAGATGAGGTCCACAGGCAAGGAGAAGGATTTCCCATAAGTTAGATCAGTGGCCCCTTACTGCATAGATAGAGGGGTCCATCTGGGTTCAGAAAGACATAGAACTGGCAAGTGTCCCTGCAGTAGTGGGCCATTGTCCATGTTCTATCGCCCTAAGCAGGGAAGTCAATCAATGTATTAAATAGACTACCCTGGCTTGGGAGGGGGGGTTGTGGAGTCTCTGTGTTTTTTTCATTGGGTTACTGTGTGAGTGTTTTGCACAAATATCTTACACATTGCCTTTGTAGATAAGCCTGACTGCTCGGCACCAAGCTACCACAAGGAGAGGACAGGTTATTTTATTGTGCATCTAGCTTACCCTGACTAGAGTGGGGGTTCCTACCTGGCCTGGGTGCATACCTCAGCCAAACAGGAATTCCATTTCCAACATGGACAGAAGTGATAAACTCGAAGATGTGGGCCTTTGCAGCAGGGGAATGATACCGTAGATGCCGAGATGTTGAAATTGTTAGTAAGTGGAAGAACAGCCACAGACAAAGAACCCTGGTCATCTGCAATGAAAAGGGGTCTACCTGGGAGCAGGAAGGTATAGCTAGCTGAATGTTGGAGGGCAGGGTTTCAGGTAATATGAGGCAGAAAAAGGAGAAGAAGGAGTTTTCTGGTGGTGGGATAGATAGTGAGAATGGCAATTTAGGGGTGTATAGGAGAACCAAAGAGGATTTTTTGTTTTTTTGGATCTCATTGGAGCAGAACAACATGAAATTGTAGGTGATTATGGAGAATTCAATGATAAATAAATGAGATTGTGATTGCACATCCAATAGATAGAGGACAGCTATAGCACTGAAAAAGCTCTTCCCTCCCTAGGTGGTCCTCTTAAAAGGGGGGATTGTCAAGTTCATAGCAGAGCCTGAGCGAAGCGTCCTCCCTGGGATATACCATTTGAGCTTCTCCTTTAAACGGACTGGCCCCAGTCCATGCAATGATATGTAAGCCAGGCAAAGAGTCTTAAACCTGACAAACTGTCTGACTGGTAGCCAGATGGCTCCCCCGGCTGATTCATATTTAGGAGTTTTAAAAAGAAAGCGTGCAACTGCAATCTGCAGGGTCTGAAGCCTTTTCAGGGGATATACGGCAAGATTGAGATAAAGGCTATGACATTAGTCACTTTAGGAAAGTACTAGTGCAATGACTACTGTTTTCAAAAGCTCAGGTGGCAGGAATTTGACAATCTTTTTTACAAGCAGCAAAGAAGCAGATGTAATTTCATTCACTTGGTCTTTCAGTTTCATCTCTTTGTATAACAGGAAACCATTTTGTTAGTTGGTTCAGGAAGGGGGCCTTGCTCTGGCGGCCACCAATCCAGCATCCAGAAAGAAGGATTATTGACGAAAATAATGACCTCAGTTTTAGTGGCATTTAATTTAAGACAGTTGTTGTCCTTCCAATTGCTTATAATGCTCAAGCAGGTCCTGAAAACTGAACCTGAGTTATTGTCAGATTTTCCTATTGACACCACGATATGAGTGTCATCTACATAAGATGTTAAGGAGAAGCCAATGGTGTGACATAAAGGTTGAACAGTGTTGGGCTGAAGGCTGAGCCCTGAGGGACTCCTCAGGGCAGGGAGAAAGGCATGGATGTAAAATTGCCTAGTGCCACACGTTGTTGTCTATTGGCTAAAAAGGATTGGAGGAGTCCTAGTGCTATACCTTCTGTCCCCAGGCTCCGCAGACGGTCAACCAGAATCTCATGGTTGTCCGTGTCAAATGCAGTGGATTGATCAAGCAAAATAAAACCTTCTGTCCCTCCCTTGTCTAGCATTTCATGGGTGTCTTTGGTGGCGAAAACCAAAGTTAATTCAGGACTGTGGTTTTCTGAACCCGTGTTGTATGTCATCCAATAGATAGTTTTCTTCTATGTACTCTGCTAGTTGATCATTCATTACCTTCTCCACTAGCTTTGCTTTTTCAGCAAAGGTAAAATGGAAGCAGACTTCAATGGTGTAGGGAAGACTCCCCATGCAAACATATTATTGAAGATTTGCCCCAGATGTTGTGCCACTTGTGTTGGAATCATATGCATTATTTTGGCGGGCAGGGGCCTTGTGGAGCACCAGATTTAATGACTGGAATTAGTTTAATGAGTTGTTCTTCCGAGGGAACTTTGAAGGTAGAGAATTTGGCCAGTGTGGGGTTTAGAGATTGTCCATCTGTATGTATGACTGCCCGCTGTAAGTTTATTGAAGATGTTGGCTACTTTTTCTTGAAAAAAAAAAGTCGGCCCGGGCATCACAGAATTTTTGATTTGTTATGGCAGTGATATGGTTGGCTGGTATCACCAGCTTTTTTATGACTTGGAATTGGGTTTTGTTAGTGTTGCTGGCTAACTTTGTTTGCTCCAAATAGTAGGAGCTTTTTGCAGCTAAAATGCATTTTTTATGTTCTACTAACTTATTTTAATAGAAAGTTTTCTCTTCATCCACATAATTTTTTCTCCATTTCTGTTCTTGCCTGCGGCACTCCTGCCTTGATGTCCTAAGGGTTTTATTGTACCATGGCTGGGAGACTTTCTTAGTTGTAGTTTTTAGTCTTACCGGGGCTAAAATGTCTGGAGCAGAGTTCAGCCAGAGCTAGAAGTTTTCAACACTCTGCTCCAAGTTATCATCTGGTTTCCAGGGTATAGTTGTGAAGGTGTCTCTCAGTTCGGCCGCCTGTACTTTATGCCAGGCTCTAGCTGGAATTTGTTGTGTTAGATGTCTTTGCACAGAGGTTCTCTGAATCTTTATCTGCCAGTTGACTGCCCAGTGATCGGACTAGGTAAGAGGGAGAGATGGTAGTATATTAATAGATGGATGGTTGGAGACATTTCTATCCAGCATATTCCCTGTCCTATGCATTGGACCTCTAGTAATTAGGGGTAGTCCAAGCGCATTCATTGCATCAATCAACTTTATGGAGTCTGAATCTGCCACATTTTCCAGATAGAAATTATAATCACCTAACACTGAGAAATTAGCATCAAGAATAGAAGTTTCGAGGGTCGTGGTAAGCTGATCAACAAAGCCACATCTTGGTCCTGGTGGGCGATAAATTAGCATACCCTTAAAAGGCTGAGTGTTGGGCGGTTGTACCGAAAATGCTAGAGCTTCAGAGCTAGGAGATGTTAACGGTTCAACGATTGCTTTGAGATAATTCTGATAAAAATGCAGCCAGCCCCCTCCCTTTTTTATTAGCCTAACTAGCTGATAGACGGCAGAGCCAGGGGGTGGCCATGACAATTTCTGGGCCAGAGCTTAAATCTGCCCATGTTTTAGTTACAAACACAACGCCTGCAAGTTGTGCTTGTACTAGAGCAGAAAACTCTGAGTGATGCTTCGCTAGGGACTTTGTATTTAGTGCAGGGCTGATGTTTATCCTTTTTTGCTGATCAGATACCCCATTGTGTGCTGAGTGCCTAATTGATCTAGGTCTTAGATCCCTGCCCTGGTTTGGACAAGCGTTATAGGGTGTGGTTAAAAAAGGGGTATTGGGATTAGTGTGATGAGGGTCTTCACCATCTGCCTTGCTGTCGGCCTCTGAGTCTCTCAGATTCATTGCTGACAAAGGTAATACCACGGCTCTGATAATGCTGGATTTAAGTACAGCATTTGCAAAGGCGTAACACAGGCCCACGCAGCCCCCGCGGTGCGGGGGGCCTCTAGCTCCAAGGGGCCCCCTCGGCACTGAACTCTGGCCGGGAGAGCTCCTGATTGAGCCCAGAGGGGGCCCCCCTGAGTACCGTGCAGGGTGGCCCCCTCACTTTTCGTTACGCCAGTGAGCATTTGACATCATATTCCATGGCCTTCTGCATGAATGACTGCAGTCATATGGTATCAGCGGTACAGCCTTGAGATAGCTGGCCTCCTTTCTTCAAAACTGGACCCTCCAGGTAGTACAACAGTCCTTCTCATCCAAGGTATTTCCATTGCAGCAGGGGGTGCCACAGGGCTTAGCATTGACCCCAACACTGTTCAATCTCTATATGTACCCAATAGCTATTATATTCGAGTAGTTTGGCTTTAAAATCTTGTCATATGTAGATGACACCCGCTAGTCATTACTCTGATGGAGGATGGGGGCCAACCAGCTGATCATTTTGGATCTTACTTGGTCAGTTTGGCTGAGTGGTGGATCATAGCTGCCTCAAGCTGAATGCAGAGAAAACAGAGGTTCTGGTATTGGGAAAACAGACCTCTATCTAGTCCACAGCATGGTGGCCTGATGTACTGGGACCGGTCCCGGACCCCAAACAGAAAGTGAAGAATCTTGGTATTTGGTAAGATATCCTGTCTCGCTGGCACCTGCATTGGCATTTTAAAAATGCTTCAGAAGTTCTCAGGTTTTCTCCTGGAGGCTGACAGGAAAACAGTAGTCCAGACCTTGATGTCATCAAGACTAGACTACAGTAATGTTCTGTATTTGGGAAACACTAAAGCAAGATTAAGAAAACTTCAAAGAGTGCAGAATGCTGCTGCACATCTGCTATTGAACATCCCTGGGCAATACTTTACTTGCCAAGCTCTTGAGAAGCTTCAGTGGCTACTGATGAGGAAGAGAGTGTAATTTAAAGACCTGTGTCTCTGCCACTAAATTCTGAAGGAAAAAGGCTCCCGCTATTTGCACTCGATGATCAAGGCCTATTGCCCAAGAAGAAGTCTCATATCATCTGAAGCGGCACTAACAACAGTTCTAAGTGTGAAAACGGCTCGGTAGAATGGTCATTCCTTCAGTTTCCTGGTTTCCAAACTGTGGAACACTCTTCCACTCGACTTAAAGACAGTAAGGCTAGGACTAGCTTTTCGCAAAAAGCACAAAACGTTACTTTTCGGGCAAGGGTGGACCAGAAATGTCTTGCTCCAGGGGTCTTGAGTGCATCAACCCCTAGCGTGGGGACACTCCGACTGGAGTAGCCAGGCACCTTATAAAATGTAAACATAAACATTTAAACATAAGCTTTGTTTATGTTCAGACGACTAATATACAAACTCAACATCATCTACAATAAGTATAATCCAGTCACCTTGAATCCTGCAGAGTGTTACAAACCAGGCTCTTCCAACTCACAAAAGTTGCTATTGATCACACTTATAAAGAGGTATATATCTGCCTGCACTACTCCTTCTATTCTCGTGCTTTCTTTGCAACAGTTTAGGTTTAGGTGCAGATAACACTTCTTCACACGACGTTAAGAGCACATCTCTGAACTTCATGCACCTCACTCAACAACTCCCATATGGACCTTATTACAACCAAAATCCTATCAAACTTGCATTCCTAAAAGGGAGTTCATGAACCTGATGTGATTTGGATGACTTATCTACTTCGTATGTGTCCGAGGTCCTATATAAATTCTACAATATAATAAGGAATCTCAGAAATTATGCTGCAGGGGAGAACGAAATTATGTGGCAGGGTTTGCAACATTATTTTGCCAGAGTGGCACATTATGGGACATAATACGGCACATTTTGTGATAGTATTACTTTATTATTTTGTAAATTTTGCACACTCTGACTGGGCATATTTTTTTTACCGCATTAGTATCAGTTTAATACCAGATTACAGTAATCTGTAGATTATGCAGCAGATGATGGATTATGTGACAAATGCGGAAAATCCATAATTATACGGAAAACGCCATTGCCGAAAAATTGCATAACTCCAGTGGCCCTGGCTATAGTACAATATGTGCTGATAATAACAATAGTAAGAAGAACTTTCGGTTTGCAATAGTATTTAAATCATGAAAATGGCAACAAAAAAGGTGGCGATGTGCTCTGGGAATGAAAACAGATAATACCGCGAAATCAATGAGCCATCGAGCCGCATTCACAGGTATTGTTATTAATATGTACTGCAGCATGCTAAAAAGCGTCGCTCCCTGCCATGCGATTGAGCTTTCACGACTGCAGAAGGAAATGCGGTACAATTTAGTAATATTGCTCCAGGAGCATTGATGGGTTTCGGGAATTGCCTGGGAGTTCACACACGGGTTCTATACGTTAAGAAAAGCTTTCCTAATGCCAATGCACGTGAGATAGGGCAAGAAAGCATATCTTAGCAGTGTAATTAGAAAAGCGTCTACAGGCGTTTTTATCATTCCTCTTCCGTCTTTTTTTTATTTCTAATTAATGACTTTCTATAATGCATAATATGTTATCCTGTTTGATTTGTGGATGTTTTGCTTCATTTTTCAGTGTATTTACAACATGTGCATATACCGTTGGTACATACATTATCTGCTTTCCTGGAAGGCTTTTGTAGAATATTGCCAGATACATTTAAAATAACCTTTAGTGTATGGTAAACACGCTGGGAATTGTGTGTTAACAAGTGCATATCTTAAAGCAAGTTTAAGTCCCAAGGCATGCCATTCTTTCTGAAATCGTTGTTTATATCAAAAGCAGATATAGAATACTGATTCCACTGCTCAAATCAAAATCTGTGTCAAAATATGTTCCTTTGCCTTTATCTTTTGAAAGGCTAAGGGCCCAATTCACAAAGGTCCCAGAGAGAAAAATTCATAAACCCAAGATTATGGTCTGTGTAAATATCTGTCTTCCATTCATTTCACCTGTAATTCTAGAAGTACGTTTAGTTACTTACAGCTGTAGCATATTGCACTTGAAACACTTCATGTTTGCTTTCTCATCAAGACCTTACTGCTTTCACAACCCACCAGTGTAGAGGTGATCGTCTGCCTCCCCGCATTCTCGCCATGAATACAGACTTATTTCTGTCTCTTACAGGAGTGTATTTCAAACTGTATCCAGTGTGGGAATGTGCCTGTACACACAACCCACCCATGTGAGGAGATCCACTCAAACAGAAAATGGTGCTGCACTAGTGGAATGTGTGAATACATTTATCTACCAGAAAAACATGTGCAATTTGGAACTGCACTGTGCCATATTGGGGTTCAGTGGCTTTCACCAAGCTCATCCCTATTGCAGCATCTGATGTGTTAAATATCATAAAAGAATTAAAAGCTGCAAACTTCACACACAAGCGCGCGCTCTGCTATGATAGCCAAACATTAAGCGGTCCATTAGGATGACGGGCGGACTTTGTCTGCCCGCCATCCCATCGTCGACAGGGACCGCCCGCCATAAGGGCGGGGGTCCCGTGGGCAGCATTAGGATGCGCCCACCACAGTAGCGGGCGCATCCTTCATTCCTACCATTGTGGCGGGCGGTGCACTCAGCACCGCCCGCCACAATGGCAGGAAGTCATGCTGTGCACTTCCATACACAGCATGGCAGGCACCGCGCGGATCCTGTCATGCTGTGCATGGAACTGCTGGGGGATACCATAGGTACCCCCCCATGTGCACCCCCCCCCGGAGTCCCTGGGGGCCTGCAACGGGCTCCGCAGGGATGTCCCGCATGCCTTTCCGTAAGGCATTCAAATTTGCCCATCATAATATGGCTGGTGGTGTCTGATAGACACGCCAACATATTATAGCTTTTCCGCCCTGGTCGCAAGAAAAGCGGCGGACAGTCTAACCGTCCGCCGCGGTCCCCCCCGCCATACTAATATGGCGGGGGGGTCTTTAGAGCAAGGATGGCGGGCAGATCGCCCCTGCCAGGCCGGCGGTGGCTAGCGCCAGCCTGGTGGGGGCGATCCGCCCGCCATCCTAATGGGCCCCTTATAGTCTGTTTTTAAAATAAAGAATCCCCTCCCTTTTCAGAGGATTTTCCTTATATGCTGAATCATGGCACCATAATACACCTTCTCAAAATGGCCCCATGTTGAACCTCAGGTCAGCTACAATAAGTTCTAATCTTGAGTATATCTTGCATGCCAATGATCCCCAAAACTACCACAGTGGTGTGTGTGGTTCTTCTCATGTCCCAGGAAAAATGGGCATCTGACTGACTTTGGATATGGAACCTGATCCATTGAATACAATTAAAATGTCACTAATGGAAATCTGAAAATAAGTCTCCTGCTCAGGTCCAAGGTCATTCTGAGGGGCTCATCCTCATGGAACTCTTTGCACCTTTGAAGTATAGAGTCACATTCATTCTTCAGTGACTCTATAGTTGTCAGTAGAACAGCTCTGAAGCAGTTCCATATTTTTGTTACTTGACACTGACCAGATTATTGAATGACCACAGCACATACAACAACTACCTGGGCTCATCCACCTTGATTCTACAGAAGCTACAGAGATCCCAAAATGATGCAGCTTGCTTCATCACTTGCCTAAAGTCCAATGAACATACATGGCCCTCCTTGAACCAGTTCACAAAATATGAGATGCTAATCAAGTTTGAATTTTCATTCAAACATTTAGCCTGTGAAACAAGTTGCAAAGTTAATGATCTACGTTTACATAAATATTGGCGTTGTCCAAATATTAATTTTCCAATAAACTCTGTCTTCTTTTGCAAGGATATGTTTACTCCTGTAAAGCATCTGTTCATATAGTAGAAAACAAAGGCATTGTGTTAGGTGCTCTGTGCCTCTCTTATTGATAGAGTCTGTGGGCAAGAGGCTGTAGAAAATGGGAGTGATGTGAAAAAATATATTTAAAAACATAAACAATAATTATACAAAGAATTTACATCATATATATTTAAAATATATAATAAAATACATAACAATAATTTGAAAAAAATATTTTAAACAACTATATTTTAGCAAACGATATTAGTTACTTTAAATTTGATATTCTGGCAACAATATTCTTGCTGACAATATTTCTAGTTCACAATATTTTGGACGCGATATTTGGCATGGCAATATTTGTTTTTTTAGATATTTTGTCTGAATACCCAAATACAAAAGATAAAGTCAGACAGAACACAAATCAATATTGAAACACTGCAATGATGGCTCTTTCTTTCATTTATGTAAGGAATCATATGCAATTATTTACTATCAAAGAGTACATTACCATAAAGTTGTTAACATACAAACATTTCCGTGCCAGGACGTGTCTCCTACCTTTACTATAGTTGCACTTACAAAACCTACAAACAAAATCCCATTCACCTTCTCCCCGGAACCTAAAGACAAAAGTTCTAGCTCCCAAGTTTGCTTAAAATTCAGTGCACACTTCTTCCGGAGTCATATATTCCGACAGACTTAGGCTACCCAGAGACACATCAAATGAGGGACTCCCCTAGGGTGTACAACAAATTTCCTGGTGGTCCTCCAGTGAAAAAGGAACACTTTGTAGTGCTCCCGCCTACTGGGGAATTGCCAAGGATATTCAAATAATTGATCCAATGCACTCTGAGGCCAACTTTCCCGGAGACTTTTTATTCGAGTCAGCCATTGCACTGCTAAAGAAACAACCTGGGGAACTTACGTGTTGCCCTTTTTTTTAATAGACACCTGATGGCACTCCAGTGTGTGTCCCAATCAGCATGAGACAGCCATGGTCTTTAATACTTGGGGCCACGATTGAGCCCCCAGCCCTCACAATCCCAGGCACACACTGTATCCTTCTCTTTGCCAGTGGTGGAGGGGGGCAGCTCCTGTCTTGTTCTCCCACACATTGATTACTTCCAAGAATGGGAGATTTCTTTGAGCTATTCCTGCTCCCCCATACAAGGGCACAAGGAGCAGGTGGATGCATGCAAAAGTGGTCTTGGGCACTGGTCCTACCACAGGCAAACTGGAAAAGAAGCACTTCTGGGCTGAAGATTGGGCACTTGTTCGGACCAGTGACCATCCCCAATGGTTAACAAAGAGGAAGGCCTTTTGGCCTTCCCTGGAAAACAAATTATAAACTGCTGAGAGCTACAGATAATGTTTATCCTGGCAGGCCTCAGGATGGTTTGGGTGGCCTACAGATGAGCAGTGAAAATGCTGTATTATCTGGTCCAGACTGGCCAATTGCATTGTAGTTTGTTACTCACTGCTCATGGTGGCATGCTATAGCCACCCAATAGTCCATTTCAGACCTTCTGGCCTCTAATATATAGCAGCATTTTTTCATTAATTGAAACTTGTATTTTCACAGCTCCTGGAGAACCCACAAGACAGGGTTCTCAGTATTTAAAAGTAAAACATGTTGAAATTAAAGGTTGGCATGTTCCTATAGTGGCCCTAAACATTCCATGCCTGAATCACAAAGCTAAATCTACATGTGCCTATTTAAGTACACATATTTTTGCCTATACCTAGGTCTAAATCTATATCTAAATGCAATTCAGCATGTCTGGGTGGAGATGTATGCCTAGTAGTAGTAGGAGTGTGTGTCCACACCCTACATGAGAGGGTAGGGACTCATGCACCTCAAAATACAAACTTAAAACAATAATGGGAATGTTAAGGGCTACTTCAGGACTGAATTGCCCAAATATATTTCCACATTGCTTAGGTGGACACCTCCACCTACACTATTTAGAAATACACTTAAAAAAATATGGAAACAGACATCCATTAAAGAAAATAAATACACACCTGACATACTTTACTACTGGGAGTGCATAAATAGAGCCCAAGCCTTTGCCTCTCCCTTCTTCCCTTTATAGTGTGAGACATATTTTAGCCGGACACCAGCTACAGTTGTTATTTGTGAATGTGTGGGTTTAGGATATTTAATGAGTTATGTTGTGTCTTTCTGAGGGTGTTTAGAGTAGTATTAGATGTGTGGTGAGTCCATGTTTTTTAATCCATTAACAATTTATGTATTTTGAAACCGCCGCCACTGCCGAGAGTCAGACTTACCTACCATAAGCCCGAGGAAGGCTGAAGCCATTGCCCACGCCACCGCCAAGAGTCAAGGGCTACCAGACTCCGCGCCGCCGCTCCGGGAGACTCCAAATCCCGGCAGGTACCGCGGCGGCGTGTCTGAGTGACGCGGCTGCGTCGAGGGAGCGCCAACAGCGGCGCAGAAAAGGAGGAGCACCCCCGCGTCGCGGGACGCCGGGCGAAGCCCGGGCAAAGGGCGGGCCCTCTGTGGCCCTCAGTGGTCAGCTGTGGCCGGGCGGGCCACGTCCCTAAATTTAATCCTTTAAGGTGAGCACTGCACTTGGATACGAAAATGGGCGACTATACGCCTACCGTTAATAACACTGATGTATCTACCCAGGCTGTTGATACCGCTGCGTCCCTCATCACATCTTTTGAGACATTGATAGACACAGCCTTTAATGAGATTGTGGAGACAGAGAGGAGGTTTTCTATGGGTCCTTTTACCTCTAATTTTATTTCGAGTGCAACCACAAATAGTTCAAGTAGTACTAACGGTAACTTGCATATAACCCCTACTGTTATTATTGTCAAGCCCTCATATCCTCCTGTTGATGTTCCTATTGTCTTAGATGACGAAGATACTGCCAATTATATGGCACTAGATCCGGCACCGACGCCACCGGCAGTTGTTGCCTTAGAACCGGCACTTATATTAACACCTCCTGTAGCCTCGCTAAATGGGAATGTTCCAACTATCATAATACCTTCACCAGATGAGGTACCTACCCTGGACAGTTTGGAATCTAGTAGCAACAAACAGGGAGGTGAAAAACGTAAACGAGGCACCACTAAGCAAAGTGCCAATAAAAGGAAACAACCGTCGATCCAGAGTAATCAGCCTACACCCCAAAGTTTGTGGAACAAACAGAAATCTACAAGGGTGCAATCCGTTTCTATGGAGGATAAAGATCAAGCAGATATGGGCAGCACTACCGTCGCATCTACTATTCACTCGAGTGAGAATTCTAATTCTGTCTGGACCCAAACAGCACTAATGGGAGATAACTATAATCTTTCAAGGCAGAATGTAAACCTTATAGAAACTATAGTGGACACCATTTTTAATCGGATAGAAAAGCAAATGATCAGTCAGTTTAATAATGTTTTTAAAAGACTTGATAGACTAGACAACTTGGTCAAAAACGGAGAAACCAAAAAGAGGGGGTCTGTTGTTTTGGATCAAATTAGGGCCGATCGTCTTATAAAAGAACTGGAATCTGTAAATCACACACTGTCAGCAACGAAACTGGATTCTTCTATTCCCTTGGGCGGGGCTGTGAGTAATCCCGGAATTTTATCACTGCATACTGTGTCTTCTACAATTCCACCTAGATCTATTGATGGAGGGCCTCATTTGACACAATCTGATTTGACCACTAGGCCTACCCCCACACCTGCTCCCAGAAAAACGACATCTCTTTCTATTATAAACCATACCAATACTGCCTCGACTAGTAAGAATGGTCTTATTCCATCAACGACTGCGCCAAGACCGTCTGTTGCAAATAATATTGAAGGTATTGATAAACAAGGGTCAAACAAATTGTTAAACAAATTGTTTAAGCATCAGGGGCCCGCCTTACATCTGCCTCCTGATGCCTGTCCCTTTGTTTTGGTTCTTGCAGGTGTACCACAGTTGAGGGAGGGTCAGGGGGAGTCATGGGTGCAACTGAGAAACAAATGCATAGACTGGTTGTCTAAACATAAAGGCGTTGGTTATGATATCTCTAGAGAAATTTTATCGGTACGTAGGGTGTCATGGGTTGGACCTCTAACTAAGGACAAAGAAGGCGACTGCATAGTCCTTAATTTTCAGAACCCTGGGACTGTGAGGAACCTTCTTAATAGACACAGTAATTGTTCTACCATTTCCACTGTTGCAACCCTGCTACCTCTAAGCTATTTTTATAGACAAATGGCAAGACACCCCCGGCCTCTTTCTAGGCAATTTTTTCCACAACCACTACCTCAACCAATGCATCCTCATCCCTCATCTATGTATTTTCAGCCACCGCCTATGCAATTTCAACCGGCTCCATTTCCTCTTAGTATGTTCAACAGATTTGCACCTCTGTCAGACCTAGATTTGCAAGATTGACCATCTTTGCCTAGCTCTGTTGCATCATCTCTGTCACCAATTCTTGAATCTCAGGTTGTTCCCGAAGATTTACCCTCACATTTGCCTCGATTGGTTACGAGTGAAAAAAATCTGGTTTCAAATAATAAGACCCTGGACTCCAACTTATTGATTGTAAGCTGGAATATTGCAGGTCTAAAACCGAAATTAAAAATTCCTGAATGGCTAAACTGGGTTGACAACAATTGTGACATATTGATGCTACAAGAAACTTGGTGTATTACGTCTCCATTAATGGAGGGCTTCTGTTGTCATAATTTAAAAGCTTCCCCCTCTCACATGGGTAGGCCTAGTGGGGGTCTATCCATCTGGTCCAAAATAAAACCTGGGGTCCAAACTAAATTGATCCCTACTTTGGGTAACTGTTTTATGGCCATTAAGTATTTTAATAGAATGAAACTGTGCATTATTAATTTTTATAACAATGATTTTGTAACTCATCCTAATAATAATTTTATTTCTCTGTTCTCATTTATTGATGACATTATGGAAGGGCATAAGTATGGGTCCTTTGATGGTATCTGTATTGGAGGTGATTTCAATGCCCATATATATCGTAGTAGCCCCCCGTGTAAAAACGGTGAGGAGTTGAAAAATCTCCTAGCCTCCCGTGACTTATTAAATGTAATGGAAATTGTGGGCTCAAGTGTAAATAATATAACCACACCTACTTTTGTGGGTCATGGATGTGCATCCACGATAGACTACATATTTACATGCCCATCATTAAGTGACATAATTCTAAAAGCAGAAGTCATCTGTTCTGCTTATAGTGACCACTATCCCCTTAGAATATATTTACATAATCCGCAGGCCATGAAAGCGGCACTAAATTTAGAGAGTGGGCCAAAAAATCTGGCATTATCCACCGATAGATTAAGACTAGTGTGGAAAGGGGTAGACAATAAAGATATTTTAGCTAGAGTAATTCAAAAATATCCTGTGGTAGTAGAGACTTGTTTGTCACACTCGAGTCCCAGTGATGCTGTTGTTGAAGCCTTTGGTAACCTATGTGGGGCCATTAAAATAGAATCTTCACAACCAGCTAGGCAGAATATAGTCCAAGGCCCACGCTGGTTTGACTCCTCCTGCTCCAAGGCCAATCGGGATCTGAGGGCTGCCTTAAAAACCAACCCTAGGGATGTGTCATTGGTAAGAGATTTAAGATCAAAATATAAAATTGCCCTATACAATAGATCTGAGGCTTTGGTGATTAACCACTGGGAATCTCTTACGCGTACCGCCACGTTAAAGGACACAGCAGGCTTTTGGAGAGAAGTGAAGTCCTTAAGATCTTTTGGCTCTAGCCTCAACCCTATTAATTGCAACATAACTGGTGAGGCCTGGGTTGAGCACTTTACTCAAATCTATGCTATATCGGCCACTTCTCTAGTTATTGCCCCCCGACCCAACAGCGCTGAACCCCTGACCTTTTCATTAATGGAGGTCGAGGAAGCTATAATCGATAGCGCAAGTAACAAAGCACCCGGTCCCGATGGTCTTTCTATCGATCAGATTAAATCAATAATTAATTTTTGGGCACCTCTTTTATGCAATTTATTTAACAACTTGCATGAAACTTCTTTTCCCAAATCCTGGTCTAACAGTGTAATCGTACCAATATTTAAAAAAGGTGACAGGTTGGATCCCGCCTGTTACCGGCCGATTTCACTGATCGATAATACGTTAAAGGTCCTTGGTAGGGTGATCTTTAAGCGAATTAGGGATTGGGCTGAAGATAATAACGTTCTGCACTGTAGTCAACTTGGATTTAGAAGCCAAGTGGGCACAGTCGAACAGTGTTTAAATCTAAATCTGATCATGGCCAAATATATTATTGTTAAAAAATCCCCTCTTTATTTAGGCTTCATGGACCTGAGTTCCGCATTTGATTTTGTTAATCGTTCTAGGTTGTGGTCACTTTTGCTTGATTATGGTTTGGATGACTCCTTGGTTTTTTTTCTGTCTGAGTTACATAGGGACTTAAAAGCTAGAGTACGGATCAATAATGATGGCGATCTGTCCAATGATGTTTTTATCAGCAGAGGAGTTAGACAGGGCTGCGTACTCGCCCCCCTGCTTTTTATTTTATATATTAATGGGTTGAGTAGCACTCTGAGTAAAATTACCAAGGACGTTCCAATTATAAACGGCTCCCCCATTACTACCTTACTCTATGCGGATGACGCAGTATTAATGGGGCGAACCCCGAATGCGTTACGTATTCTAATTTCGGGGTTTGTTGCGTTTATGTCCGACCTTGGTTTAAGTACTAATTTTAAAAAATCCTTTATCATGAACTGCGGACCAAAAAAGTACAATGTCACATCAATTAAATCTGGTAATAATATTTTAAACTGCACTAGCACTTTTCCCTATCTAGGGTTGCTTTTTTCCAACTCTAGCTCATGGCAGCCACATGCTGCTTATGCGAGGAATAAAATTGGCAAGTCAATTAATTCAATTCTATCCCTCCGACAACCGAAAATGGCAGATGTGATAACACCCCTACTTAGTATATACCGCACGCAATGTCGTCCAACTGGGACATATGGAGCTGAAGTGTGGGGATACTGCAATAGCAACGGTCTGCAGTCGGAGGAAAATAGATTTTGTAGGAGGGTGTTGGGGGGAGTCCCTTGCGCCTCCACACTTATTTGTCATAATGAACTAAGATTGTCTTACATTGTTGATTTCATTAGGTCTAGGCCTGCTCTTTTTTGGATCAAGGTATGGTTAAATCCAGCAGCGTCCTTGACGCGCAGTATAATATCTGACTGTCTGTCAAGTGATAACGCCCACCACATACCTTGGTTAAATGCAGTTAAGAATAGCCTGCAGAGTGTGGGTCAGGGTTCTTTGTTTAGTTCCCCGAATTCTATTGTACCCGCCCATAAGAGTAGTATCAAACGGGCTTTACTTGACTTATATAAAGAGGATCGACGGCGATCTGAGTCTACTAAACCTGGTGTTATCAGCTATCAGCTCATTATTGATTCAAGTTGTGATAATTTAACTGATTTGAATAATTTTTATAGATACTTGTCAAAACCAATAGGAAAGTGGAATCGGAGCCTTTTATTCAGGTTTCGGGATGGAAGCATAGTAAATCTGCTCAGCTTCCCGCTCGGCTACAATAAAAAATTGGAAGAATTGGACTGTCCCTGTTCTCAGGGCGGGAAACAAAGTTTATTGCACTTCTTCTTTTTTTGTGGCTTCTATAAATTGTATACCTGCCAATATTTAAGGCCGACCCTTTGTAAATATAACCTTAGAGACTTTAAGCTCGCATTAAAATTTCTCCAAATGTTGCACACCGATGAAGTGATATACATTGTAAGTTGCTTTATAAAAAGATGTGTGAAATCGAGGTCATGCTTGGAGTTTGGATAATAGATATTAGTATTTTGGCATTTTTTGCACTATTTGCACTTATTTATTTTATTGTAAATTGACCATTGATTTAGCTGATTATCAATATTGATACAAATGATTCCTGGGAGAACATAACATGAATTTTATGTCTGAGTTGTCAATTGAACAATGTTTCTCCCCTATTATCTATTTTGTACTGTACATTAGGCACTTCGCACTTTATAATACACGCTGCTTAACCCCACTTTGATAAATTAGTTTTTATCAACTTATTTGCTTGTAAACTGTTTTAAATTGCATTTTATCTGTATGTACTTTTATGGATGTACTGTTAATCCGAATAAAGATCATTTGACTTGACTTGATGTATTTGGTTATGTTGTGGCTATGTATGTGAATCTTACTTTTACATTAATGCAATATGATTTGTAAATGAGTGCAATATATATAGCTACTTGAAAATTTACAATTTGTTACATTTGTACACCGTCATGTGTATGGACACATGCAATGTATAAATCTATGAGTTTTTAGTACTTTCTTGGTTTTTTTATGCAATATGTTTACAATGGGATAATAATAGCTGTTTATAGTGTCCAAAGTTATATGATCATTTTTTCTTTTATCTATTTGTACTTTTCTTAGGTGTTGCCTGGTGTTAGACATGGCATCTTTGGTGTGGTTCTCCTGACATTTTGCCTCTCCTTCTTGTATTTTTGATGCTGTGCTGGCTTAGATGCTTTGGACACTTTGCCACTGCTGATCAGTGTCAAAGTGCTCACTGTGTAAATTGTTATTACAATTAGTTCTCCCTGATTGGCATATTTGATTTACTGGTAAGTCCCTAGTGAAGTGCACTGAGTGTGCCAGGGCCTGTACTTCAAATGCTACTAGGAGGCCGGCAGCACAGATTGTGCTACCCACATGAGTAGCCCTGAAAAGCTATCTCAGACCTGCCACTGCAGTGTCTGCGTACCGTTTTAAACTGCCATGTCGACCTGGCAAGTGCAGCCACTTGCCAGGCCCTAACCATCCCTTTTCTTACATGTTAGGCACCCCTATGCTAGTTCCAAGGTATCCCCCTGAGCAGGGTGCAGTATATGTGAAATGTAGGACATGTACTGGTGAGTGTAACTTGTCCTGATAGTGAAACACTGCCAATTTCCTTTTTCACTATTGAAAAGCTATTGGTCCCATAGGATAGAATGGGAGGTACTTTGTAACATCATACCAGTGGCGGCTCCTCCGCTATGGCAAAGGAGCATTGCCCCACTGCTTTCATGCAGTGGAAAGGAAAGGAAATATAAAATGGTAATAACTTTAAGTTATTATCATTTTGTGTTTCCTTTGCTGGCAGGTGGGTGGGCTGGGCTGCTCTGCTCGCAGAGCACAGCAGGGAATGAGTGGTTTGCCCACTCCTAAGTGAGCAATGACTTTTTGGTCTGCTCTTTCGAGCCGCCCAAACCAGTCATGCGCACTTTCCCGGTTCTCCATGCAGGCATTACAGCCTGCGTGGAGAACAAGCCAAGACCCTAATTCCCTGGTTGAGCATCGAATGAGGACTCTCAAAACCAATCACAATTCTACAATGCAGTGTTGTGATTGGTATGGGGAGCCTGAGTGCTTAACAAGCACAACGCTGCGTTGCAGCATTGTGATTGTTCAGGTGAGACTGGCTATTCCTGGTTTCCTGTCCCACAAGGAGAGCTGGAACAAGAGGCAGAGATGTGGGACCCAGCATCGGCGGCAAGGTAAGTGTGTAAAAAATAATTTTCATAAACCTTGCGCTTTCCCCATGCCCACCTTCACCTCCCCCCGCATTCACCCCACCCAGCCATCCATGAATCATGGTGGCTGCCACTGCATCTTACAAGTATAAATACCCATTGGGACCTGATAGAGAAAGACAATTTAGGCTTTCTGAACTCAGAATTTAATAACACATCTTTTAGCAAAGATTTTTTTTAAATTATGTGTTTAAAAATGACACCATTAGAAAGTAATTATTTCCTTCTATAACCGTTCTGTGTGCCTCTGCCTGTTTGTGGATTGACTGTCTGTTTTTGGAGTAACAGGGGCTGGGGGTGTGCATTCACTCTAGACAGCCGTTGGGGCAGTTGAGGTGTGTCTGGCCCTTCTTGGATGACTCAGGGTTGAGCTGAATGGGGCTGGGCTGCATTTAGAGTAGTGGGAGGAACTTTCCTTGCACCTGAAGAGGGCCTGTCTCCGTGGCACAATGCTGTCTCCACCTCCTGTGGTCATACTGCACCATTGAGGACAGAAATGGTTTGGACTGGCCTTAGAGACCTTTGCACAAAGAGTACAAAGACGAAACGGGGTATATGTAGTGGACCTTAAAAAGCAGAACTTTATATCACTTCTGGACTCAAAGAAACCTTTGCCAAGGAGAAGAGCTGGAGAGCTGTGTGACGAGGAGCACTGCCCCTTTTGCTGTGTGCTGTGTGGGGTTGGCCCACAGTTGCTGTTTCTGCAAGAAATGACAAAGACTGGAATATTGCTGAGAATCTTGCTTTAAGAAGAATCTCCAAGGCCCTGTGTGTGCTGGCTTTCTGTTCTGAAGTCTCAGGGACACAAAAACATTACCCCCTGCTCCCCTGAACTGTATTGCTGAGAGGTCTGACCTGCTAGGAGGTGCTCATTCCAGTTTTGGTCCTCTGGAGGTTGTTCCTGGTGCTGGGAGCAAGAAGAAACCTAGGAGAAGTAAGAAAAAATGTCTCCGATGCCGTCAGCGGCACCACTGTGATGCCACGACCTGCACTGAGGCAGGGGCATGGCTCATGAAGTGCATTATGCATCACCCAGGCTGCACCGCAGCTTCAATGCCCTTCGACACCTGCAATTATCAGCATTTCCCGACACCAGCACTCGCACCGACTCCGTCATCGCCAGCATCCTGTTATCATGGGCGTCAATAACCGCCAAGGGTGGCTTCACAAACTTGCTGACTTTGCAATGTCACCGGAACCGACTCCTCACCGCCGAATAAACCGACTTCCCCTGTCCTGGACTCGACACGTCGCCTCCTCACAGACATGACACCTCGCTTCGCCTCCCCCGTGGCAGCCAGGGATCCGGCCTCCGCACCGACGCCTCACCTCCCCGAGGCCATGCATCATCATAGACTTCGCTCCCAAGGTGCTGTTGGTTCACCCATTCGCATTTGATTAAGTACTGCAAATATTTTCACACTGCTAATGAAGAAATCCACCTAATAAATCCATTTCCACGTTGGGAATACTTTTGTGAATTCTTGCCAGGTATCAATAATGGTCAGATCAAAATGTTGTTTTCAGCAGGTATAAATGGTGTTTTTGGACGTAAACATATTTACGGTTGAAAATATTTGCATGATTGGGCCCAATATTCGTACTCCAGCAAAGAGTGATCTTGGGGTGCGACAGTTTCACAATGCCACAAGTTTAAGCCAATAGCTTATAGACAGAGAAAGATGCCAGATGCAACGGACTTCTCTATTTTGATAACATAAAAATACAGAATTTTGAATTTAAAAAAAATTTGTTGGGGGTTATCCATCCATTGTAGATGAAGATCAATTTGCTCTTCTCTATTTTGATATCTTAAAGGGATTTTCTCTAGAGATAATTGATTCCATGGTTACAGAATGTTTATATCAAATGGTTCCTAAAGAACAATGCTGAGTAGACGATTTCCTACTTTTGTAAATGATTTTTATGGGAGGTAGGTCTTCTGCCCATGAGGGCAAACCCGTGTTTTATAAGGAGTTTGATATAATTGGTGACGTCGTCTTTAGCAATGCAAGAAAGGAAACGAGAAAAGTGAAAGCACATCAGTCAACAAGGGATACCACAATTAAAGGTTTTCAAGACAAAATAGAAACGGGTGTTTGGCTTGTATTATTCACAAACTATTGCTAATAAAATATTTACAGAAAGTCTAATATCATTTATGCCGGATATGATCTATCAGGTTACTCTGATTTTACACTGGGCACAGCAACACAATAGTTTCCAATGAAAATGATCTTATTCTGTATCATCTTAATTACAAGATGCTTTTTGTGGTAGTGGCTATTTTAACAGAAATGTATTGCCCCCTAATAAGTGAGTAAACTTCTTCGGGTGCACAGAAGATTGAGCGTTGTGTCTTTTTGTAATTGTTATACTCCTTGACAGTTGCTAAAGTCTGCAATCACTGAAGACTCTCTGAAAATAGTAGGGCATAGATTTGCTTGTGAAGTTGCTGCCCTATGTTGCCTAAACTGGACAAATTAGAACAGTGTATGTGACGCTGTTCTGCTCTCTCTCACTGCTGTCACACTTTTTGCTGCATGGGCCAAATCAGGCACCCTTGCACCAAAATGCAAGTGTGTCTACATTGTGTTTAGTAGAGCTTTTGTGAAGGAGGGGCTCCCTCCCAGCATAAACACTAAGCTGAAAGGCAATTTGCTCTTTGTGTGTGTGCAGTGGAGTGCAGCACAAATGTAAAGAAGCAAAAGAGTTAGGAATAAAAATATTCTTCTTGGTACGCCAGCCTTAGAGAAACACAGGAGTTTGGCGCAAACCCATGTCTACAAGGCTTGAAGAACCGGGTTTTCTCAGAACCCAGCGGTGCCAGGGACACACCCGAAGTCTTCTGATTCACCTGTCTTGGTATACAGAGACACGGAATACTTCTAGGTGGCGTCAGAGATCAAATTTATTAGCTGCAGCTAGTAACAGTAAACCAAGCAATACAACACGGTGTACAACTCAGGAAACTGCTCAATTTCTGTAGAGCAAGACATCACCTTATTTTCACATTTTCAGCCCATTACAAATGCACACCCACTGTGGCAAATTCTGACGAATCAAGTACATTTTACACACATTATTACATTCCAAGAAGCTCACTTTACATCGTACCAACCCACAAGTTAATTATTAGGACTGTCCCAAATTCGATTATCACGAGCCGGACAAACCCATAATTGAAAGCACTACCCATGTAATGAAAAGACATAAGAAAAGGAGCAATTCAGATATTGAGTAGGATAAGATATGTGCAAGAACACAAAAAGTTAACGATATCCTGAACATTGATTGGTAATCTCAGACAACGATCTACTAGAGAAATTGGCTTTGTGGAAGGGTCAGTTTCAGTTGACGGGGTCAGCATCTTGCAGTTCACTCGCAAGCCGAAAAGGCCTAGTTAATATGCACATGAACAACGAAGCCCATGCAACTTTGTTCGTTCGTTTACTACCACGGCCTACGTGAGGGCAACATAAAATGGTGTCTCGAACAACGCAAACAAAATGGAGTCCGGTCCCGAAAACTACGGAACCTCAGCCCCTCCTTTTGCCATTACGTAGGCAATGACCCAAACTCACGTCAATCTGAATCCAGGTCTATATCTATTCTCATCAGATCATCAAGATGTTGCTGTAACATCATCTTATTATCTTTCACTTCTCTCGGGACGGGTCTCTTCACACAGATCGTAGCACAAAGGCCACAAATGGCGGGACCACACTGGATGCATAAGCAACACGAGAAAAGGATCGCTAAAGCCATACCAAGAAACATCAGAATCTTCCATCCCCATTTGGACAGCAGTTCCCATAACCATCCTATCAACAACCAGTTCCCTTCGTCTACATGTATAGACTCAGCAGACTTATGTAACTTCAAGATGGCTTGGTACACTGTCGGGCGTTGTCTGGTATGAAAACGCAGCAACTAGATCCGATCAATTTGCATACTCCACCTCTATCTGCAAGTATGATATCTAAAACAAAACGGTTCTGTAATGTCATAAGGTGATCCGCTTGAAGCTCAGCTGTAATATTGCTAAGGGCACCTGCAGTTTCATTTATTGTGGCCTCGACCACTCTCGTAAGCTGACGAATATTCCTACTATTAGCCATAGGACCCCAAAAGTTAGGAAACCCATAAAGAAGTCTCCAACTTCTTGTGGGACAGTATCTTTCGCATCGATAATACCTCTACCAAATCTTGTCTTATGGTAATCGGAAGCAGCTGTGTATGTAGGGGGAAGCAAAAATGCCACATAACATGTGCCTGAAAAATCAGATGGCAACCATGTATATGCTCTGTCGTAACAAACAAAATACGTGCCTTTGGCTAGCACGAACGGTGGAGATTTCTGGGACGTATAAACATAGGTGTGAACACACACACTCTTACCAAGCTGAGCTCTCTGATTCTGACCATTAGCTTGCAGACAAAAATGACCTCAATGGGGTACAATCCAAATAGGAGGAGACCTTTACTGTCTCTCTTTTTCAGTCAGACTAATACTATATCTCGTCTTGTTCCAACCAACGTATGCTCGTACCTCATCTTTAGGGATAGCATTATACGCGTCGATATCTCTAATCATATCGACTATTCCCCGTATCAAGGCATTGTTATTCACATTATCCTTAACGGAACGTACAGGAGATGCTTCATTCGCATAGATAAACATCGACTGGAGTGCCCATACTGACCCATTAGGCGAAAAAAGGCAAAACCAAATATGGCATTCCCTTATCTGTCGTATGTGGCATAAGACCACAGACCCAACAATTTGTGGAATTTATGACTAGCTGGTGCTGATGCAACATATGTATAAATGAATTGTTCAGAAATTCGGATCTTCGCGTCTGTTCATGTTCAGGCAACGTATGAAACTCATGTGAAGAAACAGTGGGAAAAGAAAGAGTAGGTTGGGATGTAGATGCAAGCGTCTGTTGTGTGACATAGAAAATCCAACCCACACAAGCTAACGTGATATTCAAAAGCATTAGAAAACACAGTATTAAAAAACATTTGTTACAAATCAAAATACATATTCTCACTTTAGTATTAACTTTCTTAACACTCTTATCAGACCCAAGAAACTCCATCATCTAACGTGCTGCTCACGGCTATTACCTTCTTCACTTAAGTGTGCGCCAAGATCGTACTAACGACCCTGAACCACAGACCTTGTGTCAATACGCGGTTCACCCCTTAAGGCTGTACCGTGACCCTGCAGCGGAGTCCGGATGGTAACTCGAAAAAGAAAAAGCAAAAAAGTTTCAAATTTTCTTGATCTGACAAGGTGTAACACACTGCATAAAAAAATTCCAATTTTATTAGTCCATTATTCAGTCTTTCGTGATCTTAGATCGTAGCGTTCTTTACCAGGCACAGTCTGGTATCGGAAAAGGACTTCTGGATTCGTAGTGTCGATTCTCATGTGGAGCGGCACAGCAGCTTGAAGAACGTCGTCATCTGCACGTTCTGACTGAGTCCATATCAAATGAGCATCACTAAATGGTATGAACTTAGGAACTCGTTCACAATCAGAATCAGCTATTCACTCCCTCACCCAATGACCATACGGTAAGGGCAAAGGAACTTTTTTACAGTGGGTGGCATGCACCCAATTCTTTTTGCCAGCTACTCTAACAGCGGTCCGAGTGACCAATAAAACAAAATAAGGTCCAGTCCACCTTGGTTCTAAATTCTTGGTCCGTTGAAAATTCTTGGTCAGCACATATTGTCCAGGTTGAATCGTGTGGCCTGGATCTGCAGTAGCTGTCGGCAAACTGTCATAGACCTGTTGGTGGAGAACACGCAATTTCGCAGTCAAGTCATGTAAATAATCCACCAGCATAGGGTACTCAATGTCACTATATTTCTTGGGACGAGGCACACTCCAAACATACGCTGGACGACCAAAAACTATTTCGTATGGGCTAAGTCCCACACGAGAATGCACAGTCGTCCTTGTTGACAAAAGAGCCAACGGCAAGGCATCCGGCCATGTAAGACCAGTGCTCGCTTGAATCTTAGCTAACTTCAACTTCAGCGTGCCATTATAGCACTCAACAAGTCCAGCTGACTGGGGGTGATTTGCAGCATGGAATTTCTGCTTTATTCCCAAACCAACACACACTTTCTTCATGATTTGACCCACAAATTCGCTCCCATTGTCCGATTATACAATTCTCGGTAAACCAAATCTGGGGAAATACTCTTTGAGCAAAACCTTGGCTGTAGACAAGGCAGTATTATCCTGTAGGGGGTAAGCCTCTATCCATCTGGAAAAGGCGCAAACAACCACAAGGACATACTTCAAGTTATTGCATCTCTCCATGTGAATGTAATCTAACTGTATCACCTCAAACGGATACGTCGGAGGAGCAAAATGACCAGCTGGAGTTGGAGTTCCCTTTCCAGGATTGTATTTCAAACAAATCATACAATGCTTCACCACATTCTCAGCACATCTCAGAATTCCAGCATTCTGCCATACTGGAGCCAACAACTTGCATATTCCCTTCGAACTAATGTGACCCTTTCCATGAGCCATAGTAACCACTGGGAGCACATACGCATCTGGCAACAACCATCGCTGGTGCTTCGACAACTCAACCCAACAACCTGTCAAATCCAACATACCCGTACTTTCTCTCCACGTACTCACTTCTTTCTCAGTCGCTTCAGCCTGAATCATCTTCACACTTTCTATTGTGTCTTCACACATTCCACCTGCCATGACCCATCTTGCGGGGCCTGCAACATACATACGGCTCATCATATCTTTCGCCGTTTCCTTCGCAACTTCATCCGCAAACGTATTTCCTCGACCTACATCATCCACAACTTTCTTATGCGCACTACACTTCACAATTGCAATCTGCTTTGGGAGAGTAAGTGATTCCAAAAGTTCATTCACTAACTGCCCATGCTGAATTTTCGTACCATGGGAAGTAAGGAATCCCCTTTCTCTCCACAAACGTCCAGAACTATGGGCAACACCAAACGCATACTGGCTATCAGTATAAACATTCACTCGCTTTCCTTCTGACAATATACACGCTCTAGTCAGTGCAATCAATTCTGCTGCTTGCGCAGAATTCTGTGCTATACGTGCTGTTTCAACAACTGTATGCAAAGTTGTAACCGCATACGCTGCAGTCGTCTCACCATTCGGAAGCTTAAAGCACGAACCATCTACCCATAAGGTACCATCAACATTCGTAAGAGGAGTATCTTTTAGATCCACTCTAGCCTTCGTTTCTTCCTCTGTACGAAGAAAGCAATCATGCTGTTCTTGAGCATCTGTCTCTACAGAAATCGGCAACAACGTAGCTGGATTCAACACATTACATCTTTTAATGTGCACATGGCTAGCCAACAGTGTCAACTCATAAACTGACAGACGTGCACTAGTAAGGTGCTGTGTCTTAGTCTTGTTCAACAACGTATCTACTGCATGTGGGACCATCACAATCAACGTATTATCCAATACCAAACCAGCAGACTGTCGGATAGAAACAGCAGCTGCCGCTGTAGCTCTCAAACAACTCGGCAACTCCTTAGCTACTGGATCTAATGTCGCTGAAAAATACGCACATGGGCGTTGCTTGTCTCCGAAACACTGTGTCAATACTGACAATGCACAACCTTCTCTCTCGTGCACATACAACGTGAAAGGTTTACTGTAGTCTGGAGTACCCAACACCGGAGCCGAACACAATGCATCACATAATTCAGAAAAACTTTTCTGACATTTGTCAGACCAAGGAAGAGGATGCGGAGTATCTTTAAGAGTCAGTGCTAACAGAGGTTTCGCTAGCAGAGAAAAATTCGGAATCCATTGTCTACAATACGAAGTGATACCTAAGAAAGCACGCACTTCTCTCTGTGTGGATGGTACACTCATTTGCGCAATCGCTTGAATTCGTTCTGGGGTAAATCTCCTTCCCTCCTTCCACAAGAGATGACCTAAATAGGTTACTTCTTGTCGGCAATACTGTAACTTTGAAGGTGACACTTTGTGATGAAGGTTAGACAATACCGCAACAAAGAAAGAGTAGCCTCTTTACAAATCTCTTTGTCATCAGCAGCAACCAGAAGATCATCAACATACTGGATAAGAGTAGCACCAGAAGGCAACACAAAACCATCAAGCTGAGTTTTCAACGCCTGACTATAGATTGAGGGACTTTCACAATAACCTTGGGGAGCTCTCTT
Organism: Lissotriton helveticus; assembly: GCF_964261635.1. NCBI lineage: Eukaryota > Metazoa > Chordata > Amphibia > Caudata > Salamandridae > Lissotriton > Lissotriton helveticus. The sequence goes on along the minus strand of NC_136071.1, from coordinate 699,092,128 downwards.
AAACCGGAAGCTTCGTCCTCCTAAAGAGAATTCAAAAATATCTCTACTCTCCTCGGCAATCCGAATGCTGAAGAAAGTATTCTTCAAGTCAATAAGAGAAAACCAAGCAGCCGAAGCTGGAATCAGAGTCAACAAAGCAGTGATATCAGGAACAACAGGAAACTGTGGCACAACAATTTTATTCACTTCTCGAAGATCGATCACAAACCGATACACAGGTGGCTGAGAAGCATCAGTGCGCTTAAGGACAGGCAAAACAGGACTGTTACACACGTTACCTCTCGTTTCTTCAACTACACCCTTCTCAACCAAATCATAAATGATCGCCAAAAGAGCTCTCTCGCCATCGCTCGAGATTTTATACTGCGGAATACGAGGTAGCCTAGCATTCGACTTGAGGGTAACAACATACAGTGGAATTTGCAAAAGGCCAACATCATTTGGACCCGTAGCCCAAAGTGTATCAGGAAGAGAACGCAATTCCAGTGGAAGACAATCTTTAGACAAATACATTGGAGAAATCACTCTCTTACCTAAAGTAAGATGTAATCCCGAAGGAGAGCAATGTAATGTTGCATACAATCTTTTCAGCAAGTCCAAACCCAACAGATTCTCACCACAACCAGTCGTTAGAATAAGTGGAGCTTCCAATTCACAAGGACCAATAGACAGGGACAAAGGACTAGAAACCGGATTACGAACTGGGGTGCCTGAAAATCCTACTGAAACATTGGTCAAGCCAGACAAAGGTGCGCCAGGAAGTTTAGAGTGCATAATAGAACTCTTCATCGCACCAGTATCCAAAAGAAAAGGTTCTACCACACCTGATGTACTCACCGCAACATAAGGTCCACTCTGGTCTACTGGAACTGACACTACTCCCTCACTTTGTCCTTGGCTATCCTAGTTATCATTATAACCAACACACTCACCTTCAACACAGTAATATTCAACATAGTACTGGGCAGACTGACCACTCGGAACATTCTGTCTATCGAAATAATTCGCAGAACTCTGAGGGGGAGAGGAATGCTCATTTTGGGGAAACACACCACGTCCCCTACCCCTAGGAGCTTGCTGGACACCACCACGACCTCTCTGACCAGGTACACCATTCGCACGCTGTAGCAACGCAGGGCAACTATTCTTGAAATGACCTTCCTCTCTGAAATAAGCACACTGATTAGGACCAGGAAAGAATCGCTGAGCATAAGGCTCAGGCTTCTGTAGCAATCTCTGAAACTGTGGAGGTTGCTGAAACTGAGGCTGATTCGAACGAGGTGGATAAGCTTGCTGCAAAAGAACTTTCGTCTTTAGATCTTTAGTTTTCTTCTCCGCTTTATCCTTCTCATCCTTATCCCTATTCTCATAATATTGTGCAGTAGCTAATATCTGGGCCGACGAAGAAACAGCCCATGAACTCTCAGAGTCCTTCAACTTATTAGAAAGTTCGGGAAGTAAATTAAAGACAAATTTTTCCACGAACAACCTTTGACCACCTTCCGTACTCATATCCTGACCACTATGATCGATAAGCGTCTCTTCAAACCTAGTGAAGAAATCAGACATACTCTCATCTTTCTTTTACTTACATGCTGCTAACTTATCCCAATTTACTCGTAACGCGGGCATCATCGTTTTCATTAAATTAATAATTCCACCAGGTAATTCTGCAACTAATGGTTCAGGTTTAGCACCTCCCACCTGTCCACCATCTGCAGCAACAATATTCACCCACGTATCTCCTAATTCTGCTGCATGATTCTCATGACGAATCTTCGCCCACAAAGGTTGAGGGACTACATTACCCATCAACATATCAATGTCGGCTAAATTCATAATACACGCATCTACTGTCTGAGACAATTCTTTGTAATAACCAGCAGGATTCTTACGAGGGTCAGGTAAGGTCTGCTTAAGAGCCAAGACCTCTGCTCTCTTCCAAGGAACATGTACCCATACTCGCTGAAAATGAGCCGGTGCAGCCACAATACCATGAGCGGCATCAGCCTGAACTGCGTTTCTCCATACAGGAGGAACTTCTCTCATGGGATACTGCTTCACTTTTCTCCTAACGGAAGAATCAGGTTTGTACAATGTCTGAGGCGGAAGCCTAGATCTGAAAGCAAGTATCGTCTCTACGGCATCTGTAACATCAGATTCTACTATTGTCCCTTTAGCAAACTCTGACTGAACATCTAGCACTTCCTGCGGAATCGGACCCAACTCATTATCTTCCCATTCTTGATGCAGAAAAGTACACATTACATCAAAAACATACCTTTGCTTAGGCGGTTCCCACTGAAAGAAAACATCCATAACCGCTGGCAAAGTATACCTGGAAGCATTTATAATCCATCTACGAGCCAATAAATCCAACACTGCCCGTTCCTCGGAACTGGGAAGCTGACTACGACTCTGCTTACGTTCCGAAACAGGGGTCATATTCAATGACCAAACAATGGAGACAATAGATTAACATCAGTCTCAGTCATTAGTTTTCGAGCAGAAGGAGAAGAAGTAGGCGTAAAAACAGGAAAATGAATATCTTGAGGCAAAGTAGGAATAAGAGCAGAAAAGTCTGAGATGCAGAAGTAGAAGGCAAAGGAGTTTGAGGCAAAGCTGGTAGCAAAGCTGGCGACCCTAGAGGGGGTTGCACAGTAGAAGGGAGAAAATCTGAGGAACAACGGGTGGCTGAACAACAGCAGGAGGTTGAACAACAAAGGGTGGAACAACCGGGGGTAATGGAGGCACAGTAGCACCCTGCACATAAGGAGGTGGCACTCTCAGTAAATGAGAGATCAAAGGATCTTTTTCAAGGTCTTCAATCACTTTCGGAGGAGAAGACGGCAAGGCCGGATAACATTTATCTATAGCCATGCAACGCTGTCTATCTGAGACTTCACTCGCACGCTCTTCTCCATCTTCCCTAAACTGCCTAGCAGCTTGTAGTACTGACATATTCTTATCTTTCCTATCTCTTTTTGCTTGCTTAATTTCTCGCTGTTTGGCTTCCTTTCGCCAAAGGCGGAAAGAGTCAAACATTGCCGGCCGGGCTTTCTTCTTAAATAGCGCAACTTCCAGATTGTCTAAAATCTTTAATTCAAAACTACCATGTTGGGGCCATCGTAAGACACCATCTTTCCTAGTATAGCGGACCCATACTTCATTATAAGTAATAGGACCCACTCCGTGTTTTGAATAGAGCTCATAAGTTGGAGTTCCAACCGGAGGTATCGGACACGAATCCTCCAATCGGGAATCCCTGTTGCAACCACAACTAAACCATTTCCTAATTTTGCTAAGACCAGGCATCTTATTGCACAGTAGAAGGGAGAAAATCTGGGGAACAACGGGTGGCTGAACAACAGCAGGAGGTTGAACAACAAAGGGTGGAACAACCGGGGGTAATGGAGGCGCAGTAGCACCCTGCACATAAGGAGGTGGCAATCTCAGTAAATGAGAGATCAAAGGATCTTTTTCAAGGTCTTCAATCACTTTCGGAGGAGAAGACGGCAAGGCCGGATAACATTTATCTATAGCCATGCAACGATGTCTATCTGAGACTTCACTCGCACGCTCTTCTCCATCGTCCCTAAACTGCCTAGCAGCTTGTAGTACTGACATATTCTTATCTTTCCTATCTCTTTTTGCTTGCTTACTTTCTCGCTGTTTGGCTTCCTTTCGCCAAAGGCGGAAAGAGTCAAACATTGCCGGCCGGGCTTTCTTCTTAAATAGCACAACTTCCAGATTGTCTAAAATCTTTAATTCGAAACTACCATGTTGGGGCCATCGTAAGACACCATCTTTCCTAGTATAGCGGACCCATACTTCATTATAAGTAATAGGACCCACTCCGTGTTTTGAATAGAGCTCATAAGTTGGAGTTCCAACCGGAGGTATCGGACACGAATCCTCCAATCGGGAATCCCTGTTGCAACCACAACTAAACCATTTCCTAATTTTGCTAAGACCAGGCATCTTATTGCACAGTAGAAGGGAGAAAATCTGGGCAACAACGGGTGGCTGAACAACAGCAGGAGGTTGAACAACAAAGGGTGGAACAACCGGGGGTAATGGAGGCGCAGTAGCACCCTGCACATAAGGAGGTGGCAATCTCAGTAAATGAGAGATCAAAGGATCTTTTTCAAGGTCTTCAATCACTTTCGGAGGAGAAGACGGCAAGGCCGGATAACATTTATCTATAGCCATGCAACGATGTCTATCTGAGACTTCACTCGCACGCTCTTCTCCATCGTCCCTAAACTGCCTAGCAGCTTGTAGTACTGACATATTCTTATCTTTCCTATCTCTTTTTGCTTGCTTAATTTCTCGCTGTTTGGCTTCCTTTCGCCAAAGGCGGAAAGAGTCAAACATTGCCGGCCGGGCTTTCTTCTTAAATAGCGCAACTTCCAGATTGTCTAAAATCTTTAATTCGAAACTACCATGTTGGGGCCATCGTAAGACACCATCTTTCCTAGTATAGCGGACCCATACTTCATTATAAGTAATAGGACCCACTCCGTGTTTTGAATAGAGCTCATAAGTTGGAGTTCCAACCGGAGGTATCGGACACGAATCCTCCAATCGGGAATCCCTGTTGCAACCACAACTAAACCATTTCCTAATTTTGCTAAGACCAGGCATCTTATTGCACAGTAGAAGGGAGAAAATCTGGGCAACAACGGGTGGCTGAACAACAGCAGGAGGTTGAACAACAAAGGGTGGAACAACCGGGGGTAATGGAGGCGCAGTAGCACCCTGCACATAAGGAGGTGGCAATCTCAGTAAATGAGAGATCAAAGGATCTTTTTCAAGGTCTTCAATCACTTTCGGAGGAGAAGACGGCAAGGCCGGATAACATTTATCTATAGCCATGCAACGATGTCTATCTGAGACTTCACTCGCACGCTCTTCTCCATCGTCCCTAAAATGCCTAGCAGCTTGTAGTACTGACATATTCTTATCTTTCCTATCTCTTTTTGCTTGCTTAATTTCTCGCTGTTTGGCTTCCTTTCGCCAAAGGCGGAAAGAGTCAAACATTGCCGGCCGGGCTTTCTTCTTAAATAGCGCAACTTCCAGATTGTCTAAAATCTTTAATTCGAAACTACCATGTTGGGGCCATCGTAAGACACCATCTTTCCTAGTATAGCGGACCCATACTTCATTATAAGTAATAGGACCCACTCCGTGTTTTGAATAGAGCTCATAAGTTGGAGTTCCAACCGGAGGTATCGGACACGAATCCTCCAATCGGGAATCCCTGTTGCAACCACAACTAAACCATTTCCTAATTTTGCTAAGACCAGGCATCTTATTGCACAGTAGAAGGGAGAAAATCTGGGGAACAACGGGTGGCTGAACAACAGCAGGAGGTTGAACAACAAAGGGTGGAACAACCGGGGGTAATGGAGGCGCAGTAGCACCCTGCACATAAGGAGGTGGCAATCTCAGTAAATGAGAGATCAAAGAATCTTTTTCAAGGTCTTCAATCACTTCCGGAGGAGAAGACGGCAAGGCCGGATAACATTTATCTATAGCCATGCAACGATGTCTATCTGAGACTTCACTCGCACGCTCTTCTCCATCGACCCTAAACTGCCTAGCAGCTTGTAGTACTGACATATTCTTATCTTTCCTATCTCTTTTTGCTTGCTTACTTTCTCGCTGTTTGGCTTCCTTTCGCCAAAGGCGGAAAGAGTCAAACATTGCCGGCCGGGCTTTCTTCTTAAATAGCACAACTTTCAGATTGTCTAAAATCTTTAATTCGAAAATACCATGTTGGGGCCATCGTAAGACACCATCTTTCCTAGTATAGCGGACCCATACTTCATTATAAGTAATAGGACCCACTCCGTGTTTTGAATAGAGCTCATAAGTTGGAGTTCCAACCGGAGGTATCGGACACGAATCCTCCAATCGGGAATCCCTGTTGCAACCACAACTAAACCATTTCCTAATTTTGCTAAGGCCAGGCATCTTATAGCTCACTAATCTAGCTTCAAATTTCAAGGGGTTATCAACTATCGATACACTCGCAAATATACGAGCCCCTCGGCTTCGATTGCGGCAGTAACCGAATCAAACCAAACCAAGAACCAAAACAAAGTCGTGGGAGCGACTCACTTATACTTAACCAAATATCTGTCACGCCACCAGAAGACCGTCTATCGCCTCGCGCTACAAAGAATCAATCGAGGGTCCAAGACAGGGCGACAGTCAGGGCAGCAGTCCTTCGTAGCCGTCAGAAAGCGGGAAGCCTCGCAGCAAATACCTTTGGTCCACGTCGACATACAGGGGTCGATGAAGTGGCGGCCTTCCTCCAGAATTTTCTCACGTGGCTCCTCACGATCCTCGGGCTTGGACCGGTACCGCTTGATGTCGCCCTACGTTGGGCGCCAACTGAAGAACCGGGTGCCAGGGACACACCCGAAGTCTTCGGATTCACCTGTCTTGGTATACAGAGACACGGAATACTTCTAGTTGGTGTCAGAGATCAAATTTATTAGCTGCAGCTAGTAACAGTAAACCAAGCAATACAACACGGTGTACAACTCAGGAAACTGCTCAATTTTTGTAGAGCAAGACATCACCTTATTTTCACATTTTCAGCCCATTACAAATTCACACCCTCTGTGGCAAATTCTGACGAATCAAGTACATTTTACACACATTATTACATTCCAAGAAGCTCACTTTACATCGTACCAACCCACAAGTTATTTATTAGGACTGTCCCAAATTCGAATATCACGAGCCGGACAGAACCCATAATTGAAAGCACTACCCATGTAATCGAAAGACATAAGAAAAGGAGCAATTCAGATATTGAGTAGGATAAGATATGTGCAAGAACACTAAAAGTTAACGATATCCTGAACATTGATTGGTAATCTCAGACAACGATCTACTAGAGAAATTGGCTTTGTGGAAGGGTCAGTTTCAGGTGACGGGGTCAGCATCTTGCAGTTCACTTGCAAGCGGAAAAGGCCTAGTTAATATGCACATGAACAACGAAGCCCATGCAACTTTGTTTGTTCGTTTACTTTCACGGCCTACGTGAGGGCAACATAAAATGGCGTCTCGAACAACGCAAACAAAATGGAGTCCGGTCCCGAAAACCACGGAACCTCAGGCTTTGTAATATGAACTTGTATCAGACCCCATGGGTGGACGCACATCAACACCCATGCCCGACCCAAGGAATGCCTCCTTGATTCAAAGTAATAAAAGGATGTATATTGTTCTGCATTGCCTTACTTTGGGTTACAATCCAATGCAAACAGCGATTTGCACTGGATTGTTAATACCAACTCAATACTATGGATTGGGTTTGCAATAAAAAGTAATGCAAAATCGACACAAAGTGTTTGTAAATCTCGGAATAAGTAGAGCCAACAGTATCAGAGAGGGCTGCTATCTGTCTCAATACAGTGTTCCTGTAGGCAGGTGTCTGTATCCATTTCTCATGAATGTGGCATATTTGTTTTCTGTGTTTTGTGGAAGCAAACTTGTATTCAGAGACATTTTATTTTGAGCTTTGGTGCTAAATAAAATCAAGTTAATTGTATGAGAATGTCTAAAGTCCTATAAGGTAGTACCTAAGTACTTTTTTTACATGGCAAACCCATTTTTACATTTTTTTTAATCATTCTTTTACTTCTCCTCCTCCCTTTCTTTCTACACTTAACAACCCCTTTGATGACATCAACTACTGATGCTCACACTAGCAAATGTGGAAAGTTTCGACACCAGCCTTTATTGATTGTATAAGACAGCCATGTTGCATCTTTTCATTTTAAATATGTTCTGTTAAATATAGTTTCCATGAATAGGATTTTGGTTCTGGCACAGGATAAATCCTGCTGTAACGAAGTTACGGAGGAAAACATTGAAGAAATGGCATTTTAGTACTGGGGTTTCTGGTTTTCAGAGTATGCACCCTGTAAGAACAGGAACCATCAAAGCGAGATACAACCTTAAAGATAACCTGTGCTCACCTTCTGGTAGCTTGGCACAGAGAACTCAGGCTTATCTAAGGAGGCAATATATAAAGTATAAGTGCAACACACTCACACCCAATAACACAATGCAAAACCATAAATACAAATACTCCACACAGGATTAGAAAAATAGATTATATTTGCATGAGTTAAACAAGGCCAAAATGAAAACAATCCAATAAGTAGAAGCAACGTTATCATTTTTTAAATAAAAAAGAGTGCTCAGAAGCAAATAGTGCTGATGGGTTACTTGAGGTTGGCGGAAACCAACCATTACAACGCAGTCATTACAATGCAACTGCCTTTACATTGCATGCCATTACAACGCATGCCATTACAACTCATGTCAGTACAACGCATGCCATTACAACGCATACCATTACAACGCATGCCATATCAACTCATTATACGGTAAGTAATGGGGATTTTTTAGTTTTAGGGTGGGTATGGGTTTTGCGGTACATGGGGATAGTACTTTTACTCCTACACTATCCAACACTTACCCTACTGTAGCACTCACTGGAGTGGGAATGGTAATTTTTACCCCTACACTATCCAGCACTTACGCTAGTGTTGCATTCACTGGAGTGCAAATAGAAATTTTTACCCCTACACTATCCAACACTTACCCCACTGTTGCCCCAAAACTATTGTGCGTTGTAACGGTTGGATTGTAATGATATGTGCTGTATAATGGTAGTTTCTATCAATGCGTTGTAATGGCATGCGTTGTAAAATCATGCAATGTAATGGTGGTTGCAATGTAAAAACTGTGTTGTAAAGGCATGCGTTGTAATTGATGGCATTGTAACATCATATATTTGGTTGTGCTGGACCAGGATAAATCAAAAGTTGAGGCCGACCATAATGGAGGGCAGGCTGGCTACAGGACTCACACAGGTCTCACTGAAATAGTACCTTGGATGGAGCACGTGTCGTTGTCTGTCATTAGAGAATAGCTCCAAGTTGATTTGTTGCTCAATTAGGGTCCACCTCTTGATAGTCTCAATTCTGCTGCAATAAACAGCACAGAATCTTGATCGGGTCAAGTGAGGGAAGGAAGGGAAGGGAACAGTGGGGAAGGAGACCTAGAAAAGAAATGCACACATTAGCTCTCTTTAACAGCACCACAGTAATGCAAACATGAGTAAGGACTTCTTTATACCTGTAAAGAATATAAAGGCAGGCTTCAATATAATACATCCTTTTTGATTTCAGTTAGGAACCATAAGGATTTAATCCTGAAATGCACAGAAGACATAAAAAAGGGCATGAGCAAGCACCCTCAATAAGTCTCACTATACCCTCTATGATCTACATAAGAACGTCCAGTACCTATCCAAATGTATACAATGCCCAGCGTCACAGGGGAAGAGAAGACATCAACCCCTGTTAAATGGCAATAGAGAAAATATTGTACTATTAAAGCCTCAATTGATCCTTGCCATGCACCATACTTCATGTTACCAAGTCACACGAAGTAGGCACCTGCAGGGTTATTCCCACCCATGCAGTGGCAAAAGAAGCAATGTCACTATGATCCAATCTACAGTATTATCTCCCATAGACAATACAGACTTCTTACCATAGAGAATACAGACTTCACCCGAGCTTAAACAAAAACAAATACCTCCCCTTGAGGTTAATGCAAACAGAATCCTCAGAGTCTTACTGTGAAACGAAATACCTCTCCTTGAGGTTAGTCATGAGAGCAGACTCCTCTGAGTCTGAAAGGGTGTTAGAAACCTCTCCTTGAGGTGTTAGTGGTGAGAAAAGAAACAAAAAGCCACAACCTTGGAAAAAGTACTGCTCTCAAACTGCTGAGGCTGGAGTGACCAAAGTAAATAGTCATGAACAAAAAGCTATGTGAGTAAGCAACCCGCGCACAATTAAATATGTTACCTGATGGAGAGCAGCCTTTTCATGAATCTGCTGGAACTGCTCCAGGTACAGGAAACGCTCAAGCAGCAGGTATGAATAATCTGCCTTGAACCCATCACGAAGCCGCACCTTCAAGGATTCCAGCCAGAAATCCTTCCATCCTATGACCCCGGAAACAGGAAGCAGAACCCGGACTCATGGGAATTGTAGTCTGGAACTGCTCGCTCCCACTAGTCCGTGCTGGACTGAGGAAGCAACAGCGATTCATCCTACGGGCGAAAGGTAGGTTATGACATCGTCGAAGACTTGATGTGTCGGTTCCAATCGGCACAGGCGATGAAGGCTTCATTAACGACCCCCTTTAGGTTGCAGGCGCTTCGCAGTCATTGAGCTGTGCTCTCCCTCATCTTCAAGCCGTGCGGTCCATTGAAGCAATGTCATTGATCAGCTCCTGTAGTGGCACCGAAGGGCAATGCATTGGTTCCGAAAAGTGCAAAGTCGATTTTGATGGTTCAGCTCAGGAGAAGCTCACTTTCAAGGGCCTAGGACTAAATTGTTACCAAGTGGCAGGGCAGGACTCACAGATGGCAGGGTTTAGGTGCTGATGCAGGGTTGAAGGATGTCTTTGATGACACTAAGACACCTGAACAGGTGACAAGCCAGTGGAGTCACTCTGGGTTCAATTGAGACGGGTGCAGTCCTTGTCGGTAGCAGGGTAGCGATCGGCAGGGCAGCACAGCAAATCAGTTCTTCAAGAGCAGCAGTCAAGCAGAGTGGCAATCCTATTAGCACAGCAGTATTTACTCCTGGCAGAGTTCTTCACAGGCCCAGTATTGTGCTGTGTTTGTGGGGTTAGCGGCCCACTACTTATACCCAGTGGTGCCTCTGAAGTGGGGGTGACTTCAAAGCAGGCCCTTGAAGTGCACAGGACCCCCTTTCTTCCCAGCCCTGGCTCCAGACTGTCTGTAGGGGGTAATCAGCTCTTTGTGTGGGAAACAGGACATTGCCTATTCAGGTGTAAATGTCAGCTTCGCCCTCTTTTCCTGCCCAGGCAGGGCAATCGGAATGCAGATGAGTTCTCGTTCACACCTCCATTCCTTTGTTTGTGGGTGTCTAGAGGGAATGCACAAGTGCAGCTGTCACCCACCCCAGACGTGCATTGGAGACAGGCTATATACGGCACACAGAGCAGTAATAGCAGAGAAATGCCCACTTTCTAAAAGTGATACAAAAGGGGATGATGGACGGAGCGTTTGAGCAAATCAAACACTCACCCCCAGTCAAATGATCTGGGTTTAATCCATCACCATTCTTTAGCCCATTCAGCCACCCCAGTTCAGACATGGCCATATGCAAATCAGTCTGACCCCGTGCCTCATGGGCACAGTCCAGCCCAAACTGCCAAGCCATGTCTTCCCTGGACCGGAAACAAGCATCCTGGGACCGGTTTCGGATTCATAATCCTCATCAGCCAGGCTATCTTGAATCCAGTGGCCAAGTGAGCAAGGGACTCACGTCTGAGCATATCCTGCCATACTTAGGGCGAACAAAGCGATACAAAAGGGGATGATGGACGGAGCGTTTGAGCAAATCAAACACTCCCCCCCAGTCAAATGATCTGGGTTTAATCCATCACCATTCGTTAGCCCACTCAGCCACCCCAGTTCAGACATGGCCATATGCAAATCAGTCTGACCCTGTGCCTCATGGGAACAGTCCAGCCCGAACTGCCAAGCCATGTCTTCCCTGGACCGGAAACAAGCATCCTGGGACCGGTTTCGGATTCATAATCCTCATCAGCCAGGCTACCTTGAATCCAGCGGCCAAGTGAGCAAGGGACTCACGTCTGAGCATACCCTCCCACACTTAGGGCGAACAAAGGGATACAAAAGGGGATGATGGACGGAGCGTTTGAGCAAATCAAACACTCACCCCCAGTCTAATGATCTGAGTTTAATCCATCACCATTCTTTAGCCCACTCAGCCACCCCAGTTTAGACATGGCCATATGCAAATCAGTCTGACCCTGTGCCTCATGGGAACAGTCAATCCCGAACTGCCAAGCCATGTCTTCCCTGGACCGGAAACAAGCATCCTGGGACCGGTTTCGGATTCATAATCCTCATCAGCCAGGCTATCTTGAATCCAGTGGCCAAGTGAGCAAGGGACTCACGTCTGAGCATACCCTGCCACACTTAGGGCGAACAAAGCGATACAAAAGGGGATGATGGACGGAGCGTTTGAGCAAATCAAACACTCACCCCCAGTCAAATGATCTGGGTTTAATCCATCACCATTCTTTAGCCCACTCATCCACCCCAGTTCAGACATGGCCATATGCAAATCAGTCTGACCCTATGCCTCATGGGAAAGTCCAGCCAGAACTGCCAAGCCATGTCTTCCCTGGACCGGAAACAGTGTGGCAGGGTATGCTCAGACGTGAGTCCCTTGCTCATTTTGCCACTGGATTCAAGCAAGCCGGGCTGAAGACGGCTTGAATGCCAGAAACCGGACCTCGGAAGCTTGTTTCCGGTCCAGGGAAGAAATGGCTTGGCAGTTCGGGCTGGACTGTTCCCATGAGGCACAGGGTCAGACTGATTTGCATATAGCCAAGTCTGAACTGGGGTGGCAGAGTGGGCTAAAGAATGGTGATGGATTAAACCCAGATCTTTTGACTGGGTGTGAGTATTTGATTGTTTCAGATGCTCCGTCCATTACCAACCCATTTTTGTACCGCTTTTGGCCGCCATAAGTGTGGCAGGGTATGCTCAGACATGAGTCCCTTGCTCACTTTGCCACTGGATTCAAGCAAGCAAGGCTGAAGACGGCTTGAATGCCAGAAACCGGTCCTCGGAAGCTGGTTTCGGGTCCAGGGAAGACATGGCTTGGCAGTTCGGGCTGGACTGTTCCCATGAGGCACAGGGTCAGACTGATTTGCATATAGCCATGTCTGAACTGGGGTGGCAGAGTGGGCTAAAGAACGGTGATGGATTAAACCCAGATCTTTTGACTGGGTGTGAGTGTTTGATTGATTCAGATGCTCCGTCCATCACCACCCCTTTTGTACCGCTTTTGGCCGCCATAAGTGTGGCAGGGTATGCTCAGATGTGAGTCCCTTGCTCACTTTGCCACTGGATTCAAGCAAGCCGGGCTGAAGACGGCTTAAATGCCAGAAACTGGTCCTCTGAAGCTTGTTTCCGGTCCAGGGAAGAAATGGCTTGGCAGTTCGGGCTGGACGGTTCTCATGAGGCACAGGGTCAGACTGATTTGCATATAGCCATGTCTGAACTGGGGTGGCAGAGTGGGCTAAAGAACGGTGATGGATTAAACCCAGATCTTTTGACTGGGTGTGAGTGTTTGATTGATTCAGATGCTCCGTCCATCACAACCCCCTTTTGTACCGCTTTTGGCCACCATAAGTGTGGCAGGGTATGCTCAGACGTGAGTCCCTTGCTCACTTTGCCACTGGATTCAAGCAAGCCGGGCTGAAGACGGCTTGAATGCCAGAAACCGGTCCTCGGAATCTTGTTTCCGGTACAGGGAAGACATGGCTTGGCAGTTCGGGCTGGACTGTTACCATGACGCACAGGGTCAGACTGATTTGCATATAGTCAAGTCTGAACTGGGGTGGCAGAGTGGGCTAAAGAACGGTGATGGATTAAACCCAGATCTTTTGACTGGGTGTGAGTATTTGATTGTTTCAGGTGCTCCGTCCATCACCACCCCCTTTTGTACCGCTTTTGGCGCTATAATTGTGGCAGGGTATGCTCAGACGTGAGTCTCTTGCTCACTTTGCCACTGGATTCAAGCAAGCCAGGCTGAAGACGGCTTGACAGCCAGAAACCGGTCCTCGGAAGCTTGTTTCCGGTCCAGGGAAGACATGGCTTGGCAGTTCGGGCTGGACTGTTCCCATGAGGCACAGGGTCAGACTGATTTGCATATAGCCATGTCTGAACTGGGGTGGCAGAGTGGGATAAAGAACTGTGATGGATTAAACCCAGATCTTTTGACTGGGTGTGAGTGTTTGATTGATTCAGATGCTCCGTCCATCACCACCCCCTTTTGTACCGCTTTTGGCCGCCATAAGTGTGGTAGGGTATGCTCAGACTTGAGTCCCTTGCTCACTTTGCCATTGGATTCAAGCAAGCCGGGCTGAAGACGGCTTGAATGCCAGAAACTGGTCTCTGAAGCTTGTTTCCGGTCCAGGGAAGAAATGGCTTGGCAGTTCGGGCTGGACGGTTCCCATGAGGCACAGGGTCAGACTGATTTGCATACAGCCATGTCTGAACTGGGGTGGCAGAGTGGGCTAAAGAACGGTGATGGATTAAACCCAGATCTTTTGACTGGGTGTGAGTGTTTGATTGATTCAGATGCTCCGTCCATCACCACCCCCTTTTGTACCACTTTTGGCCGCCATAAGTGTGGCAGGGTATGCTCAGACGTGAGTCCCTTGCTCACTTTGCCACTGGATTCAAGCAAGCCCGGCTGAAGACGGCTTGAATGCCAGAAACCGGTCTTCGGAAGCTTGTTTCCTTTCCAGGGAAGACATGGCTTGGCAGTTCGGGCTGGACTGTTCCCATGAGGCACAGGGTCAGACTGATTTGCATATAGCCATGTCTGAACTGGGGTGGCAGAGTGGGCTAAAGAACGGTGATGGATTAAACCCAGATCTTTTGACTGGGTGTGAGTGTTTGATTGATTCAGATGCTCCGTCCATCACACCCCCGTTTGTACCGCTTTTGGCCGCCATAAGTGTGGCAGGGTATGCTCATACGTGAGTCCCTTGCTCACTTTGCCACTGGATTCAAGCAAGCCGGGCTGAAGACGGCTTGAATGCCAGAAACCGGTCCTCGGAAGCTTGTTTCCGGTAAAGGGAAGACATGGCTTGGCAGTTCGGGCTGGACTGTTCCCATGAGGCACAGGGTCAGTCTGATTTGCATATAGCCATGTCTGAACTGGGGTGGCAGAGTGGGCTAAAGAACGGTGATGGATTAAACCCAGATCTTTTGACTGGGTGTGAGTGTTTGATTGATTCAGATGCTCCGTCCATCACCACCCCCTTTTGTACCGTTTTTGGCCGCCATAAGTGTGGCAGGGTATGCTCAGACGTGAGTCCCTTGCTCACTTTGCCACTGGATTCAAGCAAGCCGGGCTGAAGACGGCTTGAATGCCAGAAACCAGTCCTCGGAAGCTTGTTTCCGGTCCAGGGAATACATGGCTTGGCAGTTCGGGCTGGACTGTTCCCATGAGGCACATGGTCAGACTGATTTGCATATAGCCATGTCTGAACTGGGGTGGCAGAGTGGGCTAAAGAACGGTGATGGATTAAACCCAGATCTTTTGACTGGGTGTGAGTGTTTGATTGATTCAGATGCTCCGTCCATCACCACCCCCTTTTGTACCACTTTCTAAAAGTGGCATTTCTAAAATAGTAATGTTAAATCCAACTTTACCAATTAAGAGGATTTATCATTACCTTTTCAAAGATATGAAACATGATGCAGCTACTCCTTTCTAATCAGGAATTTCAGCTTATAATGGTAATACAGAATTCCCAATGCTAGCCTTTGAGAGGAGGAGGCCTAACAGTAGTGAAAAACGAATTTGGGTGTTTGTCACTACTAGGACATGTGAACTTTTGAAGTACATCTCCTACCTTTTACTTACACAGCATCCTGTCCTTAGGGCTACCTAAGGCCTACCTTAGGGGTGACCTCTGTATATTAAAACTGAAGTTTAAGGCTTGGAAAGTGGTTTTGAATGCCAAGCTGAAGTGGCAGTAAGCTGCACATACAGGCCTTGTAATGGCAGGCCTGAGACAGGTTTGATAGGCTACTTGTGTGGGTGGCACAATCAGTGCTGCAGGCCCACTAGTAGCATTTAGGTTACAGGCCCTGTGTATAGTCTACCACTTTACAAGGGGCATGCAAGTAAACTAAATATGTCAATTTGGTATACACCAATGTCACAAGGTTTAGGGAAGAAGAACACGCACTATAGCACTGGTATGCATTGGTAAAGTGCCCAGAGTCATAAAGCCCAAAAAAACATACAGCAAAAAGAGGAATTAAGCAGGAAAAGCTTTGAGGACGACCACCCTAAGGATGACAGGTCTAACACGGCTGGACTGAACCAAAATGCGAAGGACAGCCCATTAAGACATTGCATGAAGGAGAACAGGGTAAATGAGCCAATGACTGAAGGGCGTGGTTCAAAAGCTCTTTTTATAGTCTGGCTTGACAGAGCCGCTGTCGCCAGACAATTAAGTGAGCATCATTACAGAGGGCCTTTGGCTCTGCCCACATTTTGGAAGTCAGGAGGACATGTTTTGATTGGGCAGAAGTTGTGTGCTTCCAAAGAAAAAGCACTTGTCCTCCACACAGCGGTGACCATTTTGTTTATTGTTCCAGCTGCTTGAGGTTGAAGTTTCAGGTGCACACACAAGATACTGTAATGCTATTAAAGTGTCCTAGATCGCTAGATAATGTATGGGGGTTTTCTCTGGGAACAGCACAGATGAGAGGAGGGCAGACATTCCACTACATGGATTTTTATGCCCGGCTTGGCACTGAATTCATAAACCATATGTGTTGACGTAGCCAATGCTTTTCTGTAGGCATATGTGCATGTATATGTGTATGTATATGTATGTTATGTGTTGTGTGTATGGTAACAATAGGTCTTGACAGACAGCTACATGTGTCTTTAGGGAGAGCTATAAATGGATAGCACAGCAATATATCTAAGCAGGCAAGAACAAAATACTGGGAAGATTATGAAAAATAATTGTCATCAATTAAGCTAGCCACTGTCATTTGAATGGACTTCGAACTCTCAAGCTCATTTTACCTTGGAGCCTTGAGTCTATTCAAGCACTTCAATGCATTGCAAGTAAAGGCAAAAATCTAAGTTGGAAATCCTTTATAAGTGAATGAGTAGTATATTATTACGAGAAACCCCCAGGGAAAGGAGAAGGAATTTCACTGCCAAGAACCACACAAAGGAAGAAGGTGCGCCCAGTTAATGTATACGTGTCAATTTGAGAGCACACCGCTGAACTCCGCTCTGTATTTTCAAGCCATTAGTCTACAGTGTAATCATGGCAGGGAACCAATTTGTTGCTTATTTTTCACAAGCCAAGAAAATATCAAGCACTTTGATAAACTAGTACTCTTGGGAGAACTGCGCGAGCTGCTATTTGAAAACCAACCCTAATGGCATCGCCTTCAAGGGCCTTGGCTCAGTATAATGCACGGATCGACAACCTTTTCGGTAGCGAGAGCTAGTTCTGATCAATACAAATGACTGCGAGGTACCGTGTAACATATGAATTAGTTATGGGGTACAGAAAGTAAACACAACATGAACGCTGCCCCTTGAGTACCCCATGCCTGCTGTAGTAAGCATGTGGCATCAATGGTGCATGTGCTTTGTAGGAAAATATTGGCTTCAGTGATACCCAGGGACCAGGTTTGTTTATAAATCACCCCTAGTAGATTAGATTCTAAGATCGGGGTTATAGTCTGTTCGTGAAGCAGCACACAGAATGGCACTAGCTGTGAGAGATGGGGTTAAAACAACGTCCATTGTGTGTCCCTAAAGTCCATTTCTCGAGGCTCGAAATCAGGCACTGCCTTACTGGCTTCAAGCATCAAGTTTGCTGGTTGCAAGAATGGTGCGAGGAAGACTGTCCTACACGAAGATATATTTTTGCCTCTGCCCCATTCTACTCTACCAGCAAAAGGGCCATGTTTACAGCTCATATTTCCACGATTACATTATTTGCTGCCTACACTTGATGTGCCCAGAAGGCGTCTGCTTTACTTCACCGAATGGACCCACTAGCCCTTAGTGATGGTGGTTGAACTATGATTAGAACACAGCCAAAATGTATTTTTGAATGCTGTTTCCTCTGCCACATAGATTAAAATTGTACTTTATTGGGGGTCTGATACAGGGAGTAATTTTTGAAACAATGTCTCTACTTGCCAAAGCAACACAATTTAGAATAACTTGCAAGGAAAAGCATGCACTATATATATTAAGGGTGGGCGTAGTTCGCGAAGTAGCGCTACGCGAAGCTACGCGAAGTGCACTTCACACTACGCGAACTTCACGTAGCACTACGCGAGCTGCGTAGTAGCATGTTCGCACTGTGCAACATGCGTTTTCAATGATTGCACAGTGCGGACAAGCATCCGGCACTGTGCAAGCATTGAAAACGGCATCTTGCACAGTGCGAGCTGTAGTTTTCTGCTGCTCGAGTAGATTATTACTCGAGCGGCAGCTTTCTCAACACGAACAGGTAGTTTCTCATTGAGAGCGGTCGCGAGCATGCGCAACCACTCACAATGAGAAACCTGACCTCCTCGCGTTGAGAATCTCGCCGGGATGTAATTTTGCTTGCTCGCGGTCGCGAACATGACGTTCAGGACCGCGAACAAGCAAAAAATGACCGCTGCACTACGCTACGCTGCACTACGCATGTTCGCACTGTGCTACGTGCAGCTCGCGTAGTGGCGAAAACTTCGCAAACTCCGCGAGCGTAGCGTAGTGCTTCGCCCAGGGTTAATATATATGAACTTGCTCTTTTGATGATTGTGTCCTATATCGCTTCTTCAAAGGCTACAAAATGCATATACAATTGTTTCATTTTTATGAAAAAAATAAAAGATGTATTCACATTTAAAGTGGCACTCTGAGACCACATAAACTCAGACACTATGTTATTACAACCTGGTGGTAGCATTGGCCATGTACTTACCCCTGCATAATGGTTCACAGATGCGCTACACCAAATTCGAGGCAATCATGCCATGACAGAGTGATCATTGCAGGGGCTCTTGAGGTAAAGTTACTAGCAGGCAGGGCAGGTCCAAGGATTCCAAGGCTAAACAACGCTTGAATAAGCTGCTTTTATAAGTAGATGGAGACACACTCGAAGCTCTGGACCTCTTGAGCTTCATAAGAGAAAACGAGTTTTGATAAAGGGAGTGTGTATTCCTTGAAAGGTCAGAATTATACTTATTTGGATGAATATCCGTTCTTTCAGATTTTCTGTCCATGTTTCACAACACATCAATAAAGATGTCACATTGCAACTTGAAGTAGCCCTGTCTTCTATTTTGAAAATCTGAAAGAACAGATATTTATCCAAATAAGTATAATTCTGACCTTTCAAGGAATAAACACTCCCTTTCTCAAAGCTCTTGAGGTAAAGCATCATATAAAGTAAGTGAAAGGTGAAGAAGGCTGGCTCTTCTCTGTTTCCAACTGCAAAAGCAACCATGCCAGTCTCTCCTGTGAAGGAAAATTACCTGTGTTTTTGGTGAAAAACACTCTCTCCTAACAATGCCTAACGTGATCAGGCTGAGTCTGTTGATCTTACTCTGTCATGGTTTCTTGACATTAGTGCCCATGGCAAATAAGAAAGTGGCCATGTGGCACTGTTAATAAAGAAGAGAGACTAAAGTCTGACACCCATTCGAAAAAATAGCGGCTATGTTGTTGTAAAAAGCGCCCTTTCAGATCTAAGTCAGCAGGGGAAAATATTATCTGGACTCCTAGCTACATTTTTTAATAAAAATTAGTTACAACACTGTAATCCCATGTGTAACCGTAGCACTGTGTCGAACCCATAAAATGGAAAGAGGTGCAGACATGCTGCACTCACGCAGAGCACCAATAAAATAGTAGCTTAATTTGTATCACTTGCATAGAATGTCACCTTTATGCAGCGGCAAGGATTTCACAAGTCACTGCAAAAGTGTCCTTAGGAGTAAAAAGGAAAGGAGTATACCCAAGAGGGAAAAGAGAAGGGTGAGAAAGTTGAAGAGGTTTAAGGTGTGAGAGAAAAGGAGGAAGTATGTGTATGAATATGTATGCGTTATTGATCTTGAGTGACTTTAAGAGTGGCCGTTTTGGGGGTCATGCTTTCTCAATCTAGAAAGGGTAAACATAATAAAAATAGACACTGGAGTAGTGCAATTTAGACTCCACCCTTAAACAGCACAGAAATGCTCTAATGCACCTACATGTGACACTATATTTCCTGTGTCATAATTTTATAAAAGTGTATGAACGTTTAAATTCATTAATGAACTGTAATTTGGAGAAATTAAAGCTTTTTAAACGTGTGTACTAATGTTCAGTTTAAACATGAAGATGTATTTTATATGCATGGTTACATTTATACGTTAAGTTACATATCTATATATAGTCTGAAAGTCATATTTGGAAGTATAATCGTGTATGCTTTTACTCAAATTTGCATTTGTTTTCGAGATACACATGCACACGTACAGTCATGCATTTGAAGTGCACATTTAAATGTTTAGTTAAAAACCTGACTAATTGCCTTAATTTTGAACTGTGTTTTGCTTGGTTAGCCTGTTAATTGTTTGCAGGTGCATTCTCATGATTTCATTAACTAGAGAAAAGGAGTATTGTTCTATGTTTGTATGTAGCTAAGGAGGTTATCGCTCCACTTCCTAGTAAATATTCCCTTTAGAACCTTGATTAGATTACTTTAAAAACAATTCATGTTTAGGAGAAAGAATCTGAGTTCCTTTAAGGAACATACATTCCTATTTTCAGATTTGTTATTGCTGTGGCTGTGATTATTTAATGTCTTATTCTACTGGGACGGAACCTCTTGTGATATTTTAGTTTGCCAACTGTAACTCTGCATTTCTTAATATTCTCCTAATATCCTTATACACTAGACTGAATATTAATTAGCAACTAAACTACTTAACTCCAATTACTGAATCCTGGTCCTTATTGTGGAGCCAAATGATCTTCACAAAAGGTGATTGAAACATTATAAATCATGCACCTACATGCTCTCAAATGGTAGCTTGTCAGATGTCCTGTGCATGCGCAGTTCCAAGAAGAAAGCACAATGGAGACAGATGGGCCGCGGATAAGGTACGTTTATTTTAAATGTAATTTAAGGCTTTCTAATGTTATTTAATACTGCGGGTGGGAGGCGGGCATCGCGTAACGGAACTATGCGGAGAGTGCAGAGATTAGTTCAATCTCCGTGCCTCTCCACGTAAGTCACTTACGCAACTTACAGCCACCCATAGTCCAAACTGAGAAAATGAATGCTGCAGTTGGCAGTGGGAACTCTGGAATAGCAACCTCACCAGTAAATAGGGGAGTAAATACAAGTCAGAACCTGATGGTAGACAGTTTAGGGATTGGTGTCCCTGTTAATTCCACTGTTCCCAAGGCCCCAGATGAAATTGCTATTCTAGTCACTATAGGTCCCACACTTCCTTTGTATAAACCTGAGTCAACAGGAAGCACAACAGGTACTTTGACAGTTCTTCCTGGAGTAGATTATTAACTACTGCTCCTGTCGCCCAAAAAATGGGAAGAACTCCATTAGTCCCGATGCAGGTGAATACCCCTTATGTTTCCACCATAGCATCAACCATGAATCACCCAGGATTTACTACTGTAGGAGAGTCCTCTCAAAGATCACCAAATTTGGACATGTCTATTTGAAATTCACCTCAGAGTGTTATCAGCAGTAATACCAGAGAAAGGATAGCATCTAATAACTCTGTAGTACATAATGGTATTAGTTCCAGAGAACCAGATATTTAGATTACCTTTTTTAATGGTTCCACAAGAGAAAGTGAAGGTTCAGGATTAGGCAGTGAGATAATTCAGTCCCCGGGGAGGGAAAAAACAATGGTTGTGGCCAAACTAAAGTTAGAATTGGATGAGATTATATTAGGAACCCCTGATCTTTCCCAATTAGATACCTACCAAGAAAACAAACTTGTATTCATGTGTGAAGATATTACCAAAAATGCAGGACAGGCTCATGATAAAATGTCTTAATTGGCTCAAAAACATGATAGAGATTTAAATTGAACCAAGTACCTGCAGACAAGCTATTGTTTCATTTTGATGGGATTGACATTTGAAGCATGGGAAGACAGAAAATGAAAACGCAAAGGAAATAATTAGTTGCATTCAAAAATAGAATGAGCTAGATAAGAGGGAAGTTAGATGGGCAAAAAAGTGAGATCAAAAGAAAGCAAAGAGAGAGCCCCCTCTATCTTTAACAGATGGAGAGAACGCTTCAAATTTTCCATTGAGGGAAGTTCTTGATGGAGGTTATGTCCAGATGCCTTGGAGTAGGAGTGATCTTGCGTCATTCACCAATGATTTCCCAAAGTTGAAAGAAATGCCAGTGGAATGGTATAAGCAGGTTGAGCGATTTTTGAACATGTCAAAAGTCTTATGGGTGGATTTGAATACATTGTTTGATATTGTGGTACCGAAAGATTTGTGAGCAGAAAGTGAAGTGGCTGTAGAGTGGCCGGAGAAGGAACATCAAAGAAATCTGATATCATATGCCTCATCATTGTTAGTGATCAAAAAATATCAGGATGTGATGATCTTTTTGAAAGGGAGAATACCAACTAAAGTCATTGATTGGATTAAGATTGACCGGACGACGCAAGAGCTTAAAGAGTCAGTGCATGCCTATTATGAGGGATCGTTGCAGGTGTTTAAGCAGCACAGTAGAATGGAGACTCTTGAAGCTAAAGACACAGGATATTTTTTGTCTCGATTTGTGACAGCATTGAGACCCAAGATTAGTTTGATGATTCAACAGCATTTGAACTACTGGCAGAATAAATTGGTTTGATGAGATTTTAAGATATGCAAAGTATTGTATTGATGAATTGGAAATGAAGCAGAAGTGGTTGAAGGAGTAACTGATGGTGGCACGGATGAAAGCTGCGCAGAGAGGAAGTCAGAGTCAACCGTATGTTGGGAATTTTGATGCTGTGCAAGGTGTGTATCTGCAGGGAGTTCCTTTAATACATGGTGGAAATGGGTTCCCACAAAATGGTAGAGGCTGGGGTATTCCAATTGACACAAGTACTGGGATTGATGTGGCAACTCTAAAGACATTGAATCTGTGTCCTTGTTGCAATAAGTAAGGGCACTGGAAGCTGGAATGTCATCTTAATCCCATAACAGTGATGAATGAGTACCAGGTTCAGAATTTATAGTTTACACATCCCCAGAGTAATAACCCCTTACAATTTCAGAATGTAATGAGACTGAGAATACAAAATTCTAATCTGCCTCAAGTTCCAGTGATGCAGGTTCCACAAGCCTTAATGCTGCAGGAAAATGTTAACGGTCCCAGATTTAATTAAAAACAAGTCCCAAATTTAATTCAGAATTCCTTCCAAATCTAGAACCAATTTCCGCAATTTCCTATGTTTGATGTTCTTGAGGGCTAGGGCTCTGATCAGTCACAGTGACGGTATCTGAGGCGGGAGGAAGAGTACGTACTTAGCACATTTTTAGAGGGAAATCAGAGGGCTCCATTTGTAGAGTGTCAATACTGGTGCTACCTACTCCTAGAACTGAGGAAGTTCCACACCTCTCCTTCTCAGGAAAAAGAACCCAAGTTGTAGGAGTCGTAAATAAGCAAATGACAAATCCTGGGGTACCTGTTAAAATAGAGTCCTTTGAGGAGAATGACCAGTTTGTGTTGTGTGATGTTAGTCATGTGAGCTTATTAGGACATGATTTATTCTGCAAGTTAAATTGCAGTATCTATTGTACCTAGAAGTGAGTAGAAATCCAGACCCATGATGAAGATGTAGGCTTTAAACTGATCAGTCAAGGGCCAAAGGTTGATTTCTATCCCATAATGACATCTGAAGGATTACCACTGGACATAAAGGATACAGTGAAGCTGAGGCCTGGGACTTATCAGTGAAATATATTGGTCTCATCAATGGTGCTGAGCGTGTTCGCATAAAAGTAAAATTTAATGTTGAGCACCCAAGAATCCCACAGTATGATCTGACCCCTGATACAATTGCTGGGATTACTCCAGTGACTGAGTCAATGATGCAACAAGGCATTTTGAAGGAGATAATGGGGAGTCCATGTATTTCATCAATTATGGGCTTGCAGAAACCTACTGGTAAATACTGCATAGTGTAGGGCCTGAGAAAAACTAAGTGTATTCTTGATCACTGCTGTCCCATGGTAGCGAAACCAGCAGTGATTTTCTTTCAAATTCCTTCTGAGGCTGAGTGGTTCACTGACATCAATTTGTATCAGGCCTTCTTCTCTATACCCTTGCAAAAGGACCACAAGTACGGCTTCACTTTCGGGTCCAGGACCGTGTTTGGTATTCTGTCGAGTCCCACAAGGGTATGCAGAGAGTCCCTTAACCTTTAACCAGATCCTCAAAAAGAATCTGGAGGCCCTCTTCATGTCCTATAACTTGGTCCTTGTGCAGTACATAGACAACCTACTGAATGCATCAGATACACAGGAAGCTTGTAAACAAGATACCATTGAATTGCTGAACCACTTAGCTGATAATGGACTTAAAGTGTCCTTGAGTAAGTTGCCGTATTTTCAGAAGGAAGTTGTGTATTTTGGACATGATTTTGAGAAAGGAGCGAAGAAGGTGTCACAGGAAAGACTCTCAGCGATTGTTAAAATGAATACGCCAAACACCCAGAGAGCAGTTAGGATGTTTTGGGAAGGGTGAGCTGCTGTTGCCAATGGCTCCCCAACATTTCCCTAGTGGCCAAGCCTTTTTACAGATGCTGCCACTCAAGGATGTACCTGATCTGATGCCATGGGATACAGACTGATTGATTGCCTTCCTGGAGCTGAAAGAAAGTCTCTGTTGTGCCCCTGCACTCAGAAAGCCTGATTATAATAAAGCTTTTACATTTTTCTGCAGTGAGTGGGAGGGCTGCACTCTTTCAGTGCTTACACAAATGTACAAAAATGAAAGATTACCTGTGGCTTACCTTTCTGCTACTTTTGATCCTGTAGCCGCAGTATTGCCTGGGGCCTTAAAGCTGTGGCTGCAGTTGGTGTCAGCATAGAAGGGTGTGACATTATTGTGATGGGACATCCCCTAACTGTTCCTGTGCAACATGTGGTTGAGAGCTTGTTGACAAATGCAAAAAATCAATTGGTGGACAGAATGCAGAACAATGTCATACATTCACCCCAGTACAGAGATCTGGGCCCAGATCCATCGTTTTATTGCTCACCATGCCATTCCAGTTTCAACCCAGCCATATGCAAATCAGTCTTGACCCTGCACCCAATGGGAACAGTCCGTCCCGAACTGCCAGGCTAGGTCCTCCCTGTACTGGAAACAAGCATACTAGGACCTGTGTCGGGGTTTCACCCCTCATCTGCCAAGGTAGCTTGACTCCAGTGACATATGTTTTGCATATAGGATCTTATTGACACATACCCGGAGACAGAACTTTACCAACAACTGTTTAACAAGGTACGAACAGATTATATTGGATGCAGAAATGTAACCCTAAGAGATGTGCTACTTTGAATCCTGACACTTTAATGCCTGTCCCAAAGAATGAAAATGATGAGGGGGAGCATGATTGTCTTGATGTCACTGAATTATGCACCAAGTCATGAACATACATTCGAAATGAGCCACTAGTAGAAAATGATTACATTTTGTTGAGGATGGGTCATGTTTAGGAGACAATGAAGGAAATGTGAGAGCTGCATACCCAGTCTGCACAGTCTCAAGGATAGTCAAGCTGCTTGGTTTTGAGTGGTGTTCTCTGCAGAAGTGGCTTAACCGATAGCTTTTACTAGAGCTTGCTGCGTTTCTGAACAGCTGCGAGTGACAATACTTACCAATAGTCAGAATGGCTTTGGTGTTGTTCATGATTTCGGAAAGTTATGGTCACAGAGGGGATTTACAGCATCTTCAGGATAACGTATACGCAACGGAGAGCATGTCCTGAGATTGCTAGAAGCATTACCGCTGCCTTCCTAAATTGCAGTTTGTTAATGTTCCGCTCACTGCAGTGGTGATCATTATGTGACAGTGGGCAAGCATTACGCTGATGACGTTGCATGATACTGTGCTTATGGGTCACGAACATTCAAATAAATTATTGAATGAATCTGAAGTTGAGACCATCTATAACCTTTTGTTGTCAACAACTGATACTTGGGAGGAAGTGAAGGGTTTGCAGCAGGAAGTGTCAGAGGCAGAACAGCATGTTTGGATCAGAGCAGGATATGTGAGGAGAGATGATGATATATGGGGTTCTGTAGATTGCATACCGGTGCTGCCAAACAGCATGCTATCCCCAATGCCAAGGCATTTTCATGGACCGGCGCATATTGGGAGTGATGACATGGTACGGTTGTTCAAGCAGCAATGGGTTAACCCACAATTTAGATTGGAACTGAAGAATTGTGCCACAGATGTATTGTGACTCAACAGAAGAATGTAGCAAAAAGAACTCCAGTGGCATTGAGTCATACAGGAAGGTCAGAAGGGCCATTGAACTGAATGCAGATGGACTTTATCAAAATGCTTGTGTGCAATGGGCTGAGATATATCCTAGTAATTGTGAGCATCTTCTCACGTTGGGTGGAGTCCTACCTGAATAGGAGAAGTTGCAATCTCACAAGAGCCAAGTTGTTTTGACAGAATTGATACCACGGATTGGTTTCATGACTTTGCTGGAGGCAGACCGAGGGACTCGTTTCGATAATAAGGCCCTAAACAAGTTGTGTGCAGTGCTATAAGTGGAACAGAGATTACATTGCAGTTATTGGCCAGAGGCTTCTGGAATTGAGTGCCAGAGTGGGTGCATTGACATCTCTGATGTGGCCAGACGGTTTTCCTCTTGTGCTGATGAGTCTTCGCAGTGTTCCTGAGAGAGAAACAGGATTATCCCCAAATGAGACAGCCATGGGGAGAGACATGAGACTGCCTGCAGTGCCTACAAATGCAATGGTGAACATTTCAGATGACATGGTGCTTGACTATTGCAAGGTACTAGCTGATGTGGTCCATTCTTTGTCCTGCCAGGTTGAATCTTTTGCCCCCTCTCCATGTCTGGAGCAGTGAAGTGTCCTCAGTCCTGGTGATTGGGTCTTGACTAAGAAATACGCTGGGAAATTTTGTCTGGAGCCTTTGTTGCCTGGACCGTACCAGGTCATCCTAGTGATGAATACACTGTTAAGTGTGCGGTCTTCCCAACTGGATTTATGCAGCCAACACTCATTGAGTGGAGTGTCCTCTTACTTAAGTACAACATCACTGGGAGACGGCAAGAAGAGTGTGTACAGAGTACTGAGACTGGGTAAGCCTCTGTGACACCACATCCTCTGCCTGAGGGGGTCTTGATGAACTAACACTTGAGAAGTCTTGGCCTGAACAGCTACCTGAACCAGATACAGATCCTGAGGAAGGGCCTAGTGCTGTGTCATGCTGAGTACAGATGAGAACTGTTGGCCGAGAAAGCTTGAAAGAGAGAGATTAAGATTGTCTACAGAACAAGGACTGAGTACTGTCCCAGAGGTTACTGAGGATTCTGGTCTGAGTGACAGTGAAAGTAAAGAAACTGTACACAGGAGATCTAAAAGAGCTAGAGTGTCATGTTGGTGGTGCTCATCCCATGAATGGACATATTTTGCAACAAATGACTATGAGTGGGAGTATGTGATTTGGAAGATAACAATGAGATTACAGGTGAACCTTCATGAATCAGCATTCCTAGATGAACTATGTTTTGAAATTGCTTTACCATTGAATAGACTGACCTAAGTTGTCATTGGCATGATCTCTGAATTTAACTTTGAACTTTGGTTTTATTGGAGAATTTTTATTGAACCAAGTTTGAAAGAATTAGGAAGTTTACCAAGGCTTGAGACTGCTGAAGGAGTGGAAGGGTGTCACTTAGAAGAGCACTGAGAAGTGATAAGGAAGACTTATGAAGACTGTAAATAACTTCATCACATGATTTACAGACTTTGTTTGTCATCTTCATAAGTAGCAGCGCACAGGAAAAATGAACTTGCTGTAAACCTTGCTTAACGGTCTGATCCTAGTCGAGTCATGGAAACTGATAACACGAATAGATATATATTAGTAAGAGTGTTGTTTGAACTTGTTGTAGTATTGATTGTTCGCCTTGAAGGAATATTTTCATCCACATTTTCCACAGCTGATCTAAAGCGTATTGTTACCCCTAAGACCCCGAGTCCTACAGATAATAGTTTGCAAACTCTAGAACTTAAAGCTTTGCATGTAGATTAATCTACAGAAGATTATTCTTCAAATGCCTATTCTAAATTGCTCTATGAATACGTTGACACTATGGATTGAAAGGACTGTTATGTCTGTACACAGTTACATGTGTCAGCAGCAGTGGGAATTACCTACCACCATATTCCTCTTACATATAGTGTTATGATAGCATTCTGTTAAGTTAGATTCAATATTACTACTCAAACTGTGATTTGGTACCTCCTGAAGTTCCTTTGCTCAAGTATTGGAATAAACATTTTTATGCTAAGACAATGGATACAGTTAACAGTTTTCTTACACCAAAAACTGAACTGGACATAGCTTATGCTCATAGAAATAATTTGCCTGTTCATTACCTAAGTTTGAGTAGACATTTTTGGATTTCACAGAAGACATGAATAGAGCAATAGATGTAAGGGAGACAACAAGATGGGATGAAAGAAATAAAGGATAGTGGGATAAGGAAAAGCTAAATATTGAGACTCACGAGTTATGTCAGCACTACTTCTAGTTTGGCAACACAAAGGGAAATTATGTTTGAGTAGAGAACAATTGCCCCTTAACACTAAGTTCATGGGTAGTAGTGATTGAGACCATATTTTTGAGTATGTAGCAGTTTGGCTTCTGATCTTGGTAGAACAAGATCCTGTTATTCCTGCCTACTTCAAATTGTCCTAGGGATGGTATGGTACATGTTATTTAGATATAGTTTTCCCAAAGATTTACCATGTAGAACATTTGAATGATCCTGTGTGGGAGACCAAAACTAGAACTAAATGAGGTAATAGTAGTGCTGAAATTGTGGGAGGCATTTTTGGTCCAATGATTCTATTCATAGCTGTATTATTGCATTATCTCAAGATTAGACAGTTGTTGTCCACCATAGTGGAAAAACTGGCCACAATTGCAGCAAGTACCTAATTGACTGTTGATGCTGAAATAGTAGCTATGAGATCCATAGTTTTGCAGGACTGCCTTGCGTTAAACATCATTTTTGGCAAAATAATGCAGAGTCCGTAAGATGTTAAAGGTCCAGAAAATCTATACCTATATTCCTTGACAAGAGTGAGGGCTTAAAGAAATATGTTAAGAATATTACTGATGGGGGCGTGGCTAGCAGCCAACGATGGCGGCAGCTTAATGGAGTAGCTCCGTGATCGAGGCGGCCTCTCCAGCAATCCTGAAACTCATCCGTTACATATTCTGCCCCAATAGGAGGAACCCGGAGCCCGGGACCGAGCGGTGCCGAAGGGTGAAAACGCCGTGGCCGTCTGGCGAACAGGAGCCGACATCCGCCCGGGCGTAGAAGAGGCCTCTGCAGCGCGGCGCAGCCGGGGACTGCCTTCGTCGCCCGGCCTGCCAGGAAGCGTGACTGCCCCGGGGACCCTGCACCGGAAGTGCCCGCTGTCTTTTTCGACTCGGCGGACGGGCGCCGGCCCGCGGGGTGAGTGAGGGCGGAACCGGGGTCGGGCGCGCCTGGTGTCACCAAGACTGTGCCGGGTGGATGACACCTCGCTCCTCCGCGCACCGTGACCGCCCGGCGGGCGGACACCCAGAACTGCCTTACGGCGGTGTGCCGCCATTTTGAGAGGGTCCGGCACTGCCCCGCACGACCTGGCCGAGGACCGGACCTCACCCGCCGCACCACAGGCGGCGATCGACCCGCTCTCCTGCCGCGCAGTACACACGTTTCCTCAGAGAGGCAGGAAGTGTGAGCCATACTATTGGTCTGGCGACCCGTGCCATCACCCGGCTTCCCGGCCGCTGTGCAGGTCATCGCCCGCTGCGACCACGAACTTCCCGGGGCTGTAGAACATTCCCTGCGGGTGGACCTGGCATTAGCGTGACCCCATAGAGCGGCGGGAGACTGACCTCGCAGCGTCCGTCACTGCAAGACACGGAGCATCGCAAGTTATTCACCTGCGTACCATCTCCCGCCTCCATACCACCTGCTGAGCGACTCCGGCACTTGGGGGGGATCCGAGAAACTGACCCTTGCCCCCCTTATCAACGGGAGAACAACAGAGTGACAGCACCTACCAGAGGCGGGGAACTGGATCCCGCACGTCACGCTTCTCTCCACACTCCCGGCTGGACGCCGTGCAACGGAGTGACGACCCCCCCCCACTGAGGTGTCCCGGGCCGACTCCTGCACCCCCGGCCTGCCACGGAAGTGGACTACCACATCGGCGGTCAAAATAAGACGCAGAAGGGGCAGACGCGGCCCCCCGTCGCTGGATTGCCCAGGGGCCGCAGACTCTGCTGCTATGGCGGGGAGGGGCCTGAAGAGTGGGCCTACTCAGACTAGAATTGACCGGTATGCCTGCGACAGGCCTGCGGTGTCCCCGACTGCCGGGAAGGAGACGGCTGCCAGATCCGTGGAGGGACAGGGAACTAAGAAAGCGACTCTGGACGACGTGATGCAGGCCCTGGCACACTTACAAACGACAGTGGGCACAATCTCCACGGACATTACGCTTATCAGAGCGGACTTCCACAAGATGACGGAAAAGGTCAACGCCATGGAAGTGGTCACGAAATCCTTGGTGGAGGACGTCTCCGAACTCCAGCTGGCAGTAGAAAAGCTGGTAACAGACAACAAGGTACTGCGTGAGAAGCTCGACGACCATGAAGGGCGCTCCAGGCGGAACAACATCCGCATACTCGGCGTGCCGGAGACGGAGGGGGTGAGAGCCATGGATTTGTATGTGGAGGGCCTAATCACCACTGAACTACGGCCCAAGGGACTATCCTCCTTCTTCTCAGTAGAGAGAGCGCACCGTGTGCCGGGAGGCCAACCAAAACCTGGTGCGACTCCGAGACCCATTGTGGCCCGGCTGTTCAACTTCAGGGACAGGGACGTCATTCTACAGGCAGCCCGACAATCCCCTCCGGTCAAGATCCAGAACTCTACGGTGGCATTCTTCCCTGACTACACGGCGGAGGTGGCACGCAGACGCCGGACGTTCTTCGAGGTCAAAAAAGAACTCAGGGCGAGAGAGATCCCATACTCCATGCTCTTCCCCGCAAGGTTGCGAGTGGTCGCCGAAAACAAGACCTGGTTCTTCGACAACCCGGAATCCGCAAGGGACTGGTTGGACGGCTGGAGAACAAACGCTCGCCCCCAACGGCCTCATCGGCAACAGAAGGATCGTACGACGGATAGCCTCCCGGCTTCTCAGACTTCGAGAGGTGATGGAGTGAGCGAGGGTTCGCCCCACAGCGAGGCCGCGGACGAGGAAAATAATGGCGACCAGTGATTTCCGGACTGGCAACGTTTTGGGACTTATTGTACAGCACACCTGAGGCACGCTGTTGGACACTGGGAGAGGGGCCTCTGGGGAGAAGATTGAGAGGCCGCTGACCTCGGAGACTCCTTCACCCCAGCGCGCAAGTACACTGGTTGGGTTTGGGGTAATGCACTCTGCTAAGTTGGGGAGGCGGGCAGGTTCAAGTCCGAACGGCAGGGAAGCAGGGAGGGGGGATGTTGGGAGAGGGGGGGTGTTTATTTCTGTAATTGGTTTAGTTCTTCGAGTTTTTGGCTTGGCTCAGCACTATATGTCACACCACGACATGTACATTGCACGGTACGGCGTGACACGCCGGGGTACTCACCTTGACGCCCTTGCTGCGACCCCGTGGATACCTCCTCTCGTGGGGCAAGGTGGCGCTTCCTCGGTACGGTGGGCTCACCTCCGAGAGAGTGCCTCACGCAGGCAACGGCATGCAATACACGCGAGAGTCCTAGTGGGACGCAAACACACCTCACTGCCATGGCCGGACTAGAAGATTCCGTCCCGACGGCCCCACTACACATTATGTCGTGGAACGTCAGGGGATTAGGTGACAAGATCAAACGAGGCCTGGTCCTTCAGGGAATTAAGAGAGCGGGTCCTGCCCTGGTCCTGTTGCAGGAGACACACATGATGGGCGCTACTACACGGGCCATGGATAGACGGGGATACCACATGGTTACACATGCAGCGTTCACTCCAGGGTCACGTGGCACGGGCATACTAATGCAGAAGTCCTCCCGATACATCATCACCTCCACCAAAATAGACGACCAGGGCCGCTTTGCAGCAGTATCCGGCCAGTGGGAGGGCAGGGCTTTGTCTGTGGTATCGGTCTACATCCCCCCTGCACTACACGCTGTGGCACTGCCCGATCTTGGTAGGTTCCTCCTAGAACTCCCGGAAGGGGACTTGATTGTAGGGGGGGATTTCAACGCAGTACTGCATGACACACGTGATAGATTCCCCGGGCGCTCGCACTCACCTGGCACCACCAAACTTGGCGGGTTTCTGGAGGCACAGGGCCTAGTGGATGTATGGCGCACACTACACCCGAAACAACTACAATATACTTACTACTCTGCAACACACAACAGTCTATCCAGAATCGACCACTTCCTCACGCTAGGGACCGGTTGCCTCACCATCGAAGACGCACAAATAAAGACTCGGGGTGTCTCCGACCACTCGCCTATTACCCTGACACTGTCTAGCCGCTCGGCCACACGCAGGAGATTATACCCGATCTACCCGGGTTACCTCAAGGTCCCAGCTATTCGCAAAGGCCTGCAGAATACTACCAAACACTACTTTGAAGAAAACCAGGCGTCAGTGAGTTCACCCTCAGTACTCTGGGAGGCCTACAAGGCTGTATTTAGGGGACAGGCGATAGCAGCGATCTCACACTACAAGAAGCAGCAGGGAGAGGAGACGTCTGAGTTGGAACTACAGCTCGACAAAGCTAACACAGCCCATATGGCAGACCCCTCCTGTGCTAACCTCCACTCCCTACAGCTACGTCAACGTCTTCACATGGATCATGTGCGCCGCCTAACCAAGGCGGACATTGCGGCCACCAAACACAGAGTGTATGACATTGGGGACAAAGCCAGTAAACTCCTAGCTTGGCTGGATAAAAGACAGGGAGGCAGTAGGAACATATTACAGCTTACGGATACACTTGGGAGGGTTCACACGCGACCAGAGGACATAGTGGAGGTACTTGCTGATCATTTCAGTACGGTGTACACACCGACAGTGAATGTCACAGAGGGCGAGGCCCGGGATGCCCTGAGCCGCGTGGCAATGCCCAGATTGACTGACGATGCGATGAGGGAATTAGATTCAGACATAACTACGGATGAAATCCAATTGGCGATTGGCGCTATCCATCCGGGCAAAGCCCTGGGACCAACGGGATACCTATTGAGTGGTTTAAAGCGATGTCTGAGTCTCTGGGTCCGCCCCTCTTGCAGATGTACGTGGACAGTAGGCAGAGCGGCACGTTACCACCTGACCAACGGATGGCGACTATTGTGGCCATACCAAAGCCGGGTAAACCACTTAACGAGTGCACGTCCTATAGACCTATCTCACTGTTGAACCCCGAAGCTAAAATTCTGGCAAAACTGCTGGCGACCAGACTCATGTCCCACCTAGGTCAGTTGATCCATCCAGACCAGTCTGGGTTCATGCCGCGCAGAAGTACGGCCCTGAACCTTCGTAGGGTCCAGGGAGTCATGGCTAGAATCCCGCTTCTGACGGAACCGGCGGCCATCCTGTCGCTAGACGCCAAGATGGCGTTCGATATGGTGGAGTGGAGTTACCTCTTCGCGGTCCTCGCCTCTATGGGGTTCGGTCCAAACTTTATTGCCTGGGTCCGGTTACTATACAAGGATCCAATGGCACGTGTAGTGGCAAATGGCCACATATCACGGGAAATACCACTGAGACGGGGAACCCGGCAGGGATGCCCTCTCTCACCCATCCTCTTCGCATTAGTCTTGGAACCCCTCGCGATTACTATACGGACTACGCCGCTCCTGAAGGGCATTCAATGGGACTCGAGCTGGGAAGACAGAGTGTCATTATATGCTGATGACATGTTAATCTATCTTACTGACCTAGACTGCAGCATCCCTAACCTTCTGACCCTCTGCACCTCTCATGGCCAAGTGTCGGGCTACACTATCAATTGGTCAAAATCAATCATCTATGCTCTCAGGGGTCCTCTCCCGTCACTACCGGACGAATGCACGCTGGAAGTGGCACTTACGTCCTTCAAATACCTGGGAATTCACATCACCCGGGATGCGGCTGAATTCTCGGCTCGCAATCTGCAGCCTCCCCTCCTCCGTTTGCGTAATGATGTAAAACACTGGCAGACGCTTCCACTGACGCTATTGGGCAGAGCAGCCTTATTCAAAATGATGGCTCTACCACGCTTTCTATACGTTCTCGAAAACACACCTACGCTTATCCCCCCCGGCTACTTTCAAAAGGTGACAGCACTGATGTCGGGCTTACTGTGGGGGAATCGGCCAGCGAGAATCGCACACGCCAAACTTAATAGGGGCTGGTACGACGGTGGGATTGCACTGCCTAATATGCAGTTGTACTACTGGGCGACACAACTCAAAATTCTTAATAAATGGTTACACGCACCACAGGACGACCCAGCCTTCAAGGCGGACCGGGCCCAGCTGGGTACTAACAGCATGCTGGCGCCCCTGTATCACAAGGGCATTGCGGCGAAACCGATTGGGCCCACCAAACACACGGTACAACTATGGTATAAAGCACAAGCAAAACTACACTGGGCAGGGGTGATTACGAAAATGACACCGTTGTGGGATACTAAAACACTGGGCCACCTGAGGCGTACTAAGGGATTCGACCAGTGGGACGCCATTGGAATCTCGACTGTGGGGGACATGTGGTCCAGGGAAGGGGTGGTCCCCTTCAGTTCCCTCCAACAACAGTACGAACTACGAGACACGGAACGCTTCAGATACATGCAGATTAGACATGCTCTTCTGGCGGAGATCCCGCCAGGCACCACACCCCCGGAGTCCTCACCGTTGGAGGACCGTTTACTCACGGACTATATGTTGGAGAGTGCAACTTCCCTAACATACCGAAAACTGCTTAATAATTTACCTGAGCCCCTAGGGAAACTCAAGGACAAATGGACGGAAGACCTGGGAGATTTTGACGAATCCGAATGGAATGCAGCTCTGTCATCCCCCCGTGAGGCTGGTATCTCGGCTAGGTTCCGCCTCATACAACTGAAGGTCCTCCATAGAATTTATTACACTCGAGTGGCACTACACAAATTGAAAAGGGCAGACGACCCGCTCTGTCTGAGGGGGTGTGGCGGGGAGGGCACACTTTTACACACGCTCTGGAGCTGCACCTACATGTTGAGCTATTGGCAGCGAGTGCTCCGTACCATCGCACAAACACTGAATACCAATATACCGCAAGATCCCAGGGTGTGTCTGTTGAATGTCTGGGGTCCTACTGATCTAACACATTATGACAAGCTATGGGTCACGATAGGCTGCATGGTGGCCAAACGCGACATTGCGCAGAAATGGGGGCGGCCGAGCTACCCACACTGGCGCAGTGGCTCAGAAACATGGACACGCTCATGGTAACAGAAAGGGCAGTTTATAAGATGAGAGACAATCCCCGTAAATGGAATGGAGTTTGGCTAAAATGGAACTCATACAGAGGGGACATTTGTGATCCTTTGCCAGAGAATGATAGCGAGAGCTCGGATGAGGACACTGACACTGACTAATTGGGGGGGGTGTGTTTCATGCTATGTGCGGGGGCCCTTCACAGGGTGCATGAAGATGCGGGTGGATGTGGGAGGGCGGATACGCAAGAGGGTGGTGAGGTGTGATGGGCTTGAAGTCGAAGATTGCCAGCAACCGCCTACCTCGATATTCCATGCTTCTTGATGTGTCGATTGATGCTGAGCCTTATGTTTAGTTCATAGTTATGTTGTTTTAAAAAAAAGTAATGCAAAATGCAAGCGGAAAACTTTGTGTGATGTAACATGGTTTCGGTATGTTCTTCATGCCCTATACACTGCATACGCAAATTGCCGGAATGCTCTACAGCCTATGATTGTTTACCTAAATGTCATGTTTAACGCACCTGGCCTTCTTATTTTGGGGCATGTGAATGTAACCTAACCGATAAATGCCAATAAAGTCTTGCTTTTAAAAAAAAAAAAAGAATATTACTGATCTAAAAGGAGACTTGAAGGAGCTAGAAGCTACAAGTGCTTGAGAAGCAATTGGAAATGGACTTTCTGCAATCATCAGATGGTTTGGAAACCTAGGAAGTGGAATAGTGGGTTTGATCTTCAGACCTCATATTAACATCACCATCTGTGCGATATGTCTGTTCATTATCTTCAGATTATACAAGAGTATACAAGCAAAGACACAAGAACATCATGGAAAGGGATTGAAAAGAACTAGAAGGGATAATGAAATTGAGGAGATTCAATGTAGATTTTATGATGACATGAAACATCTGGAAAAGACTAGACAACAGTGATTGAGAACTTCAAGGCTTCGATTTTATTTCACCTGTTAAGGATTCATATGAGTGATATTGAGATTGCTAACGTCGCCATCAGAGGGGGGGTTTGGAGTAGCACAATTTAGACTCCACCCTAATCTGCCATAGAAATGCCCTTACGTACCTTCATGTGACACTATATTTACTTATGCTTTAACTTTATTAATGTGTATGAACGTTTGAAATGTAACTATTGAGAAACTGAAGCTTTATAAACGTATGTAATTAAGTTCATTTTAAGCATGAAGCTGTATTCTGTATGCACGTTTTGCTTATACTTTAATTCACATTTGCATATACCTTGAAAGTCATATTCTGAAGTGTAATCATGTATGGTATTTAAGTATGGGCGGAAAATTCGTTCCGCTCACGGAATTTGTGGATTTTCTGCAATTTCTCAATCCGCAAATCTTGCGAAATTGCAGAAAAATCCGCGAAATCGCTAGCGGAACGGATTTTGCAAAACTGAAGTACATGAGGCACTTACAGGGTTACAGCAGGTGCCCAAGTTGAAGCTAATTTCTTTGTAACCATTTACAAAATGGTTACAAAGAAATTAACTTCAACTTGGGCACCTACTGTAACCCTGTAAGTGCTTCCTGAGCGGCGCCTCCAAGGTTCGTTGCCTACTTGCAACTATTCTCTGACCCTGCTCTGACTCTCGAAGCAGGGCAAGAGAATAGTTACAAGTATGGCACAAGGCTCCTGTCACAAAAATTAAACCGCAACAGGAAGCACTTACAGATAAGGAAGCAGGTGCGGGGCTTGAAGCTCAAATTCAGTAACACATTAACCAGCCCCAAACTAATTTGTCTCAGTTGAGGCTGGGCAGGTGTGCTTTCTCCCCATAATATAGAATGGTGAAACAGAGGGTGCTGTGATGAACCAGAGGGTGACAGTGGTGAACCAGAGGGTGGCAGTGGTGAACCAGAGGGTGGCAGTGATGAACCAGAGGGTGGCAGTGATGAACCAGAGGGTGGCAGTGATGAACCAGAGGGTGGTAGAACCAGAGGGTGGCAGTGGTGAACCAGTGGGTGACAGTGGTGAACCAGAGGGTGGCAGTGGTGAACCAGAGGGTGCGGTGATGAACCAGAGGGTGCTGTGATGAACCAGAGGGTGGCAGTGATGAACCAGACGGTGTCAGTGGTGAACCAGAGAGTGACAGTGGTGAACCAGAGGGAGGCAGTGGTGAACCACAGGGTGGCAGTGATGAACCAGAGGGTGGCAGTGGTGAACCAGAGGGTGGCAGTGGTGAACCAGAGGGTGCTGTGATGAACCAGAGGGTGGCAGTGGTGAACCACTGGGTGACAGTGGTGAACCAGAGGGTGGCAGTTGTGAACCAGAGGGTGCTGTGATGAACCGGAGGGTGCTGTGATGAACCAGAGGGTGGCAGTGATGAACCAGAGGGTGGCAGTGATGAACCAGAGGGTGGCAGTGAAGAACCAGAGGGTGGCAGTGAAGAACCAGAGGGTGACAGTGGTAAACCTGAGGGAGGCAGTGGTGAACCAGAGGGTGGCAGTGGTGAACCAGAGGGTGCTGTGATGAACCAGAGGGTGGCAGTGATGAACCAGATGGTGGCAGTGGTGAACCAGAGGGTGACAGTGGTGAACCAGAGTGTGGCAGTGGTGAACCAGAGGGTGGCAGTGATGAACCAGAGGGTGGCAGAGGTGAACCAGAGAATGGCAGTGGTGAACCAGAGGTTGCTGTGATTAACCAGAGGGTGGCAGTGATGAACCAGAGGGTGCTGTGATGAAACAGAAGGTGCAGTGGTGAACCAGAGGGTGGCAGTGATGAACCAGAGGGTGGAAGTGGTGAACCAGAGGGTGGCAGTGATGAACCAGAGGGTGGCAGTGGTGAACCAGTGGGTGACAGTGGTGAACCAGAGGGTGGCAGTGGTGAACCAGAGGGTGCCGTGATGAACCAGAGTGTGCTGTGATGAAGAAGAGGGTGGCAATGATGAACCAGAGGGTGGCAGTGGTGAACCAGAGGGTGACAGTGGTGAACCAGAGGGTGGCAGTGGTGAACCAGAGGGTGGCAGTGATGAACCAGATGGTGGCAGTGGTGAACCAGAGGGTGGCAGTGATGAACCAGAGGGTGGCAGAGGTGAACCAGTGGGTTACAGTGGTGAATCAGAGGGTGGCAGTGGTGAACCAGAGGGTGGCAGTGGTGAACCAGAGGGTGCTGTGATGAACCAGAGGGTGGCAGTGATGAACCAGAGGGTGACAGTGATGAACCAGAGGGTGGCAGTGGTGAACCAGAGGGTGCTGTGATGAACCAGAGGGTGGCAGTGATGAACCAGAGGGTGGCAGTGGTGAACCAGAGGGTGACAGTGGTAAACCAGAGGGTGGCAGTGGTGAACCAGAGGGTGGCAGTGGTGAACCAGGGGGTGCTGTGATGAACCAGAGGGTGCTGTGATGACCCAGAGGGTGGCAGTGATAAACCAGAGGGTGGCAGTGGTGAACCAGAGGGTGACAGTGGTGAACCAGAGGGTGGCAGTGATGAACCAGAGGGTGGCAGTGATGAACCAGAGTGTGGCAGATGTGAAACAGTGGGTGACAGTGGTTAACCAGAGGGTGGCAGTGGTGAACCAGAGGGTGCTGTGATGAACCAGAGGGTACTGTATAAACCAGAGGGTGGCAGTGATGAACCAGAGGGTGACAGTGGTGAACCAGAGGGTGGCAGTGATGAACCAGAGGGTGACAGTAGTAAACCAGAGGGTGGCAGTGGTGAACCAGAGGGTGCTGTAATGAACCAGAGGGTGGCAGTGATGAACCAGAGGGTGGCAGTGGTGAACCAGAGGGTTGCAGTTGGGAACTAGAGGGTGGAAGTGATGAACCAGAGGGTGACAGTGGTGTACCAGAGGGTGACAGTGGTGAACCAGAGGGTGGCAGTGGTGAACCAGAGGGTGCTGTGATGAACCAGAGGGTGGCAGTGATGAACCAGAGGGTGACAGAGATGAACCAGAGGGTGGCAGTGGTGAACCAGAGGGTGCTGTGATGAACCAGAGGGAGGCAGTGATGAACCAGAGGGTTGCAGTGGTGAACCAGAGGGTGACAGTGGTAAACCAGAGGGTGGCAGTGGTGAACCAGAGGGTGGCAGTGGTGAACCAGATGGTGCTGTGATGAACCAGAGGGTGCTGTGATGAACCAGAGGGTGGCAGTGATAAACCAGAGGGTGGCAGTGGTGAACCAGAGGGTGACAGTGGTGAACCAGAGGGTGACAGTGGTGAACCAGAGGGTGACAGTGGTGAACCAGAGGGTGGCAGTGATGAACCAGAGGGTGGCAGTGATGAACCAGAGTGTGGCAGTGGTGAACCAGAGGGTGGCAGTGATGAACCAGAGGGTGGCAGAGGTGAAACAGTGGGTGGCAGTGATGAACCAGAGGGTGACAGTGATGAACCAGAGGGTGGCAGTGGTGAACCAGAGGGTGCTGTGATGAACCAGAGGGTGGCAGTGATGAACCAGAGGGTGGCAGTGGTGAACCAGAGGGTGCTGTGATGAACCAGAGGGTGGCAGTGATGAACCAGAGGGTGGCAGTGGTGAACCAGAGGGTGCTGTGATGAACCAGAGGGTGGCAGTGATGAACCAGAGGGTGACAGTGATGACCCAGAGGGTGGCAGTGGTGAACCAGAGGGTGCTGTGATGAACCAGAGGGTGGCAGTGATGAACCAGAGGGTGGCAGTGGTCAACCAGAGGGTGACAGTGGTAAACCAGAGGGTGGCAGTGGTGAACCAGAGGGTGGCAGTGGTGAACCAGAGGGTGGCAGTGGTGAACCAGAGGGTGCTGTGATGAACCAGAGGGTGCTGTGATGAACCAGAGGGTGGTGATAAACCAGAGGGTGGCAGTGGTGAACCAGTGGGTGACAGTGGTGAACCAGATGGTGGCAGTGGTGAACCAGAGGGTGGCAGTGATGAACCAGAGTGTGGCAGTGGTGAACCAGAGGGTGGCAGTGATGAACCAGAGGGTGGCAGAGGTGAAACAGTGGGTGACAGTGGTTAACCAGAGGGTGGCAGTGGTGAACCAGAGGGTGCTGTGATGAACCAGAGGGTACTGTGATGAACCAGAGGGTGGCAGTGATGAACTAGAGGGTGACAGTGGTGAACCAGAGGGTGGCAGTGATGAACCTGAGGGTGACAGTAGTAAACCAGAGGGTGGCAGTGGTGAACCAGAGGGTGCTGTAATGGACCAGAGGGTGGCAGTGATGAACCAGAGGGTGGCAGTGGTGAACCAGAGGGTTGCAGTTGTGAACCAGAGGGTGGAAGTGATGAACCAGAGGGTGACAGTGGGGAACCAGAGGGTGAGAGTGGTGAACTAGAGGGTGGCAGTGGTGAACCAGAGGGTGCTGTGATGAACCAGAGGTGGCAGTGATGAACCAGAGGGTGGCAGTGGTGAAGCAGTAGTGAACCAGGGGGTGCTGTGATGAACCAGAGGGTGGCAGTAGTGAACCAGAGGGTGCTGTGATGAACCAGAGGTGGCAGTGATGAACCAGAGGGTGACAGTGATGAACCAGAGGGTGGCAGTGATGAAGCAGTGGTGAACCAGAGGGTGCTGTGATGAACCAGAGGGTGGCAGTGATGAACCAGAGGGTGACAGTGATGAACCAGAGGGTGCTGTGATGAACCAGAGGGTGGCAGTGATGAACCAGAGGGTGACAGTGATGAACCAGAGGGTGGCAGTGGTGAACCAGATGGTGGCAGTGAGGAACCAGAGGGTGATAGTGATGAACCAGAGGGTGGCAGTGGTGAACCAGAGCGTGGCAGTGATGAACCAGAGGGTGGCAGTGGTAAACCAGAGGGTGGCAGTGATGAAACAGAGGGTGGCAGTGATGAACCAGAGGGTGGCAGTGATGAACCAGAGGGTGGCAGTGATGAACCAGAGGGTGCCAGTGGTGAACCAGAGGGTGCTGTGATGAACCAGAGGGTCGCAGTGATGAACCAGAGGGTGACAGTGATGAAGCAGAGGGTGGCAGTGGTGAACCAGAGGGTGCAGTGATGAACCAGAGGGTGGCAGTGATGAACCAGAGGGTGACAGTGATGAACCAGAGGGTGGCCCTGGTGAACCAGAGGGTGGCAGTGATGACACAGAGGGTGGCAGTGATGAACCAGAGGGTGGCACTGCTAAACTGCCCGGGAGCCCTGTGGGTGTGAGCCCCCGCACTGCTGAGCTGCCCAGGGGTTGTGAGCCCCCGCGCTACTGAACTGTCCTGGGTTCCAGTGGGTGTGAGCCCCCGGGCTGCTGAACTGCCCCGGAGCCCTCTCAGTGTGACATGCTCAATTGCCTGGGAGCCCTCTGGGTGTGAGCACACATTGTGCTAAGTGTCCCCCTGCCCCCAGTACATATATATCCGTACCGCACAGCACCATTATGCTCTTGCACCATGAAGTCTGGTGCCCGGCTGCTCCTGATCCGTGTAGGTGTTACCACCATCTGGTGCAGTCAAAATGTAAAGTCATAACTTGATACACAGCACCAATAAACATGTGTCCCCCCTGGCACCGGTATGCGCATGTACAGGCATACAGCACCCGCATGCCACTGCACCCTACTGCCCAGCGCCAGCATATGCCTGTACCGGGCAGTTTAGTATGAGATGGGACATTGTCCAGCAGCAGCAGCTGCATGCACCTGAACCCACTGAGCAGGATCAGAATGGCTTTGTACCAACACGCGCAGCCGAGCTATCTTGGACATCTGAAGGATTCTGGGGTCCTGTGCCAAACGTATTTTTGCATCCATGAGGTTCCCGAGCGCCATCCCCGTGTAGCTCCTGTGACCAGGAGGCTGCTTTCTCCTCATCTGCTGCTCTGCTCGGTCTCTGACCCTTTATAAACAAGATGTATGTAAAGAAACGCACCCAGGCAAACAGTATGTCTACTGGCACAATTTAGATGGCAAACAGAACAAAATTAATAATACACAACTGTGTTAGCATATAAAGTAAATTTTAATGAATTTCATAAAAGACGTCATAAGTGGAATCATTGACATAATGATAACATTTAATAAAAAGATAGGTTCATTATCACATATGCATTGATTTTATAAAAATTATAATACAAGTATAGGATGGCTTCCTGTCTACGCATTTCGACACGTTGAAGGTGTCTTCCTCAGGACGTTACCATCATGTTTCTGTAAATAAATAAATAATTTTGTAAATTTTGTCTTTATGCTAAACAGTAAGTAGTGCTGAATACAGTTTGCCGAATTCTAGAGGCCAGTAATAAGCTCAAATTTCATGATATACTGCATAACAATGGTTCAAAAATAACAATGAGTGTCAAACAGACATGCTTATATTTGCATTAATTGAAAAACAGAACAATTAATATTTCTTAAAACATTTGTCACTACTGAGACACATAGAACAGAGTAGTAAACATGCTTGTATTTGCATTAGTGAAGTAAACAGTTGATATTTTATATAGCATATGCCCAGATGGAAAGCACATGAAGCAAGATAGAAGGAATATGTTTCAAGTGGTAAGCATCAGGGCAGAAAAGAAAAAAGGAAAGGAAAAAAGGGAGGATGGTGTTTATTTACTCATTATGGGTGTTGCATAGGTTGATTTTAATCTATTTTAGGTCACGGGGGCCTATTTATACGTCATAATGGGGACATAATATGTCATCACAGTAATATTCTTAGCAAAGTACCTGCATTTGTGGTGAAAAGACCGATGATGAAACACCACAGTGGCTTGCGTGGCCTCTAAATAGCAGTTATCTATACATTTATAGGATAGAAATAAACATAGACTCTATCTTAGTTTGATATTGCACAGGTTGACCTCCTTGAAGATAATTACATTTTCCTTTTACTCTCACCTGTCTTTAAGAGTTCTGAAGGCTGCTAGATGTAGACTTCTTATAGATAATTCTATGTGGGACCATGTAGTTTCTCAGTCAAATGAGGTTACAATTACTAATAATCTGAAATTGAACAGAGCTAAAGTAAGAAGCTCGCTTCTGAATAGTTAAGCTGAATATAGCGATACTTTTATTTCTCTTACCTGTGTTACTCGGGGTAATTGAAAGACGAAGTGATGAAGTTAAAATGGTTATCCGGCCTAATGGGGTGTGATCCTGTTCGGATTGTTGGCTTTCTGTTCAAGGCAAACCAAAGTTGTTTCAGGGTTACATAATTACCCGAGCAATTAGTGTTTTGAGATTCTTTCAGAGATTAGCGGCTATCTGCAGTTAAATAGCTGTGCACAAGATGTTCTAACAAAAGGAAAAGTAGCGCGGCGTTTTTGCTTCTTACCCGTGGTATAATAAAACGATTTACGGTTGTACTCAATTTTCAATTTCAATTTCAAAAGCTTTTATTCGATTTGTACATCAAATCATACAAGCAAAAAGATACATAGTTAAAATATTGAGAATCACCATACTAACACTTATAAAAAAGGGAGTAGGGAAATGTGCAAAGGCTGGGGTACACAATTGAAAAATACTCTTGCCATTTTAAATCAACATACTGTTAGAAAAGCAAGACATTCATATATGAGCAGACAGGAAAACAGTAGGGTTTACTCAATAGGCCTTTCCTGGCAACTGTACATAACAGTTTAAATAATCATTTTATACTGTGGACATCAACCAATAAAATAATACCTTAATGACAACAAATGATAAAAAAACTTAAATGCATATATATATACAGACAGGAATGTAAGGGATAATAGCAGCATAATACAATTCCTGGCAGCTGTATAACATAGGTACAGACAGGTAAGTATATAAGATGTTATAGTACGATACTTTTCCTGGCAGCTGTACACTTCAGAATAAAAGTGGCCAGAAAAAAGCAAATTTCCTCATTCTCTAATGAAGATAAAAGTGTCAGTGCAGTTTCTGTAGTGCGAATATTATACTTAATAAAAATCGGTTTAAGGTATTTTAGTCTAAAAAAATGAAAGAATTTGCAGAAGAGTAAAAAATGGCAACTACTCTGACGGGAAATACTGTCGCACGGACAGGGTATCTCTGGACTGGCTCTTGTGTTTGGGAATGCAACCAGATGGTGAACAATACCCAATCTGACACGCGTTAAGACATACTGATGGGAGGGACGGGTCACATACGTAAGATAGGGTTGGAACCCCGAAGTCATGTTCAGATTTTTATAAAATTTCACAGTAATTAGATTGCTATAAATTTTATCTCGCTCTGCCTTTCGGAAGTTTAAAAAC
This sequence comes from Lissotriton helveticus, assembly GCF_964261635.1. Lineage (NCBI taxonomy): Eukaryota > Metazoa > Chordata > Amphibia > Caudata > Salamandridae > Lissotriton > Lissotriton helveticus. The sequence goes on along the minus strand of NC_136071.1, from coordinate 699,047,551 downwards.
GTTGTCTTAATTTCCTTTTTTGAGATAGAGACAACTTCTTCCGGCTCACGGAACACATTGATGTTAAAAAGGAGGAGATACCAGTAGTGGATGTATCTCAACCACTGAATGCGTAAAGAGTGGTCCAAGCCTATACAATCAAGAATAATATCCTGAGTAAATCGAGTCTCTGGCTTAGCCCAAATAGAACGCCACAATAAGAGTGGCCGGACTGCTGCTAAGTCAGATATAAACTCGACCCCAACCTCTTCATGGATCAATTGTATGGAAGCAGAAGGGGGAACACACAACAACCTCCTTAGGAACTTATTCTGCTCCTTCTGCAGGGAAATACCCTCGCTGTGGCCCCATACACCTGCCCCATACAATGCAGAAGAGACACAGCAAACATTGTATATGTTCATCATATCTAAAATGCTTCGTGAGCCAAGTTTGGAGGCAAAGCGAAAAATACTGCTGGTGGACCGCAGCATTTTTAATCTAATAGAGTCAAATTCCGAGGTCCAAGACCCGCTATTGTAGTAAGTAATTCCTAGATAACAAAAGGACTTAACATGAGTCAACTTTTCCTTATCGAGGAAGAAGGTATGTTTGGACTGCTTAGCTGCCCGTCCACAAGACATAACATATGTCTTGGTTTTATTCACACGGAGCTGCCTAGCTTGAATAAACTGCATAAAATTATCAATTAGGCGCTGAAGGCCAATCTGTGTTCGGGATAAAAGAACAGCGTCATCCGCATAAAGTAACAGCGGAACTGGTTTACCACCAATCAGGGGTGCGTCTGCTGGGATGTCAACCAAAAAACGGTCGACATCGTTGATAAAAAGGGAAAATAAAAGCGGGGCCAAAACACATCCCTGGCGTATGCCCCGGGACACTTTAAAAAACGGGGTGCATTCGCCAAGGGTGCCATAGCGGACTTTACAGGAGAGTTTTTCATAAAGTCTGGCTAAGAAATGAACAATTTCCCTCGGTGCCCCTGCATCAAGCAGAACCTCCCAAAGAATAGCGTGGTTAACCAAATCAAAAGCGCTGCTCAAATCAGCGAAACATAAAAAGAGGTTGCCATTTTTAGCCACAGTAAATTTGTTGATTAAAAGATCCAGATTGACACATTGATCCAATGTGCCCATGCCTTTCCGAAAGCCATACTGGACTCTAGTTAAAATATTAAAATCCGTTGCCCAGTCTTCCAGCCTCTTGAGCATAATCCTACTCATTACCTTTACAGAGGAATCCAATAATGAAATTGGCCGATAGTTAGAAGCCTCTGATTTGTTGCCTTTCTTATGTAAAGGGATAATAACCGATTGACCCCAAGTAAGCGGGAAATTAGTTTCTGCCGCACAATTAAATATCCTTACCAGAATTGGGGCCCACAAAGCTGGTTCGTCTTTATATAGATCCAGCGGGACCCCATCAGGGCCTGGGGCCTTGCCCCCTTTGCTATTAGAAACTGCTTCAAGGCTTTCTTCTAATGTTATTCCCAGCGGGAGGGGAGGCCAGGGGATAGACTCGGGTGGCAATGACTCAAGGGATAACCCTTCTGGATTAAAAAATTTTGAAAAGTGACTAACCCAATCATTGCACGCCACATGAGATGTGAGTTCTGGAACAGCTTCTTTATTGAGAAAAGGGCTGTTAATTGTTTCCCAATAAAGTTTGCTGTTTTTAGTCTCGGCTGCTTCCTTCAGCTTGTCCCACGCCTCAGTCTGTAATACCTTTTTCCTATTATTAATTGCGGTATTATATCTAGCCCTAAATTGTTGTACCTCCGTCTTATCACGTGGTTTGGTACCTAAAGCTTTTTTCAATTCTCGGAGGGCGACTATACAGGTCTTATCAAACCACCCCTGCTTCGGACCACTATTGGATGACGGGGCCTTCGTAAAAATACCATCAATAATACTGTTCATGGAAACAAAATGAGCTACCAAACAGCCAGGGTCACAGTCATTATCTAGACAAAAACCAATTTGATACTTACAACTAGTCAAAACCTCCTTCTGTTTAACCTTAGAATTAAATCCAGTCCATTTAATCCTAAGACCCTTCGGTCTTATAGGTACTAGGTCAGTTGTGCATTTTTCGCCCGAAACTGTCGAAGTACCATGCCCTAAGAGGGTAACACGAATGCTGTTATGGTCACTGAGACTTTCTTCATTTATATATAAATCAGTAAAGTCTCCACTGCTAGACAAAAGAATGTGATCTATAAATGAACCTGCATCTCTACCTGTAAAAGTAGGGCACATTATTGCCTGGTTGTTTATGTTACAGTTTAACAGGGTCATATCTAATGTAGCTAGCATATTATTTAGTATAGAACCATAACTGCAGTGTTGGAAATGAGGAGAATCCTCCCTCACTCCCAAACCCCCCCATTGGCTATTCATAGCTGCTCCAAAACCGCAAATATTCCCATTAGACAAATGGCAAGGCTGCAAGTTAAAATCCCCTGCCCAAACAACCTCGGCCTTTCTTTTGGATTTACCCAAGGCCTTGATAATTTCCCTTTCCAGGGGCGGTAAAATATCTCCTCTACTAGCATCAAAAATATTGTTGTAGAAGTTTACTACAACTAAATCAATGCCTTTCCTGCACTCCACCCTTAAGACTTGACTATGGGTCCCAACTGTCGTGCTGCTTTTAACTGTACAATCACACAGCTTAGTGGATAAAAGCATCAAGAGGCCCCCCTTAGCCCTACCCGAGCTAGATTTGGTGGCTTTAAGGCAGTAAGATGCGTACCCTTCGATATAAATGGGGTCCGGACACCATGTTTCCTGCAACAGGATCAGGTCCAGTCCCTCCCCCATAAATCTAGTCCAGAAGGGGGTACCTAATTTGCTGGCAAGGCCGGCAATGTTCCAGGAAACAAGGGAGAGTCCTACTGGTTTACCAGAATCGCCAGCAATAGTCGACCCTGGCTGGATTACACATAATGGGGTAGGACCGCCTTCCCGGGGATTGTTATCCGGGCTTAATCTGGGAGCAACAGTAGGAGTGCATGCATCAAGGCTGTCCCTATTTTCTGTAAACAAAAGGGGTATTAATGATGACGCCATTGGCACTTCAGGAGACACGGGTAAAGGGGTTACTGGAGGAACACTCTCCATATCTAAATTGGGCATAGTAATGTTTAAGTCCAAAACATCAGTAAAACTGAGTCAATCTACCGCGTCTAACGCGGCATACCTGTTCGGATGAGCAAATTGTGAATACTGGGGCTCTTGGGAAAGGGGCAGATCCTGCCATGTTTGTTGCCGCTGGGGTTTAACTGGTTGTAAGGGCTGGAAAGGTTGCTGCCACTGATGGGCAGGCTGAAATAAAGGTGGTAAAAAATGGGAAGGTTGTTGCCATTGGGGATTAGCTTGGTGCGGGAGAAAAGATGAAACATGCGGTAGCTGCTGCTGAAAATTAGCATAATGTGGAAAAAAAGAAGAGGGCTGTAATGGCTGCTGCCAAGGTTTGGTAGCATGTTGCGGGGGATACACAGATCCTCCATTGTTTTGAAAAATGGAACAAGGAGGATTCGGTCTTGTTGACATCGGAAGAAAATAAGACATAGGGAGTGGATTGATTTGGGTCACAGGACCACTAGTAGGTGCATTACAAATATAACTAGCTGCCCCTATATCCCTAAAATTAACTGTGATTACATCCCCTACAATTGTTTTCTTGCTTCTACCCACCCAGTCCCCTCTACGCACAGTAAGAATTTCCCCGTTCATATTGCTGGGTAGAGGTTTATGTAGATGGAGCCATTGAGCACATTTATTTCTTAGCTCAACAAAACTTTCTTTTACTCCCTCCTTCAACGGGGGAACTGCTGTCAACACGACCACAAAAGGGGAAACTTCTGGTGGCAGATTGATAGACTTAAAACGTGCCTGCTTTGACTTGGGACCATCGGTCTTATTTATGGGAGGACATACTGTAGGGGTGTTCAATTTTTCTACAACGCCTGTTACTTGAGGGGTAATAGTTTTATTACAAACAACAGGATGCTGGTGGGTCAAAGTAGGGCCCCCCGCCTTAGGAGTGGGTAAAACTGTAGGTTGAACAGAATTATTATTCCCTGTTTGCGACAAATGAGATAAAACAGGGTTTCCGGGGGCTATAGTTACTTGAGCATTATTCAGTACCTCTTTGGAGGGCTGGACACAGGATGAGCATTTAGGGACTGCTTTTGTTATCCCTTGTGGCTGATCGGGCCCTTGCCCATTCGTTTTATGTGGCCATTTCAAATGTATTAGAGACGTAAGCCTATCAAGTTTGGAAATTAAAGGCTTAATTTGTGCTGCTATTGTGGCTTCAAGGTCTAATTTTAAATCTGTTACCATGTTTTGCACCCAGCAAGGAATACCTGATGCCAATTGCGGGGTGGGTGAAATCAAATTATGGTTCCTAACTCCAGCTTTTGGTTTATGTTTACTCTTGGAAGTGACTTTTGGGAGATAGGTGACCCTTCCTCCTGAATCTATAGTTACAGGAGCTATTACCACATCATTAGGCCCGCTCGGATTCAGCACCGCTTTGCCAGGTGACTGACAGGCTTCTAAATCTGGTGTAGTCTCCAGATCGACAAAAGACGGGTCTGAGTCCGATAGGGCAACCGATAAATCAACAGCATTCGGTACAGTCGTAGCACTAATAGTAGGCATAGATAAAGGTAAAGAACAATTGTTCGATAACTGCAAAGCGGGTGACTTAGCATTTGCAAGAGAACCCAGGGATGAGCGCTTAGCATTCGCAAGATCCATGGAGACTCTTTTTTCCAATAATACAATGCTTTGGTCAATAGTCTCATTCACCCGTGAAATAAAAAGATCTATAGGCCCAGTCACCTGTGCTACCACCGTAGCTTTTTTGGTACGACTCCTAGTTCTGTTGCGCATGGCCGACATCTATAGCGCAGGGAGGATGAAGATATAACTGGGAGGCGGCCACTGGTATTACAATAAACAAATACAGAACTCAGTTCCGCCTGCCTTAAGCAGTTATAGGTTTTAAGGCAAAAAGACAAAAAGGCAGGGGTTCAGGGCCAGGGCCGTCCTTTGCCGTCCTTGAACGGCCTTAAACGGCCCGCTCTTTGCCCGGTCTTCGCCCCGGCCTTTGCCCCGCGCGCGTCCCGCGTGCGCGTTGCTGCTGCAGAATAAATAGAAAGGTCAGATGGAGGGGCGGGAAGAGGACCAGCTGCGGCCGATCAGCGCCGCGCTGCACGCTGGTCCTCGCAGTCCCGCCTCACGCCTTGGGGAGCAGATGTAGGCTCAGCGAGGTCGCGTTGGTGCTCCTATGCACTCGGGGGTCCAAGAACAAGAAAGTCTAGCAATGTGCTTGGCCTGCGAGCGGCACCCGCGGAGCGGGGGCCGCGAGGCGCTGGTCTGACAAACAGGCAAACAGGACGATGAAAAGGCGAAGGGAGCAACACACAATGCAGGTCAGCTCGCAGGTGATTCCCAGGCAGCTCACTCACCACGATGATTTTAACGGGTGGAGGGGCGGGAAGAGGACCAGCTGCGGCCGATCAGCGCCGCGCTGCACGCTGGTCCTCGCAGTCCCGCCTCACGCCTTGGGGAGCAGATGTAGGCTCAGCGAGGTCGCGTTGGTGCTCCTATGCACTCGGGGGTCCAAAAACAAGAAAGTCTAGCAATGTGCTTGGCCTGCGAGCGGCACCCGCGGAGCGGGGGCCGCGAGGCGCTGGTCTGACAAACAGGCAAACAGGACGATGAAAAGGCGAAGGGAGCAACACACAATGCAGGTCAGCTCGCAGGTGATTCTCAAACCAGGGTGACCTGATTGTCGGAGTTAGTAGGCGTTAATCGGCCAATAGTTATCTGAAATTTAAATATTTATATGGGCAGTTAGAAATAATGGCACTAATTGCACGGTGATGGTAAACGCATACATTTAAGTTACTCCTTACCCATATGAGGCGAGGTAAAACCGTGCCGGGAATGCGTTGTTTGTCAAGTAGTAACGGTTTATGGTGTCAGGCGTCCGGCTACCTAAAGTTAAAAATCGCTCGGCGATTTTTAACTTTAGGTAGCCGGACGCCTGACACCATAAACAACGCATTCCTGGCACGGTGCGTATTATCTCTTCAAATTTTTCTGATAATTCAGTCAACTATTCATTTCCAAACCAATCTTATCAAAGCATAAATTACAAGAAATGCAAAACCAAACCGACTAGGGTATGACAAGGGATATTTATATAAATTGCTTCATTTATAAATACCCTTTTTCCAATATATACAAGGCTGTCAACAATACATGGTGGCGCATCATATGTGAAAGAATTGTGACATTCGGTTCTGAGTGATGTTCGTGAAAGTGTACTATATACAGTGATAAGGGAAGGGGAAGAATGGGGAATCGGCCAGTAGTACAAAGTTCTTCAGATAGTTCTGCGGACCACGAGTGTTAGTCTCAGCGCAGAATCCAAAAAGCTGGTCCAGATAGTTCTAAAGTTGACGTTTTAACCCTGGGAAAGCACTCTTAAAGTGTCATTGCGGGTCTTCATCAGGACTAGGTAAGGTGGCTTGGGGGTTCAGATAGGATTTCCAAAGATCGTGGACGGGGCAGCGAGTAATTACGGCACCCCAGCGACCTTGTAACAGAAAACGTGGATCTTCGAGATTACTTATGGGCCAAGGATAATCTGTCTTCTTCCACCTTGATGGTAAAACACACAAGTGGATTGCATTATTAAAGCGCCATTGACATTGGAGAATCACCGAACTAAGGGAGCGATTACACTTAGCCTGCCACAGAATTACAAGTGGCCTTGTTAGAGCTAGCCCCAGGGAAACTCACCTGGCCCCACCCCCTGAGGCTGTCTGAAGACTCCCCCCACCTTACCTAGTCCTGATGAAGACCCGCAATGACACTTTAAGAGTTCTTTCCCAGGGTTGAAACGTTGATTTTAGAACTATCTAAGCATCCTGTTGATCACATAGCAGGAATAGGGAATACTCAAGGTTGCTGTAACTGTCCCAGTTCTGTGTTATTAGAAATTCAAGGGATGCTGCAAACGCATACCACGAGAAGTGAAATGATTGGTTCCTGTTCGGGTGGGAAGAGGTGTGATTTTTGTTGAAGATTTATTGGTTTTTATTAGTGTTCACACCGTTAGAAGCCAGCAGATTCCCTTAGACTTTAAGGATTACGCACCTTTCTGCTTTCTTTATTCATGCAAGTGTCAAGCTACATGCTAAACACTTATTCCAAATCTGAAAGACTTCTACTGGAGTCTACAGTACACTGACACCTTCCTGCATTTCCAAATTTCCTTAACACCTTGGGTGTTTCAGAAGATCCTCTGCTGTGCTGGGCCATAATGGGAATGGGTGTGGTCATGACGAGCTAAGCTCGTCATGAGCACACGAGAGGTATACCTCATGATGAGCTGAGCTCGTCATGAGCATCGAAGGGATTAAGAACCTATTCTACAAACTATCCTTATTCTAAACTTAGAACCTTGATTAGATGACTTTAGAACTTATTGAGTCTATTCAGTCAGTCACAAAACGTTATTTTGCTTCAATTAAAATGTATAAAAGTACTTAAAAGCAAACAAAGAAAAACATTTCATGCAAGTTTTATAGAGCTAAGAATAATGCATAAAGATATTTGAAATCCTTAACTTTGACTCATCATTTGCACAATATCCCTCACATTAGCCCCTTACAAATAACATGTAATTCATCAATCTTTAATCTCATCATTAAGATTTTTTTGCAAGCACCTTTTAGATATAGATGCCTAAAATCAAATAATTAAAACCATATACCGTCATCATTCTATTACTGTAATTCATCAATAGTTAAAAGTTAACAAATAAACAAATGCGGCTGACCATGGTTTAGTACCTCAGTTCCGAGATTAGAAAAAAGATTAGAAAGTCTGTGCAACAACTTCCTGAGTTCACCGCACTTCCAATCCACTGGAAGCCATATAGATAAATGTGTAAAGAGAAGGAAGGTGCACCAGAACAGAATCAGTGAGCTTCAAGTGTATCCAGAAAATATCATTTATTGTAGTGGTAATTAACATTGGACATCAGCCAACGCGTTTCGTTCCGAATGGAACTTCGTCAGGGCTGAAAGAACACATACATTAAACCACACTAAATCACTCTTTATGGTAAGACCAACATATACAAACAACATACAACATTTAAATATAAATATATAACCCAAACAAGAATTCCATAACATCCACAGAACAGCACAAAAGACATCGAGATACATAACTTATTTGCATATATCAACACAAATATAACCCAACGAGAAAGAAACACAACGTATATATATAAATCTGAACATTACAAATCTAACCATGAAAATAAATAGACATACTAAATTGCAAAAACATGACTATATACATTAAAACATTAAGAGGCAAACAATTGTATTTACAATGTTGTTTCCTACCGGAAGAAGATTGTCATGTTATGAAACTCATCTATAAAGTGCAATGAAAATCAAGTCCAAATTATGATATATTAATCAGGCAGGGCAGAGGAAACTAGGCACATAAAAAAGTAATAGTAAGTTAAGAGAAAGGCAACAGAAGGGAGAATGAGAAACATTCATTAATAGTTAAAAGTTTATAATTAGATAAATCGAAGATGCCCATTTGTAGCCACTCTACACCGCTAGTTACTTTACACACTTCCAAAACTAAGCCCCCTGTACAGTTTATCGTAACGTTACATCTCATGCTGATAAGAGCAATATTCCAGACCATGCATCCATAGATGCTCACTTTATATGTTCTGCAAACCAAGGAACTTAAGGGAACCAATGCTTGTGAGGGGTTTAATAATTTCCCTTCACACTTTTCTTCTCTTTATACGGCCCTTGGCCCCTTCCCTTTTTATTCCGTTTCGCGGTTATGTTGAATTTTCCATGATGCCCATACAAAAGATGCAAGCTTGTAGCATACAAAAGGATTTTCCAAATGTTAGAAAAAAACTAAAGCTGGCAAATACTGTTTAAAATTATATTTGCGTAATAACGGTACCATACATTTTTTCCAGCTTACTGTGTAGGGAACAAAAAAACTAAATATGTTAAGTTGACTGGGTGGATTTTCCATTGCATGTGCAAGGGAACAGCAGATTAATTGAAGGAGAATTTGCAGGATAGCCCATCATTAGCGGAATATAATTTAGCCGAAACCTTGACAATATAAATCGGTGCTGTGAGAAAGTGCATAGTGCATCACAGGAGGTAGAGACTAATACATACCTATAGTACTTTTGTCTTTATTTATAGCCCCTCTATCGCTCATTGCCTCAGCCAAAAAGATTTCTTTGAGGTTATCCTTGTGCAGCTAGCACATAACAGAGGGGTGTCATAACGTTCATGTAAGCCCAGGGATGTGAGAGTGGTCTTTCCATAAGGTACCCAAGGGATTCATAGTGTGTAATCCAAATTTAAGCTATCTTTCAATACTAGCCGGCTTGAATTAACCATGTCCCTCTTCCATATCAAATGCCATTACAGTATGCGGGCATTTTGATGAAACCACTAATATATTGTAAACCCAATTATGAATGACAAATATAGTTTGAACAGGAACAGGGTACCGCTAGTGATCTTTCACAGAATGTATCCTCTATGTGCTGCAGCACCCCACTGTCTGCCATCACCTAAATTGCAGCCCCATATGTCGCGATTGACTTAGCCTTGGCTAAGTAAATCATAAAAATTTCCTGGATGTGTTTCAAGCCTATCTTGTTCGAGAATCGAAATAATACAGCTATACTCTTTTCCATGAGGCTAGCTCTGTTGACCAACTTGTCCTTCCAATTTAATCTATGATCAAAAAGAACTCCCAAACATCTGAATTTCTCCACCACCTCTATTCTTCTCTTATCTAGGGAGAATCTCTTTGGTTTCTTAGTGTCGGCCCCCGTAATTAGTACAAATGTTTTGGTCTCATTAATATATATATCTAAATTAGCCATATAGGATGTATACTTTTCTAAGAGACTCTGCAGCACCCAGGGTTTTTCTCGAAAAGAGGGCTTCATCGTCTGCATAGAAAAGAGTGGGAAGTGGAAACAACTCAACATATGGGGTATCTTTTGCATTTTCAGCCAATGTTTTTCCGAGTCGATTTTTATAATGAGAGAATAAAACTGAAGCAAGGACACAGTGTTGTCTTACCCCCTTTTTAATATTAAAGGATTTTGAACATTCCTATTGTTTTCCATATCATACACTAGCCGTTGCTCTCATATAGTTGTCCTAAAATATAATTATCAGGAGTTCCTTACCCACAGTCTCCATTAGGGCCCACAGTTTACTGTGGGCCACACAATCAAAAGCTGCAGAGAGACCCATAAAGGCCATACACAATTGGCCTTTCTTTACCAGTAAATATTTTGCTGTCACCTTTGCCCTTCCTGCAGCCATACTGTACCTCTGAAAGGGTCTTCTTTTCCACTACCCAATCTTCAAGCCTATTCAATATTAGACATCCCATTAACCCTTTGCGTGCGTTGGACAGCCACCAACCCTCCTACGTCACGGTGGGCATGTGCGGAGGACGGCCGGGGGCCGTCCGAACCATGCCCACTCATAAATCACCCGAACAGCGCCAGAATTCGCGCCGCGGTCAACGGGTTAACTTGGCTGTGGAATCTATTAGTGAGATGGGCCTACAACTTTTAATGTTAGATCCATTGCTCTTTTTAAAAATTGGTATTATTATGGAGTGCTACCAGGAGGCAGGTGGCCCAACTTTGGCTATAGAATTAAAAATATTTGTTAGCAATGGAGCCCACAGTTTTTTGTTGGATAAAAAAGTTTCAACAGACACCCCATCTGGTCCAGGGGTCTTCAAAGACAATGTCTGTTCGAGGGCGAGATATTGCTCAGACAGTTCAAATGCCCGGTGTGGGGGATCTATCAAGGACTGACTAACTGCCTGTGATGGCACTCTTTGAGATTGAAAGATATTACTATAATGTGTGACCATCCCTCCTCCTCAATATATATATCCAAGGATGGGTCTCCTATGTCCCTTGAACATGACGCGTTTCCCACCTTCCAAAAATCTTTGCTATCATTTGTCACAGAGGCTTGCCTCAGGTTCTCCCAAGCATCATCTCTCAACTATTTCAGCCTCTTTTCTCTGGCTTCTTTATACTTTAGACCTAACATCCATACCAAGTTGTTATCTCTAGAGACTTTCTTCAAGGCTTTATGCAGATTACCCAACGTTTTAGAACATATGTTATCAAACCAGCCTGGTTGGGGGCACTCTTTAGCCAGTAATGGGAGGGTTAAGTACTATTTCATACCATTTAGTATACTTTCAAAAGCCCCCGAGACCCATTTCGGATTAGTCGAATCATTTAGGCACAACACGATCTCTTTATTTTTAGATGTGAGAATTAAGTCAGTAGGTTAGTCTCGTTGACTCTATTCCGTTTTAAAATATATTTTTTCTAGTGAAATAGGCTTTGGGACCAACTTCTCCACCGGTTTAATATACCGTACCCAGTCTAGATTGACTAAAATCTGTAAACCGTACCTGTATGTTTTTGATGCTATCTACCAGATTATCTGAGATAGTAATATAGTCAATTATAGATATCCTGCAAGTACTTTCATACGTTTTATTCATTATTCCTGTCGGGGGATTTATTTTGTTTCTAGTCACTAGGCTCCATGTTATCAGAAGCCTGTTTATATCATTCCCTTAATGGTTGTGACTGAAGTGTGTGATGGAATTTCCATCACAATCTGTTACCCCATAGATTGGGAGTTCCACTTTCTGACAGAACTTGAGATTAAAACTGCCCAACCACATGATTATCAAGGGTTTAAAATGCTGCTGACTGATTTCTGCACCCATCCTGTCAACTTCTTCTGCCACTGATACCAAATTGCTAAAATGATTATTATAATAGTTTATAATTGCTAAATACCCGTTTCCTTGCCCCTTAAAGACCAGAAAATGGAAGTGTAGGGAACAATTAATACATTACATTTTTTAAACTAACAGTGTCTGCTAATAGGGTCAGTATACCTCCCTTTGCCCTGCCAGCTCTAGATGGCAATGTCGGGATTTGATAAATCAATAACCACCCAAGAATATAGACCCCTACTCTCAGGTTTCCTGGAAACATATGACATCAAATTGTGTAATATCTTCTAGCCACTCCATATTATCTTTCTTACACAAATACCCTGCAATATTCCATGATATCAGCCTCCATTCTGTTTTTACCTCCTTCTTTTTCTTGTTCGCATCTGTCACTAGTTGCCTACTAATTCTCCTATCTCCCCCCTTGCATCCCAACCTGAAGAGTCAATCACGTCTTTCTAAGCTCTCCAGTACACCGAAGCAGTTACTAGTGTGTATTCAGCTGTTGCTCTCGGAGCATGACAGCTTACACTAGAAGGATCTGCTTCCCCTTCTTCTTATTCTGTAAGCTCAGGATGTCATGTAGATGGTAAAAAAACATCTGGGTGCATCCAGAGGGCGCTATAGTTAGTTGATCTAGCAAAGCTCCATCCAGGCGCAGGTTATCAAAATGAACCATAATGCTATCCCCTGTGATTTTATTTTCTGTACAACAACAAGGCGGATAATCAAGATATACCGCCCCACGGCCTGGATAAATGAATTAGGGTTTTTATTGAAAGACGGCAAGAACATTGAACCCTAGTTACTCAGGTACAAGTTATCCATTCCCCATTGATATATTAGATAACATCAGGAATCTGAATGGATCGCAGCTCCTTCTTCCTCCCCCATCTTTGATTAGATACAGCTTTTCAGGTGTACCCAAAATGTTGTACCTTATCCATACGATGTTTGACTGATGTTTCTTCCTGTTCCAATGAGACCTGTAGAAATGTATCATATATCACTATTGTCAAGACATAGACTTTTATGCTATTGGACTAAACCTACAAGTGAATAAACTTCTATGCCGCTGGACTAAACCAACAAGTGACTCACTGCTGATCACACAACAATTGCCTTGAGCCCTCTTCTTTAATCCATTTAATTTGTATAATTTCTACAGTTTTATCCACACCCTGATTTTTCACTGCACTAGAAGAACTTACGTTGTACTTATTGTGCTTCCAGGATGATATGACCTTCTCGACTTACAAGATAAAAGCCTTGCTTTGGCACATGTCTCCTATATATTGTTTCTCTCAGATATGAATATTTCATAAATGTCAATGCAATGATAATCTTATAAGTGGAAATATATTTCTCTTCTTGAAAGCAAACAGACTGTACAAAGGTGTGTTTAGAAACTTGTGATTCAAGAATCCAATGCAGCTTTTGCAGTGAATCACAGGAAACCAAAGTTCTTTGATACTTTCTCTACCCAGGTTATCCAGTTATGTTAAATTTGCCCTTCACATGGCGGTCCATGTTGTGCTTGCAGCTGCTGTACACACAGAAACAGTGTTCTGGGCACAGAGTCTCTGCCACCGCAGATCCGTGCAAGATCTATCTTCATTTCCCAAAGCAGCCCCCTAATGACTTCCGCTTTCAACATGAAAAGCAGCTGAAGAGCTCTTTATTCAACAACAGCTCATGAGCTGTCAAACACAAGAATAGGCCTGTGCAAAGTCTCAGTTCTGCCGGCATAATCTCACGTAATCACTGTCATTTTGCATTATCCTTGTTACACATGATTCCCGAAATTAGGCTGTTACACCACATTGCATAATTACTCATGTCTCAAACATGTAACGTGAGGGCGAGGGAATAATGCAAAAGACCGCAATGTGGGAGGCTGCTGTTTGGGGTGCCTGTATTTTTTGTTCTATATTTTTAGTGCTAAATGCGTCCTGGCGTCCAAAATGAACATGATGATAAATGTAATACTAACATATATGGACAAACGCGAGTTTTGCATTTTACGCCATTATGTAACATTTTGGGCAATTATGTAAAAGCGAATTGCATTAATTTCTCACGCCCCTACAACATACATTAAGGCACTTTCTATGTGCAGTAACTCGTGATACTTATACGCTTTTTACATTTTTAAGTATCTTTTCCTGATTCTTCTATAACATACAGGAGCTATACCTAGAGCCATGATATCCACCATCACATCCGAGGATTGGCAAATGAATTACGCCCGTAGCAATTAAGTGAAAATGATTAGACTAGCAAAAGTGAGTATTTATATGTATGTGTTGGATCTGCTTCCCCTCATTGATCTGCCTTGTTTCAAATGAAAGGGCAGTCTAGTTTCTTGCCATTGATCCGTTGCTCTTTCAAAAAAAGACGTTCAACCTGGTCTGCTCTGTTCATTAATCTCTGGTATCACTAAATTGAAGGGGCAGTAGTGATAGTTTTAACTGTGGGTGCCTCTGGGGCCTCTATTAATTGCCTAAAGTTTTGCAGCCTGCTGCAGCTTGCAAGGCCTTGTGTTTGTCTCAAGATGGAAATACAGTGAGGTATGCATGTACTTCACCACAGTGGAATAACTTTCAAGGATTTGTACCTGAGTTGAGAGTGAGTTGTAGTAATGATTTGCATCACTCCGCCTTTACGGAAAAAAAAGAATCAAATATTTAACAAATGGGGTAGGTGGCTCATAAATTCTTGAATTCAAAATCATATTTCACCAGATAAACACAAAGTGATCGCAAAACATATTGAGCCTGATTCACAAAGGGCCTCTGCACTCATGGCATAGACCCGCAGTCGTGGGGGTATCCCCGCACTTGGGGCAGAATCTCACGGAGATTGCGCCTCAGGTGTGGGGACTACCAGCCGCGGCCGGCAGTGGGAGTACCGGCAGGGCGGTGACGTGGGGAGGGGGAGGGGCAGGTGGAGGGTAGTAATGTATGGATTACGGAGTTTTACAGGTAAGTTAACATTTAAATAAATAAAACAAATTTTGTTGCGCGCACTGCATCGCATTTGGGGATGAAGTTCAATCAACGAAATTCGTTTTATTTATTTAAATGTTTACTTACCTAGGAAGCTCCGTAATCCATACATTACTACCCCCCACCCTGCCCCTCCCCCTCTCCACGTCACCGCCCTGCCGGTACTCCCACTAACGGCCGCGGCTGGCGACTACCCGAGTGCGGGGCATCCGCGACCAGTGTAGAGGATGCGTGAATCAGGCCCATCATTTGCAAGTAGTATTCCAATATAAGAGAGGGACATGAACACAGGGAAGAAAGAAATAATCCTTTGCTTAATTTACATTAAATGGAATGCAATTAATATTTAATTAAACACATGTGTAAATGAGTTAATTCAAAGCATAGCACAACGTTTATATTACAGAAACGGAAGTATGAAAATAATTGCAAATAACAGAATTTTGTTTTCAAATGTGCTTTATAGTAATGGGTGCCTTTGCTTAATTATAAATTGCTTATACTGTAATTTCATATTTTCAGAACCACATTCCCAAGCAAATGTCACATCTCTGCACATAAATAACAGAAACAGTATTTGTAAGGAAAAGCAGCAAGACATATCAGGTCATATCCCATTTGTTCTGAAATCTGCTATTAATCCAAATCTGTCCTGCTAATTTTAGCAGGATAGATTCCCATTCAAAACAGGCCTAAACGTACAGTAGGAGGTCAACATAAGCCTAGTTCACCGGTTTGCAAGTGATGGGCCTTTTGTAGAATTGCTAGTATTGTTTAATTTGAAAAACTCTGCAAAGACTAATGCCTCACTATTAACTGGTAAATGTAGCTTTATTTATTGGTGTATTTGGGTGTGGTATTGTGGATGGATGAATGGGTTTGTACAATACTAAGTAAATCAGACAGTGAGTGCAAGGATGAGTGATTACATGCACGGATGGGGAGTGAGTGAGTGCGATGGATGAAAACATTCATTTATCCAGCTGTTGACTCTTTTTATCATTGACCCATTCACTCACAATACATCAGCATAGGCACAAACTCTATAATCAAACAAGTATTGGCAAAGCAAATGCTGTCGGCGTTGGCCACCAGCCTTTAGTCAATTTCTGTTTTGTTTGTCATGTTTTTTTTCATAACTTTATTGCCTGGGGGAAGCTGCTAGGCCTCCAGTAAATCAAAAACAAATACAATAAATAAAGGCATAACTGCTTTTCTGGTCTCAAAAAAGTACACATGCTCATGGTACACCCAGCACTGAATGATACTACCTTGTGTATGGATGCGCTCCGTGTGAAAGAACTGCATTCCGTAACTCATAATGAAGTCAATCAATGGATGAAGTGGACCAACATTGCCCCTTGATGGATGCTGGAGTGGGTGGAAGAAAAATGTGAATGCCACAATCGCTGAGTAATGGATGAAATCTGGCCGAAAACCTCTATAAATAATTTCTTAAGGCAATAAGAAAGTAAGTAAGAAGGAAAGAAGGCCAAAAAAAAGAAAGAAGGAAAAAGGGAAATAAGTAAAGCAGGCAAGATGTAAAGTGCAAAAAAAGAAAGGAAAGAAAAAGGAATTAGGCAAAAAAGAAAAAAAAAGAAACAAGGTAGGAAGGCCATAATCAAAGAAAGCGGAAAAGAAACAAAGAAGGAAAGAAAATAGGAAAGTAGACAAAAAAAATAAAGAATGAAGGGTAAAAAGAACAAAAGAAGGCAAAAGAGAAAGAAAGACGGAATGAATAAATGACGGAAGGAAAGAAAGAAAGAAAGAAGGAAAGAAAGAAAAAAGAAAGAAAGACAGAAGGAAAGAAAAAAAAGGAAGAAGGAAGGAACTCTAGCAAAGAAAGAAAGAGAAAGAATTCATGAAGTTCGAAAAGAAAAAGGGAAAGAAAAGGGAAGAACAAGAAAAAAACATATGGAAAGAAAAAAGGGAAAACAGATAGGCAAAAAAGAAGCAAAGAAGGAAACAACGAAGGAAACACGGAACTGAAGATGGAAAGAAGACAAAAAAGAGAAAGACGATAAAAGAATGCAAAAGAGAAAAAAGAAAGAGGGAAATAAGGAAAGAAATAAGGAAAGGGTTTCATAGTGTAAAATATTAAATACTAATGCCCAAATTACACCTCTCCTATGTTTAAAGAAAACTGCTACACGTGTGCTGCAAATTAAACAGTATAAAGTTTGGTTTTCTTCATGAGCTAAGTTTATCAAAGAACAATTAGTGAAACCCAAGTCTAGAAACACAAAGTGTGCCTGTTCTTGAATAAATGGGATTTTGCTGTGAAATAGCAGCAGTCCACGTCAAATGTAATTTACAACAGCATTGGAAGGAGACGGGAACTGATAAAACTGGAATGTGCCATGTGCTCTCTTGAAATGTGTCGTGCTATCACCTCAGGCAACATTGGGACTACAGTGAAGTCCCTGTGTGCAGATGTGCACCTTGTGGAAGAGCAAAATGCAGTCATGCAAAGTGAAATTAACCAGAGTCTTGAGAAGGCTGCTCCACTGCCCCATACTTAGGGCCCGATTAGGATTGCGGTGAATCCGCATCCTCCGGGCCGGCGGAAGCCACCGCCGGACCGAAGGATGCGGATTCACCGCTGCAGTGAGAGAAAAGACCCCCCGCCAGATTAGGATGGAAGGGGGGTCATCTGTGGACGGGGAGACCGTCCGCCGCTTTGGTTGCGGTGTCTATCAGACACCGTCAGCCATATTAGGATGCATGGGGAAACATGCTTTTCCATGGCGGGTTTTCCGCCGTGGAAAAGCATTTGGTCTTTGGCGTTTGGGAGCCCTTGCGGGCCCCCAGGGTGTCGGGGTGGGGGGTGCACATGGGGGGTATCCCCCAGCATTTACATGCACAAAGCGGCAGGCACCGCGTGGTGCCTGCCGCTTTGTGCATGTAAATGTTAAACATGCATTTTTAACCTTGCAGCGGGTGCTGCTTTAAGCAGCACCCGCCGCAAGGTTAAAGAAACAGGATGACCTAATTGCACTGGAGGGACCGCCGCTGCCCCTGCGGACGGTTCGTCCTCCTCGGGGGTGGCGGACGGACGCAGGTCCGTCCGCCATCCTAATAGGCCCCTTAGTAGGAAGAAGGGAAAATGGGAATGACACAGCAACAGACCAATGGGTGAATAGATGTAGCTGAAAGCCCCTTTAGATAAGTAATTTATAAATATGATTTCAGTAAAAGCAAAAGTTATTTGCAAATGCCAGACCTAGAAAGAAACGTCACTTTCTCTTTCAGCTAAACCTTTTGGCTTTCCTGGCTTCGGTATTATAGCTATTGTCAATCCTTATTACTTAATCTTTAGAGTCACTATGAAATAGCAAATGAAAATTTTAGAAAAAAGATTTCCTCACACTGTTTCTCATGAATGTGGTTATTCTATTATATCAGCCATTTTAGTGACATTGCATCTTTCAGGAAATCCAACCTCCATATGTGTTTTATACTTTTTTCTTATTTTTCCTTAATTTATTTGTTTCTACATTTATTCAGTGAGGCATCATCTAGTAACTTTACAATTGTCAAGAAGAGTAGTGGGGCAAACAAATATATTTTCTCACACTCAAATGTCACCTGTGACTAAGCCCCAAGACCTGCTACTTGAACCCTCTCCTGGATTAAGCATTGCCCCACTTCCACACATGTTGTGATCGAGCAATACAAAGACCCGTGATGACCATGCCTTAACACTTTTAACATTGAAATATTGGGTAACTTCAAACCCCACATGGAAGATACAAATTGGAAGATGAAGTCCAGTCTCCACCTAGAAGATGCTATTTTGTTGGAGTGTGTAGCATCCTGTATATGTAGCTGTATGGAATGTTGATGTGGTGATGCAGAATGGAATATTTGGGTATTTGGAGTATGGCTGAGCAGCAGGTAGGCTGCTCCTGGTGGGGCTCCTCTAAATTAACTTAATAACTTGTAACTAAGACTAAATGAACCAACATGAAATACATCTCAGCTACTGGACCTCGTTATTACTGGCTGTCTCAGGCTGGCCAAACAGACATGCGCAGTTAGGTTTCTTTAACCCAGCTGTATTCTATAGCCGGATAGGGAAACATGCCAGACTCCATGTGCCTGACTGGAGCCTTTAAACAGCCCATTCAGGACAATCCCGGCGCTGCTCTCATAGTTTGACATCTGTGTCTGGATTGGTTGGGGAGTCTGTCCTAGGGGAACAGCCAGCGAAAAGGAGCAAAGAAGCGCAAAGCGGCCACAAGATCAGGCACGTTTTTTTTTTTTTTAAACTCTCCCCCTCCCCCCTTCCCCTCTCTTCCCCCACCTCTCTCTCCTCTTCCTCTCCTCCCCCGCCACCACTGCTACTGCCCTGCCACCACCCCACTGGATATTAGTAGCAGCCATGACTGCATGAAAGAAATACACATATTGTTTATAGCCTTTATTAATCTGTAAAAAAATTAAGCTGTCACAGACCCCCTGAGTAGGCATTGTGGACCCTCAGGGATCCACCTAAAGCACGTTTCCTGAAATTCATTTTATTGGTGTGGGACTTGGCCTTTTTGGCTAAAGTTCCCTGAACTTTTTGCTTTCCCCCTAGACCATTTTCCTGACATAGAGTTACCAATTTAGATGCGTTTGGTACTTTGCCACTGCTGATCAGTGTCAAAGTACAAGGGTTCCCTATGTAAAGTGTAGTGATAATTGGTTGGCAATGATTGGTATGTTTGCCTTACTAGCAAAGTCCCTAGTGATGTGCACTGTGTGTGCCAGGGCTAGTAATGCAAAGGCGCGCGGAGTAGGGAACTCAGGCCTGCAGTGTAGGGCCTGCATGCAGTTTTCTAAGTTAGCATGTGGTCCTGACAAGTGCAACCACTTGTCAGGCCTTACTTTCCCTTTTGCATACACATGGGGCACCCCTGGGGGAGGTCCCGGGTAACCCCTGGGCAGGGTTCAGTGTAAGTAAAAGGCAGGACATATACTAAGGTGTGTTATGTCCTGACAGTGAAAAACACTCCATTTCTTTTTCCACTGCTGAAAGGCCATTCTGCCCATAGGACAGAATGGGGGAGGCTGGGTATTGTGTTTTGGTAGTCTAGATTCCTGTAAGTTTAAAATGGAGAGTCTAAGTTTAGTATGTATGAACTCACAGTGTCATAACACATCTTGCTGTGAAAGTGGTTTTGTCACTGTGTGTTCAGAAACCACTCTTTTACAAAGTGGCTGAATTTTGTGCTTTCTGTGTGTCTCTGCTGAATGTAGATTGACTGTTTGGATCTGAGAGGTGAGAGGAGCTGGGAGAGGTCTTCAGGGAGGGGTTGAGATGGCCCCAGGCTGCCCAGCATCTGAAGAGTACGGGCAGGAGATGCCCGGGAGGTGAAAAGACCTGGGCTGGTGCTATAAATTGACCCATCTCCTGCTGCGTGATTAAGGATCCAGACCCCCACTATCAAAGGGAGAAAGGTGACACTGGGAAGGAGACACCCAGAACTGATTAAGGGAAGGGTCAGGGACCCCTGAGCACAACAAACTTCAAAGACCTTAAGGGGTATAACTATGAGAGCTGAAACCCCTGAACATTGGAATGAAACAGAAATAGATTGAGACTGAAAAGACTTGGACCCATTTCATGATCAAGAGAAACCTCTGCTAAGGAAGGAGCAACTCAAGAGACTGCTGGAAAAAGACAAATCCTTGCTTTGTGATATGGGCCTGGTCTGCAGTATGCTGTTCTAACCAAGGAACAGGCTGTTGGGACTGTGCATAGAGGTACTGGGTCCCCCTGCTTGACAAAGACTTTGCTTTCTTGCTGTGTCTTGAACCCCAAGGGCCCTAGGTGAGCTGGCTCCATGTTTGGAAACACAGGAGCATAAAAGTTTCTGGAGAAGTCCCAAGCAACACGGTGTGCATGTGCTTTTGCAGCTTGAGACACTCAGAAGTTGTGCCTTGTGATCATGGGCACACAGGAAGTGAACAGAGTCTCGGATGCGCAGGGAGCATGCTGTGGTGCAAGTCAAGGTGTTTGTGAGGAGCGCCTGGTTTTTGTGTGCACCGGGAGAATGAGGAGGCACGGACGTGCATGGTGCGTGTCTTGGTGCAAGCCAAGGCGTTGGTGAAGAACGCCTGATCGTTGTGTGCACTGGGAGAAGGAGATGGCTTGGACGCACATGGTGCGTCTCGTGCTGCAGCCCAGGTGTTGGCGAAGAGCGCCTGGTCATGGTGTGCACCAAGCAAAGAAGTAAGACTCAGACGCACATGGGGCCCGATTCACAAAACTAACTTAAGTCAAAATCCTAAACTTACTACTTTTGGTATTCACAGAAGTTAGGATTTTGTCTTAAGACAGACTTAAGACAGACTTAAGACAAAATCCTAACTTAAGTCTGTCTTAAGTTTGTCTTAAGACAAACTTAAGACAAAATCCTAACTTCTGTGAATACCAAAAGTAGTAAGTTTAGGATTTTGTCTTAAGTTAGTTCTGTGAATCAGGCCCTGAGTGCGTGTCGTGGTGCAAGCAAAGGCGTTGGTGAGGAGCGCCTGGTTGTGGTGTGCACCAAGCGAAGAAGTGAGTCTCGGATGCGCAGGGTGTGTGTCAAGGTGCAGCCAAGGCGTTGGTGAAGAGCGCCTGGTCATGGTGTGCACCGAGCGAAGAGAAGAGACTGGAACGCACAGGGTGCGTGTCGAGGTGCAAGCAGGGGCATTGGTGAGCAGCGCCTGGTCATCGTGTGCACAGAGAAGAGGCGAGTCTCGGATGCACACAGTGCGTGTCGAGGTGCAACCTTAGGTGCTGGTGAGGGGTGCCTGGGTAGTGTGTGCGCTGGGTCTCGGTGTCCACTGAGACCACCGGAAAGAGGGCCAGGTCATCGAGCCCTCGGAGTTCAACAGTAGCGGCCCGGACCAGGAGCCCCAGAGGAGCTAAGCCGCAGGCCCGAGTTTGCCGTGCCCATTGACAGAGGAGAGGAGAATGGAGGCGCACCCCCCAGATAATGTGGATCACCACCTGGGGTGGGGTGCGGGCCCTGAGGGACACTCTCGCGGTCTCTCGCTTCTGTCAGCTGCGCGAGCCCGTTGCTTCGGCTTGGATCTAGGCTGGTGCTGGCCTAAGGAGGGGCAGTACTAGGGCCTGAGTAAGAAGCAGTACTTTTGTGTCATCATTGATCTGTGTTGGGGGCAACTGTTAATGGAATACCTAGACTGTTGTATTACGCTTTGCATTATTGCTGCTAACGAACTATCGAACTTTCTTATGATGCCTGACTGTATTTGTGCTTGACGACCTACATGCTTCGTGCGCTACGCACTGCGTTATTTTACCCTCACAGAGTACATGATTGTAACATAGCGCATTGCATTGTTTCTTCATTGCACAGTACATAATTATAATGTGGCTCATGGCATTGTTTCTCCTTGAAGAGTACAGGATTGTAGAGTGACACATTGCTTTGTTTCTTCCTTGCACAGGGCATGCTGGTATTGATACCCATTGCATTATTCCTTCTATTGCAAAGTACATGACTGTGGCACTACGTACTTCATTGTTTCTCTCTTGCACAGTGCAGGAGTATGTTGTTACGCTTTGCAGTATTTCTTTTCTTTTCTTTTCTTTTGCAAACGTGTGTGATTCTAGCAATACGACCTGCCTGAGCCTTTTGGAAATGGTTAGAAGTAAGTTTAACTGTTGGTTAGAAGCTGTGGTTGGAATTAGAACCTACCAATCCACTGGAAGAAATACCCCCCATTCTTATATGTTGGTTTTGTTTGATGTGGTCATATTGTATATCTACTTATATAAAGATTATACTAGTTTTATAAAAACTTGTGTGGAGTCTATTTGTGGTGACATCATTGGGTTGCTGTTGCACATACTGTACACTCGTGCCTTGGAGATAAGCCTGGCTGCTCGTGCCAAGCTACTAAGGGGGTGAGCAGGGCTATCTCAGATGGGGTCCTTATTTAGTCTAACGTTGAAACGAGGGGTCTGGATCTTGCACCTGGCAAAAGCGGTGTGGGACAGGGACTCCCGCCTCCAGCATTTGGTAGCGGAGGTGAGGGATAAGGACCCCCACTTCCAACATTTGGCGGCAGAGCGGTGGGATTGGATCCTAATGTAAATTAAACGCGTATGTGCAAAATAACTCACAGTATTTGGTGTACATCATAAATTAATCACAGACCACAACGCAACCACATATTGTGTTTTAGGAATTGTTGGTTCTATTGTTGAGTAACCTTTAATCCACACATCATGTCTCAGAGGGAGCACCAGATAGCCGGTGAGGTTAATGCTGCAGAATTAGAGTTTAACATTGGGGCATTGTTTATCTACAAGGTTGATCAGTTGAGGAAATTCTGCAGAGCTTTGTGATGTCCCATGAAGAGTAGTGCCAAGAAGGAGGAGCTGCAAGTGGCCTTGAGGGTCTGGTGGGAAGCCAAAGAGGTTCAGGAGGCGGATGATGTTGAGGTGGATGAGGATGACCATGGGAATGGACTTGGTCCACAGGATTTGCCAGTTGAGGGACCAGCCGCAGGGGCTGATAGTAGCCATTCAGGGAGGAGTTTTTTACCAGAGGAGTTGGAGGAAAACCAAAGGGTCAGGCTTCATGAGTTGGAGGTGTTAAAACTTAAAACTCATGCAGAGGAGAGCAGGAATGCTCTCGCATTGGAAGAGAAGAGGATTCTCTTCGCTCATGAGTTAAGCAAGAGGGAACTGGACATTAAGGGTAGACAAGCAGAGTCCAGTGTGATTGGTGGCAGCGCACAGCCAGTGCCAAGTGTGGATGAGTACAAGTGGGCAATGGAATATTGGGAAGTGGTTAGCATGTAAATGATTTGGACGGGTTGTCCAATTTGGCACCAGGGGAGCCTAGGCTCAGAAATTATTTTCCAGGAGTGCACCACCCCGGGTTAAGGTGTGGGCTCTTTTGATTCCCGGGAGCCTGCACAAGAACCGGACCCCAGGTCATGGGTCCATGCCTGAAAGGGCCCCAGAGAGGGAAAAGGGGTCAAGTGGTGTGAGGAGATCCCAGTGTCGTGAGGAGGGGTTGCTGGCTACCCCCTTGTCTCAAAAGGGGAGAGGCAGAGTGAGCAGCACCCCCAGGATCAGTAGCACCACCAGGAAACTGGTGGGGTCTGTAGGAGAGCCCCCGGGTGGAGGCCTAGTGCCTACTTGTCTGAGGTGTGAGGGAGGACACCTAATGTCAGAAGGGCGTGGGGAGTCGGTAGCCAGAGCTCCTGCCGTCCTGAATCCTGTGGGTGCCATTCCTAAGTGGCAGGCCCAGAAGACTAAATGGAAGATTAGGAGAGGGTTGTGTTCCCCGGTGGGGACACCAATGGGACATTGTCCATCCAGCAGGGCTGGGACCCCTAGGAGTGACAAAGGTAGACCCACTCTGAACCTAGAGGTCAGGATAATTGGAGGTAGTTTCCTGACCGATGGGTCTCCCCAGGGTACCACTCCACGTAGAGGCTGGCATACGTCCAGCACCCTTGGAGGGGTCACCCTGGCAGGGGGGATCCATGGAACAGCATTGTTGACTCAGGGGGTAGTGATCAAGCAGTCCCCTGTGGTAGAGGGCCTGTGTCCTGGTTCTATCGCCCGAAGCCGGAAAATCCTGGCTTTTGTGGTTAGAAGGGGTGAAACTACAAGGCTCCTCTCTAACCTTTCCCTGTCATCATCACCCCCTGTGAGAGGGTGGGCATCAACATTGTGGGGCCTCTTGACCCCAAGAAAGCCATGGGCAACAGGTTCAGCCTGGTCTTGGTGGACCATGTCTCCCAGTACCCCGAGGCCATCCTTCTCTGGATTGTGACAGTCCCCGTGGTAGGTCAGGTGTTGATGGGGATCTTCCCCCGTGAGGGATTCCTCAGAGAGGTGGTGTCTGACCGGGGGACCAACTTCATATCTAGGTATATGAAGTACCTGTGTCAGGAGTGCAGTGTTTATAAGTTCTTTTTACTAAAAATATATCTCTATATAAGATAATGAACAACATAAAAAAATATACAAGAGGCAAACTTGAAAACAATAGCGGATACCTCTGTAGGTTTTTTTATGATATTCCTTAGTGAAATTTATTTTTACAATAATTCATTGAAAACTATAAGTATTTCCTCCATGTCATCTATTCATTGAGTTAATACGTGGGGATGGTTTTACACGACACACCGACATATGCGGCGTCGCACGTACATTGATGACGTTCTTGTGGAAACAGTAGGCGTGCGACTTCAATTATAGGTATTTAAGACCGCATGGAGGATGGGTCTCCATCTTCCTATTGCGGATCTGTACCGGACGATTTTACACTGAGGATTTGTTTCCCACAAGGTAAAATATAGGAAATTTTAGATAGGTCTTGGTAGCAGCTGGAGACTTAGTATTTTATCCGTTTGGTATTACAAAACGTGGAAAATTCTTGACCCATTCCTTAAAATAGTTGTAGAATTTACATTTGCCCCTAGATTGTGGGGATTGGAATCAGTGAATTATCGTTCCCTTTTGACTTCTAACTCTATACATTTTTCCCCAGAACCCCCTGGAAAATTCTGAGAGAATATTTCGATGACTGAGAGAAATTTTAAATCTTTTTAAACTAGATCGAGGACTGATTAGCTTCCGGTGAGAAGAACTTCACTATTGGTGACTGCGACCTTTTGACAATGCACTTGTAATTCAATTAAAGTGCGATGCAAAAGATATGCAGGATTATGATGTTTATGATCCTTTCCTATATGTTCCATAGGGCACTTTGACTCATATTGGCCCGCTTCCCAAATTATTGATATGTGTATTGAAACAACAGACCATTAGTGGTACATTATGTGATGCTCCAGTGAACTTCGAAGTCCTAGGTGGGTGGTACTATTATTGTTTCTATAGTTAAGAATTGGAAAATATGTACTGAATGGGATATTTGTGACCTGGATCATCAGAATATATTTTGTTGTTCAAAATATAATTAATATTTTTAAGAAACAAGAAGACCATACACATAAAGTATGAATATGATTGAGAAATTATCTCTTCATGATTGAATAGCACCATTGCAAGGTATATAATATTTACATTATGATTTATAGCAAGGTTAAAAGAGGCATATGAGGACTATCGTATATGGATAGAAATATCTCATTGATATTCTAATAACAATAGAATATTGATATCTGTTATGTCAGATGAGGCCTATTTCTCAGATTAACAATTATTTCTGAGGATGAGATAGTGTTGTACACCTACGACCTGGAATACCTCCTTAGTCCTCTAAGGGAGACGGGAAGGGAAATTGATTAATGATTCATTTTTTTAAAAAGGGAGGCTGAATGATTGGGGCAGATGCACAGTAGTGTGAATTGGTTGGTGTATTAAAACAAGGGCCCTTAAAACAATTATCAACTGCATATAGATACTGTTTTATTGTTAAAATTTTTTCTTTTCTATAAATGTTGTTCTTTTAAGTATGGTGTTTAACCTTGAAGTTGATTGTTTGTATTGTCCAGCATTCATTACAAAGTTGATTGTATGTATTGTCCTGCATTGAATACATATGTCACAGGATTGTGATATTTTTTGTTTCAATACAGGTACACATGATATTGTGCTAGAGAGACAATAAGACTTATAGTCCTGAAGTAGGTGGCTTAGAAACATATAGTCTACCGAAACGCGTCAACACCTCTTTATTAATTTTGTTAAATTCGAGGAACACTTGAGCCTAATTATAAAAGGATGAATAGACTCCAAATGAACTGATTCAATCGAATTAATGTTTTATGATGATTTTTAAATGTGTCACTTGTTTTTGTCTCTCACGTATAGTGAAATTAAATTGCCATATGCATAAATCTGTTGGAAAATATTTGTAACCTTTTTTTAGACACAATTGGTTCAGATTATTGTGTTTTATATTATTGATTTTAGCTCTTAATAAATGAACTTTTGTAATACTTATAAATAGCTTTTTGTTTGGTTATAATTGATTTATGGGTTCTGAGATGATGTGAATGACCTCTGTATCGTTGAATGGTATTTATGTAGCGCAAGGCTCCCAGCGCTTAGAGTCACCAGAGGCAGATGGTCAGAGTACATTAAGGCAACAGCAGTGTTTTAAGGGATCTGCGAAAGGAGAGATGGTTGGGTTCGGCACGAAGATAGGGCAGGAGGGTGTTCCAGTGTTTTGCGGCAAGCAAAGAAAATTGACGGCCACCACTACTGGCTTTTTTGACTTTGGGAATGGAAGCCAGATTAAGGGATTTGGATCGGAGGGCTCGGTTGGGCTGGTAGTGCTGGATGACATTTCTAAGGATGGGGGGACCTAGGTTGTAAAATGATTTGTAAGCAATGCAGAGTGATTTAAATGTAATTCTTTCCTCGACCGGAAGCCAGAGGAGGGATTTGAGAGCAGATCTTGCGGAATGCATTTTAGGTATATCAAGTAGTAATCTTGCAGCCCGAGTCTGAACGGTCTGGAGCCTCGAGATAGTAGATGTAAGGGTACCCAGATAAAGCACGTTTGCGTAGTCCAATCTGGACAAGACAAGTGCCTGTACCATGGTCTTCCTTGCCCAGAGTGGCAGAAGTGGAAGGATTTTACGAGAGATTTGGAGGAGGCCATAGCAGGTGGCGGCAGTCTTCCACGCCTGAGGTGTGAAGGATAAGTCCTGATCCAGCCAAACACCCAAGCTCTTGACTTGGGACTTGGGAGTGGGGGCCGGACCCAGGACAGCGGGCCAGATTTCTTTCATATCAAGTGGGGAGCGATTTCCCAAAATCATAATTTCAATTTTGTCCCCATTTAATGTCAGGAAGGAGTCCCTCATCCAGATGGCTATTTCTTGAAGGCAGGAATTGAGGTTGGTGGGGTTACTGTCCTTATTGTTGAAACCAATCACAAGCTGGGTGTCATCAGCGTCTGTGACAATCTGGACTCGGAAGGGGAGAACTATTTCGGCAAGGGAATGGGTGTAAATATTGAAAGGGTTAGGGCTTAGGGAGGAGCCCTGGGGTACACCACATTGGAGAGGAGTATTTTTGGAAGATGATACATTGTGGAACACTTGGAATGATTTGTTATCTAAAAATGACTGGAACCAGGCCAGAGCTGCACCGGAGATCTTTTATGAGTTAGAATCCAAGAGAACCTTCACTTTTACATTACCTATTAGTTCACCACTATTTACCACCCCCAACGAAATTGGCTGGTTGAGAAATTCAACCGGACCCTGAAGGGCATGATTATGGGTCTTGGTGAACCCATGAGGCATAATTGGTATGCCCTCTTGCCATGCCTGTAGTTTGCTTACAGGGAGGTACCACAGAAGTCCTTAGGGTTCAGTCCCTTTGAACTGCTGTATGGGCATCCTTTAAGATTACCTCTGAGTCTGGTCAAAGAAGGTTGGGAGAAACTCCCAGTAAACCTCCCCAGGATGTATATAGCTACATGCTGGCCTACAGGAACCAGACTATGGACAACTCGCCCAGGCGAATCTGGTAGCCAGCCAGGAAGCGATGGAATGGTGGTACGATCAGAATGCCCTTCTGATCGAGTTTCAGCCTGACCAGAAAGTTCTGATCATGGAAACACCAATTACATGGACGGCATACGTACTTTAACATTGAATAGCTGTGGTAAAGTACCCAGAGTCCTTAAATCAACCAAAACTAGGTCCAAAACAGGAGGCCAAAAAGCAAAAAGACTGCGGGTACACCCTCTGAATAAGCCAAGTCAAGTATCCAGCTATAGGACAAACGTGCAAAGGTTTCAGTATAGAAAAGCACCTCAGAGCGGTTTGCAAGGCGAAAAAGAAATTAACTATGTCACAGCTACAAGAGAAAATGGTCGCCACAAGGTTCCAGAAGTATTCTTGCCATGCCCATAAAGCCAAAAAGCAGCATCAGTTACAACAAGTAGAAACCACCCAATGTCGATCATCATCAAGTACATCCTACAAAGGCTTGTCAATGTTGTAAACCGGCTGAAAGAGCCAAGTCTATCACAATCCCATCCCAGCCTAAAGCCAGGGTAGACTAATCAATCCCTTGATGGACTTCCCTGTTTGGGGCGATAGAACATAGACCCGGCCGACAACAGCGGGGGCATGTTCTGGTTCAACACCCTGCTGAAATCAGTTGGTCCATACTCTTGGGGCCCACTTTGCTGACCATTGGGGAACTCTGCTCCTCACCTGCGGGCCCCATCTATGCAGCACCTAACCATAGCTTGTTCACAACAGTGTCTCATCAGGTGGACAGAACCACCACAGCCAACATAGTGATATTGTCCAGTTCACCCCAGTGGTGTGACTCCTGTCTCCCCCAGGGTCAACGCTGTCCACTAGTACAAACAGTCACAGTGGCCACTTACATTGGGCAGTGAGTGGAACCAAGCCCCAGTCCTCTCTAACCTCTGTGGAGTCTAAGTGTGGGGGAATGGTAGCCCTGGGGGGAATGGCACAATTTGTCCACTCTTCCTGCTGCCGGTTCAGGGATGGCATCCTGACACTGACCCACCAGCCCAGGGTCTGTACCCTGTGGCTGGCCAGGAGACCGGGGTTGGCTCTCTCACACCGTGTCCTCCCCACCAGGATCCTGAACCCTCCATTTTAGAGAGGTGCCCCCAGGCTCAAAAACTGTCAGGGCACCTGTGACAAGTATCCTGCACAGTTCCCCCACCAGTTATGGGGTTCTGTCCTGTAACTGGTTTGCCATCCTATGGTCTGTGCCCTTATGCTGGACAGGAGTCAGAGGCAAGGCTTCCCTCGCCCTGCCCCCCTGGTCGCTATACACTTGCACCCAGAGTGGTAGCACCAGAAGGTAAAATGGTAGGGACACTGCTAGCATTCTCCCCTTCCTCCAGGTCAGTGGGGCCCCTGAACCTGGCCCTCCAACCCAGAGTCTGTAGCCTGAGGCTGGATCTGTGCCTGGCAATCCCGGACTTCCAGGGAGTATAATCAACCCCCAAGGGAAACACTTCCTGGAAGTGTTTGTTAAGAGTCTGTCTGGCACAGGTCTCCAAACCCTTGCCCATCTGACAGTGCATGAAGACCCCCCCCCTATGACAGAAGTGGCCTCATCAGGGTCAGTCCTGGGGTGCTCTGACATCAGAGCTAGTTACGAACAACAGGGGTAGCCCTAGAACCTGAACCAGGGGCCAACTAACACAGTAATCCAAACAATGGTTCAAGTAAACCACTTAAAATGGAAACAGTTTTTAGAAATGAACAAGGGGGAGAGAACACTCCCTAAATAATAGAAAGGAAGAAGAGAAAGATTAAAAAAGAGATACAAAGAGATAACAAAGGAGCTAAACAACTATTGAAACACCAAATACCCATGTCCAGATGGTTTCTTTGAATTTCAACAATTATTATCTAAGAAACTATATGAAAAATATACGTATACAGCAAAAGTGACGCTCATGGGGTTACACAAACAGTGGTACAATTATAAACAATGACAGATGTAAACAAACAAATTGTGGCTTCGGGAAAATACAAAAACAGGGTTCAAAACAAAACAGAAACACACAGCAAAACAATTGTGTTCTCATTAGCTAGAGCCACAACGTTTTGACCCCATTATTAAATGAAGAATCATCATCTGGACAAAGCATCAGCATTCAAAACTTCAATGCAAGAAGAACTGAAGCATGAGCGTCATTATTGCTGTATACATGTACATTTTTTTATATGCTTTCTTTGATAATAAATTGTTGAAATTCAAAGAAACCACCTGGACACGGGTATTTGGTGCTTCAATAGTTGTTTAGCACCTTTTTATCTCTTTTTACCGTTTTTTCGAACTTTCTCTTCTTTCTTTCTCTTATTTGGGGAGTGTTCTCTACCCCTTGCTCATTTTTTAAAACTATTTCCATTTTAAGTGGTTTACTTGAACCATTGTTAGGATTATACTGACATCAGAGCAGGAAAACCCTGACCCACTGGTCCTTCCACTCGGGACAATCTCACCCCTTCGCCAATTTCTCTGGACTCATGAACCCTCCCAACTGAAGAGGTGCTGCCAGACACCAGAACTGATGGAATGCTAGTTATAGCAGCCCCGCAGCTCACCTGACACTTTGGAATCCCCCTCAGGAAATGGCCTCTCAGTACAGACTAGGCCCCCTCCTGGTGCTCCCTCATGGAATCAACCAGCCCTGGGTCTGGGTCTCAGGCACCTTGGGTCTCAGCCCACCCTCAATCCCTCTACTCAGAGACATGACATGGGACCGATCTAACTACACTGGGACCTGTCTGGGTACTCCAAACCTCCCATACCTCACCTGGTTGGGGAAAACCTGAGCCTCTTCCCTCAGGATTCCTCCCAAAAGCCTTTTAAGACTCTCTGGAATCCACCAAAATGTCTGCATCCAGTGCAATTTCCCTGGGGTCAGAGAACTCACACTCCACCCGGTGTTGGCTTAGCTCTGGGAAACAGGGACTGAACATATGCTCTCCAGCATCCAAATTGCACAGCCCCTCACATGTGTTAACCAAACTACCCTTCACCCAACCATCTAGTGCCTCAGAAGAGTACCCCACATCACCCTCATAAGATTTGTGAGGCAGTGTCTGATTGTTGCTGTCACTCACCCATACTCTTCTGGATGGTCTCCATAGTCAAATACCTGGGCTTCTACCATGGGGGAACCCCTTTCCCTGCACATCTCATCCAGAGTCAGTAGAGTGTCCCTCCCACCACTAGGAATATGATCCCCGGTGCTAGTTCCCCGACTCACCTCAGGGACCCTGGGCACCACTGGAGTTA
This sequence comes from Lissotriton helveticus, assembly GCF_964261635.1. Taxonomy (NCBI): domain Eukaryota; kingdom Metazoa; phylum Chordata; class Amphibia; order Caudata; family Salamandridae; genus Lissotriton; species Lissotriton helveticus. Next base: position 699,015,905 of record NC_136071.1, on the reverse strand, counting down.
CCTCATAATCCTCAACCCCTTGCTATATGCTAACCCCCTCCTTAAAGCATGGCACCAAATCTGTGTGTGTGTGTGTGTGTGTCTCCCTTGTCAGTACTGGACATAACACTTTTGTTGCCACCATCTGAGTTGAACTCCACCCTCATGGTTTCCACTTACAGCTCAGCCGAGCTCAGTTCTTGAGCTACACACCATTCTTTTTCCTGGGCTATGTCTCTCTTAGTCTCTGGCCCCTTGAGTTTCTGTTCAAACTCTCTCAGTATCCGATCATGCGCTAGGATCCTATTCTTTTCTTCACAAGCCCATCTTTCCCCCTCATGTTTCCTTCTCAGGGCTACTGCCCTCCTGGTACTCCAGCTGGGGATTCTCCCTCTCAGACTCCTCCTCAGAGTAATCTGGTAGTGCTACTACCCAACGTGTTTCTTCATAACAAAACAGGGCTGCCTCAAGATCCCGTCTTGTGGATCTCGTCTTCACAGGCAACCCCCTTTTCTTGCAAAAGACTTGTAGATACTTCATTGTGTAGATGTACAAGTGGCAAAAGTTGATTTCTGTTTTGTCAAGGCCTCACAGGTACAACAACTAACTAGAGTTTCGGAGCTCAACAATCCTTTCAGAAGGCAAAGAGGGAAAAACAGTCCGTGGTCTGTAATGGTATGTGATATGGTAATAGTGTACACCAATCACTGTAGGTCATGTACAAACGGAAGTCCTATACTCACCACTGACAACCAATGTTAGAAATGGGGTTTCTTGCTGTCTAGGGTGTTCACCTAAGCCAGGCAGAACTTACCACTCTAGTCAGGATAAGGGAGCTACACATCTAACATAACCATTGCTTACCCCTTGGTAGCTTGGTACGAGCAGTCAGGGTTGTCTCAGATGCAGTGTGTAAAGCATTTGCTCATAGCAGACAGTAAGACAGTGAAAACACTGCATAAGAGCACCACACCAGTTTTAGAAAAATGTACAATATTAATCTGTGTAAAAAATACCAAAATGATAAAAGTCCAACATACCGTAATCAAAATGCGGATAATGCAAAAACATGCTTTAGCTACAGTTCCTTGAACTTGATAGCTCTGTCCGGGGCTATTACGGTGTCATGAACACCCAAGTCAAATGGTTCCAGCCGACTGAGCCGGTGTGGGCCGGCAGCGGTGTTGGAGCATCCTCAAAGCAGTACCTTTTTATTCCCACTGACAGGGGCAGTGTGGGCTGGGGATGGCTGGCATGGGGCTGCAGTGTGAAGCAGAGGGGTGCAACAGGTGGTACCCTCAGGTCGTAGCTCGGTGGCTGTCATCCATTGGCGTTGGTGAGACCAGGAATGTGGTGCGTAGTGGGGCGGTGCTCGTTGAAGTGCTGACAGGTCACAGTGCAAACCACGGCGCCAGTTGAGGATCTTGAGTCATTGGGGCTGGTGTCGGTGAGCCACGACTGAGGTATGGGATGGGGTGGTGCATCATGTAACTTACAAGCAGTGCCTCCAAAGCATGGTGCAGGCAGTGGAGGCAATGTCAGCTTACAGCGACATTGTTGGTGAGACCGGGGCGGTTAAGTGAAGTAAGGCGGTGCAGAGTGCAGTGCCCACAGGTCCCGGTGCAAGTAGCAGCTCGGTGGTGGCGGCGGTGGACGTCATCGTCGGTGAGACCAGGGGTGCGGTGCGAAGTGCGGCGGTGCCCTCTGCAGTGCCTTTAGGTCATGGAACCTTGGGTGGTCTTAGTGACGGCATTGGACTTCGGTTTCCCTCTGTGGCCACTAAAACACACAGTCCCAAAGGCAGTACCCAGTAGATGTTGACATGTTTGATTTCCCTCAGGCTTCAAACAGGAAGAAAGCTCTACATCAAGCCCCTGGAGATACTTAGGTTGCAGAAAGAACAGTCCAGTCTTTTCCCTGCCCAAGACAGAAGCAGCAACCCAGCAAAGCATGCAGCAAAGGGGTAGTCTCTCCTCGCAGCTATTCCAGCCCTTCATCCTGGCAGGATCCTTAGTCCAACAGTAATCTAAAGTTCTGGGGCCAGGGCCCCAATGATAATACCACATTTCCCTTTGAAGTTGGCACAAATAAAGTTTCACTGGCAAACATATTCCAGCTCTGCCTGGCTCAGGCCAGGATCACTCCAAGGGGTAGAGATAGCATTGAGGAAGACAGACACTGTCCCTTGAGGTGCAAGCAACAACTCCTCCCACTACTCTAAATGCAGCCCGATTTATTGAGCCCGGCTATGAGTCACCTAGGAAAGTCTAACCACACCTCAACCCCCCTGGTGTCTGTCTAGTGTGAATGTACAAACCAACCCATCAGCCTAAATCCCAGACAGCTAATTCGCAAAACAGGCAGAGGCTCATGGATGATTAGACATGAAAATACCCACTTTCTAAAAGTGGTAATTTCAAACGTACAATATAAAAATGATCTTTAATAAAATATGTATTTTTAAATCTTGAGAACAGGTATACTAAACTCCACTACTTTATATCAGCTTCCCTAGCCCAGCTACATTTGTAAAAGTGTTACAAAGCAGCTCCCATGTTCACCAAAGGGGGAGATAGCCTTTCAACAGTGAAGATTAAATGCACAGTATTTCACTATCAGGACATGTAACACACACATGTCCTACCTTTCACATTCACAGCACCCTGCACATAGGGGTCTCTTGAGCCTTCCTTAGGGGTGTCTTATGTGTAAGAAATGGGAAGGTTAGGGCCTGTCAAGTGGGTGCTCTTGCTAGGTCGACATGGCAGTAAAACTGCACACAGACTCGACAGTGGTAGGTCTGAAAAGCCATTGAAAGGCTACTTGTGCGGGTGGCACAATTAGTGCTACAGTCCAACTTGTTGCGTTTGATTTACAGTCCCTGGGCACAGCTGTGCACATTACTAGGGACTTATTAGTAAATCAAATATGCCAATCATGGAAACACCAATCTATAAACACAATTAACATGGACAGCATATGCACTTTAGCACTGAATAGCAATGGTAAAGTGCCCAGGGTCCTAAAACCAACAAAAACAAGGTCGAAAACAGGGGGCAGAAAAGCAAAAAGTCTGGAGGTAAACTCACTGAAAAAGCCAAGTCAAGCATCCAGCCAAACGTACATAGGTTGTGGTAAAGAAAAACACTTCAAACGGTTTGTAAACAAAAAAGAAATTAACTACGTCACAGCAGCAAGAGAAAATGGTTGCCACAAGGTTCTAGAAGTATTCTCGCCGTGCACATAAAGCCAAAAAGCAGCATCGACAAGAAGAAACCAGACAATGTCCGTCTTCTTGAAGTACATCCTACAAAGGCTTGCCAACGCTGTTATCGAGCACCAGTGAAGAAGCTAGATGTGTGATGACGGCCTTGCCAACGGAACAACAGGCAGATGTAGGGTTGTCTGCGTGCAAAGATGAACAAAAGCCAAAAGCAAACCACCTCACAAAACAACACAATTTGTTTCGACATTGTCCTAACATTACTATAAAGGTCAACAGTTGCCCCATAACCTTTATCATAGACTGTGGTGTATCATTTAACATCATGCCAGTTTAAAAGTTCCACAGCCTATCTCCTGTGACATGACTCAACCCACCAAATATGAAAGTATACATGCGGGCTGCTTTTAAGTCATTGCAGAGTCAAGGGTCATTCATAGCGACAATGATACATACAACAGTATCAGTACAAGCACCAATTCACATTGTTCAAGGAACTTCATCCAGTGCATGCCTACTCAGATTGCCACCACTGCTGACATGGGATTGATATCTCTCAATTACAACCTACATACTCAATCTCAAGTGTGAGTCAGTTCCGTCATTATTTCACGGCCTTGGCAAGTTCAAGACAATGAAAGTGTGACTTCACATTAATGAGTTTGCCCTATTTTCCAGTGTCACCACAAAGTCACTTTCTACTTGCAAGATGCCGTTGAGAAAGAACTGAAAACACTGTTGAAGCATGACATCATTGAGTGCTCCATCAACTAAAGTTGAAAGTAAAATGCAGGTACATCAGTACTTTTCCGACCAATTTTGGTTTGTTCAGATACAAAAGTTTGTGTTTTCGGGTGTCATCAGCTGCAGAAATATTTCAGGATGTTATACGTCCAATAATTCAACCTATCACACATGCTGTTAATTACAGTGATGACATACTGGTATTTGGGGCAACGCAAAATGAGCATTACAAGGCACTTATGCAAGTTTGCCAGTTACGTGCAGATGCAGGTCTCACTCTCAATGTAGTAAAGTGTTAGCTTAACAGGACCAAACTGAAATTTTTGGGACACATATACTGTGAAGGGGGAATGATTCCTGGTCCCAATAAAGTGTGAGCACTATAAGCTACCTATCCCCCACAAGATTTCACCAGGCAGCAATTCTTCCTAGGTATGGCCAGTTATTGCTCTAGCTCTGTGACTTTGCCCCTGTGAGTGCCCCACTAAGAGACTTGACAAAACAAGATGTCCCTTTCCAGAGGTCTACGGAATGTGATCAAAGCTTTAAAAAAATAAATCATGTGATTGAAAATGCAACCGAGATGGCCTATTTTTACCCCAAGTTACATACTGAGATCCAGGTCAATGCAAGTCCAAAGGCTATGGGGACAATCCTTGCTCAACATGATGGTCATCCGAATGGTCAGAGACACCTTGTGACCTATGCCAGGCGAAGCCTGTCTGACACAAAACGTGCCTATTCTCTGCCGGAGAAGGATAGTCTGGCCGTAGTGTGGGCCTGTGAACATTTTCATGTGTTTCTATATGGAAAATGTTCCACTACTAATACAGTACATCAAGCGCTGCTTTCTATTTTTGGAAACCCGAAAGCCAAGATGGCCTCTTTCATTGAGGAGTGGGGGTTGGGCTGCAAGAATATGACTATGCAATTGTCCCCAACAGGGTAAAGAACAGAACCCTGCTAATTACTTTTCATGAGTACTGTTACAATGGCACAGTTCAACATCCAAAACAGCTGAGGAATATATTAACTTCATTATGTCTAGCACACCAGCAGCCATATCCATTGAGTAAACCATTGCTGCTACTAAAGATGATAATACCATGTTTGTCCTTAAATAAATATTTCAACTCAAATTTGGAAGAAGCAGTCTCAACGTTTTCCTGACAAAGTTAAATTTAAAAATGTACATGACGAACTATCCATTACCAAGGAAGGTGTTATATTGAGAGGCTCAAGACTAATCATACCCGAGAGGCTAAGACAACAAGTCATTGAATTATCCCATGAACAACATCGTGTCATTGTAGCCACCAAAAGAGCCCTAAGAGACTCAGTGTGGTTCTAGCACCTGAATGAGCAAGTAGAGAGGGAACTAAGAGTGTCATCTTTGCAACTGCCTGTCTCCCAAAATGACGCAGCACCCATTGACAATGTCTGACTATCCTGCACATGCATGGGAAAAAGTTGCCATTAATTTCTTTGGGCCTTTAGAAAACGGACAGAATCTAATGGTAGTCATTGATGAGTAATCAACTTTTTCTTAAGTAGAGGAGCTATAGTCAACTACTCATGACAAGGTCATAGAACAGCGGGATGACATCTTTGCAGCCTGGGAGATCCCGGCCATTCTCAAACCTGAGAACCATCCGTCATTCAATATCAAAGAATTCAAAGAATTTCTAGTCAGATTAAATTACAAGCATCAAAAGAGCACACCTTTGTGGCCCCATGCTGATAGTGCTGTGGAATGCTTCGTGAGTACCCTCAAACAGTTAATTCAACAAGCATCAATGAAGGGAATTAAGTAAAACCAGGACCTGTGTCATGTCCTCCGTGCCTGTAGTTCCACTCCTTACTCCATAACTGGTGACTGAGAGTCCTTCCTCCTTGCTATTTGGATGAGCCATTGGAACTACACTGCCCCAGTGGACAGTAGACTGATCCTTAAATGCTGACATGGTTCGTGTCATGGATACTTCTCGGAAGTGCCAGTTGAAAACATATGCTGATCATCATCGACGAGCTCAGGAAAAAGTCTTTAATGGGGTAAATGGGTCCTGGTCAAGCAGAAACTAAAGCAGAAAACCAACACTCCATTTGCTGTCGATCCTTTGAGGGTTGTGATGTTCAAAAAACATATGGTGACAGAGTATTGTCCCAGAAAGTCCATCACATTGGGCTTGTCACAATGTAAGATTCTACCTCAACAGTTGTCAGCTCCGACAATCATGAATGAGGTGACCCAACCTGACAGTCCAGATCAAGCATAAGAATCTGTGCCATCGGTGCATAATCAAAGTGCATCTAAACCATCTCATACTACTCGATCTGGCTGAGTGGTGCGAGAGCCCCAATGCCCTGTTGAAGAAATATGATGTGGCTGTTTGCACTTTTTATTTAACAAGGGGGAGATGTAGTGTTGTGAGTCTATGTGTGTGAAGACCCTTGTGGTTCTGGGCGGACTCAAGAAGGAATTATGTAACTTGCTGGGAGGTCTTAAGGTGTGGTTATGGACGGTTATGATGTAATTAGAGTGGAGTGTTTGACTGTACGCTGAGGAATAAAGACGTTCAATCCGGAGCTCGATGTGTGGCGTATTCATTCTGCATGCTCGTGGGCTGGGGAGAACACTACACATGGCATGGCAGTTCTGGGCAGGGAAATAAAACAAAGTCCTTCACTGAGTGGTTAAAATCTACCTCCGCATCAGTGCCATTGTTTTTTGTTTTGAAAAACAAACTCCTGCTTAAGGAGTTTGTTTTTGAGAAACAACAAGATTTTCAGAAATAACATGTCGCTCATCCGGCAAAGCGATCTTCTTTCAGACCAAACTCCACAATGTTGCATGTCCAGAAGGCAGTAAGATCTTTGCCAAGCAAGCAGGGACATCAAAATATGATGGGCAGTCCTGTGCCTGTGCAGCAGAGATCAGTGCATCTGCTGACCTGACAGGCTGTCAGGCGGGCCGATCGCCTGGCATGGTCTTAATGACCTTAATTGTGTTTACATGAATTGTCCACCTGCTTCAAAAGGCAATTCTGGTTTAATATACTCCCACCCATTAGATTAATTTAGGATGACTCCCTGCAACGTGCCTATGACACAAATGTTCAAAACTCTCTGCTTTTTCCAGTCTACTTTCTGTTGCCTTAGAATTAGAGGTTTTTGGACTGTTGGTGGAAATAAGCGAAGTGCAATGATTTGAAAAGCAAATGTTGTTCTTCTTCATTTTTTCCAGGAATTTGGTTCTGTGTAAGAGAGGCGTAGGATGAGCTGACAATGAATGTTGTTGAGTTGAGCATGTGACATGGAAGGTGTCACCATTTTTTGTGGGGGCTCAAACTGGATAAATTAGCTCAGGAGATTGATCGCCTGCTGCAGTATTGTGTGGGTGTCAATTACAATACCAAAGGATACAGTGCCCTCTAAAATTTGAGCCTGCATGACTGAAAAGCTGTTTCAGACTGTAGACGTTTGGAGCGTACACACACAAGCCAGAAACATAATGATAGCTAACCATTTGCCAATGTGTTTTCAGAATGTGGGCTTCCTTTTCACAGTGAAGTGGTGAAGTCAAAGGCAGTTAGGCTTCTTTCAGGACCAGTACAAGACTGAAACAGCATAACAATCTTTCAATTGCTTTGCATTTTAGAGTGAGTTTTTCTGGCTGCCTTGGAGTATCCACTGCAGGAGATTCAGGATGAGCGTAAATTGGTAGTGCTGCATCTCAGATTGCATACCCAATAAGGGCTGGCATCAGAACACTAGGGGGTCATTTAACATTTTGCATATCGAAAGCACCACTATAAATCAGAGCGCTCCCCCTCCACCAAATTCGCAGTTCCCAATCAGTGCAGCATCAGCCGGCTCCACAATTAGACACCCATGATCTTTTAGCCTACCTGCCAATGGCCTGCCAGTTCATTTTTATTGTGTCCTGCCATAACTAGAGAGGGGTCACCATCACTAGATTACTCTGACCAAGACCACCATGCGTAGGATGCCGATCCCAGGGAAATTTCCCAGTGACCCTCACATGCACGAAGAAAACACCTTGCATGTCAGGGACATTGATTGGTTGATTATCTAGAACAAACTTCTGCTTTGGACGTGTAGTCTTGAAAAAAAAAACATTGCCAAGCGTGTGCAACAAATATAGCGTCTACTCTGCAAAGTTCACTGCCTTCAGTGGAGTCACCACACTGGTGTCTTCACTGAAGGCTGAGATATACCTGCATGCTTAGCAGAGATCTCTAAATGAGTGGGTGGTCCGCCACCAGAGGAAAATGTGCCATGGCCATTTCTGACCTGTCAGGCTGGCAAACTGGCTTGCTTCCCCCCCAAGATCCAAATGACCCTCTATTGTTTTCAATACTATGCAGCTTCTTCCTACTCCACTTTTCCATTTTTTCTATGGGTCCAACCAGGGCCTATTATTGATTTTCCACCAGCCCATTATATGTAATTCTCCAATTTCTTTTTTTTAAATTAATTTGACATTTTAAGACTCTTTGACATATTACAATTAGTACAAACAATATGGTACAACACTAGCACTGATTAAGAACATCTACCAAATTAATATTTTTCTGAACTAATGATCGTTCGAATTTAAAATCAAATGAAAACAACTTTGTGTTGTCCTTCAAACATCCTAGAATCTGTCCATTGTCCAGTAGAGGAGCCTCACGGGGAGGGTAGATGGGTAGTGTTTCACAACAATGGATTGGAACTTTAGGAAATGTGGTCCCCATTCACAAAGCCACTTTACGATGTAAATGATCCTTTGTCACAAAACATGAATTTGCGTTTCTAAGTGGATTTATTCCCATGATTATGTGAAAGGCTTTTTATTAAAATGTAAAATTAATATAGTAAAGGAGGTATAAGCAATATTAACGTGTAACTTATTTTATACTGACACTACAGTAAAATGTGCAAATTCGTAGAATCCAGTTGTACCTATTGGGGAAAGACATCAGAACTTTAAAGCAAGCTTAACTATTTTAGCAGAAAGACTGAATCTGCTGAGATGTGCACAAAATGCTTGATAGTTGACTTTATTCTGACATGTAATTTTTTTAAAGCATCCCGCCATAGTGCACTGAAGAATATATTTGATTAACAATAACACTTCGAAATGTTTGCTAGAAAACTTTATCATTGAATGGAATTACTTCATATTTTTTCACACGTTTAGTACAATAATACAATACATGAATAGAAAATGTTAATAGTTTAACCTATTTCGTCTACAATTTATAATGAAGAAACGTGGTGATGAATAATATTCATTGCTTAAAATGTTTCTTTTTGCATAAATCTATCGTTTAGTTTAACTTTATTACAAGGTTCAGAATATGCTCATGCCATTGGGAAGGAAAGTCTAAGATTCGAAAGTCCTCATACATAGTTCTAGTTTAAACGTGTGTTTCACATTTCAAGATGATCCTTTGTAAGACTGATGAGAAAGAATGTGGGAAGGAACGGAACTAGATGGTTCTCGAGAAGATGCGACATCCTATTGGCTGGTGAAACTGAGAAGACACACAAGGATTGCAACGTTACTTTCACCTCTTTATATTTATGCGTGTTCCTAGAGTAGGTTAACACCACCCTTTTGCCACTGCCCTTTCCTGATGCTTCTCCATATCTATACCATTTGTATGTATTGAAGCTGAATGCTAATGACTTTATTTTGATGGCTGAATGATTATTTGAAATCCCGCCACACCAGTTACAGAGTGTAGTCGCAACAGCTGCTGTATGCTTATTTTGCTTTGTGAGCCTCTCTTTATAGGAAGTTCAGCTGATGTTGACTAATTAATTTTTTAGCTTCTTGCTCACTCTCACTCCTGACTCTGAACTTGAACTTGTAATGGTTTCTGGCTTGGGAACCAGGTAGCCTCATTAGATGGTGGAGGGTGGGGGGGTGGGACACAGGGGCGGGAGGGCGGGGGGGAGTGGAGGGGTTTTAAGGGGAGGGGGAGGGTGCGACCATACAGACAAAAAAAACCAACAACCTTAAAAACAAGCGAATATATTTGAATCGGCGATCAGAGGAGAAAAGAAAGGGAGGGACGGGGAGGGGAGGGAAAAAAAAAAGGAAAAGACAGGAATAGGGGGAAAAAGAAGGGGAAAAAGCTGTAATGGCTAAACTTAAAATATTTTCTATAAACATCTGTGGGCTTAATGATTATAAAAAAAGACAAAAAATAGTGATTGGCCTGAAGTCAACCGGGGCCGAAATTATTTGTCTCCAAGAGACTCATGTTGAGGGATCCCAAAGACACCTTCTGAAAACCTTGGGATATAAGCTAGTTTACGCTACCACACAGGCAAGTAAAACTCGTGGGGTGGCTATTTTGACACAAGGCAATAGAATTCGAGTCATAAGATCAGCAGCAGACTCAAAGGGTAGATGGGCGATTGCAGAATGCCAATACTCTACTGGGAAAAATATTACGATATGCTCAGTATATGCCAGTATAGTTGACGATCCGGAAGTATTCCTGTTCTTATGTAACGAACTGGCACATTGGCTGGTACCCATGATTATTTGTGGTGACCTTAATCTCAACCTTCCACAAAACTGGTTCTCTGAACAGAACTTTAAATATAAAGGCAGGAAACCTAAAAATTGGAATGCTGTGAAAGAGCTCTGCCACACACATGGGTTGGTAGACTGTTGGGGGATTAAATATCCATCTAATCCCGGTTACACATTTTTCTCCCATCCTCATCAAAAATTTACTAGAATAGACTGCATATTGGCTTCACACACTTTTGTTTCCAATTGTTGCATAGAACGGCTTCCCAGAGTACTTTCAGACCACAATCCTCTAACTATAAGCATAGATATTGGGGTGACCCAGTACGTTCAAAGCACCTGGACGTTTGAAAGGGCTCTTTTGATTAATGATAAGTACTGTAATCATATGGAAAATTGGATCTCAGAATTCCTAAATTTCAATATGGGTAGCGCCCCTTTGGCTATGGTCTGGGATTCATTAAAAGCAGGAATAAGAGGCGACACACTAAGATTCTCAATTCAAACTAACAAAGAAGCAAAAGATAAGCTAAAAAAATTACAGGAAAATTTAGTAAGTAAGGAAGAAGATTTAGTTAGGGTGGTCATAGGTGGGAATAATCCAGAAGAGGCTGCAAGAGAGGTTGCTATAGCAAAGAATCTTATATCTGATCTTTTCACTAGGAAAGCGATTTATAAAGCTTCAATGTGTAAGGAAAAAATTTATGAAATGAGCGAACAGGTGGGCCACCAACTGGTAATCCGTGCAAGACAACAAAATTCGGAAAGTACAATTAAAACTATTAGACATCCTATCTTTGGATTAACTAACGACCCGAAAGAAATCAGTGAAGCGTTCAAGGGGTACTATTCAGATCTTTATTCAGAGACAGGAAGCAGCCAGGGTAAAATACACGAATATCTAAATTTAGATCCAAGGCCCGCTTACCACAATTAGATCAAGACAATCTCTCTGAGACCCCAGATTGGATAGAAATTCTCCTCTCAATAAACAGTCTGGCCTCAGGGAAGGCTACAGGTTTAGATGAAATTCCGGTTGAATTTTATGCCAAATTTAATAAGACATAGAAAGACATTCTAACTAATTTAATGATACATGTCTTTCAGGGTGGACGCCCTCCGGACTCTTAGGCCCGGGCAAAAATCATCGTTTTCCCCCAAAAAAACAAAGATCCTACAGAACTGGGCGCATATCGTCCAATTACATTAATTAACAACGATTCTAAAATGTATTCTAAAATGTTAGCCAATAGACTCTCAGCAATTATCCATAACATTATATCTGCTAGGAAACATGGATTCATCCCAGGGAGATCAACAACAGACCATGTCCAGAGGGTGATCACGCTTTTTGACATGGCAGAGGTAACAGGAGACCCTATGGCCTTGGTACTACTAGATGCAGAAAAAGCATTTGATAGGGTCTCCTGGCAATATCTCTGGATTGTCATGTCAAGGAGCGGGATCGGGGATCACTTAATTAAGGCTGTACAGATGTTATATGTCACACCCGAAACAGTGGTTATGATTAATGGGGACCTATCGGAAACCATCAAAGTGACAAGAGGCACAAGGCAGGGGTGCCCTTGCTCTCCTCTACTGTTTGCCCTTTTTATAGATCCTTTTATTACGAGGTTAGAGACAAACAAATCCATACTACCTATAAAAACCATCAATGGCGAAACCAAAACTTTGGCTTTTGCAGACGATATCGCAATTGCTACAGCTGATCCAATGTCGGCAGTCAAAGTGATGGAGGAAGAAGCAAACAGGTTTGGGGAGATATCAGGGTATAAACTGAACCAAACCAAAACCCAGATCATAATTAACAACAAGACTAACTACTCAGATGAAAGGGTCATAGACAAGGCAGTATATCTCGGCGTGAACATCACAGCAGATTTAGATAACTTAGTGAGCCTAAACCTGAGCCCTCTTTTAAAACAGACTGAAAAAAGCCTAGCTCATCTACACAACCTGCACCTTACTATTATTGGTAGATGCAATCTTATCAAAATGTTATTCTTTCCTAAATTTTTGTATTTTTTTCACACGATCTGTTTAAACTTTGATCCACAGATTTTTAAAACTATAGACAACATCTTTGCATGCTTTATTTGGGGATTTGGAAGAACACGTAGAGCCCAAAGGTTTGTTACCTTACCTAGGGAAAGAGGTGGCCTGGCATTACCAAACTTCAAACTATATTGGTGGGCCACTATCCTTAAATATTGTAGAGTGCTCCTAACCCCCAGGCAGGAATCTAATTCAGAGAGTCCAGTTCCAACGCCACAGGAACTCATCCTCGGTGGAGAGGCAAACAATCATTTGTGGAGGCTAACATATGGCTGTCATTTAAAAAAAGTACGCTTCAAATCACTCAAAGGCAATTATATAGCTTGGAATCAAGTATGAAAACTCCTGGGGATTGGCAGATTCTCCCACTACACTATGCTATGTGGAAATAGTAATCTCCCGGAGATATTCAAAGACTCCTGTATGAGGCGCTGGGCTAGATCAGGAATAGTACAAGTTGGTTCACTGTACAATTCAGTGGGCTTTCGATCATTCGATCCCCTTCCAATTAAATTTGGACTTGAATCTCGCAATTTTTACAAATATTTACAAGTCAGAGACTATATTTAAAAAAAGGGGGGGGATAGGCATATCGGAAAATGTTGGCAATTGAAACGGCCCAAGCAGATAGGGCTAGAATAGGTGAAATCTATAAAAACCTAGCTACAGGCCTTCCTGATGACCTAGAGAAGCATTTCCTTAACTGGGAAAATAAACTAGGCATTTCAGAGACCATAATACATAGATCATTGGAAATGTCATTCTCTTTACTAATGTCCACTAAACTTCAAGCCCAATTTTACAAGACATTTTTCCAATTATATTATACCCCCGAAAAGATATCTAAATGGTGTACAGGCAAAGGTACATTATGTCCTCGATGCGCAATGCCCAAGGTGGATCTGATACATATGTTGGCCACATGCGAAACCCTGAACACCATCAGACGAGAAATGTCTTTGTTTCTTTCAGAGATCTTTGAAACTAGAATTGGGATCACAACAGTGGAAATAATACTTGGGGTTGATAGGGATCCTAGACCCACTACCATTCAGGGACTTCTGTTTATTTCAATGGCCATACTAAGAATTTGCCTGACATCAACTTGGTTAGACCATACCCACTTTCATTCCATCAATGGCGGGCACGATTACTAGTTGCATATAACGTGGAAATAGCCATATTCAGCAGGAAGGGAATAAAAAGGGAAAAAAAAGGACTCGAAATATGGCATCCGCTTACACAATGGATGGGGAGATCAATTTTGTAAAATTGTCTAACCATGATAATAGAAATGTGCCTCGTTCCTCCTTCTTCCACTCTTAATCCTTCTATCTTTCTGCTCCGTGCTTTCGTGCTCTCTTGTTTTGTATGAAGTATTTCCTGCTTAACTTGTTTTGTCCCTATTCTAACAACTTTGATTTTGATTCATCAAGAAGATTTATGTGTTTAATCATTTAAAATGGTCTGTATGGGGGGGGTTCAAGGGGGGGGTGGTGGTTTAATTTTCAAAATTGTTCAATAAAGACCAGTTAAAAAAACAAAAAATGGTTTCTGGCTAACACCCATTTTCATCTTATTCTTTAGGGTGGAGATTTCTTTCCTTTATGGAACGTGCTGTATTGCTTATTGATGACTTGTTCTGATCAATATTTTATTATTAATTCTGTAATTTGATTGATGACTTTAACTAATGAAATAAAAAGAAAAAGAAAAAATACTAAACTCTTAATGAGAAAGAAATCCTTAAAACTGATCAAAACCTCTCTTTATTGCCTACATTTTAAAGTATTGGTTGTGGCTTGTTCTTGGAATGTCACTGATCAGGAGTTCTACCACTGAGGTGGAATGTTGTGGGGAAATGGGGACAACTGTTGGAGTGGAAGGAAATAGGTGATTATATTTCCCTGAAGAAGCCAGGATGGATACCTAAAGGGAGATCGAAATATTGGAGTCCAAAGTGCATTGTGCGAGTGGAGTGAAATGCAGTGAGTTTGTGCGATCGAAGAGTTTGGAGCGTGTCCAGGCTGGCAAGGTGTGATTAGAGAGTAAAACATGGCAACAATCTGAAGTCAGATGAGAAAGGGGATGAGAAAACAGCTGGAGGAAGTCGTCACAGTTTCCTTCCCAAAGAGGGCACCCTGCTACTTGTTGGACTAGGATTTGAGTGATAAGTAGTAAAGTTGTTACAAAACTGATTGTTTACTTTTTCATCCCTTGCCGCTGTAATTTTGTCATTGGCCATTTTATAGGAACTTAGGATGTGCTAAAGCATTTGTTGTTATTTCATTGAAAAGTCTATGTGTAATTGTTCCTTTGACTTTCTATTTTTTATTGTTTTGACAATACTGGGAATCTGCTGTTCCTATAGGATTTTCTTTATCTTTGTAGAGAGGGAGATGTGTTGTGGCTTATCCTAGAAATGCTACTGATCAGGAGTTCTGCCAATGTTGCACCAAGGGCACCTAGGCAACTGGGGTGTAATGTTGGGGGTAACAGGGAAGAAATGTTGGAGTAGAAAGAAGCATAGGACTGTGTCTCTGTTGGTGAAATAACTACCTTCAACTTTATCTGTCCAGCGTGATATATTGACAGTATTTTTGTGATTATTGATATTGTGATGTATAGCTCCTGATCCATAAATGACGGCAAAGGTTTGTCGCAGAGAAGTGAGGGGAAACTCACATGTATAAATTTAGAGCCGAGATCTACCCTGTTTGATGTGAGACACGGATGCAAAACCGTTTTTTATTTTAAGTGGGTTTTGGTTCTAGGAATACTACATCAGTATGATATAATTCCAGCTGATATGAACTCTGCTTGTAGGACAGATTGTTGGTAATTCAGGGGCAACTTCTGTACAATTTGGAGAACACCCATAAACACTTGGGTTTGTGGGTATTGAGAAAACATTTGCATACAGGTTAAACATTAAAAATGTTTGAAATTAGCTCCTTTTAAGGATAGGACATGGGAAGCGACACCCTCATAATTGATCTTTATCTAAATCAACAGGATTCTCCACAAGAAAAATACTTTCCTGGTGGAGGAAGAATGGAAATATCACAAGAACAGAAACACATATGAATTATACTTTCTCATTCGGAAATAACTCTTGTTACATTTCTGAATGTTTATATTATTACACATGTGACGATGTTTCAACAGTTGCAGCTTCCCTGGATCATTCCTTGAATTCTTTGTGAGCTCCAAAAAGGTTGAGAATCTAGATGTTACTCTATTGGAGCAAATTTCTGACTTTCATTGTGAATTCTGTCTTTAAATTGTACAAGGGATTATCGGAATGTGATTCTCATACATTTAGCCCAGCTTACTTTGCCCCCATTACCTGCTCTTATGATGCTCACTGTCACGACCTCCTGTCTATTTTAGCATTCATCCAAGAGTGTGAAACAAGATGGAAGAAAATGTAGTACTTGTACATGAAGATTGCCAGTATAGATGTGTAAGACAACCAGCAGAGTAATATTAGTCTATTGGCCCATCTCCTCAGCCCAGTGTGGATTATTACCCAGCATAGTGCTACTGGTCCTCAATAGGAATAATGCAGCCACTCTCCATTCAACTCTTCACCTCCACTATAGGTGGCAATGAAACGTTTATATATTTAACTCGTCTATATAAGGGGTAATTCAGCCTTACAATATAGCCCTTATATACTCAAAGTAGTGCTATGCCCAATTTCACATTACATTGCATCAAAGGGGAGTATCATGGTGATTCATGGGCATTCCCATACCACCATCTGTGAATTGTGATGCAAGTTCCTATTTACTAACATTTGTAGAAAAGGATTGGCCTCAAAATATTACTTCTCCTCCAGGCCCACAAAATGTTGGAGAAAAGTTTTGTTTTCCCTAAACCTTTCCAACTATGCTTGTGTTCTGTACTGTACAGCACATATACACACTTGGAAAAGTATTTCACTATATTTAGATGTATTAAGTTTAATAGAAGGCTACCCTTCCAGTACAAAACCTATCCTAGACATCACACACACACCCTTACTCTATGGTGCAAGGATGCCTGTGTGGCGCAAGGCAGTCATAAATGTAGCAGCACGGGTAAAGAGAAACAGTGCCACACCTTAGTAATGTGGTGCTGTACTGCTTTCTTCATTTGATGGTACACAGCTTTGTACCTTTGGTTGCTGTGCTGCGTTGTGCCACTTCTTCATAAATTTGGCCCAACATGTCTAGAACTTTTCCCGACATAGTTAAAAGCAATTCACTTATAGGACTTGTCATCCTTAACTTCCAACTAATATTTTAAATGCTTGGGGCCTCATTATGATGAGACTCGGAAAGCCTCAGTCTACAGGCTTTCAGAGTCTAATCGCTGGTTTCACGTTTGACCGCTCCATTATGAAGCAGGTGGTCGAATGCGAAACTGGCCTATTCCGGTTGGTTTCCGTCTGTCTCCTTGAGACTGTTGGATGCCTGACCGTAATCCCTATGGACGGCGTTTCCGCGATAGGGATTACAATGTCGGTTTCTAACAGGTTTTCCATGTTGGGCTTTCTGGCATGGAAAGCCTGTCAGAAAGTTACTTTGTGGCCCTAACAGGGCCCCCTTAACCCTGATGATGCCTCCAATTGGGGGCCAAGGGGGTACCTATGGTGCCCCCTGTTAAACCCTGCGCTTTGTGGCATGCATTATGAGGTACTTGCCACCTGGTGCAGGGATGAACAGATTCTCCCATTTCCCTATGGGAGCTTGTGCTACGGCCGGTTTATGCCCGCTGCACAAGTTCCCATAGAGAAATGGGAGTATGCGACCGCATGGTGTTCAGTCCCATTGTAATGCTGCAGTCGGGACCGCCGACCGGAGGTTGGTCGGTCACAATTCCACAACCGTCACTTCTGCTTAACATCGTAATAAGGCCCTTGGTGTACATTTATACTTATGTAAATGCATGCCCGAGCCATTTGACACAACAACTATTCAACAGTCAAACATACACCTACTAAGTCAGTTAGATTAATACTGCACAAAATTAGTCTACGATGTGAAAAAGTATAAACTGTAAACTGCTTTAAGGTCAGTTGATTTCAGCAAAAATAGGGCACAACATTAAAAGCAACTGAGGATGTACTAGATTATGTGCAAATGGAAGTTTTTTTTGTTTTTTTTTAAATCTTGGTCTACTCTCTTTCTGTTTTTTCTAGTGTAATACGCCCATTATGGTTGATGGCTGATTGACTCACGGCCGTTTTCGATTCAGCACACATTTAAGAAGAGTGCACTCACAAACATTCCAGTGCTGCTCTATGTCTCTCTGCACATTTTGCCCGTAATCCTTTCATAAAGGGTTACAGTTATAATTTTATTTGCATGGTAGCTACAATCAGTAAACCTTTAGTTAGATCTCTGCCTAATATCTTCCTGCACTCCCAGAGTCATAATAGCAGGGTGCCATGATCTATCATGTCAGAAGTTCACCCACACATTTGTGGTACCTAGCTACATTGTGCAAAGTTCCATCAGATGATCACAGTAAATTTAACTAGCAGGGTTTATGGAGGGGGAGGGGAATCGGTGCTCGAATGAGACATTGGGGAGAAAGCAAGGATCTGGTATGGGTCCAAACCCCGCTCAACTCCACAAATTAAGAGGCATGAATGAGCCTCCAATGCCCTGAGGAAATGATAAAACTTAGAATGGATTCAGGGTGTGCTGACACCTCCTCCCACAAGGCTTTCCAGCTCCACTCATATGCTTCCATGTGAGACTCAGACTTCATTATGTGCCCATATTTATATGCTACGGTGCGGCATTGTGTAGGTTGGCATTTGTCATTTATTAATGTTTCCCAGGTTTTAAGGTCAGAAAAACTGATTAATATCTAATTCATCCAGTTGACTAGCACTGCATGTACAAGGGCTAGAATTTGCTCTCTCCTGTCAATGCTGTTTACATCACAAAAGCAACAATTTTCTGCTGTAATCAATAGGAACCAACCGTGAAGTTATTCATATTTCACGCCGTGCTTTGCTCCTTATATTCCTTGATGTTATTTGGAGTAATATTTTTCGGATATAAAAGGTTCTTAATGCGCTTTCCCTTTAGCTTGATCCCTTATCTGGCAGGTTGTGCCATTTGTAAATCAGCAGGATGCCTGCTGGGTCTGCTCCCTGGTAAGTGTCGGATACAAGTAAGTCCTAGGAAGTCCAAAGTATCCCACACTTAAATCCCCATCGGTTAGATTTCTCCATTAGAGCTGCAGCAGCATAGATTTGAAGTAGTGCATTCATTAGCTGTTTAACATAAGAGTGTAACCCTCTATTTCTTTAGCAGTCATGCTGAGACAACTAAATGCTTTTATTTAGGCTAATGGTAAATCACTGAAAACTTTCCAGCTGGGCTACATTCTCTCAAAGCAAAGAAATATATAAAACGGTTTTGCTTTTGAAGAAATGAAAGAATAATGTAATTTTAGATGTTTCAGATTAATCCCTAGACTGCAACCCCGTAAATTTACATTATCTATACTGCATTATCTCGAATTTAGAGCCGATTACTAGGGGCATTTTCCTGAGCGACGGTTTCATAATTGTTGAATTGTGAAATGGAACTTAACATTTTAGGGGAACTGCATGGTGACTTGAAATATTAATGCGAAATTGGGTTTTATTTATAGACACACTGATGAGGAATGCTGTACTTTATGTGACTGTGAGTTTTTAATAGGATCCCTGGGAAATACCGCTCTCCGAAATGAGCCATGAAGGCCAAATTAAAGTAATAAATGTAACAATGAGTGACAATTTCAAATCAAGGAAAATTGAAAATAATTGATTGTAATGAAGAGCTCGAAAGAAAAAAACGTCCAAGCTAGTGCACTTTTGAAATTAGCAGAACAAACACATAGGGGCTTATTTGCAAGTCCCTTGTGCCGCCAGTTCATCACTTTCAATATGGGAAAAAGTGACGTACGGACGGTGCAAGGGGCTTGCAAATAAACCGCATAGTATGGGATGTCTGTTAACACTGGAATAGGAATAACGTGCTAGTAGTATATCATTCTATATGATCGTATTTTATTTAATTACCTGAGCTTAAAATGGCTGAGCTCTAAGACACCCTGATTATCCTCATCCTCACTAGCTATTTTTTGAGTGTTGCTAACCAGGCCCTAACCAAATGGTGTGCTCGCCTGTGGTCTTGTCACATTACAATTCTGTTGCCTGCACGTTGGGCATTTCACTCTGCTGCATAACTGTCCTTTATCGTTCCTTGAGTACCCCACCCGAGCTAACATGGCAAGCCCTGGCCTGTCCGCTACTGTGGAAAATTCTTACTCTCTGGTTTACCCCCAACCTCTCCAAAACTGCCGCAAAATCCATCATGCACTTCACCCTGAAAAGTCACCCTAAGACACTGATCTCTGACCTGAGTTACAGCGCAGAAAATGGCACAGTCATTTTCATTTAGACCTCATTTTATACTCTAAAATAACCTCCTCCTGACGCAAAACTTTTGCTCACCTCCTCAATGTACACGCAGCTAAGAACATTCCATACGGCACTAAGCTATCAATAGCACCTTTGCCAACCCTGCACGCTGACCTCACGATCACTCACTACAAAAACTGCATAATCTTGATCCAAGCTTCAACCAAAAACCTGAATAAATTTGCGGACCTTTTTACCCTCCTCAGAAACCATGTGCACAACACTGGCAGGGCAACTAACTCCCGCCCCGATGAGCCGTCGACCAGCCCATCTAGCATGTCTAGCCACTCACAAAACCCTTTAAGGTTTTCCAACACTGACCATCCTAACCACCCCAGCAAGTCTGCCGGCCTTACCAACAAAATTATCCCAAGACCTTTGGTCTCCTCTCATCTAGCTCCCCAAGTCGACTGTGTCACTGATACGCCTCCAAAGATCTACGATACAGGTCGAGCTAGCCCTTCCTGCCCTCAAACCAACCCGCTAAGGGGCTCCAATACAGTTAATCCTAACCCCTGTGTCACATCTCCCAGCCTTGCCAGCAGAAACGCCCGAGACCATTGTCCCCCCACTAGCTCCCCACCCAGACTGTGAGACTGATTTGCCTCCAATGACCTACAACACATTTCGAGCTAGGCCTTCCACCCTTTCACCTATAGATGCCGATAGAACTGCTCCTGAACTACTGCCCATCTGCCCTTTAGCACCTCCCTCTTATATGGACCTCGAATCCCTGCACTCCAGAGCTGCCAAACTAAGCATCTTCCACTATCTTTGAGACATCTTTGCACCCGCAAGCAACCATGCCACCTCTCAGAGGAGGAGAAACCTTTGCTCTTGTCCTCTCCTACAACTCTACTCTTACCATTCCTGGTCCGCTTGACCTCACTGAAATGGAAATCCTTGCCATCCTCCGAGACCACAACTCTACCCCAGCTACCCCTTATCTTTTGACATGAAGGCCGAACATGTCATCCGCACGATCACTATCAACCTAAACAGACCAGCAACCCTCCGCAACAGAAATGTGGTCAAAAGTAATCTAGCGCCTGTTCACCTGTCCGCCCAGTCTCCCAAAACTCTCTCTAAATCTTCTCTGTCTGGTCTCTTAATCAACTGCCGATCTGCAGCTAAGCACGCTGCTGATATTGCAGACCTTATCCTGTACAAAAATGTCAACTTAGCAATCCTAACAGAATCATGGCTCAATGAATCCTCATCTCAATGCCTGGACCTCCTAGTCCCTCCCAAATACAACATTGCAAGGCTGGACAGGCAATCTAACAAGAAATGAGGAGGCATCGCCTGCATCTACCGCTCTAACCTTCTTGTCACGGAACTTCTGGCAGACACCACCGAATCCTGCTAATGCCTTTCCCTCGTTATTCACAGCACCTCCACCCCACTGTGTAACCTGCACATCTTTTACCACCCCCCAGGCATGAGCAACTCCTTCACCGACCAACTCATGGAAATCATCACAGCCAAGATCTCCATTAACACTAAAGATATTTTCCTTGGTGATTTTAACTTGCACTGGAATGACCCCAAGGATCCGCATGTCAACGCCATCAAAGACCTCCTGACCGATCAGGCTCTGACCCAAGCTTGCTCTCTCCCAACTCACTCAAAAGGGGTCACTCTTGACTGGATCATCTCTCAAGAATCTATAGTCAAGCTTATCTCTATAGACCCATGCGACTGGTCTGACCACCACGCCATCACCTTCCTCCTACCTGGCACCCACAAGACAAGGGCACAGCAGCCAGTGATTCCTAAGCGCTGGATCAGAGACACCAAGAATTTGTACCTCAAGGAACTTGAGACTCGCTGCAAATCTGACCTCCCCCCCTCGCATATCACAATGGTCAGTGGCGGTATCGATCACTACTCTGCGACTATATCGAATATCCTGCATGATCTAGTCCCACTAAAACTGAAAAGAGCCCAAATCAAAGACAGAAACCCCTGGTTCACATGATCCCTCAACAATGAGAGGAGATCGCTCCGGCAATCTGAAAGAACCTGAAGGCAGCACCGCTCTGCCGCACATCTAAAACTTCTCTGCCAGGCCAGAAATGTCTCTAACAGGTACATTCTAAATTCAAAAAAATAAATTTTCAGAACTAAACTAGAGAAGGCCAAGAACAGACCCCACAAGCTGTTAAAACTGGTCAAACACCAATCTAATAAACTGGCCAAAACATTGAAAGAAACACCCATGTCTCTTATATCCTCCGAGGTATTTTCTTCTTTCTTCGCTGACAAAATGAATACCCTAGGAATCAAACTCAGCTCCGCCACATTCTCCCAACCCCTTCCTGACCTACCTCCTTCTGCTGCGATGACCCCACAGGCTCCACCTAAAAATCAAGGTCTCTTGACCAACTTCAAAGTCTATGACGAAGACTCCATCTCTAAAATCTTATCTTCATTAAAACTGAATAACCATTTTAATGACCAACTCCATTCCAGCTGTCTAGCTGCCATCGCCCAATCCATTATTCCTAGCTGGACTGCAATAATTAACGCCTCTCTCTGGCAGGGATCGTTGCCTGACTATCTAAAAGCCGGCCAAATCCTCCCCATTTTGAAAAAGCCGTCACAGGATCGAGCTTCCCCTGACAACTTCAGACCCATCTCCAACATCCCCCTCCTAGCCAAAGTGCTGGAGAAGTGTGTGCAACAGCAGCTAAGTCAACACGTCCGCAACTTCCAAATACTCGATGACTTCCAATCCAATTTAGACCAGGGCACAGCACTGAATCCACCATGCTCCACATCGTTGATGATGCCCTCCAAGCCCTTGACCTAGGCAAAACATGTCTCCTAATCCTCCTAGATCTATCCTCGGTCTTCGACACAGTCAACCATTAAGCTACTTCAACACCTCAAATTCAGGATTGGATAGGATGGCACTGTTCTAGAATGGTTTAGGTCCTTCCTCCCAAACCGATCACAGCGATTCCTAATCAACGGCAACCTATCTGCACCCTCCCCGGTCATGGTTGTAGTCCACCCTGTCCCCCACCCTATTCAACCTTTTCCTAACACCGCTGGCCAAAGTGCTCCGCACTGCAAATATCGCCTACCATATGTATGCTGATGACACTCAGATCTACATCAAAACCTCGTCTCGCAAAGAAATTCTCTCCCTGAACAAAGCCCTAAAACTCACTGTCCAATGGCTCGCCTCAAATCATATCAAACTCAACGCTAAGAAAACTGAATTTCTCCTTATTTCCCCTCCTTATAGCAACCACAAGATTCAAACATGGAATAACGCTATCACAGACTTAAATTGCCCACTGACCATCGTGGACTCGGCCAAATCCCTGAGAATTACACTTGACAGCAACCTGAATATGCTGGACCACATCAATTTGATGGCCAAATCAGCCAGATTCCACCTGAGCTACCTTAGGAAACTGAAACCCTTCCTTGATGCTCCTGACTTGAAAATGGATGTCCAAGCACTCGTCATCTCTAGACTGGACTATGTCTGCTCTACCCTCTCAGGTTTACCCAAGATCTCCCTGGCACCTTTAAAAGCCTGCCTCAATGCAGCTGCCAGACTACCTACCTGCACAAGGAAATTCAACCATATTTCCCCACACCTGAAAGCTCTGAACTGGCTTTCCTTTGAAGCAAGAATACAGCTCAATCTAGCATGCTTCACACACAAGGCTTCACACTCAAACTCCCCTGCATATCCTGCAAGGAAACTTATGATTTCCGGAGGAATCAGAGACTCCCGGGCTGCCTGAGACCTCTTGAGCCCCCTGCACGCTTTCGGGAAAAGAATTGACAATCAGGCTTTATCTGGAGCCGCTCCAAGATATGGAACTCTCTCCCACCTGACATCAGAAAAATCCCTTCTCTGGCCAGCTACAAAAAGGGCACCAAGACCTTCCTTATGAGTAAATTCCTCATTTAAACTTTGCACTCAACCAACACTATGGCCCTGATCTATGCTTGTCTATTGCCTCGCATTGGATTACCTAGTTGCGCCACCCAGAAACCTGGGATCTTGTCTTGAGTAATGGTAAATCTAATCTGTAAATACGTGTCTCATCTTGAGTAACTGCAAATGTAATTTGTAAATACGTGTCCTTCTATCTCTTATGCATCCTATACCCCGCCCCCTACTATCCGTTTTTTTTTTACTTGGCGATTCAATGCCTTTTTGTACAATGCTATGTTTCCTGTAAAGAGCTCTGATATCCTAACGGGTCAAGTTTGCGCTCTATAAAACACAGTAATAAAATAAATAAATAAATAAAATAAATGCACTATTCTGACATGTATAAAGCAGAATGGGCTGCGAGGTGCACACACAATGGAATAAGAATTTTTAGGTATGCACAGTGGCGGCCGGTATCTCAGAAGAGTGGCGGGGTAGGGGTACAGGGAGGACAGATGACACAAACAAACTATAAAAAAGATAACTTACCTGCTGCATCAACGGATTGCCACATCGCACTCTTCAAGGCTCCTCTTCTCCGCAGGCACAGTCTCAACTGGCCAATCCTGACACTGCTCTCATACTGCTGGTGGCAGCATGAAAGCAGCATCAGAACTGGCCTGAGCGCTGATGATTTGTGTTGCCAGTGAGGCTAGGAGCCTGGGCTTGCTTTCTCTAACCCGGCAACGCAGCTGCTTTGGATAGCGCTTCAGTGCACATGATGGTTTGCCTGCCTGGAACAGCTGATCAACCGTCATGTGCACTGATTACACTGCAAAACACTCCTCTCATGCCTGCACCCCACCTCCCCCTCGGCACCTCCCTCAAAACTTGGCAGTAGAAAACAAAATAAAATGATAATGTAATAAACCTTGGATACTTGGTATTTTCATTTTATTTTTTGTGTTTAAGGTTGTGGCAGGGGGGTTGATGCTCCTCCGCCATAGCGGAGGAGCCACCACTGGCTATGCAATCTGTGCAATTTGGGCATGGCACGTTTCTCAATTTGTGACCCTGATGGAATCGGGGTTTATGTTGGCTAGGTATATGGCCAGTTATTCACATTGCTTAGAAAAATGCAAAACTGCATATGAACAGCTATGAAAGTAAGTTGATTATATTCTGTATAGAAGTTTTGAGGGCTGAGTTGAGCTTGTTCTCTGCAGGGAGATATTTCTTGTACAAATGAATCACAATTTTCTCTCAATGTGCATCTACAAACATCTCGCATTAAAGAACCCCAAGTACCTACAGCACTGCTCAATTTAATCCGGTAGTTTCCGGAAAGGGCAACCGGCACTCATTTTTGGACTCCAACACTCATTATACCGCACTAGAAATTTAGGAGAGGAAGACAGAGAAAAATACATAAAACAGAAAGACAGAGGAAGAGAAAAATGAAAAACTGTCACAAAGGGAGAAAAAATTAGGTAAAGGGGCAGGCTGTGTCCGGTGGTGGATGAAAGAGGCATGAGGTATATCTGGTTAGCCCTACGCAGCCTTGGTATTCAGCGTGCCGACAATCAATTGCACCAGCTGCAGCCTTATGAGCAGAGCCCTTGGCACTGGCACTCATTCTTTTACATGTTAAGCACTGTAGTACTGGGTTCGATTGCTCATGAAAAAGGAAAATCCAGTCTGGTTTTCATCTTATCCACAATGAATATACATGAGAAGTATTTGCATTCAGAATTTCAGTGGAGATGAATTACATTATTATTATTATTATTATTTTTAGCAATAAACTGAATTTGTAAGGCGCACAGCTACCCCAAGAGATTTCACCGCGCCAACCTGTAAGGAGAAAAAGAACCAGGGAATCAGAGATTAAACAACCAAATTTTCAGATTTCTGCGCAATCTACCATACATGGTTTCCTCGCATAGAGAAAGAGGCAAGGAATTCCATAGGGTATGGCCTAGATAAGAAAAAGACCGTCCACACATATGAGAGAGTTTGATTTTAGGGATAGCAAACCAAATTTGCTGGGTAGAGTGCAAAGGTCGTGAGGGAAAGTAGAGATGTACCAGAGATTGCAAATATTTTGGGGCCACTCCCATTTTGATTTTAAACATATAGCATAAATCTTTGAACTTGATTCTCAATCTTTAGCCAATGCTGGTTGCAAAGGTAACCAGCGACTGAGGCAGTTTTAGGTATGTTACACAGCAGTCTAGCTGCTGCATACTACACCACCTGAAGTCTTTGGATCGTGGCTTTGTTGGATCCCAGGTAAAGGACGTTACCATAGTCCAGCCTAGATGTGACCAGGGCATGAACCACTGTTTTCTGCGCTGAGAGAGGTATCATCAATAAGATTTTCCTAAACCACTTTAGGACACAAAAACATGTGGAGGCCACCTTGGTGGCTTGTTGTTTCATTGAGAGATGGTCATCAATGATGAAGCCCAAATTGCGAACTTGATGTACTGGCAGGGGCAACGTACCCACTTCAGAGGGCCAGTGATGTGATCTCCAGAGGTCATGTTTTTTTCCTAGGATCATAACTTCAGTCTTGTCTCCATTGAGTTTGAGTAAATTGTTTTGCATCCAAGACGCAATTTTACTCAGACCTGAATCAAGGGCAGAGAGTTCCGATCCCTTGAATGAAGAGATGAAAAAAATTATCTGAGTACCATTGGCGTAGTAAAAAAAGGGACAACCCAGCCTCCAGACATAAACATTAAACAGCAAAGGGCTCAGCCCCGAGCCGCTGCCACACTCCCACCTCCCTGCCGGCCCCTCCTACCTTACAGGACTATATATGGAGGCTGCTGTTTGGCCGCAAATCCAGAGCTCCAAAGGCAAAACCGCCTGCGCCCATCCGTGCCCGTCTGTGCCTGCACCGCACCTAGCACCAGGAAACCGGACTCTCCTGCCTTTTATAACTACACAACTTCTAAGATCCTGGCCCCCAGAGGGCGCAGCAACAACTGCTGCATTTTATCTGTGAGATAAACAGAAAGACCCTTTGCCAGCCACAGCTGCCGGTTTCACCTGCAACACCGAAACCACTGTTGCTCCTACACAGCAGACCTCCAACCCTTCAGAACAGCTTTATTGCATGATGTTCAACATCTGTTTCCTTTGCAAGCATGCCACGGAAATCTGGAACCCCATCACCACTTCCACCCTTGACATGATGTTCATCACTGAGACCTTTCTCACATGGTCCTCAACGACCAACATTGCATCTGCAACGCCCCTCGGGTAAAAGATGATAGACAGAGCCCGACCAACAAACACGGTGGAGGCATCACCATCATCCACCAGGAGACCCTCTAATGCACCACCACCCAAGATGACAGGTCATCAATCAACTTTCAAATCCAAATTGACGCAAACACAACCATCAGAGCAACTCTCGCCTGCAGACCCCAAGGCCCCTCCCCGGTTCTGCAGCACCATCTCAGTACTCATCACCCCCCCGGCCATCTACTCCAAGCACTACTTTTTCCTCAGTGACCTGAACTTCCACACTGATGTCCCCAGTGACACCAACCCCACCACCTTCCTGAAAAGCATGAGCAACAACAGACTCATGCAACTGGTCACCAGCCCAACACACTTCACGCTACACACCCTGGACCCAATCTTTATTGCCAGCAACACATCAAATTCAGCCATGCCATGAACTCACCTGCACAGACAACAGCATTGTCCACTTCACTATTGCAGGCTTACCACGACCCACTGCCTCAAAGAAGCCAAAAAGGATGCCCCAACAATCCACATTGGGGCACGCGCCAATCACACAATAGAACTCTTCAGCATCGTCAGAGAATTCTCCTGCCTGTCTGCCACTGTGACCATGATCTGCCATTCCCAATCACTCGGTGACTCTCTGGCACACCCCTTCCACAACAAGGTAGCAGATATCTACAGCAACTTTGACCCACAACCCACTGACCTCGACAACACTAACAACTCCCACAGTCACCTCAGCGACGGGGCGCCGCTCACCATGCCAATCACCTCAGCGATCATGACCTCTATTTACTCCGAAGGGCTGAAAGACACCTACTTCACCACACCTTCAACTTTGGAAAGAAGAAAATCAGCAGTGAACTCCCCAACATCCTCAATGCATCCATCATCACTGCCACTTTCCCAGATGCCTGGAAACACGAAGAGGTTAATGCCCTTCTGAAGAAACCCTTTGCTGACCCTAGCGAGCTCAAGGACTACCGACCCATCTTGCTGCTCCCCTTCTTGGCCAAGGCCCTGGAAAAAGCCATCAAGTGCCAGCTCACCAACCACCTGAAAGGAAGCAAACCACATGATGCCTCACAATCCAGCTTCTAATCCAACCACAGCACCAAGACCACCTTAATAGCCACAACCAATGACATCAGATCCATCTTCGACTGTGGTGAAACAGCAGCCCTGGTCCTCCTCCACCGCTCAGCTGCCTATGACACTGTATCTAACCAGACCATCATCACTAGACTCAACCACATCGGCATCAGAAGGAACACCCTCAAGTGAACCACCTCCTTCCTCACAGGACACACACAGAATCCACCTACAGCCCTCCACCTCTGAACGCAAGAGCATCATCTGCGGTGTCCCCTAAGGATCCTCCCTCAGCCCCAGCCTCTTTAACGCCTACATGAGGCCAGTGGTAAACATCATGCACACCGGAGGACTCAGCATCATCGTATTTGCTGACAACACACAACCAATCCTCTCTCTCATTTCAGAGACAGCCAACACTAGAGCTAACTTCCAGAACATCAAGACCAACTTTGCCGACTGGATGGGATCCAACTGCCTGAAGCTGAACACAGACAAGACGGAAGTGCTCATCTTTGAAAGGAACACCTCCCCATGGGATGACACATGGTGGCCCACCACACTTGGACCCTCACCCACCCCTGCCAACCATGCCCGCAACCTAGGTAGCATCTTGGACAGTGTCTCTCCATGAAGCGCCAGGTCAACACAATAGCCTCCGCCGGCTTCCACACCCTCTGCATGCTTCATAAGATTTTCAGATGGACCCCCATCATCGCCAGGAAAATGATGACTCAAGCCCTCATCAGCAGCCGACTGGTCTAAATAAATGCACTCAATGACGGAACCTTCAACGATCTTCTCAAGCGACTACAGACCATACAAAATGCTACAGCCAGACCGGTCCTCAACATCCGCAAACAAACCAGCATCACACCCCATCTCAGAAACCTCTACTGGCTACCCATCCAGAAGAGATGCCAGTTCAAACTGCTGACTCATGCCTCCAAGGCCCTCCACAAAGCCAAACCCTCCTACATCAACCACAACCAGATCCTCCTACATCAACCACCACCTGACCTTCCACTAGCCAACCAGACAACAGTAATCTGCCTCCATCACCCTTGCACAAATGCCCCGCATCTGGTGGAGCTGTAGGGGAGGTCATTTTTGTCCTACCTAGCAGCTTAGTCCTGGAACAACCTCTCACTCCACCTCTGATCCTCTGCTTTACTCGCTGACTTCATAAAGGCATTTAAAAACTGGCTCTTCAACTAAGTACCTCCAATATATCACCACCTGAATACCCCCCAGGGCGATAACCAGTACTATAAAAATACTGATTGATTGAACTTACATGTCTCTGTAGAGGCATTTACCATTAAAGGCAACAATATATAATTGACGGTCCATAGGAAAATATAGGCTGGCACCCAGGCAAACCCAAGGTTAGTAGCTCCATTATGGTACCACTTAATCTTTACCGTCATTGCCGACACATGTCTCATGATAGGAATCTGACCCCATGAACAAAGGTGAGAACTCTCCCAGGAGTCAGAAATAATGGCCTGGACGGAAAGAAGGTCACACCTCCCTCCATGACAGGATGGCTAGTGAAGTGGCACAACAAGGTGGTGAGCTTCAAAGGCTTTACCGTCTGCGATATGCAAACAGGCTGCCTCCCAAAAGAGGAAACAGCCTTCTCCTAGCCCCAGTCACATTTGTACCTGGCAAGGCAGAAATATTAGGTGTTCTGGAGGTTTACACCCCCGGAAGGCTACACTAAGCACAAGATGGCAGTGATATATCCTGGCCAGCACCTCTGTAAAAGTTTGTATTAGATAGTCAAGATATAAATACAAGGATATTCTCCAGCATGCTCGATGTAGAACACCGTGCCATCCACAGTGTTATATTGTTTGTGAGAAAACCTACATCCAAATAGTATTACATTTTTTTGCTTGACAGAGCACAACCCAAATAGTTTACTACCACAATGGTTAAAGTAGACCAAACATGTGTAGCATCATGTAAAGCACAACTCAAATATAGTCCAGAAAACGAAGAGTCTTTATTTTCAAATCTTGATCAAAGTTGACTCATCACAGTTGACACGTAGGTATACATAGAATCACAGCCAACTCGTGTTTCGTCTTGAGATGACTTTTTCAAGGCTAAGAACACACAGTGTAAGCGTTTTAAGGTTCCACAACGCTTCCTGAATAGTTGGGAGGAGACTTCTATGTATGGAGCCAAGTTAGAGCATTTTGGAATTGTATTAGACCAGATCTGTTTAAGATATGATAATCAGAGCAGACAAAACGAGTCGAGTCCTGAGGGTGTAGGATCACGTAGTCAGTAGTGAAAGGACGGTGGCATATATTCAATAGTATCTGTAGAGGCTAAAACAGAATACCGATAGCCTTCGTGAACATTAAAAGGATATGGTACACCGTCCTATTAGATTTCAGAATTCTAAGACATTGCATGTAGTTGAATTCGGCAACGGTAACATCAATGCGGAAGAGGCCACCTGATAACGGCACGCGAAGTAATTATCATGGGGCTTCTCTGGCTTGTGTGGGACCCAACTTTCAAAACACCACGCCGAAAGGCAAGTCACACCTCTAGGATGGGCTACGAGAGCTGTACAGCTAAGGATAGAGTTCTGCCATTTTTAGAAGTGGTAGAATAGAGGGTTCTGGGTAGGACAGGTGACACACATCCCTGAATGTAGTCACATCAGGGGCAGATTAGCCACTGGGACTATTAGCCCATTAACCACTTGCACCCACACCACTAATGCCCCTAAGTCTAGGATTTAAGGGCAACTACTGATACCAAAACCTCAGATCTGATCGGACTTGCATAAAAGGACAAAGAGGAGACCTGGTCGGCGACAACAGGATCTGCACAAGATAAGGTGTAATACTCTGCATCTATAGCAACGTTTCTGGAACTGCACAACTGCGACTCATCCTGGATCAAAGCTTGGTTCCCCCAGACAAAGGGACCCCTTTCAGAGCCAAAGGCAACTCCAGACTGCCCAGGACTAGTGGCACTATTCCCCTGTACACCGCAGATAAAAAGAATGTACCAAAACCAAATAATTGCTGGCCATCGGGCCCTCTGAGGGATCGCCCAAAAGTAGATGGTCAAGTGCATTGTGGGAAAAATAATCTTGACCCCCATGAAGTTTCAGGCGGCTACCGTGTTCCCCTGGACCTCGGAATGTCAAAATATCCTTCTGCTGAGCTCATCACTGCGAAGGATTGTTGGTCACCAGTTTGGCAACCACTCCACTGTCTGTTAATAAATGGCTCCCAATGTAGTGATATAAACTGATGTACTAAAGTGAAACACTCCCACAAGTTAAAAGCACACAAGAGGAGCCTCACCCCTTTCAAATTCCACCAGCCACCATTGCTCTGAAGAGAGGTAAACCATCCTTTTTTATTTTATAATCTTGAGTAGTCACCAATATACGCAGAATTCTGACGCTTGGAATCCCCATATCACACAGCTTCACATTGGCCAATCTCACACCAACCCATCTCTCTAAATTGTTCCTTATCAACAGGCCATAAAAGAACAAGCACTTCTCATTGTCATGAAATGCAATGCATGTGCCCACTCATCCTGCTCTGCTCACCTCACCTATGCCACAATACAATTTTAGGGCCATAGAGATGTGATATTCAAAATACATTTTTGCAACTGGTTCCCTCCCAGAACCCTAAACCAAGCCTGTGCAACTTCATTCTTCTGTTGGTTAATCTGACACTAACAAAAGGTGCCAAGTTATAAACATTAATTTCCTGGCAAGATTTTTGAGATAAGATTACCCAACACCTGCAGCAACACCTCTTAACCAGCGCCCTTCTTAATGGCTGTCATGACGTTGGCTGTCTGCAGAACACTGGTTCTAGACCCTCCATATTCTGAACAAACGCTGCCCATTCCCACGTCTTTCAGAGAAGCTGCTCTCATCCTCTTATCGCCCACGAGAGAATTAATTTTTTGGTAATGTTTTCTGTTTAGTATGGACATACTTCTAACGGGCTGCAGATTGTAGTAAGGAAAAAAACGTGCGTCTATTAGCCACAGAGACAAGCAATTCGTCATATTAAGAGCAGCGCAACAATCACTTATTGTCACTGCCAAGGACAGATGTACAATTTAAGGAACACTTACAATATGGATCAAACTCACAGGGAGAAATCTTGCTGAGCGCTAGGGCGATTTTTTTGTGTGTAAAATTTACTTAAGTTTGCCCAAGTGGGGCCAAGAAAGCTTTGCGCCCACGTGTCATACAGATCTGCCTTCTATGCACTCACTTCTCCAGCAAATGCACACATAAGGCAGCAGAGAGATCGTAGGCAAATGGGTATCTAAAAACATGGTGGCCCGTGTTCCACCAGATGTAGAGAGGTGTGAGCCTCTGCTCACATGGGGGCATATTTACAAGGGCTTTATCTCCGATAAAACTATCGCCCTATTTACAAGAGAGTGCAAACATGCATAATCGCATGTGAGCACCCTCTTTCCCAACGCCTCCTTTGCAGTGGGCGTCACTGGGCGTACCCTGGATGGACTACCTTGCAAATATCGCTGATGTTCACATCGCGATATTTACAAGGCAGCCCACAGGATTTTAGCAGACATTATATTTTGGCAAAAAACGGTCGTTTTCGCCAAAATCTAATGTCTGATAAAATCCTGACTTACCCATGTTTGACATAGGAGGTGGATTATGCTGATACGACCACAGGGTCGTATCAGCAAGGTTATCTCCGTTTTGCAGGGAACATCTCTGGAAACGGCGATAACCTCGCTTTCTGTGGAATTTTTATCGCCCTGGAGGAATGCGTTTTTAATAACGCGCTACCAGGCGATAAATTCCAGAGATAGCCTTACGATAAGAAATTTATCGCAAAGCACGGCCAGCGATAATTATCGCTGGCCGTTGATAATATGCCCCGTCGTGAGCTGACATGCTGCCCTGCAATGATTCAATTATTCCCCTCCTTGGTCAAGCAACCACTAATACAGCTTTCTCCAGTTCACCTTAAAGATTAAGGCACACCATTAAGCACTAAAAGACAGAGCAAGCCATTAATTTGATTGGTAGAGAAAGCAAGTCAATTTAGACTGATAACTTGATATTGTACTGCTTCGGGCTGTAAAATGCATTTCGAAAATAGCAATAACACTGGTAGCAAAGCGTTTTGTCAGAGATAAATTCTGAATGCATTTCGATAAGATGTGTATTTTCTTGAAATAATGTAGATGGAGTGCAGGGCTTACGCCCACGTTATAGTTACTGCAGAAGTGGTAAAGTGGGATTTATTCCCGAGAACGCTGTCTTTTAAGCTAATTACAATCAGCAAGACAACACGCCGAAAATTAAATAAAGGGAATTGCTAGGTATATTTTAAATTAGAAATGCTTTTTTATTAATATCGTAAATTCATTAAATCATATCTCTGGCAAATGTAATTCAATCAGTTGCTTGGATCTAATCAATATTAAAAATTGCCTGTAGGGCCCAATAAGCTGTGCACTAAGCAGGCTACGGTTGTTTCATTAGGTTGATCTGCATTCAGTAGTCAGTCGCATCTTTATGTGTAGTAGCTATACCTGGGTGGTGCGTGGTTGCGTTTTATTAAATTTCATATTGTGTCTTGCTTCCTCGTACGAGCTTGAAATGTGACCCTCATCTCGATGCCAATTTAGGTACCAAATTTCCTCCAGATCTGCGAAATGTGTGCCCTTGTAGCTTAAAAAGCTGTGCTCGTTTAGAGGCCTGTGGGAAATCCAAGGATGAAAGCAGATGGATTTAGCTTTTGTTGTAAATAAACGAAGACATTTGCAACATTAACATTATTGCAAGTCTTCCACATTTATTTACATTAGGTTTCCAAAAGCTCTCCATTCATGGTAATTCCTTATCATAAAGCTATATTGCAGCATGTATCTAAGCCTACATTAAGCAGTGGAGCTCTGGGAAATGACTCAGTTACTTACAGTTAATATCCAATACTCTGAGTCATACTCTATCTTGCCACAGTCCTGACTTAATGAGCAACTCCGTGTCTTCACCGAATATATGACGTTACCACGATATCAAATACAACGCATGGCTTTACCACGCGAATTTTACATCGCTAGAGTCTTTACCACGCAGAATAATAGAACGCAGCATTTTAACACGCATAAATACGTTAGTATTCATCCAGCGTCGATGATACCCAAAAAAACACTTAAATAAACATAATGAAACTGATAGGCAAAAAAAAACGTCTTCAGTAGTGACATTGTTTGTCTTTTTTCACTTTCACTGACCCTCAAGCAAGATGGCTGAATATTTCTTCAAAGAATATCATTTGTTAATTAGTAATACACGTTTTATTTACACATTCACTTATCTATTTTAATTATTTTTTAATGTAGATTCGTTAATGATTTTTGTTGTTTTTTTGGGGGGTAGCCCCCCCCCAGCCCCCCTTTTTTATAATTATTTTTATTTGATTTTTTTTGGGGGGGGAGACCCCCCCCAGCCCCCCTTTTTTATTTTTTTCCATTTACACCCATCCCTTTACTACTTATAACGTATTTAATTAATGCGTGAAAACACCTATCAAAATAAAAAAAGGACTTTTCTTTTTAGTACACGCAGAACGTAGGATTGTTGACCGGAACGTTTCTTTCGTGGTAAAGACGATCGTTGAAGGCATACGCGTGGGAAAGATGTTTACGTGGTAAGTGCCTCGTTGTAAACGTTACGCGTAGTGATGCCTTCGTTGTAAATGATGTTTCCCGTCTTCACCCACACTAGGTAAAAGAGAAACGTACGTGCCACAACCAACATGGCCACTATAGGAATTGATCATCTCCAGACACATGTAAGCAAGACCTGACGTGTGCTTCCTGAAGTACCAAGCTACATAACCTAATGACATTTCCCCCCCTCTTCTCTCAGGGAGGAAAGACAAAAATTGTAGGACCCTACGAAGAAGGCTATGATTCAAAGTAATGAAGATTACTGGCAAGTGACCAAGTCATTACCTACCTTGTCCCTCTCCTCACCTCAGTGCTGGCTTAATGCGCGTATACCGTAGTGATTCAGATTTTTTTTTGTTTAAACACCACAATCTTGCTACACCAGATATTTTTATTCCAAAAGCAGTTTACATATATAAACGCATCACTGTATAAACACTGGACTGCAGGAAGGGCAGCTGCAACCTAAAGCAGAAGTAAACACATCTCCCATTCTTAATTCATAAGAGCAATGGCAGTGCAGCCCGGGTTGCAGCTGCACATATGTTTTTTAGGGAAGCACCGTTAAATGCAGCCAAGGAGGAGGACACTGCCCCTGTACATTAAAAAGAAGAGAAAGATTACAGTTCTGAGATGCCAAAGAAATTAACGCCTTGACCATGCGATTCAAAGTGGAAATAATGGGATGCTCACTGTTGGACTTGGCCCTTAGGGCAGGTTCACCCCTAATCTTTTTGCTTTTGTTTGTGACCCAGAGTTAGTGATTTTTGGGTCTCTGCGCACTTTTTCCCTGTGTCCCAGAGCAAAGTGCGTGCGTGTAGTATGGCTGGCCTGCCCTCCCATAGGAATGCACGGGGAATGTGTGTGTCCATGTTAGTTCCTGATGCGT
The DNA here is from genome assembly GCF_964261635.1 of Lissotriton helveticus. NCBI lineage: Eukaryota > Metazoa > Chordata > Amphibia > Caudata > Salamandridae > Lissotriton > Lissotriton helveticus. The sequence goes on along the minus strand of NC_136071.1, from coordinate 698,979,981 downwards.
GGGGAGTGCAGGCTCGAGTTTAGTATGTATGAACTCGTGAGAATGAATGCTGCGCAATGGTATGTGCGGCTTGTATGTGTCTAGAAGGGAAGTGCTACTTCTGGACATTGATGTATGTGTGCAGTGAGGATACTGGAGCGTGATTGGCTGGAGCTGGCTGGCATGCCAGGCTCCAGGAAGTCTGGATGGGTCTGCCCGGTGGTGAGTGTGAGATCAGCATGAGTGATGTGTGGGAGGAGTGCACCTGGGTCCTGGATGGGCTGGGTTTTTCCCCACACAATGCTGGCTCCGCCCCCCTGTGGTTTGTCTAACGACCCAAGCCTCCCCAGTGAATGAAAGGGGTGGTTGGGCCATCAAGGGTACTCCCAAGCCAGCTGCAACTGGTTTCCCCCCACCCTGCACCCTGAAACAAAGGATTTCTCAGTATAAAAATGGGGCTGTGTCCCCACAGAAATTGTTCTACTTTTGGATCCTTGCCAGAGGGGGCTGTTGCTGCTGCTGGGGCCAGGAGGACCGCCACTTGGACTGTCTCCCTGCCTGGAGACCCAGTGTGCTGGCTCTGGGCCCAGCCTTGCCCCCCTGCCTGCCTACAAGGACTTTGCTGGATCCTTTCCTGATTTATAGCGCTAGGAGCGCTTGGCTTTTCCCTCCTAGCGCTGAGAGCGCTTTCATTTGAATTGCAGCGCTTGGGAGCGCTGTGGTCACCCCTCTAGCGCTTGAGAGCGCTTTATTTTGTCCTGGTGCTGTAGCTTGTACCCACAAGCGCCTGCGAGTGCTTTTTCTGTGCCCATAGCGCTTGGGAGCGCTTTATTGTCCAGGAGCGCTGTTCATCATTTTAGAGCGCTTTCTGTAAGGCAGGTGCCCACCCTGCATTTCGCTGCTCGAGCGGCTGCCCACGCCGCATATTTGTTTGATTTATTTAACACGGGAGCCCACTCCGTGTGAAATCACCGCTGCAGCCCGGGAGACCCGGCCGGGCCGCCGCGCTGCCCACGGCGACCCGGAAGCACCTCTCTGGCCGGCCAATCATAGCGCGGCCCTGGGAAGAAGGAGCGGAAGTCCCGCCCCCGCAGCGAGAAGCAGGAAGCGGCCGTCTCCTCCGGGGCTCCCGAGGGAGAGAGAGAGCCCCTGGGTGTCCCGCCGAGGAGTCTGGACGTGTGCCCCGGGCGGAGCACGAAAGAGAGGAGTCCCCCGCCTGACGTTAGCAGAGTCAGAAGAACCGAGGAGCCTCCACCTGAGAGCCCGGTGAGTGTGCACGGGCAGGGGGAGGCTCAGGGGGCATTTGTTTAGAGCCAGAGAGGCTCTACCTTGTCGGGGCACATTGTCGGTGCCCGCGCCCCCCTCCCTTTTTCCGGTAGCGCGAGATAGCGCTAAGTTGAAGAGTGAAGCCCTGAGAGGCTCCAAGGGTGCATTTTTGGAGAGAGAGCGGCCCCGGCAGGCAGCGGGCCGCTCCCCCAACACCGGGCACCATTTCCCGAGCCTAAGAGAGGCTCCAACGAGTGGGAGCATTTCCTTTGAGCCACGAGGTGCCCCGGGGGCATCAGTTGATTTAGAGCCCAGCGAGGCTCTTGGCAGGCATTGTCACTTTGAGTCCCCAGAGAGGGGACTCCCATAGAAAGGCGCTGCATTTTGTTTTCAGAGCCTGAGAGGCTCTGGGGCCATTTTTATTGTGTTAGAGCATAGAAGCTCTCAATCGCTATTCTGTTGATGTAGAGCCCAGAGGGGCTCTTGGGACACGAGTGTGGTCAGTAGCCCCGAGGCTCCCACACAGTACTTGCCCTCACATGTGTTCTTGAGCCCCAGAGGCTCCAAAGTTGGCCATCCTTGATTTACAACTGTCCAGCACTTAGTGGACAGTTGCTACGTTTAGGCTTTTGTTCTGTGCTGCCTGCGCAGCCTCCCCTGACATTGAGACTCAGGAGCATTCAAGCCCTTGCGAGGCCAGTTGGCCTGGGGGACAATTCTAGTGTTGTGCTACAAGCACCCTGCGCAATTTATGAGTTACTGCTTATGTGATTTCTGCGCAAATGTTCTACCTGCACCTCTGAATGTGTTTTCATGTTTCATGTGCAATTGTTTGTTATTACCTTTGCTAAAAGGGACCTGCTTAGGTGATTCTTTATGTTTTATTCCCCTTTGCTAAAAGTGACCTGCTTAGAGGAATGTTTGTTTACCTTTGCTAAAAGTGACCTGCTTAGGTAATTGTTTGTTTTATCCCCTTTGCTAAAAGTGACCTGCTTAGAGGATTGTTTATGTTATTACCTTTGCTAAAAGTGACCTGCTTAGGTGATTCCTTATGCTTTTATTTCCCTTTGCTAAAAGTGACCTGCTTAGAGGAATGTTGATGTTTTATTGCCTTTGCTAAATGTTACTTGCCTAGGTGATTATTTTAGGTTTCCTTCCCTTTACTAAAAGTGACCTGCTTAGGTGATAGGTTTTCCTTCCATAGGTCCTGATGATAAGGTCCTAGTTCCCTGCGTGATTTCCCTACAGTGTTTAGGGTGGCGTAGGAGGTATTTACCCTTTACCAGTAGTTACTGGTTGGATGCTACATTTACTATTTCTGTGTTACAGTCATTATATGTTGATGTGCTAAGTGTTATACCTACAAGTATTATCTCTAAAAAGTGCATACCCCTGACAGTGGTCCAGGTGGCCCTGTCCTGTACATAATCCCATGTAAATCTTGCCCGTGCCTGTTGGCACAATGTAAAGTGTGTGTGTTATCTAATGTGTTTTTATTATTATAATACAAAGGCTATTTTTGATATAACCTTGTGTGGAGTTTCCTTTGTGGTGGGCCTAGGGTGTTGTCGCTGGGGTGCGCGCGCAAACGCTTTACACATCGCCTGCGAGATTAGCCTTGCTGCTCGCTTAACGTTACCTAGAGGGTGAGCAGGGGTTATCTTGGTGTGTGACTCCCTTGCCCTGACTTAGAAATGGTGATCCCTGACTGACTTTGGCGTGAGCGTTGGCCGGCCGGGGGTCCCGTTTCTAACATTGGTGGCTAGCGGTGCGGATTGAACTTGCGTTTGCGCTGTACCACAGTGGCGACAGGCCACACTTCAAAACTCTACAATTTTAGATAACCACATTTTGGGGATTATTGTTTTTTAGGGAAGATCAGTATTGCTTCTCCTGAAAGGTGTCATTTTGTAATTTCTGTCCAGTACATTTGTTCCCTGCCCTGCTTCCAGAGTTTGGTACCTGTGTCTTTATGGTCAGGTTGAGAAGTCAGGGGTGGTAGAAACTGCCTTACCGGTCCGAGGGGAGGGTGTGTGTGAATGAGTGGTGTGTTACACTGGACAGAGGAGTGCAAGTTCTCTGAGATAGGAATCTTGCTGAATTGTGTTAATTGTGTACTCCTGTGTAAGCTCAGACCCCCAGGTTCCCTGTGTCAAACTCTTCTTGAGAACGTCCGCCAAAATGGAGCCTGTTTTTGATCTCTGTTGTCTTTTTAGGTACAGTAGGTCAGAGCTGGTCAGATTCTGTGAAGAGGGAGGCATGGAGGTGAGTGAGTTGGATACTCAGTCCCAGCTTAGGGACAGCCTGATCCAATGGCAAAAGGGTCAGTGGGATCTTGAGCACAGTGAGAGAGATAGGGCCCGGGCTGCACGTCATGAGGATGGTGAGTCTGTGGAGAGCCCTGAAGAATGTGAGTTGTATGATGATGACAGTGGATGGATATCAGCAGATAGTGAGGACCCCATAGATAAGGAGTCCCTTGCTGGGTCCAGTGTCAGTACCAGCGCCCCATCCCTTGTCCTGTCCCCAGAGGAGTGGTTGGATAGGAGGGAAGAGCGGGAGCATCAGCTAGCGATGGAACAGCTCAGGTTGGAGCACGCCAAGCTAGAGGCTGAAAGGGCCTTGATCAGGGAGAAGGTAACCCTAGAGGGTAGGTTATCCCCTGAGTGCAATTTTGATTTTCTGGATTCCCCAGGGAGGGTTGAGTCCAGTGGTGGCAGCTATTTAAGTGTTAGTGTAGACAGTCCCACTTCCAGTTTCCCGAGTGTGGTGCCTGTTTCCCCAGAAGAGGAGTTAAGGTTGAGATTCAGGAACCTTAGGAAACTGTCTCACCAGTCTTGGGAAGAGTTTGTGGATGAATGTCAAGGTGCACTGTCTGATTGGCTAGAGGTTCACATGGGAACTGAGTTTGCTAAGCTATTTGATCTGGTTCTAAGAGAGCAGGTGCTCAATAGTTGTTTGCCAGGGTTGCGCCAACACCTGTTGGAATATGGGTTGACTGATCCAGACACCCTCGCAGAGGAAGCAGAGCGCTGGGACAGTGCGAGGGGTTCTTTAGAGTCACTAGTGGGTGATTCCAACAATAGTGGGTCAGGTGTCCTCCAGCCCAGCGTGGTGGAGGAGGGTGAGAGTAGCCCAGCTAGGTCCCAGGTTAGTGAGGAGGGTGTAGGGGCTGACTGCCTGTCTCAGTGGAGTAGGAGTGAGTGTGTGACCGAGAGTCCCCAGATGCCCGAAGCCCTGTCACAGAGCCTGGATGGTTTCTTTAGGGAACACCAGGATGGGAACCTAGGCTTACTTTTTAGTTCACTTGAGGGAGATCTCCTAGTGTGTGGAGGACCTGGAGCATCTGTAAGCGGAGCTTCTATGGTTCTAGAGTCTGGCAGTACCGCTCCGGTAGGGAGGGTACAGGAGTCCAGCGAAAGGAGTGATTGGGGATAGTATGTGAGTCCCCAGAAGTCCTGGAGTGCCAGGCATTGGTTCCACCAAAGGTTCTAGACCAGAGGTTGGAAGGCCAGGTTCAGGATCAGCCTGACCTGAAGGGTGGGACCACTGTAATCAGTGTCCTGACCAGTTCTTTTTCCAGAGGTACCGCCCCGGTTGGGAGGGAGCAGGACTCTGGAAGGGGGTGCAGAGGGTGGGAGAGCCCACCTCTGACCCCGGTGCAACCTGAGGGGTTAAACCCTAGGTTGGGAGGATGGTGTTTAGAGGGTACCCCTCGCAGGAGGAGGAGGAACCCGAGAAGAAGAGGTAGGGGGAGGAGAGCCTTCCCTGAGACTCCTGGTCCACCTGAGGTTGTAGACCCTAGGCTGGAGAACCAGTAGCAGTCTAGCCCTGTCTTGCAGACAGGAAGGGTGGAGATTGGCTATTATGTGCCAGGGGTTACTACCCCCCACTTTGTGAGTAGGCAGGATCCAGTGGTACCTGGGTGGCCTAGGGCCTGGTCCTGGCCGAGGGCAGCTGGAGAGTATCAGTGGGGTACCCCAGTTAGTCCCTACAGTAGTTTTAGAAGTAACCCTAGGGGTTCACCGTGGCGTAAAACAGGAGGGTGTCCCTGCAGTTGTGGGCCCGCGTCCGTGTTTTATCGCCCCAAGCAGGGAAGTCCATCACGGTGGTGATTGGTCTGCCCTGCGTTTTGGCTGGAAGGGGGTCGTGTTGGACTTGGCCCTTAGGGCAGGTTCACCCCTAATCTTTTTGCTTTTGTTTGTGACCCAGAGTTAGTGATTTTTGGGTCTCTGCGCACTTTTTCCCTGTGTCCCAGAGCAAAGTGCGTGCGTGTAGTATGGCTGGCCTGCCCTCCCGTAGGAATGCATGGGGAATGTGTGTGTCCATGTTAGTTCCTGATGCGTGGGGAGTGCAGGCTCGAGTTTAGTATGTATGAACTCGTGAGAATGAATGCTGCGCAATGGTATGTGCGGCTTGTATGTGTCTAGAAGGGAAGTGCTACTTCTGGACATTGATGTATGTGTGCAGTGAGGATACTGGAGCGTGATTGGCTGGAGCTGGCTGGCATGCCAGGCTCCAGGAAGTCTGGATGGGTCTGCCCGGTGGTGAGTGTGAGATCAGCATGAGTGATGTGTGGGAGGAGTGCACCTGGGTCCTGGATGGGCTGGGTTTTTCCCCACACAATGCTGGCTCCGCCCCCCTGTGGTTTGTCTAACGACCCAAGCCTCCCCAGTGAATGAAAGGGGTGGTTGGGCCATCAAGGGTACTCCCAAGCCAGCTGCAACTGGTTTCCCCCCACCCTGCACCCTGAAACAAAGGATTTCTCAGTATAAAAATGGGGCTGTGTCCCCACAGAAATTGTTCTACTTTTGGATCCTTGCCAGAGGGGGCTGTTGCTGCTGCTGGGGCCAGGAGGACCGCCACTTGGACTGTCTCCCTGCCTGAAAACCCAGTGTGCTGGCTCTGGGCCCAGCCTTGCCCCCCTGCCTGCCTACAAGGACTTTGCTGGATCCTTTCCTGATTTATAGCGCTAGGAGCGCTTGGCTTTTCCCTCCTAGCGCTGAGAGCGCTTTCATTTGAATTGCAGCGCTTGGGAGCGCTGTGGTCACCCCTCTAGCGCTTGAGAGCGCTTTATTTTGTCCTGGCGCTGTAGCTTGTACCCACAAGCGCCTGCGAGTGCTTTTTCTGTGCCCATAGCGCTTGGGAGCGCTTTATTGTCCAGGAGCGCTGTTCATCGTTTTAGAGCGCTTTCTGTAAGGCAGGTGCCCACCCTGCATTTCGCTGCTCGAGCGGCTGCCCACGCCGCATATTTGTTTGATTTATTTAACACGGGAGCCCACTCCGTGTAAAATCACCGCTGCAGCCCGGGAGACCCGGCCGGGCCGCCGCGCTGCCCACGGCGACCCGGAAGCACCTCTCTGGCCGGCCAATCATAGCGCGGCCCTGGGAAGAAGGAGCGGAAGTCCCGCCCCCGCAGCGAGAAGCAGGAAGCGGCCGTCTCCTCCGGGGCTCCCGAGGGAGAGAGAGAGCCCCTGGGTGTCCCGCCGAGGAGTCTGGACGTGTGCCCCGGGCGGAGCACGAAAGAGAGGAGTCCCCCGCCCGACGTTAGCAGAGTCAGAAGAACCGAGGAGCCTCCACCTGAGAGCCCGGTGAGTGTGCACGGGCAGGGGGAGGCTCAGGGGGCATTTGTTTAGAGTCAGAGAGGCTCTACCTTGTCGGGGGGCACATTGTCGGTGCCCGCGCCCCCCTCCCTTTTTCCGGTAGCGCGAGATAGCGCTAAGTTGAAGAGTGAAGCCCTGAGAGGCTCCAAGGGTGCATTTTTGGAGAGAGAGCGGCCCCGGCAGGCAGCGGGCTGCTCCCCCAACACCGGGCACCATTTCCCGAGCATAAGAGAGGCTCCAACGAGTGGGAGCATTTCCTTTTAGCCACGAGGTGCCCCGGGGGCATCAGTTGATTTAGAGCCCAGCGAGGCTCTTGGCAGGCATTGTCACTTTGAGTCCCCAGAGAGGGGACTCCCATAGAAAGGCGCTGCATTTTGTTTTCAGAGCCTGAGAGGCTCTGGGGCCATTTTTATTGTGTTAGAGCATAGAAGCTCTCAATCGCTATTCTGTTGATGTAGAGCCCAGAGAGGCTCTTGGGACACGAGTGTGGTCAGTAGCCCCGAGGCTCCCACACAGTACTTGCCCTCACATGTGTTCTTGAGCCCCAGAGGCTCCAACGTTGGCCATCCGTGATTTACAACTGTCCAGCACTTAGTGGACAGTTGCTACGTTTAGGCTTTTGTTCTGTGCTGCCTGCGCAGCCTCCCCTGACATTGAGACTCAGAGCATTCAAGCCCTTGCAAGGCCAGTTGGCCTGGGGGACAATTCTAGTGTTGTGCTACAAGCACCGTGCGCAATTTATGAGTTACTGCTTATGTGATTTCTGCGCAAATGTTCTACCTGCACCTCTGAATGTGTTTTCATGTTTCATGTGCAATTGTTTGTTATTACCTTTGCTAAAAGTGACCTGCTTAGGTGATTCTTTATGTTTTATTCCCCTTTGCTAAAAGTGACCTGCTTAGAGGAATGTTTGTTTACCTTTGCTAAAAGTGACCTGCTTAGGTAATTGTTTGTTTTATTCCCCTGTGCTAAAAGTGACCTGCTTAGAGGAATGTTTGTTTACCTTTGCTAAAAGTGACCTGCTTAGGTAATTGTTTGTTTTATCCCCTTTGCTAAAAGTGACCTGCTTAGAGGATTGTTTATGTTATTACCTTTGCTAAAAGTGACCTGCTTAGGTAATTCCTTATGCTTTTATTTCCCTTTGCTAAAAGTGACCTGCTTAGAGGAATGTTGATGTTTTATTGCCTTTGCTAAATGTTACTTGCCTTGGTGATTATTTTAGGTTTCCTTCCCTTTGCTAAAAGTGACCTGCTTAGGTGATAGGTTTTCCTTCCATAGGTCCTGATGATAAGGTCCTAGTTCCCTGCGTGATTTCCCTACAGTGTTTAGGGTGGCGTAGGAGGTATTTACCCTTTACCAGTAGTTACTGGTTGGATGCTACATTTACTATTTCTGTGTTACAGTCATTATATGTTGATGTGCTAAGTGTTATACCTACAAGTATTATCTCTAAAAAGTGCATAACCCTGACAGTGGTCCAGGTGGCCCTGTCCTGTACATAATCCCTTGTAAATCTTGCCCGTGCCTGTTGGCACATTGTAAATTGTGTGTGTTATCTAATGTGTTTTTATTATTATAATACAAAGGCTATTTTTGATATAACCTTGTGTGGAGTTTCCTTTGTGGTGGGCCTAGGGTGTTGTCGCTGGGGTGCGCGCGCAAACGCTTTACACATCGCCTCCGAGATTAGCCTTGCTGCTCGCGTCACGTTACCTAGAGGGTGAGCAGGGGTTATCTTGGTGTGTGACTCCCTTGCCCTGACTTAGAAATGGTGATCCCTGACTGACTTTGGCGTGAGCGTTGGCCGGCCGGGGGTCCCGTTTCTAACACTCACCCTAATTGTCCTAGACCATAAGCGACAAAACAAAAAGGCATCCTAAAGGAAGGAAGCTTTCCAAGATTTTGAAATCTCTGACTAGACCAAGGGAATGCCATAAAAAATATCTCTTGCTCTGAGGAAGTGGGGGTAAAGGAAGCAGAGAGTATCAAGTCCTTCTATAGATGTAAACTGAAGACACTTCTATAAATATCCTGTGTGGTCGAGGGACTACCTTTTCGAGAAAGAATCTTAAAAAAGGCTCTTGACACCCAACCTTCTGTCTGAAGCAATGGCATCGAGGAAAATCAGTTTTAAAGTTCAATACTTTAAACAAAATGAAGGGAGAGGCTCTAAGAGGGACTGCTGTAGGAAATGCAATACCATGGGAAGGTCCAAAGAGGGGTTCTGAATCACTGGGCTTCTTAAAAGGAAACTTTTCAGGAAGCAGAAAGCCAAAGGTGAGACTTGGATAAAGAGTGACCTCTGAAAGCTCGAAGGCTTTAGGCCTTTGAAGTAGGCTGATGAATGGTGACATACCCTGAAACCGGTCCCAGGATGCTTGTTTCCGGTACACAGAGGACCTGATTTGACAGTTTGGTCTGGACTGTTCCCATGAGGCAAAGGGTCAAGACTGATTTGAATATGGCTGGATCCAAACTGCAGTGGCGTAATAGGCAAGAGAAAAATGGATTTAACCCAGATCTCTTGACGGGGGAGAATGTTTGAATCATTCAGCACTTCGTCCATCATTTGTTGCAGTTACACGTTCTTCTCCACAGCAGCAAATCCTTTACACTGGTCTTTTGCGAAAGGATTATCCAGCCACATGGCACTGTCTTCAGCTACAGTCCTCTGCCTCATAACACTGAAGATTTTTGACTTACATTTCAGAGAAATGTAAGGCAATTTAGCATGGGGCAGTGCAGCAAGGCACCTAGCTGTGCTTTCCTATGCTAAAGGTCAGGAATGCACCATATTTAAGCAATATGTTGCATTACTGTCCTTTTTGCCTGCGCTAGTGCAGTTTTGGCAGCCTAGTGTCAATGAAGGCACCATTGCACCATGGTGCAAGAGTGCCATTGCTGCAGCCGGGATTGTTTTGTGGAGGAATGGGCACATTCCTGGACGAAAACAATCCAAGAGGTGTTTTCCTCTTTTAATGTGTAGCACAGAGTAAGGCGAAACAGAGATTTATGAGGCCACTTAAAGCCCCACAAGGTGGCTGTGTGTGGCTTCATAAATCTTTATGAGATCCCTGCCTCACACATGTACCACTTTTCGTGGTGTAAAAGTGATGCAGGGCTCTAATAAATAATCCACTAAATCCGTACGCAGAAATCTTCACTGCTGCTTTGACTCAAGACTATCTGACGATGACACTCCCTCCTCTGACACCTCCTGCAACCTTGCCCCTCTGACTTTTACCATTTCAAAACAATGTTCTCATAATTTTTTTCAAGTCCAAAGGTAAGCGCTGACCTGGCATAATCCAGTTTTTGTATTCGAACCATGATCCACCCTTATTTTTCGACTTTGACCCGGTCTCATGCAACTAGATATTTGATGTTGGTGCTTGGATCTTGTAGGCACTAGCTTTTGCTAAAAACTTTAGAAATTATACTGATTGGAATTTTGTCCTATTTGAGTAAAATAATGTATTAACATGTAGACTATTTTTCTAAATTGGGGAATTTTCTCGTGCTGTATTTTCACTTTAGTACTGTTTCTGTGCTGAATAAACTCTTCCACTCTAAGTTAAGCCTGACTCCTTTTTGTGCCAAGCAACCCAGGGTTAGACACAGGTTAATATAGTGGCATGTTGTGGTATAGTTCACCCTGCAAGGGACTGTGGCTGTTGTTGGACTAGGCATCACACCCCAGTCAACCAAGACCCAATTTCTCACACAGGGCTTCTAAGTTTGAAGGTTGAACTCCATCATTCACATGATTTATCACCCAGTTTATATTCTGTCGAACATGAAACAGTAGAATAGAGCTACTGCTACAGAAACGCTTCTTGGGTTGAATTTGGCATAAACAGTGCAAACGTTCATAGTTTCATAGACAGTCCTTCTGTTCGTTTGAGAAAAGTACTCTTCTTTAGAATTAGCAAGCCCTTTGTGCACAGTATCAAACTTCTGAAGTATTTCCAGCATCAGAAAATCAGATCTTAATACTCTGTACATCAGGCACAATAAACTATATTCATAGCTACATTGATTAGTAAGTACATTTCTGCGATTGTTTCGAAGGAACCAAATTTGGAACAAAAATATTAGGACTCATTAATTTCTTATAAACAATATGTGACATGCATGGTGAAACTATCCAATTATTTATAGCTCTTACCTGTTCTGCAAAACATGACAATCATTTCTGCCAAACAAGTTACATGTAAGCGACATGTTTTCATTCGGTAAGTGAAATGTCCAGGCTTCCTCAGTACATGAGAAACAACAACCATTTTGCTAACCATTCACGCAGCCTGCAACAAATCTCACAATGATTGGAAAGAAATAGTCCCGAAGGTTTGAGAAATAAATTAAATATCACATTGAAATGTGTTTGTTGACATGTTCAGTTTTGCCTAACAAATCGTCCTGTAAAAAGTTATTTTGAATTTGTAAAATGTATCTTTTATTCACTTTCTTCGTTTTAAATGTTAATGTTTTGGCACCCATCTCAGTTTTTACTTTTTCCCCATTGAATATGTAAATTACATTGCTATCTTTGCTTCGAGAGTTAAAAACAAAAATAGAAAAAAATAAACGTGATGTGTGAAAACCTTGAAATAAATCTCAAATGTGTTTATTACAACAAACCCATTGCTGTGACACAAGTCGCTCACATAGACCAGTGAGTGAAGACCACATTTGCTGTCCCTCTCCGCTTCTAAAACGGTCAATTGAAGTATGTGCTGGCATCTGCAGTGTATGAATTATTTAGTCGGTGTTGCCAAGTTATTCACTTTTTCATTCTTCCTCATTTGAATTTGTAATTTTGTGTTATTATGCCTGATGTTTTCTGGTTCAAAACAAAAAAGACATTAGAGCGAGATAAATGTGTGGTACCGAAAACTTGACATACATAATATTCCCCCAAAATATGCATTACTTTGACAAAAGCAATTCAACGAGTGGGGTATAGATTTGATGCCCTTTCTATGCTCCTGGAACTTTCAAGTACAGAGGTGAATTATTTGTTTTCTTCCTTCGTGAAATATTCATTATTCACCAGGCTAATATATCAATTATCTAGTTGAGTGGAAGGGTGACTTAAATTCTAGCACGGTTTTGTTACAAAGATCTTAACCATTGAACATTTTGATTTCATATTTTAAAGTTGTTATGCTACTTTTTAGGGTTTAATTATAATCATTAACAAACTATAGAATATTAATGTGTTTTTTTACATTCCTTTACAGTGGGCCTGGATGGTAAAACACATCTTCATTGCACCAAATAATACAAACTACATGGTGCCATCACATTACAGGCAATATTAAATGGGTAAACAAATATAGGGCCTGATTATGAGTTGGGCCCAGCGGCGCAGGCTCAATGCCACCTCTGCTGCGCCAAAGCTGCGCCAGGACAGCCAACCATATTACGAGTTGAAAATGTGCAACTCGTAATACGGTCTGCGGTCCTTTGGCAGTTCACATGGATCTGGGGGAATTATAGACAGGGGGGGCAGATGTTGTGCCAACCTGAATGTATCCCCATGGTGTGGGGAAATGGTAGCCTGTAGGGCCCCCTTTGTTCTTGCACCACAAGCTTTTTAATGTGGGGGGGCTCTGCCATGAAAAGGCTGGCAGTGCAAGAACAATGTGTTGTTATGCTCCTGCGCCACCACAAGTCTGGCAGTTGGAGGACTACCAGACTTGTAAGCAGGCCCTCAGCCTCTAGCAACAAAAACTGAGTTGTAAAAACAGATGCTAATTTACCAATTGTTCCATAACTTCTTCCAACTACCTGTGCTGCCACACCAGTAAGAAGAATCATCAACAATTCCTTTACTTCAGGAATATTTCCAGGAGGCTTAATAAGGTTATACATATACCCAATACTAAAGAAAACAAACCTTAACCTGCATAACCAGAGCAACTATAGACCAATTGCAAATAGACCTTACCTGGGCAAACTGATCCAAAAAGCAGCATTTGCCCAGATGTCACAACTTATTGAAGATAATTCCATACATTCAGACTTCCAAACAGGATTCCGTCCATGAAGAGGAACAGAATATGCACTCATTTCCATCTGGTCTTTATCATCTCACCCATGCTTTTTAACATCTACATGAAGTCACTCTCACATGCTATGGCTATGCCAAAGACACACAAATACTTCTTAAACTGGAAAGCCCCAAAGGCATAGGAAAAAGAAAATCAAAAAATGTCAGTTGCCTCAGAGCCAGTTGATTACTGGATGACATGGAGCCATCTAAAATTGATTGCTTCCAAAACCGAAATACTCACGTGGCTTGACGATTGAGAACACCCCCTAAAGTGTCAAAGGAATTAAGAAACCTCAAAATTACCATGGACTTGATCCAGTGCCCCTAAGGAAAAACTGTCTCACCAATGCTACCCAACACCACAATACTTACCATTAATCATAAATCACTCACATAGGCCCATATACTAACGAGACAATTTCTGGGCGACTGAATCATGTGACCTAATTAAACAGAACTATTCACAAACTATTTACATATTTATATGCAACTGCAGTTTATAGTTTCTCACCATGGTTTTAAACTTATATCACTTTAATTAAGTCACTTAGGTAAATGGATCAGCTGATGGTAACTAGACCATGAATAAACAAGACCAGCTTGTCATTTCAAGATCTAATTTTATTAGCTTTATTATTAAAAAAAAGGGCATTTTCAAATAGATATCTTTATTTTATTAGCAATAATGAAAGCAGCATTTATTAAGGGGAAAACATTTTAGACCGACACTTCAAAGGCAAATCAATTAGCATGAATTAAAGAAATGAATAGTTTCCAATCTCTAAATTCTATTTCCCTGTCTATAACTCGCTCCACCTAAAAAGAATAATCATTAAAGTCTGCTTTCCTTACGTGCGCCAAAGAGTCCAACAGCACGACACGCCCTTGAGGAATCCGAAAGCGAGAAGCGCCCTCCTGCCCATGGAGCCAAGTTTTATACCTTTCTGACTAGCTAATCTTCTCTAAATTGTACACTTTTCTTTGCCATCCAGTGTCCTCATTGGCTGACTTATGTCAGTTCATATTGTGTCATCACCGTTCTCCAAGCCTAGATCGGGCTTTTCTTAGAGTCCATTGTCCTTTACTTTCGAGTCACGCAGCTTCCTTAAAAATGTTACTTTACTCTCGAGTTACAGTACATGACTTCCTTGGCTTGGCTATCTTGCAGCTTCCTGTCCTTGAATCTTTCTCTCCGAGAGCACGTTTAGCACAATTTATTAAATTTGCTTTCACTGACAAAACTTGTCAACGTGGTAAAAGTTTCCGCTTCTGTGCAAGGCTCTTTCTGGACAGGATTTGAAAACGCCATCTTTTCACAGGCCTTAAGCCTCTTTCAGAAACTATTGTTCAAACAAACACAAAACATTAATTAATTAAAGAATTGAGACCCATTCTGTACCCACCCCCTTTGCTAATTATTAACCCAATAATTTATGTTACCTAGCTGTGCACACAAAGCTGCATTTTATATCTACCTTCTTCTTTTAGGCCGCAGGATCCTCCACGAGCTTTTGCCACAGAAAAGACATAAAGACATAACATAAGCACACAAATAAGCACATGCCATTAGTTAAACAGCCGCATTTAATACTGACAAAGACAATAGACAAGATTAGTTTATTATTTTCTACGCACTTGCATTTGCAACATAAAGCACATAAGTTAGTCCCTCGTGTTTCTTGTGTATATGCATTTTAAAACTATGTTGGTTAATATTTTTCATCACATATTAGTTAATACGGTTACAGTTTTATGGAAGTTTAACTTTGCGAGTTTGAACGAATTTTCATTCAGCATCTCACTCCATCAGACTCCAAGCTATCAATGAGTGTCCAAGTGGACAAACTAGCAAGATCGGGCTTCATTACTATAAAAACTCTGCAACGCATCTTTCCCCACCTGGGATTTCCACACATGGTCCAGGCTACTATCTCTCTTCTTCTGTCTAAACCTTGGTACAGGGATAGTCTCTATCATGGATCATCTTTAACACCTATGAAATGACTACAACATATTCAGAACTCTGCTGCTAGAAAACTCTGACATATGAAGCCACAAGCCCACCTTTCCCCTGCCTTGAAGGCCCCACATTGATTACCGGTTGCCAGAAGATCCACACTCAAGCTTCTTTGTATCACCCGCAAAGCGATACATGGAATGGATACACTCTTCATCATGATAAATTCACCAAATACATTCAACAAAGGAACCTCAGCTCTAGATTGGCACCTCGCCTCAAAATCCTACAATACAAGAAAAAAACATAGGTGGTACATCCTTCTCTGATCAAGCGGCCAAACTATGGAACTCTTTACCCCCAAACATAGGATCCATGGATAATTGTCTTATCTTCAGAAGACTACTCAAGATGTAGCTCTTCCCTACATAAACACTATGCTCAAACATAAATAAACAGCATATCCCTGTGTATATAAGCATTTATTTGAATTATATATGTGTACCTAAGTATGTGTACTGTTTGTATAAATGTTTATAAATATATAGATATTTGCTAATTCTGCTTAACGAAGGTAGATATTACTTATGGCAAAATTATTCTGTGTTTAACATGTATATAGGTCACTGTATGAAGAAGTACATTTTTATCATAACTATTCATCTACAATTGCTTCACTATTGAATTAAAAAAATAGTACAAAAACAAATAAATTAGCTTCAAGTACAGCAACATTTGAAAGTCTGAGATGAATAAATGAAACTTAAATCTAGATATATTAACTTAATTATACATATATACCTTCCATGTACCTACGTTCCTCTATCTTCTTTACTTTACTCTTAATTCAGCATCTCCAATGCACTACCCTTTATCTCATCCTATACCTCTCTCAATATTTCCTCTCCCTCCACTCTCTGACTCATCCCAAACTTTATTCTACTACTTTCTCCAATTAATTACTCTATTTCTCACCCTATACCTCTCTCAATATATCCTCCATCTCCAGTCTGACTCATTCCAAACCCCATTCTACTACTATGACCCCCAAAATACCCCTTTCTAGACTCTGCCCTTCTCTACCCCTCCTTGCATCATCTCAAACCTCTTACTAGTCAGATCTCCCAAACAAACCTTTCGAAATCCTTCCATCTGACTCTCCCCCTCCCCTCTACTCATCCCAGATCTCCTCCTGCAGCTATGATTTCCAAACAAACACTTTCTAGACCCTTCCCTATCTATCCCTTCGCTATCCTTTTCAGTCCAACTAACATACTCACATGTCCACTGCTCCAATTAATTTCATACTTCCCCGTACTAATTCACCACTAATCCTGTTTGGGTTCGGGAGTAGCCTAATACTCTCTGAAAAGTGCTTTGATGCCTCATATGGGGTAGAAGCGCTATATAAATGCAAACCTTTCCCACTTATATCCCTCCACTATCCTTTTTCAATCCAATTAACAGACTCACACGTTCACTACTCAAATTAATGTCATATTTCCCTGTACTAATTCACCACTAATCCTTTTTGGGTTCCGGAGTTGCATGCTACTTGCAGAAAAGCATTTAGACGTTTTGAATGGGGTAGTAAGTGCTATATAAATGCAATTACAATAACTAAAAAATGTCCATATCCTTTGTTTTCGCTCAAAAATTATAAGAACAACTATATGTGCTGAATTTAAATTTTTGTTTAGAAGAATTACTGTTGGTGATTTCTTTTTTCTAGGTCCAAGAATAACCTGCATAATGACACATGATAGGTTATGGTTTTCTATAAGGTTATACATTTATGATCACATCTGATACATTATGTAAGACATATTTGAAGTATATCAATCATGCTAATTCAATATTCAGTACCAGATATTCATGACCTGATTCACAAAGCTATATATTGTGCATCTATGTTCATTTTTAGAGTGCAAATTGCTTGACTTAGGAGTTTAAAGTAGTGTCTTGTAAATTGATTTACTTGCATGGAATGTCACACCAATATGGTATAGGGTGGTTAAGCTGCTCCCGGGGGCAAGGTGTGATCATTTCAGATCTTGAATACCATGAGTATTGGTTGAACACTGACACATTTTCATGCAATTGTGATTTTGTGGGTCCTCTCAGAGGTTTTAAAGGGCATTCCCATTCTGGATATGGTCAATGATTTACTCACATCAAGGTCAGAGTAAAAAAAATGGTAATGGGGAAATGCTAACAGTTGTTATGTGAAATTCCCGAGATTCCGCCAATACACCACGTTGTACGTCACGTTATACATTTACAGCAAACATGCCATTACAGTGAATGCACATTTACATCAGAACATGAGCGGCTGCTGGTTATAGTGCTTTTGTTTTTTTACAAAATGGGTTCTCACATCAAACAATGACGCATTATTGAATTCATGTCAAAATATATTGCTATGTGAAGGATTTCCATTTCACATTATTTTGCATAGCAAATTATGCATAATTACGGGAAAGCACATTTTGAGAACTTCTAACATCCCTAATATTAACCTCAAAATTGATTGCAGTTTAGGTAGGGGTTCTCCACACAAAACGTTCACAGTTTCAGAGGAGTACAGATATCATAAATCGATATCCAAACCAAGCTATAAATCTAGAGGTGTACATTCTGTGAATTGGACACTCATGGCCATATTTACTAATCTTTCATGCAATGCGTGGCAGCAAGAGAAATGCTCCATATTAGCAAAGATATGGAGAATTTCTGCTCTCTCCTAGTGCTGGCGGACTGTGTGCTGCCTAGTCCCAAAGCACACACCATTGCACAGTAGTGCAAGAGTGCCTGCGTTGTGGGCACTATTAGACGTATCAGCCATAGAGTAGTCTTCCCCTAAACTTTTTGCCTTCACCCCTCCTATTTTTGATGAATTCATTTCTTTGGACCCTGGACCTCTGTGCACTTTATCACTGCTAACCAGTGTTAAAATGCTTGTACCTTCTCACATAAACATGGTAAAACTTACTTTCAGCTGTGCTATACCATGTACCCAGGGCATGTAAATTAAATGCTGCTAGTGGGCATGTGCACATATTGTGTTACAAACTTAAGTAGCCCTTTCAAACATGCCCCAAGCCTGCCATTACAGCTGAATGCATTGTTAAACTGCCAATTTGGCCTAGCAATAGAACCCCCTTGTAAAGTCTTTTACTCTCTTTTTATTGCATATACATCACCCATAAGGTAAACCCTAGGTGTCCCATAGGGCATTTTACATTGTAATTAAAAGGTTGGATATGTACATTTAAGATTTACTTGTCCTGGTAGTGAAAAACTCCTTATTTCGTTATTCGATAATGTGAGGCCTAGCTCTACCTTATGATAACATTGGGATGTCCTATTACATTTACTACGTGCTAACTTTTGATTGGTTACTGGTAAGCATTTAATGTTTGTTGCCTGAGAAGTTGTAATAGAAAATCCTCTTAAGTGGGAAAGTTGGATTTTAAGTTACAGTTATGAAAATGACACTATTGGAAAGTTTGCATTTTCATGCCCTAAACTATTTGATGCCTACAGCCTTTCCTGGGTCACATGACTGGGTATAGTCGGCAGTTGGACTTTGTTTATTTCTGCCGTTGAGCCATACAATAGAGGGACTATGTGTGCCTTGATGGGTCATCAACTGGCCAAATGCGAGGGTGGAGCTAAGAGCAGCCCCACTTGCAAATGAATAGGCTGTGTTCTGCCTACGCACATAATACTTTTCAACCATGCATTGTTCATGTAGCCAGCTTGGAGGAAGGGCAGTAGAATCTGGGAGCTTCAAGCTCCTTAAAGGGAATTCTCTAGAAATAGCTTGTGCTTGAAAAAAGTCAACATGTATAAAAAGGGGATCCCCAGGCCCATTCTTCATTACACCTTTGTACCTTTTGGAAAATTAGGAAGGACTGCTGAGCTGTTCTGAAGTACTACCACTATGTTGCCCTTCTGCCCTGCTACCTGCATCTTGAACCCAGGACCATCACAGTGACTGCAAGGGCCAGTTGGCTGGCCTCCTGATCTGAAACTCAGAGACAGATCAGGCTCCAGCAACCTTGAGCCCAGCACTTGTACTCTGCCAGCTGTGAGTCCTGTCCCCCTGAGCAGCGCCACACCTGTCCTGGACCCTTGGAAGTGGGCCTGAAGGTGCTTGCAGAACCAAAATAGCGTATCACAACACCTCACAATACTACAATAACCGCTGCATAATGCATCCCCGATTCAGGACCTTGCATTATCACCCAGCTCCTCAGAACTGTTACTGCATCACCACACATGGACATTGCACCACCAGTGCACTAAATCACTGCTGCATGACGTACCTGCCCGCATGGACCTCACATCGCCCCTGCAGCCTGAAGCATTCTCAATGCAGGACTTCGTATTGCTCTGCAAGAAGGATTTAAGGCGCTTTTGTCCAGCAGGTGGTCTAAACTTGTGACTTTGTCCAGGTCCGACTCAACCAGATAGCCACAGTTGACGCTTTGTGCTTTTTGAATGGTGTTTTACTATTTGAAGTGCTGCATAAATACTTTCCACATTGCCTTTAGGTTAAGCCTGACTGCTTGGTGCCCAGCTACCCAAGAGTTAAACACAGGCTAATTTGGGGTTTGCTTGTGACTTCACCATGAAAGAAATTGTGGCTGCTACTTGAGCAGGTTTTTACCCCCTCAACCACCAACCCCATTTCCAATAGGCTGCATTGGTTTTGTGCAGGAAGGCACACCCTCCTGCCCAAAAACAATCCAAAGAGGCATTTCCTTTTTCCATTTTCTCTGAATGCAGCACACATGTAAAGAGGAAGTAGCGAGGAGAAATATCTTATGCCAAACTGGGGAAGGCGAGGCATTTTGATGCATTGGTAAATCTGGGAATGCGCCCAAATCCCTGGGTAGAGGCATGGGATTGCTCATGCAATAACTATGAAAACCTCCCAGCTTGATATGTAACATACGCAATGAAAGTTGCTGCATTGTGTTACATTTCATTATAAAGTCACGCAAGGTGGCACAAATTGCGTGGCTTGTAGGTATACTTAAGCATTTTTGTTGTCCTTGCATCGCCTTGCACAATGCAAGGACAATGCAAAGACTTGATAAATGTGTGCCTCAATACTGCCAATATCCGGAAATTACAAGAGACTATGGCTGCTGGGTAAAAAGTGAAGACAAAAGTACAGGGGTAAATTGTGTGTGTCACAAATACACATGGCAAGCCGCGAGGTAGGAGTGGACAAATATTTTTGCAAATAATCCAGCAAAACTCCCAACATATCGTGTTCAGGTAGACCGGGCAGTGGTAAACCAAATAACTCAATAACATGGTTTTGTCTCACACTTGGGCTGCATGAGCCAGGTTCAATATTTGGTCTAAGGGAAGTGTGTAGTGTGTAATGATATAACAACTCAAACCATAGTTACAACATTTAAAAAAAATAATCCAAATCTAGTTTGTAAAATTGAAACATTCATTAACTTTCTAGCCCAAATATACTGTAGTAAGCTGATCAAAGGAAAATGAAGAAAGGGTTTAAACCACAATATTGAAAGCCTGTAGGAATAACTGTTAAGATAACGGTTCATGAATTCAATACTAT
This sequence comes from Lissotriton helveticus, assembly GCF_964261635.1. NCBI lineage: Eukaryota > Metazoa > Chordata > Amphibia > Caudata > Salamandridae > Lissotriton > Lissotriton helveticus. The sequence goes on along the minus strand of NC_136071.1, from coordinate 698,959,513 downwards.
GGTAGGGGAAATATTGAAAATGTCATAAAAATTGTCACTGTAGTTATTTTTTGGTAGGGCTATCCTAACAGACAGGCTACATCAATAGTGCAAGTGGATGAATATGGATTTAGAGTTTTCCAAGAGAAAAAGCATTATGTAAGACTTGTGTGGTGCTCTCCAGTGGTTAGTGTCTCAAGGTGGTATCCAACATGGTTTCTGTAAGGTGGATAAACTGTGCATGGCTTCACATTGGAGAGAATTGCAGAAATGTTGTAAATTAAATAGAACACTTTAGGTTGATTACCTTATTAATACGGAGTAGCATGTCTTGGTGAGTGGATACCAATGTCTCTCACAATCTTTCTATACACGGCCAGTTACAGGCCTTGGAGCATAAAAGTTGTTAATTCAAGGAATGCTCCATGCTAGTCTATGGATCCTCTGTTTTTCCTTGACTGCCAGTTATCAGACCATTGGATATTTTGGCAGTAGGAGCTTAAACAGCTCCAGGGTTTCTAACAGTAGGCAGAGTACCCCCTTTACATTGGTGTTTCCCTGTTCTGGTAGGCAGGTTATCTCAGATGAGGTCAGATGAACATGTCTCTTCTTTGCTTCCTGACCCAGGAAGTTCTTCTTGATGCAAAACTCCAAGGGCCTCATTTATGAGAAATTACACATCGCTGTGTTAAAGCAGTGATGCGTCACTTCTCAGTGCGCACTTCTTGCGACATAGCTGATTTATCATATTTAATGTATGACGCAGCATGTCGTAAGACGTTACAGATACGTTTGTATTTCTGACGTATCTGTAAGTGCAAAAGTGACGCATTGCTGGAGTGTGTCACAAAAGTGACGCAACTCCAGCAATGCGTCTTTTCACTTGGGGCAAGCCCCATGTGAAAGGGCCTGCGTCAGTCTTACACCTGCTGTGAGGCAGGTGCAAGATTTTGACGCAACGGTGTCCTAAAAGTGACGCAGTGAAATCTCATAGATTTCACTGTCACTTCTACGAGGCTTTTTGAGGGGGAACGCCCACCTGCATACAATATACCTGCTGCAGGTATAATGTAGCGCAGGGGTTTACAAAGTGACGCATCTGCTTAGATGCGTCACTTTGTAAATAGTGCGCAACAGGAGGCATGTTTTACGCCGCCGATGCGTCACAAAAAGTGACGCATCGGAAGCGCAAAACTGACTCAAGGCCTCATAAATGAGGCCTCAAATATTTTCAGTACAGCCAATTTGGCATTTTACTGTGAAAGGCCATGCAACAGTCAAACTCACACATCACCCTTTCTCCAAATTACATAATGTTAAAGCATGGTACATGGATGCAAAGGGTTATTTACCCCTTTTCCCCGCCATTATTGTAGCTAAGGCAAAGTTTTTTTTAAAGGTAAAGTAGGAGGAGGAAAAGAAGAAACAACTGGGCTTAGAGCCACTTTTCTTGCTGGGAAACAACCATTATAACGCGGTCATTACAACGCACTACCTTTACAACACAGCTGTTACAACGCAACTGTCTTTACATCGCATGCCATTACAACGCATGCCATTACGACGCATGTCACTACAACACATGCCATTACAATGCATACCATTATAACACATGGCAATACAACACATTATTAGATAAGTAATGGGGATTTTTTCATTTTAGGTTGGCATGCATTGTAAAATCATGTGTTGTAATGGTAGTTGCGATGTAAAAACTGCATTGTAAAGGCATGCGTTGTAATTGTTTGGGTTATAACGTCATATACTCTTTCTTGCCAGATGCCTCGGTCCTTTCATCTAGGTTAGTAATCTTCAGTGACATTTCAAAAGACGTTGCAGAAAAGGTAACTAATATTGAGATGTTACAATTGAGGGGTATTTTACCAACGGCACAAGTATTGGTAGGATTATATAACTGAAGTAATCAAGTCGCTGATAAAAAAAAGTATCTAGAAACACAATTTCAATAAACTAATTTCAGATTCAGGAATATAGTGTAAAACTACACATACCTTGCAGATATTGGTTACCTCAGGTACGTTCACCCCGTGAGAATTTTAGCGCTGAATAGCAGATGTTTATTGTTACCCCACTCAATAGTACTCATTTTTCCGACCTAAGAAGAATGAAATACTGAGTGGACCCGCTGAAATTTAAGCCTGTGACCATGAGGTCAAACGCAGGCCACTGCAATGGGCGCATTAGTCTACTAAGCCACCAGATTGCTATCAAATACACTAACCTGTAGGCATCTGTTTTTTTGAGTGCAAGGCCCATCAAAATGGCAAAACGAGATGCATGGAAATAAACAATTCTAACTGCCTTTTCAATGCATTACATTACTTTGCTGATATTCTACACACATGCACTGGTATCCTTTTTAGGTGCACGTTTAAGTAAGAAATATCCTGTGTACAGACTAATTCTCCACTCTAATGTTAGGCCTCACTTTCTCACCACTATTCTGTACGTGGAAAAGGGTTTTGTCCTTTGTAAGAGAAGCATTTAACGGCTGAGATACATATAAGCACCAGTAACCACTCGACGTCTAATACGAGTGGGCATAAAAGTAGAAATGATGGGGTTCACATCCCCCAGACGTGCCCCTTATACGACAGTACCGAATTGACCAAAGAACTGTGGACTCAAGGGGAATCTATGAGTGACGCTCCAAATAGAATGCAAAAACACATTTTAAACTGTTCATCATTCTAGAAAAATCATAGTTAATTCGCTTGACTCAGTAAATCAAAGGTTTTAAATGTAGGTGTTTGAACGAAATGTATCTTTTAAATATCCTCCTGGTTGTCAAATGTGCAAAGTTGGATATGTAATTTTATGCCTTCATTTTCACATTCTTAAACTGAATTCAGCAGGCTTACAAATCCCTCTGAATTGTAGTGTCTGCAGCATTTTTTTTCATGTTATATGCAATTTAAAATGTACCCAGGGTATTTAAATCATTGTAACTATAAACGTAATGTCAAGCTTTCCTTCAATCAGTTGATCCTCAGCTCCGGATGGGTCCTATTTCTTGCAATTAAATCAGTTATAAAAAATATGTAGCATAATTGTAGCATCGGTGGGTTTTCATCTAGACAAGTTTGATTTTGTCTACAAAAATATGAACGACTATGTTCTGAAAAAAGTAGCTCTTAGTGAGTTTGTTACTATTTTAAAAGAAATGATAACCTGTATAGTATACTTTTATGATTTTTAATAATCGAATAAAGTGGTTTTGACTGACTGACTGACTGAGTTTGTGGGTAGTTCCACAACGTTTTGAAAGACATTAGTTTCATGACATCATATTTTACACATTCCAGTGGTGATACCGGTCAAAAAAACATGTACAATTAATTGACTGTTTTCTTCTTTTGACTCAGTTGGAAAGATGCCCTAAGGGTTTTTTACTTGCTGAAAGTTCTTATTAAGTAGGGTCTGGATCAAGAGCTGCTGGGAGACATATGGTTGCAGGACAAGTAGGACACATATTTTGGTTCACTATATTGGTTTGTAAACTGCAGTTCAGAGTCAATAATTAGCACATATAATAGCGAAGCTCAATATGGGCTTAGAGGCAAATGGATTGCAACTCATGGTCCTAAAACACCTCTTTAAGAATGCATCTATGTTAGCCCTGTTTTCACTATACATCAGGATGTGATACGCAAGTACGTGAGAGGGTACTCCCGAAGGTACTACTTCATATGCACATACATACGTTTGTGAATTTGCTCCACAACATCTCAAATGGGAATTGCTGGAAATTGGGTTCCAGGATGACTAGGTATAAGCCCTGGTCAAGCAGTAACCACAATCTTAGTCAAGGTAAGGCACAAGGACACCCTAAATTAACCTTTCCTCACTCTCTGGTAGCTTGGTACAGAGCAGTCAGGCTTAACTTTAGAGGCAATGTGTAAAGTATTTGTGCAACTCTTCAAACAGTAAACCAGTAAAAACACTACACAATAGGATTCCACACCAGGTTAGCAAAATATAGCTTAATTGTATAAATAAAACAAGACCAAAATGACAAATATCCAATAGAGAATTTTTAAAGAATAAACTGTAAAATAGCAGTTAAAAGCATAACGTGCTAACTGGGATATCTGGTTACGCTGCACTGGGTCAATTACAAAAGTTCAGGCTAACTGTGATGGAGTGCAGGTTAAATACAGTCCCAGGTTTGTCCTGCTGAAGTTTTACCTTCTCAAGTTATGTGCCAGGAGTCCCGATAGTAGGGGAAAAAAGTTTTGCCGGGAGCAAGGATAGCATCACTGGCCGTCTTGGCCCAAAGAGCAGGCTGGCTGTCACAAATGGGTGGGCTGGAGCCTCATGGTAGCGATCCACATGGGTGGATGATACTGGCTGCGGGTAGAGATGAAATTGGGGCAGTACACTCTGATTCTATGTGCAAGCTGCAAGGTTCTGAAGCAAATGGGCCTGTTCGCGAAGAGCCCAAAATCTCAAGATCGCCAACAAGGGCACCTCTTGGGTATCAGAAGCTTGTTGAAGTCGGGTCCAGGAGCTGTGGGGAGCCTGTTATGTCCCTGAGACTCAGATCAGGAGGTCAGGAGACAAGCCCTTTGAGTCCCTCTATGATCTGCATTCAAAATCGATTCCAGGTCCAGTTCTTCTTCTCCGGGAAAGAAGGCAGAAGGCAGCAGGGCAGCACAGGACTCCTTCAGAGTCGCTGTCCAGTAGAGTGACAGTCCCTTTACCAACACAACAGTTCTTCATCCTGGCACAGTATCCACAGGTCCTGAGATGTACTGGAGTGGTGGTGTCTGAGGTCCAGCACTTATACCCACTTGTGCCATTGAAGTGATGGAAGCTTCAAAGAAATGTCTTTGAAGTGTACAGAGCCCCTGTTCTTGGTTCCCTAACTCCAGAATCACTTCAGGGGTATGAGCAGCACTTTGTATGTGGACAGGACACAGCCTACTCAGGTGTAAGTAAGTCTGTACACAGGTCCTCCCTCCCATCCTGCCAGGATAGCCCATCAAGTCATAGCTACTCTTGTCTGTGGCTGTAAAGGAGGAATACACAAAGCCCAGCTGTCAACTACCTCAGACATGTTATCAGAAACAGGCAACAGACACCAAATGGTTAAAGTAGGAAAATGCCAACTTTCTAAAAGTGTAATTTTTAGAGTTACAATTTAAAATCCGACTTCACCATCAGTTGTGATTTCAAATTATGATTCCAGAGACACCAAACTTAAATCAGGTTTGTCCTCTCATTTAGAATTTACACTTATAAAATGCAATAAGGTGATCCTAATGTTAACCTACGGGAGATATAGACCTTGCAGTTTTGAAAAACAAATGTATCACTATCAGAACAGGTAAAACCAAAAAGTACATGTCCTGCTTTTTAAATGCACTGCACCCTGCCCTTCAGCTATACAGGGCCTACCTTAGGGGTGACTTATATGTATTTAATAAGGAAGGTTTGTGCCTAACAAGAAGTTTAACTTGCTGGCTCGACAAAAACTGTTTAAAACTGCAGATACAGGCTTTGCAAGGGAGGATTGAGACATGTTTAATGGACTAATAAAGAGGGTGGCACACCCAGTGCTCCAGACCCACTATTAGCAATTCATTTACAGGCACTGGGCACATGTAGCACACTTTACTAGGGACTTATCAGTAAATGAAATAGCCCTAAAGCTAGCAAAAATGGAGGTCTGAAGGCAAAAAATCAGGGGAAACCACGCTAAGGTTGGCAGTTCTAACACGTGTTCCCCACTGCTCAACAAGGGGAGAGCTAGCTGGCCCCTTGTAAGGTTCAATTCACTAAGGCAGATGAACCTGGAGAGTCCATCAGCATTGGTATGGTCTGTTCCAGGATGGTGTTCCACCAGAAAGTCTTTTCCCTGTAAATAAATGGACTACAACAACAGTTTGGGACTCTCATCCCTCATCTGCATTAACCATCTGATGGGTCTGCAGTCTGTTTGAACCTGAAAATTAGTATCAAACAGGTATGGTCTTACCTTCTTCATGGTCCAGACCATAGCAAAGGCTTCCCTCTCTATTGCACTCCAGCTCTGTTCCCTGGGAAGTAACCACCTACTGATGAAGGCCACAGGTTGATCCAGGGCCTTTTCATTTAGCTGTGAGAGCACGGCCCCTATGCCATGCACTGAGGCATGTGTCTGTACAATAAATTCTTGTGATAAGTCTGGGGCCTTGCAGAATTTATTTATTTATTTATGCGTTTTTATATAGCGCGGACTTTACCCGAAGGTGTCAGAGCGCTTCACAATAGGAACAGAACTGTTACATTAGAACATTACAGGTGAGCAAAATACAAAAGCAAACGTTACATTAAATGAAGCAAAAATGACAATCGTGAGCCAACAAAATACAAGAGGTAGCAAACGGTGCATTACAAAAGTGACAATCGTGAGCCAACAAAATACAAGAGGTAGCAAACGGTGCATTGCAGGAGGAAAAAGTGACGTGTGCAGGTTAAAATAGCGTACAAAATAAACATAGAGGTATAATACTGCAATATATGGATGACACTCAAGCACAAAAACAATCGTTACGTAGGCAGTGGTGGCACTTGTGCAGGTATCGAAAACAAACAAAAGTAAGAGGTAGAAAACAGTGTGTTACAAGAGAAAGTGACGGGTGCATGTTACACACGAGTCCCAAACACAGGTAGAAGGATAATACTGCAATAAATGGCAGACTCTCAAACCACAAGAACACACTTGGAAGACAATTCCATAGTCATGTAAATTAGATTTTTCAATAATTGAAGGGCTTCCTTAAGATAATAGAGAGGGCATGGATTACATTTGGAAGTATCTTTGAAGGAGGAGAACTTTGAGGTCAGTTTTGAAGGCCTGGGAGGAGGTGGTGGTCTGGAGCTGAGGCGGAAGTGAGTTCCAGATTCTCACTGCGCTGCCTGAAAGGGATTGGGCCATCGATCTTTCCTTCTTGAAAGTGGGAGGTTCAAGCAGTAGATTTTCCGCATTTCGTGATGGCCTAGAGCCTCCAGAGAGTTTCAGTTTATTCGCCAGGTAGCGCGGAGAGGAGGAGTGCAAGGCTTTGTGGGTGATGCAGGGAGTCTTGTAGATAGCTCCAGCCTCGATGGGAAGCCAGCGGAGGCAGCATAACATGGGAGTGATGTGGTCGCTTCTTTTGGCCCCATAAATGAAACGAGCTGCTGAATGTAGAACAGACTTCTCCTCCTTCAGCATGTCAAAAGCAATCTGACACGCCTCTGGCCAGATCACGTGATGTGGGTGATTATTGGAAGTTAGCTCTGTCAAGGGGGCAACAATTGTGCCATATCCCTTAACATATCTCTTGTAACGGCAGGTGTGGCAGAAGAAGGCTCATACCTCTGTATGGGTCTCCCAAGCCAGAGTGGTTTCAATTTTGACCTAGAGGGGCTACACCTTGTCTCCTCCCACTTGGTAACCCAAGTATACCACTGAACGCTGCCCTCTCTGGGACTTACTGGCCTTGATAGCTCTCTGTAGATCCTGATGCACTTACTTGAACTAGAACTGAAGACTGCAATGTCATCCAAGGAGGCAAAATTGAAGTTCTTCAACCCAGCCAGGACATGGTTGACCAAACTCTGGAAGGTTACAGGGGAGTTCTTCAACCTGAAGTGCATTTCCCGTAACTAAAAGATCCCTTCTTGGGTTGAGATTGCAAACTTCTCCAGTATCCTGACGTTAAGTCAAATTTGCAGAGGAACTTGGAAATTCCTGGCCAATATATGAGCTTATCAGCTTGGGGAACAGCATGTGCGTCAGTCTTTGTGACTGCATTGAGGCCATGGTAGTCCACACAGAACCTAAGTACGGGTGTGACACATGGAGGGGTGTCTTAGGGACACACACACCACTGGGATTGACCAAGGGCTGTTTGAGGGCTCAATAACCCCTACCAGTAGCATCTGGGAGGCCTCCTACTTAATGCTGGCTCTCACCTTGTCCAACAACATATAAATGTAATTCTTCACAGGCAAGTTGTCCCCGGTATCAGCATCATGGGTACACCATGTACTGAGCACTAGGGTAAGGAAGAATAATGGAGCCAACTGCCCCAGCAACTGGTGGCATTCTCTCTGATGGTCTAGGGTCAGTGTAGGAGAGAGGCTAACACCTTCTACTAACCCATACTGCTCCTTAGACGTAAGGAGGTCAGGGAGAAGTTCATTCTCCTTTTCTACCCCATCATCAGTAACTAGGACCATGGTTAGCTCGGATCTCTCAAAGTGGGGTGTCAGACGATTGACATGAAGAATCCTCAAAGGGTTCTGTGGAATCTTGAGATCCACCAAGTAGTTGGCATTCCTCTGGCGCTCCTTCACCTCATAAGTCTCAGACCAGTGGTCTTGCATTGAGCTGAACTCTACTGGCTCCATCACCCACACTTTTTCAACAGGTTGAAACTCAACCAGAGGGGCATTCAGGTCATAACGTCATTACATGTCCTCCTAGCTGGCTTCCAGAATCTCCTGAGGGAGTTTCTGGAAGCACGTCTGGTTGCGGAGTGCCAGCATGAAGCGGACCACATCCAGGGAGGCTTTTCTGGTAGCTTGCTCCAGGCCCTCCTTCACCAAACTGAGAGGTCCTCTCACGGAGCGCCCCAAGACGAGAATGAAACTGTTGCCCATGGCGGTCTTGGGGTCTGGAGGCCCAAAAATGCTGAGGCCCACCGTTTCAAAGTGGGTGCCAATGTCAGGAAAAGGTTGCAGCGGGGCCTTGCACTTCCCCTCTGACTTGTCACTAGCCTGGAAGGTAGGACTTGACCTGCAATATGCATCTGAGGCCTTCCCCATTTGAGGCCATTAAAATGGGCAACCAAGTCTGTTGAAGGTCTTCTGTCTCAAATGACCTTCCAGGGGTACATCATGAGCCAGCTCCAATAGGAAGGCCAAATTGCACTGGGAGACCAACACATGGGTTGCACCAGGCTTAGAAGCCTTAGGCTCACTATACAGGAGACCATTCTCCCAGTATATCAGGCATTTACCAAAGGCGTCACCAGCTGCCTGGGTCATGGCTTGCTGTGATAGACCCACAATAGTAGAACATCTCCTTTGTACCTTGCAAAATTCCTCCTTGGTGGGACCCACTTCCTGCTGCCTGTTGGCCAGCTCAAGCCGGTTCCCCAGTTTAGCTAGATCCTCCCTTATAGGTTCCATGTTGTCCCCCTCATCCTTCTTCTGATGGGGACCATGCCCACCCTTGTGGTGATCCCCCAGATAACTTATTATGGACCCTGGTGCTGACCCAGCGATCCACCTCCTTAGCAAGCTCCATGGGGTCAGAGAGCTTACTGTTAATCAAGTGTTGATGCAGATCTACCAAACAAAGACTGAACATGTGCTCCATTACAATCAAATTATACAGCCCCTGATAATATTTCACTTTACTGCACTTGACCCAACCATTCAGTGCCTTGCAAAAGGAATCCACACAATCCACCCCAGACTGTTGGGCCAGTTTCTGACTGTTTGTGCTTTTTTGGGGTCCTAACATACTTCCTGACAATGGGGGGATACCTCATTTTGTCTCCTGAATCTAGAGCCAGATTCCCTCCACTCTCTAAGGATATGCCTCCACAGACTAGCCCCTTAATCCTCTTCAGGGATCTTGTGCATCTGTAAGGCAATCTCATAAGCCTCAAACCACTTGTTGATGTTGTCTCCCACAACAAAGTCAGGCACCAGACCTTTAAGAATATGGACCCTCCTGTCTCTAGAGGGCACTAAAGACATGCTGCCACCATTATTGCTGGACTATGCTTATCTGGCCTTGATGTCCAGCTCCTTAATGCTCCTCTCATGAGTGAACCGCTCCAATATATATATATATTATAGCATTTATAAGGCGCACAGCTACCCACAAAGGGTTTCCCGGCGCCGAAATCAGCAAAGACACAAGGCACACCTGGAGAGAGAGCAGATCCTAAGGCAAAAATTATTGATCAAACAACCAGGTTTTCACGCTTTTTCTGAAACTCCTGTAGTTTTCTTCTTTGCGTATTTGGGTAGGCAGTGAATTCCACAGAGTTGGGCCCAAAAATGCAAAGGATCTTCCGCCCACTCTAGCCCGTTTATACCTTGGTACCGCAAACTTCGCAGATGTAATTGAGCGAAGATTGCGGTTTGGAAGGTAAGGCTTGGCAAGGTCTTGAAGATATTTGGGGGCAGTCCCAGCTTTAATTTGGAACAAATAGCTCAGGGTTTTAAAACGGATCCGATTTTCGACCCTGAGCCAGTGCAGGTCTCTGAGATGTTTAGTGATCCTGGCATATCTGGGAATTCTGCAAAGCAGCCAAGGAAATTCTCTCCTGCATGGCCAGCATCCTTTCCTCCATATTAAGCTTAGGCATTTCCAGTTTGTACTCCCTCTCCGCCTTCCTCTCCACCAGCTTCTATGGAGATAGGTTGCGAGAGGACACCTACCTCCATGCATGTGAAGAGGTTTCCAATCCTGGGAGGATATTCACCCCTCCTCAACAAGTCGCTGTCCAAGACCCTCCCAGAGTTCCAGTTCTGACCCTGCCTCATCCTCCCCATCTTCTGGTCATCTGCTGTGGTTGGGAATTGATAGGCCTCTGCCCATTCCCTTAAGCTTTCTGGAGCTCTGCCTTTTTAGTGCTCCTCTTTGCAGGCCACCCCTTCTCCTGACAGACTTCTTGATTTGGGCCACAGTGTAGCTTTCCAGGTTAGCCAACACAAACTCCATCCTTGCAGGTGAGGTCATGTAGATCAAAATGTGGGTTTTGGAATGATTTACAGTCAGCTCCAACTCATTTATGACCCTCACATAGCTATCCTGAAGCTTCTGTAGGTGGTGTTTGGTTCTGGGAATTAATACCCCTTTATTTACATAGAAAGGGGTAATGTGTTACGGGGAGGATCCATACTAGTTTAATGGGTAATATTCAATTGGATCCAGATGTCCAAATGGGAAACCCCTAACCCATTATGACAAGGTACATGAATTGGGTGAAGGACAGTGCTGGATAACTAAATCATCTTGCTCTGTTATATTTACGAAATGGATAAGTAGGTCCAAAGTAACCAAAAGACTTTATTTTTATTTTTCTGATAGTCCAGAATAATGCTTCCAAACTAAAGCACAGAAACAGCCAAAACATGTTTTTCCCCTTCTCAGCCCACAGGCCTGTGTCTTTCTCAAGTCTGTTAATGTCAAGTACATTCGCAATATTGAATCATTTAAAACATTTTTTTAAATTTTATTTAAAACATTAATTGAGCGCATGGCTACCTCCAACAGAGGTGTCCCAGAGCTAAGGCTACAGAATAGCCCATGGTCACAGGACAAGGGACTTAGTGCGTTCGAACAACCAAGTCTTCAAAGCTTTCCTGAAAGCAAATTCTGGTTCAGTTTTGCGAATGTGTATGGGCATGGCATTCCAGAGCTTTGCGGTTCCCACCACAAATGCTCGGCCGCCTTTCCTAGCCCTACGAAAGCGGGGAATAGTGAGCAGATTCAAGAGGTTGGATCCCAGGACCCAGTCATGTTGGTAACTTTGCAATCTGAGTCTCAGATATGTCGGGCCCGACCCATGGTGGCTCTGTATGCCATGGTGAGTGCTTTAAATTCAATTCTTCTGCCGACGGGCAGCCAGTGAAGATTCCCCAGATGGGAGGAGATGGAATGATGGAAAGTCTGAACCATTTGTAATCTGCGGATCAAATATGCTGGAAGAGATAAGTAGAGGCAGTTTGAGTAGTCCAGGCAGGATTTTACAAAGGTGTGAACTACAGTCCTCCTACAATGCAGTGCGAGAAAGTGGAGGAATTTTCACAGGGTGCGCAGCTTCCAGAAACATATGAAGGAAACCTGACTGATCTGGGCTTTACAGGAGAGCGCAGTGTCGAATTTGAACCCCAGATTCCTTACCACCTCCACAGGAACAGAGGGGTGGGTTCAGTTCTGGCGGCCACCACAGCCTGGAGAGAGGTGAGGCGGGTTGGTTTAAGAAGAGCACCTACATTTTCTCTGTGTAACTTTAGGCAGTTTTGAGTAATCCAATCTGAGATATCGCTCAAGGACCATCTGAAGGTGGCAAAAGCAGTCTACGAGTGTTCTTTAAAAGAGAACATCAACTTGGTGTCATCAGCGTAGGAAATCACTTTCACTCTGAAAGTCTCAACCAGGATAGTGAGAGGGATAAGGTATACGTTGAAGAGTAGAGGGCTCAGTGGTGAGCCCTGAGGGACCCCACAAACAAAAAGCTTCTGAGTGGAAACAAAGGGATGCAAATAACATGTTGTGTGGGGTTCTGCAGGAAAGACAGTAACCAGGAAAGAACAGTACCTCGTACTTCCAGAAGCTTAGGTCTCTCCAGGAGAATCGGGTGGGCCACTGTATCAGAAGCAGCGGACAGGTCAAGCAGCACCAGCATAGTGGCGTTACCCTGATCTATGGTTTCATAAACGGTCTCAGCAACTTCCAAGAGTGCATCTCTGTATTGTATCCTGCTCTAAAGCCAGATTGAGAGTCATGGAAGCGAGTATTAGATTCCAGAAATTCTGAGAGTTGCCTCTGAACTACCTGCTTAAGAATTTTTGCCGGTGCCAGCAGAAGAGAGATAGGTCGAAAGTTTTTATGTTCTGTAGGGTTGGCATCCGGCTTCTTGATAATAGGCAGTAAGAATGCTTGTTTCCATGTCTTTGGATAGATACCTGACTTGAGCAAGGCATTCCCGATTAGATTCAGGGGGACATTAAAACAAGGGACCAATAATCTAAAAAACTGAGCCGAGCAGGCATCGACTAGAGAGCCCGATTTACAGCTCTGCAGTTTCTTAAGAGACACATCCAATGGAAGAGGGAAAAACTCCGACCAAGTATCAATACCATCCGTAATGGGATTAAACTCCATTTGAGACAAGTTAGACGGGAAGGTGGAATAGATGGATTGGATTTTATCCTGAAAGAATTCAGAAAGGCCATTACAAAGGGTAGCAGATGGAGACACAGACCTATCTAGAACTGTCAGGTTGGTGAAACTTTGAGTAATTTTGAATAATGCTTTGGCTGAATTCTCGACCAATTTAATTTTGTGTGAAAAGTAGTTTTGCATAGCATTACACTTGAGTCTGTGAAACTTTTTTAGTGCTTTTCTGTAGGAACACTTGGCTGCGGGGTCGTATGCGTGTCTCCAAGAGAGTTCCAGTTTCTTACAGAGACTTTTCTATGCCCTTAGTTCCATCAAAAACCACAGGGCAGAAGGTTTTTTCCTGGAAGATGTTATAGCTCTGGGAGGTGCCAGCTTATCTAAGACATTCGTAACCCAGCCGTTAAAGCTGGATACATCTTCATTAGGGTTCCCTGTCAACCGGAGGGGGGTATTATGGCGCAGAGGAGTCAGAATCAGTAGGGACCTTCTTCCAATCTCTCCTTATTTCTGGAATATTCACAGGGCTAATGCTGCGGTGAGTGACCTGGAAGCTAAACGGAATGAGTGGATAGTCTGACCAAGTCAGAGGTAGTGGGGCCTCTACCAATAGGTAGGGGTCATTTGAAAAGATGAGGTCCAGCATGTGGCCGGCATCATGAGTAGGGGTGGTGACTCTTTGATTCAAGTTAAGCCCGACAAGAGTTTCTGCCAGCTGGAGAGCTTTAGCGCAATTTTCACTGTCCATTTGGACGTTGAAATCGCTTACAATAGTGAAGCTGGCATATTTCAATGAGATGGTCATAATTAGCCAAAGGCAATAAAACAAAGAAAGACAAAGAAAACGGAGAATTAAAATTGCATAATGGAATAAGGAGATCCCAACCCAAAGAGAGCAAAGTTTTAGTACAGCAGATTTTCATTATCAATGCATTAATCAATTGACATTCCATGTATGATTCCAAATTTCATTGGCAAGTTCAAAATCACAATCAAAAGTTAAGTTCAAAATAACAGCCATTAGCGTAACTAGCCATCATTAAGATAATGTTGTCAGAGTGAAAGCATAGGCAAACGTTATAGGGTATGCAAAAATCATAAATTCATGTCATAAGAAAAACGTGTGGAAACATAATATACACATGGTTCATAGTAGCAGAGTAGATTATTCATATTATTCAAAGAAATTGCACAAATCATAAATTTAAAAGAACAATGTGGTTATTGGATAGAAAAGTATCCATAAATACATGAGAAATTAAAACGTTTACATAGAGCTCCACAGGAATTGCAATGGTTCAAAAGAAATTTAGGAGCAACATTGCACCCTCCTCAATGAATTGAAAGCGGCAATAAGAATGGGAAAGAAGGATCTGGAAAAAGAGAAAGTCAAATATCTGCCTCAGTTATTCCATAATCTTGGTTCTATTCTTTGTATCACCATGCAAATGGTGAGTAAATATTGAAATCTGTATTGGTTCTGCTGACTTCATGATTCCTGTGTGCCCGTAAGTGGAATACACCTTCTGTTATTATATGCAATTTATTAAGTGAGAGTAAATTCCCTGTAATACAGTACATGTAGGGATGATGTGCATACTGCTATTGGGTGTCTGCGTACAGCCAAGGTTCCAAAATTAACTTCATTACCTCCTAAATTGATTCCGTCCCGTTCAGTACCCAGGGAAGCACCAAAATCAAATAGGGGTTAAAAGGTATAAGCCATCACCAGTCTTACAGTCAGAAGTTGGTGATACAGATAACATACGGTCCTTAGGGTGAAATATTTTATTAACCTAAAAGGCAGAACATCTTGGTGCTTAGGCTCACTAAAAGGGCAGAGTATACCAAAATGGATGAGTAGTCCCGTTCCAGCCAAGGAACTACTATACCCGAAGGCGGAGCTGCGTGTATACTGTTCCATCTTGTCTGCATAATCTCCTGCTGTGTGTAAGGATTCTGTTACCCAATGAAAAAAACAAGAAAAATGACTCAGTCAAAACTAAAGGCAAGGGTGGAGGCGTCGAACTTTTATACCAGCTTAGGCAATATATATAATTCTTATACCGTAAACGACCAAAGGGAGTTTTTTCAGTTCACGTGATCGGTCAGCATGTCATTTTGCTGCGGACGTATGTGAGGGTCTGCCTCAGCCGCCTCATTTAAATGATCTCAAAATAACCTGATGTGTCTGGCAGGTTTTTACGAAGTGGTCCCATGGCAAAGGTGTGGCCATCTTGGAGAGGAGTAAATGAATCAAAGCAGAACAAGCATTACCCCCTCTGGGGTCCTCCTCGTCCGAGTCCTTACTACGTGTGGCAGTCCTTTCTCCACCCAGCCAATCACAACGCCAGTATGTTTAAACTACATAAGCCCCGCCCACCTACCACCATGCCTGTTTTTTTTCTGCTCCGAAGGCGGTCGGAACGCTGGTTCTCCCGGTTCCTGTTTCCTGGTCTGGATTTTCTTTAGACGGTGCTGTGAGTGTTTGTATTTGCAGTTTTATGTTTCTGCATTGTTTTTCTTGTTATTTTATCAGCGCGGTCACTCTGATATTCCGGTCAACCACGCTACTGTTCTGGGGTCAGGGATTCTCCCTGTTCATGTGCTGGGCAGAGGGAGGGAGTTTTTTGGTTTCCTGGCCCTGGGACGTTCCGGCGCTGGGGCTGTCATGCAGCATCCGGCCTTTTGATCAATGGCTGTGGGTGGAGACTACAGGGCTATCTTTTTTCATTTCATTCACCTGTCTCACCTTTGCATACTTGGATAATTGGGGGCAGTATTTATTGGAGGTTGCTGGGCACTTCCTTTGATTGTGTGGTGAGTTCCTGTTTGTTTGACACTGGATTTCTCACCATGAGTGAAGGAGCTTCTTCATCTGTGCCTGCTAAGGTGATTTCAAAGCAGAATATTGTTCAGGATCCTCAGGAGGATGACATCTTGCAGATTTCTAGGGCGGATTTGCAGGACTTGATTAATTGTGCGATCCAGTCTGCGCTGCTGGAGCCTGCAGCTAAGCGGGCTAAGGATGATGAGGGAGACATGGAAAATTCACCTAAGGGAAAGTACGTCCAGGGCTTGGGTTTGACCCTAAATTCCTGGCTGAGGAGGGATTTTACGCTCAGTATTGTTTGTCTGTGATGGATGAACTCCCATTCCATGATGTCCTGAAGGATATCCTCACAAAGGAGTGGCGTGAGGTGGATAAGCAGGGTATTCCGCGGACTTTGATTCCCAGTGTCCTGCGATTCGGAAGGTTAATTCTCTTTTGTCCTCTATAGCCTCCGCCTCTTCTTCCTCTTTGTCCTTGGAGGAGGCTTCGCTGTCTGATCCGGAGGAGCGTAAGGTGGAGTCTGCTCTCAAGCGTTCTTACGCCGCTTCTCACTGTGGGGTGCGTGCTAGCACTTATGTGGCCTATGCTTCTCAGGTCCTGCTTAAGGATTTTGAGAAACTGTTTGACTGTCTTCAAGATCAGGGGGAGCCTACTCATGTGTTGGCTCAAATGGAGGTCTTGGCGCAATTCCTCTCGGATGTCACTTTTAATTCCTTGTGGGCTTTTTCCTCAGCTGCTGGGGCAGCGGTGGCTAGAAGGAGGTCTCTGTGGACAAAACCTTGGCGTCTTGAGGCTGCACAGAAGGCCTTGGTCCATAACTTGCCTTTTGAGGGTCCCCGTGTTTTTGGGGATGCTTTGAATACGATGGTGTAGCGCTCTGCGGAGGAGAAGAAGTTGTTAAAGCCTTTTCATCCTGCTCCTAAGGAAAGGTCTTTCTTCCAGAATCAGGGGTTTCATGGGGTTTTGTCATCTCAGCCCTTTCGTGGTCGGGCCGGTGGTCGGGGGGCTGCGTTCCATTATAAATCCCAGCCTCAGCAACAGCAGCAGCAGCAAGAGCCTCCCTCTGGTGCAGGACAGAAGTGACTATGCCACTGTGGGGGCTCATCTCCGTTTGTTTCTGGTCCGTTTGGTCAGCTTTGATTTCCAACCAGTGGGTCTTGTCTGTCATCAGGTGGGGTTTCCAGATTCCCTTCCGGGGCCCTTCCCCTCTGGATTGTTTTCTAGTTACCCTGTTGTCAAGAGACCCCATGCAGCAGTCTGCCCTGCTGTCCGGTGTCGCCATGTTGTTACGGAAAGGGGCTGTGGTGCCGGTTCCAGTGGAGGATGTGGGCCTGGGGTTCTATTCCCATCTGTTTCTGGGTCCAAAATCCAATGGTTCCTTCTACTCCATATTGAATCTCCGTTCCCTGAACAAATTGGTGCGGTTGGATAATTTTTAGATGGTCACGTTACAGTCCCTCATTCCCTCATCCAGGAGGGCAATTTTTTGGCTTTCCTGGATTTAGAGGACGCTTATTTTCACGTTCTGGTCCAGGGGAGGCATTTCCCGCTACAGGTTCTGCCATTCGGCCTCTCCACTGCTCCCAGGACTTTTACCAAGGTATTGGCTCCTGCTGTAGGGGTTTTATAACATCAGGGTTTCTCCGTTTTTCCCTATATTGATGATTGTTTGGTCTCTGCTTCCTCTTTTTCTCAGGCTCTTCTGGCAGTGGAGGCTACGTTGTCCCTGTTCTAGGAGCTGGGGTTCAAAGTGAATCTGGTCAAGTCTCATCTGGATCCTGTTCAGAGACTTCAGTTCATTGGGGGTCTGTTTGACACCTCTCTGTGGGCAGTGTTTCTCCCTCCTGCTCGGATCCTTTCCCTGCAGACTCTGCAGCGGGATCTGTTGAGTCGTCCCTCTGCACCGGCTCATGTTTGCTTGCGAGTCCAGGGTTTGATGGCTGCGACCACTGCTGTGGTTCCTTGGGCTCGCCTCCATCTCAAGCCCTTGATGACTCATCTGTTGGCTCGGTAGGACCCTTCCCGGGTGGATTACGAGGCTCTGGTTCCTCTCTCTCATGTTCTGGTTCGGTACTTGGACTGGCGGCTTTGCACTCCTAATCTGGAGAAGGGGGTGTGGTTTTGTCTTCTTCCTCCCCTTTTGTTGACGACGGATGCCAGTATTTGGGGTTGGGGGGCCACTTTGGGGGGCTTGGAAGCCAAGGGTTTGTGGTCTCGGGGGGACGGCACCCATTCCTTGAACTGGTGGGAGTTGGCGGCCATCTGGGAGGCGGAACAGTTCTTTCAGGTTCGTCTCCTTGGGTCAAATCTGTTGGTTCATACCGACAACCAGGTGGCTCGTTGTTACCTGAACCATCAGGGGGGACCAGGTGCGCGTCTCTGAACATGTTGGCCTCCATGATTTGTGCTTGGGCGGAATCTCATCTGTTGGCCTTGAGGGCGGTGTACATTCCGGGACAGTTGAATTTTCATGCGGACGCTCTGAGCCGCAACCTTCCATCTTCTGTTCTGTACCATCTCTCTCTTCCTCTGTTCCAGTCCTTTGCCTTCGGTTCAGGACCCCATGGATTGATCTTTTTGTGTCTCCTCTCAACTCTCTCCTTCCCCGGTTTTGTTCGGAGGTACTGTGTCCTTAGGCTTGGGCGGTGGATGCTCTTTCAATTCCCTGGCCTTCGGGTCTTCTGGATGCATTCCCTCCCATTTTCCTCCTCCCGAGGGTGCTGCAGAAGATTCAGGGGGAGAAGGATTCGGTCCTGTTGATTGCTCCTTTCTGGCCTCTCCACCTTTGGTTTCCTCTCCTGCTGCAGCTGACGGAGGGTCGGATTGTCTGGCTTCCTTTGTGTCCGTCTCCTCTTCGGGTTCCGCTCCTGTCCCTGCCTTGTCTTCATCGTTTGCAGCTGACGGCTTGGCTCTTGAGTGGTTGACATTGGAGTCTTTGGGTTGTTCTTCTGTGGTGGCTTGTGACATCCAGTTGTCTTGCCGCCCTTCGACCCTTAAGTGCTATGTTCGTCATTGGGGTTCTTTTGTTTCTTGGTGTTCTTCTCATTGGGTGGATCCTAGATTGGGGGTTCCTACTTCTGTGTTCGACTTTCTCCGAGATTGTTTTTTGAAAGGCCTTTCCCCTTCCATGTTGTCTGCTCAGTGGGCCGCGGTTTGTGCTTGTCGGGGCCCTGAGGCCTCCTTGGAGGGTGTTGCCCCTTTGGTTAGTAGGCTTCTTTGGAGCTTTCGGCTTCGTTGGCTGGTTTCTCCTTTTCTCGTTCCTACTTGGGATTTACCTACTATTTTGCGGGGTCTACAGTTGCCCTCTTTCGAGCCTTTGATGGAAGCAGATTTGTTGTGGCTGTCTGCTAAGGTGGCTTTCTTGTTGGCCATTACATCCGCTCGCCGGTTGGGCGAGTTGGGTGCCTTGATCATTTTGTTTCCTTCTTTGCAGTTCCTTCCGGATCTGGTCGTTTTACGGCTTGATCCGGCCTTTCTACCTAAGATTTCTTCAGGTTTTCATTTGAAGCAGGAGGTGATTCTTCCTGATTTGCCTCCTTGGATGTTCGCAGGGCTCTCCAGATTTATCTCCAACGTTCCCTGGGGTTCCGGCTTTCTCCTGCCCTGTTTATCTCCTGTGGGGGTGTGGCTAAAGGGAAGAAGGTTTCCATTTCCACGATCAGTCGGTGGGTGCATTTGGTGGTCTGCCAATCTTACAAGTCCTTGGATGTGCCTCCTCGTCTCATGTACAGGGTTGTTCGATGCGTTCTGTGTCTGCTTCCTAGGCTGGGACGGCAGGGGTCTCTATCCAGGAGATCTGTAGGACAGCCACTTGGCAATCTCATCACACATTTGTGCGACATTATAAGCTTGATGTTTTACATGCCTCTGCTGACAGTTTTTCTGTTGGCATCTTGAACGCAGTTGTTCATTGATCTTTTATTGATTAAAGTTTTGTACTCTGCATGGATCCCTGGTGTCCTGCATTTTTTATTGGTTCTCTGCTTGTGAGTTCCTCACGTAGTAAGGACTGGGAAAGAGAGGACCCATGAGGGGGTAATGTCTTGTTACTTACCGTAATCTTCATTACCCCGATTAGGGTCCTCCCCATCCCAGTCCTCGACCCTCCCTCCCTCCAGCTGTGTTTGTGTTGGAGTCTTGTTGATAACAGGCATGGCAGTAGGTGGGCGGGGCTTTTGCAGTTTAAACATACTGGCGTTGAGATTGGCTGGGTGGAGGCAGGACTGCCTCACGAAGTAAGGACTGGGATTGGGAGGACCCTAATCGGGGTAATGAAGATTACCGGTAAGTAACAAGACATTAGCTTGTTCGCTATGGCGCAAGTTTCACCATCTTGGTGCGGAGGAATTACAAATATTAGAATTGGACTGTGTAACTTGTTTAATAAATGTTTATGGTGGAAACTATATAATTAACCTAATCATAATTGGTCAATATGGAAATTGAAGCAGATTGATCGTCATTTACGGGGTGCACGAATGAATGGTGATGATAGCCACATACATTAAAAAAAACAATGTTTTTTTTATTTTCGTTTTTTCGACCGATTTGCCTTACAACACCATTCAATCTTGCCCCTAGATGCATCTCCCCTTTTGCAAGGACTGGAGACATCGCATCACCGACTGCATGGGGCATCGCCTCCAGTTCTCAATGCATTCTCGAGTTGCGCAACAATGATGCATCACCTACATCTTGTGGATTGACGCATCTCAAACGTGTGCAGCTCGGAACGGATGCATCGCCTAAATCTAAAGGGATTGATGACTATGCATCGCCTGCTATGCGTCACACATCAGGGGTCCGATTCCGATTCGGGAAAATCCGCTCCGAATAGCCGTTCGGAGCGTTTTTCCCATACGGATCGTGGCCTGCAACGTCCCCCCGTACGTACGATGAAGTACGATTCGTACCAGGAGCCGTAATCCGTACGAGTCGTACAGAGACCGTTCGACTCTAATCTCCGTACGATTCTCCCTTGAAACCCGCTGTATGCGACATCTGTACGGTTCGCGGCTGGTTTTTACGACTCAGCAAGTACGATACGTGTCGGGGACGCACCGTACAACCCTTTTTCTACGGGAGCTGAAAACAGCCATAAAAGCAGAGTTTGCGCTGAAACAGGTACGGAACGGCCCCCCCGGGTACGGTGCGTACCCCTGCGATCATGGGGTGTACCAACCGTACCCCATGTACGATGGGTGTACGCACCGTACCCCATGTACGATGGGTGTACCCATCATACATGGGGTACGGTGCGTACACCCCATGATCGCAGGGGTATGCACCGTACCCCTGCGATCATGGGGGGTACGGACCGTACGATGTGTATGTGTTTGTGTGCTTTTACGTACGACTCGCCCTTACCTGACATGGACCGTATGAATCGCGTCATCATACCCTGGTCCGGATCGTACTTGTCGGGTCGTACAGTATGTTTACGAGTCGTACGGTTCACGGTTTCAGCCTTTCGATACGTACGGATCACGAAGATTCGGATGGATTCACGGACTACGGATCGTGCTATGCGACTCGGACGGACGGGTACGATTTGTACAGAGAGGGCTCCGGATACAAATCGTATCAACGTTTTTTTTCCAGATTCGGAATCGACCCCCAGGTCTTTGTGGATGGCACAACAAGGTACTTTGTCAGTGGGATAAGGTTGGTCCCTGTATCTGACCCCTCCTCCATAGTGGCCAGCATGAACATTTGGATTTGACCCGGTCTAGCACGACCAGAAAACTCTGGTTTGCGCTTTATACTTTAAAGCACTACATTTCAAGATATTTTTTTTTAATTCACAACTCAGTAAATACTTATTGGAATTCAGTTCTTATGATCTTGATTTGTTCATTAAAGTAAGCTCTATTTTCCTACCCAGGTTTAGCAATAAGAACATATAACACATTAAGTTTTTACCCAAAGTATGATGAAGGCATATGTTATCGATCATATTTAGACATCAATATACCAAGATATCTAGACCACAGAGAAGTGAAGGTAAGTTTGCCATTTTTCATCGTGAATGTAATTTTTTGCCAGATTCATGTGTTAGTCAGCGACCTAATATTCTATACAAAAAACATATGTAAGTAGCCTGCACTATCTTACATGCATCACCAGCATTTCATATCAACTGTAAAGATAATGTATTTGCCTCACGATATTAAGGGGGACTTCCTCACTGGCATAGCAGCGCCTCTGTAATAGGGCGCAGGTGCAGAGGAAAAGGAGCTGTCAGAGGGCAAACTGGCATACCATACAGTGTACCCCTGTGAGTGCCTTCATTGAAAAAACTGAAAAGGATCCCTGTAGGTGGATGCAGTCACTGAGTGCACCAGCCTGCGTGTGGATCCCTGCTCCCCTTTCAAACACTGACTGCTTTTCCACCTGCACAGCAAAAGGTGGACAGTCAGTATCAAGCAGCCAGTCAGTCTTCCAGCAATTCACTGTTGCCGGTCGCACTGGGAAAAGTACATTTGTTGTGTGATGTAAGTCTGCAATGAACTCAAAACAGGACAGTGCACTGTACTGGTACAGCCCTAGCACCCCTCTGAAGTAATTGACAGTAAATGTGGAAGATTGTACTCTGTTCTCCAGTACTGGTAAAAACAAAATAAATACATTCAGGTGATTTAAGATCTGGTTATGGATGCGTGTTGCAGCAGCTGTGTGAACAATTTTTTAGATGAAGGTTATTTCATATTTTTGCCAGTAGCAAGGTTGTACGTCATTTATAATCCAGTGTCATTCAATCTAGGTCTTCAGTTCTGTGATTCTCTGCAGGCTTTATACGTTGGCTCATTGATAGTCAGCTATCATATCAGAATCAAATCTGACTCCAGTAGCTTATGTAAGGGTGCTCACCATTCTCTCTCATTTTATTTTAGATCTTGTGCGGTGTGCTGTAGACAAAAACCCTTTCCCCCCCGCTTTTTCGGGAGGAATTTCAATAACTGAGAAAGCAGGTTAGTAATAACATCGTAAACACATGCAGAACATCGCATTATCTTAAAACACTAAAGCACCATATAGACTGGGTCTGTTTGTGTTACCTTTGTCTTCTGCAGATAAACATCAGAGGCTATATTATAAAAAGAAGAAAAGGAAAACAACAGAAAAACTATTTCGTAATTTGTAACTCTTTGAAAAATCGCTGCTTGAAAATTCAGGTTAGCGCGTTGTTTGCGTAGTAGGAAAATCTTCTCACCAAGTCGTAATATAATGGACAAATAACACACATTGTTTTTGCTCTGATATAGAAACGGCACCAAGTATAAATCTTAAAGGAAACTCTGAATTTGCGAGAGAAGCAGGGGGGACAAGTCCACTGGTTTATAAAGGTATACTCTTTACCTAGTTCTTTTCAAACTTTTCCTAGGTTAGATAAATGTGAAAATAATGGTTTAGATAGCAGGTAGTTTCTACCTGATGAGTCTTTGCTGAGAATAGCTTATCTGATGGATGAGCATATATAACAGAATTTTGTTTGGAATCACTTTGATAGACTCAAGACATGCCTATCTGAACTGTTGCTAGGTATTGTTGTTGATGTAGAGGGCTTTTTCGATGATGATGCACTGCTGGTTCTGGTCAAACCTTATAAGAGATAAAATGAACAAATAATTATATGTGTAAATAAGCAGGTTTCTCTTTATGTACATGGGTCAACGCAATTTATCAAATGTGAAATTATCATGAAACAATAAGAATAAGTGATATAAGTACATGCCATTTATCGTTACAGATACCCGACCATGCAGGGTTTATAAAATATCGTTTTTGGAATATCTGAGTATTCTGCAAGAAAGGTCCTGAGGAAGGTGGTTGTGAACCACCGAAACGCGTCGACCTGGCGTATCAATTCGCACTTTAATCTGCGATCCCTCAGACGCAGAATTGGGAGTGAATGTAGTATGTATGATGAGAGTGGGGTGGATGTATTTGTAATTTTCTCTATTTGTTTTCTCTGCATGGAATGGTTTTTATTGTTAGTATTGTAGTACTATATGTTTTTTAGAAGGTATTTTTTGTAATGTAAAAATAGATATGAGAAATTGATAAAGGATGAAATTTTGTACTGAGAAATATAATGAAATATATAAAAAATAAATAAAACTATAAATCTAAAAAAAATGTTGTTGTTGCCACCATGTACTAAAGCATAAAAATATAAAGGTTGGAGGTATATCGCTAGAACTGTATAGGTCAAGGGGGAATATTTTGTATAGTGTTTTGCTTTTCCTCTCTTTCCCTGACCACTTAGCAGAAATAGAGGGGGTCCCATTCTTATGTAAATCATATCGTTCATTTGCCAGAAGACTATTCTGACTTTGTAGATTTAGTCGTGAAATTGGAACAGAGACTAGGAGAAAGAAAGGGAGATAAATCCAAACTGGAATCATGGTTAACTTTTATTAGACACGAGAAGAAAGACACAGATAATAAACTCCCTGAACCTGAGCCTATGCAAATAGGGACACTCAGAGGTCCACTCACATCAGAGGAAAAAGAAAGAAGGAGAAAACTTCAATTATGTTTATGTTGTGGCAAGGCAGGTCACTTTGCCAGAGAATGTCCAGAAAACCTAAAACTTCACGAAAGGGTGCTGTTTCCTCAACCTCCTCAACTGAATCGGGAAACGATTAAGCTCGACAAGGGGGGAGGTTACTTGTTCGAGAAAACATCTTAATCAAACCTCTAATTCTGCAGCCTTCATGGTACCACACATACCTAGACATTTCATAATTCAGATCTATTTAATTGTTACTACCCAAGTTAGACATTCTCTCCCTGTCCTACTGGACTCAGGAGCAACAGGAAATTTTGTGGATAATAAGTTAGCTGAAACATTAGGTCTTCCTATGTGCCTAAAGCCTTGTCCAGAAGCAGTATGTGCAGTGGATGGGTCAGAATTGACCTCTGGATTAATCACAAAACAAACAAGTCCACTTGTATGGTCTGTCAAAACGGGCACACAGAGGTGATTAGCTTTGATCTGACAGATACCCCTATTTTTGGCTTGATTCTCGGGGTACCCTGGTTAACAACTCATAACCCCAAAATTGATTGGGTGAATAGAACAGTTACTTTGGATTCCTCTTTCTGTAGAACCAATTACTATCAAGAAGCAGGTACAGAACAGAGCACAATAATACACTGTGCTAGACAAGACAAACCAAGTCTCCCTCCTGAATATTCTGACTTTAAAGACGTCTTTGATCCAGTGAAGGCTAGTGTGCTGCCCCCACATCGGTCTTATGACTGCCGTATAGATCTTATCCCAGGGGCCCCTTTACCTAATAACAGAGTATATGCGTTGACTGACGAAGAGACCAAATATTTAAGAACCTACCTAGACGACCTACTACAGTCTGGGTTCATCCAGCATTCCACATCTCCGGTGTCATCTCCACTCTTTTTTATCCCAAAGCCGGATAAATCCCTGCGCGCGTGTATCAACTATAGAGGACTAAATAAGGCTTCAATCAAAAATAAATATCCTCTTCCTCTAATACCTGTGTTGTTGGATCAATTAAGACATTCTACTGTATACACTAAACTAGATCTGTGGGAGCTTACCACCTGGTCCGAATAAAAGAGGGGGATGAGTGGAAGACAGCTTTCAAGACAAAGTTTGGTCTATTTGAGTACACAGTAATGCCCTTTGGGTTGTGTAATGCCCCTGTGGCCTTTCAATTGTTTCTAAATGAGGTCCTACACGAATTCCTGGACGTTTGTGTCATAGTAAACACATTCTCATTTACTCTAAGAACCCGGAAGAACATACCCAACATGTTTGTGCAGTATTATCAAAGTTAAAAGAAAATCATCTTTTTGCTAAATTAGAAAAGTGTACTTTTAATGTCAGCAAGGTGGACTTTTTAGGATACTGCCTGTCACCTCAAGGAATAACTATGGATGTAAAGAAAATCAGTGCTATTACTGATTGGCCAGAACCATCATCTGTAAAAGATGTTCAGAAATTTCTGTGTTTCGCCAATTTTCATAGGAGGTTTATTTCTCATTTTGCAGACATTGCAGCCCCATTAACCACCTTGTTGCGGCAAGGTCAACGATTTCTTTGGACTGATGAGGCGGCACACGCCTTTCAACTCCTGAAACAAAAGTTCACTTCAGCCCCAATTCTGAAACTTCCTGATCCTGACTTGCCATTTTTTGTTGAAGCGGATGCTTCACAGGTAGCTTTAGGAGGAGTACTCTCTCAACGAGATGCAGTAGATGGCCAATTACATCCTATAGCATTCTATTCCAAAAAGTTATTACCAGCTGAACAAAATTAAACTGTGGCTGAAAGATAACTATTAGCTATCATAGTAGCCTTTTCTGAATGGAGGCACCATTTAATGGGAGCCAAGTACCCTGTTACCATCTTTTCTGACCATAAGAACCTAGTTTTTTGGCTCACTTAAAGCACTAACACCACGTCAGATGCGCTGGTTAAATCTTTTAGGTAGAATTGACTTCGTTATAACCTATAGACCAGGTGCACAACAAATTCAATCTGATGTGTTATCTAGATACGGACATACCTCAGACATAAAACAAGACAAAATAGGGGAACCCATTATTTCTCCCCAAAAACATTTGGCACCAGTACAACAGAAGGATTTCATCACAGATCTATATAATGCACACATGCAAATAGCACCTCAAGATTGGTTAAAGGATTCCCATAACACAATACAACGAGGTTTATTGTATCACGACAACTTGCTGTTAGTGCCCACAACAGAATTACAAACACAGGTGATAATTTGGCATCAAGCCTCGCCGTTGGCAGGTAATCCTGGCTGGATAAAAACACTGGAAAATGTGCAAAAACACTTTTGGTGGGACAATATGAGTAAGGATATTAAGTAATTTGTCACTACCTGTCCAATTTGTGCAAGACATAAATCTTCTCATAAGACCCCTGACGGCTTGTTAATACCAATGCCTTCACCCAAACAACATGGCACACGGTGAGTGAAGACTTTATTGTAGGGTTACCACCAGTAAAATCCTTCACAACAATGTTAGTGATAGTGGATTTTTTATCTAAAATGGCGCATTTTGTACCATTACGGAAATTGCCAACTGCGGCAGAATTTGCCGATATTTTTATAAGAGAAATTGTGCGTTTACATGGTTTGCCAAGCAAAGTGGTGTCAGACCGAGGTAGCCAGTTCAACTCTAGATTTTGGAGAAATTTATGTAAAAAACTGAAAATAGATGTGGCATTATCCACTGCTTTCCATCCAGAAGCAGATGGACAAACTGAACGACTGAACCAAACCTTACTTCAAACGCTACGTTGTTTATTGGCTGATTATTCTAGTGAATGGTTGGAAGCTCTCCCTGTAGCGGAGTTTGTTTATAATAATACTGAGCATGCAGCTCTACTTTGCTCACCATTCTATTTCATGCAGGGGTATCATCCAAGAGCTATACCCATTTTGTTAGAAGATTCCCCGTTGCCTACATTAACGGATAGACTAACGAGATTAGGTGACATACAAGACAAGGCCAGGAAACATTTAATAAAGTACAAAGAACCTAAATATAGAGGGATCCCGAAAGCTGCAACCACGTTTCATTGGACCCTTTAGTATAACTGCAATAGTAAACCCGGTAACAGTAAAATTGGACTTACCAAAAGAATACCCAGTACATACTACATTCCATGTGTTCTTGCTTAAGCCGTACAACCCAAAAAACCGACCCGAACCACCACCTCCACCCATACCAATTGAGGGAAATCTAGAATATAAAGTGAAAAGTATAAAAGACGCAAAAAGAATTCATGGACTTCTGTTTTATTTAGTAGAATGGAAAGGATATGACAAAACTGAGAATTCATGGGAAACAGCGTTCTATGTACATGCCCCACGGTTGATTAGACGGTTTTATCTAAAAAATCCAGGGAAACCCCATCCAGTAAGAGGGCCTTTGAGGGGGGCGACTATTAGGGTTTGTGCACAGCAAAGAACATGTCCCCTCTCATTGCACTAGTGGTCTCTGTAATAGTTCTCTTTTAAACATACTATTGAAAGCCTTTCTTGTTATCTCAGCCCCCCCCCCTAGGCTTCTGTGTATGTTGCTCAATGTACTCACAAGTTTGAACATTGCTGTCTTGTTTACACATTGGACCTTGCTTTTACCAAGGCTTCTTTAGAGCACCCCTCCTTAGGCAATGTGTTAATTCAACTCATTTGCATAATAACTGAAGCTCTGCACACCTTTCAAGAACATGTGCAGCATGTGAGAACCACACCCAGCTCTTCGAGCCACACCCAGCTCTTCGAACCATACCCAGCTCTGTCTATAAAAGGCAGCCCCCGAGCCTCACCCAGTGCTTGTGCTCGTCTACCTCCCGCTTACCTGAGAACAGATCCTTCAGCGCTGGCACTTCTGCTCTCTACAGACCTTCATCCGCTTCAACGGGTGCGGCTGCTGGCTCTTCCTTCTTCCGGTTTCCGGCTCCTCCTTGCCTCAGCCCCTCTCCTGTCCAATACAATCGACCTGCAAAAGAGAAAGAGGATAAGGTTAGACTGATCAGTATCCCTTTCCAGCAACAAGTGCAAAACTTTTTATTACCTGAAAGAACTTTGACAGCGATTTCTGGATTCGTGTATAGACAATTTGGAACAAGATACCTTCCACGAACATTGTGATTCAAACCCCTTTGTTACAAGAATACTTTGTGGAACTTTGTGAAATAAACATTGTTTTACATGGAACTTTTAAGAATCGAACAGTGGAAACCATTGACAGCAAGGCAAACAGTAAATCAAGGACTTGCACAAATTACCTGCTGTATTTTGATGTAAAAGTACAGTATTCGTTTTATAAAAATTCTGGAAATGTGTGAAAAGTGAGTTTGCTATTAAGAATTTAGGCTTTAGTTATATTAAGGTGAATATTTGACATTGGTAATTCTGATAATGGTATTCGTTTAATTTTAAAGAAGCTTTACAGTAATAGAAAGCACATCCCAGAACAGTAACACATTCCAAACCTGGAAGCTAGAGACCAGGATCCAAGAGGTACTTTTAGAAGAGAATTTCTGATAGATAAAGGGACAGTCAGGAACACATTTAGGAATAGGTTGCACTTACCTGTTCTTTGTGTATGTTTCATTAGGCAACAGTTTCTACAGAATCCAGAGAGGGCTGCAGATTTTAGCAGCACTTCAACAGTGGAAACGCAAGAACGGTGTTGTCTCTCTTTTTTTATTTTATCAACTTCCCCCCTTCCCTTGAGCTTCTGGTTCTTAGTGCACTATCTAAAACTAGTGTGCTGGAACAAGCAGTTTCAGGGTGGGGTCGGACTGTCTTCAACCTCCATCAGAACTGAACAGAAACTCAGGTGAGCTGGGCTTTGACAGCATATCCTTGATCATCTGTGACAGTGCAAGTAGAAAATAGTCAATACTTGGTTCGGCAGAATGTGATGGCAGGCCCATCGATCCATTGGTGCCCGTGCTGGCTGCCTGTGGGGTGAGTGTTAGCCAGCCCGCAGGGAGTAGCTGATGCTGGCAACTACACCACCAGTCATCAGGCACTCAGACATGCAATCTTAGAACTACAAGGTGGGATGACACGAGTTGTACAGGGCTAGTGGCCCTGGATCACATCGGACGACATGGGCCCACCGCCACGGGAGACTGACCTGCAGGGGATTAGGGTAGGTTCATGTGGGCGGAGCAGTGCTTCAAATGTGTTGTGGCTGCATTCCGCATCTCGACACGTTCAACTGTTATGTGGCTGTGGTGCCATGAAATGTCTGTATTGGGTGCAGGTGTAGGCCAGGGTGACCATGGAGTTGTGTGGTCATGTCTCGTAGGTGGTCGTGTAGTTTGACATGTTGATTGTGGTTTGGTCACGTGTGCATCCCCACAGTTGTGCATTGTGCTTTGGAGGCATTGGAATGTGTATTTGTTGACTTGGTAGTTACCAATGAGCAGTCCCATCCCATATGTGCCATCCTGGAAGCGCTGGTTTATGATGGACTGTCGGGAGATGAAGGAATCATGCACGCTGCCTGGGTAGTTGGTGACGACATTGGTGAAGAGTCCCCGGTGGTCCACTAATGCCTGCACATTGATGGAATGCTTGTGCTTTCTGTTGCGGTAATGGTGTGCAGTTTCTGCAGGGGGCACAACTGGGACATGTGTGCAGTCGATTGCCCCCAACAAGGCCGGGAATCTGGCTATGGGGTAGAAGCCTTGCTTTGTCTCCAGCTGTTCCTGCGCAGCATTGGGGAAGTGAAGCTACTGGGATATGAAGCTGAGGATGGCATCCAGGACAAGTGTGATGAACTTTGATAGGGCTGGCTGTGAGACCCCTCCGACTCTGCCAGTTGTTGTTTGGAAGGTACCAGAGGCCAACAGGTGCAGCACAACCTACAGCTTTGTCTGCGGAGGGATGTTGGTTCTCCGCTTAATTGGAACCGTCAGATTGTGGGCGATGTGGGTCAGGATGCGGTGAATGGTTGTCCTTTTGAACTCGTAGTGGGCAATGACTTCCTTGGGCGTTAGGTCTGTGAGGGTGGTGCATTTTCGGTAAGTCCGCTGTCTTACTCTGTGCTGCCTCCGTGGTGGTCCGGGGGGCGGGTCCGGGTCCTGGAGGTGGTGACTGTCCTGGGGGTGGTGGCGGTGGGTGTTGTGGCCCTGTTGGGGCTCCGGGCTGCATGATGAGTGGTTCCATAGCGTTGTTTGTTCTTCGGGTGTGAACTGTGTGCGGGGCTCCATTGCCTACTGCAGGTAGTCGTCCGTCTTTACACCTGCTTGAGGCAGGTGTTATATATCTGCGGCTACCACGGCTTATCACATGTTTTGAGTTTACTTCATGGATCGGTCAGTTCGTTGTGAATGTGGTGTTGTTGTTATTTTGTGTGTTTCTGCACTGGAACGCCTACTCTGCATCTCATTAGCGTTAGTTGGTGGTGTCTGCCATGGTGTTAGGTTTTGGGGCTGTTATCGCGCACATTTTGATGATGTCTGCTGTTTTTACCAGTTTGTGAATGGGTTGTTAGTACCATCTCCACTTTTGATGCGTTAAGGTGGTGATAAATCGACGGTAAGTCCTTGTGAATATGCCCCTTTATGTACTGTTTGGTAATTTCATTAGGGAGCATAATTGAAAATCATGTAATGTAACATAGTTTTAATACTAGACAAACCAAAATACAAGCCTATTTGGTGTTGTGAAATTGGTTTATCATTATGGGTAATCGTGAACACTACTATAATGTTTCTCATGCCCAATTAAATGTATAGTGTCTCACCAGACCTTTGTGGTTGCCTAACTAGGTTTACTCTAGTTTTGAGATTTTTAAAAAAAAAACCTTTTTCTTGGATCACAACTAAAAAGTCTAAAATCAACACTAAAAGATGCAAGGATGTTGTTGATTTAGGAGGGTTTGTTGTAACAGATATTAACCCCTTGCATGCTGATGACGGCCCCCATCCGTCATGCACTATGGGACTCGTGTGCTGATGACGGCTGGGGGCCGTTATAAACCCGCCCACTCGCGATTCTGACGCACAGGTGCAGAATTGCGCAGCATGCAAGTGGTTAAGGAATACAGTGAGGACTATGTTTTACACCAGGCTAGACACTAACAGAAAAATAACTAGGGAATCTCTCAAGTGTTTACAGATTGAACAATAACTATTGGCGTATATTACTTTAAAAACAGTTCAATTGACTTACTATGTTAAACACAAGTAAGAGGATTGTATTATTTCTAAAGAAGCCAAAGGTGAAATGCGTCGTAATATTATCGCTCAGCTGGCATCCTCAGAAACCTTTCTTTTCCTTGTAAAGCTAAAAACGTAACCGTTGTCATAGATATGACCATCACCTGCTTGAGACAACTAAAATATATATGGCCATTTGGAAATGCCAGGACCTGGCTACACCCAAACAGAAACAGTGATAACAAGGAACCATCTTTTACCTAAGCCTCTATGCGGCACATAAGAAGAAGATGGATGTGGAATCACAATACTCAGGACAGGCATGGCAGACCTAACCAATATACATCTAAAAAACAGGTTAAGAAAATTGTTATTCCTTCCATTTCATCACTGTAAGACATAAAAGGCAGATTTAGAAATTATTTGCACACCCAAGTTCAACTTAGCTGCACAACACTTCAAATTGTGAGGACAAAGTCCAAATTCCCAACCACAGAATCAAGAAAGAAGGCATTTTATTCTTCCAAATGTGGCGTGCTCTTAAAGAAACTATGAGAGGAAGGTGGAAATTCTGCAATCCCAAATTTAGTGTAAAGGGCAGGCTGTGGATATTCTCTTTATATATTCTTCAAAGAAAGTTTCCCAGCTTTCATGCGTAATTTCACACCTTGGTTATCCTCACAAGTTTGCTGCTGTCAATAAACACAGCATTTTTCATGAGGATGGACTGGACCCACAATCTATGTCACTATAGGGGAACATGTTTTGCCATGTAGAAAACATTTTCTCTTTGGAGAATCAACTGAAAAAATAGTAAATCTTCAACTTCACTTTTGGAAAATCCACATTTGTGAATCGTTTGAATGTGAGTATGTCTGAAAAAATGCAACTGCCACAGTTTTTCAAAGGCTGTGATTCATTGAGAATTCCAAAAATATCAGAAATGTGCTCACGACCATGGACTAATCCTACTGCTGAATTTCCAATTTTCACTCCCAATCATATGTGAAATGAATGTAAGTACGGTGAGATGTCTCCCCGTGCAATGATCCCAACAACAGGGATGTGTTTTTATCTATTTACTGGTATCTTCCTTAATTTATTTGCTTTGCCCTCGATATTATTGCTCTATATATTTTTTAGTTTTCTCTTAAATGGAAAATAGTTCTGTGATCACCTACCAGAGGTGCCGTGCACAACTGAAAGTTGTTTTTTCCACAATTTAGCCTGAATATCTGCTTTTGTTACTGTTTTCCTTTTGAGAAAGGCTGTGACATTTCCACCTAGCACCTCTAACGTGTTGTCCAGAGGTCATTTCGAAGAAGCAGTGCATCAGCGATTCCATTTTCCATGTGTAGGCAGTGGAAGCAAAAAGTGCAGTTTAACCATCATTGTGATTTTAGAACCACGGCCAAGGACACTGTTGTTTCTATGCTTCAATACACCTGGTTAAAAAAAGTAGCGGTAGAGATGGTATAAGATTTAAGGGTACTCTGGGAGGTGGGTGAAATATGGCAAGAATAGAAGTACATGTGTATTTTATATCTTTTATAAGGTATTCATGTGTTTTTCCTCTCCCTCTTTGTTGTAACTTCATGCAGTACATGAAGAGTGAGAAATCAGCACAGCAAAGGAAATGTATGATCGAAAGAGTAGGCTCAAGAAGAATATTACATTTGGGAAGGCTTCTCCTATTAAGAGCGATTTGTCTAATTTACACGCTTCAGGGGAGCTTTTGTTCCTTCTCACCTGCTGTTGCTGACCTTGCTCTCTCTGCTGGGGAACCCGGGCTTTTTTTAACATCCTCACGGCTCTTTACACCGCGCCCAGCACAGCCTGGTGGGATTCGCTGTCCCAGGGTGCACCGGCTCCCTATCGACAGAATTGCTACCAGCTGCTGCAGGAGGAGGCATGGTGATCGCGCTATAAAGCGCTGCCTCAACCCCCGCGGCGCGGGACGCTTCAGGGGAGCTTTTGTTCCTTCTCACCTGCTGTTGCTGACCTTGCCCTCTTTGCTGGGGAACCCAGGCTGTTTTGAACATCCTCACGGCTCTTTACATCGCGCACAGCACAGCTTGGTGGGACTCGCTGTCCCAGGCTGCATCGGCTCCCTATCGACAAAATTGCTCCCAGCTGCTGCAGGGGGAGGCGTGGTGATCGCACTATAAAGCGCTGCCTCAACCCGCCCGCGGCGCGGGACGCACGCGGGCACGCCGGGCCAAGCCCAGGCCAAGGGCGGGCTGGTCTAAGCCCATCTGAGACTGGACTGGGCTACCCCTCTGATAAGTTGTGTGAAGTGAGTTCCATCGTGACTTTCTGAGGGTTGTTAAATCGTTGTTACTTACTACAGTTTGTTGAGAGGTCCAGTATGAGCAAAAGTTAGTGCCCCTCAGAAGTAATACATGGAGTGTACATATTGTATCTTATTGGAACTCTGTATCTCTTTCCCATCTTCTTTGAGAAATTCCGTGCTACTGCTCAATGTATGGGGGATAGTCCGCCTCCAATTTCAAGGCCTAATACCCGACATAAGGCTTCTGTGCGCACTCCCACTATTAAACCAACTGCTATTGACTAAATGCTATGGCAGGCAATAGGAGCTATCTCTAATGAGATAGAGCGCACAGAACGTAGGCTCACTTTGACACCAATAATGCCATGCCCATCCTTGACCTTGGGAACAGGAGTTTCGGACTCATCCCAGATAGGAGATTTGTCGGTTACTCCTGACCCAATGCCACATTTGAAAAGGACACGTCCTGTTACTGGCCCTACATCTGATGCGGGGGGGCAACTAGGAAAGTGCTCAAAGAAAACAGAAGGCAAACAAGGGGGGGAAGCAAGGGAACCCCTCCTCAAAAGTAGCACCAAAGACTCAGACTGTGAGTAACACACCTGATGGAAATAGTCAACAAGTACTAGAGCCCCTGCCATGGGCCACAAACATGCTAAGAGAAATTAAAGAGCACTTGGGAAACTATATCCACAGTGAGGTAGAAGCTCTTAGGCAACACTTAGAGAAGCTTACACTGCTGGTCGACTTATGGGGGAGCAAAATTGATGCTCTCTCTAATACTGTGGGTAATCTGAAGATTTCTGAACAGGCCCCTACACAACAGAGTAACCAAGTGACGGTGGGAGTCAATGGAGACTCACCCCCCTACGGAATGACGTCTGCCTTGCTCCACAAATTAGGATGCCCCAAACAATCGGACCCACCGCAGCGGAGAAACCGCCCAACCAGATACGGCGGAAACTCGACAGCGGAGCGCGATACCAGACTCCCGGTCCACACCACCCGGTCACGACCGCCATGGACCTAGCTCCACATGTGTTCCAGGTGCTGTACCTGCTATATCACTACCAACTCTTGAGTTGCCGCGGACGTGGCCGCAGGTACGCAACTACACAAATACAACACACGGGCTGACACAGAGTCCAAATATACAACAGACACCCTTGCTGGGACGAACAACACATCCACAAGGGCACCCACACATGACCCACCTGCCACCAAGTCACCCCTCTGCATCCTGGACACACATCCACCGCGAAATTGCAGCAATGTCCAGGTTACGTCACCGAAGTGGTGATTACATGTGCACAATGCAGAAGGCAGGGCCAGTCCAAGGCATGAGTAGGGCACAAAGACCCCAGGACCACACCTCCCCCCACCACACAGCAACACACCTCCTGAAGGCACAGGTCAGGTGCCCATCCTGTGCACTCCCATGCACAGCAACAAGCCAGGTCAATCCACACCCTGCACCACACACCAAACAACCAGGGAGACAGCCACTGCAGGAGTGGCTGCACAGGAACACACAACACACAGAATAGTGCCAGGAAACACACACACCACAACACCACCACACACATGGAAACAAACATGAATACAAGCACCAAAGAAACACATACAAGGAACAAACATACAAATGGACACACAGCCTGCATACTCACACATACATACCACACACTCACACACAGACACCCAAAATGTCCACAGCAATCGAGCACAACAAATCAGCAATCCAAAGTGGGATGTACACAAATGGAAGGCCATGGAGACACACAACAAGCATGTGCACATCTCATCCAAGAACAGGAACAGAGAACACCTCCCTCAGCCCATCAAACCCCACATGGCTGCTACAGTCAGTGAAGTCAAACCACAGCCAACACAGTGCAACAACACAGGGAGACAGCAAGGGATACCAGGTAAAAGCACCAGGAAGGCAGGAAGGCCTGGAAGTGTAACTGGGAACAGCCACACTTGCACACAACAACCCCACAGGAGTACACCTGCAGCACAACACACAGGGCCCATATACATACTCCATTACTGACAAACACCAGGAGGAATTTACACACATACCCTCCTCACAACAGCAGCACACAACACCAGTGCCACACACACTGAAGGCTGCCAATACTTGCCAGTACATTCACACACAAACAAACACACACCCTAGATGTAGCCACAAACATAACACACACACACAGGGATGCCAGAACAGATGTCTGCCCAAAATCAACACACAAACACAAAACACCACATAAATACACACAGAACCCCATCAGAACCAGACATACCCTGTCAGCCAAACTTAGAAAAGGCAATGGGAGCACAGACACAACAGGAGTGCACAACCCTAACACCCATGACCAAAACACACACAATATACCACAAATCACACAGGAAGTGCACCATCACAGAACAACACTGCCACATCAAACCAACTACAGATGCACATGAAATCAAAACTGAACAAACACTGCAGAACATCAGGGGATGTGCATTAGGTAATGCCAAGGCCATATACACCCAGCACTGTGTGCACAACAAGCACTGTGTGCACACCAAGCAGGACACTCACACACAGATATGACTGACACAACCTTAATACACACAACACAAATCAGCATAGCACAAACACAACAGCACACCCAGGAAGTGAAGCAATACCACAGCCAACACACATGCATCCAACACAACAACAACAGATGCACCACTCTGGTATACAAGAGGAGAACCATCTTGACCAGAGCACTGGGCAGCACACACAGCTGAAGTGCACATGAGCAATCCTGACTGATAAATAGCACAAGAACATCACTCATAAACCTTTGGGGCAATGTTCAGAGTGGAACATTTCTCTTGGCCCAAGAACTGCACCACAAAGCACAGTGTCACAAATGAAGTGATGGGGAGGCACACACACATGTAAACCAAGGGTACAGCTGACATCAAAGTGAACTATCTTGCATGTCAGTAGTCGACATGTAAGGGGTGTACCATACACAAATAGAGGGAGTGCAGACTCACAATGGGCAGGCATAAGTGGCACACATAGGGATGTCATTACACCACACACACCATGCCATACAGGAAGATAAAAGGCACAATGTGCCTGCAATACATGAGAAACACAACCACAATGGCAGTGTGGAGCAGCAGGGCTGTAAGTCTATACAAACAGACTCACAACACATGGATGATCAAACAAACACAACACTGATGTGCAAGTCACACACTCTACACACTCACAAGTGACTAAAACCACAAGTAGGAGTCAGACAAAACACGGACACACCAACACACTGCACAGTGCACAACAGACAACTCACACATGTGCATACAACCACATCCACTGGGCTGAACAATCCAAACAACAGGAACACAACTCCTGGCTGATACGTGTGTCTTTCACATTCCTGGGGCACACACATATCCACACCCCCTACAAAGTCACACCCTTCACACTGCACACCTCTTGACTACCGAAGAGCACACATCTTATGTAGGCCATGGGACCAGGATTAAGGGTCATCACATGATGACCATACACATACACAGCTGGACACACATAAAGGAATGGCACACATACAGGATGACATTGCCCAGCCTGCATGCAAACCTGTGCACAGTATCACAGCCTGTGCTGGCAGTGTCCCCCAACCTGACATGTGAACAATGTAAAACACACAAAAAAATTCTTTTTTTTTTTGATACGGGTCAGAGGCCAAGGTTTATAGACCAACTAGAACATACAGCCCCACATAGACATGTAAATACAAAATATGCTCTAGCGTCTAGGATATGATGGAACCAAAAGAAACAACAAAATCAACAAGAATCAAAGTGTGGTTTAAAGAGATACATAAAAAGTTATGTGTGCGGATTCCCATCATACACCAAGAGCGGTGATCGGCTTCATCATTTGGGTATCCTTAGTCTATAAGAGTGACAAATAAGCTCTATGGAAATCAGAGCTAACAAGTGTCACAAGGGTATAGAAACCAAGATGAGCAAAGTAAACTGTATGGGAACAGAAATATGTGCAGTGCAAGTGGTGAAGTGCATGGACTAAAATTGGTGCGTGAACAGACTGTAAATTTTTATTAGTGTCTGTCACGATCAAAAGTTAAAAACCGTGAATACTAGGACCAGTTTTAACAAATAGCTGTCCTAAATACTAGTGGTCAACATGTTTCAGCACATCTGGCCAAAGGTTAGGCCAAGTGCTTTCGTCAGGACCTCTAAAGAAAAGACAAACATACTATTTTTACTGCCAAATAGTAAAGGATATAATGTGAGATGGAACTCTCACAATCCAATTTTCCTCCTTTTCTCAGCAAGTTTCTCAAGAGCATGGAGGACCAAGCCTCACCCCACCTGGCAACAGCTCAGGATAAAGGAGGCACCGCTCTATCCGTCGGTACCTCAGACGGTCTTCAGAGGTACCGACGGATAGAGCGGTGCCTCCTTTGGCCAGATGTGCTGAAACATGTTGACCACTAGTATTTAGGACAGCTATTTGTTAAAACTGGTCCTAGTATTCACGGTTTTTAACTTTTGATCGTGACAGACACTAATAAAAATTTACAGTCTGTTCACGCACCAATTTTAGTCCTTGCACTTCACCACTTGCACTGCACATATTTCTGTTCCCATACACTTTACTTTGCTCATCTTGCTTTCTATACCCTTGTGACACTTGTTAGCTCTGATTTCCATAGAGCTTATTTGTCACTCTTATAGACTAAGGATACCCAAATGATGAAGCCGATCACCGCTCTTGGTGTATGATGGGAATCCGCACACATAACTTTTTATGTATCTCTTTAAACCACACTTTGATTCTTGTTGATTTTGTTGTTTCTTTTGGTTCCATCATATCCTAGACGCTAGAACATATTTTGTATTTACATGTGAACAATGTAGCCAACAATAGCAAACCACAAAAAAGACAAATGCATGACAGGTCAAATTGACACCACAGATAACACAAGTATCAGTGTCTGAATGGACTGTAGTCCCTGTCACCCCTGTTAAAATATATGATGTGGGTAAAGAGCTTGGCAATGTTGAAGAGACACATAGAGCATGGGGCACAGTCAACCAAATGCACACACCAAAAGAACTTTAATCAGCAAGGACACTGACAAAACAGACAACAGGAGTAACTGTCTTTATTCACATATTGCACAGATGTGACAGTAGAAGAACAGTAGAGAAGAGCAAGGCACCAGATGCTGAGCATATACAAGATAATCTGCACAGGCAAACTCTAAACAGGAAGGCCAGTGGCCAGTTCAGGGTGCACGGCAAATACATGAGAGGCTGCACAGGGGAGAGTCCAACACAGCAGAGCAACAGGGCCAGTGTCCATGGCAAAATTCACAGCAAGTACATGAGAGGCTGCACAGGGGAGAGTCCAACACAGAAGAGCAACAGGGCCAGTGTCCATGGCAGGATGCACAGCAAGTACATGAGAGGCTGCACAGAGGAGAGTTCAACACAGCAGAGCAACAGGGCCAGTGCCCATGGCAACATTTACAGCAAGTACATGAGAGGTTGCACAGGCGTAGGGCAGAACAGGAAGGCCAGTGGGCATGGCAAAGTGCAGAGCCAGGACATGAGAATCTGCACAGGCAAGGGCAGAACAGGAAGGCCAGTGGGCATGGCAAAGTGCAGAGCGAGTACATGAGAATTTGCACAGGCAAGGGCAGAACAGGAAGGCCAGTGGGCATGGCAAAGTGCAGAGCGAGTACATGAGAAACTACACAGACAAGGGCAGAGCAGGAAGGCCAGTGGGCATGGCAAAGTGCAGAGCGAGTGCATGAGAATCTGCACGAGGAGTGTGTACGACTCTACCCTTCCATGGGCAGCACCACAGTCAGGGGGGTGACAATGGGCAGAACAGGCCCACCTGTAAGAGAGACAGGTGTATGAAGGGGACTAACACTCACCATTGGCTGTCAGAAGGACTTGGAACTGGCTGTGTCGTGGACAGCAGGACCACTTGACTGGGGAGAGAGAGGCCCATGTGATGTAGGGCTATCAATGGCTTGGCAAGCTGGAGGGCTGGTTGGACTAGGTGGTGTAGTGACACGTGGAGGTGGAGGCATGCAGACTTGTGACACAGTGTGGGCGGGAGAGGTTTGAGGGGTGCCTTTCCACTACTTGGGAATTCGAAATGGCTTCCCTGTAATGGGGTTAATGGGAACTGGTGACAGGCACACACACCAACAGATCTGCATCAGGTGCAGACACTGGCATTCCCTCTGGTGATGTGCTGGATGCTGCAGAATGCTTTGTCAGGCTATGCCTCTGGCCCTCCTTCCCCTGCTTGCAAGGTGTCCCCCTACAGTGCCCTCCTTCCCCTGTTTGGCAGGTGTACCTCCTACAGTGCCCTCCTTCCCCTGCTTCACTGGACTTGAAATTGGGAGTCGATGTGGTGGGGAATGTGGCTCTGAGCCCTTCCTAGGTGTACCCTCGCCATACAACAGCTCCTCAGTGGGCACAGAAACTGCACACCTAGCTTTGCGTGAAGTGTTAGGGACAGGAGAGTACTTCGCTGGTGATGCCTCTGGGGCATGTGAGCCTGATGTCTGCTTCTTTGCTTTTTCGGCCTTGCTCTTCCCTGTGGGGTCTTGTCTTTGCATTCTGGGCTGGCTTTGCTCTTATGTGGGGATGGTATCTGCGGACGGGCCCGCTTGGGATGTTTATGCTGGGTGCTTCTCGTGCTGTATCGTGACTGTGATACATGTGGACCGTGGTCACTATCATCAGATGTGGCGACTAACTAGGGGGTGGACAAAGGCACTGGAGCAGGAGTGGGAGTATGTGCCTGTTGAAGGGCAGACGTCACTGTGGATGATAAAGCCTGGACAGTACGGTGCAGCCCACCCACGTCAGAGTGTATGCCCTCAATGTAGGCAATCACTTGGCCTAATTTTTTGTCATGGTCACTGAAGGCAATGAGCAGGGCTGTCGGGCCCACACAAAGATGGCGCAGGAGCTCAACAGTCTCAGCACTGAGGGCAGCAGGGGGGACAGGTGCAATCTCTGCGGTGCCAGGTATGAATGTAACTCATCCCCTCTTACTGACACGGACACAGGAAGCACCAGAGGAAGTGGATGGGAGGGTGGGCACTGGCCGCTGTGTGGTAGAAGATGATGCAGAGTCTCCATTCCCTGTGCCTGCCAACATGGATGCATCCCCGCTGGCATCAAATGATGTTGTACTTTGGATCTCAGGCAAGGATTCCTTCTGCATACTCCGGTCCCCCTCTGAGGCGCTTGTGACCTCTGTGTCACTGGGCTCCTGTGCAGCTGTAGCGCTAGTGTCCCCACCACTGATGTCCGGTTCCTGTCTGTCCGTGTCCACTGGCGAATCTGCATGAGAGAGAGATGCAGGGTCAGGTTAGTGTCATCAACAGGACACAGCAATTCAATCGATGCAGTACAAAAGATGGCCAAATCTACCTGTTGCCCACCACACCCTGCAATCACATTGCAGCAACTCACTACATAGACCACAAAAGTGCCTGTAATCCTGATTATTTGCCATGACTGAGCCATGTTAAGGCCACACAGCACTACACCCTGCCCGTGGATGAAGTCTACCAAACACACAAATTGCTCTTCCCACACCTAGGGACATGATGTGGGCACACCACTTATTGCCACTGACAGACCTTGAGGGAACAGGATGTGAGAACACAGACACCTATTAGAACATGACAGTCCACAATGGCAAATAGCCCATGCCAAGGACCATGTTGTACTCTGGGGCACATTGTTGTCAGATCTGTAGGCCTCAACATTCATAGTGAATGCAATGTACGTATAGATGAAGTCACACTCAGATGGTAAACACTGCAGTTCACTCCCAAATAGACTGCCCACACTATCCCAATGCTGAATAACCACGAAGATCCTAACACATATGGCTGTGTGAATGCACAGCAGGGAGGACAACCTTTCTAAGGCCAGTTTGGGCTAATGTATGACACTGGCACCCATCACAGCAGCCACTTACATGATACAGCACTGCACCACCCCACAAACATCACATAGGCCACCGCTGCCACAGGCCCTGTAGACATGCATCCGCTCTCAGGCAAAGTCACCCTCCTCAAATACTCACCCCTGCCTTGCTGCCGATGCTCCTTCAGACGTGCATCCAGCTCAGGATGAGTCACTGCCAAGATGCGGCCCATCAGTGGTGTCATGCTGCGACGTGCCAAATGCCCAGTGCGAGGAAGCAGCCCCAAGGTAATCTCTGCAACGTTCTTTGCCAGCTGGCTATGTCGTCCCACCTCTTGTGGCACTGGGTGCGTTGTCGGTTAGATACCCCCAGAGCTCACACATTTGCTGCAATGGCCCTCCACACAGCCTTACGCTGGTGTACCTTGAGCTGCAGGCATGGGAGAAAGGAGGGATGAATGATCAGTGACACAGTGTCATGTACCAACATCAGTACAGTTGCGAGACCCAGACTCTTTACCAAATGTTGTCGCTGTCCATCCCACCCTGGGGTATATCTCACATGGGCACTCCACATGGGCTAGGCTGATGTGACTGCATGCATTTATGAGGGCATAGAGGGTCCCTGCTAATCTCACACACATGCAGGATGACAGCGCTGAACCCCCTCTGTGGCTTGCACACATCTCCAGTCCTATGCATGTCTGGTCACTACATACATCACATATCGACATGTGTCTGTGGGTAGACTCACTGTGTGCATGACTGGGCAGCATTCAATGAGCATGTCCAGTGAACATATCTGTATGTCATGTGTGTGGCATCGGGGGACATGGACTCACCAACAAAATATAGATCTACACAAGTGTAGTTGTGTGCAATTATACAGGGCTGAGATGGTACATATTTGGCTTTCAGTGTGAATGAACAAGAGTAAGTGCACAGTAAGTGCAGTGATGTGATCTCATCTTGGTGGGCGGGCACTGTGCAGAGCATCTGGGTTCACACTGAGTCGGACAACAGGGCCACACAGAGACATTCCACAAAGCAATCACTGTACTGGCACCTGCATGTCCAATATACTGTGTCTCTGTATGGCTGACAATGCAACACACTTCACTCAGACCTACAACTGCAGGCAGGGAAACCTGTGACATTGGGACACGCACTCCTTCCCCCTGGAGACGGCATGTTTGTTTGTGCATGACACAACCTTACATCCTCAGGCATATACTGCAGCAGTTCAACTACATGTGTGCCCTCCTGCCCTACACCTGCCTTTTTGATGACTTACCATGACATTTGGGGCACCATACAGCCTTGGGTACTGTGTGAGCACCTCGTCCACCAAGCCCTCCAGCTCCACGCTTGTGAATGGACTGGCACGGATCTTCTCTGTCCTTGCCATCCCTGTGGACATGGAAAACCTGTGGTGGAATTGGCAGATGAGGGTCTCAGGCAGCAGGCTCTGGAGGTAGCAGCAGATGTGGGACTCAGGCAGCAATCTCTGGAGGCAGCAGCAGATGAGGGTCTCAGGCAGCAGGCTCTGGAGGAAGCAGCAGATGAGGGTTTCAGGCAGCAGGCTCTGGAGGTAGCAGCAGATGTGGGTCTCCAGCAGCAGGCTCTGGTGGCAGCAGCAGATGAGGGTCTCCGGCAGCAGGCTCTGTGAGCAGTGGAAATGTGAGGCTCACTCCCACACATATATAGCCCCATGGGGACGTTCCAAAGGTGCCAACCTGTAACAATTGGTTTCCCAAAATCATCCAATGACCGCCTCCGCGGTGGCGGAGTACGCCTATCGCGATTTTCAAAATTGGATCATGCCACCGCAGTCATTGTTCCCATTGGCTGTAGGCAATGCTCCATGGTGGTGATGCACCCCAGGGGCCCGGGGTGCGCTACCGCGATGGTGCAACTGTCAAAAGCATCCAATGACCACCTCCGCGGTGGCGGAGCAAGTCGATTGCGATTTTCAAAATGGCATCATGCCACCGCAATCATCGTTCCCATTGGCTCTTGGGCATGCTCCATGGCGGTGATGCACCGCAGGGGCCTGGGGTGCGCTACCGTGATGGTGCATCTTTCAAAAGCATCCAATAACCTGCCACCGCAATCATCGTTCCCATTGGCTGTAGGCAATGCTCCATGGCGGTGACACACCACTGGGGGAATGCGGTAGCTACCGCAATTTGGCTGGCGGAGCATGCCCACCGCCATTTGGGCATGTCTCCATGCCAATGACTACCGCACTTGTGCCAGGGGGGTGCTGGTGACACAACTCCAGTGCCAGA
Source organism: Lissotriton helveticus (assembly GCF_964261635.1). Classification (NCBI taxonomy): domain Eukaryota; kingdom Metazoa; phylum Chordata; class Amphibia; order Caudata; family Salamandridae; genus Lissotriton; species Lissotriton helveticus. The sequence goes on along the minus strand of NC_136071.1, from coordinate 698,915,509 downwards.
CGGCAGCTACTGCGATTTGGTTGGCGGAGCATGGCCACTGCCATTTGGGCATGTCTCCATGCCAATGGCTACTGCACTTGTGTCATGGGGGGTGCTGGTGACACACCGCTGGGGACAGGCGGTAGCTACCTCGATTTGGGTGGCAGAGCATGCCCACCGCCATTTGGGCATGTCTCCAGGCCAATGACTACCGCACTTGTTTCAGGGGGGGTGCTGGTGACACACCGCCAGGGCCAGGCGGTAGCTACCTTGATTTGGGTGGCAGAGCATGCCCACCGCCATTTGGGCAGGTCTCCATGCCAATGACTACCGCACTTGTGTCAGGGGGGTGCTGGTGACACACCACAGGGGCCAGGCAGTAGCTACTGCGATTTGGGACACATAAAATGGCAATATTCATCGGACACACCTCAATAGCACCACAGTGGCCACATGCTAAAGGGCACGTCATCGTGCACACAATGCCAATGTCCCATTCACTGCACAGGTACCTACACGTCCCATGGTTGTGTATGTGTGACGTACATTGGTCTGTTGCCCCTCCCATGTCACAAATGCATCAGATGGATGTTGAGGCTGGACAGTGTGGTAGTGGACTCAACAATGTGTACACATATGAATGTGTTGTGGGGCAGTGATGACCTCGGCAAGGCTTGTCTGACTGTATGATGAAGTTAATTACTTGTGCTTTTCTGTGTGCTCATACACGCAATTGTCAGTTCACCGCTAGTTGTGATCGTTGTGTTGTGGATGTGTGCCAAGTTTGAATGATGCATTGAGGTGTGACAGGTACAGCGGATGAGTATGAGACAGTTGTGTTGATTTGTCGCACAATGGCTAGATGTCACTCTCCCAGGCGTGCACATGTGGAATGTGGGCATGAAAATATGTGCATTCACATTGTCCTATGTGGTGTTTGAGGCACTGGTGTATTGTATATGGAGAGGTATGCCCTCTGTGTGGCTCAAACATCCACCCATGTTACCTGGTGTGTCACACATTCCTCAAGTCAGTCATTGTTTTTCCTGTTTCAACCTGAACGGGATATGCTGTGGCCACCTCATGATGGATGTCATTGAAATGTGTCCACTTTCATCTCAAGTAGGAGGAGGCCTAATCTGATACGTCACTTGACACTGCTGGAGGACATGGAGGATGTGGCGATCATTCGCAAATTCCGTCTCGATAGAGGCCCCCTGAAGACCCTTTTTGATCTGTTGGTCCTCCACCTGCAGCCTCGCCGCACATACCCAACAGCTTTCACCCTAACTTACAAAGTGATGGCAGCCCTCCATTTTGTTGCCACTGGATCGTTCCAGGAGACTGTGGCGGGCGCAGCAGGGATGTCTCTACCCATGTTCAGCATGGTGCTGCGGGATGTTCTGTCCACCATGATGATCTACAAGGACAGATATGTACATTTCCCCAGGGGTGAAGAATTGGCAGGTGTGAAGGGAGACATCTATTCCCTTGGGCACATCCCACATGTTATTGGGGCCATAGATTGCAAGCATGTCGGTCTTGTGCCCCCACAGGCAAGTGAGCACATTTTTGGCAATAGAAAACATTATCATTCGATCAATGTGCAGGTGGTGTGCCGGGCAGATATGACCATCTCGAATGTGTGGGCCAGATTCCCCGGCTCTGCCCATGACTCATACGTCCTGAGGAAAAGCATTGTGCCCCAGCTGAAGGCTAATCTGCTTCCCGAGGATGCTTAGACTGTGGGTGAGTATGCCTAGTCGTATGGCGTGCTGGGTGCGTGCCCTGCTGCCCTCTGCCTGTGTAACATTGCAATGTGTGTTTGTCATTCCTAGGTGACTCTGCATATTTCAGCCGTCCATGGCTGCTAAGCTCACTGCATAATCGCAGGACCCCGGCTGATATCAGATACAATGAGGCCCATGGCAGGACACGTCATGTGGTTGAGCGTACTTTTAGCCTGCTCAAATCACATTTCCGCTGCCCTGACAAAACTGGAGGTGCACTGTCATACTCGCCTGGAAGGTGTGGAAGATCGTGGTGGCGTGCTGCATGCTCCACAACCTGGCTATTCACAAGGATATTCCCCTGCTCCTGGTTGATGATGAGGACCCAAGGCCCCCACCTGCACAAGAACCTGAGTCCAGTGATGAGGACAGTGGAGAGGAGGAAGGAAGTGAGATGCGTCAACAGCTCGTCATCCGCTACTTCACTTGAAGGTGGGTGACAATGTACAACATGTACATTGTCTGGTGTGATTGCTGTTGTCGTGAAGGGCTATGGTGCGAATGGTACAGACAGCCAGATGTGAAATCACCAGTGTGTTGATATGTGACAATGACTCGTAATGTGTGAACGCATACGGGACGTGTTTGTTGACACTTGTTGCCCATTGTTGTCTGCATGTTGGGTTATGTAGATGGTCTGTGTAGTGTAATGTCTGTGATGCCACACTCACACCAGTGAATGTTGTTCTTTTTCTGTTTCCCTAGGTGCCTCAAATGTATCCTTTACTACATACAGTACATCTTTCCGATACATTATGGACATTTTGAAGACTGTACTTCTTGCACTAAAGATGAAGGTGACACGATGAAAGTGTGTAAGGTATTTTATTTACAAAGTTGACATGTGAGGGGACAGGCAGATTAACATGAAGGTGGCGAGGGAGTACTGAGTTGACAGTCATGGTAAATGAGATGAAAGAGTTGACACCACATCGATGTGGTGACCCAGTCCAACAGACAGGTGCTATTCACAAGGCAGTGTGGGAAAGGAGAGTCCAGACAGTCAATGTAGTTGGGAAGATGGTTGCCACCAGGGCTGGCGGCTCTGTGACTGGCGTTTGACTGGTGCTTTGCCTCCAGAGACTCCCAGGGTCTTCTTTGGACGGCCCCTTGGTCGCTTCGCTGAGGTGGGCCCTGCTGTGGTGCCAGCGGCGTCTGAGGCTGTCTGGTGTACTGTCATTCTGCAGCACAACAGAGGGGGGTGGAGGTGTTGTTTGGGACACAGGCCTGTCTCTCAGTAACGCCACTTGCTGACCCATGAGGTCCATCATTTGTCCGATGCAGGTGTCGATGGACCTCATCAGCAGGATGAGCTCGCGTAAGAGTTCGTGAGACCGCCCACTTTGCCCCTGGACCTGTTGGTAGGCCCTGATGACTCTGGTAAAGTGGTCTAGGGATAGAGTCCCAACCTCCTGATGTCTGGGGTTTACCCTGGCCCTCCCACCTGCCCTGCTGCAGTGGACCTGTTGCCTCACCACTGTGAGTCCACACACACTCTCCCTGCCGTCCACAGTTGTTGGTGTGGGCTGGTCATCCCCTGGGACAGAGAGGGTGTTGCAGGTGGCACTTGTGGTGGTGGTGGTGGTGGTGGGGGATGCACAGGCTATAACAGCAGGGCTCTGTTGTGCTGTCGTTGTTGTAGCAGACGTTGTGGTTTGGGAGGATTGCGTCCTGGGAACTGGTGCTCCCTGGCACACCAGATGGGCCGGCCTCGAGCTCATCGTCCTGAAAATCCTGGGAGTTTACATCCGAGAGTCCATGAACCGAGGTTGGAGATAGGCTCTGCTGGTTATCAATGTTGTCCTCAGCAGGGAGTTCTTGGTCACCTGTGGATTAGATGGGGAATGGTCAGTGTTGTGCACTCAGCAAGAATTCTGTTAGCTGTGTGTCATACAGTGTCTGTCCACTACACAATTGTCTGCTCTTCACATCTTTTGCTATGTGCAATACCATGAGGCAGGGGTACATACATTACTCGTACATGTTGTCAGGTGTCGATGCATAGCATGCAAATCGTGCTGTGATCATGTTCACACAGGGACCAGTTGCCATGTAGGGACCAGCACAAATGAGTTTCATGGTTCTCTCATTTTTGATTCGTATGACCTGGCTGACGTCACATCTGGCCATGGAGTGGCCATTGTATTGTACTGCATGACTTTGTCCTGTAATGTACATATTTGTATTTATAAGCCCACACATGCTTTCTGTAATTTTAAATGGTCCTTGCTGTTTGTGCCCCATGGCAATGCATTCATCAGTGTGTGCTGTGCATGGTTGTGCACAGACTTCCTTGTGCATGTCCATTGGTATGGCACTCTTTGTTATCTGTGACAGTTCTCTTTGCTTACCTGTTTGCACACTGTGCGTGTCGAGCGGGGTCTGTGTGCATATTTGTGCATGGAGAGGGCTGGTGTTGCCATATGGCACCATTTCATTGGTAACAGATGTGTGGCTGCACATACATGCTAAATAGGGGGTTGTGCTGTTCCTCAATTTCAGTTAGCTGCTGGAGTCACAAGTTACTGAGTCCCACTATATCCAAGGAGGATAAAGTTGGGGATCCATATGTTGGATCTTCATGCCCTCACACACCCTTTCAGGTGTCATGCTTCATCATTTGGGCTGCTCCTCGTTGGGTCGGCGGTGCAATACCCAACGGGCTCACCTCAAAGAGGGGCACTTTACCGGAGATCTTCTATCCAACTGCCGTTTGGTGAAGTGTGGGTGTGGGGCCAGAACTGTATAGATGTGATGAAGTGTGATTAAAATAGGATTGGAAGTATCTAGAAGGACACATTTTATTCTGGGGGTCTCCTATCTTAGTTAAAAACAGTGTACAAGACAATCGTCCGAGGGTAATGGCTCGTGTTGTCCTCGTTGGAGTGTCTTGGTCAACATGATTCTCGCTAACCTGTTAATTAAACTAGCTATTCTTCAGGACCTAGAAATATGTTATCTACATCTAGTGTGGGCAGCGTGTGGCGTTGCGCATAAAGTCAGTCAATGTGAGACTCAAATACCTTATTACAACCTGGAACTACCCAATTAAGATGGTCCCCAGGCTTCAACAGTGCCCGGTGGATTCACGCACAAGGCATTGCTCCTGTGTGTAGAAAAGGTTCACGCTGTGTGCGGATGCCCCTTGACCTGCCCTATCCACCTGGTCCGGGAGGTCACACCCACACTTCACCAAATGGCAGTTGGATAGAAGATCTCGGGTAAAGTGCCCCTCTTTGAGGTGATGATGAAGCATGACACCTGAAAGGGTGTGTGAGGGCATTAAGTTCCAACATATGGATCCCCAACTTGGATATAGTGGGACCCAGTCACTTGTGACTCCAGCAACTAATTGAAACTGAGGATCAGCACAACCCCCTATTTTACTTGTTAACTTCAATTGAGCCTACTTTGTGCTGGACCTCCCACTCTTGCCTGAGTAGAAAACAGGCCCTGCGTCCCCTTCCTTTGTTGTATAACTCCATGCCCGTACATGCTACCTACCTGTTAGGTGAAGCAGAACAATGCAATGGCTGACACATGCTTGGGGGTGGGGTGGGAAAGTGATCCATCCTGCTGGGGTATGGGACAGGGGGCATGGTGGGAGTAGTGCTACAGGCCTCCCTCCCCCAAAAAGGCCTCCCAGGAAAGATGACTACCGACCTGTAAGTTTGATGAGGGTGATGCAATGGCTGACACATGCTTGTGGGTGGGAGGGAGGGCTCCATCCCGCTTGGGTGTGGGACAGGGGGCATGGTGGGAGTAGTGGTAGAGGCCTCCCTCCCCCAAACACCCTCCCAGCCAAGATGGCTACCTGCCTGTTAGGTGAAGGTGAACACTGCAATGGCTGCTACATGCTTGTGGGTGGGAGGGAGGGCTCCATCGTGCTGGTGTGTGGGCCAAGGAGCATGCTGGGAGTAGTTGTGCAGGCCTCCCACCCGCAAGCACCATCCCAGCCAAGATGGCTACCTACCTGTTAGGTGAAGGTGAACACTGCAATGGCTGCCACATGCTTGTGGGTGGGAGGGAGGGCTCCATCATGCTGCGGTGTGGGCCAGGGAGCATGCTGGGAGTAGTTGTGCAGGCCTCCCACCCCCAAACACACTCACAGCCAAGATGGCTACCTACCTGTTAGTTCGATAGGTGAACACTGCAATGGTTTCCAACTGCTTGTGGGTGGGAGGGAGTGCTCCATCATGCTGGGGTGTGGGCCAGCGAGCATGCTGGGAGTAGTTGTGCAGGCCTCCCACCCCAAACACCCTCCCAGCCAAGATGGCTACCTACCTGTTGGTTCATTTGGTGAACACTGCAATGGCTGCCACGTGCTTGAAGGTGGGAGGTAGTGCTCCATCATGCTGAGGTGTGGGCTGGAGAGCATACTGGGAGTATTTGTGCAGGCATCCCACTCCCAAACATCCTCCCAGCGAAGATGGCTACCTACCTGTTAGTTTGTTTGGTGAACACTGCAATGGCTTCCAACTGCTTGTGGGTGGGAGGGAGTGCTCCATCAAGCTGGGGTGTGTGCCAGAAAGCATGCTGGGAGTAGTTGTGTGGGCCTCCCACCCCCAAACACCCTCCCAGCCAAGATGGCTACCTACCTGTTAGTTCATTTGGTGAATACTGCAATGGCTTCCAACTGCTTGTGGGTGGGAGGGAGAGCTCCATCATGCTGGGGTGTGGGCCAGGGAGCATGCTGGGAGTAGTTGTGCAGGCCTCCCACCCACAAACACCATCCCAGCCAAGATGGCTACCTACTTGTTAGGTGAAGGTGAACACTGTAATGGCTGCTACATGCTTGTGGGTGGGAGGGAGGGCTCCATCATGCTGGGGTGTGGGCCAGAGAGCATGCTGGGAGTAGTTGGGCAGGCCTCCCACTCTGGTGTGCAGGCCAAACACCCTCCCAGCCAAGATGGCTATCTACCTGTTGGTTCATTTGGTGCACAGTGCAATGGCTGCCATATGCTTGTGGGTGGGAGGTAGTGCTCCATCATGCTGAGGTGTGGGCCAGAGAAAATGCTGGGAGTATTTGTGCAGGCATCCCACCCCCAAACACCCTCCCAAAGATGGCTACCTACCTGTTAGTTTGTTTGGTGAACACTGCAATGGCTTCCAACTGCTTGTGGATGGGAGGGGGTGCTCCATCATGCTGGGGTGTGGGCCAGAAAGCATGCTGGGAGTAGTTGTGTGGGCCTCCCACCCCCAAACACCCTCCCGGCTAAGATGGCTACCTACCTGTTAGTTCATTTGGTGAATACTGCAATGGATTCCAACTGCTTGTGGGTGGGAGGGAGAAATCCATCATGCTGGGGTGTGGGCCAGGGAGCATGCTGGGAGTAGTTGTGCAGACCTCCCACCCCTAAACACCCTCCCAGCCGAGATGGTTACCTACCTGTTAGTTTGTTTTGTGAACACTGCAATGGCTGCCACATGCTTGTGGGTGGGAGGGAGGGTTCCATCATGCAGAAGTGTGGACCAGTGAGCATGGTGGGAGTAGTGCCACAGGCCTCCCTCCCGCAAACAGACCTCCCAAGCAAGATGGCTACCTACCTGTTAGATCGTTTGGTGTACTGCAATGGCTTCAAAGTGCTTGTGGGTGGGGGAGGCCTCCATCCTGCTGGGGTGTGGGACAGGGGGCATGGTGGGAATAGTGCTACAGGCCTCCCTCCCCCAAATTGGCCTCCCAAGCAAGATGGCTACCTACCTGTTAGATCGTTTGGTGTACTGCAATGGCTTCAAAGTACTTGTGGGTGGTGGAGGCCTCCATCCTGCTGGGGTGTGGGACAGGGGGCATGGTGGGTGTAGTGCTACAGTCCTCCCTCCCCCAAACAGGCATGCCAAGCAAGATGGCTATCTACCTGTAAGTTTGATGAGGGTGATGCAACGGCTGCCACATTCTTGTGGGTGGAAGGTAGGGCTCCATCTACTTTGGGTGTGGGAGAGGGGGCATGGTGGGAGTAGTAGTGCAGGGTGACTGTTCTCATGCTCCCATGGTAATATTGCTAACTACGTTTAGGGTAAATGGGAGTGAGTACCTGTTGGATCAGTGAGACATGTTTTGTGGGTGTGTGGTCCAGATGGATGTGACTTTTCTTGGGTGGTGTGTGTTTTTGGGTACGCAGGACAGTACATATCAGTGTGTTGGTTAACTTTTGTTTGTACTTACCAGCCTCCACTCCCCGAATACTCCTGTGAGACTTTCGTGATGCAGTATGGCAAGCACCTTTCCTTCCCATGGTGTGAATGTTTTCTGTGGGATGGGAGGGCCACTGCTAGTCTGGTTAGCCAGCTCCCAGTTCTTGCTCTTCCTCTCTTTTACAACCCTCTTGAGATCATGCCACCGCTTCATGATCTCCTTCTTGGATCGCGGGGTTGTCCTTACTGCATTGGACTATCCTTTGCCACATTTGGGTCCTTTTGGCTAATGGTGTCTGTTGGACCAGGCCACCAAATAGTTGTGGTTCCACTCTGACTATCTCAATTACCCTGACAGTCAACTCACTCTCTGTGAATGTGGGCATTTTCTGTGATGCCATGGTGTGTAGTGTGCAAAGTGTTTGTGTGTGCAAGGGTGTTGGTTGTGGGTGTGTTATGTGCTGTGGGATGGTTGGTGCTGGTGTGATGGTGGTGGTGGTGAGTGTGCTGTGTTCTCTTGCCTCTCCTGTCATTTCTGGTGTATGCCCTACTCTTCTGGAGTGTTGTAAAATGATTGTGGTCAGTGAAGGGGCTGGTTTTATACTCAGCTATGTGGGTGTGTCCCAATGGGCTTTTGCTGTCAGGTGTGTTGCGGGAGTTGTCTTTGAAATTGTATGTTTCTGTTTGGCATTTATTTGTTTCCTTGGGATGTGTTTTGTGTATTTGGGGGGCATGGCTATTATGATTTGTGCCAAGTTTGCCATTGTTGTGGTGCTTTTGCATCGTCCGCCACGTTTTTTATGGATCGACCGCTGCGATGGCTATGCTGCAGCTCTTCAGCTGGCACTCCCATTCACTCCAGTGTGCGACCGCGGCGGTCGGAAATGCCGGATCGTACCGCGGGACCGTCGGGGATATCCTAATTTCCTGTGCGGTGTCTCCGCTATGCTTGCGGCGGGTTATAGCTTTTCCACAGCGTTTCCAACCGCGGGGTCGGTTTTACATCATCACCGCCCGCGTCGGGTGTTTTTTATTTGCCCGGTACTGCCGCGGTCGGTCTTTTTTGGCGGTTGATCCTAATTTGACCGCGGGTTAATCCACGGTCCCGGTGGACGGTTGTTTTCTGTGTCCATGGAGGTCGGGATGGTTTTCCGCCCGCCATCCTAATGGGGCCCTTGGTGTCTATTTGATGTCACTCAGAACCTCTTAGCATATGCCATCCCTGCTAATCACAGTTACCCATCTACAATTCCATGCATTGTTCAGGTATATGTTTAGTGGAATATTTGATGATGTTTTTCGAGCTCAACGATGGTGATGAAGGATGTGCAGATTAATCACAGAGATTTCCATTTAGATTGGAATTATTCGAAGGAAGAAAATTTGGGGGAGTGCTGTTTTCGGCATGATAGTGATGGAATACAGTAATAAAGCATCACTGCCTTGAGTGCCTTTCACGCTATCTTTGCTTATGATCTTGTCATCTGTCAGGAATGAAAGGTCAATGATGTCTTAAAAGTGCAAGGTCAACAATTATCCATAATGAAGAACATGTCTAACTTCATATCTCTGATGGCATCTGTTATAAAAGGTGGAGGGCATAGGCTGAAAAGCACCTTATGTAGCAAGTTTTGAGTGTGGAAGAAAGAGATGTGGAATTGAGGATGTCATTCATTTTCTACTTTATGTGTTTACGTTTGTGCATGTTAGCCAACCTTTATTTCAAGAGTTTGCACTTTAGAATATTGTTATAGAAATATTGTTACTTCATAGGCCTAAATATTGATAACAAAAATATTTCTCCACTGGGTTTAGATTTTACGATTTAATACATTTCAAGTTAATTTATCTTGTTTTAATTCAACACCTGAATTTATACTCATAAAATATGCAACTAATGCTCTCAAATTCAACTTGATTTTAAAATAGGACCTCTGCAACAAGCTCAGCTCCTACTTCTACCTGAAAATCAAATCCCTCTACGACCGCTTCAGCGAGCAGACACCAGAAACCACCCTTCCCTCCAGCGACATCAGACGGCCTACCATCACCACTTGGAGCCCGGGCACGACCAAAGATACCACCGCTCCCATGAAGAGGACCCGATCGGGAGCTCCACAGACCCATGCCCTCCGCACATCTTCCATAGAGCTGCTGCCACCATTGCCCCCCAGCTATGACACACCATCAACGCCACCTTTGAATCCGGCTCCTTCCCAGACGACTGGAAATGAGCAGAAGTAACTCAACTCCTAAAGAAACCCTCGGTATACCAGGACAGACCTGGAGAAATACCGACCCATCTTTCTCCTTCCCTTCGCAGCCAAAGTCACTGAGAAGATCGTCAACTCCCTGCTGACAAACTTCATCGAAGAGAAGTCCATTCTTGACCCCTCCCAATCCAGATTCTGCAGCAACCACAGCACCGAGACCGCCGTCCTTGCAGCCACAGATGACATCCACACGCTCCTCAACCAAGGCCACACCGCAGCCCTCATTCTATTCAATCTCTCCGCAAACACCCAGCCAGACTCCACGACGCAGGGATACAGGGAACTGCCCTCGACTGGCTCCGCTTCTTCCTCACGGGCAGAACCCAAAGGATGATCCTCCTGCCTTTCCTCTTCAACCCCACAAAGATCTACTGTGGAGTACCACAAGGATCATCGCTTAGTCCCACGCTCTTCAACATCTACATGGCCCCTCTCACCGCCATCGTCAGACAGCACAGACTCAGCATTTTATTCTTCGCCGAGGACACCCAGTTCAGCATCTCCCTCACAAAGGACCCCGAAACCACCAGACTCAGCTTCCAAGAAGGAATGAAGGACATTGCAGCTTGGATGAGCAGCAGCTGTCTGAAACTCAACTCAGAGAAGACAGAAGTCCTAGTCCTTGGACCCTCCCCGGCTGTGTGGGACAACTCTTGATGGCCCTCTGCACTCAGCAACCTCCTACGCCCACGGACCACGCCTGTAACCTCAGCATCATACTAGACACCTCCCTCACCATGACCCAGCAGATCAACTTTGATGCTTCCACCTGCTTCAACACCCTCCACATCCTCCACAAGACCTTCAAGTGGATCCCCCATGAAGCCAGAAAGACCATCACCCATGCACTCATAACTAGCAGACTTGACTTTGGAAACACCCTCTATGCTGGAGTAAACAAATCCCTGCTACGCAAACTCCAGATCATCCAGAACACCACGGGAAGATTCATCCTCGGAATCCCATGACATGAGCACATCACCCAACACCTGCAAGACCTCCATTGGCTCCCCATCGCGTAGAGAGTAACCTTCAAGCTACTCACCCACGTCTACAAATCCCTCCACAACAGCGGACCCAAATACCTAAACAAAAGAATCTCCTTCTGCTACAGCGCGGCTCCAGATATCATTTCTAATCATTACTTACCATTACCCTGAAACCTTTAGGCACACAATCATTCGTCAGTGGGGCCCATAACACTGCACATTTACTCTTGAACACTTACACTTGGCTTCACGGCTTTTGGTGAATCCCACTGGAGAAATACTGTAACATTTGGTGGAGTGTCTAAAACCTTTTTAAATCAGTTATTATTTACACCTATTGATTATTACACTTTACCATGCTTTTATTCAAACAGTTAATTATTCAGACGCACCACCATAGTGGCAATGGATCTGCTAGAAAGAAAATTAGGCGTAGGAAAATCACAAGACCAGCTTTTAAAATTTCATTTTCCCAATGTTATTAAAAGCAAAACTTTATTATGTCTGACATTCATGCATTAATGAATTCTTCATTCAGTAAAATCTTAATCTTTATTTCAAAATGATCATTTTATTTAGAGCTCAGCAAAAATCGCTTATTTTAGAAATCAGTTAAAGTTTAGAAAAAGAACAGATAGTTCCAAATTCATTCTCTCCTAACATCCCTAACTAACACCCTCATCTTTTCCTTCAATCCTGCAAAGCAAACAAATAAAATCATAAGAATCTTACATCCAGGAATCGGTCATCAGTCGGGCAGCACTTCCAGTAGAAATTGAAAAAGCGACCCTTTTTTGACACAACCTGGGGTTTTAAACCTTAATTCCCTAACTTAATCTATCTAAAAAGTAACTATCACTTCTTATTCAAACTCTGATTGGACAATTTCGGGGTGGGTGAGCATCATCTCACCATTAGAACATCATTTTCTCGTTGGTTCAGCAGAAAAATAAAGGGCCTTTGTTTTAGGACAGTCCATAGCTTAGCTATTTCCTTAAGTTGAAACATCACCCCCCATTCCCACGATCACAACATTCAAGCGTCCATGTTTGGCACCCATCCTAGGTTCCGGGCCAAGGCAGCCTTAAACCTCCTCGAGCACAGGCAGTTCACTCTGACTTGCAGGTTTTGGCGCGCCTGCGCTGACCAGCTCTTGCTCACTGTTTACCCGAGCGTCCATCTTTTAACTAGGCCTCAGAAGCCACTTTTGGAACTATCATAGAAACAAACACAAATTCATGTTAATTATTGAATTAAAACCCATTCTGTTTACCTCCCCCCATACTAATGTTTCCCATTAGTTGTTACCTAGCAAATAAGCCACACAAATGCGTTTTATACTTACATAATCAACCACTTCTTAGCACAAAACGTATACAATAAGCACATTTAGTCTACGTTTGATTACATTTAAGCTGCGCATTAATTCACAACACAATAACAACACATATTAATTAATTAGATGGCAACATGCAAGCAAAATTAGTACTCCCGTGTATAATAAAATGTGTGCATCTTATTCTATGGTTTATTAATTTCACAAAACACCTTTAGTAAATGTTATCGTTATGGGACATTGACTTCAAGAGGGGTACACACAATTTTGCGTTTGCCACCTCGCCCCATCAATTCCCTCATCTGGTGATTTTATCACCAAATAACTCAAAAAATTTTGGAAAATTTAGCAGAACATGTTTCAATTTCTTTTGTTAACATCATCTATACTTTTGTTTCTTCCTCTTTTGAATCTTTGAAAAATTTTTCTTTCATTTCTTCCATTTCTATTTCATTCTTTTCTCTCATTCTTGCCTGTTGTTCCTCATTTCTTTTCCTTATTGACTTTCTAAAATCTCTTCTGCCTTTGTATATACAGCTTAACCTTATCATAAAAATTACTATCACTAAGATTGTTATCGGTGTTAGTATTTTACCTATAATTGAACTACCTATTTCTTGAAACCATTGGTTAATTGCTGAGAAACCTTTACCCAGTCTTTCAAGGATACCTTCAACGTCCAGTGGTGCAATTTCTCTATGCAAATCTATAATATTTATAATATACTTTTCAATATTCTGACTTTTATCTGGAATATAAGTGCAACAATGTTGAACTTTCAAAATTCCACAGACTCCTCCCTCTTTTGCTAAAATTATATCAAGGGGAAGTCGATTTTGCATAACCATAGCTCTCATGGCAACCATTTCAGTATTTACCATTAGGAATCCTCCTGCTGTGTCTGTTGATAATGAAACAACTATTGTAGACAATTTTCTGATTCTATTTGCATTAAATGAAATTCCCACTGCTGGTATCAGTACTCCAAATACATCACCTTTTATTTCTAGCACACATTCTCTTCTTTTTCGACTTAGAACCTCTGTCTACATGAAAATTTTTAGGAAAGACCAAACCCACATAACATGTCCCATACCAATGGTCTGGTAATCTATAACAGACTCGATTCCCACAAATAAAATAAATTCCAGGAAAAACAGGATCATTTCCTCCTTTAAATCCCCAACGCCCTATAATTCTATAGGTATCTTCACATTAACTTGCACCCACAAAATAATTGTCATACATTGAGGTGTCTCTTCTAATACAAAATGTTCCCAACATTGGTGCATCTATATTGATTGCTACATTCACATTCTTATCCTCAATATACTCATCACCAAATGTGTAATATTTAGACTTTGCACGTTTCATTTTCTCATTTCGTTTGTAAGCAATTCTTCTTTCCTCAACCATTTTGAAGAATGCCTTCTCCTCAACTCTCATTTTACATATCAAATTATGATTAAAAGCGTATTCATGTGTTAATTCATCTACTTCTAAGAAATATTCTCCTATTTCCGTTGCAGGCTTTTTTTATTTGATGTACCATCAATTTTTAATTTTGCAAATATTTCATCTACATTGGAATAATGATATTCCAATTTCCCAGTCTTGTAAAACAAACTTGCAATTACACTACGTGTTACTCCATATGTAAGAGGAAGGTGGTGATATGTCACCCCTTCTGACACTGATGCTGGTAATTTTACACAAGCATAACAGTCATCAACATTCATAGTTTTAAATGTACTCAAGCAATAACTTTGAAAAAGTATTTTTGGTATAGTCACTTATAGATCTATCTTGATGCAACTCTGACTTGTACACATGAGTTTCATGCACCTTTTCTTTCTCAACTGGCTTACTTAAACTCACATTCGGTTTTAATCTTGTTAAATTACTTTGGAAAGGGATCACAATAGCTAAAATTATCCACAATATAATCAACAACCCCATGCATATGGTAAAGCATCTACACCATTTTCTAAAAATAGAACATTTCGTTTTGTGATTATTCATTGCCATTTTCCCTAACACCGTTTCTTCGACCTTATGTCACTTACAAATTGCACACCTCACTCAACACACTAACAAGTTTTCTTCGACCTTATGTCAATTACTATTCTAAATTATACGACAGTTAGATTTTTCTAACAAGTTTTCTTAGACCTTTTGTCAACTCCAACCTCTCCTATCTTTACAATATCCGTCTCACAGGACTTCAGGCTTTTTACTTTAGTATCATATACTTTGGCACCTATCTTTTTTTAATTCTTAGTTGACTTCTTTACTCACTTTTCCAAATTGGCTTTGGGTTGTACATGTTTTCTTGACTACTATTAAGCTCCTCAATTGGTGGCAGGACAATATATGTCCACTCAGGTGATTTGTACCTTTGATTTGGACGTCTAACTCTTTTTGGCCTTTGAATAGTCTCTATTTTCTTTCCCAATTTTTCTTTCTGGCTGGTGATCTCATTTACCTGGTCTTCTTGCTCCTTTGTTTTGTTCACTATTTTGAATCTCAATCCACCAGCTTCTTTAGGCCAATTGTCTCCTTTACAGACTTTCTTAGTCTTCGGCTCTATTGTGTTATGCTCCACTCTCCAAGCTCTTTTTCTGGTACTTTTTCTTAATGGAGTTTCGTCTGCACTGTCATCAGTTTCACTTTCAGTGTCTTCTGCTGCATCATTGATTATGATCTTCACAATGTATTTGTCTTCATCAGATTTGGTTTTCTCTACTGTTACTCTGTTAGGAACACCTTCATAACTGGTACTTGGAATCTCATCCTTATCGTGAGTTACTTCCTCTTCCCCAGTCTCAGGATTTCCGTTCCTGCTTTTCAGTTTCCTTCTTTTCAGCAACTTTCTTTTTACTTTCTTTTGCGTCTCTACTGGTGCTTGTCTTTACCGATTCTCGATCTTCAAGTTGATCTTCTGAATCTGGTATTTCAACAATCTCCCTTTCACCTTCACCTTCAGACGCAGAACTGGCTTCTGATACTTCCAGATGTCGACGTTCCTGTCGATCTTCAATATCTGGATTCTTTTCTGGTTCACCTTCAGAATCAGAGTCAGTTGTACTTTCACCGTCGTATGGGTATTCAGGTTTAGACACACGGATGGTGTGACTAGCATGAACCCACCTTTTCAGTCCAGCACACTTAACTGCAGTAGTACTGACCAAGATAACTTGATGTGGTCTTTGCTACCTTGGTACCAAACAATTCCTTCTGCGATGGACTTTCACTCGTACCCAGTCCCCAGGGACTAGATCATGAGCTGGAGTTTCCTCTTTGGAATTTGATTCAGTTCCCACCTGGTGGAGCACAGAAGTTACCACATCAGACAGATTTTTGCAGTAATCCAGTATGATGTCATCATGAATTGTCAACAACTTATCAACTGGTACATAGGCCTGTATCATCACCCTGCCCATCAAGATCTCATGTGGACTTAATCTAGTTTTTCTGTCAGGTATGCTTCTCAGTGTCATTAAAACAAGTGGCAAAGCATCAGGCCACTTCATTCCTGTTGCCAAACACATTTTTGCAATTCTGTTTTTAATTGTTCCATTCACCTGTTCAACTACTCCTGAAGCCTCAGGTCTATATGCACAATGCAGCTTCTGGCGAATGTCCAGAGCTTCACAGATCATCTGCATGAGTTAATTTTAAAAATGCGGGCCTCTGTCCAACTCAATGGTCACCGGAAACCCGAAACGTGGTATTATCTCACGCAAGAACAGTTTAGCAACAGTTAATCCATCATTCCTCAGCGTGGGGAAAACTTCTACCCATCGAGAGAACAAACAGATTATCACAAGAACATATCTGAGTCTGTTGCATGGAGGTAACTCAACAAAATCCATGTGAACTCTTGTGAATGGGCCACCCTCCCGTCCTATGGTTCCCAAGCTTACAACAGTTTTTCTGTTTGGATTAAATTGTTGACAGATCAAGCATCTTTGACACAGACTTTCAGCAATCATTCTGAATTTTGCATTATACCAAGTCTGTCTAAAGAGACGAATCATAGCATCTCTACCAATATGGGCTTGACCATGGTACATTCGGGCCATATCTGAAATCATGCTATCGGGCATTACTGGTCTTTCATCTTTGTAAACCTAAATTTCATCTTCCTCCCTTTGTCTGCAGCCTGATTTTAACCAAATATCTTTTTCCTCTGCTTCTGCCTCTTCCTGCATCTGTTTCACTTCCTGCCAAGTCTCAACTACAGTGGTTAGCATTAAAGGACTTGGAACATGTTCTTCAGTTTTTTCTCGATTGATTGAAATTTGATTCTTTGCACAATGTTTTGCAATTGCATCAGCGTAACTGTTTCCTCTTGTGATATCATCCTCACCCTTTTTATGAGCAGAACATTTTACCACAGCCAATTTTTCAGGTAACTGTATCACGTTCATCAGTGTCCTCACAAACTCAGCATTCCATATAGGTGTTCCTGCAGATGTCAAATAACCTCTTTGGGACCAAAGCTGTCCATAATCATGAACAATTCCGTAACCATATTGACTATCAGTCACTAAAGTTACTTTCACCTCTTTTCCCAATTCACATGCTCGAATCAAAGCAATCAACTCTGCTATTTGAGCAGAATGAATTCCTTTCAGACAAGATGCTTCCAACACTTCTGCTACTGTACAAACAGCATATGCAGCACTTAGAACGCCACTCTCTGTTCTCAAGCATTATCCATCCACAAACATTACAAAATCCAATTCAAGTAGAGGTTGATCTTTAATGTCTGGACAAGGCTTTGTGCAATACTCCAAAACATCCAAACACTTGTGATTAAGCTCACCTTTCACTTCTGCTTCAATGGTGTCGGGTAGCAGTGTTGATGGGTTGACATTCACATATCTCGCAACAGTCACATTCTCAGCTCCCAAAATTATTTTCTCATAACGAGTCATTCTGCTATTAGTCGTGTACTGTGTCTTTGCTCTAGTGAGGAGAAACTCCACTGAATGAGGTACATACACCCTCACAAGAAATCCCATTACAATTCCTTCACTTTGTTCCAGACTTACACGTGTTGCTGCTACTGCTTTCAGACAACCAGGCAAAGCTTTTGCAACAGTGTCCAAAACAGCTGAGAAATACGCATTTGGTTTTCTCATTCTTCCATGTCTTTGGATCAATACTGACAAAGCACATCCTTCTCGCTCACTGCAGTATAGTTCAAATTCTTTTTCATAGTCAGGCATTCCCAAAGCTGGTGCTTCACACAACTTAGTTTTTAGCTGTTCAAATGCTTTCATCTCTGTTTTAGTCAGAACAATGGGATCTCTGATATCTGCCTTTGTCAATCTCTGCAATGGTTTTGCAATCAATGAAAATCCACTTATCCACTGTCTGCAATAACCTACCATTCCTAGGAACATTCTTACCTGTCTTTGGGTTTTAGGTGGCTGCATTCCTTGTATCATTTTAATTATCTCAATTGTGACTTGTCTGATTCCTTTAGCAATCTTATGACCTAAGTACTGTACTTCTTTCTGACAAAACTGTAATTTTGATGGAGACACTTTATGTCCCTCCTCAGCCAAATGATTCAACAATGCCACTGTGAGGAGGAGCTTAGCGCGCACCCAAGATGGTCGCGTGAGCTCAGAGCTCCCGGACCTTCGCCACCTCCACCGATCATCCTGTATCTTATCCTGATTTAGACGACGGGCTTTTGTGATCGTGACCTGGCTGATCATTTATCCGTTTCCAGATTGCGATTTGGTCCCCGGGAACCGAAGATAAGGACTTTTGAACATTTCTGGCCTGCTCCATGGTACTGCCCCCGGCTTGCCTTCTCAGCCAGCCGGGTGGTAATCGAATAACAACGGCCCAGGCGAGGCTCCTGTGCCCGGTCTTCTACTTTCAGTTTCGATTCCTGTGGTCTGGCCTCATTGACTTTGCCTTGATCGCTCTGGTCGCTTGTTTCTTTCACTACCACGTCATCGTTGGGTGATCTGGACTTTCGCTGCTCTTTGATCAGTGGCTGGCCCTCCACCTATTCTCCGAATTGATCCGGGCGTATAGAGTGTCGCCATTTTTACTAGGTCTCAGAATACCCTCCGGGGCGCACGACCTAAAATGACTACCAAGCCCGAGGCGGAGAGGCGCAAGACCAGACCGGCAACTCGGGGAGGTCCTGTGCAGTCCAACGTTATGGATCGCTATACCCTCACTAAGGGCTCTCCGAGTGGTATGACTAAACCCCCGGCCACCTTTGGGGATGACTCCCTGTTGGATGAAGAACCGTCGTTGAAGGACGTCATGGGCGCCATTGCTGGGATGAAGGCCGCGTTGGGACAACAATATGAGGCCCTGACTCACAAGCTGGACACGGTTGCTATAGATGTTACTCTGATCAGGGCAGACCTCGGAAAGACTAACGAGAAGGTCAAATTCCTTGACCTTAAGACATCCAGTCTTGTCGCCGACGTCTCTGAATTACAGACGGAGGTCGGTAATGTGAGATCCGCCCGTGACTACCTCTCTCGACGCTTGGACGATTTTGAAGGCCGCGCACGGCGGAACAACGTCCGGTTGGTTGGTGTCCCGGAGACGACGGACTCGTCAGCGGTAGACCTACTGGTGGAGGACCTTGTCCTGAATCACCTAGCGCCCAAGGGCCTGAGCAAGTTTTTCGCAGTGGAACGGGCCCACCGAATCCCGAGTGGCCCGCCCAAGCTGGGAGCTTCTCCGCGCCCCATCATTGCGCGGATCTTTAACTTTCGTGACAGAGATGCGATCCTGCAGGCGTCCCGCACATCGGGCCCTACGAAATATGGAAACGCCGCGATCAGCTTCTACCCGGACTTCACCCAACAGGTTCAGAGGCAGCGACTGGGATTTCAAGGGGTGAAGAAGAGAATGAGAGACAGAGCCATGAAATATGCCATGCTTTTCCCCGCTCGACTGCGTGTGGTTCACAATGATAGAACGTTTTTCTTTGACCATCCTGGAGCTGCTAGTGACTGGTTGGACTCGTTGCCCCCTGGACAGGAACAATTTGATCATTCGGAACACTCCGGTGGAGCGGAGGGCGGCCTGATGGAGCAGGAATAGGGAGTGAATCGGCTCCTGGACCAACGTATTGACTTTCGGCAGTGGTTTGATGCTATGCTACTATTGTCCGCTATTGTGTTGTCTTAATGGGGTGTGGGAGGGGGTCGGGTATGTCTTCCTCCTCTGGGGTTCTTTTCGTAGATTAGTTGTATGTTAGGGCGACAGGCACACTGCAAGTTGGGGTGGCTTTTGAGTCTCACGCAGGGGTGCGGGGTGGGGGGTATAATGTTGGTTTGGGGGGTTGGGGGGTTCAAGTTTAGGGTTTTTTGTTTTATTCAAGGCATAGTACTGACGATCTCCTGTGTTGCAGTGTCGCGGCGGGTGTGGGGGGGGACCTGGGGTGGATGCTGGGATGGGGGATAGGGGACTACGCATTCTGTGTTGGAACGTAAATGGGTTGGGAGACAGAATTAAACGGGGAGTGGCTTTACAGTTGCTACGACGCTTGTCTCCTGATGTGGTTTTGCTTCAAGAAACACACTTGCTTGGTAATACGTGCCACGCCATGAATAGGCGTGGATACCGTCTCATGGCCCACTCGGGTTTCACTTCCGGCTCCAGTGGGGTGGGCATTCTGGTTCGGACCTCCCTCCCCCTTGCTATTGATGACGTTATACTTGATGATAGGGGGCGTTATGCCGCTATTGTAGGGCGCTGGGAGGGGAGGGTGATTACTTTACTCTCGGTTTACATACCACCAGGCTTTCAAACTACGACCTATGCTGATTTGGGAAAAGTGATCCTGGGAGTGCCCGAGGGTGTACTTGTAGCAGGGGGGGATTTCAACTCAGTAGTGTCTGGAATGTATGATCGTCACCCTCCCCGTGTCCTCGCTAAATCTCAATCCTGGCCGGGGGATTTCCTGGAGGCAATGGGGCTAACCGATTGCTGGCGTTTACATCATCCTGGGCAACGGCAATATACTTTTCACTCCGGGGCTCATGGCAGCCTTTCGAGATTAGATTATGTTTTGATGCCCTCTTCCCAGGCTTCCCTCATAGGGGAGGTGAAACATCTTGCCAGGGGTATTTCGGATCACTCCCTGCTGTGGTTAGTTGCAAACGCTCGTCTGGGGTCGGGAGGTCGGATTGCCCCGATTAACCCACGGTACCTCCGTGATCCTAAGATTAGAGTGGAATTACTTTAAGCGATCGATCATTACTTTGCTGAAAATGTGGGTTCAGTGTCCTCTTCTGTCTCCTTGTGGGAGGCGTATAAAACTGTCATTCGGGGACAAGCCCTCTCATCGATTGGCAATGTTAAGAGGTGTAAGCGGGAAGAGGTTGTCCGTCTTGAGACTGAACTTACCATCCTTGAGGGAGAGTTGGACTCTGGAGCCTCCCCTGAGAAGCTGCAGTTGTTAGACCTAAAACAGCACGAATATAGAGCACTTGTGACTGACGCTGCGAAAGAGATGGGTCGTGAACAACAGGGGCGTCTGTATGATGTGGGAGATAAGGCTGGGAAGTTGCTTGCTTGGTTGGATAGGAGAGAATGCGCGAGTCGAGTTATCCCCGTCATAGTTGATGTGAATGGTGAAAGTATCACTGACCCTGCTGGGATTGTGGCGCGGTTCGCCGATTATTTTCGGGTGGTGTACTCCCCTGTGTCCGATCGACCAGAGCAGGACTCCCGCTTGCTTCTACGCGATATCTCGCTGCCATGCTTGTCTGACCCGGAGCGGGACCTACTGGAAGCTCCGCTCACGGTTGATGAAATTGCAACCGCTATCCGATCGATTCGCTCCGGAAAGGCCTCGGGCCCTAATAGACTCCCCATCGAGCTTTACAAGCTCCGTCCCGACGTACTGGCGCCGTATTTGCAATCGATGTTCTTGGAATCCCTAGAGAAAGGGTCTCTTCCTCCTGATCAAAGGCTGGCCTCCATAGTGGTCATCCATAAGGAGGGAAAGCCGCGTGACCGCTGCGAATCTTTCAGACCTATTTCCCCGATCAATGTTGAACCTAAGATCCTGGCCAAAGTTCTTGCTACTCGTTTGATATCTGTTATAGGAGATCTTGTTCACCCGGACCAATCCGGCTTTATACCACATCGCAATACGGCACTTAATCTTCGGCGCCTCCATGGAGTCCTAGCGCGAGCCGGGACTCTGCGGGAGTCGGCCATCTTGGCGTCCCTAGACGCCACTATGGCGTTTGATACGCTTGAGTGGCCCTATCTTTGGGCGGTCCTTTCTAAATTCGGTTTTGGACCCGCCTTTATCCGTTGGGTGCAGCTGCTTTATGCCGGCCCTTTAGCCCAGGTAGTGGTGAATGGGCGTGTTTCGGCCTCCTTTACGCTTGGTAGGGGTACGCGCCAGGGCTGTCCTCTGTCCCCACTTCTGTTTCCTCTTGCCTTAGAACCATTGGCGGCTTGGTTGAGATGGGAACCATTCTTGAAGGGCATTAGATGGTCTCCGGAATTTGAAGACCGTATATCTCTGTACGCGGATGATATACTCTTATACCTTACGTCGCCCCGGAAGTCGTTGATCGTCCTTTTCGACGTTTTGACTTCTTTCAGTAAAAATTCCGGTCTAGTCATCAATTGGTCAAAATCTTGCATTTATGTTCTTTCCGGCGATGCTCCCCTCTTGCCAAGTGGATGTCCTATTTCGGTGGTGCTCGAGGGATTCAAATATCTGGGAATCTTTGTTACCCTAGACCCCACGCTTCGTTACGAGCGCAATTTGTTGCCCCCTCTCCGACGTCTTCGGGCGGATATAGAAACGTGGAACAGACTCCCTCTCTCTCCCCTGGGACGAGCGGCGTTGTTTAAGATGATGTCGCTCCCCCGATTTCTTAAATGCGCTTCAAAACACACTTGACGTAGTACCAGCCGGGTATTTCCGGGAGATTGAATGTCTACAGCGACAGTTGATATGGGGGGGGCCGTTCTCGTATTGCCCTTTCGAAGCTCACGCTCCCTTGGTATGATGGCGGCATCGCACTCCCGGACATCCGTCGCTATTATTGGGCCTCTCAGTTAGGGGCCATCAACCACGGCACCTATGTTCATTCACTAAACCCGGCCTTTGCGATGGATAAATGGTTGCTGCCCGGCGGCGATTACAACAGGGCTCTATACGCGACGTCAGCCAGTAGATCTCTTACGGGTCCCACTAAAACAGCGGTGCAGGTGTGGTATCGGGCTACGGCGGCCACGGGATGGGCTGACAGACCGACCCGGGCTACTCCACTCTATGCCTCGGATAAACTTGGCTCCCTTTGGCAATCGAAGGGTTTCGATCGGTGGGACATGATAGGGATCAGCAGGGTCGATGATGTGTGGATCAAGGGTAGGATCAAAACTTTTGAGGAATTGAAAGTTGAATATGGATTGAATGATAGGGAATCCTTTCGGTATGCGCAAGTCCGGCACGCAGTCTTGTCTGTTTTTCCCCGCGGCTCGGACGTGCCGGAAGCATCCCCGCCTGAAGATAGGATACTAGATGGGCATGTCCCTGATAGCACTATCTCGCTCATTTATAAAAAACTGATTAATACTAGGATTGACTTATTGGAAGGCCTCCGAGGATTGTGGACAGGTGATGGTCTGGAGCTCGATGATGAAGACTGGCAGGCCGCGATCTCTTCCCCGAAAGAGGTGGCTATCCCGGCACGCCTTCGGTTTGTCCAACTCAAAATTCTGCATAGGGTGTATGTGACTGGTCCGCGTCTGGTGCGAATGGGATTCTCGACGGATGGATTGTGCAGGCGTGAATGCGGTATGGTGGCCACATTTCTCCATATGATTTGGGAATGTCCGGCTGTGCTGAGCTATTGGAATCGCGTGCATGCGGTAATGAGTGAGGTTACGGGTGTACGGCTGATGCCTGAAGCGCGGAGGTGCTTGCTGAACGTCTGGGAGCCGAATGATTACAATCTGGCGCAGCTTCGGTGGGCGACCTTGGGTAACATGATCGCCAAGTGTGACATTGCCCAGCTATGGGGCGCCCAGAGGCCTCCGACAGTCTTAGTGTGGAAACAAAACATGGATTGGTGCATGTTTCGAGAAAAAACGGTTTATGTTTCCCGTGGCACACCTGGCAAATGGGGGAAAATCTGGACTCAGTGGAACACATACCGTGGAGATATATGTACTCCCCCCATATCGGAATGTGATATTGACTTGTCTTCCTCCCAACCTGATGTTTCCTCCGCAGGATTATAGATGTTTTGTATACTTCTGGTCTCCTTTCCCCCCCT
The DNA here is from genome assembly GCF_964261635.1 of Lissotriton helveticus. Lineage (NCBI taxonomy): Eukaryota > Metazoa > Chordata > Amphibia > Caudata > Salamandridae > Lissotriton > Lissotriton helveticus. Next base: position 698,891,707 of record NC_136071.1, on the reverse strand, counting down.
CCCCCCGATTTACTGGTTGCAACGATATCTGATTTACGTTTGTACCCCCCCCACGAGCCGAATGGCGACACAAGTCTATTGTAATGCCTTGCTATGTTTTGTTTTTCTGTTTTCTTGTTTTTATTTTCAATAAAAAGTTTCAACAAAAAAAAACAATGCCACTGTATCAGTTATACAGGCATCCTTTGTTTTTGATGCAACCAAAAGATCATCAATATACTGCACCAACACAGATTTTCTAGGCATGCTCAAATTTTCTAATGATTTCTTTAGCAGCTGATTAAAAATCGATGGACTCTCAGTGTTCCCTTGTGGAATTCTACACCATGCTAGGATACGATTTTGGAAACGAAACGCAAAAATTGGTTGGTTTTCTGGATGCAATGGAACAGTAAAGAACGCATTGCACAAATCAATCACCGTATACCATTCTGCATCATGAGGAATTTGGTACAGAATCACTGCTGGATTCGGGACAATCGGACAACATGGGACAACAATTTTATTAACCTTTCTCAGGTCCTGCACAATTCTAAATGTTCCATTCGGCTTTTTCAATCCCATAATCGGTGAGTTACAAGGACTACTCTCAATTTCTCTTAAAATTCCCTGCTCAATCATTTTGTCAATTACTGGAGGAATTCCTTCAATTACTTCGGCAGTCATTTTATACTGAGGTATATTTGGGTAACTTGCACCTTCTTTTATAGACACTTTCACAGGATCAACTCCTTTCATCAACCCTATATCTTTTCCAGTGAAATCCCATACGCTTTCTTTCACTGCCTCTTACAGTTCAACAGGAATTTTCTCTTTCTCAAAAACGGGAAACAGTTTATCTTGTTCTGCCTCAATCATGAGCATTGTTAATTTGTACAATCTATCTTCATCTGGAGTTTGCAATGTTATGCCATCTGGTGAACAATATATGGCACGTTTCATTTTACACAATATATCCCTACCTAGCAAATTAACAGGACTGCTGTCACACACCACAAACCGATGCATGTCTTTGTATGTCCCAATCTCTATTTCAACTGGTTTTATTAGAGGAGTATTTATTTGTCTATTAGCTACACCTACAACCTGGATTGTCTCACCTGAGAGAGGAAGATTTTGAATTTCCACTGATCTAACAGTGTCCACTAGGAAAGTTATTTCCACATCATTCACCTTTCCGCTCACAAATGGATTTGACTGATCCACCTCAAGAGTGGCTCCAAGCATACACTCTTCCTCCTCCCTCAGGCACCGTCAGAAACTTTCATCCGGCTCACTGCCATTCTCTTCTTGCAGCCAATATTGAGGACACGCATTTACTCTTTGTGGTCTTTTTACCTGCTCACCTCCGCTGAATCCTGTCTCTGCACTGTATCTCTGCGGATTCCCACTGTATGGCAGTGGCGGTTGCGGCACCTGACTTTGCTGATTTGCTATCTGCTGTTGTTGCCGTTGCTGCTGATTTACCTCATACTGCACCTGCGGATTCAATGATGTATGTTCCCCATTAATTCTAGGCGGACATTTACACTCTTGTTTCCAATGCCCTACCTTGCCGCAATTGAAACATGGCATTTTCTTTTTCAATTCATCAATATTCCCTACCAATTTAGGTTTGCCTTTAAACCCACCTTGAACCCCTGTATTCTTATTCTCCATCTTTGCTACTTGTTGTTCTGCTACTTTTACTTGTGCCCACATGGCTTTTTCTTTCAACTTTTTCTGTTTTGCATCAATTTCTTCACTACAGTACTTTGCCTGTCTCAGTACCTTATCTACTGAGCTCGACTGCCAATCTATCATGCTATATCTAATCATGTCTGAAATTTCCGGTCTTAATCCATATACAAAATGGCTCATATCCTTTTCATTTAATTCCTCATAACCACTATATTGTTTGAAAACTAACAACAACCTTTCATAAAATGAATGCACAGTTTCTTTTGGCTCCTGGGTGGTTCTGTCTATCTTTACCCAATCAGTTTCTTTTGGAGGTACTTTATTTTTCAACCACACTATCACTTGTTCATATTTTCTCATCACGTCTGGTGATGGAGCTCCTGTTTTCTCATCTCTGGGATATTCCTCCCTTGGCCAGTCCACAGATATTTTACATTCTGTCCATAAATCTGTTGGCACCACTATGTCAAACAATCCATCCAAATCAATCCAATACCTTTGACACCTTTACAAATCTGTCAACTTGTCGATACCACTCTACTGGCTTCTCTCATAATCTGGGGAAATAATTCGTATATGACAATATATCTTGTCTACTCCAAGGAACATGTACATATCCTCCTCCAGGAATTTCTCTCATAGGGAAATCAGTTGCCACTGATCCCTTTTCTCTAATAGGGAAAGCTAATGTAGATTTATCACTATTCTCTTCTTTCTTCTTTGCCCACTTGACTCTCCATTTTCCTACGTCACCCCATTTTTGCAATAATACAATCAAATCTTTTATCTGAAATAGTCTTCCTGCAGTATTCATATTTTCAATGTCTCTTTCTGCAAAATCTACTCGATAAGTTTTCTGCAATTATTTTATTCTGGAAAATTCTATTCCACATTCACTTGCCACCTCTTCTAATTGATCATACATTGTTTTAGCTCTCCATGTTATGCATTTACATAAAAACATAAGGTCATCATCCCGATAAGTTTTTAATCTGTCTGTCCCAACCGTTCCAATTATTAATTCTTCCATATCTACTTTTAATTTAGCCACATCCAACACTTTTGATTCCTGTTCTTTTAATTTTAACGTTGTTATCCATTCACTCAACTCTCTTTCTGATGGTCCCATGGGTGTTTGCGTTAAATCTATTTTGTCTGCACTTCTCTCTGGAGTGGCAGAGTCAGATTCTGCTCCTGTCGGGTATTCGCATGACAAATTTTGATTAAAAGTTAACTCTGGTGGATTTACACTTATATTTTGTCTTATTTCCGACAAATCAGGATTAGTACTACCTTTTGCTCTCTGTAGACTTTGTTGTAATGGGATAGTTAATCTCAGATCTTTTATTTTCAGATCTTCAAATACTGGTATCACAGGTCCTATTGTTACGGGGACAGTTACAGCTTCCATATTTTTAGTAAGGGTTTGAAACAATTCATGTGCAGATCGCTCATAATCAGGCATATTTGGTTGTTCATCATTTCGTCTTTCCGCACTTAGCACAATTCTGTGTGAATCATTACTTTGTACAGGTGTACCCATAATTTTAGCTTCTGCTATCAGTGTACTCGGAACATATCTTGTTTCTACTCTTTCAGGGAAATCTCTAAAATTTGATGGTTGTCTTGGCGTTTCATTAACTCTTTCTTCTGTCATCGGGGCATTTGGGGTAGTCCATAAAGAACTTGGTTGATATGGGGCGGTCTTCTATTTAATATTTCTTCTAAAACAGCATCCTCTGAGTCACTTTCACCATAACTTTGATTTCCTAATTCAGTATTCTTTTTCTTCTCTGTACTCTTTCATCCCTCATATTCTTCTACCAATCTGACTGGATACATACCATCACACATATTTCCATTCCTCCGTCTTCGCATTCTAGTCTCATGTGTTTCTCCCCACAAATCTCTACCTCTACCTGTTGGTCTAAGATGCCTACTTAACCTCTCACTCTCCATTTGATGCATCTCATCTTCCCACTCAACCAATGCTTCAAATTGAGTTGGTCTGGGTCTCGGTTCAAGTTTCATCATTTTGTCTCTCAAATTCCTCAAAATAGCCACATCAAATGATCCTCCTTCTGGAAAGGCTAACACACCATCATACTTGGTATATTGTGCCCAGTTTTCCAACCAAACACACGTATGATATCCATATTTCGTCAACATATAAGAAGCTGGTGTTTTCGGTGAAGGAAGTATTTTTCCCTCTCTCGTAACTACCTCTTTGTCTTTTACAAACATGTTTTTCAGCCTTTTAAACCATGAAGGTTTCGTCTTGTCATCATCATAATAGTAGTACGAAATTTTTCAGTATATTTCCTGCTTTCAAAAGATCGCGCACTCTTCTGTTGCTGCTCCGTAACACCAACCTATCACAGCGCGGTTCGCAATAATGTACCAATTAGAACAAGATACGTCACTATAGTGCTTAACCAATAGCTTTTGCTGCTTTTGTGATGAACCAATCAGCTCCAACTCTGTCTCGGTCACGTGGACCAATCCCAGCGCAACACTTTTGATGTCACCAGCGCTCCGGCTTCTGCAGCGCCGACTGACCCCTCCTTTACAGGGTTTTTTCAAGAAGCCGTATTTACAACATATTTTACAAAATCAGTTAGTAACTTACACAAAACAATTCCACTAATCTGTTCGCTAATAAAGTGATAGAAATTTTAATCGCACAAGTATTACACTACTACAGCCGACTACAGCCGAACACCAACACTTCCAGATCCACACCGACCCGAAGACCACCCTCAGAGGCACCCTGATCTACCGACCTCCGGGACCACGCACACAATTCAGCGAGGACATCGCCGACTTCGTCAGCCCGCATGCCCTCCCCTCCGCTGACTACATCCTCCTCGGGGACATCAACTTCCACCTGGAGAACAACAACGACCGCAACACCACCACCCTGCTCGACAACCTCGCCAACCTCGGACTCAAGCAGCTGGTGTCCACCCCCACCCACCTCGCCGGACACACACTCGACGCCGTCTTCTCATCCAGCAAAGACATCACCTTCAGCCACGCCACCGGACTCCACTGGACGGACCACAGCTGCGTCCACTTCACCTTCAGAAGAACGACGATCCACCACCACCAGCAACCGGTTGCTCGAAGAAGCTGGAACAAGATCACAGCCGACCAGCTCGCCACTTCCCTGAGCCAGCACCCCCCCGCCAGCTCAGCGAACCCCAGCCAGGCCGCCGACAACCTCACGAAGTGGATCAGCAACTGCGCGGACGAACTCGCCCCACTGAGGACCCCGCCCAGCAGACCCGGCAGCAAGAAGGCCCCATGGTTCACCGACGAACTCAAGAACTCCAAGAAGAACTGCCGAGCCCTCGAGAAAGCCTGGAGAAGGGAACCAACACCGGACAACACCGCCCTCAAGCTTGCCACCCGGAAGCACCACCAACTGATCCGCGCCACTAAGAAAACTGCATTCAAGGACCGGCTGGACAACAACGCACACAATTGCAAGGAACTCTTCAACATCGTCAAAGAGCTCTCCAACCCCAACGCCGGAAACAACGACATCACCCCATCGCAAGACCTCTGCAACTCCCTCGCCTCCTACTTCCACAACAAGATCGCGGACATACACAACAGCTTCAGCTTCAGCACTCAACCGACGCACGCCACAACCGAACCACCGCCCCCCACCACCACCCTTTGCGCCTAGAATCCGATCAGCACCGAAGACACCATCCGCATGATGAACTCCATCCACTCCGGATCTCCAACCGACCCCTGCCCTCACCACGTCTTCAACAAGGCCGACGCTGTCATCGCACCCCACCTGCGGGACATCATCAACACCTCCTTCAACACCGCCACCTTCCCGGAGAGCTGGAAGCACGCCGAACTCAGCGCTCTACTAAAGAAACCAACAGCGGACCCCACCGAACTCAAGAATTACCGCCCCATCTCGCTCCTCCCGTTTCCAGCCAAAGTCATCAAGAAGACCGTCAACAAGCAGCTGGCCGCCTTCCTCGAGACGAATGGATCCCTCGACCCCTCACAGTCTGGCTTCCAAGCCAACCACAGCACCGAGACCGCCCTCATCGCTGCCACCGATGACATCCGAACCCTGATGGACAACGGAGAAACAGCGGCCCTCATCCTCCTAGACCTCTCCGCAGCATTCGACACTGTCTGCCACCGCACCCTAGTGCAGCACCTCAGCAGCGTCGGAATCCGGGAGAAGGCACTGGAATGGATCATCTCCTTCCTCGACGGAAGAACATAGAGAGTCCGTCTACCACCGTACAAGTCAGAGGCCACCGAAGTCATCTGCGGCGTCCCTCAGGGATCCTCGCTGAGCCCCACCCTCTTCAACATCTACATGAGCCCCCTCGCGGCCATCGCACGCCAACACAACCTCAACATCATCTCCTACGCTGACGACACCCAGCTGATCCTCTCCCTGACCAACGACCCCGCCAACGACCCCGCCGCCGCCAGAGCCAACCTCCACGAAGGGATGAAAGACGTAGCCGAGTGGATGACGACCAGCCGCCTGAAACTGAACTCAGACAAGACGGAAGTCCTCATCCTGGGTTCCTCGCCCTCCGCCTGGGACGACTCCTGGTGGCCCCCCGCCCTGGGCAGCGCACCCAAACCGACAGACCACGCACGCAACCTGGGCTTCATCCTGGACTCCTCCCTCACCATGACCAGACAAGTCAACGCCGTCTCCTCGTCATGCTTCAACATCCTGCGCATGCTACGGAAGATCTTCCGGTGGATCCCCACCGAGACCAGGAAGACGGTCACCCAGGCCCTCGTCACCAGCCGACTGGACTACGGCAACGCCCTCTACGCCGGAACCACCACCAAGCTCCAGAAGAGACTCCAGCGGATCCAGAACGCCTCAGCCAGACTCATCCTCGACATCCCACGACACAGCCACATCTCCGGACATCTGAGAGACCTGCATTGGCTCCCCGTCAACAAAAGAATCACCTTCCGCCTCCTCACCCACGCACACAAAGCCCTACACGATCAAGGCCCGAGCTACCTCATCAACCGCATCAACTTCTATGCTCCCAAACGACATCTCCGATCAGCCAGCCACGCCCTTGCCGCCGTCCCCCGCATCCGAAGAACGACAACAGGAGGAAGGTCCTTCTCCTACCTGGCCGCCAAGACCTGGAACTCCCTCCCTCCCGACCTGCGCCTGACCCAGGACCACCTCTCCTTCAGGAAGAAGCTCAAGACCTGACTATTCGAGCAGTAGCAGCACTCCCCCCCCCCAGCGCCTTGAGACCCTCCGGGTGAGTAGTGCGCTATATAAATGTCTGTGATTGATTGATTGATTGATTGATTGATCTGTAACCGGAGTAGACGACGCTTATCTCCTCAGAATTTTTAGACTCGTAGATAAAGCAACACTACTGGCCTTACCCTTCTATCAGGCAATAACAAACTCGTTTCTCCAGGAAAGCACATACAGAGATCTTTTTTACCTCCTTGGAGACAATCCCAGAGTTTCACCAGAACGCGTATTGCAATTTCATTTACACACGTTCATACGGAAAACCCTATTCATATACGCATGAACTCTGTGTTACCAGTAGGCAGCGCATCCATCTAACCTACCACAGAATTACTCTATCGTTAGTAAAGTAGACGCCACTCCTTTACCCTTCTTTCAAGCTCGGGTTGAGTCCTACTACTCTCCCAGCAGTAAGTTTTAATCAGGATACGCAATGATCCCTGTGCTTGAAGGCTGAAATTTCATAGACTGTCCTCACTATACATTTATCTTTTCACACCTAATGTCCCTAAACAGTAATATGCGACGATACCACCGCAGTATTCGGCGATACTCCTTTTTTTAAACAGACTAATGCACTGTGCGACTTTACCTTGCCACACTTCCTCCGTCTGCAGACAGAGACACTGGCTTCACGCAACACTTGGAAGCCTTTTGAAAACTACATGTAACGTAATACAAACTCAACAGATGTTAGTCATAAATCTATGCATCAAATTGTATATAGTACTTTATACATAACCCTAGCTAATTTCCTTAGCAACCACTACTCTGCTACCAAGATATACCTGCTGCAGCGCAGCTCCAGAAATCATTTCTAATCATTACTTACCATTAACCCGAAACCTTTAGACACACAATCATTCGTCAGTGGGGCCCATAACACTGCACATTTACTCTTGAACACTTACACTTGGCTTCAAGGCTTTTGGTGAATCACACTGGAGAAATGCTGTAACATTTGGTGGAGTGTCTAAAACCTATTTAAATCAGTTATTATTTACACCTATTGATTATTACACTTTACCATGCTTTTATTCAAACATTTAATTATTCAGACGCACCACCATAGTGGCAATGGATCTTCTAGAAAGAAAATTAGGCGCAGAAAAATCACAAGACCAGCTTTTAAAATTCCATTTTCCCAATTTTATTAAAAGCAAAACTTTATTATGTCTGACATTTATGCATTAATGAATTCTTTATTCAGTAAAATTTTAATCTTTATTTCAAAATGATCATTTTATTTAGAGCTCAGGGAAAATCGCTTATTTTAGAAATCAGTTAAAGTTTAGAAAAAGAACGGATAGTTCCAAATTCATTCTCTCCTAACATCCCTAACTAACACCCTCATCTTATACTTCAATCCTGTAAAGCCAACATATAAAATCATAGGAATCTTACATCCAGGAATCGGTCATCAGTCGGGCAGCACTTCCAGTAGAAATTGAAAAAGCGACCCCTTTTTGACACAACCAGGGGTTTTTATACCTTAATTCCCTAACTTAATCTAACTAAAAAGTAACTATCACTTCTTATTCAAACTCTGATTGGACAATTTCGGGGTGGGTGAGCATCATCTCACCATTACAACATCATTTTCTCGTTGGTTCAGCAGAAAAATAAAGGGTCTTTGTTTTAGGACAGTCCATAGCTTAGCTATTTCCTTAAGTTGAAACATCACCTCCCATTCCCACGATCACAACATTCAAGCGTCCATGTTTGGCACCCATCCTAGGTTCCGGGCCAAGGCAGCCTTGAACCTCCTCGAGCACAGGCAGTTCACTCTGACTTGCAGGTTTTGGCACGCCTGCGCTGTCCAGCTCTTGCTCACTGTTTACCAGAGCGTCCATCTTTTATCTAGGCCTCAGAAGCCATTTTTGGAACTATCATAGAAACAAACACAAATGCATGTTAATTATTGAATTAAAACCCATTCTGTTTACCTCCCCCATACTAATGTTTCCCATTAGTTGTTACCTAGCAAATAAGCCACACAAATGCGTTTTATACTTACATAATCGACCACTTCTTAGCACAAAACGTATACAATAAGCACATTTAGTCTACGTTTGATTGCATTTAAGCTGCGCATTAATTCACAACACAATAACAACACATATTAATTAACTATATGGCAACATGCAAGCAAAATTAGTACTCCTGTGTATAATAAAATGTGTGCATCTTATTCTATGGTTGATTAATTTCACAAAACACCTTTAGTAAATGTTATCATTATGGGACAATGACTTCAAGAGGGGTACACAAAATTTTGTGTTTGCCACCTTGCTCCATCACTTACACGCACCCACAAGGAACCTCCGCTCCACCGACCTCGCACTCGCAGAAGCCCTGCGCATCTGCAGAATCAGAGCAGGTGGAAGAACCTTCTCCTACATCACAGCAAAAGCCTAGAACGAGCACTCAGTCAGCATCAGACACTCCCCTACTCTGCACACCTCCAGGAAGAGCCTCAAGACCTAGCTCTTTGGCTGATCCGGAGCGGCACCCCCACCCCAGCGCCATGAGAACCTTACGGGTGAGTAGCGAGCTTCAAACATCTTGATTTATTGATTGATGATGTTTACTGGACATTATTGTACAATGAAGAGACTACTATGTGATACTTAATGATAAAAACAGTTTAAGAAATCTAGAAAAGCTCATGGAAAAGAAAAAAGAAGGTATTGAAAAAAGAATAATGGTGTCAGCATCTAAATAGGTCATGATTGGAGGTATTAAAAACATCAGGTCCAGCTATTCAGGTGAGGATATGAGAAGATGGAAGAGGTAAGAGTAAAGGTGATAGACATAAATCAGAAGTATGTAGCATAGACTGAAACCTAAACCATGGTATCTCTGACACAATATGTTGGTAAACAATATCGTTGACAAAAGTATTGTGTCAAAAATTTCTACTTTTACTACTTGTATAGTACTGACCATTTGATATATGATAATTGGGGCCTTTCCCGGAACCCGCAGTGGCAGTAAAAAGTCTTGGTATCAAGGTTGATGCCTTGTTATCCATGACACAGCAGGTGTCGGGTGTGGTGGGAACATGTGTCAGTCTGCTGCGCCAGCTTCGGAAACTGTTGTCACTGCTGTCATTCTCCACTCTTAGACTGGCGGTCTCAGCCTTGATTCTGGCACGTCTCGATTATGGCAACTCTTTATATTATGGCCTACCTAAAAACCTCCTGGCAAGGCTCCAGGTCGTAATGAATGACTCTGCCAGATTAATTTAAAAAAAACCTAGGCAAACCCATTCCACGCCCTTATTACAGGACCCTCATTGGCTTCCAATCACTCAGAGAACCAAATTCAAAAGCCTCTGTATTGAACAACAAGGCCATTCACGGCTCAGCCCCTAGCTATATCAAGGACCGATTGTTCAACTATATGCCGAGTAGGGCTCTTCGGTCAGCTGATGCTAGTAACTTGGTCTGCCCCCGGTTTAACGTTGTGTCTATGGGTGGTAGAGCTTTTTCTAGCACTATCCCTCAGGCTTGGAACCGCCTTCCAGTCAAACTTCGGAAGGAAACTAATCTCCTCCCTCTTAGAAAGAATTTGAAGACTGTGCTTTTCTTGGAGGCCTGGTGGCCCTTCGGAGCTGGGTCTCTGCGTCCCTCGCTGGTGGTGTATGTCCATTGATAGCGCTTAGATACTCCTGGGTGATAATGCGCTCTATAAGTCTATATTAACATAACATAACATAACATATATCTCCGTAAAAAAAATTGTTGTCCAAAGATTTTCATTTTTGATTTGTGTTTTTGTATCATTAGGCAAGTCATTTAGCTCGGGTAGACAGTGCTAATCTGGGAGTCTTTCTGGACAAAATTATTAGAGGTTGTAGCAGAGGATCTTTACCTCCTGATGGAATGTTGCTAACTCCAAAACATGAGCACACCTTCGACAAAGTAAAATGTGTCAAATTAATCCAAAAGAAAAGTTAACATCAACTGCTGCTGGAAAAAAAAGCGTTCAAGATGCTACAGAAATACAGCAAGACGAAGATAACAGAAGATTGAAACTGATGGGTGAAGGGGATAAAATATTTTATCATTGTAACATCAAGTGCTATGAGTCATATACAATGGAAAAAGCCTAGAAAAAAAATGTCAAAAAATTGCCGAAAGTAGTGAATCACAAACAAGAATCCAAGTCTTCTTAGAAAGGGACGACAACTAAACCCAGTGCCCATCCACTTAGAAGATCAATGGCAACCCCTCGTCCACCTCCAACAGCTAATCAGCAAGCAGAGGATCTTCAATGTGTTATCTTTTGTTTAGCTAGAACAAGGGCCAAAAGGTTTGGCGAAAGAACAAAGTACAGAGTATGTGAGACTCAAAAAAACATGTTTTTATCTGCAGCTAGTTTCTCTCAAGGTGAAGTTTTCAGACGAGTAGCTGATCTAAACAGTGAAGTAAATGTATTTGCAGCAGATTTGTATGCCCACCAGAATTGCAGGAGTACATAAATTTGAAAATATGAATGTCCAATGAGTTCCCAGCAGCAACAGAACCGCCAATCTCCAATTAAGTTTACACTCTTTGAAAATGTAAATGAAGTTTTAAAGCCACTCTTGAGTGCTGACTACTGGTTCACACTCTGTGAGATCAGAGAAATAAGGCATAACATTGATGAAACTGTATTGATCCATAATAATAAAATTAAGATTTTTCTGGTGAAACTGCACAATGACAGAATTCGGTTTTGTCAATCTAACAAAAAGAATGAGCCACTTATGGTGTTCTTAGCTGATTTCACTCATGAAGTTCTTGCTGCCAAAATAGGATCACAGGTTGCAGTAAAATCAGCGGGAACCATTTTAAGAAATGTCCTGAAAATGTAGATTTTGGACTTTATCACAAATTTTGTGGTGCCCCAGAGCTCAGCAAATCATGGGAGTCAACAAGGATGCCCGATTTTGTCGTAACATTTTTTCGCATCATTGTTTACTATCAGTAAAGCAAAACTGTTACAAAATAAAGTTCTTGAGTTTGGAACAGAAGCCGACAACATTGATGATGGCTTTGAAGATATGAGCGAAGTAGTGGAAGACAATCCCATGAACCCACAGGCACATGCTGTGCAAATGTACTGTCTTTTCCAAATAACATTTTAAGAATGATATCACAGCAACAAGAAAACTCTGCTACTCATGATGACCTCCTACACGATCTATGACAAGTGCAAAAGTAGAGCACTAATCACGACAATTAATAGGATTGGTGTATCAACAAGTAATGACATAGTAAAGAGCAGGAACTTTCTAGCAGCTCATGCCGTAAAATCTTGCGACTCTGACAATACACCACTTCCATGTCACTGTACCGGGAAAGGATTTACAATTGCTGCTCTTGATAATTTTGATTTTGAAGACAGCTCTTCATTGTCTGGAAAATACAGCACACATGATACTGCCATGGTGCTTTTTCAAGACTGTACCAATGAAGTAGCTGCATGAACAAACAAAGCTGCAAACTTATAACTCAACCGCCTTGCCAAAGTGTGCAAACCCACTACAAGCCATTAACACGTCCCAGTCTACCAGAAATTTTCAAAGTGGCTGGTGACATGGATCTTCTTTTACCTGATGCTGCAGTCCGCAAAGCTGATTTAAATGAATTGATCATATCTCTTATTCACTGGGTACTGAAGGAAGATGAAAAGCCAGTTCCTCCATGGGCTAGAATTAATTTTCTGATCTCCCAGAATACCATCCCATTGAAGAAGGTTGGGTTTTTACTAGTAATACTATCTCCAGTCACAAACTACGCAACAGTATACACAGCTCTAACAAGTTTCTAAAATGTGCCTGCTCAGCTTGAAGACTAGCCTATCCCGCCAATTTTCTGCGATGAAGGTATTTTCCATATTGTAGCTGACATTTTTATGAACAATCCAATAGAATTTGATTATCTTTAGCTGATGAGGAGCGTTTCCCACATGACAAAAGTTGCATTGAGTGTGCAGAAAGGTATCTCAGTGGATGTGAAATAGACAATGCACATATTGAGGCTGAAATCTTTGGAAGCAAAGATTTCCAGTCTGTCTTGAGCAGAACTCATTATGTTTCTTTGTTACAAGTTATGCCATATCTTAGACTATAGAAACATTGTGCTGGAATGCATTCTGGAAAAGAATGGCAAATTAGGTTTTGCACATCTTATCTCAGAAGTAAACAAGTCACAGCTTGCACTTCATTCAAAAGACATGCAATGCAAAGCCAAGCAATGTTCAATACACTCGGTTCAGAATTAGAAAAACAAGTTTGTAGAGTCTGTCAAAGAATGTGAAGAAAAATCAAACTTTGCAAGTACTGGGTAAATGTTTTACACATGATAGCTCTAGTGAAGAACATGGTACATGCTGATCTGGAAGGTGAATGGAAGCTCCATGTGAAGACTGTGAAGTGATTGATTACTGTGTTTTGCGAATTCGATTGAATAAACTACCTGAGATATGAATCCTGGTATTTGGAACGAGAGAAGTAGCTAGAGTTGGAAACACCATATCTCTAAAGAAAATTCATACAAAGGCATTTTGTGGTTAAAGACAGAGAGGGAAGGTTCAATGCTGTGGCTTCAGATATGAACCAGGAGCAAATGATTCAGAGGTCATAGAAAAGCTCAGGGGGAATTGTTGGTTAGACACGTGAAAGTGAACACGTTCCTCAATGGCAACCAGGTGACCATGAAGTCCTTTCTATTTGCAATGCTTTCAGAAAGATGTCAAATTCAAAATTAATGGACCATTGGGAACCTATTCCTCATCACAAACAAGTGGGAAAGAGAGGGGAACCTTTTAATAAACATGTTGACAGCCTTCTTTATTTCATGTAGCAGCAAGGAAACCCGTTTGAAATGACTGAGCCTCTGCAATTACACAACTTTGTGATTAAACAATATGTGGATAATGATATAAAGACTCGTCTACTTGATACTCAGAACCAAAGCAGGAGAGATTTGCATTGAAAAAGAAAAGGCTGTTTGACATAATCACTAAAGCTAAATGTCCATGCTTTAATTGGCATAGTAAAAGTTTCGCCCAACCAGTCACTACAAAATAGGTTACAAACATCAACTTTTCACAAGCACAAACAGAGATGGATTGAGGTAAAGAAAGGAGTGAATTCATCAAGGATATTCTGTCACACATGATGCTGCAAACAAACCAGTGAAGCAAAAACTCGTACAAGAGCTCAAAAAAAAACTTTCACCTGAAGAATTTAAATTGTGAATGGTCAAGATTACATCCATGCAAAACTTCGGAGAGGTTGTTCAGACTGTTCTACAGATATCAAAGTCAGCATGCACCTTCCAAGAATTGCACATTGTGTTTGACAGTTATCTTGAACTTTCTGTCAGAGAATTTGAGAAAATCTGGCAAATGTATATAAGTGGAACATTTGACCTTGTCTGCATCGAAAGTGTGCTACCCATAGCTGTGCAATGTGGATCTTCTGGTAATCAACATTTTACAAAAGGAACTCGGTGATGTTAACTCACCAAAACATTGCTGATGCTTCAGTTAACACTGAATTTCCAAATATTGGAAGTGGAATGATTGTCAATGAGTAATTGGTCCCTGCAGATATATATTCAAAAGGTATGGGCCATATTGTTCAAGAACTTAACAACAAATTGGAAGAAGCTGAGTTTTGTGTTGTGTCACATGTTAAGTATGCTTTTCAAAATGGTTCCAATTGAGTCATTGTACTATCAAATGACACAGATGCTATTATTGTGCTACTTAGATTTGATTCAATGTTCATAAGTCAAGGATTGTCAGAGTTATGGATATGTTATGGAAAAGGCGAGAAAAGACAATGAAGCTTGTTTCATATTCTGTACAACAAACTTGACCCAGAGATGCCCAGTGTTCTTATCAAGGCACATATTCTTACTGGTGATGACACCATGAGCAAAATTGCTAAACCTGTTAAGTTTCTAAAAGGACTTGCTGAGACAGATGAAGAATGTGACTTTAAAGACATAGAAAAATACTTTATGCGTATGTGGAAAACGAGTTCTGACTGTCACATATTTGACGATCTTCGTTACAGTGAGTTCAAGAGATCAGTGTCGCGGAATGGCCTTACACCAATGTCATATAATGCGCTTGGACACATCAAAAGAGCATTCTACTTGATTGGAAAGATATTTATGGGTGCTAAAACATACAACATTTCTAAAGCCTCTACCCATAGAACTTGCATGTAAATGTTCTTGCAAAACCTGTGCTACAAAAAGATGTCCTTGTCGATATGTCATATGTTCAACATTCTGCAAATTTATCACCAGCAATTGTGGAAACAAAAAAATAAAGTGAACTATGAATATCTGTCTAAAACAGGATTGATAAACAATTACTTTTTTCATATTAAGATCATAAACATTGTTTGGTGTATACATAAAAGGATTAAAAACCATTACTATTTGTTTAATTTCTATATATGTCTCTACTTCCTCTGTTATAACCGCCATTTTGGAATATGATGGAAGGGTTGCTTTAAGGTGTTATTTTCAGTCTCTATAAGACTACTCGTCCTCCAAAATCTATGTTTTCACCCCAAAATGAAGTATATAGGTCTCATGGTTGCTGAAATATTACATCATCACTGCATTACATCCACCATGTTTAAAAATGTCATCCAGAAAAATTCGGCCCTGATCAGCAAAGTCTACCCAACCTAAATTACTTCTCTAATGATCCAAAAACACAAATCAAAAATAAAAATCCTTGGACAGAGGTATATCAGAGAACTGGAATTATATAATGGTTAGTACAAAAATATGGGAAAATATATAGTTGACCCTAACGTCATCCAAAAATTGTCAAAAATATCAATTTGTTTATATAAATAAAGATTAAAGTAGTAGAATGAGACCTACTTTAATATATAAATGTAATATAATGTAAATTAAATATATTCCACTAATATCTAATACTATATATAAATATGTACTTATATAAAGACACAAACACATACATATGTGCTTGTATTCATATAAATATATATGTATGTAGATATAGATACACACATATATAGTTTAACATAATTAATGAAAATATGTATTTTATATCATACTATTTTTTTATATTTTTCATACATATGCATGTGTGTATATATTCGTAGTCATAAATTTAACATGAAATATAAATAATTTTGAAACAGCAATTAATGCTATAAAATTCATTTAACCAACATTATGAAGTTGGAGTCTGAGAATATTAAATATACTATTCCCAATCTGCCTTATGCAACAGTAGGGAAAGTGCTGGACATTGGAGTGGTTAGATTTATTAATCTTACGCCAGTCACCACAACAATAGGGACAGTGCTGGACTTGGAAGGCGTTGAATTTATTAATCCAACTCCATTCAGTTCAACAGTGGGGAAAGCTCTGGACTTCAGAGTGGTGAACTTTACTATTCCCACTCCAGTCTACACAACAATAGAGAAAGTGTTTGACTATAGAGGGGTTAAACTTCCTATTTCTTCACAACACCACAAAAGTAGGGAATGTGTAGGATTTAGGAGGGTTATAATTCACTAATCCCAGTCCAAACAGCTCAACAGTTGGGTAAGTGTTGGATATCAGAGGGGTAACATTTACTATTCCCATTCCAGTCAGCACAATAGTAGTGAAAGTGTTGGACTTTGGAGGGATACAATTTACTATTTTCACTCCAGTCCATGCAACAATAGGGAAAGTGTTGGGCTTATTCCTGCTTTAGTCTGTGGAACAGTCGGGAACGTGTTAATTGTGAAGAGATTGATTTTACTATTCTTTTGCAGTCTAAGCAATAGTAGGGAATATAATTTACTTCAAGCACATTACATATATGAGAAAGCCCTAGAATGTAGAAAACATGCTAAGCTCTTAATAATAACAAGAAAAGAATGAAAATGAAAATATATGAATTGAAAAACTATAAACAATTAATTTACATAATTAATATTCAATAAAAATGAATTAACAATAAAAAATACTCATTAATCAATTATTAATTAACTTCCCACCCCTACCAACCTATCAGCTCACACCTAAAATATAACAAAAACAACTATTCAATAACTTAGATGTTAGATGTTTAAAATACATTAAATAATTAACAACTAATATTGAATTGTTAGTTAATTATTACTTAATTAACTTCCCATCCTATACCCCTACAAATCTAGCTTTCCACAACTAACATATAAGTAAAATAAATCAGCTTTTCATATTTTATATGGTTACAAATCAAATTAAAAAAATAACACTTAATAATAAATTGCTTATTAATTATTACCTAATTGACCATGGACCCTTATGAACTCCACAGTCTGCAACTAAAATATGAATGAAAAAATAAGTATCTCATGAATTACATAATTAAAAGTCATACAAATAAATGTTAACAAGAACGAATTGCTAATTAATTATTGCCTAGTTAACCTCCCACACTATACCTCTACAAACCCCACCAACAACATATTACAATAATAAATCAGTACTACATAAATTACATAATAAATATCATTCATCGATGGAGTTGCCATTATCTTTAAAAAGGCGCTGAAAGTTACAATTGCTGACTCAGTCTCTGATAGCCTGATGGAAATGTGCCTTTTAAAAATTGAGCTATCTTCACAGGAAATTTTAAAAGGAGTGCTTATTTATCGCCCTCCGGGGCCACTTAAAGATTTTAATCTAAAATTAATTGAGAAAATCGCCACTCACATTGTTACCTCTAATCACTTTTTGCTGCTAGGGGATTTTAATATCTACAGCGAGGATAAAGAGAACAATGAGGCAGCTAGCTTCTTAGCTAACATGGCCACCCTGGAACTAGGAAAGATTAATACTGGTCCCTCACATTTGGCCGGCCACACGATGGATATTATATTCACTAATTCCCCTCTTATAAGCGTTGATCCCCCCTGCCCACTGACATGGTTGAATCATTCCATGATCCATTTTCAGATCGCCAGCTGCATCAGACAGAAATTTGCTGAAGGCGCTCAGACTGTCCCTCAAAGACAATGGCAAAGAGTCAAGTATGACTCTTTTAGCAAAATATATGCGCCCATGTTATTCAAGGAACACATGGACAGTACAATGAAGCTGAGGGTCTTTAATGATAATGTTAGCACAATAATTGACATGCTGGCCCCTTTGAAACACTGCATGAACAAATCTTGAAAAAAAAGTGAGGAATGGTATACTGTAGAGTTATGCAGGGAAAAATCCAGATGTAAGGGGCTGGAAAAAAGATGGCAGAAATTTCAGCTTGAAAATTATAAACTTAGTTTTAAACTGGCCCTCACTGCTTACCAAGAGAACCTAAAAAGTGAACGGAAAAATCATGTGCGACAGCATAGCTGTGTTCCTTGATGAGAAAATCAATCGGATGTATGATGAATTTCATCAAAATTCTGATTACGCTGAGCCCACTGACCTGGGTTCTCAAGTAGTTGAGGAATTAAATGTAGGCCTGTACTGTTTCAAAGCTATCCAGACATCTCAGGTGGAAGCCATGCTTAGTACGGCAAAATCAGGCTCCCCACTAGATGTTGTGCCAGCGTACAAATATGCCCTGCTTGCCCCTCTTCCAGCCTTCCCTATCACAGAGATTCTGAATACCACCTTATGTGGAGGTATTTTACCATTGGACTGGAAATCCGCACAAGTGATTCCTATTATGAAAAAAGATCAGCTGTCTGCTGACACGCTCTCAAACTACCGTCCCATTTCGCTCCTCCTGCTGATGAGTAAAATGGTGGAGAGCTACGTCAACGCTCAGCTAATGGACTACCTTGATAACCACACTATTTTGATCCTTAAGCCCGACTTCGTTTAATATCTACGCGGCCCCCCTTGCCAAGGTTATAAGGGAGCATGGTTTTACTCCTTTCTCTTATGCTGACAATACCCAGCTGCTTCTGACCTTTGATAAGGACTCTGAGGTTATTGAGCAGCGTTTTGCTAAGGGTATGCTAGCTATATCAGAATGGATGATGGACCATTGTCTTCAGTTAAATGTGTCTAAGACGGAAATCCTGTTGTTTTGTCATGCCGTCTGCTCCCCCAGGTGGTGGCCTGCTACATTAGGTCCAGCCCCTTCTCCAAGCTCAGTGGCAAAAAACTTGGGTGTTCGCATAGATGTTATGCTATTCATGAAGGACCAAGTGATGACTACGACGTGGACCTGTTATCATACCTTAAGCCTCCTGCAAAGAGTGTTTCGCTGGTTGCCACTCTGTGTGAAGAATCTTGATTCAGACATTGATTATTGGCCGCTTGGACTACTGCAATGCTCTGTTGGCATCTGCTAATGAGTCCATTCTCAGCAGGCTGCAGATTGTTCAGAATGTGGCCGCTCGCCTGGCCCTAAAAAAAACTCCTCATACTTCGGTAGGAACTTTATTAAAACAGCTTCACTGGCTCCCTATCTGCCAGAGAATTAATTTCAAGCTTGGTTGCCTCACGCATAAAGCTCTCTATGGCACAAGCCCCAGCTACCTGGCAGATAAATTCAAAGTCTATTGTCCGAATCGTCGTCTTAGATCGGAAGGGAAAAGGCTGTTAGTGGTTCCCCAATTTAAGAAGCTTAGGATAGTCAGCAAAACTGTTGTCCATCTGGCCTCAAAATTTTGGAACACCCTACCTGTGGACCTGCGTAAATGCTCCAATCTTTTACGCATTAGGAAACTCCTGAAAACTGCATTATTCCGAGTGTAATTTCTATTTACACATGCTCGTCTGACATTCCCGTTAAGATAGCCCGGAGATACCCTTCCGGGGGTGAATCCTGCGCTTTATAAATCCTTTACATATATACATACATTCATATATTTAAATAAAATGTACAAGATAATTCTTAATGAATTATTACATAATTAATTTTCCATTTACCCCCTACAAACCCAACAAATTATTACAACACTACAAATTGCAATACAAAATGAATAAATAAATTCTGAATCACAAAAAATCCAAGCACATTTTTAAAAACAATTAATAATATACATATAAACAATAGTGACACATGAGAGGCAAGATGGTGCCCGCGTGTGTGGACGCGTAAGCTGACCTCTCCTGCCACTCCACAGGACTAGGAGTAGAGGAGCCAGGGAATGGTTTTCAGTGCTGCGGAGAAGGTTGCATGGGCGAAGAAATCACTGATAACCGGACTTTGTGAAAGTTCACGTTTGGCCGGGTGGCGAAACCCACAGGAAGCTTTTTTTTTTAAAGCTTTGATATCATCGAGATAACCGTCGATGCTGGACATTTTCTTGGCGTTTGCTGCTTGTTCCGCTAAGCTCCGGCGAACCTGGTGGGCTGTTACCTTCACAGGTGCCGGCGGTTTACGGCAGCTGCACTGTGCTGCTACTCGAGCGAGAGGTGGAGGTGGAGAGTGTAACGGACAAGCAATGCCATCGAAAGGTATTCGAGGAAAGCAGAAGGCTCAAGAGGTACTCGGCGGAGAGATGGACTCAGAGGGCAGAAAAAACCCTAAATTCGCTGCCGTGGAGGTAACGGAGAAACGCCAGAACAATGCTGGTAAGAGTAAAAATGTTATTGAAACCAGAACTATTCCCGCAATTTTTTCCGCTGCAGAGGAGAAACGCAGAGGAAACAATACTACCTTTCAGCCACAAACTTTGCTTCATGAGGATAATGCGGAAGAGGTATTGGAGGCTGGACCCAATATAGAGGGTGAGGAGATAAATGATACGGTAAATAATGAGGCATTACCTGAAAGAAATGCAACAATTAAAGTAACGGCGGCAACAGGGTATAATGCTTCAACCCCCTCTCGAGGCTCAGCGCATAGAGACATTCAGACTAATGACTCTTTTATGAGCAACAAACGCGCTATACAGGTAGAGGGTAGTTTACCGCCATCACACACTCAGCAGCAAGATCACTTAACCTCTAAGATTATAGTACAAAAACAAGCAGTGTAACAGATACAGGCCCCACCGGAGGCACAGTCTCTGGGAAATGATGCGGAATCGGCGGATTTTTACTCTCTCTCTGAGAATTCTGCCTCATCATGTGAAGACCTAGCGGCACAGTATTCTAAGCAAATGCGTATGGCTGATGAAAGTGACTTGGAGCCAGATGACTTCACAGATAATAATGAGGACAGTCCAGCTACAGTACGGGATGGAGGAGAATCATTAAGGGAGGAAGGGGCCTCTGGTGGGCATCAGCCGTACTTGACTCACACTGGGGCGAAGGCACTTGCGGAGGAAGACATTACTCTGTCCACAATCTATCAAACTATCCTGAGTCACATGGATAAAACCGAGCAGGAGAGTCACCGAATACAGCATTCATGTCGGAAGAAGCAAAATTCTATACGGCGGCTCAC
The DNA here is from genome assembly GCF_964261635.1 of Lissotriton helveticus. Taxonomy (NCBI): domain Eukaryota; kingdom Metazoa; phylum Chordata; class Amphibia; order Caudata; family Salamandridae; genus Lissotriton; species Lissotriton helveticus. Next base: position 698,870,355 of record NC_136071.1, on the reverse strand, counting down.
AAAATCCCAATCTGATTTTGGGGAAAGATTTACAGAGGTCGAAACAAGAGTTTCGAATTTTGAGGATGAACTAGCCTTGCAAAAGATCGCTACCGAATCACTGAGTGCGAATAAAAGTTACATACAGTGAGAAATCGCAGATTTTGAAAATCGCGCATGTCGGAATAATTTAAGGATGATGCAGATTCCGGAAGGAAAAGAGAGCCAGCATCCGCGTAAATTTATTGTTGAACTATTCAGAAATGCTTTTCCCGAGATTACTAAATGGGACTGGGAGAGAGAAATAGAGAGGGCGCACAGATTCTCTTTTAATATTCGTCTTCGCCCCGAACAAACTGACTCTAGGCCCAGACCTTTTATTGTTGCATTTAATAGCTTCCTGGCTAGGGAGGAAGTATTTTTGCATACCCGGCCTAATAAGAAACGTATGGTGGAAGGGTTTGAATTTTTTGCTACGCCCGATTATTGCAAATACACCATGGAGAACCGCTGGCTACTGTGCCAGTTGGTCACTCAGTTTCAGATCAAGGGAGCGCAAGCATATATTATGAATCCTGCGAAACTGAAAGTTATTCATAAAGAGAACACACGATTTTTTACCAGTGTGGCTATGGCAAAGGAATTTTTACATGCCATGTAGGAAATTTAGGTCTAATTGGAAGGGATGTAATATACGTTGGTTAATTCACAATGTTTATGTAGCCTTCTATCCCTTTGGCTGTATTTAATCTTTTTTTCTTGTTCTGTGACTATATTTCAAAACATTTTCTTTTTTTGTCTATAGTACAGTCCTGTGGGTCAATGGCAGGGGGGTTGGGAAGCTTTCCATCTTCAGGACCTTGAGTCCTAACTCCTCGGTAAAGGGGGGGATTAGGGGGGGAGGGTTTTTGGGCTGGGGGAGGTTGAGTGATGGGGGGGTGGGGTGTCTGGTGGCGGGTAAAGGGTAAAAACCACACAAGAAAAAATAGACCGCATTAAAGAAAAAAGTAATACTACTTTAATTTATCTGTATCTGAGAAATTTAATTCACATCTCTATAGACTGCCTGATTGTCATGATACATGCTGATGTCACGAAGTATTAAGATCTGTTCCTTGAATGTTTCTGGCCTCAATAATATAAAAAAAAAGGAAGAGGGTCGCATCAGAGATTCGATATATCCAACCATATATCGAATGTCTTCAGGAGACACACTTATCCTGGAAAAACAGACTTCTAGTATCTGATTTAGGTTATTCACTTATTGCTGCTTCACAACAAACAACTATGACTCGTGGGGTAATGATTTTAGCTAAGAGACAATATTGCACTACAGTGCGCATCTCAACCGATAAATGGGGTAAATGGGCTATTGTGGAATTAAAGATCGGGGGCTCTGAATTTACTCTGTGTTCAATTTATGGATCAAACCTAGATGAGGCGGAAGTTCTACAAGGATTAAATATTGAATTAGCAAATTGGACTGTACCTTTGATAGTGTGTGGGGATTTGAATATTAATTTGAATACAGTAGAGCTCGCTGTTGGGCCTGATAAATATAAGGGGCGTAAGCCACGGGTTTTCAAAGCTCTCCATAATTTGGTAGTTGATCATGGTCTAATTGACGTTTGGGGCAAGCTACATCCAACGTTTCCAGGATATACGTTTTATAAATTTCCCCATAAAAAAAGGGCCCGGTTAGATTATTATTTTGCACCCCTCTCATTACTGACTGGGGCTTTTGCACAATTATTCCCAAGGATATCATCTGATCACTCGCCAATAGTAATAGAAATACCCAAGTTAAAGATCGCTAATAAGCGCTCTGGATTTACGTTTGATAGGAAACTGTGTTTAGATGATCAATTTAGAACACACATGTTAAATTGGATAACGGACTTTATTAATACTAATCTGCACTCCGCTAGTATAGATATGGTATGGGAGACATTTAAAGCATGTTTCAGAGGGGAGGTTTTGAGCTATGGGCATTATCACCAGAATAAGTTGAGGGCGGAAATACGAGATTTATATACTGCACTAAAAGTTGCAGAGGAGCAATTGACAAAGGAAATTAAAAAAACAGATAATCATGCCAGAATTGAAGAATATGAAGATACAGTGGCACGATGCCACGCCAAGATATCGGGGGTTTGTAGAAAGGAGATAGCTAAGAAATATTTGGTATATAAATGACAATCTCATGAGTACGGGGAGGCAATTGGTAGATCTTTAGCCTTACGGTTAAAAATGCAGGAGTCATCACGTTTAATTACTAAATTAAAAGATCAAAACGGTAATATTCAAGAAGATCCTGAGAAAATACTTGCTATCTTACACCAATTTTATACGGAATTATACACTCAGGAAAAAGTTTGGGGCGCAGACTGATTACCAGACCTAGGGACCTTTATAAAATTAACAGACAGTGACAAGGAATGGCTAGATAGCCCGTTTACTATGGAGGAATTAGAACTAGCTATAAAAAATCTGGCGAATGGGAAGGCTGCGGGCCCGGACTGTATTCCGGGGGAAGTATGTAAATAGTTTTTTGATAATTTAAAGTACGTTATGCTAGAGACTTTTAGAGTTGCACAACTGGGCAGGGCACCGAAATAATGGGATGACGCCACAATTGTGTTTTTTGTAAAAGAGGGTAAACCTTCAGAGTTGCCCGGTTCATATCGTCCGATTTCGCTGCTTAACTGCGACAGTAAACTCTACTCTAAAATTCTCGCAAACCGCATCTCTAAGGTTATTACTCCATTAGTCGCCTTAAGTCAACATGGGTTTATTCCAAGTAGAGGGACTGTCACACATATAAACAAAGTTATTACGTTATTCGACATTGTGCATACAGATAAACGTCAATTAGGATTAATCCTATTAGACGCTGAGAAAGCGTTTGATCGCATAGAATGACATTATTTATGGGAGGTTATGCGGAGAGCCGGATTTGGAGAAAACTTCTTCTTAACCGCTATCCAGGTGTTGTACACCGCTCCAAATGCAAGAATATCTGCCATGGGTATTAAATCGGCAATGATCAAAATTACAAGGGGGACTAGGCAAGGGTGTCCCTGTTCTCCGCTACTTTTTGCATTATTCATTAACCCCTTTTTAAATAAACTGTCTAACAGCCCGCATATCAAGCCATTTACTGTGCAAAATAGTGAGCACTCAGTTTTCGCATATGCAGACGATATTGCGGTGGCAACAGTGAATCCTGTTGAGTCTTTAGTAGAGATTGAGCGATTGGCCCAGGAGTTTGGCTCAGTTTCTGGATACAAATTAAACTCTTCTAAAACTCAAGTTTTGTGTACTGACAATATTCAAATTGATGATTCTAGAGTCACGTTGGAAGTCACATATTTAGGGATTAAAATTAAAACGAATATGAAAGACATAGTTGATATTAACTGGAATACTATAACACAACATATAAAACAGGCCTTAGATAGATGGGGGGCAGCTGCAGATGACCATAGTCGGAAGAGGTAATAATATTAAAATGAGTATTCTAGCAAAAGTGTTATATTTATTTAGGGCGATTCCCCTTGAAATTCCAGTTAATTATCTGCAACAGCTACAATCTGTATGTGCTAAATTTGTGTGGGCCCTGGGGAAATCGTGACGTGCGATGAAATTTATGACACTTCCGATTGAAAGAGGAGGTCGAGGGATTCCTGACTTTTTGTTTTACTAGGATGTATGTTTTTTGCAAAGACTTTGACTTCTTTTAACTGGGGAGCCGGTAAAGGAACCTGCTGAAACGCCGTCTATATTCTTTCTATTGTTGGGGACCAAGCTAGCGGTTGCTTAATGAAGGAATTGGAAGGTAATTACTATACAAGAACCCGCTTCAAAGTGTTGGAAGCAACCTTCAAAATCTGGAGAAAGGTATCCAGATTGATGAAATTAGGGAAGATTACGTACTACACACCTTTCAATGCGGATAAAATATTACCGTCGGATTTCTGGGATCGGGTTGCTAAAAACTGGTCAGATAAGGGTATAATGTTAATTGGCGATCTGTTTGCATCTACTGGCTCATATATACATATGAAGATTTAATATTAAGATATAACTTATCGCATACGTCTTTTTTCAAATATCTTCAAGTGCGTGATTTCTGTACTCGAAAGCATATTCAACCAGTTTCTAATGATCTGGTCGAGGCAATTCGAACCTGGAAAATTGGTATCCTGTATAAAATGTTGATGGAGTATAGACCAGATGATCTAGAGAAATATAATGGTGATTGGCAGGCTCAGCTGGGGGAACCGGATTTGTCAATAAGAGATGCAATCATGATGTCTAAGGATACTTTTTTGTCTGCTAATCTTAAAGCTCAATTTTACAAAACTTTATTTAGATTGTATTACACTCCAGAACGGATGGCAAAGTGGGGCACACAATATGATGGCAAATGTTTTTGGTGTGGTAGTGATAATGCTGACAGTATACATATATTCTTTAGCTGTAGTAAATTGCATCAATATTTGACTGGTATAGAAAAGCTTCTCACTATGATTACTCATACTACTGATAAGATCTCCCCAGCTCTTATGTTATTAGGGATAGGACAGAATGTTGGAAAAGGTACTACTCTTTGTAAACATAAGCATTTCTTATTTGTAGCTATGACCGCTGCTCGTTTGTGTATAGCATCAGATTGGTTACAACCGGAAGCCCCAGCTTTCGAATTCTGGCGAGCAAAATTATATAATTTATATGAATTACAATGGAGCCTCTATGCCTTAAAGGGGGTGAAAAAACGGCAATTAGGTATGTTGATTTGGGGGGCAATTAATGCACATTTAGAGATGTGACAAGCTTGGGGTCATATCATCAATGTTGTTAATATTTAAATATTTGATGTCATAATTGTTGTTTTTTTTTGTATGTTTGGTGTCACCTGTTCCAACTGCGGAATACATTTTTTTAAAATAAATAAATAAATAAATAAACAATAGTAGCACATAAAGTTAATATATCAGCTAAAACATTGAAATAATTAAAAAGCAATATTTGTATTAGTGAAAGCAATATTAACAACATTGATATTATTTACAAGGATATTACTTACCTCAAACAATTATGTTATTCTCAACAATATTTATTCATCACGATATTTGTGCCACTTTATTTATTTTCCAATATTTCTGCTCTCAATGTTTTTAAATCACTACTTTGTCCAAACACCAAAGCACGAGAATTCTAGAACTTGTCAAAAAGCTCATTAAAAAGTTCAAGCTGTCACTGTGGCTTACTACTTAAGAAAGTAAAGTTTCATTGATTTAGAAAAGAGAAAAACAATTCTTAAGTTCCAGGTATCTCAAGCATTAAGGACATATAACTCAAAAGGCAACTTCAATGAAATAATCAGAGTACTTTCGAAAGGCACTTGGGGGCCTATTAGGATGGCGGACGGACCTGCGTCCGTCTGCCACCCCCGAGGTGGAGGGACCGTCTGCAGGGCCAGCGGCGTTCACTCCCTCGGAATTAGGATGTGACCGTCACCCTGGTGGTCACATCCCGTATAGTTAACATTGCGGCGGGTGCTGCTTGAAGCAGCACCCTCCGCAATGTTAAATATGCTATGCATGTTTTCCCTTTGCATGCACAAAGCGGCAGGCACTGAGCGGTGCCTGCCGCTTTGTGCATGCAAAGGCAGCGGGGTACCATAGGTACCCCCCCATGTGCACCCCCCCACCCCCCATCACCCCTGTGGGCCCTCAACAGGCCCCCAAACACAAAAGATCACATGCTTTTCCACTGCGGAAAACCCGCCGTGGAAAAGCATGTTTCCGCATGCATCCTAATATGGCTGGCGGTGTCTGATGGACACCGCCACCATATTAGAGCTTTTCCGCCACGGTCGGAAGGCGACCGCGGCGGAAAGGTGGTGGACTGTCTTCCCGTCCGCAGATGACCCCCCTGCCATCCTAATCTGGCGGGGGGGTCTTTTCAATCACCTCAGCGGTGAATCCGCATCCTCCGGGACGGCGGTGGCTTCCGCCGGCCCGGAGGATGCGGATTCACCGCAATCCTAATTGGCCCCTATATTTGTGACCCTGGGTCTGTATGTCTCAGCAGGAACAATAAAAGAAGATTGAAAAGGCAGCATCATACCAAAACAGCTGATCATCGACCAGTTTATCAATGGGAAACATAATGTTCAACCGTTAGGAACAGCCAGGTTTTCAGACTTTTCATAAAATATGTCAGGGACTCAGCCTGTCTGATGTTCTGGGGCAGCTCGTTCCACAGGCGCGCGTCTACATCACCAAATGCTCTGCCTCCCGTACTGGACTTCTTGAATCTGGTAGTCACTACCAGATTTGCCCTGGAGGAGCAAAGCTGTCTCTTGGGCTTATGCCAAGTAAATTTCTCCTGCAACGGTACTGGGCCCAATCCATGTACTGCTCTAAACACAATACAAAGAGATTTAAAGCAGACTCTTTCCTTACTTGGCTGCCAGTGAAGATCCCTCAAGGCCACTGCCGTACAGGGCCTGCGGTGTCTATTTAACAACTCTTTTACTGCTATAGACTGGACTCTCTGCAGCCCCTGCAAGATGTATCGTGGTGCTCCCAAATACAGGGTGTTGCAGTAATCCAGTCTACTCAGAATTATGCTCCTTACTACAAGAGGCCTAGTATCAATAGGCAGTAGCTGGAGAATCTGCCAAAGCATGCGCAACATGGAAAAACAGACACTGGCTGTTTTTTTAGTCTGTGACTCCATCTGGAGGTTATCACCTACCAAGACACCCAAGTTACGCACCGTTTTGACCGGAGCCAAGGGTTCATCCTCGGGGGTGAGTTTAAACTCCAATGGAAGATGCTGAGGAATTCTAGTAGTGGAGCAGTATACCACCTCTGTTTTTCCCCATTGAATTGCAGGGAGTTTTTCCTGAGCCAGCTAGCGGTCTGACGCATACATTCCTGGAACGTATCCATGGACACCCCTTGTTTCCCTTCCAGGGAAAACACCAATTTAGTGTCATCAACGTAGTTGACCAAGTCAATTCCAAAGGACTTGATAACAGGAATCAAAGTACGCAGGTAGATAATGAAAAGAATGGGGCTAATCGCAGAACCCTGCGGCACCCCATGGCACACCGGAGACTTACTGGAGGTGAACGGTGTCATGGTCACGACCTGTTGTCTCCCGGATACATAAGATTTCAGCCACTTCAGAACCCGTCCTTTCACTCCTATATATTTTCCAGTCTTTCCAGTAGCGTATGGCTCACCGTATCAAATGCGGCCGATGTATCCAATAGTACTTAAACAGAAGGATTTCCATTGTCGGCACGCATTTATGGTTGCCAGAGCTGTTTCAGTACCAGGGCCTGCACGAAAGCCAAACTGGTCCCTATCCAGCAGATGGTTATCCTCAAGATAGCAAGATAAAGTTTTGCTAACTGCTTTTTCCAGAATTTTAACCGGGTATGGCAGGAGGGAAAAGGGTCTACAATTTTCTGGAATTGTAGGGTCCAGAGAGGATTTCTCAAGCAGGGGAGTCACCACTGCCTGCTTCCATACCTCTGGAATCACTCCTTCTTCCAGGGACTGGCAGCAAATCTGCCGCAGCCAAGGGAAGATTTCTTGCCTGAATTCCTTCCAATTCCTGTGTGGAAGAGGGTCTAGAGGCGAGCCCAAGCAAAGACTTTGGGCAATGCTATTAAAGAAATCCTCCGTGAGAGGTTGAAAGTACTCCAGAAAAGTTTCTATCCGGGTTTCTTCGCCTAGCGTCTGAGGTAAATCATCCTGGCCGCTAATATTGCTTGGAGGTGAGGGAGAGGGCCCTATTTAAACTGGGCTGCATCACGTATCAGGCTAGGGCTGGGACTGCCCCTGCTTTCCTTTGTGAAGCCATCTTACCCTACCTCCCGACCAGAGAGCTCCGCTCCACTCACCACGCTCTCTTGTCAGTTCCCCGTTTTAGGAAGCAGAAGTCCGGGGGGGCCAGATTCGCGGTGCTGGCCCCATCGTTTTGGAACTCGCTCCCTCTTGCACTTAGGACCTCATCGTCCTATCTGGAATTCCGTAAACTACTCAAGACGTTTTTGTTTTCCAGATCCGTAGCACCCTAGTTTCTTGTCTTGGCCTCCACCGATACACTGCTATCCAGCGCCATGAAACCGTCCCGGTAAAAGCGCGCTTAAGAAATATTTTAAAATTCAAAATTCAAATCAAGACCTCCAACAATTTTGAATATCTTGTAATAAATCACATGGTGTACTTTGTCCCATATGTAAAAAACATCTGGTTCATATTATTGATTTGTATTTAAGGGCAATATGCATGAACACATTTTCCCATAGACACAGATTGGGCAAAACCCTTTGATGCATCTGGCCCTAAGTCCCTATCCAAAATGTATTTATGCTGTACACTCATTTCCCCAGTGAAACAGACCAGGTCCAGTCTAATGAAAGTGATTGGGAAAGGGAGATGACGATAATGATTGTGATGATAATGTGAGGGAGAAAGGGAAAGAAAAGCAGTGAATTGACTTCACTGTCACTTCCTCAAAGTCTTAACCCTCCATGAGCCTTCACTGCCACCTGCGCCTTCTCTTCGATCAGGCATGCTCATAGTACCACTGTCCCCTCTATTCCTCAACTCTTGATACAGGTGAGGTCTGAGCTCAGGTAGGATCTGCTGTAAACTCTACCTAACCAGACTCACGCATGCAATGTGATTGCCAGTGCAGGCCTTCAGCAAACTGATTTAGGAGAGAACAAGATAGGAGAACTGAAGAATGAGCCTTGTTGATGAATCAGTCTAACCTAAAAGTACTAATATTGCAATACCAATAATAATAATAATAATATGTGGATTTGTTAGGTGGTGTGTCCCATTTAGAAACTATGACCAAACTGCAATGAGACTCGGGAGAAGAGTAAGAGAAGGCCCAAGTGGGCAATGTGCTGAAGCTTTCTGTAGGTGCTTGAGCAGCAGGTAAGGAGGGAGGATTAGGAAAAGTTAGGCAAGGAAGCAGGGTTGTGATGGAAAACAAGAGAGGCAATACAGAAGAATAAGGCAGTGGTGACAATGAGGAGAAGTAAGGTTCTACGAATGTAGTAAAATTGATGGCATAGGTTTTGACTACAGGCCTGAAGGATCCCCTGGAAGATAGGATGCGAGATCCAACCACACAAAGTCTACATTCAAACCTCTCCTGCAGCCTCACTCAAATATATATTAATTTGTTGCCCCAAAGCTTCAGATTTAGCAAATCATTGCACCCAGAGTTATCAACTTTTCATGCAACGTAATGCACCAAGACATCTTGTTTTGTTACGCTGCATTAAACGGAGAGGGCATGAACAGGGACATCTTGAGGAATTTGGGGGCCCATGTGCCAAACATATTTTGGGGGCTTCAGTTCGGAACAGCTATGAATTTATGATTGAATTTCAGCACCTTCATGCTCTCTTTAGCCAGATCACTGATGGTACCCAGGCACACTCATCCAAATTCTAAATGTGTTTGCATCTAATATTCAGGGACAGTGATGTGTGTTTTTAATGTTGTAGCACAGCAGCAGCTCACTAATATTACTGCAAATGATCTCTGTGACCCCCTCCTATTTCTCATATGTGAGGTCCTGTTTTGATCTAAAATATTTTTTATGGATGTTGTATGAAACATAAACACAACATTTCTCTGCACAATGTCTTTAATAAATTCTCACGCATCACCACATTAAAAATAAATGAAAGGAAAACAGTATTTAAAACAATCTGTTTAAAATGTATTCTCTGTCATCAGAGTACTCTCTGTAAAAGAGAGCTAGCTCTATTGGGGATGGGGGGATTGAAAGGCTCAAACCTGGGGCCGGAGGTCACTTTGCTCATGCCTTAAGACATCTCTGGGCAGGAATGCCTTAAAGGGAGGGGGAAGGAAGGGACAACTTTTTGCACAAAAGCAATCTTCGTAGACTTAACTCTTTCTAGGTGTGCTGTAAGAAAGAGGAACAAACAAGGAGAACTAAGCATATTTCTCCTCGGTACGCCTCCCCTGGGAAGGTGTAGCATTTTGATGCATTCCCCAGTCTACCACTCTTGGAATATCTGGAAATGCTCCAAACTCCATGGGTGGGTGCGTGGGAACACCCACGCTCCACCCATCAAACTCCTCCCGGGAGCAGAGTAACACAAGGCAGTGGCTTGCGCTGCCTTGCATTACTCCACAGTTACCAAGCACCGGAGGGCCATGCAAGGTGGTTTTGCATTGCTTGGTAAATATGACTTAAGTGTCGTGTCCTAACGCTAGGAGAAATCTGCCACTGGGTTTAAATCACTTTTGACAGAATGAAATTGCAACAACATCCCAGAAAAAGCAGATTGTTCTATAGTTGAGGATTTCAGTAATAACGTCACAATACCATTCACTTTACAAAACGTATCTAATATATGCCCTCCTGCTTTCTAAACCTGGCGAGCTAATAAAACAACTAAAAAGCACATAACATCTGCCTGCCGTGTTGACGTCGGGGCCAGTTTCCTAAGTTCTTTAATTGTTGAAACAATGAAATCTGTCATTCAGATAAGCTTTGTACATTATTTAAAATGAAACGCCGCAGTCACAATAAAACATTCAGAATTTGGAAGCGTTCTAACCATCCCACTTCTGAACTGGCTGTCATGCGTTATGACAATTACTGAGGTCCCATTGCGAGTGAAATCTGCAAGTATAATTGGCAATTGTTTGCATTTGCAAGTTAAAATCAAAAGCTGTGGCTGCTCCGAGAATTTGGCAGATAATAAGGTTCTGTAGTGGCACTAGAGGCTGAAGGCAGAAATACCCTCATTTCCTTATTGACCTTTCCAATCTAAATTACCTTTAGAAATTAAATTGAGTTATTGCTCGGAAAGGACGCTTCCAGCGATGTGCTCGGGCCAGAAACAGGAAAGTGGTTAGAAGCTGTTAATGACTGCCCGTGGCACTTGCCAAAGCATTTGATCTTTGTGCTGCATGTCACGGAAGCCTTTTCAGCCTAGCAGCGAGAGCGCAGCTTTCAGCATACCGTTAAATAAAGATAATTCCCAAATAGGCACCTGCCACAATTTCAGTGATTGGTCTTTTTAGCTCAAAATGTTATTTAACACATTTTGGGGTTTTCTCAGGAAGTCGTGAGTGGCAGCATTGTTTTGCCAACCAAGGTCGTGAAATGCCAACGGAAACTGATTTAAAACGTAGAAATCCGATTTTATTTTGTGTAGTTTTTTGTTTTGTTTATACCGCTATTCAACTATTAAACGTTAACAAATTGCAATGTCTTTGTGTCCTTTTTACTTCGAAATCTCGATATCATAAATACTGTGCTGGTGACAGGGGCCAGATGCGGTCCCCTGCAGCCCCCGTGTCGCAGGGGACACCAACCCTAAAGTGGGCTACTAACCCTGTCAAAGGAGCCCCCTTCTAGTGGAGGGCCAATGAATATCTGTAAGGTAAGATAGATTTTGGAGGACCCCCTCATCACTTTCTGCTTGAACCCCCCCCAACCCTCCCCTTCCACCACCCCCCCCCCCCCCCCCACCACCATTTGTGTTAGGTCACTGGCTGACGATGAATGATAGGCCCTCGTGATGAGACTAGTGGAGTGGTATGTAAGAATGCAGATAACACTCCACAATATTACAAGGAGTCCAGTAACTCCTGCACCCACAATTGCCAGGTGCAAAAACCACTGGCCCGATGATAGACATCATCAAACATTTGCAGGCCTGGGATACTTAACATCCATACGGGATATTGTTCAGCACTGGAGGTCCAGCAGGCAAAAAAGTATGAATTCCCATTGTAAAACAGCACAAGAAAGATATAAATGAATTAGCTGTGCCGAAAAAACACCTGAAAATGTGGGGGGCACGAACCTCCCTCTCTTTGGGAGTCACGAACCAGAACGGTACCTTTCATTTTTGCAATATTCTGTTTTATATGAGGTTCATTTGGGGCTATTGGTGTGGAGAGTCTTCTTCAAAGATTGTTGGTGAGTATACGTTGCAACCGGGCATTGTTGGTGTATGCTAAAGAAAACAAAAGAAAAAAAGAGCTAGAAAAAGAAAAACACAGGTCCTCTGGGCAGAGTATTTGGACTCAGTCCCCTCACGGTCTCCATAACACGATAGGGACAGTAGGATGATCAGGTGTATAGGTACGAGGAGAATGAGTCACAAAAGGGTAAAAGCCATGTGAATAGAAACACTACCTTGAGGAGATCAAAATTAATTTGGGAATTTTAGAAATTGATTTTAAAACTGTATATATCTATTTTATTGAAGGCATTGTTAACAATTGTATACTTTTATGGTTGTAAAAAACCGAATAAAGTTTTATTGAATTGATAGGGACAGTAGGATGCTCCCCCTTGGTATTTAAAGATGTACCCTGCCCCTCCACGCCCACCACCCTGACCTCCCACCTCCAACCCACCCCACACCACCCCACCTCACGCTCAAATGGACCACCTGCTCCGAGCAGGAAAACCAGTGGAAAAACATCCAGGTAAATTCCAGTTCAGCAAGGTAATTCCCTAAAACAGGTACACAAACGTGTACTTAGCTGTGGAGATAGCATCCTGCAATGAGAGAGTTCAGCAACCAAACCCCTACCCCCGTATCTCTGCTCCTAAATCAGCCTTCTCCTAATGATATACTTACCAGGTTTGCAGGCTGCTTACGTGTGACCGGTCCAGTGTTTCAGTGTACTTATGAGTGCTATAGTACCGCCACACGTGTGACACTTTGAGTGACATATCTTGTACTCTGTCTGGTAGTATTTTAAAACAATGACTTGCTTATTCACAATGCTTTCTCAGTGGTACTATAAATACACAAGTCACTATCCCCCACTGGGCCAATCAGGATGTAATTGTGTTCCTCTATAGCCACACACATACACGCAGATATACACACACACCACTCACACAGGCTCACATACAGACACACACTCACACACACAAACACACACACACATACCTACATCTGTAGTGATTGAATTAAAACAGTGACGTTTCATTACATCAGACTGCATTTCACATCAATTACTTTCACTTGCATTTACCTATCATTTAAGGTGTGTGTGTTATTTTATGTGCAGGTATCCAAACGTGAAAGAGCAACACAATAGAGATGATTGTGCCAATTTTAGACATATTTTTGACCCATTGGACACAGGATGAGTTCAGTGCTCTATTGGATTTAACTGTGACAACCAAATGTGCCTCCTCAGAGAATGCCAGGTTGAGCCAGACAGAGAGAGAGTGTCTCCAGTCTGGGCTGCAGACAGTTCTGGGTGTGGGCTAGGGTGCCTGTACAGGCCTGAAAGTGATTGGCCTGATAATAGTCAGTGGCAGCAGCACAGAGCAAGTCAAGGAGCAAAGAGTGCTAGCTGCTTTCAAGTATATCCTGCTGTGTCGTGTCTCACATTATATGTATGGAGAAGTTGTAATATGCCAGACTAATCCTTCCTTCTGTGATGATGTGGATACCAGCACTAAAATGCGTTAATCTAACCCCTTAAACGTGGTACTTGGCAGGGGTGTAATGAGGGCTACTGACTCAGATAATATCACCTTTACTTTAAGAGGAAGTATTATCCTAATGTCCTTCGTTCCTTGTATCCCCTCACTCCGCCCTCTTTTACCGTCACTTCTTTCTTTTCCACGGACCATTGCCTCCATCACCCGTACCCCTTTCACCCTTTCACTAGGGGTAAGTACTTCCACGAGGTTTAGCTCTGAAATATAAAGGTTTAAAAAGTCTTCCTTGATGCCAGATACAATAGGCCGTAAAGATGGTCTGCACCTACCTCAGAAGTAGTTTATTTCAACCACATTGTCGTCCTTTTGTTCCCAGGTCGCTCTGCCTGTTCCTTTCCATGCCACTCCTGGCGACATGGTTTGAATGTCGCATATTGTTCTTAATTGTTTATCTGTACATGCATGCCATTATGTTTGTATACATGTTTATGTGTATGCATGAATTATGCGAGCTATTTAAATATGTGTTGTGCTCATTGTACTGGAAGTGCTGCCTCCTTAAGAAAATTGAAAGTTTACCGGAAGCTGTTGCAGAGTGTTGGAGATAACAGATCCCAGGAGCAGCTTTCAAGGTGCAAGCAGTGCTGTGGAACTACCAGTGAGCTCACCTTCCTGGTGCCCCCGCAGCAAATATATATATTCTAGTGTTGTTATGGCCTAGGATTTACCCTACCATATGGTTAACAGTAGAGTCGACTCAGTGGTCTGTAAGCACAAGTCGAAACTGCACTTGCTAAATTACCTACGGTTTGAAAGCAAAGTGACATTAAAATGTTTATCTTCAAATAGTACATTAACGAGTTAACCCGATAAACCACCAAATTGAGGTCACTTCTAATACCAAAAGAAAGTATAAGGAACAGGGCCCCAGATTCAATACAGACATATGGACAACTTATGTTACCATCTGGATGTTATTTATCAATGTTATTGTAACTTTCGTGTAGAATCAAACACTGCCTCACTCATACTTATTTCTTTCAAAGGGGCTGCATTCGTGGGCTTCTTCAATTGATGCTCAGTAGATTCAAAAATCCCCTGACGTTACATGGGAACACAGTGGGGCAAGCAGATAATATTGGAAAGGGAAACTACTCCTCTTTTAGATAGTGCATCTCCCAAAATATTTTCCTGCTTGGGCATGACAGCAAGAGCTCCATTTGCCATCATGCTGTATTGTCTGTTATTTTAGTAAAATTATTTTGAAAAGAGTCAGCTTTTTGTCATGTGAGGAGCCTGCAAAACGATGGAAATGAAAGATGGAATATCTGCTAGGTAGGCTATCTCACATTTGTTGAAAATCTTAATATCCCGTGGAGAATATTTACAATTTGAATATGGCCACGACCAGAGCAGGTGACCGTTATAGTTCTACGTTTTGTTTTTTGGACTCAGTTATTTATACTTGCACATTTATGATGGAAAACAAATATAAAATTGATAGTGTAAACCAGCACTCCTGGAACAGTGGATGTCTGACATGGGCATTTGAGCACTGTGCATCATCCATGGATTTTTGCTTTTCTTTATTGTTGCAAATGTAATTGAATTTTAGATTCCTTTCTGTAAGCAACTGAAACACATTTGATCCACTATGTCAGTCATTTAAGAATGATTTGCTATGCTATCCCTTTTCTCTAAGGTGTCAATACTATTGTGCAAAGTTGCTTTCTTGTGTTTCTTTGTCATCAGCATGCAGGCAAGGACTGAATGGGAACATTGCATATTGATGTGTTAATTGCCTCTTTAATGTGTGTGTGCTGCTAATTAAAGCATTATGTATTGCTTTTTTCCCGTTGAACGTGGCTGTATTTCTTCCAGGCGAATATTGGATTTATTTTGTTAATTAGAAGCAAGAAACTTTGTAGTTGTTTACATTTTGTCATAAGCTGTATTTATTCTATTTAGGTATTCCGCCCTGATCTACACTGCTGTGCATTCTCTCGATTAGCTCACATCCATCACACACTTCATATTATCAATCCCTACACGTCTATTTGAGTGGCTATGTACCATATAAAGAACCGTGTATTGGTGAAAAAAGGTAGTAAATACTCTGACCTCTCTGGCTGCAGGTGGATGGCTGCCTTGACCTAAAGTGATCTAATGAAGGAGCGTTCTATGGCCGTTTCAGATAATTGGACAGTTTCTGAGGGTGATAAGAATGTTCAAATTCTAGAAGTCAATTTTCGCTTGGTGAGTTTCATCAGGTGATGACTCATTTTTAAGTGAAATTGAAGACCATGTCCCTCTGGCACAGCAAGGCAAGCATGATTTTAGTTTACAAGCACACTCTATGCCATTGATAGACAACTGTGTAGGAAAATAAACACAATTTTTTGATGCTGTAAGAAATTAGGTTATTGGTTGAGTAGGATGAAAACCCTTTCCAAGCAATAACCACAATCCTTGCCTGGGTGAACCGCAAAAGTCACTAACTTAACCTGTGTTTAAGCCTCTGGTAGTTTGCCACAAAAAAATACAAATAAATGAATGTGTCCTCGTGTAAGGTAGCTGGTGCTCCTGTAAAGTGCTCCAATACCTTCGGGTCGCGTTCACACTATATAAATCAGCAAAAATAAAAAAGACCAGTCAGGCTTAACTTAAAGGCAATGTGTAATATATGTGCAGCATACAAACAGCCACAAAGTAAAAACACAACACAAATATATCAAACAGGCCATAATGAACTGAATCAAGCTCACCATTGCACGTGTTCAAAATATCAATCAGACAATAAGTATGCATGGCAACTCAGGGACAGCAGAAAGGGACTATGGGGACAATGTTAATGTAAAATCCAAATATTCGAAACTTGAATCCATGATTTTAAAGATTAGACTGATGTCTCTCTCTATCTATATCTATATCTATCTATCTATCTATACTACTATTATAAAGGAAGAACTTTCAGCCTTTGAGGCGGGTAAACTCGGGAACCACAGCGCCAATCCACACACCCGAAACACCATTGGAATCGTCAGGGTGTGTAGATGGTTATAGGCTATATAAATTACAAAGAAAAACGGTATTTAAAAATTTACAGTAAAAAATAAAGTAGTCTCTCGGAAGTAGCACCGGCCGCGCCGTACGTGCTCACGTCAGGAGCGCGGGGAGGAGCGGCGTCCAGGAGCGCGACGAGGAGCGGCGGACATGGCGCGGGGGAGGAGCGCTGACGTGAGGAGCAGCGGACAGGCCAGCGGCGGTGCTAGCAGTGGACAGGCGGGAGGAGCGGCGGCTGAGGTAAGGTGACCCATGTCGGGGCAGGCGGGGGACAGGCTGGGCGGGGGCCCGGGCTGCAGGAGAAAAGAGAATGATCCTGTGTTTTTATGGTGAAACAGCAATCATTAACACACCTCTAGGCCAAACACATTAGCTATGATGTAAGCTTTCCCAGCCAATGTACACTCTGTAGAACGGATTGGTCAGCTGCACACCTCTGCAAAGAAGAACATACATATTGAAAGCAGTATATCAGCAGCGGACAGGCGGGAGGAGTGGCGGCTGAGGTAAGGGGACCCATGTCAGGGCAGGCGGGGGTCGGGGCAGGCGGGGGACAGGCCGGGCGGGGGCCGGGCTGCTGGACAATGTCGGGGCGGGCGGGGGTCGGGGAAGCCTGTTGCTCCCGGACATCTTGGGGACGGGCTGCTAGTACTAATATAATAAAGAGAGAGCCCAAACATTTGAGGTGGGTAATCTCAGGAACCACAGCACCAATCACAACACCCAATACAGCGTTGGAAAGGGCAGTTGCAGCAAAAGGACATAGGCTATGCAGACGCCCACCATATACATTTAAAAGGTAAAAGAACCGTGCCAGCAAAGTAGTCCCTTGTGGGCGTGTCTGCTTTGTGCTGTGGGCGTGTGCTGGGGGCGTGACGAACGTTGGGGGCATGTGGTACATTCCGCCCTTCATGTCATGTCTCATATCGTGTGCTAATCCCACCGTGCTCCCTTTAAATACCCCTGCACCCCATAATCATAACCCACCCTTACTCCTTAAAATATCCCAACACCCTTAAACACTAACCCATCTTAACCCTATAAATATACCCTGTACCCCAAAACCCAAACCTATCCCTAAACCCTAAAAATACCCCTGTACCCCAAAACCCAAATCTAGCCCTCAACCCTATAAATACCCCTGTACCTCAAAACCCAAACCTACCCCTGAACCCTAAAAATACCCGTATACCCCAAAACCCAAACCTAGCCCTGAACCCTAAAAATACCCCTGTACCCCAAAACCCAAACCTACCCCATGAACCCTAAAAATACCCCTATACCCAAAAACCCAAACCTAGCCCTGAACCCTAAAAATACCCCTGCACCCCAAAACCCATACCTATTCCTAAACCCTAAAACTACCCCTGTACCCCATAACCCCAAACTATATCTGAACCCTTAAAATACCCAAACACCCCAAAACATATACCTCAGTACCCCAAAACATATACCCCTATACCCATACTTACCTTACATTTTAAAAAACATTTTTTTTAAAACATGCTTTTACTTTTTATGCATTTACAACGAATTTTGCTGCAAATGTATGCGTGGTAAAAGCATATAAAATGGAATGCCATGAGTTATAATGGCATTGCGGAGTCATGGTACTTTCGTAATGAAAGTATGCGGAAAGAAAGTTGCGGAATAATGGATGTTTACCCTCCCCCAGTAAGTACATTGGTGGCACGGCAGCCCACAACTCCAGCAACATACTCATATTTTTTCACCACCCATTTGAAAAATGCACATGTCTCTCTCATTGATGGACAGCACCGACATACACTTTTAGACACACCTCCCGCCACAAGTTCTAGAATTGCGAACTTTAGAGCTGAGGAGCTACGTTCGAATCTCGGCATCAGCTCAACATCCTGTGAATCCAGGCAAATAGCTTTGTCTCCCCGTGCCGACCACTAATGAATGTGTTCTTCTGTAATGTAAATTGTGCTCATGCCATGTTGTGGACTTCGCGCTATATAATATTGCAAGGAAAAATAAAGTAGGGAAACTCAAGTTCACACACTATTGAACACGCACTTTTAAGCTTAAGTGCATCAGCAGTGCACTGTGAATCGGAGCGTTTCACAGGCCTGTCACAGATAAGAAATGCTATCAAAACAAAATCCTACAAAACAATATACTACTGGACGGCAGCAATTCATACCCGGACAGCGTCGGGACGGGCTGCTAGTATATATATATATAAAACAAAAGCACTTTCAAGCATGTTTGTAACAATTTTAATTATTCACGCAATAAAGTCGATTTATTTATCTATCCTGTAACCTAGAACCACTTTTCTGTCTGCAGTTGCTGAATGCAATGTCAATACTGTCATTTTATCCTTTGACTACATTCAGCATGTTGTGAATGTGGAGTGCAGCAAACCAAAATGTGTGCGAAACAGTTTTTAAGGGATCATGAAGTCACTCTTGCGTCGTATTCCAGGGTACACTGGTGGACCTGCACCTCATAAAGGATTAAGACTTTTGTTATGTTGTACTTTTGTATTCATTCAATATATGACTTGTTATTAGAATTTGGATGCTTAGTTGTGTATTCTGATTCTGTCCTGATTCAGTCAGTATTTCCCTTGCTGCGAAGAATTATTTTGACAAAATTGGTGTAAAACATAAGACTACTTCCCTGTATAATCCTAGTGGGAATGGAACCGTGGAGAGGTTCAATAGAGTACTAAAGGGTGTAATTCAAGGTGCATTTAGTAATGATTTAGATTGGAAATTAGCAGTTAAGAAGGCTGTGTGGGCATATAGAATTACTAAAAACGATGTAGCAAAATTATGATCAGTTTCTATGATGCGGAGCAGATCTCCTGTTGTAAATTCACTCCCTCATGGTTAAAAGACTGTTCAGTGTTAGAATGGTCAGTGCAAGATGTTAAGGCGAGACTTGCTGTGGATAAGAATAAAACAAGAGAGTTTTACAATGCAAAAGACAATGTTTTTGTACCAAAAATTAAAGTGGGGGATTGGGTGAGAATTAGGAAACCTAATAAAGTTACCAAAGGTTTCCGTAAATTTTATGAACCTGTTAAAGTTGTGGAAATTTTAAACAATGCCATTCGCGTGGAAAATAATAAGGTATGGAACTTAACAAGAGTAGTATTATGCAAAAACAAAGTTGAAGAAAGAATTAGACCTCACATTGATCCCCTTTGGTCTGAAGATATCGATGTACCTTTTCATGACTGAGTGCCTAACATTAATTGTGAGATAGGTAATGAATTTAATGAAAATGATGATGCGTTTTGTAATGACAGAAGTCCTTCTGATGGAGGTGCGGGAGAAAGAAAAATCTTCCTATGTGGTTAAAAGATTTTGTTGTAGGTTGATTTTTTTTATTTTATATATGTATAGAGGGGGGTAGGTGTTAGGTTAGAGTTCATATTTATTATGTATGTCAATATGTACAGAAATATTGTTTAGTTAACATTAGTTATTGTAGGTTTTTTTTATTTTATTTATCTGTCATTTGTAAAGAAAGGGGATGTGTTATGTTTCACTTTTGTATTACTTCAATGTATGACTAGTTATTAGAATTTTGAATGCTTAGTTGTGTATTCTGATTCTGTTCTGTTTCAGTCAGTACTTCCACTGCTGCTGAAGAGGACGGACCTGTTTCCTGTTAAGAGATTAAACAAGCTTAACTATACTACAATTTTTTTTCCTGGAATCCTTATACAACAACTTTGCAGTGGTCATGAGAATATTGTGCAAACCACTAATGTAGTCTTCCTAGTCTTCTAACTACTATTTGGTAACGCTTGCCTTACTATCTTTCGTGACCTGGGATTCTTTTGATTCTGTAGCTTCTGCTACATTACAATAACTCTGCAATATTGACAAAAAGCCACACGGATCAAGAAATGCTCTTACAAATTTACCTTGTGGCGGTCCAATTCAACTGCAAAGTTTCCTGATTTTTTTACCCCGCATAAAGTATAGTAGAGGACCAGGCTGAAACTCAAAACGTATTTATCTAGTAAGACATTTCAGTACCGCATTAAAATGTATATGTTGTGCAAGAGTATGACTGGTACAAGATGGTTGTATTCTGTTGCTTGGGTGATTGGAAGCAGTTTCAGCACTGGTTTCCAATAGAAGGGCTTAAAGTCTGATCCTCCGTGTGTCTCACATTCAAGGATTCATCTTCATATCTTTCTTCATCCACTGCACCTCATTCCCTTTTTTTAGCTACATGTGTCATTTGTTGACTTGCCTACATTACCTAGAATTATTTACATTTGAATTGATAAGTCATGGAAAATACCACGGATGCCACCAAAAGAATATGCATAAATAATTTGTGTTTTGCTTTATTTGTCAGTGGGTTTGTATGGACTTAGGCAAATGGACACAGGTCGGTAGCATCTGTAGCCTGCTTGCTAGCATTGTGCTTCATTTGGCGTGCTTTTAGGCAAGTTTAGAAAGATGTGCCCCAGAATGTGTACCTCTTTGATTAAATATAATTATGCTCACTGTTTTCTGGGGAGTTGGTCCAACATTCATCCTAGGTAAACCTTGAAATTTCTACCACACTGTGGAATTAATTGAACTTTGGCAAATGTGAACTGGATTGATTTCTGGCAGTCACATAGCTGGTCAGGAGCAATAATTCCATTCAGATGGTTGCTAATGCCAAGTACCATTGGTGTACTTAATATGCAAGAAAGCCAAGTCCTATTACGCCTCTATGTGCAGCAATGCAAGTGTCTTATTAGAAACTCTGCTGCAATGCAAAAGTCTTATTAACAACTTCACCTGCCACTCTCAGAAAATGTGTAGTCAGGTCTCACCAAGAGCCAAAGATTTGAATACATAACGAGAGGCTAGCATGGAGATGTTAACAAAGGGATCCTATGTGTATGTAAAAGTCAGTTGATCAGGGCATGAGACACAACCATATCACTACATCCAATTCTACCCACATAGGTAATACTACATTCACACCCATCTCCAGTTGCACATACTGGTCCACATATAATCACTCCTCACAGGTGGCAGTTATGCACAATACAAATGCCAGATCACATAGCATGTGGAGCTCCCCAGTGTTAGATGGGAGAGCCTAATGATGAAGCGGGTCACAATATGTACCTTCCTACTTATATCGGATGGTCGCATTTATATCATATAGTCTAGAAAATAAAGCAATGCACAATAAAGGTGTAGGGAATTTTGATGTGCAGGATCATAGTGGAAATTCCACGTCTCTATACCGAACCTCAATCTATATCGCAAATGATGAATGTAATATCATTCAGCTCTAGCGCACAATTCAGATAACCAATGTTGACTTGTAAACAAGAGTAGCTACAATATATGGGTTTTTGATTGGTTATCCCCCAATGAATCCTACCAATTGGGGTGATCCAAGGTAGTGTTTATTTCATGGATCCCAATACATTTTCCTAACCAGAATGTCATTCAAATGTCATAACTAAGAATAAAAACACCTAATCGAGTTTTACTTTGTATTTGGCTTTTCTGAAAATTAGAGACCTTGTGGAATCCATGGTCTTGTCACATGAATGGATTCAAGTATGTTTTCCTACCAAGATTGCTGTGCAAACATCTAAAGTAAACCTAAAAATACATAGTTTTATTTCACTTTCTTTGGGGATGGCCTCAGTACTTGGAGCCTTGGTTAGCTTGCACGTAGGAAGCCCTACCAATCTAGGCCCACATTTATCAAGGTTTTGTATCTCCCTTGTGCCATACAAGGGGGCGCGGGGGAGATGCAAAACCATAGTGAGATTTATCAAGCCGCCCCGTCTGGCTTGATAAATCTAGATTAACGTAAGGTAGCACAAATCTCTGCTTTACTTTACTCTGCTGCAGGGAGGTATTCCAGGGGTGGAATGTGGGTGGTTCCCAGGCATTAACCAATGGCTTTTGGCACATTCTCAGATTTACCATTAGTGGTAGACCTGGGAATGCGTCAAAATGCTACGCCTCCCAGTTGTGGCATAACGAGGCTAAATATCTTTATTTCTCCTCGTTTTTCCCATTTATATGTATGCTGCACACATAGAAAGAGGACACTGCCTCTCAGGATTGATTTTGTTCAGGAATGTGTCCCTTCCCGCACAAAAACAATCTTACCTGAAATGCGGGCACCTTGCAACATGAAGCAATGGTGCCTGCTTTGGTGCTAATCTGCCAAATGTGCACCAGCACTAGGATGGACAGGAATGTGTAGTATAATGGTGAATATGCCGCATTCCTGCCCTTTCACACAGTGCAGTGCAGCAAGGTGATGAGAACGTTTGCGCTGTGTGAAAGAATGATACATCTGCTTCCTAGTCTTTTCTGAAAACTAGAGACCCTGGGGAATAATGATAGTAATTCAAATTGAAAATCTTCAGGTCTCAATAGTGCATTGTTGGGCCTTTTCTATGCTGGGCGATATGCCCACATACAAGTGGGGTATCATGTTTACCAGATGAAATGTGGGATCAAGGAATAGTAGGACTTATATTATCATCTTCTTAATTTATTTTTATATCTGGCTTCCAATTGTAATTCAGTGTGCAGAATACACACATTTTGAAAAATGCTAACAGAATCCCCAATTATTATGGATAATAGAAAATTCAGTACAGTACAAGTAACCTTATAATACAAAAATCACTAAAAGGAGTGGCTCTGATTTTATTCTGATTATCGAGGATTTGGACAACCAAGACCTCTACTGCTATATGAGCCTGATTAAGATAGTAGTATATTATTTTGGGAAGTAGTCAATCAATTAAAAAACTTACAACAGAAGATAGTTTCAGCTTCCTCTTTCTTCCACTTGGTCACACTTTCATTTATTTAAGCGATTAGTTTTGCTGGCAAAAACTTGAGTGATCTGCCAAAATCATTCTTTGATGAACTCACAATTGTGTCTGCTCTTTTAGATATGTACAACTTTCACAGATTTCCCAACTCTTACACCTATACAAATATTGACCATCATCATTTAAAAATTGCAAAACTTGATAAAAAAATAAAAAATTACTTTTTTTCTGTACTCATTCCTGAAAGGATGATTGTTAGAAATAGGTGTCTCTGGATGGCAGTGACTTGCACCCTGTCCAAGTAGGACTCTTACTTCTAGTCAGGGTAAGGGAGTTACAAAGCCACTATAACCCCTGTTCGCCCCCTTGGTAGCTTTGCACGCGCAGTCAGGCCCTATCTCAGAGGCAATGTGTAAAAGCATTTGTACATAACACACACAGTAACACAGTGAATAAACTACAACTAGACACCACACCAACGTATGAGGAGGAACTTCCAACGAGATCCAGGCCAAAAGACTACTGGTCTTATTTTACGGAGTATATGAATTCACTGGAAGATGGGGCGGGTATATGAGCTATAGGAAGAATTGTACTGTATACATCTGCTACATTGTATATGTTATCCCAATGGCGCTGCCAGAGCAGAGATCCTGGAGGTTATGTATGTATCACTGATATCAGTTTTGGATTGTACTGGTCTTATGATATGTTTCTGTTGTACTTTCGATTGCTTTTGCACTGTAAGAAGAAACTAATAAACAGATTAAAAAAAAAAGAATCTGGCACAGACACCACACCAAGCTTGTCAAAATAACCAATCTTTATCTAAACCAAACAAGACCAAAATGACAAAAATCCAACATGTATAAGTCAAAATATCCCTTTTAAATGTTGTACGCAATTCTGTCCATAGAAAACTATGGATGGTTTGATTTTAGCACAAAGTACCTTTCATGCATCAAAATCCAAGATGAAAAACAGCTGCAAAGGAGGAAAGCATACACAATTCTCACATACATTGATAACAGAGATCACAGATAAATCAAGGATGAAAACATACTAATCATCAATGTAATAATGCCCATCTCCACAAAACCAAATGTTGAGTGTGTCCTATGCATAGCATCTAGGTCTCCAGAAAATGAAATTTAACAATGACTAAAGGGAAGAATGGGCTGTACGTCACATTGCAGTCTCCGTGGTAGAGACCATCATCTTCAGGACATAATAGAATCTTGTGAGATTCCTGGACCCCTTGATCAATTAATTTCAAGTTAAAAAAATATCCATCAATTGGGTCTCTTCAATATAATATAGAAGTATCCGTAAATTGTAATACATTGACCTTACTTAGAGGAATTGAATTAGAGTGCATACACATTCTTAGCACTGAAGCTGTGGCGTCTGTCAAACGGTCTCTCTCAACATTCCACAAACCTTGCAAGCTGTTTCAATGACATGATCTTATTGATATACTATGACGGAGACCAAAACGTTGACGTATAATCCATTCTTCCCTTTAGTTATTGTTAAATTACATTTATGGAGTTCTAGATCCTATGCATAGGACAGACTCAACTTTTGAATTTGTGGAGATGACCATTTATACATTGATGACCAATATATTTTCATCCATGATTTATCTGTGATATCTGTTATCAATGTATATGGGAATTGTGCATTTGTGAACCCCTGTTCTTTGCATTCTGATACAAACTAAATTATTACTACACACGGCTACTGTAATTTACTTCCTGAATACATTTTGAAAGTCTAGATTTAACTAACTTGTGGTGTCTTGTACTTACATTCTATATAAGATACATTGATTAAGAAAATTGTTTTCAACTGAACCACCTTTCCTAAATTATGTGTTTTTAAATCCTGAGCACAGAGAGCCCAAACTCCAAATCTATAGCTCCTTCCAATTGAAAATTGCACTTGTAATATGTTATGGGAGAGATAGTCCTTGCAATAGTGAAAAACGTAATTGGCAGTAGTTCACTGTCAGGACATATAAAACACACCAGTACATGGCCTACCTTTCACATGCACTGCACCCTGCCCATAGAGGTACCTAGGGCCTACCCTAGGGGTGCCTTAGACTTAGCAAAGGGAAGGTTTGCGCCTGGCAAGTGGGTGCACTTTCCATATTGACATGGCAGTTTAAAACTGCACACAGAGCCACTGCTGTGGCAGGTCTGAAACATGGTTGCGGGGCTACTCATGTGGGTGGCACAATCGGTGCTGCAGGCCCATTAGTAGCATTTGAATTACAGGCCCTTGGCACACACAGTGCACTTTACTAGAGTCTTACCAGTGAATAAAATAAGCCAATCATGGATAACTAATTACCGATACAATTTAGACAGAGAGAATGTGCATTTCAGCACTGATCAGCAGTGGTAAAGTGCCCAGAGTCCTGGAACTAACAAAAAACGACAAGATGAAATAGGAGAAAGATCACACAATTTTGGGGATAGCCCTGCAAAAAGGGCTAGGTCCAACAATGATCTTAGTACACCAAGACTTTTGTTGATGTAATTTTAGTTAAGAAGTGTGTGAAATGAGCAGTGCTGTGCTTTGCTAGCCTGGACAAAATTTTGTTTGCTGGTGCCTTTTCCATAAATGGCACCCTCTCTGTACCAGACTGCATGCTTCTAGTTTTAGCGCATTCAATAACAGGACTACAAGTAATGTCATTCCAACTACCACTTATAATAAATGGACAGATTTGTGGGTGTCTAATTACTTCTTGTGTTTGTCCAGGCAAACATTCTGAAACTCCTAATATCTTTTCATTGTTATAGAGTGTTTGTGCTGTGTACAAAACTCATTTGCCAATGCATATCATGTGGTGCACAAAATCACAGGTATTATAATTGCAAAAGAGTGACTCATAATCTAACGACTCATAATCTACTAAAGCTGCCTTTTGTGGGCCAAAAAGTATTTTTGACTCACAAAGCACCATTTGTGATCCATTCTGAATTGTAAAGAGGACTAGGCATGGATAGGGCACCCTCTCTTTAGTAAGAGTTGAAATCAGCTGTATCAGTGCTTTGGAAATGGAAATCAATTCCTTAGTCTTTGAAAAGATACTGAGATTTGACATAAATTGGTATTGGAAATTTGCCATTTCTGCCTTTCTTTTCCTTTTTTTACCCCTATTGTTGCTGGCTATAGAACTATTCACACTTTACCTTGCCTAATCAGTGGTAAAGTGCTTGAGGTCCCCCTTTCAACATTGCAAAATTGGTATACGCCTGATTGGTATATCTAACTTACCTATAAGTGTAACTACATGGTACCAAGGTGTACCCAGGGTCTTTAATTTAAATGTTACAAGTGGACTATAGCAACCACTGTGACATCCACTACAGTGACAATGTAAACATGGCTGCAGGTCTTCCACCCCTAGCTTGGCTGTGCAGGTTTTAACTTCAACTTCGACCTGTCAAATGCATGCCTTTTCACAGATCTAAAGCTTCCTTGTAAATATTTAAAAGTCACCCCTAAGATGGCCTTGATCCCATAAAAGCAGGGTGCATGGGATTTAAGTAGGACATGTAAAAGTTTTTATTTTTAATTATTTTTATCGAAACAAAGCTCGTCTTACAGGGCAGGACAGAGCAAATCCCAGCTGTACTTATAGTATGAAATAACATTGACACACTCCTCATTTGAGCCATCCTCATCAGGTTCAATACATCGTTTACGCTGCCTTGGACAGCAATAGTATGGTATACAATTTGGATAGCATGCATAGCTTATTATAATCATACATCCTCAGATATTTCCTTCAAACAGGGTTCCAGTCCATCTCCCCTGAAGTCACTCCAGGCCCCCCATATCTTATAAGTTTTCTGGGGCGACCAAGGCACTGATATATCACATCCTCTGCCCGCTGGCACCATTGAAGGTCTGATTCCAAGTCCTTAACACTTGGAGGAGTTGGTGCTCCCCACTTCCTTGCAATGTTGCATTTTGGAAATCCCGGCCACTGTTGCCAGACATATTTTTTCAAGTTTGATTCAGTTTTCCTCGCCTTCTACAATTACTAGCAACCATTTAGCATCCAGGGGCACCTGCAATAATGTGGCCTGGGACATCATCCCGACCACATGCCGCCAAAACCCCTGAATCTCCAGGCAGTCCCACAGGTTATGAAAGAAGGTACCCCCCTGCATGCAGCCTCTTGTACATAACGGTGTTTCAGCTTCCCAATTTTATGTAGTAGGGTCTGTGAATAATATATCCAATGTAGGATCTTAAGTTGGACCAACCTAAACCAGGTTAAAGTTTCTAATTTGTTTTTCCCTCCCATCTATCATCATCATGAAGGTCCTTCAAGTCATCTTTCCAGGCTTCTCTCAGGGCGCCCAATAAGTTGGAGGTGTTGTTTACTATCTTCCGGTAAATAGTGAAAATACCTTGTTTGAGGATGGGCTCAGTAAGCAGACGGTCCTCTAAAGGGTAAGTGCCTGGCAAGTCGTCACCCTCAAGAATACGTACCCGCAGCACATGTCCCAAATAAATATATATTGGCGCCGTTCAGTTTCCGCCATTTCATATTCCTGTCGGCGGACCTCGATCCCTATCAATTACTGATTCCTCCACACATCACTGTATTGTCCATTGCCTATTGTAGCCCATCAAGAAAACCCTGTCAGTGTACCCACCTCTCGTAGTAGGTCACTGTGCAACAATGGAGTTAGGGCCATTAGCTTGCCTCTCCTACCCAGATCCTCCTTCCAGATCCGGACAACCGTACCCGTGTATGAAGGCCATCACTTTTCGAGTCATATACAATAGAGGATTGCCTCATACCCCCTACTCCCCATCTCCTCGCTCTCTACGCAGTAGACCGGTTCCTGTCTCTCAGAAACAAAACATTCATTAACCACCAATAGCTATGATGCCCAATAGTATTTTTTAACTTCAGAGATCGCAAACCCTCCATTATATTTCTCTCTCTGAAGTTTACAAAGCGCGATGCGTGGCACACGGCTATTCAATAGGATCAGAGGAGTTCCTGGTCTATTTTACAGAAGCACTACGCTGGAATCAAGTAAGATGTATTTTGCTGCACATATAGAAGGTGTGGGAGGGTCATCCTTTTTTTTAGGAGTTTTATTTAGTGCTGGCAAGACCCATGGGTATCAGAGCACTTTACAACATTTACACAGGCAATAAAACAAACAGACAGCAATAAGTAAAGGTATATAACAGAGTTGAGTGTTACTGGATTGTAGGCTGCTAAACTGTGCTATGATTTATTATCCAGAGGGTTCCAGAGGGTTAAGGTGCTGGTCGAGGAGGAGGTGCTTTAGTTTTCTCTTAAAGATCATGAAGGAGGGGTTGATATTTGATGGTAGGGAGTTCCAGAGTTTGGGGGCATTGCCCGAGAAGGAGTGAGCCAGGGCTTTTTTTTTATGTTTCTTTGGGGGTATGAGAAGTAGGTTGTTAATGCCTCACAGGTTTCTTGACTGACCTGCCTTAGTGAGTTTGGGTGCCAGTTATGCTGGTTTAACAGTGTGAAGTACTTTGTGGGTAAGACAAGCAGTTTTGAAGTGGCAGCAAGCTTCAATTGGGAGCCACTTAAATCTTTGAGGAAGTGTGAGATGAGATTGTGCCTTTTGGCTCCGTTGACCATCCTTGTTGCTGCATTTCGAGTTGTTCTCAGGGGGCTAAGTGGGTTTTGGCTGTGCCTGTGAGGGTAGCATTCCCGTATTGTAGTCTGGACAGAACCATGGCTTGCATTGCGGTTTTGAGATTATTTGGAGGGCGAAAGGGCTTGATTTTGTTAAGTAGATTTAATTTGTAGAAGGCATTCCTTACGGTAGTCTTTATGTGTGAGCTCCTGTTCAGGTTTGAGTCCAGTTTGATTCCCAGCAATTTGGCGGAACCAGCTAAGGATAGATTGCAATTTAGAGAGTCGATAAGCTTTATCCACTCTTGGACCTGGGGGGTCTGTACGTCGTTTGAGCAGAGAAGAATTTCCATCTTTATTTGGATGAGTTTTAAGTGGTTGTGTGATAGCCAGTTGAGGATTTTTGTTAGTGTATCATTTAGTCGATGGAAGTCCTCTAAAGAGGATATTTCCAGGTAGAGCTGGTTGTCGTCCACATAGCAGTGGAAGGGGATGTTTGGGTGCTTGATTATGGTAGTGAGGGGCTCCATGTAGATATTGAAGAGAGTAGGTGAGATGGCTGAGCCCTGGGGAACACCTCTGGGTATAGTAAAGGTATTTGAAGTTGAATTGTTTATTTTTATTTTTTGAGAGTGGTTGTGAAGAAATCATGTGAACTATTTCATAACCAGGTCATCTGATCCAATCCGTTGTTTGAGGTTGTTAAGAAGAAACTTATGGTCAACCGTGTTGAAGGAGGATGAGCAGGCAGCATTGGCCGACATCCATACATTTGTGGATGTCATCCGCTATATTTAGTATCGATTTTTCTGTGCTATAGCCCTTTCTGAAGCCTGATTGGCTTCAGAAAGACTATTAGTCTTTCCAGGAGACTATTAGTGTTGATGTGCTGGATGAGTTGGAGTAGGACACATTTCTCAAGGATTTTAGCTAGGAAGGGAAGGTTGGAGATGGGCCTGAAGTTGGTGAGGTCATCAGGGTCTGGTCCCGTTTTTTTTTAGTAGTGGATTGGCTTCGCCTAGTTTTAGGCAGTCTGGCATAACCCCAGTACTTAGGGAGCTGCCTATTATCATTGTCCAGAGGGAGGTAATGACGCGATTAAGATTTTTTTGCCGAGGAGGCCAGGAAGGGGTCTGCTAAGTGGCAGGCGGGCATTGAATTTGCAATTAGTTTAGAGATGTCCATCTCTGTGAGTGGGCTGAATACTTTCCAGCATTTAGGGGTAGAGGGGGATCCTAGGATTTGGTTACCCTAATTTGTCTAAGGAGGAGAGATCACTACTTTGGAGTCAGAGGAAAGCAATGTGGGGTTTCCTTCATCTGTGGTGTGGAGAGTGATTTTGTTGGATACTTGAGTGTGGCATTCTAGAGAGGACTTGATCATCGTGATTTTCTCATCAAAGAATTTACCAAATTTATCACAGCGTTCTTTGGAGACCAGAGGGGCTTTATCTGGTGATCTGGAAGTCTGTTTTTTTATGATGTTAAAAAGGTTTTTCAAGCGATTTATTGCATTGTCTAGAGTGCTGCGGAAAAAGCCTGATTTTCTTTCATGATGTGATTGTTATATGTCCTGCGTTCTGCTCTGAGTTGGTGAGGGTGAGTTAAGGATGGGGTTGCTCGTCACAGTGTTTCTGCAGCTCTAAGTTGACTTCTTTCTGTATTGAGATCTTTGTTAAACCAGGACCTCAGGGGGTGTCTCTCATCCTTTTTAATTTCGGGGCGAAGCTTGCCCGAGCTCAAGATGGCCACTTCGTGAGAGGGCTCTGTTGAGCTGTCCAACAACGCGACATGAATCATGCATCCGGTATGAAAATATTCAACCAGAAGCAAGAGGAAGTGTAGTGTAAGGCGAGAGATATCCGGAGAGCCTACACATGCCCGCCGGCGCCCCATAACAACGCAGGAACAGGCAATTGAAAACAAGCGCCAGCCTGCGGCTTGGAGGAAGCTGTTCATGTTTGGAGTGCCTGGGGGCACACAGAGAACTGCTGTGATGCCGGAGTCCTTGTCTCGTCCCACGGGGGAGAGCAGTAACTGCAGCGTGGTCCTGTAGGCCGGCACTGTACGTGCACAAGACACTCACAATTCGTAAGTCCGCGATGCGGAGGAGCCCGGTTTCTGCTGCAGGGACTGTGGCCCACCGGCATGAGCGAGCGGACGGCTGCCGCAGGGCCTGCAGGAAAGCACGACATCCGATGCAATGGGGAAAGTTGACAAATTGAAGACCAAGATCAATTTTGAGCAGCACAAAACCAGGGGAAAAGAGGCGGAAGGAGAACAAGATGTGGACCCCACCAAAGAAGGAGAATAGAGCTGTGACGGAGACGTCAGACAGATGTTTGAAGAGCTACAAAAAAGTTTAACGGCTATAGATGGCAAGATAGACTCTTTGGCATATAGAATGGATCGTGTTACTGAAAGGCTGGATAAGCAAGCTGAAAGATTGGAAATGACGGAGAGGAGAGTAACAGAGGTCGAAGTAGCGCAAACAGAAACGGACACTACCCAAAAGCAAATGGCAAAACATATAAATGTACTGGGAGATAAGGCGGAGGATTTAGAAGCTAGATCGAGGCGTCGTAACATATGTATTGTAGGATTTCCGAAGTCGATCCCAATGGGCAATATGGAGATCTACACGGAGAAGCTGCTGATATCCTTGCTAGTCAGGGAAACTTTTTGGGACATATTCGTAGTGGAACGTGCTCACCGGTTGTTGGGCCAGTGTCCTCCGCCTGGTGCACCTCTGTGCCCCATTATTGCAAAATGACTGAATTATAGGGATCGGGACGCAGCACTAAAGGCAGCTAGAGATAAGAGGGACTTGCAATATGAGGGTTCCATGATCTCCCTCTATCCAGACTTTACTACAAGAGTTAAAGAAGTGTTGAGACAATTTGCCCCATTGAAGAGATAGTTAAGAGAGCAACAACTGGAATACGCCATGTTGTACCCTGCTCGACTGCGAGTAATCATGCAAGGCAAATCGAGAATCTTCATTGATCCTAAAATATTGCAAAAAGCGCTAAAGGACCATGTTAAAACAGGGAAACAAAGACACAACACTGAGTCACTGCAAGAAGAGGAAAGTGAAAGTCGGGTGTAGAAGGAGTCATGTCAAAAGGAGTTGATACTCAGGTTGACTTCTCTATTTGCAGCCAATCGTGGGGACACCAGTTTTGAAACACTTGTTGTGTGGTAATCAAGGTGGGTTTACCATAGATTAAATTTGGGCATTTGACCTGCGGAGCATAATAGCGGGTGCCTCCGGAAAAGACAGAGGACATGACACTGGGTGCATCGTCATTAATGTTTGCAACACAATGCTAAGTTTAAATGTTGTGATGGTAACTGATGCTGACTTTTTGTTCTTAAGGCCCTTTTTCATTTCTTTTTCCAAGTAGCCCGAGACGGTTAACGTGTTCGGTCAGCTACTGAGCCGGTACAGGTGTGTGGGAGCATCCACCCTCAAGTGTTACCCACTGCAATAAGAGCATACAAATTAGTTATATAAAGTTGAGCTTTAGCTGCTCAAAATGTTGAGATTCAAATGTTGGGAGCTACGCGGGGGGAGGGAATGAGACATCTTAATTGCCTGTGCCAAGATGGGGGGGTATTGTGTGGGAGGAGGGTGTGGGTGGGGGTATTGTTTTGATGGCATCGCAACATCAGAATGTGAAGGGTTTGAGTGGCAGTGGGCAGTGTATTCTGCAAATAAAGGAGCAGTCAGACAGTATAGCATGAACAGAGGTGTGTCAGCAAATACACGTAGACAAGGCGCAGAGCCACCTGAGTAGTACAAACCTACTAACGTGGAATGTGCGGGGACTAAACGACTTCAGGAAACTAAGAAAAGTGATGTCCTATGCAGTTAGGCATAATGTAGATATAGCCTTGTTCCAGGAGACACATTTGCCCAATAACAGCCGTCTGCTCACGCCTAGAAGGTTATAGGGCTCTTTCAATGCAGCAGGATTTACCATACACGCTCGGGGAGGTGCTAATGTGGGTAGGCCAGAAATCAGTATTTCAGCCTGACTGCCTTGAAACGGACACGGAAGGTCGATATGTTATCACCAGATGCAGGGGTCGTGGGACGGACATAGTGATTGTAAATGTATATGGACCAAACTAAGATAACC
The DNA here is from genome assembly GCF_964261635.1 of Lissotriton helveticus. Lineage (NCBI taxonomy): Eukaryota > Metazoa > Chordata > Amphibia > Caudata > Salamandridae > Lissotriton > Lissotriton helveticus. Next base: position 698,837,199 of record NC_136071.1, on the reverse strand, counting down.
CACAGTTCTATGATGAATTAGGTGAAAAGCTTGGCAAATATGGCACATTGCAGGAAGGTTTGGGGGCCTTGGCAGAAATACAGGGTGTTGAGGGATGGATCCGGGTCCTGTCCATAAGTGCAAACTGTCACACCTGTTTCTGTGAATGCCTTGTGTTGTATTGTGAATTGGTATTCCTACTCATGCTATGTGAACACTGTTCTGTACTGTATGATTTGATGAGCACAGTTAATAAAAAGATTTCCAATAAAAAAAATATATGGCGCATTGCCATTGTAATGGGGAGGGGATTTTAACTGTGTAATGGAACCAGAGCGAGATTGCTCGGGTGGCCCTCAGCGGCGAGTCTCAGCTGCGGCTCGAACCATACAGAGTGTTACCCTGCGACTGGATATGGTAGACGTATGGAGGCACTGATCGCCTAACCAATATGTGAAGCCGCCTAATTCTTGCGGCTTTACGTATTACTCAGCCCCCCCACACCCTGCATACTAGGATAGACTACTGGTTTGTCTCTAGAACAGTGAATACCTGGTTCCGGACCTGCGAGGTGCACCAGCGCTAGTACTCGTATCACTCCTCGATCGCCCTGACTATAGACAGTCCCCAGAAGAGAATTGCTCCATTCACCTGGAGATTTCCTCAGTATTCACTCCTAGATGAAGCGTTCAAGGCAGAAATGTCTGAAGCCATAGATGACTTCTTTGAATTAAATGTAGGCTCTGTCCGGAGGTTCTCGACAATCTGGGAAACTTTCAAGGTGTATATACGAGGAGTAGCAATGTCTGAGCACTCGGGAGTACTGCAAGCAATTAGAGGTCGTCTGGCCACCTTAGAAGGTCGCCTGAAAGATATAGAGAAACGGCTGTTAGAGGGCGAGGGCTAAGCTACTCGTTCAGAGCTAAGAGTTACCCTGAACGAATATCTCAAAGTGGCAGATGACGAAGTGAAACACTAGAAGAAATCAGGGAAGTCCTCAGATGAATGTGCATCGTACAGACCACTCTCGCTCCTTAACGTCAACATGAACATCTTTGCTAAAGTGCTGGCCAGTCCCCTGGCCCCTTTGGTGCCGCTGTTGGTGAAGCCGGAGCAAGCAGGTTTTGTTCCGGGAAGGAATTTAAATTATAACTTAAGGAAGGTGTTTGGAGCTATACAACACGCTAGACCAGAGACAAAGGCGGTAGCTGTCTTTGTAGACATAGAGAAGGCATTTGATTCGGTATATTGGGCCTTTATGACCCGAGTGTTGTGCAGAATGGGCCTAGGGGAAATCTATCTGCATCTGGTAGAACTCCTATATAGTGGGCCTTCGGCTAGAGTAAAAATAGGACATGTGGTGACAGCACCCATCAGCATCTCCAGGGAAACACGTCAAGGGTGTCCACTTTCCCCACTACCAAATGTGCTGGTGGCTGAACCGCTGGCCTGTGCACTAAGGGAATATTATAACCCTAGAGGATTCAGATTTATTATATTCCCACTGACCCCGGTCGCAGCACCATTTGAACTCGAGTACCCGCTCCAGTGGAATATGGATCTGTTGCGGTATCTAGGTGTTAAAGTGCATTCGGACTCAGAAATAGTATTTACAGAGAACAATGGGAAATTGGTGGGTGGCCTAGAGGACGACATAGAATGCTGGATACGGTTGCCCATGTCTTTAATAGGATGTGTGTCCATCATGAAGATGGTTGTACTGTCAAAATTCTTGTTTCTCTTGTGTAAGCATTCCGATGGTTCTGCCACAACACTTCTTTACAAAAGTTAACCCCTTCCATGCTGGGCTGATTCCGCCGCTGTGCGGTAAACAAAAGAACAGGGCGGGGCCGTGACGAACCCCAGCCGTCATCAGCACACGAGCACCGTGGAGCGTGACGGCTGGGGTTCGTCATCAGCATGGAAGGGGTTAAAATGTTATTGATCAAGCTAGCATGGGCTGAGAAACAGGCAAAAGTCAAATGGAACATTCTTACACTACCGGATTCACTGGGAGGACTGGGGGCCCAGGATCTTAATCTTTATATTAGGGTGGCACAGTGCTCGCACCGCATGCCTGGATACACGAAACACCGGGACTCCCTCATTTGTACATTGAGAAGATGGTAACAGCCCCTACGCCTCTCCCAGCTATGATTCACAAAGCTCCCACACAAAAGGAGGGAGTTTGGACTCAGTGAATGCCACAGTACATGTGTGACGCTTCTTACTTACACAACAAGCTGGAGCATTACTGTACTCGCCCATCACTCCAACAGGGTGGTGCAGCTGGCTGCTGATATGTAGGGAACAAGCAGTGATAAAGGCCCTAAACCCAATATGTATACAAGAAATAGGAAACTGTTTAAAGATGGAAACTCTTGTGAATGGACAGAGATAGACGCACAAGGCCCTCCAAGCATGCAGCTGGAGCAATTCCAGCATCACAGGGTGCGCCATGCGCTGAAAGCTCAGATAGGGGACGACTTGCTGGAGCCACCGGAGGGAGCTGCATTTACATATGGTGCGCTCCAAATCCCCTGTCAAGATGATCTCCAAATTATACAATACCACAATAGGATACCGCAGAAACATTTACACGAAAGCCAGACTGGAATGGCAAACTGACTTGGGAGTGCAAATAGACGATGCCGTATGGAAATACTGCTGTGAAAGTACAAGCGAATATCGTTAAATGAAAGGCATAGATTAATTCAGTTCAAATTTCTCAACAGAGTGTATTACACCCCTGAAAGGCTCCAAAGATATGGATTAAGGGAAACAGCGTGCTGTGACAGATGCGGAACAACACCAGCAGGGTTTATGCACTTAGCGTGGTTTTGCCCGAGAATAGTGGACTACTGGGGATAAATATTTAGTAAACTGGGGGAAGTAATCAGCTTGGAATTGACCATGTACCCTTTTCTGGCTTTGCTGGGCTACTCAAAGTGGCTACCTAGAGGGGTAAGGAGACTGGTAGATATTGGGTTACTACTGGCAAAACGCCAGATTGCGATCACCTGGGCTAGAGGACCGCCCCCCAAACTTACAGACTGGGAAAAGGATCTGACGTGCTGTAACACGCAAACAGAACTATATAGTCAGTTGCTGCCTCCCCGTAGCCGCCCTAAGAATTTATAGAGTCTATATCGTGCCTATGAGTTGACAATAGAAGAGGCAGCCCCTACATTAGATGACCCGCCATGAATCCCAGAGGGTGGAATGCTGTCCAAGTTGAAAGTGGAACTAGTTATTAGTTAGCGGGGTCCAGTTTAGATGTTAGAGCCTAAGGTACATGTAACAGCAGAGAGGCCTGTGATTATGACGTGCAAGTACCACGGTGTGTCAATAAGTTGAAAACTGGTAAATGTTTTTTGGTGGGGGTAAAAAGTCAAAATAAGGGACAGGAATATGTTAATGTGAACTACAGCTATATAGTCTCCAGGAATGTGAGGGTGGTTTACTGTTAATAAGCTTGTATCTCCGTATATGCTATTGAAAGAGCAGACTACTGTGCACTGGCCTTACCTTTAAGGTGTATGTTGACTAAATAATGTTGTTATCATGTAAAATCAATCTATACTAATATAATAATGAGAGAGCCCAAACCTTTGAGGCGGGTAATCTCAGGAACCACAGCACCAATCACAACACCCAATACAGCGTTGGAAAGGGCAGTTGCAGCAGAAGTACATAGGCTATGCAGACGCCCACCATATACATTTAAAAGGTAAAAGAACCGTGCCAGCAAAGTAGTCCCTTGTGGGCGTGTCTGCGTTGTGCTGTGGGCGTGTGCTGGGGGCGTGACAAATGCTGGGGGCATGTGGTACATTCCGCCCTTCATGTCCTGTCTCATATCGTGTGCTAATCCCACCCTGCTCCCTTTAAATACCCCTGCACCCCATATTCATAACCCACCCTTACTCCTTAAAATACCCCAACACCCTTAAACACTAACCCATCTTACCCCTATAAATATATCCTGTACCCCAAAACCCAAACCTATCCCAGTGGTGTGTCTCACTGGTTAGAGGCGGCAGACCCGGGAGCAGAGAACGGCCCGGGACAAGGGTTCAATTCCCGATGCGGCAGGGTCTTGGACCAGGGTCAACAGACTAGATAATTCTCGCCTTGGGGCCTACTCTAACTAGGGATCAAACTCGGCAACTCTGGGCATTTGCTTGCCTCATCTCCACAACGGCCCCCCACATACGCCGGGGATGCCTGGTTTCACCTTGGAGATACCCAGTAGGGACCATCTCACAGGGAAAGCCAGGACGGGGTTCCCAGCGGTCTACAGCGCAGAGCTACTCCTTCGGGAGTCGATTCTAGCGCTTTAGAAACAATCAATCAATCAATCAGTCAAACCCTAAAAATACCCCTGTACCCCAAAACCCAAACCTAGCCCTGAACCCTATAAATACCCCTGTACCTCAAAACCCAAACCTACCCCTGAACCCTAAAAATACCCCTGTACCCCAAAACCCAAACCTAGCCCTGAACACTAAAAATACCACTGTACCCCAAAACCACCCCATAACCCTAAAATACCCCTGTACCCCAAAACTCAAACCTAGCCCTGAACCCTTAAAATACCCCTGTACCCCAAAACCCAAACCTACCCCTGAACCCTAAAAATACCCCTGTATCCTAAAACCCAAACCTAGCCCTGAACCCTAAAAATAACCATGTACCCCAAAACCCAAACCTACCCCTGAACCCTACAATACCCCTGTACCCCAAAACCCAAGTCTATCCCTGAACCCTAAAAATACCCCTGTACCTCAAAATCCAAACCTAGCCCTGAACCCTTAAAATACCCCTGTACCCCAAAATCCAAACCTACCCCACGAACCCTAAAAATACCCCTATACCCCAAAACCCAAACCTAGCCCTGAACCCTAAAAATACCCCTGTACCCCAAAACCCATACCTATCCCTAAACCCTAAAACTACCCCTGTACCCCATAACCCAAAACTATATCTGAACCCTTAAAATATCCAAACATCCCAAAACATATACCTCAGTACCCCAAAACATATACCCCTATACCCATACTTACCTTACATTAAAATTTTTTTTTTTTAAAAACCATGCTTTTACCATTCATGCATTTACAACGAATTTCGTTGTAAATGTATGCGTGGTAAAAGCATATAAAATGTAAAGCCATGAGTTATAATGGCATTGCGGAGTCATGGTACTTTCGTAATGAAAGTATGCGGAGTGATGGTATGCGGAAAGAAAGTTGCGGAGTAATGGGTTTTTAACCCCCCCCCAGTAAGTACATTGGTGGCACGGCGGCCCACATCTCCAGCAACATACTCCTATTTTTTCACCACCCATTTGAAAAATGCACAGGTCTCTCTCATTGATGGCCAACACCGACATACAATTTTAGACACACCTCTCGCCACAAGTTCTAGAATTGCGAACTTTAGAGCTGAGGAGCTACGTTCGAATCTCGGCATCAGCTCAACATCCTGTGATTCCAGGCAAATAGCTTTGTATCCCCGTGCCGACCACAAATGAATGTGTTCTTCTGTAATGTAAATTGTGCTCATGCCTTGTTGTCAGTTCGCGCTATCTAATATTGCAAGGAAAAATAAAGTATGGAAACTCGAGTTCACACACTACTGAACACGCACTCTTAAGTGCATCAGCAGTGCACTGTGAATCGGAACGTTTCACAGGGCTGTCACAGATAAGAAATGCTATCAAAACAAAATCCTACAAAACAATATACTACTGGCCAGCAGCAATTCATACCCGGACAGCGTCGGGACGGGCTGCTAGTAAGTAAATAAAACAAAAATCCTGTTTAGTTTCAGAGGGGCTACTTGGTCTAGGACGGCTGACATCGTAGAGCTAAGTGGGTTATGAGTTCATTCTTTGAGAGGTTATCTGTCTTTGGGGAAAGTCTAGAAACCATTCCTTCTTCCAGAGCAGCTTGTGGAATCTGGCTTATGTTTCTAGTCCACTGGAGAGTTTTGATAGTATGGATGGTGTGTGACTCTGCCTGCTTTAAGTGGAACAGAATTATGCAGCGGTCCGACCAGTCGACTGGAAGGATGTTATTAATGGTTATTGCCTTCTCCTGGGCTATAATGGTGTCAATGGTCGAGCCTCTGTTATGGGTTTGTTCTTTGCAATGTTGGGTAAGGTTGTTGTCAAGTAAGAGTTCATTTAAAGATTGGATTAGTGTATTTTTCTCATCATTCCAATGGAGGTTGTAGTCACCTAGAATTATGTTATTGGCTCTGGAGAGTGAGCAGTGTATTACCAGGCCTGATAGGTGTTCGTGGAAGGGTTGAGTGTTGCCAGGAGGGTGGTAGAGGAGGTGACAATTCATTGTTTTATTGTTCTTCATCAGTATAGTCGTGCTGAGATATTCAAAAGAGCTATATGTGGAGGTGACAGTTTACACCATCGTAATGGTATTTTTGTGGATTATGTCTAGGAATCCACCTTGTTGATCCTTTCTGTCTTTCTTGATGATTGAGAACCCAGGAGGGACTTGTAGGTCAAGGATTAGGTAATTTGATTCAGTAAGTCAAGTTTCTGTGATGAATGCAATATCGATGTCATGGTTAAGGATGGCTTCAGCCAGTTTAGTTGCAAGCAGTTGATATTTCTAGAGTTGTTGTACTTCTGAGAGGGTGTCTCCTGGGGATATCAGAGAGGTGTGCTGGAGGTCTGGCCGTTTTCCTAGGTGGTATGAAGTTTCTCCCAATACCAGTGATCACCTGAATCTTGGAGGTGGGTTCTTTTTTCCTGGCTGGCGTCATGTGATACATTTTGGCCAGCTCTTTTGCCACATTGTGTGATATCTTGAGGCTTGATTGATTCAGTCTGTGAGCTTGGTTGTTGAGAGGAGTAGTAATCCAGCTTTTTGACTTGTTTTAGTTTGCTGAGGGGGTGGTGTGGAATTGCAGGATGGGGAGAGGATTAAACAATTAGCAGAGTTGTGGGAAATGTTGAGGTTCATTACAATTTTGTTGATACTTAGCATTACTTTCTCAAGTTGACTTTCCATAAGACTTCCTCTTTCATTTAGGTCTAGCGCAGGTATTTGGTTAGAGGATATTGGTGTGGAGGTGCTTAGCTGCACATTGTTAGATGTGGGGTGTTCTAGATTCTCAGAGAGCAGGACAGAGAGTTGATGAACAGGGAGTGTGCGCGTAGCTTCCCTGCTAAGGTCTGTTTCAGAGAGTGAGTTGTGTGGACATCTTACTAAATCAGTCACCGACTTGGTGAGGGGAGAGAATAAGTTGTGCCTGTTGTGTGTGGCTGCTGTTAGGTTGACTTCTCTAATGGCGTGGGAGGACAGGAGGTGGGGTGGTGGTTGGATGAGGGGTGGGTTAGCGAGAGAAGAGATAGGTTGGAGGGATTGGCTGATGTTGATGCTCAGAGCAGTTCTGATAGTTCTGATAGAGCGCGCGAGGTCACCCAGCCAATGATTCCGCCGTTTCCGGCTTCAGGGCCCATATACTTTCAATTCACACTATTCATTAACAGGGCGACCTCACGGGCTGCTACCAATTGTGTTTGTTCCCTACTGTTATTACTTAGTGTACCCGACTTACCGTCCACCGACACGGGTACCTATGACTTCAATGGATCAGGGGCCTAGCTGTAAAAGGAAAGGCAGCAAATGCAATTTCAAAATGACATTCAATACTGTTGTAAATGACCACGGACAACTGGAAGTTTTAAAATGTTTATCTAAAGTTCGTTTTCATCAAGCATTAAACTTACAAGAATAAGGCAATCAATAACCAAGATAATGAAAAGTACATAACTATAGAGAAATAAAGTCAGGGTAATCATTTAAATGCAATGATAAGATGCAAAGGAAATATGCTATACATTCAAGGCAAGAACTCTTTAGGAAAATTTAAGTAAGGCCGTTCTAGACCATATCAGAAAATGACAAATTGCAATGCAAAATATGATTTCTAAAAGGTAGGGTAACATGGGAACATATCGAGAAATATGCAAATGACTTTACGTTTCAATAGTTTGCGGCAAAAGCATGGAAAATCAACATTGTGCAAGATGTCTCTTTATTTAAGCAAAAGGCAGAAATATAGAAAGGTGCAAATTTAAAGAACTTAGAGCAGTATTTACTTAGACTGGTGTGGAAACCAAACCCTGGCCACGGGTCAGTTAAGGACAGGAAACCCTCAAGGAAGGATACCCCTCAAAGGACAGCAGGTGCAGAATGGACACCCAGGACAGGACAGGATACCCTCAGATTAGGAATCAGGACAGGACCTCAGGACAGGACAGCAAACCCTCAGGACAGGACCGCTCAGGACAGGACCGCACCCGCAGTTTGGAAGCAACGCCTGCGCTCCACCCTCTCTGCAGCTATCGATCAAGACCCCGATTGGGTCAGCGAACTCCCAGCAAAGTGCTTCGCCAGCACTTTAAGGTTTAGTAAAACCTTAGTCTATGGTCAATTTCGGACAGAGTGCTCCGCAGCGCTCTGTATCTTCAGTCACCTATTGAGTACGATGGGTCAGTGACAGGTCAGCTAAACCAGACAAGTCGGACAATTCCCTGGGTGCACCCAGGGTAGATATACAGTTTGGGGACGGTGTACCACCCCCCAATGTTGCAAAGTGTCAGAATCCCTCAATTTGGATTGGTCCTAAGATAGGATTTGGGTAACACACCAATCATAACACACTATTTGGATGCCTAATTTGCATCTCTGGGTACCGCCTAGCAAGATTGGGGTTCTCGTGAGAAACTTCACAGAAATACAATGACAATTGTACAAAGTAACAGAATGGGGACACATGATTTCGTCCAGCCGAGTTTTGCAGGTCAGTTCTCAGGAGCATCTTGCCCATCACTGCCAACTGGCGGAGTTCCATCAGCCAAGGTTGTCGGTGCCCCAGAAAGTCGCACATGCGTAGAAGGGACCTCCAAGATGGCTTTTGTGCAGTCAGACCCCCATTCCCCGCGGTACATGAAAAGTAAGCGAGAACAAATTAATACATAGAAATAACGTTATGAAAACACATCACAGGGTTTGTACTTTAACTTATCACTAAGAAATATACTTATGCAGTCTAAATGTTAGCTACATATACACATACACAAGAGCAGTGGCACGAGCAGTACCACGTTGTAGGCAAAGCTATGGATTACGCATGCGCATAAATTTCCCTCCACTTCTGCAGACCCGTCAGGACACGTGAGTGTGACTGACGCATGCGCAGTAACTAAATACAAGCGGCGGCCATATTTTACAGACACAGATTAAATTCATTAGGAATACACATAGGCAAGCTTCTTAATCCTTATTCAAACTTAATATAAACGTTAGTAAGACGTACACTTATTACCTTGTTACACATAAACGAGGTTCATGAATACAGCAAGTCGCAAAATGTGCGAAACTTTGCTTCATCAATCCCCTCTTTGATGATATTTACTATCATCACAAAATATATGGAACCAGATGCCAACTTTCGCTCACACTTTATACAGCTCTATCTCTTCCAGCAATCGCTCCAGTTTTTCTCTTTCAGTTCTGGTAGGGTGAGAATTCTTCACCTTTTTATAAATCTGATTATTCACTTCTTCTAATTCGAGCTCATCCACACTTCGTTTCACCCCTCTTGCATTCACTTCATGCTTTCTGGTGTGCCTACGACATTTGCAACAGACAAATATGAAGAATAGAATGAGACCTATAATTCCAATTGGCATCAGTACCTTGAACAATAAGCTTTTACCTACGCTAGCAAGCCAATGACCTACATTTGAGAGACCATCTACCAGTCTCTTCCAGGCACTATCAACCTCGAGTGGTTTGAGTTCCTTTGCCAAATTAGTAATGTTTTTCACATATCTTTTGAGCTGTACACTTTTATCCGGAATATAAGCGCAACAATGTTGCGCCTTCAACATCCGGCAGACTCCGCCCTCCTTTGCCAATAAGGTATCAAGAGCAAGTCGATTCTGCAAAACCATTGATCTGATCGCAACCATTTCGGTGTTGACCAGCAGAAATCCATGAGCTGTCTCAGTAGACAATACATCCACTATAGTTGACAATTTGCAAATTCTGTGAGTGTTCAGAACCACTCCCACTCGAGGTATCAGTGCACTGAAAATACTACCCATAATTTCACCTATACTTTCTCTTTTACTACGCACTAAGCCATTAGTATTTTCACTGCTTCCAGCAACTCCATTCACATTGTATATTTTCGGGAAGACAATGCCAAAATAGCAGCTTCCATACCAGTGATCCGGCAATTTGAAATAAGCCTTGTCCCCACAAATATAATAAATTCCAGTAAACACAGGCTCTGACCCATTTTTGAAACCCCAACCTCCAATTACCTTGTAATTAGGTTCGCATTCACTGGAACCAATGAAAATGTTATTATAATAGCTAGTATTCTCGCGGTGAAGACATAGCTTGCCTTTCTTTTCAAAATCCAGCAACAGAGCAGGACCCGCCCCACCAGTTGAGGTGCCTTCCATGTTCTCTGCCCATCTTGGCTTTTTCTGACTTTCGTCATTAGCCTTCTTTTGTATTTTAATTCTCCTTTTCTCTGCCATGTTCAGGAACATCTTTTCCAAGTCAAGTTATCTCTGTGTGCGTCCGCAATGTCGATATTACCTATAGTCAGAAAGTAGTCTCCCATATATCGTATTACGTCACTTTTGGTATGTACAGGATTCAAGTTCCCACGTATAGGAAGTTCAGAAAAGATCACGTCATTGTTAGAGTAATAGTACTGTAACGGTCCTCTTTTGTAAAATAAACTAGCTAAAATGCTACAGGAGATACCATATGTCAACGGCAAGTGATGGTATGTCACGCCTTCAGCTACAGAGGTAGGTAGCTTCATGCAGACATAGCAATCTTCAATTTCCATAGTCTCTACATAGTGTATTAACAAGTTTGCGAAAACATTTAAGTGTGTCTTATTCCTAATTCCGTGATAATGTAGTCCTCCCTCATCTGATGCTTCTAAGTCTTGTTTTGTTTGTCTCAGTGCTCTCTCATGTCTTGCTACACTCTGTGTTGTCAGCTCCTCACTGTCAGTATTTACAATTTCAGTAGGGACAATATTAGTATCTTTACTTACAGCAAAGGGAATAAAAATTGTTAGTCCTATCCAAACTAATATCAGGACAACTACACTACAGACACATACCTTGCAGCATGTTTTGCAACAGCTGCGACTAGGTCTACCACTCACGTTTGAATCAGACATTTTTGGCTTCAGAAGAAGTTTCTCGACCCCTCTTTGTGACTTTACACGAGTATCTTACTTTGTGCAAATTCACGGTGGCTCTTCTTCTTCTTCGTCAGAGTACTCAGGGACGGGCTCTCCGTCGCTTACGTCAGTTATATCAAGATCTTCAAGTTCTTCCAACACAAGTGTCCATTCAGGTGACTTGTACTTCTTGTTTTGTTTCTTTATTCGATCACTCCTTCTGTTGGAAGTATCCTCTTGTTGTTTAGCTATGCGTGCACTTCTCCTTTCTTCTGCACGTTTTTCTTCTACCGTCTTTATCCTTAGTCTTAACTTCTTTACGAATCTAGGCTCAAGATGCTTTCTTTTCTTAAGTCTTTTAGTTGGTACTTGGACTTCGTTTTCTTCTCTTGCCCTTTTGTTCTCATTTACCGTAGGTAATTCTGTTTCAGTTTCTTCTTCTTCTATCTGACTAATTCCAGGGCTCGCATCTATTTCTTCTGCCTGGTTACTAATCTGGCCTTGTTCAGGTAAATTATGTGTTTGCTCTTCAAGTGTCTCTGATTCTGTTTCCTGAACACGTTCTTCTAATCCTACCTGATCCTGTTCAAGCACTTCGATCTCTGGACTTTCTTCTGCTCGAACTATTACACTATGTCTAGTCTGTCCCTTCCCGATATCAGGAGTCAGTGGAGGAGTATCAAACACTTGCTCTGTATCCTGCACTTGTTCAGTATCGGGCACTTGTTCAGTCTTATTCACTTGTTCTGTATCAACCACGTGCTCTGTCCCTGTCTGACCTTCTCCTTCCTCAGTTTTGATGTGAATCTCAAGATTCTGAGGTTCTTCGCCTGTGCCTTGCTTTTCCTCACTAGTCCACTCTCTACCTTCCTGTAATCGTTCACTTGTTCGAATTGGGTCTTCAGTGAGATCAATCAATGGAATCCACTCTTCTGGCCATATGCTTGGCAGCTCGTCTTCAGCTACTTCTGGCTCAGCGTCTTGGACCCCTTCAGCAGGCTGGACTCTTGGTAGTTCGTCATCAACTATCCTTGGGCCAACGGCTGCTGATTCTGCAGCTCGACTGGTACTGGGCTGTACGTCCTCAGCTACTTCCGGTCTGGCTCCTGCAGAGTCCTCTGCTGGACGTCCTTCTGCTTCAGGCACCTCGTCTGGTGGTACCTTCTGGGTGTGGCTGGCGTGTACCCAGCGTGGAACTCCTGCACACTTTACTGCTGTGGTAGTTACCAGGATCACCTGACGTTTTTCTCCCCACCTTGGCTCCAGGCAGCTCTTCCGAGTGTGCTTCTTTATCTTCACCCAGTCCCCCGGGACCAGTTTGTGGAGAGGAGTCGTTGGATTGAGGATGGCGTCTTCTCCGATCTGGCGAGAGATAGAACGCACTTGGTCACCCAATCTCTTGCAGTATTCAAGTACCAAATCATCAGTAATACTCAACAGTTTGCTTCCTGGTACCCATGCTTGTCTCATCACTCTTCCCATAATGATTTCATGGGGACTTAGGCCTGTCTTGCGATCAGGAATACTTCTGAGTCCCATCAGGACCAGGGGCAGGGCCTTCACCCAGGTTAATTTAGTTGCATCACACAGTTTTGCTAATCTGTTCTTGATAGTTCCATTTATTTGTTCCACTACTCCAGAAGCCTCTGGACGGTAGGCACAGTGAAGCTTTTGTGAAATTCCAAAGGCCTTACAGAGTTCGTCGATCACTGCATTCTGAAAATGTGAGCCTTGATCTGATTCAATAGTGACTGGAACCCCGAACCTAGGTATCAGTTCTTTCAATAAACACTTAGCTACTGTTTTTGCGTCATTTTGGGGAGTAGGGAAAGCTTCCACCCACTTTGAAAATAAACAGACCATGACAAGGACATATCGTTTCCCTTCACAACGGGGCATGGTGATGAAATCAACCTGTATCCTTACAAAGGGACCCCCGGACCTCCCAATTTTCCCCAGTTCCACCACAGTCCTCTTCCCTGGGTTCATCTTTTGACATGACAGGCACCTCTGGCAGAGGGACTCTGCTACCTTCCTGAACTTTTTACTGTACCAAGTCTGTTGGAACACTAGAATCATGGCATCCCTACCAATGTGTGATCCTTCATGTATCAACCTGTCTAGGTGTCTAGGCAACACAGGCATACCAGTTGGACCTAAGATGACACCATCCACACGTCTTGGTCTACACCCATCGTCCTTCCACTTCTCTCTTTCTTGCCAAGGTGCCGCCTGCTGCCACTCTTTCACCTCATCCCATGTAGGCACTTCTTCAAACACCTGAAGTTGGCAGCTGGTTCCTGGCCCCCCTCGTTTTGGATTTACGATATACCGATCTCTTGCGCACCATTGGGCCACTCGATCAGCATAATCGTTTCCCAGTGATACCTTGTCCATGCTCTTCTTATGAGCAGCACACTTTACCACTGCCAGTTCCTTTGGTAACTGGATTGCCTCTAAAAGGTCCTGAACAACCTTTCCATTTCGAATAGGGGTACCCGATGAAGTCAGGAACTCCCTCTGTAGCCACAACTGGCCAAAGTCATGCACGACCCCCTAACAGTACTGACTGTCAGTATACACTGTTATGCGTAGGTTCTTCCCAATTTGGCAAGCTTTTATCATAGCAATCAATTCGGCTACTTGTGCAGACTTGATGTGATATAGATAACCTGCTTCCTCAATTTTCTCCAAGGACACTACTGCGTAGGCAGCACTCAAGCCTCCTTGTTCATGCCTTAGACATGAACCATCCACAAAAAGTTCCTTATCATGCACAGGCAATGGCGTTTCTTTTATGTCTGGGCGTGGCTTGGTGTTGAATTCTGTTAGATCAATATAGTCAAGTTCATCATCCACCCCCCCTTCCATATCCTTTGGGTCGGGGAGTAGGGTGGCTGGGTTCAGAATACTGCACCTAACAATGTTTACATTTGCAGCACCCACAAGAATCCTCTCGTATTTAGTCAGCCGACTAGGGGTAAGATACTGAGTTTTTGTTCTGGTCAACAAAATTACCACTCCATGGGGAACATACACAGTTACCGGATGTCCCATGACAATTGACTCACTCTGTTCTAAACTGGCACAGGTAGCAGCTACTGCTTTCAGACAACCTGGTAATCCAGCAGCCACTGGATCCAAGGTGGCAGAGAAATATGCCACAGGCCTTCTTGTTGTGCCATGTTCTTGAGTTAGGACTGACAATGCGCAATTATCGCGAGTGTCACAGAATAGGGCAAATTCTTTGGAATAGTCCGGCATTCCCAATGCAGGAGCTGTACACAGACAATCTCGCAGTTTGGTGAAGGCTGTTAAGCTTTCATCATCCCATTCTACAATCTCGGGTGTTCCTCTCTTAGTCATCTTTATCAAGGGCCTGGCTAGGACTGCAAATCCCAGAATCCACTGCCTGCAGTATCCTATCACACCCAGGAACATTCTGATCTCTTTTTGAGTACGGGGTAACTGCATCTTTTGAATTATTCTCACTCTTTCCGATGTCACTTTTCTGACACCTTTTTCTATCTGGTGCCCCAGATATTTCACCGATTTTGCACAAAACTGTAACTCGTCAGGGGACACTTTATGTCCCTTTTCACACAGGTGATTCAGTAGGGCAATGGTGTCAATCACACAATCCTTATGACTTTTAGACGCCACCAAGAGGTCGTCTATGTATTGCACTAAGACAGAGTTCCCAGGAAGGACTAAAGTTTCCAAACATTTTTTCAAGATCTGATTAAAGATAGAGGGGCTCTCTGTATACCCTTGAGGGACCCGGTTCCAGCAATACACGTGACCCTCGAAGGCAAATGAGAAAAGAAATTTGCTATCTGGATGCAAGGGAATGGAAAAGAACGCATGACACAAGTCTATCACAGTGAACCACTCAGCATCCCAGGGAATCTGATACAGAATCACTGCTGGGTTCGGGACAATAGAGCAACAGGGAACTACTATCTTGTTGACTTTTCGTAGATCCTGTACTACTCTGTACTTGCCACTAGGCTTCTTGATGCCCATAATCGGAGAGTTACATGGGCTACTCATTACCTCCTGTATGATGTTTCCTTCTAGCAATTTCTGTATTTCCATAGTAACACCAGCTTTCACTTCTGCATTCATTCTGTAGGGTTTAGTATTGGGGTATACTGCATTGTCCTTGATCGCTATCTGTATGGGGTCCACATTTTTCATTAACCCTACATCTTTCCCAGTAAAGTCCCACACCTCTGGCTTCACTGCTTCTTGGAGTTCTTTGGGTAAATCCTGCATGGTCATTCGTTTAATTTCCGAGTCAGGGCGGACTAACATTAATTTATAAATGCCGTCTTCATCTGGGGTCTGAATTTCAACACCCTTTGGTGTGCAAAAGATGGTACAGTTCATTTTGCACAGCAAATCACGTCCCAGCAAGTTCACTGGACTGGTGTCGCAAACGACAAATCTATGCATTTCCTTAAAGTTTCCGATTGATATTTCCATGGGCTTGGTAACAGGAGTACTAATCAATTGATTAGATACACCTACTACTTGGATGGCTTCTCCCGAGAGGGGTAGGTTTGGAACGTCCACTGTTCTCACAGTAGAACGGGTAGCGCCAGTGTCCAACAGAAAGGTGACATCATTTCCGTCAACCTTTCCTTCAATGTATGGTCCGGACTGGTCTACCGGCAAGGAGGCGCCAAGTACGCACTCCTCGTCCTCCCCTCTCAGGCCCCGTCAGTACTGGTCATCACAAAGGAAGGTATCATTTAAAAGATACTGCGAAGTTGCTGCATTTCTGTTCTCATTGCTTTCCCAGACTTCTATCTCATCTCCCTCTGCCTGTTTTCCCTTATATACTTGCTTAGGAGCTCGGGGCACCTGCACCGTTTTTACCTGTGGTTGAGTCTTTCTTGGTCTCTCTTTCTGCGTCTGTGGAGTTAAATCAGGAGTTTTGGGGTTATCTTCGGGCAAGTAAGGACACTCGTTACGCCAGTGTCCAATTTCGCCGCACTGATGGCAAGGAAATTTCTTCATAGCCTCCTCCCTGCTCATTTTGGGCCGGGGCTTGCCTCCTCCCCCTCCCCCAGGGCCTTTCGTTCTTAGCATTTTTGACCATGTTACTCAACTGCTTTTCCTGCTGTTCTGCGAGCTTCACCTGAGCCCACATCACTTTTTCCTTGAGAGCCTTTTTCTTTTCTGCCATCTCGTCCTCGCAGTACTTTGCGTACCGCAGGACCTCATCTTCCTTTTTGGAGTGCCAACAGATTTTGTTATCTTTTATCCACTGACAAATTTCAGGTCTTAAACCGTTTACAAACCTGTATATGAAGTGCGTCATATCCTTCATCTCGATGTTATCTATACCACTGTATGTTTTAAACACCTGTAACAGCCTTTCATAATAGGAGTGCACTGTCTCCTCTCTTTCCTGCGTTGTTCTATCTATCCTGGTCCAATCAGTTTCCTTTGCGGGCACCTTTTCTTTCAAGTGCTGAATTACCTGCTCATACTTTCTCATGACTTCCTTCGAAGGTTCCCCTGTTTCTTTATCTCTTGTGTACTCCTCACTAGGCCAGGCTATGGCTATTTTACACTCGGTCCATAGATCGACCGGGACCACAATGTCGAAAAACCCATCCAGGTCTTTCCACAGGCATTTTTGCACTTTCACGAACCTTTCCACTTGCCGGTACCATTCAACCGGCTTCTCGCGCAGTTTCGGAAAATCGTTAGTAAAGGACACAATATCCTGTCTGGACCATGGAACGTGCACATACCTCCCACCAGGTACTTCCCGCATGGGGCATAACGTTTCGGGCTTGTCTACTTCTCTCAGAGGGAACTCAGGGGTAGCTTGTCTGGATCGGGCCTCATCTTTCTTTCGTACCCACCTCGTTTTCCACCTTTCCACATCTCCCCATTTTTGCAAAACTGCAAGCAACTCTTTAATCTGCAACTTCCTCCCTGACACATTCAAGTTCTCTAAATCCTTGTCTGAGAACTCAGCTCGGTATGGTTTCTGCAAGGGCTTTGATCTGGATATATCTATCCCCATACTAGCTGCCGTGTCGGTCAGTTTTTCGTGGAGCACCCTAGTACTCCGGGTAAGGCTTTTACACATAAACAGCAATTCTTCTTCAGAATAGGTATTCAATCTGTCCAATCCCACATTTCCTGCCATTAATTCTTCTATTTCTACTCTCAGTTTGTAGAGGTCTAAAGGTTTCGTTTGCGGAGCCTGCTTTTCTAATTCACGACTCCAATTTTCAATTTCTTCCGGTGTTACCAAAGAGACACTCCTGGTACCCGTTGCTGATTCTAATTTAATTTCCTTCGTATCGAAAGGATTATGCCTCTTCTGCACTCCCTTCCCTGCTTGTTTGTTTGGCAGGTCCAAGAACACTACTTCGGACTCGCACTCACTGGACTGGTCGTCTATCAGTAGCGGCTCTTGCCTCGGCGGGGCCATTATCGGGTTCAAAACTGGAGGGTTTGGACCACCTTGATTACTCCCGTACAATGGAACTACGGGTCCGATTGTTACCGGAATAGTCAAAGCTTCAGGACTGGTATTTAACTGGGAGATTTTCTGAATTATTTCTGACCTCTGTCTAGCTATGGCCTCTTGCTCCCTTTCATCTAATACTCTTCCTAAAGTTCGGTCAGGTATCATCTGTGGGGTCAGTTGAGGCGTAAAACTTGGGGCAGTAGGATGCGTTTCACTTGGTCCCCCACCATAATTTGGTTTCGGGAACAAAGTTCCTGTCCCAAATGACCTGCGCTCTTCCCCATATGGAGGCTGCAAAAAGGGCACTCCTGAACCTATTGGCTTTTCTTCGTTCTCATAAAGAGGTCTGGGGTAAAAGAGCTTTTCACGGGAATATTTTTCTTCCGGGCTCACGGGCATTCTAGGATATATAGTCCTCACCTCCGGGGGTTCGGGTTTCTCAAAATAGGGCAATACCTGGCCCCCTCCCCCCCTACATAGGGATCTATCCTCCTCCTTAATAGATGGACGTTGGGCAATTTCTCCTGTACTGGAAGGTCGGGCTCCCTCATTATAAGGGGGCGGACTTCTCGTAAAAATGTCATCCAAAAATTCATCGTCTGACTCCCCAGGGGCTCCCCACGGCTTACTCTTGTCTGTCCTTTTCTCTTCCCCCGACGGATTACCTGCTGACATCATGGGAAACAGACCCTCAACAATCATACTCTGTCTCCACTGCTTCATCCTTTTATCCCTGGTCTCCTGTTTCAGCCTGGGGTACCACTTGGTCAGACCTTTGTCCATTCGGGGTTTCTCTCTTTCAAAAGCCTCAATCTCCCATTCCTCTAATGCCTCATACTGTGTTAATCTCGGTCTGGGATGTAATTCATTCATTCGGGTTCTCAAATTAAATAAAATTCTGCCATTGAAAGTACCATCTAACGGAAAAGCCAATACTCCGTCATCTTTTGTGTACTTTACCCAATTCTCCAACCACACACAGGTGTTGTACCCTCGGTCAAACATCATGAATGAGGCGGGAGTATTCGGTGGCGGGATAGTAACGCCCTCTCTAGACTTAATCGGTTTTTCCGTTTTGAAATAATTCTTTACCCTACTTACAAGGGACATCTTTCTCTTAGCTCCGTACATGATATCGTATCTATTAGCTTTCCACTGATCCCTTTCGAACCCTTGGTTTCTTGGATCGGGTCTAGTCTCTGGACTATACGAGTGCCACATACGATTTCTACGCTTAACTCTGTTTACAAATCACCTCCAATCAGAACGCGTCTTGTAATTCCGTGCAACCAATGAGTTGCGCGCGTTCAAATAATTTCGGCCAATGGGTGCGCGGCCCCTTCGTGAGACTGTCCTCACGCTCCGGCGCTTCACCCCTCCTTCACAATTCCAGCCCCGCTACCCGCCCGCTGTTTCTACCAATCCCAGCGCGGCACGGAGTGACGTCAGAGACGCTTCGCGGCTGACTCCCTCCCTTCACAAGGTAACGGAAACTTTCTTTCTTTCTAAAGTGCTCAGTGCTTGGTTATTTTACAACAAATACACATTCGCCACAGTGCTCAAGTGTCTAGACAGAAAAGATTTCTTTTACTGCAAGTAAACTACTTCCATTTACTTTTCACGCGCTGCGGGCAGATCTCTTCCGCCTACCCTTCACTCTAGCATCGGTGAACCTGTTATTCCCCTAAACTCATCCACTTCTCCGGGATATATCCGAGTCTAAGGTTTCCCAGCGGACCCCTCTGCTTTCACCCAAGCTCCGAGGAACCTGCTACTCTTCCGATGTGACCCTTACTAGGTTACGCCACTATGGGAATTTTGCCAATTAACCTCGTTACTGACATTTATTCACACATGTATTCAGAAAAACCCTAGTTAGTGCTTCCCGGTTATCCTAACCTGCACCTAACTTTCCTTAAGCCTGTGACCTCAGGACAATGGATTCTGTTCACCACTTGCCCTTTCAATTCCCCGGGGAGTTCGGACAACAAGAAACAATACGGTTTACAAATGCATGGATTAATACATATAACAATATAAGAACAAGAATAATAACAATACAACAATTCATGAATTTCAGCAGCGTATTCACAAGAGAGTGATCGGTTCCCTCGCAACAGCCGCTCTTATAGCAGCATTAATGTACTAGCAGCTTCCGACTTAACTAGTCTAACTAGTTCTACCTACCCTTTAGCTAGTCCCTAACCATCCTCTGATCTACCAGAAAACTGATAGAGCGCGCGAGGTCACCCAGCCAATGATTCCGCCGTTTCCGGCTTCAGGGCCCATATACTTTCAATTCACACTATTCATTAACAGGGCGACCTCACGGGCTGCTACCAATTGTGTGTGTTCCCTACTGTTATTACTTAGTGTACCCGACTTACCGTCCACCGACACGGGTACCTATGACTTCAATGGATCAGGGGCCTAGCTGTAAAAGGAAAGGCAGCAAATGCAATTTCAAAATGACATTCAATACTGTTGTAAATGACCACGGACAACTGGAAGTTTTAAAATGTTTATCTAAAGTTCGTTTTCATCAAGCATTAAACTTACAAGAATAAGGCAATCAATAACCAAGATAATGAAAAGTACATAACTATAGAGAAATAAAGTCAGGGTAATCATTTAAATGCAATGATAAGATGCAAAGGAAATATGCTATACATTCAAGGCAAGAACTCTTTAGGAAAATTTAAGTAAGGCCGTTCTAGACCATATCAGAAAATGACAAATTGCAATGCAAAATATGATTTCTAAAAGGTAGGGTAACATGGGAACATATCGAGAAATATGCAAATGACTTTACGTTTCAATAGTTTGCGGCAAAAGCATGGAAAATCAACATTGTGCAAGATGTCTCTTTATTTAAGCAAAAGGCAGAAATATAGAAAGGTGCAAATTTAAAGAACTTAGAGCAGTATTTACCTAGACTGGTGTGGAAACCAAACCCTGGCCACGGGTCAGTTAAGGACAGGAAACCCTCAAGGAAGGATACCCCTCAAAGGACAGCAGGTGCAGAATGGACACCCAGGACAGGACAGGATACCCTCAGATTAGGAATCAGGACAGGACCTCAGGACAGGACAGCAAACCCTCAGGACAGGACCGCTCAGGACAGGACCGCACCCGCAGTTTGGAAGCAACGCCTGCGCTCCACCCTCTCTGCAGCTATCGATCAAGACCCCGATTGGGTCAGCGAACTCCCAGCAAAGTGCTTCGCCAGCACTTTAAGGTTTAGTAAAACCTTAGTCTATGGTCAATTTCGGACAGAATGCTCCGCACCGCTCTGTATCTTCAGTCACCTATTGAGTACGATGGGTCAGTGACAGGTCAGCTAAACCAGACAAGTCGGACAATTCCCTAGGTGCACCCAGGGTAGATATACAGTTTGGGGACGGTGTACCACCCCCCAATGTTGCAAAGTGTCAGAATCCCTCAATTTGGATTGGTCCTAAGATAGGATTTGGGTAACACACCAATCATAACACACTATTTGGATGCCTAATTTGCATCTCTGGGTACCGCCTAGCAAGATTGGGGTTCTCGTGAGAAACTTCACAGAAATACAATGACAATTGTACAAAGTAACAGAATGGGGACACATGATTTCGTCCAGCCGAGTTTTGCAGGTCAGTTCTCAGGAGCATCTTGCCCATCACTGCCAACTGGCGGAGTTCCATCAGCCAAGGTTGTCGGTGCCCCAGAAAGTCGCACATGCGTAGAAGGGACCTCCAAGATGGCTTTTGTGCAGTCAGACCCCCATTCCCCGCGGTACATGAAAAGTAAGCGAGAACAAATTAATACATAGAAATAACGTTATGAAAACACATCACAGGGTTTGTACTTTCAACTTATCACTAAGAAATATACTTATGCAGTCTAAATGTTAGCTACATATACACATACACAAGAGCAGTGGCACGAGCAGTACCACGTTGTAGGCAAAGCTATGGATTACGCATGCGCATAAATTTCCCTCCACTTCTGCAGACCCGTCAGGACACGTGAGTGTGACTGACGCATGCGCAGTAACTAAATACAAGCGGCGGCCATATTTTACAGACACGGATTAAATTCATTAGGAATACACATAGGCAAGCTTCTTAATCCTTATTCAAACTTAATATAAACGTTAGTAAGACGTACACTTATTACCTTGTTACACATAAACGAGGTTCATGAATACAGCAAGTCGCAAAATGTGCGAAACTTTGCTTCATCAGTTCTAATTGGATGGTCAGCATTCTGGGTGTGAGGGTTTATGATGTGGTTGGGTGAAATGTTGGTATCCAACTCAGTGTAAGAGAGGGTGTGCTCAGAAACTGTGGTGGTGGTGAGGGTAGAGTTGTAAATTCAGGGGAGACTCATGAGGATGACTTTCTGCAGGATGACTTCTGCGTCATCATTTTATAGAGCGTGGCCCAGCCCATCGGAGACAGCACCAAGGTGCGCCAATATGCCACATCATTACAAAGTTGTTCTAGCTGGGGAGACAAACGCCTCCGAACAAATATGTGAGGATCTCGAGTGACATAGATATCAAGGCACTGAAAGCCCTAAGTCACAACTGGGGCTGCTCATTCTGGCGGAGAAGTGGTGATGGCCCTGACAGGGGGAAATGGTGGATTCAGACCAGTTTATACGGAACCTAAAGTAACCACCAAAGAGATCAAAGATGTGCAATATCCTGGCCACTGAAAAGTAGGGTATTTTAATGTATAGTAGGAAATAATTGACATAGAATGAGATGTGTTCCTCTCATTCGCTGGCTGCTCTGATCCCCCACACCAGCGGGTCCTGTTGGATCAAGGCTGCAAGGGCTCAAGCTCCAGGGCAAAGATCATGGGTGAGAGAGGACATCCCTGCTGGGTCCCCTTCCTAATCTCAAACCTGTGAGATGTTGTGCCATTGACCCATACCCTGGGGGCTTGGTAAATAGTTTCACCCACCCACATAATTTAGGACCAAAGTAAAACCTGGACAAGACTGTGAACAAATATGGGCACTCAATTCTTTTGAATGCCATTTTGGAATCTAGAGCCATCAGTAGCGCCTCTTCTGCGCCCGGCTGGTTAGTCATGTGGAGCACTCTTTAGAAACTCCTCAAATTAAGGTGGGTGCTCCGATGTGGCATAAAGCCAGATTGATCCTGGTGTATACCAGTAGTGATGACCCTACTTAAATGCATTACCAGAGTCTTAGCCTACACCTTGGTCTCAGATTTAATAAGGATATTGTCCTGTAAGAATCACAGTCAGCCAAGGGTTTCCCTTTTTTGTGTATGACCACGATCATGGCTGTACGCTTGTTGTCTGGCAGCTGGCCCTGGGTCAATGCAGTTTGAAACATAGCCAACATAGGCGCAGTCACCTTGTGTGCTAGTCCCATGAACAGTTCAATGGGCAGGCCATTGGGCTCAACTACCTTGCCAGATTGTATGTCCCAAATGGCTGCTGCCAGTTCATCCTCATTCAAATCTGCTTTCAATCTACTGCGTCACCCACAAGTGTGGGCAAGGACATTTCCAACAGTAACTCCTCACAGTTGGTTCCTGTCCTAGTACTTGAGGGGGTGTAGAGTACTTCATAGTAGGTTGCGAACGAGTTAGCTAACACCTCGGATGTATTTGTAGAACTCTCTCCCCATACAGGACTCCCAACACCCACAAGAAGTCACTGTCTTTCTTTTTGAACCAAGCAAGTAGTTTGGTAGCCTTGTCTCCTATATCGTACAGTCGGCGTTGCACTGCCAGAGCATGGGAGCTTGCAGTATGGGTTTCTGCGCTCTCCACAGATCCATCTGACCCATTGCCATTGCAAAGGCCTGTAGTTGCCCAGCAGCTGCCCATGTGGGTGCAGTACTTATTTTATCTACCTCTGGGTTCATGATTCTATTGAAATCTTCCCAAGTAGGCGGATGTCTCTAGGCATCTCAAGGAGCAGTGCACTGATTCTGGGGAGGATCTAGGTGTGGAGTCCTGATGGTAAACAGAGAGAAGAGAACAAAGATTTAAGGCGAGCCCCTCCACAGTTACTGAAATGGCCACATAGCATTTCTGAGCATCGTGTCATGTGTGAAGTGGTGTGAAGGTCAATGCCTTCTTAATGAGCATGCCTGCGACCTTCGAACAGATAGAGTAGCCTGCGTGGGCCAATAGTTTGTATCGAAACCTATCCAAGGCCTAGTAATGGTTTGCCCGTATGTATAAGCACAACGTTGGGGGGATGTCTACTGACATACTGGAGCACGAATGTTTGCTTAATTTTGTTCCGCAGGATTTTGACAACCCAAGTCCAAGCATTCGGGTTTTTCTGAGTGTTCCTTGCCATTGATATAATTTTTTGTGTTCATATGAGGACTCGAGCAGCAGGAGAGACCGTCCAGGCCCTGAGCACATTCTACATAGGAACCTCTTGTCCAACAGTCCCCTCCCTAGCAATAGTGTGAATAGATGAGCAAGTAATATGAAAAACAAATCAAGATCAAGCAAACTCAATAATTCTCCTCTCGCTGTGTCCCTGCATAATGAGTTCAGAACTACCCACTAACCTGTCGTCCCAATATTTGCATGCCACAATAAGGGTGCCTCACACCACCAATGTAATATGGTCCCAGAGACTAGTGTCAATTGAGTGTCAATTGAGTGTCAATTGTTATATTCCCCTAAAACGTGCTCATCAGTAGTGTCTCAACAGTGCCCTGATTCGCTCTGAGCCAACAGCACTCTTTTTAATCAGGCTGAAGCTTTCCAGCTCAGAGACCGACCCATTTCTACAATAGAACTCATGAACAGGCACCACAACTTACCCCATACCACTGGTATTATAGCTGTGCTCAGTCAATTCGAACATAGAAAGTAGTGTGTTTATGTCTGTAAAATGGGACCTCAGGATTTCGGATTGTCCCCCTCATCTTCTGGTTGATGCAACTCCGCTTCCCTTTCCACTGGGCTGGTCCCATGGCATCTGTCTCTGCATCGGCCTGCGAACCTCACGCCCTCAAACCAGTCCCATATCTACTCAGGTGAGGCAAATTGCAGCTGCTTCCCGTCCACAACCACCCAGAGCTTTGCTGGGTACAGCATCATGTATTTGATGTTTTGTTCCTGCAGTGCCCTCTTGACTGTTTTGAAGCTCTGTCTCATATGTTGCAACTGGAGGATGAAATCCGGAAAGACCCGGATGGTTTTATTTTCAAAGCAGAGATCTCCGTGAGTGCAGGCAGCTTGCAGAGTCACATTGTGTCCCTACAGGTGAATATGCTCGCTATAATATGCATGGAGGGGTCCCCGGGCCTGACGGTAGACCCAATACCGTTCTACCGTGCAGTAGCTGGCTGGTCTCCAAGGGCAGAGAGTCTTCAGGTTCAGGTCTTCAAGGAAAAGGTCTACACTCGCTCCCTCAGGGACCCCCACCATGTGAATGTTGTTGCACCTGGCGCTGTCTTTTTGGCCTTCCAGAAAGGCCACGTTTGCAATGTTCTGTTAGGGGAGTGCAACAAATCGCTACTCCAATGTCTTTGTTTTGGAAAGTATCCCACGTATCTGTGTTTCACCTGTAATTACCTTCTCACTTCTCAGCAATATTGCAAATGTCGGCATGCCGCAAGTTGACATCCACTGCAACAGTATCCAGTTTGGGCTCCCCCGATCCCTGATGGTCTTGTGTAGCGGCCATAATTTCCCTGATGGAGGTCACAGGTGGGGGTCAGCCCCCCAATCTGTGCCGGGTCCTGCCTCAACACCATCAGACCCAGCAGATGAGGATATGACAACTGTGTATTTGTCCAGTCTATTCGTCTGTGTTGGTGTAGGGCACTTGTTTCTCACCATGATACCGGAGGTCTTTACGGGGTGCTATATGCAGTATGGGCCAGAACCAGCTCCATTCAGGTCCCTCCCCCACCACTTGGCAAGATGCAGACCTCCTAGTGGGTTGTTAATGCAGGAGGGGCCTTGCTTCCTTTAGCCCCCAGGTCCCTATCTGGGGCCCCAGTAAGGTAGAGGGGGACCCATGTGCCAAGATAGAAACACCCAAGCAACACCAGCCACTGCTGGTGGAGGGATCAGTCTCACAGTGAAGGCATGGGTCCCAGTCAAGGGTCTCAGAGCAGAGAGCCTTAAAAATAAAGAAAACACCCCTTCATCAATCTTGCTCTTCCAGCGTCAGGAGACAGAGCAGTATGCGCCTCCAGAATCAGATTTCAGGCATCAATTCCCCTCCATCTTCTCTCCGGCCTGAGGCCGGCATAGCGCAACAGCCATCTCTGCCCACCATCCAGCTCTGATATTCGGCTCCGCTCGTGATCAGTATTCAACATGGGGGGGAAACTACAGCATCCACCCCACCCCTTCTGCCAAGCATGCAGGCCCGCTCCCTCGGTCACCAGGATGCTCCACCGCTGTTGGAGCTACCAAGTTACCGCTGGGGGGTGTGCTCGCACCAGTCCAGTTCTCAGCCCACCGAGATCACCTGCTGTGACAAATAGTAGGCAGCCGAAGCGGATGTTTCTGGGCATGCCCTCAGCCCTGGCGGGTCTCACCTCAGCCGCCACAACATGCACCTTGGTTCCCATCTCCCCGAACCTCAGTGGACTGGGCCACAGCTGCGTCCAGACCCCCGAAGGAGAGGATCAGCTCTGCTCCCCGTGGGTTGGATTTAAATGTCCACCATCTCGTGTAGGCCATTTGGATGCGCTGCCAAGTGCATCTTCTGCTTGGAGCTCCTCTTCCACTGTCCCAAAATCTTCAGCAGAGTTCCGGCAGAGCAACAATCACCTACATGCACCGTTGGGTCAGGAACTGTACAGAGGTATGCTGGATTTGTAGGGATTAATCACTGAAGGTCACTGGAGACTCGTCAGGGTGCAGCCATTTTTATCAGTGGTTAACCACTCCCCAAACATGTAAACGTTTAATATTAAACATGTCCTTACTGTGAAAATGCCCTCAGAGCTATCTTCACTATGATAGGTTTGGCTGTTACAGAGGCAAACACTTGGGTACAATATTAATTACTAATCCTGCATTGAATGTAGCTAGAAAAATAAGTAAACCACTATTTTTTATAATTATTAAACATCCAGTTCAATGGTGAAGTAACATTTGGTCTGAATATTAGGGAAAATAAACTTTTAAAAAGTGAGCTTTTCCCTGCTTGAAACCCCTGGAAGCTAAATCTGAATTTTGTTATCCCACTTGGGACAATCAGTAATGAGCATTTGAAGAGCATTGAAGTAGGTATGGGAATGAGGTAGGAGCTTCTCTGAGGAGAAAAACAATAGACTGACCTGGATGGGACGTGGTGATGCCTCGGAACCTGACAAAACGTGCAAGGAGCCGAAAGGATCCTTTTTGGCATTAGTGTCAAATCTTCCTTGAACCCCACATCCATCTTAACAGGTCTGCTGGGGGTACTCATATGACTCTTTGGTCACACTTCAAGGAGGCCTCCCCTGTCAAAGGGAAACATTAGTTGACACCTGGGCTGAGCCCTTCTGTAGTCTACCAAGCCAGGCAGA
The DNA here is from genome assembly GCF_964261635.1 of Lissotriton helveticus. Classification (NCBI taxonomy): domain Eukaryota; kingdom Metazoa; phylum Chordata; class Amphibia; order Caudata; family Salamandridae; genus Lissotriton; species Lissotriton helveticus. Next base: position 698,809,943 of record NC_136071.1, on the reverse strand, counting down.
GCCAAATCAGAGTGGGCGTCTTTTGATTTTACAGTGCCACAGTCTGCTAGGTTTACTTAAATCAAATGTTGCGCACCTCAAAAGTGGGAAACACAATACAACAGTGAGTGTGTATCCACGGTCTGATTGTTGAAAGCAAAGCTTTATTATACCTGTCTGTCTCTGAGGTTGTTGTGTGCACAGGGACTGCATCAAACTGGATTTTGGTGTTTGATGTGGGAGGACACTGGGTTTATGATAGTACACTCCCCCCCACGCACACAACACTCAGAGTCCAAGTTTAGTTTGGCTGAAGACTTCAGCCATCTTGAAAATGCCCAAAGTTGGTATGGTTAGCCACTGTAACCCTTAAATCATTGGTTAGGGTGTCATCAGGGTCATTCCCACCCACTACCATGTGCGAGGCATAAATGTGGCACCCCAACCACCCACTTCAGGACACTCCTGGACCTGATAAATATCACAAGAGGACTGAATCTTCTAGTTGCAACTTGAGAAGAGTAGGTATCTTGTTTACCCAGGACAAAGAAGACTATTTGAAGGGTCATATGGATGACTTACTGTTAAAGCTACAGGGACGAGCTACAAGAAACCTTTTCCTGCCGGCCAATGTCAACTGGACTCTCACTGGACTCCCCTGCTGGCCTCTGCTCCCTAAGGTCAAGGGGGCTTTAAAACTGTACTCCTGTGTGGATTGAGACTTGCAGGATTAAAGTCAGGAGGTAAACCCTTTAACTATGAGAAGCTTTGTTCTGCCACAACTATTGTCTATCATTAAAAAATAAAAAATAAATCCTATCTCTGACTCCACTTTGGTGTCATTTGGATTTTACATTTTACTCTATTTTTCTAATGTTAGGATTTTCATTGTTTTGCATTTTGACTTTTATACCCTTTTAATACTACCAAAATACTTTACACATTACCTGTATGTTAAGACTGCTCTGTGCCGTAGGTGCCAGGAGGGTGAGCTCAGGTTACTTTACTGACTTTAGCGGTTCACCCTAACAAGGACTGTGACTATTGCATGAGGTGGGTACTTACCTCTTTGTACTAATAACCCAAGTCCTTCCAGGTGGTATCTAATTCTCATGTGGAAACTGTCCTTGCCGGATGACTTTTACTTTGTGAATGATGGCAGGTAGAGCCTCTGTGGAAGCAGATTCTATTCCATGGGACTGATGGATTCTACTCAAATGTATGACGTTACAACGCATACATTTACAATGCATGCCTTTACAACGCAGTTTTTACATCGCAACATCCTATACAATGCATTATTTTACATGGCATGCCATTACATCGCATTTTCAGAAACTACCTTTACAACGCATTCAATTACCTCGCATTATACCTTTGCAATGCATACCTTTACAATGTATTTCGATTTATATAGCGCACGAATCACCCAGGGGTCTCAAGGCGCTTGCTTAGGGAACCCGTCCTGGTATTCCCCTGTGAGATACCCCGGCAGGGTATCCACAAGGTGAAAGCCAGGCATCCCGCCGCGAGGGGCCGTAGTGGAGATTAAGCAAGCTATTGCCCAGAGTCGCAGAGTGTGACCCCGTGAGTCGAGTAGGCACCGGAGCGATAATTGTCAAGTCCGTGGAATTAAGAGCCCGAGATCCACCGAGGCGGGGAATCGAACCCTGGTCAACGGCCGATCTCAGCTTCCGGGTCTGCCGCCTCTAACCACTGAGCCACGCTTCTCCACAAGCATACCATTACATTGCATTTAAGGTAAGTGTTGGATAGTATAAGGGTAATAATTACTATTCTAACTGGGGTGTGGGGGCTAAAAGAAGCAAGGCCCCTCCTGCAACAGTAGGGTAAGTGTTGAATATTGTAGGGTTAAAACTACTATTCTAACTCCTGTGAGTGTAACAGTAGGGTAAGTGTTGGATAGTGTAGGGGTAAAAAATACTATTCTAACTCCAATGAGTGCAACAGTAGGGTAAGTGTCAGATAGTGTTAGGGTACTATGCGTTGTAATTGTATGCGTTGTAATGACTTGCGAAGTAATGCCTGCGTTGTATTGACATGCATTGTAATGACATGCATTGTAGTGACATGCAATGTAATGGCTGCGTTGTAATGGCATGCGATGTAAAGGATGTTGCGATGTAATGACTGCTATGTAAAGGTAGTGTGATGTAATGACTGCGCTGTAAAGGTCATTTCCCATCCTCCTCTGATGTCATTTGCGGCATGTAATCTTTTTTTAAAGCAACCCCTTTCTATTTAAAGGATGAGCTGCTTTAAAAATATCATTGTGAATGGTAATGGTATGGAGGTATGTTATCTCTTGCAGGTCTACTTCCCTGTACTTGAAGGCATTCAAGGAGTTTCAAGACACCTCCTGCCTCAGAGATATTAATGAAGCAAGAGGTTTTGCTACCTGCTATAAACGGGCAAACCAAGGTGCAACTAATTAGTATATCCATTGCATGGCAAAATGAGGGTCAGGCTGGAAACCAGTGAATGTGCAAAACACTTTGACTGGTTTGAGACATGTCCTTTGTACGTTTGGCCCTTGGATTGGAATGCATTGGCACCATAATTATCTCATATTCCCCTGGTACAAGCACAAGCTTTAAACAAGAGAGACTACCATTTTAAAAGTGGCAATTCATTTGTCAAACTCCAAGCTAATGATCTTATCCAGTAATCTGTAAATGCTGCTCTGCCGTGGCAGAGTGCTCCTCCCGGGAAGAAAATAATGAAAGGGTTAGAGGTCTCCATCTCTTTCATCTGTGTCATGACATAAGTCCCATTCATATGACACATTCTACTGGAGGTCATCTAAAACTATTGCAGAAAAATGCAGTACCAAAACTTTCTACAGTAAAATAAAGCATTGGATTTTCTGCTGCTGAATGTTTCAGTATTGTAGACTGATGATGAATTTAATGATGGTTAATCATTGTTTACCCCAAGTACAGTTCCACCTGGTGCCCTTTCAGAAGAAATTACTTTTGACAAGATTTTCTAGATAGAATGCTTGAATTTTAAAGTTTTTTTTTGCAGTTTTCTCCCTTCATAATACGCATTAAATGCTGAAGTTTACAGTTCTGGGTCACCACTATACGGTTCAGCTTCTTCTCCTTAACTCGGCAGAATATATTTTTAATTGTTATATTTTTCAGATTGTGCTACTGTTGCTTCAGATGTGCTTCCAATCACTTCAAGCAATAGGTTTAAGAGGGGAACAGTAACTAGCAAACAAGTTAATGGATTTATATTTTGTTAGACTCATAGGTGTGACCAGTGCTTTCTGTGTCCTAGGAATCAAGATAATCCTCAAACACAAGGCCTAATCAGACACAAAACCTGTCTCGGGCTTCTTGTGTTCCCGTTTTAGTTAGGACGTGGCCTGGTTGTTCTGCTGGACTATTCCTCCTGGAGCAGGACTAAGGCTGGTTTGTATAACTGTTTCCTGCTTGAGGAGCATAGGTTGGCAAAAAGGCAAACTGGAATGTAATTCAGAAGAATTAGCAGTTGCTAATATTAATTGAAGTATTCAAACAATCTACTATATATACTTTATTTGGGTCCAGAGACCATAAAAGTGCAGTTTCAATAAATACATCATAATAAATAAACATCATAAAAGTTAAGTAAATAAAAACAATATGATGAAATCGAATCCATTTGTTTGGCCTTATTCTCCCATTCATGCTAGCCATCAACAATAAATATCCTACCCAGTGAATAAAATAATTAAAAAGATATCCTATAGGGAGGTGATCCAGCGGTGTACCAGCACTTGGGCCCATGCACACATTTCACAATATTCTGGCAATAACCGCCGGGGTCATGTTTTATGAATTTCTTAACATATCAAGATTAGTTACTTCTGGCTCCTAATTAATCTTTCACTGATCAAAGAGTACTTTCCTCTGGTCAATGGACCATTAGTTGAACTAGTTGATGGTGAAATTACATAAATCAATTTACTTGCAAATATTAAATGATCACAGAGTCGGGAAGTGTTATACCCCCACATGCATCATTGTAGGATTTTGCAATTCCTAAATTGCGAAAATTAAGGAATCTATGCATCAAGAAATCCTAATTTTTTTTAGGATTTCTTAATTTTCGGAATTTGCGATTCCTTAATTGCGAATCGCAATTAAGGAATGGCATTACATTGATTCCTACGGGCCTAGAGGCCCCTAGGAATCAATGTTGTTTTGCTTTTTTTTTTTTTAACTCGCAATTTGTTGATGCATTGCAAGGGTGCAGAGGGGGGTCCAAAGGACCCCCCCCTGCACCCCTGAAATGTATTTTAAAGTGCATGTTTCACACACACACATGTCCTAAGGACATGTGTGTCTGTAACATGAAAGTTTAAAAAATGCATTTTTTTGCTTTTTTAAAGATGTTCGCAAATTAACACGAGGGTCAACCTCGTGTTAATTTGCACTTCCTATTTCAAAATTCGCATTTTTTTAAAAATTGATGCATTGCATTTAAGGAATCGCACAAATGCGATTCCTTAAATGCATTCGCATTTTTAGGAAATGCAAAAAAAGCGAATTTTGAAACATTGTTTCATGCATCCCAAAAACGTATTTAGGAAGCGCAAACGGCCGAATTTACCGATTCACACCGTTTGCACTTCCTAAATAGGTTGATGCATGTGCCCGATGAATCTTTATCTAAAAAATAATGTCATGTGAACCACTTACAAAGTACAGAACAGTCTCCATCTCCTCATAAGAAGGAAGATTCAATAAATCAATTATCAAATGCATTCATTTATACTACGCAATGACTATGCATGGAAAGGAGATGATAGAGAGAAAAGGACATAGGCATATAAACAGACATATGACCATAATTACCAAGTATGGTGTGAAAACCAACCCCCTGGCCATGGGGCTGGGAAAAGTCCCAAGGAAAGATCTGGTGACCAAAGGCTTCAGGACAGGAATAAGGTCAGGAAGGTAACCTCTCTATCACCGACGCTTGCGTAGCACCCCTCTCTGACACTCTCTTCCTCCTCGAGATTCTTCTGCGATTTACTTCTAAATTAAGTGGTTTAAGATATAAGGTTCTGCAGTTCAATTCTTCTTCAGCATCTCTCGTCACTCTGACAGCATCCCGGTCTCTGGAGCATTCAGCATCGACGTCCTACCTCAATTATGCCCTACAATATTCATGTACCACCCAAAAATGTATCAATATCATGAAACTCCTAACTCTGATTGGACAGGAAAGGGGAGGTGATCATCACACCATGCTTACATATCATTCTTTTCAGTTAGTGCTTTGTTAATAAACCCATCCCCTTAATTCTTTATACAAACTTTATTTCCCACCCGCATTCACATTATTTTTGCAACATTTATAATAGCTTCTACAGTTTCTGCCATCCTGGTGAACTCTTCATCACTTGCTTCCCAGGACAGAACCCTCAGTGGCCTTGGCTTGTATTCAACTTTGTAATCATCGTTCCGGATTCACTCTCAATAGGCATGCGCAGATGAAAATTTCAGTCTCATGATTCTGCTTACTTCTGTCATGCTCGAAAGGCCCACTAATAATAAAATCAGAAAGACAGATGGTATTTTCAAGAATAAATGGTTTCACTGTATACCACCTATCTCTATTCTAACCCCATTTACATATTAATACTTTCCCTGCATTAGCATTAGTAAAATAACTTGTTTTAGTTTCCAGCGAAGCAGATGCCAAGCATGTGGGTTTCGAAGCAGCCATCTTGTCAGCAACTGCGCAAGATCAAGAAATTTACTACAACCGAAAGTACGTCATACTACGTGGATGCAGTAGACGCATGCGTACTAAAGATTTTCAGTTAGCAGCCATTTTAGAATCTCACCCGAGTTGCTTGTTAGTAAAACACATAGGCACGCTTCTTCTTTAGTGTAGTCTGTTGTGCATATTAATTTACACACTACAAGGTTAATACGGGGTTAAATGTTACGTGAGAGGATTGCATCCTATCAAGTCTCTTTTCTAAGAGTTCTTGTTCTTGGTGGAGAAGTGTGGCTCACTGGTTAGAGGAGGCAGACCTGGAAGCAGACGTCAGCCAGGGACCAGGGTTCAATTCCCGGCTCGGCGGAGTCTTGAGTCCTAAAATGTCCATGGACTCGACAATTCTCGCTCCAGTGCCTACTCGATTCACGGGTTCACACTCTGCGACTCTGGGCAATAGCTTGCTTAATCTTCACAACGGCCCCTCGCGTCGGGATGCCTGGCTTTCACCTTGCGGATACCCTACCGGGGTTATCTCACAGGGGAATACCAGGACGGGTTCCCTAAGCAAGCGCTTAGAAACCGCTCGGTGATTTGCGCTATATAAATTCCTGTACATTTACATTATTTACATTCTATCAAACTCCTTTCTGATGGTATTTTAAAACCATCACAAATTTACCCATACCTAATCAGATGCCAATTTTAGCATTTTTCACTTTCTTTTCCTTCTTCGTTTTTATTTTTATCTTTATTATTTATTTCTCTCATCCTGTCATATAACTTTTCATTCAGTTCTTCTAATTGTATATCTTCATACTTTCTTTTTGTTCCCTTTCCATTTATTTCATACCTCCTTCTTCTCAACTTGTTAGTGCAACACTTACACCATATATTATTGACAAAACTGATATTGCTATACCTACTGAAGGAAATACTACTCGTCCAAGGAAACTTTTCCCTATATTAGTAAACCAAGTCCCTGCTTTAGAAATGCTTTTTGTTAGTCTTTCCCGTTACACTGTCAACCTTCAGTGGTTTTAATTCTTCATGTATTTTTGTAATATTCTTTATATATCCTTTAATTTCTGTACTTTAATACGGTATGTAAGTTCAACAAAGTTGCACTTTCAACATTTTATAGTCTCAGCCCTCCTTAGCCAATTATATGTCAAGCGCAAGTCGATTCTGCAAAACCATAGATCTAATTGCAACCATTTCTGTATTAATCATCAAGAAACCTCATGCAATATCAGTCGAAAGACGATCAACTACTGTTGACAACTGACAGATTCTATGTATATTTAGAACAACTCGCACTGAAGGTATCAATGCACTAAATATATCACCTATTATTTCTGAGAAACTAGCTCTCTTTCTTTATGTTAATTCATTAGTGTTTTCATTGTTTCCAGTGATTCTCTTCACATGAAAGATTTTCAGAAATACTATTCCCGAAATAACAACTCCTGTACCAACGTGCAGGCAGCTTATAATAAGCTTTATTCCCACACATGTAGTAAACTCCAGGAAATACTGGATCAGTTCCCCCTTTTAGTCCCCAACCTTCCAAAATTAGGAAGTTATGTTCACATTCACTGGAACCAATAAATACGTTATTATAATCTGTCTTTAATCTATGGAGACATGTTTTCCCAGTCTTCAAAAAATCTAAGGACGTCGCAGCATGATATTTGCCAGCTGTATACCTTCCCTCTTTCTCAGCCCATGGTGGAATATGGTGTTTCTGTTCAGCAGCTTTTCTTTGGAAATCCTGTGTACTTTCTTCAACTAAATTTAAAAACACTTTCTCTTCTTCACGCAATAAGCATGTTAGAATGTTTTATGTGCCTTTTCTATATCTAATGACTTCATAGTTAGGAAAAATTCACCAATAAACTGTGCATCTAAACTACTGCGTACTGGATTTATATTCTTTCGAATATGAATTTCTGCAAATACTACATCTATATTAGAATAATAATATTGCAGTTTTCCAGTTCTATAAAATAAACTTGACAATATGCTACATGAAATACCATATGTTAAAGGTAAATGGTGGTACGTAACCCCCTCAGCTACTGAAGTAGGTAATTTCATACAAACATAACAATCACTAATCTCCATTGTGTCTACATACTGAAACAATAACTTTGTAAATGCATTTAATGAAGTGTCATTATCTGTTACTGTGTGATATAAATCTGTCTCATCTGATGCTTCTAATTCTACTCCCTCCTTTCTGGTTAGCAATCTTTTCATTAGTATTTGTGTCATTCTTCTTATCCGTTATCATAAGATAAGGAATCGCTATTGTTAAAAATAGCCATACTAAAGTCACTAATAACATACTACAAATGCAAGCTCTACAACATTTCTTTATACAACTTCATTTTGGTCTTTCTGCAACTGTTCTCAGCCATTTTGACTCAAGAAGATTTCTTTTCTTTCCTTAGTTACAAATTAGAATCTTTAAGTACTTCAAGAAGGCCTCACTTCCTTTTCGTCAACCTGTTCAGCATTTATTTCTTCATCCGATTCTTCATTAAATCTAGATTCACTAATTTATCAAGAACCACTTAAGTCCATTCAGGTCCTTCAAATTTGCTATTCAAAACCTTTAATCTTGGACTTCTCCCAAAATTTCGAGTAACTGACTGCTCAGTCTGAGTTTGGCTAGTAATATCATTTACTTGTTCTTGATTTTCAGTTGTTTTACTCAGGCGATATTTCAATCTTTTGACTCCCCCAGGCCAAGTATCACCTTTTCTGACTGGTTTAAATTGCACTGCACTTCCACTTTCTTTGTCTCTTTCACAAGCTCTCTTATTCTCATTATGTTGTGGCACAACCCTTTTTTCTTAGTTTTCTGAGTTTCTCTCTACCTTTCCTTGTTCAAGTTTTGTCCTCAGTCCTTTTCCTGACTGAACTTGTTCTCCTTCTTCTAACTGTTCCTGTTCGGGTACTGTCTTAATCTGCTCTTCTTCTTCCCGAACGTGTTCTTCTTTTCCTAACTGGTCCTGTTCAGGTCTTATTACATTTTGATCTTCTGCCGCCTGAACTTGTTCTTCTATGCCTACTTGTCCCTGATCAGGTTCTTCGATTGCTTGGTGTTCCTGAGTATGTTCATCTGTCCCTGTCTGGTCCTTCTCAGGATCACTGTTTTCTTGGTTCTCTTTTTTCTAAGCGTGTTCTTTTATCCCTATCTGGTCCTCTCTAATCTCCCGCTCCTCTAATCTGGTTCTACTCCTTGTTTTGATAAACATTTCTGGTATGTCAACCAGTGGTATCCAGTCCTCCTGAATTGTGCTCGGTTGTTCTCTGTCAGTTTCCCTTGAATCTTGTGCTATAGATTCTTCAACTGCACAACCTTTAAGTGCCCCAACTGTTTGAGTCAGTTGTGGTCCTTCTTCATCAGGGGCTGGCAGCCTTTTGGTATGACTGGCATGAATCCAGTTTGGTAAACCTGCACACTTCAGTGCTGTGGTGGCGACTAATATGACTTCCCGTGGTTCATCCCACCATAGGCACGACTCTCGGGTGTGATTCTTTACTACCACCCAATCTCCTGGATTCAAATCATATGCTTGATCCGGCTGCCTGGTGACTGCGTCTGCTCCAACCTGGTGAGAGACAGAACACACTAGGTCAGCCAATCTTTTGCAATAATCCAATACCAGATCATCAGATATATTCAGCAATTTATGTCCTGGTATATATGCTTGTCTCATTGCTCTTCCCATGATAATCTCATGGGGACTCAGTCCTGTGTTTCTGTCAAGAATACTTCTGAGACCCATTAGTACAAGAGGCAATGCATCTGGCCAACTCATCGAGGTGGTTGCACACACCTTGGCCAATCTTGATATGATTGTGCCATTCAATTATTCTACAACTCCAGAAGACTCTGGGCGATATGCACGGTGCAGTTTCTGTTCAATGTTGAATGCTTCACAGAATATTTGAATTATTTTATTATTAAAATGAGGTCCTCTTTCTGATTCCAAAGTTACTGGAAAACTGAAACGTGGAATTAGCTCCCTCAACAATAATTTGGCAACTGTTATACTGTCATTTCTCCTAGTAGGGTATGCTTCCACCCACCTTGAGAACAAACACCCTATCACAAGGACGTATTTCATTCCCCTACATAGTGGTAATGATATGCTGTAACATTATGAAAGGTCCTTCTGCTTTTCCGATTCTTCCCCAACTGACCACTGTTTTTCTGCCTGGATTTACTTTCTAACAAATTAAACATCTCTGGCAAAGGCTCTCTACCACTACCCTAAATCTTGGATTGTACCAATTTTGTCTGAATAGTTGTGCAATTGCATCCCTGCCTACATGAGTGTGTCCATGGTACATTCTTGCCATTTGTGAGAGAAAACAATCCGGCATGACTGGTCTGCCATCATGGTATACCCACATTTCATCATCTGCCCTCTTTTCACAACCCTGCTTTGTCTACCTTGCCTTTTCGCTCTCTTCCACTTCATCCTGCAACTGCCTCACCTCCTCCCATGGTTCCATAACTGAAAATGACATAAGTTGGCAGCTGTTTCAACTTTTTTCTATTTTTCTATTTATTGACATGCTGTTTTTAGCCCAATATTGAGCAATCTGGTCAGCATATTTATTGCCTGCTGTCACATAGTCATTTCCTGACTGATGAGCAGCACACTTGACCACTGCTAGTTCTTTTGGCAATTGTATTGCTTCCAATAGTTCTTTTACACATTTCCCGTTCCGTATAGGGGATCCTGCTCAAGTCATAAATACCCTCTGGATCCAAAGTTGGCCAAAATTGTGCACAACCCAGTAACCATACTGGCAATCAGTAAATATGGCCACTTTCCAATTTTTTCCAATTTTGCATGCTTTTATTGAAGCTATCAATTCGGCTGCTTGTGCAGACTTGACTCCAGGTAAACAGGATGCTTCAACAACTCCAGTTAATTTGCATACAGCATAAGCTGCACTCAGTCCACCTTCCTCAAGCCTTAAACAGTAACCATCAACAAATAGTTCAAGGTCAGGTTCCTTCAGAGGCTCTTCCTGTATATCAGGGAGGGGCTTAGAGCACATCTCGGTTACATCTAAGGAATCATGTTCTACCTCATCTCTTATTTCTTCACATCTTGAGTCTGGCAATAGTGTAGCTGGGTTTACCATGGTACACCGAATTACATTCAAATTTTCTGCTCCCAGAATTTTACTTTCAAACTTAGGGCTAGATGTAGGTCGGTCAGTAACGGCCGAAAATCGGTATTTTCGGCCGTTACTGACCGGTATTTGAGAAATGGTATGTAGGGCCACATATTTTACAGATTCGGTAAATTTACCGATTGGTAAATTTACCGATTTTGTAAAATACCGAATCAGTATATTTACCGATTCGATAAATTTGATATGTAGGTGGGACTCTTCTGAGTCCCACAAGCCTTACAGAATCGGTATTTTACCATCAAATCTATTTGATGGTAAAATACCGATTCCGGTGTGCATGCACATGTGTGCAGGCACACCTGTGCCATATGACAGGCAGACCTGCCCTTAGGGCAGGTATGCCTGCCACATGGCACCCGAGCCTCTTTTGGGGGTGCCAGAAGGTGTCAAAGTGACACCCCCTGCACCCTTGTGTCAGTCGGTATTTACCGATTTGGTAAATACCGAATCTGTAATGCCCATTCATTCCTATGGGCTTCAAAGCCCATAGGAATGAATGGGCATTACCAGTCGGTATTTACCGAATCGGTAAATACAGATTTTTTACCGATTCAGTAAAAGGAACATCTGGATGCTCCTACATGTCCCCCCTTCTATTTTACCGATTCTTATTTACTGAATCGGTAAAATTCGGTAAATAAAAATCGGTAAATGAGCCCTACCTACATCAGGCCCTTAGTCATCTGACTAGGGGTAAGATGCTGTGTTCGCGTCCTTGTTAATAGAATCTCGACTGAATGTGGAACATACACTTTTTACTGGATGTCCCATTACAATTGACTCACTTTGTTCTATGGTCATACAAGTAGTAGCTACTGCTTTTAAGCAGCCAGGTAATGCTGAAGCCACAGGATCCAAAGTAGCAGAAAAATATGCTACTGGATTTCGGCTTAAACCATGTCTTTGTGTTAAGACTGAGAGTGCACAACCTCCTCTCTCACAGCAAATTAGTGCAAATTCTTTTGTATGGTCAGGCATGCCTAAGGCTTGAGCCTCACATAAACAGTTTTGTAATTTTACAAATGCTTCTACACTTTCATTGTCCCAAACTATTGTATATTTTACTCTTTTCGGGTCATCTGAATTAATGGCTTTGCCAGTAAGGACAAACCCACAATTCACTGGCTGCAGTATCCCATAACTCCAAACAACATTCTGATCTCTCTCTGAGTTTGGGGCAATTGCATTTGGTTGATTATTCTGATTCTCTGAGGGGGCACTTTTCTCACACCTCTTTGTATTTAGTGACCGAAATATTTGACTCCTGTTTGGCAAAATTGTAATTTTTCTGGAGATACTTTGTGTCCTCCATCAGCCAAATGATTTAGTAATGCAATTGAGTCAGTAACACAGTCAGTTCTAGATTTTGATGCTACAAGTAATTCATCAATATATTGCACTAGGACAGAATTTCGGGGCATAAATAGCTTCTCTAAACACTTTTTCAAAATCTGATTGAAAATTGAAGGGCTTTCTGTATACCCTTGAGGGGCTCGATTCCATACATAAATATGATCCTCAACTTTAAAAGAAAAGAGATAATGGCTGTTAGGGTGTAAGGGAATTGAGAAAAAGGCCAGGCATAAATCAATTACCATAAACCATCAAGCGTTCCAGGGTATCTGATATACAATTACTGCTGGATTTGGTACTATAGGACAACATGGTACTGCAATCTTATTAATCTTTCTTAGATCCTGCACTATCCTGTATTTTCCATTATGCTTTTTGAATCCTTTTGTAGGCGAGTTGCAAGGACTGCTCATTATTTCTTTTAAAATGCCTTGTTTAACATTTCGGTCAATTTCAATAGCCACTCCTGCTTTAACTTCTGGACTCATTTTTTATCGTCGGGTGTTAGGATAAACTTCACCTTCTTTTACAGTTACTTTCACTGTGTCTATTTCTTTTCTAGTAAAGTCCCACACTTCTGGATTCACAGTTGTTTTAATTATTTTGGTAAGTCATTCTTTGTCATTAGAGAATACATCTCATCAACTTCTGTAACTTGTTTAGCTAACATTATTTTGTATATCAAATCTTCATCTGGGTTCTGAATAGCAACACCATCGGTGTGCAATAAATTGTACAATTCATTTAGCATAGAAGATCTCTGCCTAATAAATTCACTGGACTAGAATCACAAATTACGAATTTATGCATATCTTTAATTGTTAAAATTCACATCTCCATAGGTTTTGTGAGAGGGGTTCAGATCTGGTGGTTTGAAACTCCTACTACTTGGATCGCTTCTCCCGAGAGGTGTAGGCTTGGGATGTCTGCTGTTCTCACAGTCGAAAGGGTATCACCAGTATCCAAATGAAAAGTGATATCATTTCCTTCCCCTTTCCCATCAATAAATGTTCCTGACTGATCTACCGGCAAGGATGTGCCAAGTACGCATTTCTCTTCCTCCCCCTCAGGCACCGTCATTGCATGTATCTATTTTCTTTGTTATTGTTCTGTAAAAAATATTGTGAAACCACAGAATTTTTCTTGCCACTTCCTTGAAATCCGGCGTCCGCACTGTACTGTGTCTAATTCACAAAATTTGGCATAGGGGCAGGTGGCAACTGACACTGCTGATTAACTACCTGCTGCGGTTGATTCACAAACACCTCATTCTGCGTCTGTGGAATTAAATTTTGATTTGGGCCATTATTGTTCTGAATATTCTTACACTCGTTTTTCCAATGTCCAAGCTTTCCGCATCGATGACACAGAAACTTTTTCTTTGGATCCTCTCCATTCATTTGTCCTTTTTGTTTACCACCACTTGCCACAGTATCACTCTGATTCTGTTCCATTACCTGAACTTCCATTTGACCATGTCATTTTATTTCCTGCTGTTCTGCCAATTTCACTTGTGCCCACACCATTTTCTCTTTTAACTTTTTATGTCTAGCCTTAATGTCATCGCCACAATATTTGGCGCATTTCAAAATATCATCAATGCTTTTGCTTTGCCAACAAAGCATATGTTGCTGATTCATTTGACTAATCTCAGGTTTCAAACCATAAACAAATCAACACACAAAATGACCCATATCCTTGTCTCCAATATTTTTAAACCCAATGTGCTGCTTAAACACCTCTAACAATCGTTCATAATAAGCATGAACAGATTTCTTTCTTTCTTGTGTCGTTCTATCTATCTTTACCCAATCAGTTTCTTTGGGAGGAATTTTCCCTTTCAAGAAAGTGATTACTTGGTGACATTTCTTCATTACATCATCTGATGGTGCTCCTGTTCTAGAATCTCTTGGATATTCATCACTAGGCCAATCAACTGTGATTTTACATTCTGTCCATAAATCTGCAGGCACTACTATATCAAATAAACCATCTAAATCTTTCAACAAACCTTCAAAACCTTTACAAGTCTTTCAACTTGTTTGTACCATTCAATTGGCTTTTCTCTCAAATTTGGAAAATCATTCGTAAATGATAAAATAGCTTGTTGACTCCATAGAACATGAATGTATCCTCCACCAGGTACCTCTCTCATGGGGCACAATTTTTCTACTTTCTCTGTCTCTTTCAATAGATATGCAGTAGACACTTCCTTTGCCTAGGCTTTCTCTTTTTTCTTCAACCACCTTACTCTCTATTTGTCAATGTCTACCCATTTCTGTAAAATATTCAACAACTCATTTACTTGTAACTTCCTTCCAGACACATTCATATTTTCTAAATCTTTGTCAGAAAAATCCACTCGATAGGGCTTTTATAATACTTTCGATCTCCCTATGTCTATTCCCATCTCAGATGAAAGTTCAGTTAACTTCTCATGAAACAAACTCGCATTTCTAGTTATACTCCTGCATACAAACAACAATTCTTCTTCATTGTAGGTGTTTAATCTATCTATTCCCACATTTTCAGCAATACTTTCTTCCAATTCCACTTTTAGTTTGTAAATATCTAATATTTTAGGAGGTGAACTCTGCTTTTCTATCCATTTTGTCCATCTTTCTATATCTTCTGGAGTTACTGCCGTGGCCCTTCTGAGTCCTGAGGATGGTGCTGACCTTCCTTCGATTGAACTACTAGGCATACCTCTCTTTGGGGTTTCAGTCACTGAGTCTCTTATTGGCAGATCCATTAATGCAATCAGAGAATCACACTCACTGGCTTGGTCGTCAGTAATTTTGATATTTTTTCTGGGATTGTTCAAAGGAATCACTGCAACTCATGGTTTTGGACAATTTACCTTGTCTCCAAACAAAGGGACAACAGGACCTATAGTTACGGGTATCGTCAATGTTCAGGATTTACATTCAGCTGAGTTATTTTCTGTATCAGTTCTTCTCTATTTTTTTCAATGCTTCTTTTTCTTTATCATATAATACTCTACTAACTGCCCGATCATGTAACACCTATGGAATTAAAGGTGGTCCTAGTACTGGTGCACTTGGGGTAACTCTATTTGACCCTTCTTGATACCGTGGAGAGTTTTTAGTTAAAATATCCTCCAATAATTCATCTTCTGGTTCTCCATACCCTGTTGTATTAAAATGTTTCAATTTTTCTTAACACTTACTCCCTGTTTGTTCATTGGCCATTAATACTGAATGTATTCCTTCTGATACCATTACTCTTCTCCACTGTTTCATCTGTTCTTCATGCGTCCCATTCATACGTCTGGTATGGAATCCTGTAAACATTCCTCTTCTACATTTCTCTCTCTCAAATGACTCAGTTTCCCACTTTTCTAATGCCTCCAATTGAGTTAATCTAGGTATTGGTTCTAATTCATACATCCACATTCTCAAATTCTGTTAAATTCTTCCATTAAAGGTACCATGCTGCGGAAAAGATAAAACACCATCATCCTTTGTATACTCCATACAATTCTCCATCCACACACATGTATGATAACCTCTCTCCATCATCATAAGTGAAGCATGCATTTTGGGTGGCGGAATAGGAATTCCCTCTCTAGTCAAACAGGTTTATCTTTCCTAAAGAAACTCTCAATTTTCTTTATAAATGACATTTTTCTCCTTTCTCCGTACATTTGGGCCCACAATATGTAGTTCAATAATCTGCAAAACTTCAAACTTCCTGTTTAGGCAATTTGTACCAAAAGACAAATGAGAATCAGGTACAGTAGAATAAAATGGGAGGTGGAATTGCTATTGCGTATAGAGATAGCATCAAGACTACTGTGTTGGAACAACACAGTGACCTGACCATGGAAGTGATGGTCTTCCGCATTGACCTCTCGCCCCATATAAGTTGGAAGGAGGCGCTCGTATATCGGCCTCCTGGCCCGCTAAATGGCTTCCCTCTCCATCTTATTGAACTAATCGCTCCTCATGTAATCGCAAGCAGCAATTTTCTGCTGCTGGGCGATTTTAACATTCACAGTGAGTGCGGTTCTAATGCAGACACAGGGTAACTCATAACGGAGCTAGCTACTCTTGGGCTAACCAAGCTAAATGAAGGCCCCACACACACAGCAAGTCACTCTCTTGATATTGTTTTTTCTAACTCCCCTCTCGTTTTCTGCAATTCCCCCCAGTTCTTGCCCTGGTCTGACCAGGTGTAAATTGAATTTTGCATTCAGGCACCTAGGAAGAAAACTCATGCTACTTGCGACACCCCTCACCTCTTCAGACAGTAGAAGACAGTTACCCCAGAGGGCTTTAAAACCTCTTTTGTAGAGCCACAGATATTAGAATCAGACAACATCGAAGAGGCGCTTGCCAAGTATAACTTGGAAGTCTCTAGTGCCGTGGACCATTTAGCCCCTCTGAAACCCTTCCATAGCACGCCTAGGCTCCCCCAGAATGCCTGGTATTCTCCTCTTTTTCGTATCCAGAAATTAATTTGCAGGAAGCATAAAAAACAGTGGTGCCTCACTCATGAGGAGGAGGACAAAGCTCGGTTTCATGTGGCTCCGATTGGTGGCCCCCAGACCTAGGCACTCCCCCGTTCTAAAAATCTGTGTAACAAACTTAGGTGTCCGCCTTGAGCAGACCCTCACTATGAAGGAGCATGCTGCTATGACAGCTGGCTCCTGCTTTCATGTGTTGGGTCTTCTGCGTCATATCCTTCCTCTGCTCCCTGACTCATCCAGGAAGACGTTAACCCAGGCGCCTATTTTAAGTCGCCTGGATTACTGCAATAGTCTTGTTTGATTCTAAACGCACCCCCAAGGACAGCCTCTCGGCCTCTGCTTCATCAGCTCCACTGGCTCCCGATATGGAAGCGAGTACAGTTTAAAGTCAACTGCACCATTCACAAGGCCTTGGCCAATTCTGGCCCCAGTTATCTTGCGGATAAATGTATCCCCAACACTCCTCGGCGGTCTCTCCGCTCAGAATCCAAGCATCTCCTTGCAGTGCCTAGCATTAAACGAGCCAGGCAGGAAGGGAAGGTCCTATTGTATCTGGATCCCTGTCACTCGAATAAGCTCCCTGTGCAACTAAGACAGTGCACGGAACATCTTCAATTCAGGAAAACAGCTTAAAACCCATCTCTTCACCTCTGACCTCTAGCTGACAGTCTTCCCTCACGCAGCCCGTTCTTGAGCGTAGAGATACCCCTCCGGGGGTCAATTCTGGCGCTTTACAAACAAATAAATAAACGCTTAAGTAGCACCCCTCTCTGACACTCTGACACTCTCTTCCTGCTCAAGATTCTTCTGCGATTTCCTTCTAAATTAATTAGCTTAAGATATAAGGTTTTGCAGTTCAATTCTTCTTCAGCAGCCCTCGTCACTCCGACAGCATCCCAGTCTGTGCAGCATTCAGCATCGACGTCTCTCTAACTAGCTAAGAACTACCTCAATTATACCCTACAATATTCATGTACCACCCAAAAATGTTTCAATATCATGATACTCCTAACTCTAATTGGACGGGCAAGGGGAGGTGATCATCACACCATGCTTACATATCACTCTTTTCAGTTAGCCCTTTGTTAATAAACCCATCCCCTTAATTCTTTATTCAAACTTTATTTCCCAGAATTTATTTTGCAAAATTTATAAGAGCTTCCACAGTTTCTGCCATCCTGGTGAACTCTTCACCACTTTGTTCCCAGGCCTGAACTCTCAGTGGCCTTGGCTTGTATTCAAGTTTGTAGTCATCTGGATTCACTCTCAATAGGCATGCGCAGATGAACATTTCTGTCACATGATTCTGCTTACTTCTGTCATACTCGAGAGGCCCAAATGCACACTAATAATAAAGTCAGAAAGACAGATGGTATTTACAAGAATAATTGGTTTTACTGTATACCACTTATCTCTGTACTAACCCCATTTACTTATTAATACTTTCCCCGTGTTAGCATTAGTAAAATAACTTGTTTTAGTTTTCAGCAAAGCAGATGCCAAGCATGTGAGTTTCAAAGCAGCCATCTTGTCAACAACTGCACAAGCGCAAGAAATTCCCTCCAAGCGAAAGTACGTCATACTACATAGATGCAGTAGAAGCATGCATACTAAAGATCTTCAGTTAGCGGTCATTTTAGAAACTCACTCTAGTTACTTGTGAATAAAACACATAGGCAAGCTTCTTCTTCTTTAGTGTAGTCTGTTGTGCATATTAATTTACACAATACAAGGTTAATATGAGGTTAAAAGTAACGTGAGAGGATTGCGTCAGAGCAAGTCTCTCTTCTATGAGTCCTTGCTCCATCAGAGGAACAAACAAAATAAATTCATGAAAGCAATTTGACTGGTAAAACTGTGCTCGTAAAGTGCATGTCTTATATATACATATCAACAGTAATAATTACAGTTTCAGCGGTGGAAGACTTTTCGTGTTTATTGTCCAAGACTCCCACAGAAAATGTGAAACCGCAAATACTAATGGCTCATTTGTGTTGGTTTTCAAAATATTCATTGCCTCCCAATAATGCCTTACACCCTTGAGTTTGCACCAAGCTATGATCCATTTTTCCGTAGAATAGAATATCTGGAACAAATTAGCACAAAGTGAACCTGTGTTTCCTTTAACAACAGGCAAGAGGGGCAACTCTCAAGATCACATTCCATTTTGCACCATCTCGAGGTACGGCTTCTTAAGGGTAGAATTCCAAGTCTGAACGGGATACACACTTGTTTAGGTCCTGCAGGATATATCCTGTCCATATAGGACTCAAAGTTAGGCGAGCATTCTTGGAGCAGAAATTGCTTAGTTAGGGAGCTCTCCCTGTGCTCAGCCCAAATTCTGGTCAAGTCTCGTTCCCAATAGCTTATCACCTTTGTTGACTTCATCACGGATAGCCCACATATTCCCTAGGTTAAGTAATTCAAGCCGCTTTTTAACATGCTTTAGCCAAGGGATACGGGTGGTTGTGCAACAAATAATCAAAACCATTCCAACAACCACTTTTTTTTTTTTGCTCAGCGAGATGCTCCAAGAGAAACAGGTATGCCTACATGTAGAACCCCTCACTCACTGTTTCATAGAAATCAAATTATACCGCTGGTGAAGTCTAAATAGGTTGAAAGGATGCTAGAGTTGCTTTTGCTGTGTTTCAGAGCCAACCAGCAATGGCAGTTTGAGCTGGACTATTCCTATTGGAGTAGAAACAAGGCTGGTTTGCATTTGGCTGCTTCCTGTCTGAGGTGGCATTGTTGGAAAAAACTATGGACTGAAATAAGGCAGAAAATAATTATTGCATGTTGAAATTAATTCATCCATTATACCCATAACTGTTTGTGCTATCCTCGATGTCACATGTTTGCACAGATGTGGGTCCCTGTGCAGTAGGAATAAGTCCCTCACTGTCTAGGCCTAAATATAGCAAAATTCATCTGGAGTTTCTTGTATTCCTGCTCGGGAGGAAATTAACTTGGCAATTTAGACTGGAAAGTTTATAATGGAGCAGTACCGATGCTTGTTTGCTTATGATTGTTTCCTGTCTGAGGAGCATTGGTGGGCAAAAAAACCATTCTAGAATTGCTTGTGGTCTCGTGCAGAGGGGACAAGCCCTGGCAGTTTGAGCTGGACTTCAATTTCAAATTGATATGTAGCACTAACTGAAAAAAATGCCTGTATACCAGATACAGTTTCAGGTATGCGCAGAAGAAACACAGCTACATCCCTGAGTGTGAAACTTTGTAGGAGATCAGTGTAAAATAACACATTTTTCCCTAGCATAGATGGGATCAAAATCATAATTCAATTAAAGACACATGGGCTAATATTGGGCATCAGCTCCTTATTGCCACACCAACAGCAGCAACATTAGAATAGGAACTTAGAATTAGAACTTAACAACATTCTGATATAAAAGTCACAAAAAAAGCTTCCATCTTCCTTCTTTTGCTGCAAACTCAGTCAGATCCAACTATTCTGTCAAAATGATACCATCTTCAAATTAGTCATCCTTGGACATCTTCTTCTTTCTTAGCTATTTCCTGCAATGCAAAAGAACAATATATTTTTTGGGGGGGATGGTTCATATTAGCCTCTGTGTCTTTGATAACATCATGATTTTTATCCCACCTATGTTGTGACAAACCAGCATTTTATGGCACGGCACAGAGGCCAATATTATGCTGTTCAAAGCTTTGCGACAACAATTCAGAGATGCACTTTCAATTGGCTGAAAATAACTTCTTAAGCACAGAATCTGAAGACCAATCAGCTGCAGCAAAGATGCTTGAAAGAATTCCTACCACCATCAATGCTTTCGAAGCCATTGCACTTCTTACTAAATGTTCCACAAACCTTGTAACATCTATTTCTCCTTTTGCCATGACAATTTTAACCCATCTTGCCAAAGTTGTACATGACACTGCCTAATAGGGATTTCTAAATGAAATTAGCAACTGATAATCCCTCATATCACTTCAACTCTGACCCCTCTTCTCATTCTACTGTAAACATTTCACAACACATATTTTGTTCTTTATCTCCATTCTCGGGTAAAAAATAGAATGTGACATCAATTTCGTCCTCCTTTTAACATGAAAGCACACACCATCTGGCACATAACATCTAGAGGAAACCCCCTAAAACCCTCACATTGGATACTCCTCTAAACGAGACTAAACAAAGCAGCTTAGTAACCTTCAACGAAAGGTCCTTCATGCCCAAGCATTGATTCTTTTTCCATGACGACAACTCATTCAAAAACGTGTTCACATTCCATATAGATGTAGACCTTGACCCCGGTGAAGTTCCATCCACATACTTCTAACCACTCTTTTCACAACATCCACTTGACCTAATCGAATCCCATTTACCAACTCATGCCCTGCTGAAATAGCAGATCTACTCAGATTTACTGAACTGTATGATCATCCCCCTAAAAATACCTCTGTTAAAGAATTACCTACATTCACCACAGGTGCTGATATGGCATCCAAATCCCTTTCAGAACCCCAATAAACCCATCTCTTCCAGGCCAATCTATATGCCTTTGTTATTCCAGGGTCCCACAAAGTATTGATGAGTCCTGAGACTTCTGACAATATTCCAGACACCTGTAAAACTCTCCTGAAATCATCCATGCCCTCAGCTGGATTTGTCCATCTTGAATTAATTCGTGACACTCTCCCACTGGACTCATCAACAACATCACACAACCTCATCAATCCCCCAAGAACACACTTTACTATAAAGCATATTATGAGATTAATTTAGGAAAAACAGCATGTGTTCTTGTGCCTGGGGGATTGTTGAAATTGTTTCAAGTGATCTGCTTGATCACATGTCTTAGGGGAAGGGTGAATCTTCCTGCCCTTGATAACCCCGCCACATATACAAGGGTTAGTGATAAAGGCGTGAGATAGTGGGAGAGTGCCAAAGAAACCCCACCTATATTCACCCCATAGTGAAAATCATAACCTCGCACAACTTGTCAGAAGCACTGGATCGTCCATCAACAAACTTATTACATCTGAAAAGCACACCTGGAGGGGCCAAAAATGAGCTGCTATCAACTGCATTGCCTGTTCCTTTCTCACCTTCATCAACACCCTGTGAATTAATGAGAAAGGTGGAAAAGCATATTTGTGTCCCTGACTCCAAACTTGTAGAAATGCATTCACTGCACTTGCCTCTGGGTCTGGTTTCAAACTGAAAAAATGTCATTTTAGCATTCAATATACTCGCAAAAAGATCCATCTGAAAAGGACCCCATCTCCTTTGTAATGCCCTAAACACCTCCCTGTTCAACATCCAATCACTCGAATGCCATAGATTCCTTGAGTATCAATCCGCAACATAATTGCTGTGATTGGGATATGCTGGGCTTGAACCATACTGTCCTGATCTAAGCAAAAATCCCTAAAACTCTTTGTTAACTCTGTCAGAGCTTTTGATTGCAGTCCTCCCAGATAATTCACATACCTTACAGCCGATACATTGTCCATCCTCACCAATGCACAACTCTCTACTCTGTTCCTTAAAAAACTCTTCACTGCAAACAATCCTGCTAGCAACTGCAGGTTATTGATATGCTTCTCCTTTTCGTGAAGTGACCATTTCTCTCATGTTGGTATTTTACCACATCTCTCTCCCCTGCCTTGAAGACTTGGATTTTATTCTATTAGTATATCCGGTATCTTGCCAAATATTGCTCTCCCATTCCAATCCTTCATATTCTCCTTCCACCATTCCAACTCTTACCTCATTTCCATACTCAATCAAAGTTCTTGGGAATACTTCAGTCCCCTTCTGAGGTGTTGTGCTTTTAATCTCAGCAAAGTTTGATAATGCAGTGGAGCTGTAAAAATTGCCTGACTGGATGCTGAAACCAAACCCACTACTCTTGCCTACTGTCCTAGAGATAACAACCGGCTCTCCAGAATCCTCCTTTTCTCCCTGCAAATTCTCTTCACTTTCTCTACTGGGAATCTTAGCACACAATCCAATGTCTAAATCTGGAAGCCTAAACATATATTTTCCTGACTTGGTACCGAAACAAGTCTTGTCTCCGGTCACTACAAATCCCAAATTCTCTAGAATCCTTACTGCTAACTCTGTCTGCTCTAAAGCTAACTTTTTTAAATCTGCCATTAGCAATACATTATCCAAATACACATGACATTACTGGCCTCATCACCTTGGTGAAGCACCAAGGTGCAGATTTCAGCCTGAATTTGAGACAAGTGAACCTCCACATCTTTCCTCCCCACTGAAACCTTTAATAATCCATGTCCTTCTGATGAATAGGAATCAGTAAATAAGCATCCTTGATATCCAAATGAGTCAACCAATCTCCCTTACTCAAGAGATCTCTTAAATGATGGATTCCCTTCATCTTAAAATGATTGTAAAAAACTAAATTGTTCAGACCTCTAAGATTTACCACTAGTCTGAACCCTTTGTCCTTCTTTACCAAAAATATATTGCTTACAAATCCCTTTGAAACGTTCAATCATGCCTCTGTTGCTCTTTTCTGTGATTATGCTTCCACCTCCTGATCTACCAGACCTGTCCACTCTTCTGAAAATCTTAAAGGTCTTGGGAGACTCACCTGAAAAGGTTCTTCTACAAACTCTATTTTGAAATCTTGTACTGTCTGAATCAACCATTGATAGGACGTTATTTCCCTCCAATGTGCCACAAAGTGGGCGAGTCTGGCACCCAGCTTTATAGCGGCATATAAAGGGTCTTTTTGCAAACATACCTTCCGAAGCTCTTGACCTTCTTTTAGCCCTGGTAGCTCTTCCTCTATTACTTTGCCTCTGGGGTAAGAACCCCTGATTGTAAAATCCACTGGAGGGTCGGTATCCTCCCGAGAATGACGATCTTGTGATACCATAGCCTCAGCGGGCAAGCAGACCCTGCACTCTCCCAGACCTGCCAAAAACCTTCTGCATATCCCTCTGTACTTCTTCAATAAAACTAAAGGCACCAACATACTTGGCCATTTCCTTTACAAAATCTTCACCAAATAAGAGACCCTTTGCCTTTAGGCCAAGCTCCATACTTGCCAACTCCACAAGTTTAGGGTCAATCTTCATTAAAAAGCTCTTTCTTCTCTCAATACAAAGAGCAGCACGTGCATTACCCCGAAGACAAGCTGCCCTTTGTACCCATTCACTTATTTCCTCTATGTTCATCTTAACACCATTCACATGAGAGTCTTCACATAAGTCCCAAATGTTTGTAAATGGACCAAATACACCAGGTAGCCATCCTGGCATACTTTTAACCCTTTTTTCAATCACTCTCTGGGATCCCTTCCAGATCTATTCAAGAAAAACAAAATGTTCACATCCAACTCCGGAGTTAATGCAATTTTGTCTTCCAACGAAGGCATTGGACATTCGGATGGCAATCTTTGCTAACTTTCTAGGCATCTCACGCCTTAACCAGTACTGCAGCTACTGCGCAACATGCTCCATAGGAGTAAATAATATGGAGACAGAGGATGTTGAATTAAATTAGGGTTCAACATGTTCTCCTCAAAGGGATCGATCAAACCCTCTTCTTCCTTTGACATTTCTTTTATTTCCTTTACTCATGTGTATCACTTCTTCCTCTGAATTCTCAAATTCCGAGAAACAACTTATTACTACATACCCACTATATGAGGACTTGTCACAAACCACCACTTTGTGATTTCCTTTTTAGGCCTTTATAGCCTCTCTCTGGTTCAACTCTAACTGAGTTGCCCTATTTTTCTCAGCCGGAGGTGCCCCAAAGCCCTTGCTTTTTTCCTGCACATATACAAGCTCCACATGCTTTCTGTTCTGTGTCCTTTTCCACCCAGGTCTAGAATCTGAAGCAACTTCCTCCATGGCTCAAAATTCCTCTTCCTCAATATGAGCTTCTTTGCCTCTTACCTCTGGAAGCATTCTCTCAACACAAGCATCTAATTTCTTCTCTAACTGAGAAGACAGCGTTAAGGAAGCCTTGTCAACACAAACCTGTACTCTCCTGTCTAAAGTTTCCTCTTCCCTGGCATTATTATCCATATTCATCCTTCACAACTGAACATTAATTAGCCTTTGTCACCCGCTATTCTAACAAAATCTTTCCAAACCACACCATACAAAAAACACCTGTTACACCAGAAAACTCTGCTCTGATTAGAAAAAAACGAACTTCCTCTGCCCAAAATCTGGATGCTCAAATTTATCTATATTCCACTGTCTGCAATCCAATCCAAAATGGCTGCCGCAACTCCCTAAACAGGGACAGAAAGCCAAAGATCCCATAAATATATCACCCTTGCTCAACACCGATGAGGTAAGAGAAAAAAACAACAGCGATTAATGACATTCTGTGCTCTTTCAACCAGGAATGTCCTTCATATAACCTAAATCAGTAATCGCTACATTGTGATTAGAACTTAACTGATCCTGTGGCTAAAAAATTGTTCACTTGTAAACGCACAGTGCTGATAAATCACAGCGGCTCTTGGTCATGCAAACTACCTGCTTGCGTCTCGGCTCGCGCAGACACACGCCTCAAGAATTAAAACACTCTTTAAACTGTGACTCATGCTTGCACACATGATAGTAATTTACCACGCAGCTCTTTTGAACGAAGTGCTCGAGCACGTTCAAAAGAGTAAACTGCCTTCCTCCTGGTAAAATCAACAACTCTCAAAACCTAAAGTCTAACGCCTACACCGCTGCCCCTCTCCTGCGTGCCAAACAAACAACACTAAGGGGCTTATTTGCAAGCCCCTTGCGCCACTTTTGTGTCACTTTTAACATATTAAAAAACATGACAACAAAATAATTTTTTTTTAAAACACCGCCAAATCGGATTTACCCTGCATACTAGGATACATTTGTAATGGGGAAAATGACCTTACATTACCAATACAAAATGTTGTCAACTCTAACAATCTTCCTTATATGTAATCTTCGTTTTATTGTCATTCGTACAATATAATGTATGTACCTTAAATTAATAAAAAGATCATTCTCTCAAAATCTAAATTAAAAAGATGAACATTTTGAGTAAAGCGTAGTGTTCTTGTCTGATACATGAGCAGCATCAAAGCAGAAAGATGGCTGCTCGTTTGGGACTTTTATCTCTTTTAGAATGTTGTTAAGTTCCAGTTCTAATATTGCTGCTGTGTGTGTGGCAATAAAAAGTTGCTGCATAATATTAGCCTCGGTGCCTTGTCATAAAATTGGAATGGCACCAAGGGATTTATTACTGCCCTCATTACGGAACTACTAGTGTGTTTATGTCCTCGCTTTGAAGTCCTGCCACAAATTGTCATGGGACATGTACATTTGTTTTGATAGGTCTCACATATGGGACTGTTCCCTATTTTTGATGAACTATGCTTGAAAGAACTGCACAGTACTCACGAGCATGTCTTTAATAAACGTAAGACTTGGAAAATCCACATTAGAACTTA
Organism: Lissotriton helveticus; assembly: GCF_964261635.1. Classification (NCBI taxonomy): domain Eukaryota; kingdom Metazoa; phylum Chordata; class Amphibia; order Caudata; family Salamandridae; genus Lissotriton; species Lissotriton helveticus. Next base: position 698,783,690 of record NC_136071.1, on the reverse strand, counting down.
CAGTCCGAAAGATGAATCCTCATGAATGTCATCAGGCGTATCCTTGTCATTCCACACAGTTGTGGGGTTTAGTTCTTTGAATGACATAATGGAGTAAAATAAATCCCCTGGAGGCTAAGGTATAGAACAAAGTGAGGCGATGGTTTCCATCTTTTAGCCACCAGCCCTCGCCTTACCCCTTAGAAAGTGCACAGAGTGTACTTAAAACGACTTGTACAGTGCGTACTGGAAACTGAACCACCTCCAGGATGTGTACAACCGTGTAGTTGTGAGCTGTCAAAAACAAATGGCAGAATGATTTTCCCCTCTTTAACTTTCAACTGCAAAGTTATTTTGACCTTGAAACTGACAGCAGAGAGCTGTTAAAATTATAGGTTACCCATTCCTAAAAATACTGAGACGTTTCTTAATTCCAAGGGCATCTGCTGTTCAGTGGATTTCATATCTATGCCCAATTTGGAGGATTTAAAATTCCGAAGTTAAACTTCCAGAAAGCAGAGCAAATTTTCTCGGAATTAGCACACCAATTCGACATGCAAAATACTGATTTAAAAAACAATTTACACAGTTTTTTTAATCACTCTTAAATGTTTGTATGAATGTTTTAGATTAATTAAATGTAGCTACTTTTTTATTGTGCCTATACTACAAAGAGATAGCGACTAAAATCACAATTTGCATGAACATTGTAGGCAATGTTATAAAGACTACTTGTTCACCAATACCACACTTAGGGGCATATTAGCAAGGACAAGCGATACTTATTGCTCAACGCGCTTAGTGCGTTTTTCAATATCGCCGTCTATCGCTGGAATACATCACCGTGTTAGTGGTGTATTAGCAACGATTAGCCCACAGGCGATGTAAAATCCTGCGATAGAAGGTGATATCCGGCAATAACGGTGGAAATGCAACGCTAATTGTACATCGCTACTGAACAGCTTGCTAATAGGTAAGTGTGCACTTAACCATTCAATCCACCAGCCCATGCAAATGATGGTTAAGTCAAGCATAAAGCAGGTGTTTAAATCCTGTGATAACCCCGCTTAGCGCAACTTTTTTTATCTCGTAGCGGGTCCGGGGTCGAATTGTAAATAGTGAGTAGTTGTGTCTGCGACTGTTTCCATGTAGGTTTAGGGAGGTATGCTCACTTTGCATGTCATTAGCGATATATATCGCTGACATGCAAAGTGGAGAAAAAACAGCTGCTAACTCAAGGATACACGCGTTAGCGTGTCCTTGATCATAGAGCGATAATAAAATTGTCACTTTCCGTCTGAAAACGGCCGCTAAAGCGGCGAAATTGGACTTGATAATATGCCCCCATGTTCTTCATTCTAAATTGAGCAGATGCTGAATTCTCCAGCAGCATTTGCACGTTGACAGAGATTGACTTCAACTGATGAGCCCGGAGAGCAATTCCAAATCTTTCAAGATGTTGTTATTTGGTGACATTGTTTTACTTTCTGTTCAGAAACGACAGCAGTGGGCCTTTGGCAAGGGGTGTCAAGAAATTTTGATGAGACCTCACCGTATTCCATTTACTTTCACAGTATGGATCCAGTATGAAAAGTAACTACGAGCAGACTGGCAATTTCCACTATGTCTCAATACGTTTCCAAAAGTTACTTTTCCCAATAGGGGAGAATCAGCTTGAAGATTATTAATAGGATTTTTTTTAAATCACCCACTTCTTATTTGCAGCATAGGCTTGCTAACATCCCACGCACACCACCAGTGATGGAAAGTGCACTGCAGCTCTACCTGCCAAAAGGCAAGGACATATAAAAAGGAAGAAGGATGCGACATACGTTGATCTGTCTTGTGTGTGAGGGACATAATGTGCAGTATGAGTGGAATCAGGACTAGAAATTCAATGTATCAAAACTTAGCAGTTGCTGGTCAGCTCTGTGTCATTGTTTGGCATGGTGTATGGGCACATTAATACAATGTGTTGCTCGAGGTCAGAACCCACATGACAGGGAAAAGGACTTAAGAATGTTCTAAATGTGATTGGAGGCGGAAGGTGTAGGTGTAGATGCGGCCTGTCATTTCATGATTTAATATTTCCTGTAAAACGTCCCTCTGTACAAAGGATAGTAAATTTGGATTACAGGATGGTGCAATTGTTTTCCTGGAGCTACACCAAGGGAGATCATGGGTTAAGTGGACTAGTGTATCCATTTCAAGAGCCCTTGTTTGACCCCATGGTAAGAGGTTCAAGTCCCCGCAGGCCCACTCGGCTTTCCATGCTTCCGAGGCTGATAAAATGAGTACCACCCCAAGGGGGGAATGTGTATTACACACATCCCCCTGTTGTAGGATAGATGGGACAAAAGGATCAGTTATGTGAGAGAAATCCTAATTCTTTTCAACTTCGTTGGATTAATTTTAGAGTGATTAATTTGTGGGAGATCAATGCTGTGGTGCATCATTTAGATCAGAGTTTGGGTTAAGCTGTTTAAGGTTAATCACTGTCTTCTCTACTCTTAAGCTTTGACCACCATCCCAGGTCCCCACCATCCCATGTCCTTTTTGATCGTTTCAGATCTTGGGCGTCCCTATTTAGTGCTTGTTGGCCCACCTCATAGAACTAGCAGCATGGAACACGCCTTCTGTACTTGGTGATGTTTATTACTTCTAAAATATCAGAATTACAGAAAAGGATATTAAGGCCAGCTGTAAAATGCCCTGTCTTGATGTTGCATATAATAAATGCACAGTTAGTAATATATGCATTACAACTACAGTAAACTGCAATACCACCAGTTTTACCTATTATAGAAGTGGTACTGAAGACTATCCGAGGTCTGATCAGTTCTGTGCTGGTCTCAAAGAGGTCCAAGTCATTGCCATCTTGCTACTACTTGACGTCTAATGTAGTTAAGGCCACTACAAGCTCAGTTAAGACAGAGGATGTTTTATTACAATAAAATACATGAGATTCTGTAATCCCTGCATATTCCTCAGTCTCTAGTTTCTTTCTAAACAGTGACTTGTGATGCACCCAGTTGCTGAGGTTATAGAAAATAAACCTAACGTGACTATTATAAGTTATTACAGTCAGTTCTGAAATCAAAATGCTTGCTGCCTGAGCCAGCAGCTGAAGTGAAAGGCAGGTCAGGTCATGGGGTATGATTGAAGCTGCTGTTTAGCAAAAAAAAACTGAACATTGCTTTTCTTTTTTCTGCTATACTTCTGTAGCTTACTATGACAAAGCAGTGAGAACATGTTTATTTTTGGCACTCCTTAGATAGAGGAGCATTTTTTAATCTTTCTGCATGTTTCTAAACATTTATTTATTGATTTATTTATTTATAAAGTGCAACATTCATCTGTAAGGATATCACAGCACTAAGAAGAGCACATCCTACATGAGTGGGCTCCAAGAAAGGGTTCATGGGTGATGAGTCAGTATTGGTTTCAAACTGACTGGTATTTTTTTGATGTGTTTAATTTTGCACTTGAGGTTTTATTTTTGTTCTTCATGTTTGCAAAGAAGCTCACTCTCTCTTATGAAAAAGCTACACACCAACATTTTAAGTGGTTTGAGGAAAAGGTGATGGTGTGACCATGTACTACCTGGGGTATACAGTAAGGATATTGCAAGTCATTCATAGATCCATAACCTTATAAAGGAACTCTATATGGTTATGGAAATCCTCAGTGACTTGCAATATCCTTATAATGTACGAATTGGGGTACTTTTTACCCTATATCTTGTCAGTGACATGCAATTTACATGTAATTGATCACTGTCTATATTTTATAAACTGCAGTACCACTTTACACGTAGCAGTCCATCATTTAAACAATTTATTGTCGATAAGTTAAAATCATTGCAGTACAGAAAATAATGTTTTGTAGAACCTAAAATTACAAGCATTAAAGCAGCAGCAATTCTTCATGTTGAGGTTAGACAGGACACAGCTGTAATGTTACAGCAGCAAAACCAGGTTATGAATTAAAGTACGACAATCCCGTCAACAATTCAGATGTTGGCTTCATTATTTTTGTGATTGCCAAAACTTTTGTGACTATGCTCAAGCTCGGTATGTTATCATTGTTCAAATAAGGACATTCACTTATATGAATCCCACCTCAGTGATGAGGGTTCGTTTGCTAATATTTCCTTACTGATTTCAGTATGTTGTAAATGCATAAAATGTGAAAGAAAGTTTAATTGAAAGCAGAGGAGACTTAAGCATATTTGCTGAAGGTTGTAGGCTCAGTGACTGTATTCAGAGCTCAATGAGCTGCTATAACCCAGCCACGAGAGCCAAATGGCTCCATTCTAGGTGAGACCACATACAGCATTGCACTGATTCAATCATAATTACCCGAGCTGCTGGGTTATAGTATGATCCTTCCAGTAGACGCATCTTACCAAAAGTACTTTTACCCCTCATATTTCTACTGCCTGTGAAAAATACATAAGTTGGTTACTGTCACCAATAATGGCATAATGCCTACTGTGATATAAAAATTAGAAGACATCCTAGATTACAGCCTTGTGGAGATGCTATCGCAGCAGAGTTTGTTATGTACCTCTGGTGGTATTTCTTACATATTATGGTCCAAAATTTGAATTAATTTTATTTTTCATTTACATGCTTATACATTCTTCCTTGGTTTTTATAACCCATGACTGCTTTGCCTTACCCCCACCACACCACATCCCTACCCATTACTGAGCTCTTTTTTGGCTATTTGGGGTAGTTTGCACTTAGCAGGGGCTTAACACAGCCCCCTGCAGTCCCCGCGGTAGAGGGGGGCCACCCACGCTCCAGGGGCCCCCTCACTCAATCTCAGCCGTGGAGACAACAAGTAAGCCTCAAGTCTGTGGGAGCACGTGCACCATTTAATTCATGATTGAAGTTCAATCATGAATTAAATGGTGGTGTGCATGGTTGCCCCCCTCTCTTCCTATTATTCCCTCTCTTTCTGTCTGGCTCCTCACTTACTGAAAACCGTGACTGCTTTGCCTTACCCCCACCACCCCACAACCCTACCCATTACTGAGCTCTTTTTTGGCTATTTGGGGTAGTTTGCACTTAGCAGGGGCGTAACACAGGCTCCCGCAGTCCCCGCGGTAGAGGGGGGCCACCCGTGCTCCAGGGGCCCCCTCACTCAGTCTCAGCCGTGGAGACAACAAGTAAGCCTCAAGTCTGTGCGAGCACGTGCACCATTTAATTCATGATGGAAGTTCAATCATGAATTAAATGGTGGTGTGCATGGTTGCCCCCCTCTCTTCCTATTATTCCCTCTCTTTCTGTCTGGCTCCTCACTTACTGAAAACCGTGACTTGAAGAAACGTTCACAACCTCTCTTGCCGTATTTCATTTAGTTGCTTCCCTGTGAAATGGATCCAAAAAAGAAAAACACTCTTGCGGGAAATGCCCTTTTTCTGACATTTTCCTGTGTTCCAAAGTGCAGCCTTGGGATGGAGAGAAATAAAAGGTTTTATATATGAAAAATAAATTCATAACTAAATAAAGCAAGACAGAGTAGTTGCAAAGTGGCCAGTGGTTTTATTCATATCCAAACACATCAGCCTCACTTTACAGACTTTGCAGTGAAGTGCTACTTTTGTTTTCTCGTCTTTCTTTGAAGAGAATTGTTGTCCCCAGGCGGGGAAGTGCACCATTCCTGGATGTATTGCAATACCTGGTTGATGGGTGGATTGGAAAAAAAAAAATTGTACAATGGCTCTGTGATTATGGATGTGGTCTTTTTAAACCATACTGCTTACGTTTTGTAAGGATATGAGCGATGGGCATTGAAACAGTTCCCTTCAGGTTCCCTTCAGGGCCCTGTAGTCATAAAACCACTCTCTGATTTTTGAATAGTGAGTGAGATATTGTTAAGGTAACCATGTTGTTTCTGCTTACATTTCACATGCTGTACTTAATCTTGCATTCCCTGTGAGTGCTTGCTATTACTTTTTTTTAGGCAGCATATTACTCTTATCAAGTGCATAATTTGAATTGAGCCACATCCAAGTGTTTATAGCGGGCAAAATTAGGTTGGATCTGAAGGCAGTGCGAGTTTCTCTCAGTGGGGCAATATGGTGTTAAGTGGGGGAGAGGATGTGGCGCTATGGCCAGAGCTGTCGAATTTGGAACTGGGGAACCGGGTTCAGCCTTCATGACCAGTCCACCAGACCACACCACTGAGGGAGAATATTGCCATGCTAGACCTTAGAAGGCCCCACTAGACCTTAGAAGGCCTGATGTCTTAGCACAAGCAGGTGTACCCTTGTGATGTCAATTGTGGGTTAACCTTGAAGGCCTGTCCACCACAATCCATACTGAAGTTTATCTCCAGTCTTGCGGGCAGGCCTACGTAGCAGCACACCCTAGAGCAGCAGTGATCCAGTCACTGTGACTCTGTCACTGAGGTCACATGAACCTTGAGCAGGTTAGGGCAGTGCGAACGGTATGACTGCACTGGGTACCTGTTTCGGGTGGGTGCATAGTGTTTGCAAGTATATTATGGTTTAAAAAAAACGTGCTACCTCCTTCCTCGCCTCCAGCAATGATAACTTCAGTGAATAATGTTCTTCCTAGAGAGAGATCAGAGTTTTGTCTTGTGGAAGAGATGACTCCTGGAAAGGTAGCACAGAGGGTTAATGTGCCTGCTGTAAAGAACATGTACCATGCAGATCACAAAGTGCACATATTGTTAACTAGGTTAGGAGGTTACTATTTTTTTTCAGAGAGATCCTTTTGTTACTTGCAGTTTATAAGTTAAAATCCTAACATAGAACAGTGAGCTATTAAACTATACTGCCTACTAGTATGGTTTTGCTGTGGCTTCTACACCTTGTAGTCCTTTATCCTATGTAACATTTCCTATAAAGTGATTTACACACATATAAATGATTTTCTCTGTGTAGTGTGTATGATGTAAAGTGCTCTGACAACGTATACTGGTCTGAGTGGTGCTGTAAATCAAATTAAATGCATCTGAGAAAGAGTGTGGTAATGGAGATTTGAGGGTGACTGTGTGACTGTTGAAGGGTGGTAGTGAGGGAGTCGGAGGCGTAGGTGATCATTGGGGGCACCAACAAACATTGTTGCAGAGAGCGCAACCAGCACTAAAGCTAGCCCTACCATCGAGGCCAGTCCGCCTCACCCATTGGTACCTCCATTGGCCTTGTTTCAGCAGTATTAGCTGCAACTCACCAAGGATTGGCAATGCAGGATATGCACGCACATCAAACTAAGTTTGCAAACTTCACAGTCTCTCTGCTTCATGCATAAGTACTTTTAACATGTGCTACCTGCTCTGGATACACTTGAATTATGCAGCAATGGCGGAGAAAATGATGCCGCAGTGTTGACTAAATTATGCAACAAAAAAGGCTGCAGCGTAATGCAATATATTTTCTTATACTTTATTATTTAGACATTTTTACACATATTAAGTCTCTGCAAAGATTCTACCTCTTTAGTATCAGTACAACATACAAATGCAGCAGTGAGAAAGGTGATCAGTCAACCTTTGCAAAGGGCCGTCCACTTTTCAGCAACTCAAGTCACTTTTTATCCGTTTGATCTACAAAAATGATTAGTTAAAACTGTAAGACTATCCAGTGGATGATGTATTATGTGGCAAATATGGCAGAGCCATAATTATATAGAAAACCTTTGCAAACTAGGATATTTTGCAATGCATGTTTAAACTGCTCTTGTAGAAGAAGGGAGGAGAAGGGCTAATGGGAAAAACTGCATGGCTTGGAGACAAATGGCTTGTGATTCCACTTTTAAACGTATTTGGGACACTGTGTGATTGGAAATATATCCCACTTTGTGAATGTATTTAAATGCCAATATCTCCTATTAAACCTTAAATAATCAAGTGTATCCATTGGTTGAATTAAATAACACAATAAGATGTAACTGGTCGGTGAAATGCCAAATACTAAAAATTGGGATGTTTTGCACATTCTGGACACACCTCTGACTCCGCCCACTGATCCAATCCTTGGGTTATCCCCACCCTTGGAGTCTCCGCCCACAGTTCCCCTACTTTTTTCCCCCACTTCAACCACTGCCAATATCACGACACTCGACACGATGTAGCCCAAATATGATGTTTCTGACAATATATAATAAGAAAACAGCTTAAGGACCATGAGGTACTCACTGACAAAGGAAACATAAACAAGAACAACAGAATGCAGGTTCTACCAAAAATTTTATTTGGCTACGATTCAAGGCACAAAACACCACCATCCTCCGAAAGCAGGTACATATTATCATCAATATGATGACATCTGGCATAAAGTGTCATCAATTTCATGTTGCATAAACTACTGAAAAATGGGTTTAGCAGCCACAGAATACCACTATAATATTACGGAGATTCACAAAGTGCTATATTGGCATTAATATATGCCTTGCAGAACCAGCTAATCATCTGAGGAACCCGTTTGACAAAGATGGAAAAAGAGCGCCCACTTCTCGTTTTTAGTGGGTGTTTGAAAGTTGCTCCCCTCCCCTCGTGCATTCATACAGGATATGTCATGTATCTCATCTGTGTAGCGCTCTATGCCATTCTATAAGCGTTTCCTTGCGATTGGACGAAGATAGGAAAAAGAACAAGGGGAGAATGCAGGTAAAGTATAAAAATATAAACTACTCAAACAAGATTTCGCAATTGTTCTAAAATTCAAGTGTTCCCAACCTACTCACTCCATGGGTGTGTGATAACCACACACGATGACATATGTTAGTGTTAAGTTTGATAGAATCACCTTTCAATGACCTGCAACTACATTAAGGAGACAGTCATATTGAAATCAGTACATATGCGCTGCTATTATATTATAGCGGAGTTTTCAATAGATACTGCAGCGAATCATTCTTTGAGACTAGTTATTGGATAACAGTTTTATATCCACTTCTCACATGAGAAAAATATTTACAGAGCCTTTGTGAACACGCGGAGCCCCACAGGATCTGCCGTCAGGCCCCTGCCAGAACAGTCCACCACGCTATCCCCATCGCAGTGGCAGGGCTGAGGGCAGAGCGAGAGTGAGGAGCCACCGGGCCCAGCCGGGCTGGCCACTGCCACCAGGGCCCAGGTGGACAGCCACTGCAGCAGCCAGCGACGTGACTCCGGCATGTGAGCAGTGGGAAAATGCAGTCCGAGTATCCCAGCGAGCAGCACAGGGTCACGGAGTGTGTTTTTCCCCTCTGATGGAACAGAGCTCTGCCTGCAAGAGTAGGGCAGTATCCCGTGGGTTGTCCTTTCCCTCCAGACGGGTACACAGTCTAAATATCGAGTTTGAAATATCGACCTACAAAAATATCGTGTTGGAAATATCGAAGGTACATAATATCCAGGTCCCTAAGGTAAGTAATATCATTTTTTTATATCGATGTTTGTCTTATTGTTATGTATTTTATTATGTATGTGTAATATTTTTTTTGTTAAGTATTTTACTTGTTTTAAATTATATGTGTAATATTATTATATTTTAATAATGTAATTTTAAAGTACATTTTATGTTTTAGTACCGGAGCGGGTTAGGGGTTTATAGGGGAATAGGGTGGGAAGTAATTTAAATATACTAAATTAATTATTAATTTTTAGGAATTATAAATTAATTTTAACTAATGTTTGTGTTTATTTCTGTAGCGGGTTGTGGGTTTATAAGGGAATTGGGTGGGCAGTAATTTAATTATAATTAATTAATGATTTATTTTTATTTATTGGAATGGGTAAATATTTTATTTTTAATTAATTATTAATTGGCAATTAATTATTTTATTTGATAGTTATTGTTTTGAATTGGTAATTCATGTTTTTAATTGGTAAATAATTGTTTTAATTGGTAATTAATTTTTTTATTTGGTAATTATTGTTTTTAATTGCAAAGAATTGTTTTAATTGGTAATTACATTTTTATTTGGTAATTAATTTCGTTAATTGGCAATTAATGTTTTTAATTGGTAATTATTTTTTATTAATTGGAAATTATTTTTAATTAATTGGTAATCAATGTTTCATAAAAAGTACTATTTGGTATGAAAAATAATTTTATTGTTTAATATTTTTTAGTTGTGAATTAATTTTAAATAATTAAAAAAAATGTAATGAAAAATATTTTATTGTTCAATATTTATTATTTGGTGACTAATATTTATTAATTAATATTTATTGGTATTTATTGTTAATTTATTGTTAATTAATTAGTGGTAGAGCCCCAGGCTTAGACGGGGTGCCGGCGGACGTCTTTATTAATGATAAAGAGTGCTGGTGTAAGTATATCTATCTTCTTGCCAATGCAATTGCGCAGGGCGCAACTGTACCGATATCTTGGCAAGGAGCTGTCCTAATACCTGTTTTTAAAAAAGTAGACTGATCCCAACCGGGAAACTATAGGCCCATAAGACTAATTGACACCATCCAAAAGGTAGTTGGGCGGATGGTTGTCAATAGGCTTCTGGACTGGGCAGAGGAGAATAACGCCCTGTCCCCATTTCAAGCGGGGTTTCGTAAATCTACCAGCATAGTAGACCAGGTTTTCCGCTTTACCTTACTGCAGTGGAAGACTGTGTTGCTGGGCGAGGGCAACCTGTATGCAGCTTTTGTCAACTTGCGGGCTGCCTTCGACCTAGTCCCTTGGTCCAAGCTGTGGTTGGTACTGAAGAACTTGGGCCTACCAGAAGAATTATTGACAATGCTAATGAGGCTCCACGAAGCAAACTTTGCTAAGATCCAGTGGGGGGGGCAGGGAATGTGTGACCATTGTGCCTTTAATTAGGCCGGGTCACCCCTCCTGCTCCCGACGCCTCCTGACGCCTCCTGCTGCCACTGCCCCGAGCGACCCAGCCGCCGCTGAGCCGCCCGCCTGTGCCGTTTTTCCCGCCGTTTTTCCCGCCGCTGCCCCCTGCGGCCCCGCCCACCTTCACCCCATTGGCCGCCCCGCTCCCGCCACCCAGCTGACCCGCCCTCCCGGCTCCTGATTTATGACGCCCACAGAGCGACCGCGCAGCGGACGCGCGCAGCGGGAGCACCGAATGAGGTGTGCCAAAGGTAAGCCCGTCTGCGCCCGTCCGCGCCTGGCCCGCGCCCAGTGCCAGGACCCCTGGCCCCCACCAACGGAAGCCGACCCGACGAACCTACGACGCCACCGACCTCAACGCACTCAACACCGGCCGAACCCCGGGCTGCTACCGAGCCACACCGAGACGCACCCACGGACCCTTCAGCTGCCACTCCTGCAAGTTCACCTGCACCCGGGCCTGCACGGCACCAGCACCCACCAAACCGAGCACCAGCAGCACCCACCTGAAGTGCATCCTGCTCAACACCCGCTCCGTCCACAGACACGCCGTCGAGCTCTGGAACCTGATCGACACCACAACCCCAGACATCGCCTTCCTCACGGAAACCTGGATAAACGCCTCCTCAGCGCCCGACATCGCCATCGCCATCCCGGACGGCTACAAGATCATCCGGAGGGACCGCATCAACCAGACAGGAGGAGGCATCGCCATCATCCACAGGAACACCATCCGCATCACGACCAACACCGACGACACCCTCGCACCCGCCGAGCACCTGCACTTCCAGATCCACGTCAACCCCAAGACCACCCTCAGAGGCACCCTCATCTACAGACCCCCGGGACCACGCACACAATTCAGCGAAGACATCACTGACTTCATCAGCCCACACGCCCTCCCCTCCGCCGACTACATCCTCCTCGGGGACCTCAACTTCCACCTGGAGAACAACAACGACCGCAACACCACCACCCTGCTGGACAACCTCGCCAACCTCGGACTCAAGCAACTGGTAGACACCCCCACCCATTACGCCGGACACACGCTCAACCCGGTCTTCTCCTCCAGCAAGGACATCGCCTTCAGCCACGCCACGGGACTCCACTGGACGGACCACAGCTGCGTCCACTTCAGCTTCAGAAGGACCACGATCCACCACCACCAGCAACAGATTCCCCGCAGAAGCTGGAAAAAGATCACTGCAGACCAGCTCGCTACCTCCCTGAGCAAGAACCCTCCCACCAGCACAACGAACCCCAGCCAAGCGGCCACCAACCTCACGAAATGGATCAGCGACTGCGCAGACGACCTCGCCTCTCTGAAGACCCCGCCGAGCAGACCCGGCAGCAAGAAAGCCCCTTGGTTTAACGACGAACTCAAGAACTCCAAAAAGAACTGCAGAGCACTCGAGAAAACCTGGCGCAGAGACCCAACACCGGACAACATGACTGCCCTCAAGCTCGCCACCCGAAAACACCACCAACTGATCCACGCCACCAAGAAAACCGCATTCAAGGAACGACTGGACAACAACGCACACAACAGCACGGAACTCTTCAACATCGTGAAAGAGCTCTCCAACCCCAACGCCGGAAACAACGACACCACCCCTTCGCAAGACCTCTGCAACTCCCTCGCCTCCTACTTCCACAACAAGATCGCGGACATACACAACAGCTTCAGCACCCAACCGACGCACGCCATGACCGAACCACCGCCCCCCACCACCACCTTCCGAGCCTGGACCCCAATCAGCACCGAAGACACCATCCGCACGATGAACTCCATCCACTCTGGATCTCCGACAGACCCCTGCCCTCACCACGTCTTCAACAAGGCCGACGCCGTCATCGCGCCCCACCTGCGGGACATCATCAACACCTCCTTCGACATCGCCACCTTCCCGGAGAGCTGGAAGCACGCCGAACTCAGCGCTCTACTTAAGAAACCATCAGCCGACCCCACCGACCTCAAGAACTACCGCCCCATCTCGCTGCTCCCGTTCCCGGCAAAAGTCACCGAGAAGACCGTCAACAAGCAACTGGCCGCCTTCCTCGAGACGAACGGTTCCCTCGACCTCTCGCAGTCTGGCTTCCGGGCCAACCACAGCACCGAGACCGCCCTGATCACAGCTACCGATGACATCCGAGCCCTGCTCGACAACGGAGAAACAGCGGCCCTCATCCTCCTGGACCTCTCCGCAGCCTTCGACACTGTCTGCCACCGTACCCTAGTACAGCGCCTCAGCAACGTCGGAATCCAGGAGAAGGCACTGGAGTGGATCATCTCCTTCCTCGCCGGAAGGACACAGAGAGTCCGCCTCCCCCCGTTCAGATCGGAGGCCACCAAAGTCATCTGCGGCGTACCACAAGGATCGTCGCTCAGCCCCGCACTGTTCAACATCTACATGAGCCCCCTCGCAGCCATCGCATGCCAGCACAACCTCAACATCATCTCCTACGCCGATGACACCCAGCTGATCCTCTCCCTCACCAACGACCCCGCCACCGCCAGAGCCAACCTGCACGAAGGGATGACAGACGTAGCCAAATGGATGTCGAACAGCCGCCTGAAACTGAACTCGGACAAGACTGAAGTCCTCATCCTGGGATCCTCACCCTCCGCCTGGGATGACTCCTGGTGGCCCCCCGCCCTGGGCAGCGCACCCAAACCAACAGACCACGCACGCAACCTGGGCTTCATCCTGGACTCCTCCCTCTCCATGACCAGACAAGTCAACGCCGTCTCCTCGTCGTGCTTCAACATCCTGCGCATGCTACGTAAGATCTTTCGATGGATACCCACCGAGACCAGGAAGACGGTCACCCAGGCCCTCGTCACCAGCCGTCTGGACTACGGCAACTCCCTCTACGCCGGAACCACCGCCAAACTCCAGAAGAGACTCCAGCGGATCCAGAACACCCCAGCACGACTCATCCTGGACATCCCCCGCCGCAGCCACATCTCCAGACACCTGAGAGACCTGCACTGGCTCCCGGTCAACAAGAGAATCACCTTCCGGCTCCTCACCCATGCACACAAAGCCCTACACAACCAAGGCCCAGGATACCTCAACAGCCGCCTCAACTTCTACGCTCCCAAACACCAGCTTCGATCGACCAGCCACGCCCTCGCCGCCGTCCCCCACATCCGAAGAGCCACCACAGGAGGAAGGTCCTTCTCCTACCTGGCCGCCAAGACTTGGAACTCCCTTCCAACCCACCTCCGCCTGACCCAAGACCACCTCGCCTTCAGGAAGCAGCTCAAGACCTGGCTGTTCGAACAGTAGCGGACCTCCCCCCCCCAGCGCCTTGAGACCCTCCAGGTGAGTAGTGCGCTATACAAATGCTTTGATTGATTGATTGATTGATTGATTGACCGCAGACTTCCCGGTGGAGCGGGGTGTTCGACAAGGGTGTTCGATGGCTCCCATGCTCTTCACATTATACATAGGCTTTCCTGTTTTCAGTTTCTATTTTTGGTAAATTCTGGTGGGGTTTTTTCAGTGTTTTCAATATCTTAAAAAACAGTTGTTATCAGTGGTTACACATTTTCGCGCCACTAAAAGCAACAGAAAAGGTGTTTTTCTGGTGTTTATGGAACGTTTTGCTTTTATTATTGCTTGCTTATTGCACTGAAAGAACATGGTATATGGACAGTGTACTTATAGTGTATATGAGGTCCAAATAGATTTTTTTCAAATTAATCTTATTGTAGTGCACCATACAATACTTCTTCAGTGAGTCTTTGGGTCATATGCGCTCGCCCTTTCCTTTCTATGTAAACTTCTGTGAAAAGGCCCTCTCAGCATTCATAGCCCCTTAGGCTGAGAACCATCAGCTAAGGGACATAGTTGGAATGACTCTTTATTTGATGACACATAAAGCACAAAATGATAAATATTTGCGTTTTAGTTCCTGTGCATAAGAAAACAGTGCACCAGAATAGACTAAAAAGTCAATAGCATCCCTCATTTACTCTGAAGATTGTAAAGATGCATTCAGCATACCATCTAACAAGTGGCAAGGATCTCCTACAGGGAATCACTTCAGCTAGGGTATCAATTTTGACAGATCATCACACAACATTTTTATATACGTAGCTGAATCACTGCAAATACAAACAATATCACTGCAATCTTTGTTGAACTTGAAAGAACCTTTTTTGCAGAGCATTACAAGTGACAATGCGTTCCATGTTTTCAAAATGTCTGGTGTAATATTTTCACCACTATCACAGATGCTTGGTGATATATATACTTGTCACTAAACCTTGCATTGAATGTTTAAAGCCTGAGGTGTCGGCAATTCACCTACTATCAATACTGACCCACTAGAAACTATGGTCTGATGTGTTAAGGGTTTTTACCCATTCTCTGTGGGTAAATGTGATGACACATATTAGGAAAGATTTTTATGAAACCAGCCATTTTACCTATCAGTGAAAGAATCAAATGCAGCCAGAATATAAAATATGAGTATGATATTTCCTGATGCTCTATAGTTTATAAAATGGTTAAACTAGACCTAAAACATGAAACTTAACTCTGCATCTTTAGACCAAAGGCCACAAAACTGAAAAAAGTAAAAGGAAGAAGAAACAATATTTTAGTGGCATACCTAAAGAACAAAACTCAAGCAGAATAATGTTAGCCAGTCTTTCTTACTGCTAGCTTGTATAACAAAGTTACATTGTATTGACCCCTTCAGGAAGAAAAACATGACACTTTCACTCTCTTTTTCCTTTCTTTGAATGCATTTAGTTTGTGGTTGTCCAGGTGTTTTTTCAGTGTTTATATGTTTTCACCGGTGAGGGCTATTTTTCTTTCAGTGGGGTTTTATCAGTTATTATAGGTTTAAACCTAAAACCCCACAGCCTAATTATACATTACCGGTGTTGTCACTCGTATGTTGTCTGCAAATGTGGATGCTCCTTCACTAGCTGGCACCAAGATACCTATTTTAATGTTTGCAGATGACACTTTGATATTATCAAAGACTCCGAGTGGTCTACAGCGTGCTCTATCCATCTTTGACCATTTCTGTGGGGAGCACGGCTTAGAAGTTAATGTGGTCAAAACTAAACTCATGGTCTTTAATCCCCACCGAAGCTTTAGATCCAAATTAGTTATGAATGATCGCCCTCTGGAGGTAATTAACGCCTTTTCATATCTGGGGATTCATGTATCAAATGACCTTAGATGGTCCCAGCATATTTTCATTGGAGTATTAAGACACAGACAATTGGCTGGTGCTCTTGGTTCAGAGCACAGAAAATCTATGACCAAACCATTAAAACCAGCATTGCAGGTGTATGAAGCCAAGGCCCTCGGCTCTGCGCTTTACGGCGCTAAGCTGTGGGGCTTTGAGAAGCTTCAGTCACTCCAAATTTTGGAAAATAAGTTCTTCCGTGCAATTACCGGCCTCCCTAAAAGTACTCCACTGCTGCCACTTAGGTATGACGTGGGCAGGAAGGCTGTTGTAGATTTGGCCAGGCTTCGTCCAATCTTATACTGGCGGAGGTTCTGGACTACACCTGAGCTTTTTCATTATGCTGAGGGGTTCCTAGATATTTTCAAAGCGGACGTGTTCCACAAAATTGGTTGGCTGAAATCACTTAGTGTAACACTGGGTGAACTTGGTCTTCGGATGCTTTGGGAAAACCCAGTGGGAACTACTTTCCCAACCAAAAAAGTCCTAAAAGAAATCTACTGGGAGAAGGTGGCTGCTCGGTACTGGAGTAGTACTAGTGCAGCATCTATGGCTGGAGGATTCTTAGAAGCAAAGTTGATCCCCAGCCTTGAACCATACTGGGACGCCATAACCAGACCGAGGGACAGGAAGCTCCTTTTTCAACTTAGAGCAGGTGCCCTTCCCCTTAGATCTCTGACAGGCAGGTGGGGAGGCCCATTTATCAATAACTGTCCAGCTTGTGGAGCCCCCAAGGAAACAATTGGCCATTTTTTATTTGCCTGCACGACCTACGCAGACCCCAGACGCATCTGGTTAACACCAATGTGCAAGAACTTAGTTACCACTAGTAGTGTTGTAGCTCTAAGAATCATACGCACTAGCACTTTTCTGCCTCTAGTAATAGCTACAGCTAAATATCTTGGCTGGGCATGGACTATTAGACAGAGGTTTCTAGGCACTTGATTGTCTTTTTTATTGTATTACCAGTCAGTCTGCATTTGTTATACTTGCAATTTTTATCTGTACATTTTATTTGTAAATTTTTATCCTGTAATGATAGCTATGTTTTAAACTATTTCTCTGTAAATCAAGTCCTATTTTTAACTGAAATGCTTGCTAAAAACGATTTTATATCGGAGACTGTATGTGCTTTTATGAGTGAACCTCGAATAAAGCAATATTTGACTTGACTTGTTAATTAATTATTCAGTTGTAATTATGTTTTTAATAATTATTAATGAGTATTTATAAATGATGTAGACTTATTAAAAAATGTAATTATTTATTATTTTAAATAAAAAATTTTTATTAGTATGTTATATTTAAATTCTACGCTATCCAATGTTTTCCCTGCTGTTTCACTCTCTGGAGTTGGAATAGAAATGTTTACCAGTACGCTATCCAACGCTTTCCCTACTGTTGCCCCCTCTGGAGTTGGAATAGTAATTCTAACCCCTACGCTATCCAATGCTTTCCCTACTGTAGCACCCTTTGGAGTTGGAATAGCAGTTTTTACCCCCACGCTATCCAACGTTTTCCCTACTGTTGCACCCTCTGGAGTTGGAATAGTAATTTTTACCCCTACGCTATCCAACGCTTTCCCTACTGTTGCCCTCTCTGGAATTGGAATATTAATTTTTACCCCTTTGCTATCCAACGCTTTCCCTACTGTAGCACCCTCTGGAGTTGAAATAGTAATTTTTACCCCTACGCTATCCAACACTTTCCATACTGTTGCCCCCTATGGAGTTGGAATACAAATTTTTACCTCTACGCTATCCAACGCTTTCCCTGTTTGCCCCCTCAGGAGTTGGAATAGTAATTTGTACCCCTACGCTATCCAACGCTTTCCCTACTGTTGCCCCCTCTGGAGTTGGAATAGTAATTTCTACCCCTACACTATCCAACGCTTTCCCCACTGTAGCACCCTCTGGAGTTGGAATATCAATTTTCACCCCTACGCTATCCAACGCTTTCCCTACTGTAGCACCCTCTGGAGTTGGAATAGTAATTTTTACCCCTACGCTGTCCAACACTTTCCCTACTGTTGCCCCCTCTGGAGTTGGAATAGACATTTTTTATCCCTACGCTATCCAACGCTTTCTCCACTGTTGCATTTTCTGAAGTTGGAATAGTAATTTTAAGTGTTACGCTATCTAATGTTATCATTACTGTAGTTTCTTTGGGACTTTGAATAGTAGTTTTATTTATTTAGCTATTGTATATTTTTAATTAATGTTATATTATTGTATATGTATTATTTATTAATGTTAAACATTATTACATATGTTTAACTATGTTTATTTGGTTTATAAGTATTATTTACTTTGTTTTACACTTTTTTATTAGTATGTTATATTTAAATTCTACGCTATCCAATGTTTTCCCTGCGGTTTCACTCTCTGGAGTTGGAATACTAATGTTTACCTCTACGCTATCCAACGCTTTCCCTATTTGCCCCCTCAGGAGTAGGAATAGTAATTTTTACCCCTACGCTATCCAACGCTTTCCCTACTGTTGCCCCCTCTGGAGTTGGAATAGTAATTTTTACCCCTACGCTATCCAACGCTTTCCCTACAGTAGCACCCTCTCAAGTTGGAATATTAATTTTCACCCCTACGCTATCCAACACTTTCCCTACTGTAGCACCATCTGGAGTTGGAATAGTAATTTTTACCCCTATGCTATCCAACGCTTCCCCTACTGTTACCCCCTCTAGAGTTGGAATAGTAGTTTTTACCTCTACGCTATCCAACGCTTTCCCTACTTGCCCCCTCTGGAGTTGCAATAGTAAATTTTACCCCTACACTATCCAATGCTTTCCCTACTATTGCCCCTTCTGGAGTTGGAATAGTAATTTTTACCCCTACGCTGTCCAACACTTTCCTTACTGTTGCCCCCTCTGGAGTTGGAATAGACATTTTTATCCCTACGCTATCCAACGCTTTCTCCACTGTTGCATTTTCTGAAGTTGGAATAGTAATTTTAGGTGTTACGCTATCTAATGTTATCATTACTGTAGTTTTTTGGGGACTTTGAATAGTAGTTTTATTTATTTAGCTATTTATTATTTGTATTATTATTTTTGATAATGTAGTATATTATTAATTTTAAAAATATTGAAAGTATATCAATATTTTTAATTTATTAAATGTGTTTAATATAATTATTTACTTTTTATTTATGTTATTGTTTTATGTGTGTAGATGTATTTGTAATTTATAAAACTTTTTAATGATTTATAAGTATTAAAATAATTATTAAAACGTATTATTAGGTATGTATATATTATATTTTTTATGTATATGTTTAATTAATGTTATATTATTGTATATGTATTATTTATTAATTTTAAACATTATTAAATATGTTTAACTATGTTTATTTAGTTTATAAGTATTATTTACTTTATTTTACACTTTTTTTGATTAAAAAAAAATGATATTTTTAACTACGATATTTTTAACTTCGATATTTTTGTTTCGATATTTTTGTATTTACCATGTTGTAGATAGGCTGTCGATATTCTTGCTTTTGATATTCCAACGTCGATTTTTGTGTAGGTCGATATTTTTACCGTCGATATTGTGTCAGTGATCCCTCCTGATGCAATACAGTTCACCAGTGGGGCCCTAGACCTGTGCGGCGCTTTGTACTCAGCTCCGGCACAGTACTAGGATTGTGTGTCTGGTACACACCTTTATCTACAATTCAGTACAGTCTGGGACTGTTGATTCTGTCCACCAATAGTTCTGTAAACCCAGCACTGGGACAGCGCTCTGGGTTTGTTCAAAGCGGTGTTCCAACAGTAATCTGCTGATGCACCTTTCCTCTGCAGATACACCAGTACCAGGGCACTGGAACTCTTTTTGACTCTAGAAAGTAAAGCGGGGTGGTACTTCTTGCACCCTCCTCCCTTCACACACAGAACAGTACCAGCATACTTGTGTACACCTTACTCCACAAAACCAAAGCAGTCCCCACGTGAGGTACAGTCCTTCCCTGATTTTTTTCTTGTAAAGTCCCTTCCCTCGGGGATGAGGCTGGTCACACCTGCGAGATACTCTTCATAGGCACAGATTACTTCCTCGCCATAGAGGTGGGAGCAGTGGTTCTTGTACAATCCTTTCAAACAAGGGGGTTCACAGTCCATTCACCTCAGAATCAACACAGGAATGTGGTTTCTTCTACTCGTCTGAATACACATGCACAAGAACATAGTACCTTCAGTAAATACGCCCCATTGAATTCAACACAGCACTGGGAGACAGTGATAACTGTCTGCAGTCCGTGTGGCCCACGGACACTTAAGATAGCAGGCTGCAGCAGCACAAAGTTGTAAGATTCTGAGGCACACAGGTAAGCTAAATACCGTGCCGCTGATAATGTTCCTGATGACAGGGCCTAGTTTTCTTCTCTACTCGCAGTTTTGAATCACCAGCATGACAAGTAGCACTGATGTTAATTTTTCCTTGTGTGCCCAGATGTTTTCAGGAAACAGTTAAAATGTCAATATAACACAAGTAAATAACGTTCCTTCAGGAAGGAGATCAGCGTTTTGTCCAGTGGTGGGTCTCACTGATCATGAAGTAGTGCAGAGGGTTAATGTGCCTGCTGCAAAGAACGTGTACCATGCAGTTCACTAAACTGCATTTCATGAGGCTATCTCAGTGAGTTGCTGCATTTTGTCACAGAGCTCCTTTGGATACTTGCAGTTCATAATGTATGTATGAGATAGAACTCTGAAATGAAGCATGTCATAAAGATAGAACTCTGAAATGAATCATGCACTATATTCCTTCTCACACACCTCCTGCTGAGGCGGAAGTGTGCATGTTAACACTGCAGATATGAACTAATTCAGACTTCCTCTGTGGCAAGAAGTCTGAAGATGCCGGGTGTGAGAGGCATTAAAGGGTGATTCCAGACTCTGGAGGTGCTTCGCTGCGTTATACAACATGTCATTTTACAACTGTTGCCAGATATCCTGGAAGTGATTCCTGGAGGCTGTAAATATATTTAGTACTGCAGATTTCCTGGGACCACCCATCAACATTTATACTTGTAGCATTTCTAAACTCTTCTCAGATCTTTTTCCATACTAGAAACAATCACAGATTTACCCCAGCCAAGGGCTGCTGTATCTCTCCATCCAAGACTGGAGGAGGAAGCGTTGAGCACCAAACTTCGTGGGTGTGCAGGGTTAGGGGTTTCTCCACATGACAACGTTTTCCTCCACAGCCCAAAAAACAAATTTACATTTTCAAGGAGGCTCCATCTCAGCCATGCATACTTCGCCACTGTGGGGAACTCCACAGGAGGAATAGGAGCCTTTACCAAAGGTCACATGACATTACCATAAATCCACTTTCATCATAGCTGTGCCTTGTGCAATCATTGCCTACACGTGTACGACATTTTTGTGAGTGACAAAAGCCCCAACAACACTGAATGATTGCTGCCTTCAGGATTTACTATGATCTTATGTTATTCCTTATAAATCATGAGCCTTCATGATTCACAAACACGGACTACCCATCAATTGCGCAAAAGTAAAAACTATAAATTTTCTTTAGAGAAACAGATTAAACAGGCTTTGAAATTGTGCAGCTCTTCACCAGACACCACCACATAATTTAAAAGGATCCCCAGAGTTGAACAGACAATTGTTTTCATTATTCCTTCTCCTTTCCCATCTTCTCTTAATGACTTATAGCCCTCTGCTTCCGAGGCGGCAGGGACGTGATGGTGCTCATGAGTTCACTCTTTGCGGTCTGCCAGTCTGCTGTCTCAAGATACTTTGGCCTTTACTTACATCTGACCGGCCAATGCACTGACTTTATAGTTACTGGCGGAGATCGCTGACCCTGACCCTTGGATTTAAACAAGCTGTGTCCGGCTTCTCCCTCAAGCATACCACCTGGCCTATCAGCGCCTTGTGTGGTGAAAAACATAGCTGCATCTATGCAGTATGTTGACTGGCCCCTTATATTGAGCCAATGGACAGCAGCTTCCCTTTTCATTGCCGCATCCACCGCCCGTGCATTACAGTCCTGAAGGGTTGCTGTGGAGGTCAGTGTGTGGGCTGGTTCATTTTGGCAGTATGTAGGCCAAATAGGCCTTTTGTTCTGAGTTTCAATGATGATTTCCCCGATCTTACAGCAAAGCATGAAGCAAGTTCAAATGCAATGCGTGATTACTGAAAAGTGAAAACCCCTATAACGTGAATGATGGGGTAGAAGGCAGCTATCTTATTTTCTTGCCTCGCCCACTGCCGATAATGTCTGTCCCCAAAGTTGATGTGTGACAGGTCACAGTGTGGGATGATTTGTTTAGGCTGTATGTGGGCATGTAGGGTCTTGTGCATTGTGTTCTCCTGCTTATTTCTCAGCTATATAAACCTTGCCAGAGCAAGCTTAAATGCAGAGTCAACATCTCTCATGCCTAAGTTATAAAACATATATAGAGCATATGGGTGGCAGCTTCCTTTTTCATTGCCGACCTGCAACCTGTACATACAGTTCTGTGGGGTAGCTTTGCAGGTCAGTGTGTCAAGTGACTTATTTCAGTCTGTATGGTATAGTGCTCTGGGTTTTACTGGTGATTTTTGGATAATACCACAAACCTTGCCTGAAGTATCCTCATATAAACACAGTCGCACATTCCTTGCTAAACACCTACATCATGTAAAGTGGCAGCCTTCAGCTAAGAGATTTCTTTTGCCTTGCCTCTCCAACTGCTAATGTATGTGACACCTCAGAGAGTAAACTGATTTTTAGGCTGTTTGTCGGCCTGTTGAATCTGGTATGATGGGTTTTACTGTTGATATCCATTATATTACCACAAACTTTGCACTGCAGCAAGCATAAATTCATGCAGTCTACCATACCTTGAAATCACATATATAGCATGTCTTGATAAGATAAAAATTACCCCTATTTGGAAATGGGCCGCCCTTTTAGCTGTCTGATTTGCTAATGATGGCCACTTTTATTTTGATGTCATGAATTTGGTAGAACGCAGGGAATATGTTCCATTTAACATCTCCAAAAGTGAACGCCTGGCTATCACGTCACTGAGAGAAAACACCGAGATCGTGATAAAACCCGCAGATAAGGGCGGGGCCATAGTAGTCCAAAATACCTCTGACTACAGATCTGAAATAATGTCCCAGCTAGGGGTCTCTGAAAATTACAAAATTCTTACCAGTGACCCCAGCCAAGAGGTGGCATCACTGATTAAAACAGCTGTTGATATAGGACTACATGAGGGCTTTCTCAGCAAACATGAATATAACTTCCTCATCAATAAGCAACCCCGCATGCTCACCATTTATACCCTCCCTAAGATTCACAAACGGATGCAGGACCCCTCTGGATGACCCATCATACCAGGATGCGGTTCGTTACTCGAACCACTCTGTAAATTTATCGACCATTTCCTCAAACCTATTGCCACTAACACCGCCACATACATCAGGGATACAATGCAAGCCATAAATCTGGTTGACAACCTTCCATTCGATAGCGATAATGAACTCTTGGTCACCATGGACATTTCTTCGCTATATACAAGCATCCCCCAAGGGGCAGCCCTTGAGGTTATAAGACTTGCATTAGAAAAATTACCCAAACCCACCAGGATCCCCAATGATTTTTTAATCTTATTACTGGATATTGCCATGAGTAAAAACTTCTTTATGTTTCAGGAGAAGTATTACTTTCATACTAAAGGCATGGCAATGGGGGCCAGCTTTGCCCCCAATCTGGCCATTATATTCATGGACGCATACGAACATGAGTATGTTTTGAATATGGCTAACCCGCACAGGAATAACATCGTCCTGTGGCGGAGGTGTATTGATGACGTACTGATGGTCTGGAGAGGGACTGAAACTGAACTCCAATCTTTCCACGGTTGGCTTAACAACCAATCGTCAGACATACAATTCTCCTTAGACCACAGTAATATTAAAATCCATTTTTTAGACTTCACAATTAAAGCGGAAGATGGCAGGCTCCATACTACACTCTATCGCAAAGCCAGTGAGCGCAACACACTACTTAGATACTCCCGCGCAACCTGAGAGACAATCTGCCCTATGGGCAATTTCTTGGAGTGAGGTGCAATTGCTCCAAAAAAGACGATTATTTTAAGGAATCGACTGACCTATTGAAAAGACTTCGTGATAGGGGCTATCCCACCATGCTACTGAAAAAGGCCCAAAAAAGAGCATGGCATAGCCACAGGGAGTTTCTTCTTACGCCAAAAGACCATTCCACCACCCCCGCTAATAGAATGACTTGCGTGACGACCTTTTGTACTAAAAGTGACCAAATTAAGAAAACAATTAACAAACACTGGCACATGGTTGCAGGGGACTTGAACATGAATGAACCACCTATGCATGCGTTTCGCAAAGGCAAAAGCCTTAGAAACTCATTAGTTAGATCCTTACTACCATCTAGGGGAGGCAATACCCAGACCAACTTATGGAACATGCCACCCATTTTGGGACATTTTAACAGTGGTAGCTGCAAAGCGTGCCCACTTACCAGAGAGATCAAATCATTTACCCATAATGACTACACTTATACTCACAAGGAACACACCAATTGCAACTCAGTGGGTGTTATATACGCCATCCAGTGCCCATGTGATTTCCTGTACATAGGCCAGACAACCCAAAAGGTCAAGTGTCGGATTTTGCAACACTGCAGTAAAATAGGGTACGCAACACTGGGGGCACCACTAGTTGAGCATTTTACTCAATTTGGTCACACTGTTGAGAGCCTGCATTGGTGGGTTGTGGAAAAAGTACATGTCAACCTACGGGGTGGCTGCATGAACCACAATCTCAACTACAGAGAGTGCAAATGGATCCATACTTTTAATACTATATCTAAAGGTCTGAATGAATATGAAGTAATTGTGCGCCAAGCGGCAACATTACTACTTCATTGAACCATGCACTCCTTTTTTCCTAGCACACGGCCCCATGTGGACCTTAGCAGTGCTCGATCTTGCATATGCCACCTAGCATTGACAGAGATACCTGGGTGGGGCTCCACCGGGTAATTAAGATGTATCTCACAGCATGCTTTGCTACAGCACATATGTACCACCATGCTGAATTTCCTTGTTAAATTTCCAGTTGTAAATATATCATGTTCTTACAAATGGGATCATTATGTTTTGAGCATGAATTGTATATATGTCTGCACATGTAAAAGACTTGTAAAATATTGTATATAATTGTATATAGGATGTTTCACTATTCTCTGTCGCACTACACACATTATTGTTCTTAGCAGCGGCAATACAAATCACTATTTTTGTTGCCCGGGGAACGCCCCCACACTGTGCATCAGTTGCTCTAAGCTGGATCCACTCGCGGTGTCTGCCGGAGCATCCTTACGGCAGGGCCGGATTGCCAAGCCCCTTTTGACAGCGTGCACGTTACTCACGCGACAGGACGTGCTTCAATAAAAAGCGGCAACTGCAAACACAACAATGATGGACAGAATGTGGATCAATGTCACACATTCACCCCAGTCCAAAGATCTGGGCCCAAATCCATTGTTTTTCCACTCCACACCACCCTGGGTTAGACAATGGCGATATGCAAATCAGCGCTGACCCTGTGCCCCATGGGAACAGTCCAGTCCGAACTACAAAAGCCATGTCCTTCCCAGAACGGAAACAAGCATCCGAGGACCGGCCCGGTTTCGAGGTAACACCTCTCATCAGCCCGGCTAGCTTGATTCCAGTGGTGTGGAGTGCCTGGGACTCACGTCTGAGCATCCCCAGTACACTTAGAGCGGTAATTGCAAACACAACAGTGATGGACAGAATGTGGATCAATGTCACACATTCACCCCAGTCCAAAGATCTGGGCCCAAATCCATCGTTTTTCCACTCCACACCACCCTGGGTTAGACAATGGCGATATGCAAATCAGCGCTGACCCTGTGCCCCATGGGAACAGTCCAGTCCGAACTACAAAAGCCATGTCCTTCCCAGAACGGAAACAAGCATCCGAGGACCGGCCCGGTTTCGAGGTAACACCTCTCTTCAGCCCGGCTAGCTTGATTCCAGTGGTGTGGAGTGCCTGGGACTCACGTCTGAGCATCCCCAGTACACTTAGAGCGGTAACTGCAAACACAACAATGATGGACAGAATGTGGATCAATGTCACACATTCACCCCAGTCCAAAGATCTGGGCCCAAATCCATCGTTTTTCCACTCCACACCACCCTGGGTTAGACAATGGCGATATGCAAATCAGCGCTGACCCTGTGCCCCATGGGAACAGTCCAGTCCGAACTACAAAAGCCATGTCCTTCCCAGAACGGAAACAAGCATCCGAGGACCGGCCCGGTTTCGAGGTAACACCTCTCTTCAGCCCGGCTAGCTTGATTCCAGTGGTGTGGAGTGCCTGGGACTCACGTCTGAGCATCCCCAGTACACTTAGAGCGGTAACTGCAAACACAACAATGATGGACAGAATGTGGATCAATGTCACACATTCACCCCAGTCCAAAGATCTGGGCCCAAATCCATTGTTTTTCCACTCCACACCACCCTGGGTTAGACAATGGCGATATGCAAATCAGCGCTGACCCTGTGCCCCATGGGAACAGTCCAGTCCGAACTACAAAAGCCATGTCCTTCCCAGAACGGAAACAAGCATCCGAGGACCGGCCCGGTTTCGAGGTAACACCTCTCTTCAGCCCAGCTAGCTTGATTCCAGTGGTGTGGAGTGCCTGGGACTCACGATACGTGAGTCCCAGGCACTCCACACCACTGGAATCAAGCTAGCCGGGCTGATGAGAGGTGTTACCTCGAAACCGGGCCGGTCCTCGGATGCTTGTTTCCGTTCTGGGAAGGACATGGCTTTTGTAGTTCGGACTGGACTGTTCCCATGGGGCACAGGTCAGCGCTGATTTGCATATCGCCATTGTCTAACCCAGGGTGGTGTGGAGTGGAAAAACGATGGATTTGGGCCCAGATCTTTGGACTGGGGTGAATGTGTGACATTGATCCACATTCTGTCCATCACTGTTGTGTTTGCAGTTACCGCTCTAAGTGTACTGGGGATGCTCAGACGTGAGTCCCAGGCACTCCACACCACTGGAATCAAGCTAGCCGGGCTGATGAGAGGTGATACCTCGAAACCGGGCCGGTCCTTGGATGCTTGTTTCCGTTCTGGGAAGGACATGGCTTTTGTAGTTCGGACTGGACTGTTCCCATGGGGCACAGGGTCAGCGCTGATTTGCATATCGCCATTGTCTAACTCAGGGTGGTGTGGAGTGGAAAAACGATGAATTTGGGCCCAGATCTTTGGACTGGGGTGAATGTGTGACATTGATCCACATTCTGTCCATCACTGTTGTGTTTGCAATTACCGCTCTAAGTGTACTGGGGATGCTCAGACGTGAGTCCCAGGCACTCCACACCACTGGAATCAAGCTAGCCGGGCTGATGAGAGGTGTTACCTCGAAACCGGTCCGGTCCTCGGATGCTTGTTTCCGTTCTGGGAAGGACATGGCTTTTGTAGTTCGGACTGGACTGTTCCCATGGGGCACAGGGTCAGCGCTGATTTGCATATCGCCATTGTCTAACCCAGGGTGGTGTGGAGTGGAAAAACGATGGATTTGGGCCCAGATCTTTGGACTGGGGTGAATGTGTGACATTGATCCACATTCTGTCCATCACTGTTGTGTTTGCAATTACCGCTCTAAGTGTACTGGGGATGCTCAGACGTGAGTCCCAGGCACTCCACACCACTGGAATCAAGCTAGCCGGGCTGATGAGAGGTGTTACCTCGAAACCGGGCCGGTCCTCGAATGCTTGTTTCCGTTCTGGGAAGGACATGGCTTTTGTAGTTCGGACTGGACTGTTCCCATGGGGCACAGGGTCAGCGCTGATTTGCATATCGCCATTGTCTAACCCAGGGTGGTGTGGAGTGGAAAAACAATGGATTTGGGCCCAGATCTTTGGACTGGGGTGAATGTGTGACATTGATCCACATTCTGTCCATCACTGTTGTGTTTGCAATTACCGCTCTAAGTGTACTGGGGATGCTCAGACGTGAGTCCCAGGCACTCCACACCACTGGAATCAAGCTAGCCGGGCTGATGAGAGGTGTTACCTCGAAACCGGGCCGGTCCTCGGATGCTTGTTTCCGTTCTGGGAAGGACATGGCTTTTGTAGTTCGGACTGGACTGTTCCCATGGGGCACAGGGTCAGCGCTGATTTGCATATCGCCATTGTCTAACCCAGGGTGGTGTGGAGTGGAAAAACGATGGATTTGGGCCCAGATCTTTGGACTGGGGTGAATGTGTGACATTGATCCACATTCTGTCCATCACTGTTGTGTTTGCAATTACTGCTCTAAGTGTACTGGGGATGCTCAGACGTGAGTCCCAGGCACTCCACACCACTGGAATCAAGCTAGCCGGGCTGATGAGAGGTGTTACCTCGAAACCGGGCCGGTTCTCGGATGCTTGTTTCCGTTCTGGGAAGGACATGGCTTTTGTAGTTCGGACTGGACTGTTCCCATGGGGCACAGGGTCAGCGCTGATTTGCATATCGCCATTGTGTAACCCAGGGTGGTGTGGAGTGGAAAAACGATGGATTTGGGCCCAGATCTTTGGACTGGGGTGAATGTGTGACATTGATCCACATTCTGTCCATCACTGTTGTGTTTGCAATTACCGCTCTAAGTGTACTGGGGATGCTCAGACGTGAGTCCCAGGCACTCCACACCACTGGAATCAAGCTAGCCGGGCTGATGAGAGGTGTTACCTCGAAACCGGTCCGGTCCTCTGATGCTTGTTTCCGTTCTGGGAAGGACATGGCTTTTGTAGTTCGGACTGGACTGTTCCCATGGGGCACAGGGTCAGCGCTGATTTGCATATCGCCATTGTCTAACCCAGGGTGGTGTGGAGTGGAAAAACGATGGATTTGGGCCCAGATCTTTGGACTGGGGTGAATGTGTGACATTGATCCACATTCTGTCCATCACTGTTGTGTTTGCAATTACCGCTCTAAGTGTACTGGGGATGCTCAGACGTGAGTCCCAGGCACTCCACACCACTGGAATCAAGCTAGCCGGGCTGATGAGAGGTGATACCTCGAAACCGGGCCGGTCCTCGGATGCTTGTTTCCGTTCTGGGAAGGACATGGCTTTTGTAGTTCGGACTGGACTGTTCCCATGGGGCACAGGGTCAGCGCTGATTTGCATATCGCCATTGTCTAACCCAGGGTGGTGTGGAGTGGAAAAACGATGGATTTGGGCCCAGATCTTTGGACTGGGGTGAATGTGTGACATTGATCCACATTCTGTCCATCACTGTTGTGTTTTCAATAAAAAGCGGCGTCACGTCTCCCATTGTTGTTTGGAGCTGATGTGAGCAGCAGTCCACTACGCTGATGCCGCCAACTTAAGGTTAAACGATCATAACTTGACTCATACCCCATTAATAGTCTTGATTACTGGGGGTATACAGCTCTCAATTGGGTAATCGATAAGAGCGCTTTTGACATAATGTCTTGGACCAGCTAGCAACTTTGGGTTGGTAACACATCCGGTTGGTTCTACTGCATTTTGAACTTTATACAGCTCGCACTTGGTTAATCCACACAAGCGCTTTCACATAATACCCCACAGCCTGGCCCAGCTAGCAACCTTGGGTTTGTAACGCACCCGGGTTCTATTGTGGTTTGAACTTGATACAGCCCGCACTAGGCCACACGAGCGTTTTTAGACACAACAGTTCACGTAATTATTCACGAGCAACCTTGGGAAGGCAGCGCACCCGGGTTGTCTAACTGTTTTTTAACTTGTCTGTTTGACCCATTAGGCTAAGTATGTCCCACTTATATTACAGATAAGGGGCATCCGCTCAACTATTGAAATTGATGTTTTCGCCATCTTGGTGATGTGTACACAGCACACCGGATTAACCACTTCGAGGCGACCTTGAGCCTCCAGGCATATTTATTGGATTACCTGTTTAGCCAGGCTTGACTGCAGGTGTAGGTCAGTAGATTGTATCTTTCCTGACCAATGTTATACCACACATATAAGCCACACACTAACATATGGTTTTTACTTTAGGTTGCACACTTGCTCTCCTGATGAAGACTCGCAGCAAAGGGTCCAATTTCCACATTGCATAGTCGAGTCGAAACGTCGACGCCCCTACCTTGATCAAGACCTGTACCTACTACTCACCTTATCATACCAGCAAAAATGTATTGAATGCAGACACAGATTTACAGATTGACATGTAAATTGTTTATGGACAGGTTTTCTGGAAACCGATCTTCACTATCAGTATTTGAAATATTGAACTGTCCTTGTTCAATTCTTGAATCACCTTCTTATTTTCCCACAACACTACTTTATCTTTTTCACCTATCCTCTTGAGCGCAACCTGAGACCATTATATGAACAATTGAATTGTTTTATAATAAATGACGTGGAATTTATTATACAGGTTCATATGTGTGGCTTATTGAATTGATTCAAAGAAAAGTTGAATCTAGATGCATCAGTATCGTTTACATGTTTTTATTACCTCATCCGCAAAAATTAATTTGCAGGATAAATAGTAACTATACTCCAATTCTGGTCACGGACCATTGTTTTCATTCCAGTATCGCGCCCAGGTACAGTTTGACCTTAGGGGCAACGCCATTATAAATAATAGCTTTTATTTTGGTGCCAGGCTTACTTTCTGTCCCAGTGAGTCGCCAATCTATAAACACTTAAGGGCACACTGAATGACAACAGGAGTCGCTGAGACAATATGTACCTTTATAACCAGAGGCAGTCAAGTACAGGAAGTCGCTTTGGGAAACTGTAAGACTCCGCAATCCATTGGTAAGGAAGGCATTTAATGTGGCGAGAACGGGGGCCTCTACATGCAGACATTCAGGCCAGCAAGCAATCCAGAGTAAGATGGGGTAACACAGGCAAGGTGATACCATGATAGGAGGAGCAGGGAGAGAGAGGGGGTTAGAGACTAAGAGAGAGAGGGAGGGGGAGAGAGATAGAAGGGGAGAGAGAGAAAAAGAGATAGACATGTTGATTTCTGAGACATATGCAGGGTAATGCAGTGGATGAACATGAACGATACAGTATCTGTAAAAGCAGGGTAGCCCCAACGAGTGTAGGTAGGTGGGAATAGGAGAATGTAGGCCAGTAAGGCATAACTAGAGAATGCAAGCAGCACAAACCATGGGCCTGAGGCAGGTTGACACCCGAAAGCCTAGGCATGATGTGACCAAAAAAAGAGGGCCCCCACTCTGCCTATTCCTTACAGTTGAAATTTACATTTATTGCTGTAGTGTGAGAATTAATTTCATGAAAAGGAATGTAAGGTAGGGTTGACAAAAGAAAAATGCCAGCCATGTGTTGTTTAAAGACTCTGAAAGACCTCGTCTTGACACTAAATAGGATTATAAATAAAAATGTATGTATTCATTTGTAATGTGACTTTTCTGTCTTTGTTCCCTTCAATTATCAGTCATGGATTATTCAGGCAGCCCTAGAACACTATTAAAGTGCATCCTATTTCTATTTGGTGTTCGAAGTATGCACTGATAAGTGCTGAAAATACGGCTTTAGGTGACTGCTTATTTTTGTCGGTGGGGCTAAGTGGTAGGTGGTGGGCCGGGCTGCTGGGGGGGCCCTTCATTGTGCTTTGCAGGGGGCCCCCTCAAGTTTCGTTACGCCACTGGCACTTAGGGCTCCATAACGTTTTCCAACATAAGGTATC
This sequence comes from Lissotriton helveticus, assembly GCF_964261635.1. Taxonomy (NCBI): domain Eukaryota; kingdom Metazoa; phylum Chordata; class Amphibia; order Caudata; family Salamandridae; genus Lissotriton; species Lissotriton helveticus. The sequence continues at coordinate 698,751,904 of NC_136071.1, read as the reverse complement.
CATGCCAAATTTGAGTCCTTTTGCTCCAATATCATGGGAATTCTAAAAGTACCCAGAGATTGTGGATTCCCCTGAAGTGAGAAAATAGGCAAAATATAGCTAAAGTTTGAGTTTTTGGGGAAATATAGGAAAAAAGTGATCTGAATAAAAATGTCTAGTTTTCTTTACTAAAATTGCCACAACAAAGGGTTTGCTGTGCTAAAATGACCATCTTCCTAGCTTTCAGGAACATGCAGATCCGAGTAAAACATATTTTTTACCACAGTTTGGCATTTTTCAAAGAGGTGGCCCATTTTTCCTATCTTGTGTGCTCGCAACCTGCTTCCTGTTTGTGGTGGAAACCGTTGTCAAACCCATGGGTGATCCAGGAATGCTATAGATTTCTGAAAAGCAGGGAAAAATCTGAATTCAGCATGGAGTCATATGTGTAGATCTTTTGAGTTTATCCCAAAGAAAATAACTGTTGAGCTAAAGATATATTGAAAATGAGTAGGGAAAACGCCCATTTGTGACAACATTCCCATCTTTTAACTTTTTGTCACAGTGTCCGATTTACAAAAGCAGTAAGCCATTACTTCTGCTAGGCCCTTCTAACTGAGGGGATACACAAGGTTTGTAGGTTTTCTAAGAACCCAAGGTACCTAGAGTTAACAACTGTGCTTCAAATTACAATGTTTTTCATTATGTATCTAGTATAGACCAATTCATGTGGTGAAATATGTAGAGTGAAAAATGGGTATCAAGGAAACCTATGTATTTCCTAAATGGGCACAAGATGTGGAGTTAAAGAACACTGGTTATTTGTACGTCTCTGAATTTATGATTATCCGTACTAGCATATGTTTTAGAGGGTATTTTTCAAAATGTCTGATTTCTTAAACACAGCTACCATTTGGAGGGTACAAATGCAGCAAAATCCAATTGGTAAAGACAAATGTTCTAATATTCTATGCTTCCACATGTTTTGCAATGGAAGTGCCACCTCACTTGTGTGTGTAGGCCTAGAGCTTGTGACAGGAAATGGCCCGAAATGCATAATGGATACATCACATTTTTCCTCATCTTTTGCAGAGCAGGTTCCTGTGGATTTTGGGCTCAAACTCAGCCGGCACCTAGGTAAACCCAGCAAAAATGCACATCTTGGAAAAACAGAAACCTGGGGGAATTAAGGGTGGGGTGACTTGTGTGATAAAAATGCACCATGGGTACATAAAACATTTTCAGGTCAAAACTTACTCTTTTTGCAAAGTGGGCAGCTGTGGCTTTTGAGCTCTAGCTGAGCCATCACCTAGGGAATCCTAGCAAACTTGAACATTGTGGAAAACTAGACACCTGGAGGAATCCAGAGTGGGGTGACTTTTGTGCCTTTCAAAAGTTTTTTTTAGCCAGAATCCCTTGCAAAACTCAAACTTTGATCAATAAAAACTCCTTTACCTCACTTTTATTTGATGAATAGTTCTGAATTATGTGGGGAGCCACAAAGTTCCTTCCACCCAGCATTTCCCCAAGTCTCTTGATAAAAATGGCACCTCACTTGTGTGGGCAGGCCAAGTGCCAAGGAAAGGTATCAGCCCTGAAACAAAACATGGATACATCTATTTTTTCTACTCAATACTGACCACTTTATTTGCACAGTGGTAGCTGCAGATTTTGAGCCTCAGCTCAGCTGGCACTCAAGGAAAGATATCAAACTTGTATATTTTGTAAAACTAGACACCTGAGAAAATCCAGGGAAGGGTGTCTTGCATGACTCTCAGCAGGCTTTTTTACTCAGAATTCCTTGCCAACCTCAAACATTGAATAAAAAAACACATTTTCCTCACCTTTTTGTCATGAAAAGTTCTGTAATCTGCAGGGATCCAAAAACGTTCTTTGCTGCAGCATTCCCCAAAGTCTCCTGACAAAAATGGTACCTCACTTTTTGTGGGTAGGCTTAGTGCCCGAGACAGGAAATGCCCCAAAATGCAACATGGATGTGTCAGATTTTCCCCTCAAACCTGAACCTTTTTTGCAAAGTGGGTAGCTGTGAATTTTGGGCTATCCGGGGTGGGATCGCTTGCATGGCTCTCACTGGTTTTCTTTCACCCAGAATCCCTTACAAACCTCAAACTTTAACAAAAAAAACTAATTCTTCTCACATTCCTATGATGGAAAGTTCTGGAATGTGTGGGGAGCCACAAACTTCCTTCCACCCAGCATTTCCCTAAGTGTCTCGATAAAAATGGTACCTCACTTGTTGGTAGGCATAGTGGCAACGACATGAAATGCCCCAAAATGCAACCTGGATACATAAAAATGTTTCCACTCAAAACTAACTCTTTTGGCAAAGTAGGTAGCTGTGGAGTTTGAGCTCTAGCCGAACCAGCACCTAGGGAATCCTAGCAAACTTTCACATTGTGGAAAACTAGACACCTAGAATAATCTAGGGTGGGGTGTCATGTGAGACTTTCACCATTTTTTTGTTACCTAAATTCCCTTGCAAAGCTCAAACTTTGACAAATAAAAACACACTTTCCTCACATTTCTGGGATGGAATGTTCTGGAATCTGTGGGGAGCCACAGACTTCCTTCCACTCAGCATTCCTCCAAGTCTCTTGATAAAAATGAAACCTCACTTGTGTGGGCAGCCTAATGCCCATGAAAGGTAATATCCCTAAACAAAACATGGATACATAAAATTTTTCCTCTCAATATTGACCACGTTTTTTGCAATGTGGGTAGCTTTAGATTTTGGGTCTCAGCTCAGCTGGCATTTATGGAAACATAGCTAACTTTCAAATTTTTGAAAACTAGACACTTGAGACAATCCAGGGTGTGGTGTCTTGCACATCACTCATCAGGATTGTTTTACCCAGATTTCCTTTCAAACCTCAAACTTTGAATTAAAAAAAAAATCCTCACATGTCTGTCATGAATAATTCTCTAATCTGCAGGGAGCCACAAATGTGCTTCCCCCCAGCATTCGCTCAAGTCTTCTGCCAAAAATGGTACCTCAATTGTGGGTAGGCCTAGCGCCCACGACAGGAAATGGCCCAAAACGCAGCATGGATACATCATATTTTTCCACTCAAAATGGACACTTTCTTGCGAAGTGGATTGCTGCGGAGTTTGGGTTCAGGCTCAGCCAGCACCTACGGAGAACTAGCAAACTTGCATATTGTGGAAAACTAGCCACCTGGGGGAATCCAGGGTGGGGTGACTTGCATGACTATCACCAGGTTTTGTAACTCGGAATACTTTGCAAACCTTAAACCTTTGACAAAAAAGCAATTTATCGCACATTTCTGTGATGGAAAATTATACTTTATTTGAATGGGTAGGCCTAGCACCCTCAAAAGGGAATCGCCCAAAACGCAGCATGGATACATCATATTTCTCCACTCAAAACTGACCCTTTTTTGCAAAGTGGTTTGCTGTGGATTTTGGGTTCTAGCTATAGAAACCTATCAAGTGTGCACATTTTTAAAAACTAGACACCTGAGGAAATCCAGGGTGGGGTGACTTGCATGACTCTCCCCAAGTTAAATTTACCCCAAATCCTTTGCAATATTCAAACTTTGACTAAATAAAATACTTTTCCCTCACATTTCAGTGATAGAAAACACTGAAATCCAATGTTTCCACTCAGAACTGACCCATGTTTGCAAAGTGGGTAGCCATGAATTTTGGGCTCTTGCTGAGCAGACACCTAGGGAATACTAGCAAGCTTGCACATGGTGGCAAGCTAGACACCTGGAGGAATCCAGGGTGGGTGACTTGCGTTGCTCTCACCTGTTTTTGTTTTCCCCAGAATCCATTCAAAACCTCACATTTTGACTACAAAAACACATTTGTCTGTGATGAAAAGTGTGGGAATCTGCAGGGAGCCACATATTTCCTACCACCCTGAGTTCTTACTTGTCCCCTACTAAAAAAGTACCCCACTTGTAATGGTAGGCCACAAGACCACGACCCAAAAAGGCCCTAAAGCCCTACATTGAAACACATTCAATCAGGTACATTGAAACACATTCAATCAGGTAGCTGTGGCATTTGGGGTCATGTTCTCGTGCCACCCATGCAAACCACAGACATTTTGCAAAACTAGGCAACTAGGACATTCTAGGGCGGTGTGCTTTGTGTGGATACCATTTTCTCACCACTAATGTCCTATAAAGATTAAAGTTTGCTTGAAATCATGCATTTTTCTTACATTTCTGTGATGAAAACTACCAGAATCCACAGGAATCCACAAACATCTTACCACCCAGCATTACCTCATTTGTGCAGATAAAAACACTGTACTAATTGTATGGCAGGGACTACTGTCGGGCACAAGAATGGATCAATCCAAGGTCGAAGAGAGCCATTGTGAGGGGACTGCAATCAAACTTAGTTTGACCCCTTCCTTTTGCAAGCATTTGGTGCAGCCAAGCAAGCGGTGCAACGTTTTTCTTGGCACACGTGTGGTAACAGTGGGTGGTGGGAATTATCTGGCAATTTCGATCACACAAATGTAAGGAATGTGCATGGTTTCAGGCTAAATTTGAAGTTTGCATGGCATTGTGGGTAGGAAAAGATTGTGAGGTTCATGCAAGGCACACAAACCTGGACTCCTATCGGTGCCTAGTTTCCCTATTTTTAAAAAATATCCTCATTTGGTAGGTTTCATGAATGGTGGCTGAGTACAGCCCCAAATCCTGGGGGCGGTATCACTGATATCGCTACGTAGTGCCTTTTATGTCAAGGTCTCTCAGCCCACCCAAACAAGTGAGGTACCATTCTATCGAGAGACTTGGGGGAATGCTGGGTGGTAGGAAATTTGTGTCTCCCCACAGATTCCAAAGGTTTTCCTCAAATACATGTGAGGTAAGTGTGTGGTTTAAGTCAAAGATTTCAGTTTGCAGGGCATTGTGGTTAAGAAAAAGTTGTGGGATCAACACAAAGCACACCAACCTGTATTCCCCTGGGTGTTTTGTTTTCAGAACTGTCTGGGTCTGGTAGGTTTTCCCAGCTGGCAACCTAACCAACCTCAACAAGTGCAGCCATTCACTACTGCACATGGGACAATATTGGGAGTTAGTCCACTCTTCTGGTCCATATATAAAAACAACACCCAAGGGAATCAAATGTTTTCTCGTTTGCCATTGGAATGGAATTTTTTAGTGCGTGGAGGGAGCAGAAAGACTGCTGAGGCTTTAGAGGTGAGGATGGACTAGATGTTATGATCGACCAGATTGTACTATTATTTTATGAAGCAAATGTATTCCTGCCAGACAGTGAGATTTCTGGTCACCCAGGGGCAAATTGCAGCCTGTCTTGCAGTCTGTCTGCACCAATTTCATTTGCCCCAAAGACAAAATCCCTGGTGTCAGGTGGACATTACACACCTCAGTGGGTATATTTGGGGCACACTCCCCAATTAGGCCAACACTGTTACCTGCCCTGGAGGGGAGGGGCAGAAAGACACTAATGCCCCCTTCTAGGCATGGGGTATGGCTTGATGCCAGGGTAGGCTACACCCTCCTTTTGCCGGTTTTTGCTGCTCTGTAAACTGCCTGGTATTTAGTGGACAATCTGTCCCCCTGGGATGCATATTGGGAGAGACTACCCTTATCCACCCCCGGGGCGCAGACATTCTATTGGGTCACAGGCTAGGGGACAGCATTAGCCCATGATCAGAAGGGCAGCTTCCCCCTTCCCCACAAAAATACTATAGAAATGTAGTCTCTGCTGTCTAGTAGGCTTTCGGCCTTCCAGGGGGGAAATTGGGACAGTTTCCCCAATTTGCCTCCAAGGGGGTAAAAAGACTGACTGTGCCCTTTTGGGATGGGGTATTGCCATGCCCACGGTGGGTCTCCCCAACCCCTATGTTTTTTTCCCCTTGTGTCTAGTAGGCTTTCTGCACCCCTGGGAGGCAGTCTTTCTGCTCACCCCTGGCTGGCAGAAAGACTGTCACCCTATTTTTTAGGGGTGCGGTGTGGCCATGTCCATAGTAGGCAGGCTTCATCTCTATATTTATTTTGTTATTGACCCTGGTATCTAGTGCACTTTCTGCCCCCCTGTGGGGACAAATACATGGTAATTATTCCCATCTGCTCCCCAGTGGGAGCAGAGAAACCGTCTGTACACCTGTTTGGGTGGGATCATGGACATGCCCATGGTGGGCAGCTTGCACCCCTATATTTAAATTAAAAAAAATTCACTGATGTCTAATGGGCTTGTTGCCCTCAAGGGACCAGATTGAAGGCAATCACCACATCTGCCCTCCAGGGGGACAGAAAGACTAGCATCATCTTTTATTAGGCATGGGGGCATGGTCATGCCCATAGCAGCCCCCACCCTTATATTTATTTTATTTACCCTGGTGTTTAGTTGGATTTATGCCCATCTGGGTAGCAGATGGGGGTGACTACCTCCATCCTCCCCTGGGGGGTAGGGGGGGGGGGGGGTTGGGGGCAGAAACAGTAAAATAATTAAATTGCTAGGGGAGAGCACAACCCCTTGCTGAAGGAGTTGCTCCTCCTATCCCTGAGGCCAAGTGGGTGGACCCCTCTTAGGAATCATTCTTCTGTGGTGATCCCCAAGCAGGGATCCAATGGGCAGAGGTACCATTGGAAATGGGAGATTCTCCCCTTTCCAACAATACCAAGCCCAAGAGTACAGGCTGCTGAGATATTCCCCGAACACTGATTCAGTGAAAGTAAAACAAGCCCATCTGCACGTTTTACTTTCACTTATATTGTAATGACGTCAGTGGGCTCTGCACGCCGATTGTCATTACACCAAAGAAAATACACCACTTAGGCTGCTCAGGTGGGTCTTCCTGAGCAGCCTGAGCTAAAAATAAAAGAAGATACTGCCTCTGGTGCAGAGCACCTAAGGGGCCTTTATATATCTTCACAGTGTCTGCCAATAGCACACCCGTACTTAAGGGATTAACATGAAAAAAAACTAGCGCACCAGTAAATGTATGTGTAAGAATACCATTACCAACAGTATTATCTGACAGAAATATTGTGTCCTAAATATTGCTTAAAAAATATCAATCCATAAGGTGTAGATTTTCTCGTGTTAACTCCAAGGGGGCAATATTTTTGTAAACGGTATTAGGACACAATGTTTCTGCTAAAATATATATTAGTTTAGTTCAACTCTTCTGGTACCACATCTAAATGGCAGCATTTGTATTTGCTATGCTTGAAAAAGGTTGTCCTTCATTTAGTGCCCCAGGCTATAGCACAGTTTAACACTGGCATATACTGTAAATAAGAGGGTTCACCCTTATCCAAACTAAATCAACATGGTTCATAACCCTAAGAAGTGTGGGAGCCTGCTTTGATTAAAACTCCCAAAATGCAGGTACAGTCGATGCCAACAGTGCACTCTTAACTCAATCAACCATCGTGTCCTGTTAAATAGAATAATTACGTTTTGTAGCTGCCACATGGGCAAGTAAAAAAAACAATATTCCATTTTTAGGTGCATCATACAAGTACAGCTATAATGCTGACAATCTGTAAAATAATAGAAAGGGTAAATCACAAGCCTTTGTATGGGAAATATTGCCAGCACCACCGTGCTGAATCATAAGCTCATTATTTGTTCCTGAACATCTTGCACCCCTGCCATGCTTTGCACTGATATTATCAATATTATCAATGATGTTATAGAAGATATCATGAGTGATTTAATATACTTCTTGCTGCCATTATGACACCCCCTGAGACAGTAGATTGTGCCTGAAAATGGTTTAGTTCACTTGTTTAGTTTGTCTTATGTTTGTTTTTACATTCTGGCTCTGTAGTCACATCCTCGACCCCTGCGTGGGTGCGCCTGATGGAGCAAGGATTCGCATATTACGCGACTTGCTTGAATTCATGAACCTCGAGTAATATGTAACAAAGTAACCCAACATGTTTTGTCTTACTAATTTCCTTTTATTTTGACATTGGGAACGCCCTAGAGATGCTTGCCTATGTGTTTACTAACTCAATAACGCTTGTCCCCAAAATGGCCGCTGCTTGGCGGGTTTTCTTCTGCGCATGCGTTAGTCACACTCACGTGACGTGACGTATTTGCAGTTCTGGTGTGAACCTTTGCGCTTGCGCAATTGCATTAATATGGCCGCTTGGTGTCCTCACATGGTGAAGCTTGCACTGATGTTTTCGTGTTGTAATTTATTTGCACTAAACCTTAATGCCAATAGTTTATATAAGGTAAGGGGTATAGAGTAGCTATTCATGGTATACAGTGTAATCATTTATTTCTGTGTTTTAATTTGTTTTGGCTTACTTTTCATGTACCGCGATTTTGAGGGTCTGAGAGACACTCGTGAATCCATATTGAGCTACCTTTCTGCGCATGACAGTCTTCTGCCGGTGGCATTGAATCCCTGCCAACCAAAGGTCCTAGCCAAGATGTGCCTGGGAAGATGCACCTTCACCCAGCAGAAGAAGCTAAAATGTCCTGCAAATGAAACAAATGTATTTTATTCATTGTATTCCGTAGAGTATGTCATGGGAACCCCAATATCAATAGGCGGTCCCAGAATATGTTAATATAGGCTTGTAGAATTGAAATGTGATTGGTGTGTTGACCTATCCTACTTGGGGACCAATCGAAATTGGGGATTCTGACACTTGCAACATCTGGGGGGTGGTACACTGACCTGAAAACAGTATAACTAGCCTAGGTTTAGCTAGAGAAATTGTCCGACTTGTCCGAATAGCTGACCTGTCACTGACCCAACGCACTCAATAGGTGACTTGATACAGAGGGCTGCGGAGCACTCTGTTCGAAATTTCCATAGACTCGAGAGGTTTTTAACCTTAAGTGCTGGCGGAGCACTTTGCTGGGAAAATCGATAACCCAATCGGGGTTCTGGCCGATAGCTGCAGAGAGGGTGGAGCGCAGGCGTTTCTTCCAAACTGCGGGTGCTGGTCTTGCCTTGGTGGTCCTGTCCTGATCCTAATCTGGGTTTCCTGTCCTGTCCTGGGGTGTCCATTCTGCACCTGCTGTCCTTCTGATGACGGATTTCCTTTGGGGTCCCTCCTGTTCTTAACTGACCTGTGGCCAGGGTTGGTCTTCACACCATTCTAGGTAAATATAGTGCTGAAACTCTATACTGCACCTTTCTATTTTTCTGTCTTTTGCTTCAATAAAGACATATCTTTGCATATATTGATTTTCCATGCTTTTTTCGCAAACCACTGAATGAAAAGCTCATACGTTATTGTCATTATTCTAGCATGTTCCATTTTCTACCCATCCTTTGAGTACATTTCCTTTTCAGGTCATGATATACAGATGTTCTTTGTTTTACCCATCTTTTAGTTGATTCAAGTAATTGCCTGTAGTTCCTCTTCATGGGGAAATATTTTACTGGGAAGTTTCTAATATGCTCTTTCTTCTTCCCCGTCCTTAAGTCTGAAATTATTTGCCTAGCTGTTTCCTCATTCTCACCTTACTGTAGACTCATAAATGATCAGCTTGATATATTTCCTTTATGGATATGTACTCTTCATTATCTTGGTTATTGATTGTTTACTTGTTATAAATCTCATGCTTTCCGAATTTGAAATCTAGATAAAATCTTTAAAACTTCCCCGGAGTCTGTGGTCTTTATGAAATACAGAAGGATATAAAGTTGGTATAGTGTTGTTTGCCTTTTTCTTCACAGCTAGCTCCCTGATTCATCGTGGTCATTAGGTACCCGTGACGGTGGATTGGTAAGTCGGGTACAATAGAAATATATAGGAAGGAACTGGGTTACTGGTAGTAGAGTGTATGGTCGCCCGATTAATAAATAATGGTGTATTGAAATATATGGGCCCGATACGTGTATGGTAAAATTGTTGGTTGGGTGACCTGCGCGCTCTATCAGTAATTTTCTGGTAGCAGAGGATGGCTAGGGACTAGTTAAAGAAATGGTTAGGGACTAGTTAAAGAAATGGTTAGGGACTAGTTAAGATAGCTAGGTAGGTCGGATGCTGCAAAAAAATTATTGCTGCTAATTGTGAAAATTTTGCTGCTAATGTTTTTATTGCTTTGAAATTATGAAATGTTTTAAATTGTTTTTTCTTGCTGTTATATTGATATATGTACTAACCCACTCGTTAGTAAATTGTTATATGTTGTCTGGAATCCCCGGGGAATTGAATAACGGGTGGTGAGGAGAATCCACGTCGTATTGAGGTCACTGGCTTGAGGAAAATTGGTGCAGGTTAGGCAGAACTGGAAGCACTAATTAGGGTTTTTCTGAATGTATGTTTGAATAAATGATAGCAACGAGTTCGCTAATGAAACTTCAGTTGTGATATAACCTAGTAAGGGTCACACGAGAAAGGAGTAGTAGGTTCATCGGAGCTTGAGTGATAGTAAAAGGGTTCGCTAGTGAAACTTTAGACTTAGTATATATCCCGAAAAGAAGTGAATGAGTTGAAGAAGTAACAGGTTCCCTGATGCTTGAGTGAAGGGTAGGCAGAAGATATCTACTCGTAGTATTTGAAAAGTAGACAGAAGAAGTTTACTTGCAGTAAAACAAATCTTTCCTGTCTAGACACTCGAGTACAGTGGTGAATGTGTTCACGTTGTTAAATAACTAAAGCACTTGCACTTTAAGAAAGAAATAAAAGTTTCCGTTACCTTGTGAGGGAGGGAGTCAGTTGCGGAGCTGCTCTGACGTCACTCTGTGCGGCGCTGGTATTGGTCAAAACAGCGAGGTGTGTAGCGGAGCTGGAATTGTAAAGGAGGGGTGAGCACCGAAGCGTGAGAGCCTGTCTCGCGAAAAAGCCGCGCACCCATTGGTCGAGATTATTTGAAACCGTGCCTTTGATTGGTTGCACGAAAATAAAAGCTGTATTTGGATTGGGAGTGATTTTGTAAACAAAGTCGCTTGCAGAAAATTTGTATGTGGCACACGTATATGCCAGAGACCAGACCTGATCAAAGATATCTAGGGTTTGGAAAGGATCATTGGAAAGGGTATAATACCAGCATTATGTACGGAAACAAGCGAAAATTGTCCCTTGTAAATAAAGTGAAGAATTATTTCAAAAGGGACAAACCTATCAAAACCAGAGAAGGTGTTGTCATTCCGCCACCTAATACTCCCGCATCTTTCATGATGTTTGATAAAGGGTATCATTCATGTGTATGGTTGGAAAACTGGGCGGAGTACACAAAAGATTATGGAATTTTGGCTTTCCCATTGGAAGGTACATTTAATGGCAGAATCCTTTTTCATTTGAGAACGCGAATGAATGATTTACATCCCAGACCTAGATTGACACAGTACGAAGCACTAGAGGAGTGGGAGATAGAGGCTTTTGAAAGAGATAAGCCCCGAATGGATAAAGGGTTAACCAAATGGTATCCGAAATTAAAACAAGAGACCCGAGATAAAAAAATGAAACAGTGGAGACAGAATATGATTGTAGAGGGACTGTATCCAATGATGGCAATGGGTGGTCCTGCGGGAGAGAAAAAGACCGGAAAAACCAAGCATTGGGTGTCCAGTGGGGATTCAGATGACGATTTATTGGATGACATGTTTATGAAAAATCCACCTCCTTATAATGAAGGACCCAGATCCTCTAGTGTAGGGGATACTTCCCAACGACCCCCGTGTCAGGAAGGGAATAGATCTGTAAACGCAAGAGACAGTTGTCAAATACCTTCCTATAACGAGGGCCTAGGACCCATAGGTGCCAGAGACACCTGTCTAAGACCACCATTTAGTGGAGAATCAAGATATTCAGGTGAAAGAGATTTTTGTCCAAGACCTCCTTATGAGGAAGAACCAAGATCCTTAAATACAGGAAGCCTGTTCCCGAAACCTAATTATGGTGAAGGACCAAGTATGAGGCATCCAACTGCCCCAACATTGACTCCGCAAATAGTACCTGAAATAAGCCTGGAAAGAATACTGCAGGAAAGAGAGCGAGAGGCTCTAGCCAAACAAAGAACCTAAATAATTCAGAAAATCTCCCAGTTAAATACAAGCCCCGAAGCCTTGACAATCCCAGTAACTATCGGACCAGTTGTTCCTTTGTATGGGGATAGACAAGGGAGTCCAAAGGCTCTGTTCATTACCCGAACTGCAGTGCAGCCAAGAAAAGAGCCCTTATTTGTAGATGATCAGACGAGTGAATGTGAATCTGAAGTTTCTTTAATGGATTTGCCGATTAGGAACTCAGGAAGGAGTTTGCAGAAGAGACATAATCCTTTCAATACGAGAGAGATTCAAATGGAATCGACTACAGGTACCAAGAGTGTCACATTGGTGACTCCTGAAGAGATTGAGAGATGGAGTCGAGAATTAGAGAGACAAACTCCTCAGACAAAACCATTAGATATTTACAAATTGAGAATTGAAATGGAAGAACTGACGGCCGGAAACGTGGGGTTAGACAGATTAAATACCTATTCCGAGGAAGAGCTGCAAGAGTCTTACCCGTAATACCAGAGTGCTCCATGAGAAATTAACAGATACTGCAGCTAGTATGGGAATAGATATTTCAAAATCAAAGCCATTACAAAAACCCTATAGAGCTGAGTTCTCAGACAAGGATCTGGAAAATATGAATGTGTCAGGGAAAAAGGTGCAGATCAAAGAATTGTTGACCGTGTTGCAAAAATGGGGAGACGTAGAAAAGTGGAAAGCCAGGTGGGCAAAGAAAAAGGAAGAGGTTAGATCCAAACAGACGACTTCTGAGTTTGTTTTAAAGGAAGCAGACAAGCCAGTACAGTTATACCCCATGCGAGAAGTGCCAGGTGGGAAGTATGTGCACGTTCCATGGTCCAGACAGGATATTGTGTCCTTTACTAATGACTTTCCAAAACTACGAGTGATACCAGTGGATTGGTACCGGCAGGTAGAAAGGTTTGTGAAAGTACAAAAATGCCTGTGGAAAGATCTGGATGGGTTTTTCGATATAGTTGTTCCCGTAGATTTGTGGACAGAATGTAAAATTGCCATTGGTTGGCCTAGTGAGGAATACACAAGGGATCCTATTTCAGGAGCTCCTTCTGATGAGGTAATGAAAAAATACCAGCAAGTAATGTTACATCTGAAAGGGAAGGTGCCTGCAAAAGAAACTGATTGGACCAGAATAGATAGAACTACACAGGAAAGAGATGAGACTGTGCATTCCTTTTATGAAAGATTGCTACAGGTGTTTAAAACATATAGTGGCATAGATAACATTGAGATGAAGGATATGACCCACTTCATTTACAGGTTTGTAAATGGTTTAAGACCTGAAATTTGTCAATGGATCAAAGACAATAAAATCTGTTGGCAGTCTAAGAAAATAGATGAAGTCTTGCGATACGCAAAATATTGCGAAGACGAAATGGCTGATAAGCGAAAGGCTTTGAAGGAAAAGGTTATGTGGGCACAAGTCAAACTAGCTGAACAACCAGAAAAACAATTGGGTAAAATGAATAGTAATTCCCAAAATCAAGGTCTCGGGGGTGGAGTGAAGCCCAGAGTAAAAATGAGTCGAGAAGAAGCCAAAAAGAAGTTCCCCTGTCACGGGTGCTGACAGATAGGGCACTGGAGAGACGAGTGTCCATACGCACAAGATAATAACCCCCAACCCCCTGATTTAAATCCACAGACGCAGAATGAAAAAACAAGAAAGAACCAGCAACAGGTAAAAGCATGTCAGTTGCCTCGTGCACCTAGACCGAATTTTAAGGGAAAGACACAGCAAGGTGAAGACATGGAAATTTGGGGAGGAAAGGAGCATGGAAATGCAGCAACTTCGCAATTTCTGTTGAATTACACTTTTCTCTGTGATGAACCTTACTGACGGTGCCTGAGGGGGGGGAGGACAAGGAGTGTGTACTTGGCGCCTCCTTGCCGGTAGACCAGTCAGGGCCATACATTGAAGGAAAGGTTGAAGGCAATGATGTCACCTTTCTGTTGGACACTGGAGCTACCCGTTCTACTGTAAGAACAGAAGACGTTCCAAACCTACCCCTCTCGGGAGAAGTCATCCAAGTAGTGGGCGCATCTAATCAATTTATTAGTACCCCAGTTACTGAACCCATGGAGATTACAATAGGGAATTTCAAAGAAATGCATAGATTTGTTGTCTGTGATACCAGTCCTGTAAACTTATTAGGATGTGATTTGCTGTGTAAAATGAACTGCACCATCTTTTGCTCACCAAAGGGCATCGAAATTCAAACCCCAGACGAAGATGGAATATACAAATTAATGTTAATCAGACCTGACTCAGAAATTAAACGACTGACTATACAAGACTTACCTGAAGAACTCCAACAGACAGTGAAACCAGAAGTATGGGACTTTACTGGAAAAGATGTAGGACTAATGGCAAATGTAGACCCAATTAAAATAGCCATAAAAGAAGATGCAGTTTACCCCAATACTAAGCCATACAAAATGAGTGCAGAAGTGAGAGCAGGAGTGGCCATTGAAATAAAAAGATTGCTAGAAGCCAACATCATACAAGAAGTGATGAGTAGCCCATGTAACTTACCCATAATTGGAATCAAGAAACCTAGTGGCAAATACAGAGTAGTACAGGACCTGAGAAAGGTAAACAAAATTGTTGTTTCTTGCTGTCCTATTGTTCCGAACCCTGCAGTGATCCTGTATCAAATTCCCTGGGATGCTGAGTGGTTCACCGTGATTGACCTATGTCACGCATTCTTTTCGATCCCATTGCATCCAGATAGCACATTTCTTTTCTCATTTGCATTCGGCAGTCACGTGTTTGTTTGGAATCGCGTCCCCCAGGGGTACACAGAAAGCCCCTCAATCTTTAATCAGATTCTGAAAAAGTGCCTTGAATCCCTAGTCTTGCCTGGAAATTCACTTTTGGTGCAATATATAGATGACCTCTTGGTGGCGTCTAAAAGTCAGAAAGATTGTGTTGTTGACACTATTGCCTTGCTGAACCATTTGGGTGAAGGAGGACACAAAGTATCACCTGACAAACTACAGTTCTGTACCAATTCAGTAAAATATCTGGGACACCAGATAGAGAAAGGTATCAGGAAAGTTACTTCAGAAAGAATTAGGATAATTCGAAACATGCAGTTACCTAATACTCAGAAAGAAATCAGAATGTTCCTTGGAGTGGTAGGATACTGCAGGCAATGGATTGTGGGATTTGCAGTCCTAGCAAAACCATTGATAAAAATGACAAAGAAAGGAGCAAAAGACCCAGTGGAATGGGACGAGGAAAGCCTGACAGCATTTACTAAATTACAAGAATGTCTATGTACAGCTCCAGCATAGGGAATGCCTGATTATTCAAAGGAATTTGCACTGTTTTGTGACACACGAGATAATTGTGCATTGTCAGTCCTAACTCCGGAGCATGGTTTAACTAGACGTCCAGTAGCATATTTTTCTGCTACTTTGGATCCAGTGGGTGCTGGATTACCTGGATGTCTGAAAGCAGTAGCTGCAACTTGCATGAGTCTTGAACAGAGCGAATCCATCGTTATGGGACATCATGTAACTGTGTATGTTCCACATGCAGTTGTAATCCTACTGACCAGAACTAAAACCCAGTATCTCACACCTAGTCGGCTGACTAAGTATGAGAGGATCCTTGTAGGTGCTGCAAATGTAACCCTTACTCGATGTAACATATTAAATCCAGCAACATTGTTACCTGAGTCACTGATTGCAGAAGCAAAGGGAGAGGTCGAGCATGACTGCATTGACCTGACTAAGTTTAGTACCAAACCACGTCCAGATATCAAGGAAATGCCCCTGCCTGTAGAAGATTACGAGCTGTTTGTTGATGGCTCATGTCTGAGACATGAAACTGTAGGCCTAAGTGCTGCCTATGCTTTAGTCACGGTATCAGGCACTATAGAAGCATCCTGTCTATTTGGAGTAAAGTCTGCACAAGTAGACGAATTGGTTGCATTAACAAGAGCATGTCAAATTGGGAAAAATAAAAGAGTACCCATATATACTGACAGTCAGTATGGGTACGGGGTTGTGCATGACTTCAGCCAATTGTGGCTACAAAGAGAGTTTCTGACTTCTTCAGGTACTCCTATCAGAAATGGAAAAGTGGTACAGGAATTACTGGACGCCATCCAGTTACCAAAAGAATTGGCAGTGGTCAAGTGTACTGCTCACAAATCAGGTGACAACCATGTGACAGTAGGTAATCGATATGCTGACCAAGTAGCCCAACATTGTGCCAGACATCGAAGGTCTGTCAATATCAAATTGGGGGGATATGGAAACAGCTGCCAACTTATGGTGTTTGAGGATGTGCCTACCTGGGAAGAATTGAAAGATTTACAGAATGCAGTGACACCAAAGGAAAAGGAACGATGGAGAAAATTTGGTTGTCGCCAAAGAGGCGAGTATGGTGTCATTGTTGGCCCTGATGGTATGCCTGTGTTGCCTGAAAGCCTGCTTGCTTCTGTGGCCAGATTGATACATGGAGATACACACATTGGTAGGGATGCCATGATTCGTGTTTTCCAACAGACATGGTACAGCTCGAAGTTCAGGAAAGTAGCAGAGTCGCTCTGCCAGAGGTGCTTGACATGTCAACAGTTCAACGCTGGGAAGAAAACAGTAGTTGAGATGGGAAAAATTGGAAAGTCAGGAGGTCCTTTTGTAAGATTACAAATCGACTTCATCCAGCTACCCATTTGCAAAGGAATGAGATATGTCCTTGTCATTGTCTGCCTATTTTCAAAAGGGGTAGAAGCTTACCCAGCCAAGAAGAATGATGCGATCACTGTAGCCAAGTTGTTACTACGAGAGCTAATACCTAGGTACGGGGTTCCGGTCACAATTGAATCAGATTGAGGTGGGCATTTCCAGAATGAAATAATTGACCAGCTATGTAAAGCCTTCAAGATTACACAAAAGCTGCACTGTGCATATCGTCCAGAGGCTTCTGGAGTGGTGGAACAAGTAAATGGCACTATCAAGTCGAGATTAGGGAAAATCTGTGAATCTACTGGCATGAACTGGATAGAGGCTTTACCTCTTGTTCTGATGGGAATCCAAAGTATTCCAGACCGAAACACAGGCCTGAGTCCCCATGAGATCCTAATGGGAAGAGTGATGAGACAAGCATGGGTACCAGAACACAAACTGATAAGCATTTCTGATGATTTGGTACTTGAGTACTGCAAGCAACTGGGTGACCAAGTGCGTTCTATCTCCCGCCAGATTGGGGAAGACGCCGTCGCCAGTCCAGCAACTCCAGTCCATAAATTGATTCCAGGCGATTGGGTGGTACTCAAGAAGCACACCCGATCGAGTTGCCTTGCACCGAAGTGGGGAAAGCCAAGACAGGTGATCCTGGTGTCCACGACAGCGGTGAAGTGTGCCGGTGTGCCGAAGTGGATCCATGCCAGCCACACCAAGAGGGTGACCGAAGACAAGAAAACTGATTCTGAAGGTTGTCCAGCTTAGGGGTCTCCAGACGTTGGTCCTGAAGTAGCTGATGACGAACAACCGAGCACCAGTCGAGATGAGTGGATACCCATAATCGACCTGACAGATGATCCCATAAGAACAAGAAGTCAATCCTACTCAGACAGAGAGTGGAATAGTGAGGAAGAGATAGGAATAGGAGAAGACAATCAGATTATCGAAATCCATGTCAAATCTGATGAAGAAGAAGATCAGATAGGGACAGAACAGGTGATCGACACACCTCCAAGAACTCCTGAAATTGAAAAGGGACAGACAGATATTAGGGCGAAAGTTCAAGCGGAAGAAAATCAAAGGTTCGAAGTGCTTGAACAGGATCAGATAGAAAGAGACGAATGTGTTCAGGATACAGAAATTGAAACGCCCAAAAGTCAAAACCAGTCTACACCTGAACGAGGCCAGCTTAGTGACCAGGCAGAAGAAACAGATATAAGACCTGGGACTAGTCAGACAGGAAGGGAAGAAGCAGAAACAGAAGTGCCACAACAAAACGAAATTAAAAGAGCATTAGAAGAAAGTCAAACCACAGTGCCAGCTAAAAGACTCAAGAAAAAGAATAAAGAGCCAAGATATATTGAGAGACTGAGACTGAGATTGAAAACAGTAGAAGAAAAGCTTGAGCGAAGGAAACAAGCTTTAAGTAAAACAGAGCCAACTGGAGAAAACACTAAGCGAAGAAGTGCCCGAATAAAAAGACAGATGGAAAAGTACCAGGATCCTGAATGGACTTACCTGGTGTTGGAGGAATTTGAGGAACTTTAGATAACTGACGAAAGTGACGAAGAAGTGACGGCTGATCAGTCTGCCGAAGAAGAAGAACCAACCTGAAAGTTGCTCAGTGTAAGCTACCTGTGCAAAGTTACAAAGAGGGGTTGAGAAAAGCTTCTTTTGAGCAGAAATGTCTGATTCAAATGTGAATGGAAGACCTAGACGTAATTGCTGTAAAACATGCTGTAAAGTATGTATATGTAGTGTAGCATTAGTGTTAATATTATGGATAGGACTAACAATTACTATTCCTTATATGATGAGTAAAAGTACTAATACTGACACCACAGAGACTGTGACGAAAAATGCAGGAGAAACGACATCACAAAGTGTAGAAGGACATGAGAAAGCACTTAGCATTAGACAAACTAAACCGGACTTAGAAGCATCAGATGAGGAAGGACTGCATTATCATGGAGTCAAGAACCAGACTCATTTAAACGTATTCGCTAACCTTTTAGTGCAATATGTAGAAACCATGGAAATAGAAGACTGTTATGTTTGCGTGAAGCTACCTACTGTAGCTGAGGGAGTGACTTACCATCCCTTGCCACTAACATATGGAATTTCTTGTAGCATTTTAGCTAGCTTATTCTATAAGAGAGGACCGTTACAGTACTATTACTGTAACTCAGATGTGATATTTTCTGAACTTCCTATACGTGGAAATGTAAACCCTGTACATACAAAAAGTGATGTGACACGTTATATGGGAGAATATTTTCTGACTATAGGTACCATAGATTTAGGTGAAGCACATAGAGATAACTTGACCTGTTCATTACATGAACAAGAAAAAATGTTTCTAAACATGGCAGAGAAAAGGAGAGAAAGTTTCCAAAGAAAGGCAAATGATAAAAAGCAGAGAATTCCTAAGTGGGCTGAAAACATGGGTAGCACCTCAAATGGTGGGGCTAGTCCTGCTTTGTTGCTGGATTTCGAGAGAAAAGGGAAGCTTTGTCTTCACTGAGAAAAGACTAGTTATTATAATAACATTTTCATTGGTTCCAGTCAATGTGAACACAATTACCAGGTAATTGGAGGTTGGGGTTTCAAAAATGGGTCAGAACCTGAGTTTCCCGGAATTTATTACATATGTGGAAACAAGGCTTATTTCAAATTGCCGGATCACTGGTATGGAAGCTGCTATTTTGGAATTGTCTTCCCGAAAATATACCATGTGAATGAAATTGCTGGAAGCAATGAAAACACTAACAGTTTAGTGCGTAGTAGAAGAGAAAGTGTAGGTGAAATAATGGGTAGTATATTTAGTGCATTGATACCTGCAGTGGGAGTGGTTCTGAACACACACAGAATTTGCAAATTGTCAACTATAGTGGATCGGTTGTCTACTGACACTGCTAGTGGATTTCTGATGGTCAATACCGAAATGGTTGCGATCAGATCTATGGTTTTGCAGAACAGACTTGCTCTTGACACCTTATTAGCAAAAGAGGGCGGAGTCTGCAGAATGCTGAAAGCGCAACATTATTGCACTTACATACCAGACAAAAGTGTGCAACTCAAAAGGTATGTAAGGAACATTACAAATTTGGAAAAGGAACTCAAACCACTGGAGGTTGATAGTGCCTGGAAGAGACTCACTGATGGTCTCTCCTCTGTAGGTCATTGGTTTTATAATTTAGGTAAAGGTTTTTTGTTAAAGGTACTGATGCCAATTGCAGTAGTAGGTTTTATCATATTCCTTATATTTGTCTGTTTTAAGTAACTAAAGCGTTTATTGTGATGATTATTTAAAACCTTACAATATTACACATCTCAGACAAAAACTAAAAACTAGGGGGCATATTATCAAGGGGGTTTATCTCCGCTTTTTTGGCTTTAAAAGCCAAGAAAGCGGAGATAAAATTATCTCCCTATTACCAAGCTGTCGCTAACACCAGTTAGCGACAGCTAATAGGAGATAGCGACCATCTTGGGCCCCGCTTTGCATGTCAGTGATATTTATCACTAATGACATGCAAAGTGGGCGTGCCAAGATGTTAGCGACTGGAAACAGTCGCTAACATCGCTATCTCCTATTACCAACTTTTGGAGATATTCGCGCTAAGCGCGAATATCTCCAAAAGCTAACACCTGCCCTGAGCAGTTCTTAGCCATGTTATCCAATGGGAGGTGGATAACATGGCTAAGAGCATTTGCTCGATAATGCATGAATATCGCTGACTTTTCAGCGATATTCATGCATTGCGGCCGTTTTTTATCGCATTTGCGATAAACCTTGCTAATAGCAAGGTTTATCTGCGATAAAAATCGCCAATTTGCGGCGATAATTTTTGTCTCTAAACAAGTTAGAGACAAAAATTATCTCTATTGGTTGGTAATATGCCCCTGTATTCTTGAATAAAAACACAAAATGTTATTTGTAAATACTTAGGTATCTAAAATAGTCATGACATCTAGATTACTTTTAACTATCATTAAAAACTTTACAAAAATAGCATTTAAAATGATGTCGTTTGAGTTCATGCAATTAATCAAGGCCTGTCTACATGTCCTTATGCCGCGTGCTTTGAAGGGAAACTTTAGTAATGATTTCCTCTCCTGTAGAAGCTTAGGGCAGGTACAGAGAAGATGAAGCATATCTTCCTCACCATAGTTACACAGTCTACATTTCATTTGAGTTTTCGGTCTCTCCCATGGGGGGAGGTGAGATAGGCCTGGCATAATTCCAAATCTGGCTTTAAGGAGAACCTGTTTGTTTTTTTCTGTCCATGGTGTTACCAGGTATTGTTGGATTTCCTTCTTTTTGTATCCATTAATTACCATCCATGCGTGTTTTCTTTTGGTGAGGATAGCTTTATCGTTTAAGATGGATAGATGATTTGCAGTTTTGTTAATTATTTTCTTGAATGATGACTTATTTATATTGTTTTCCCATATTGGCATGATTGCAAAATCCTTTATTGCTTCCCTAAGGTAGATCCACGCAGTAGAATTTGTGTCCTTATTCATTTCTCTCCATAAGAGTTGCGATATTTCATTTTGATGGTCATTTTTTATTTTATTCCATACTTTTATAAAGTGGCCTTGCCTTGCATATTGCTGGTTGGTCAGTCCGAACTCTAGCCTTACTTGGGCGGGGGACGCATTTGCTGGTAAATGGAATATTGCTCGGTAGGCTCTGGTTATGATCTTATTCAGAGAATAACTATCCTTGCCCATTATTGCTTCACTGCCATAAGTTATGGTCGGTAGGAGTTTTGCGGCAATTACATTCAGCAGGGGACCATAGGTGAGGCTGGGAAGTGACTTTTGCACAATTCTGAATGCTGCAGTTAGTGAGTTCGCTTTTCTTTGAATCTCAGTTTTTTGCAGTTGATAGGTACCATTTGCATCAAATAGCACACCCAGGTATTTATATACCTCTACTTGCTCCAGCTCCATTGTATATATTTGTCTGTTGCAAATGTCGCAAACACCAAAAGAAGTATACTGTGAACAAAAGAGGCGTGAAACGGAGTGTGGATGAACTTGAATTAGAGGAACTGAATAATCAGATTTATAAAAGGGTAAAGAATTCACACCCTAACGAAGACACGAAAGAGAAATTGAATCGAATGTTAGAAGAAATTGAAATGAACAAAGTGTGAAGAAAAAAAAGTTGGCATCTGATTCCATTGGTTTTGTGATGATAGTAAATATCATCAAAGAGGGGATTGATGGAGCAAGGATTCGCATATTACGCGACTTGCTTGAATTCATGGACTTCGAGTAATATGTAACAAAGTAACCCAACATGTTTTGTCTTACTAATTTCCTTTTATTTTGACATTGGGAACGCCCTAGAGACGCTTGCCTATGTGTTTACTAACTCAATAACGCTTGTCCATAAAATGGCCGCTGCTTGGCGGGTTTTCTTCTGCGCATGCGTTAGTCACACTCACGTGACGTGACGTATTTGCAGTTCTGGTGGGAACCTTTGCGCTTGCGCAATTGCATTACTATGGCCGATTGGTGTCCTCACATGGTGAAGCTTGCACTGATGTTTTCGTGTTGTAGTTTATTTGCACTAAACCTTAATGCCAATAGTTTATATAAGGTAAGGGGTATAGAGTAGCTATTCATGGTATGCAGTGTAATCATTTATTTCTGTGTTTTAATTTGTTTTCGCTTACTTTTCATGTACCGCGATTTTGAGGGTCTGAGAGACACTCGTGAATCCATATTGAGCTACCTTTCTGCGCATGACAGTCTTCTGCCGGTGGCATTGAATCCCTGCCAACCAAAGGTCCTAGCCAAGATGTGCCTGGGAAGATGCACCTTCACCCAGCAGAAGAAGCTAAAATGTCCTGCAAATGAAACAAATGTATTTTATTCATTGTATTCCGTAGAGTATGTCATGGGAACCCCAAAATCAATAGGCGGTCCCAGAATATGTTAATATAGGCTTGTAGAATTGAAATGTGATTGGTGTGTTGACCTATCCTTCTTGGGGACCAATCGAAATTGGGGATTCTGACACTTGCAACATCTGGGGGGTGGTACACTGACCCGAAAACAGTATAACTAGCCTAGGTTTAGCTAGAGAAATTGTCCGACTTGTCCGAATAGCTGACCTGTCACTGACCCAACGCACTCAATAGGTGACTTGATACAGAGGGCTGCGGAGCACTCTGTTCGAAATTTCCATAGACTCGAGAGGTTTTAAACCTTAAGTGCTGGCGGAGCACTTTGCTGGGGAAGTCGATAACCCAATCGGGGTTCTGGCCGATAGCTGCAGAGAGGGTGGAGCGCAGGCGTTTCTTCCAAACTGCGGGTGCTGGTCTTGCCTTGGTGGTCCTGTCCTGATCCTAATCTGGGTTTCCTGTCCTGTCCTGGGGTGTCCATTCTGCACCTGCTGTCCTACTGATGACGGGTTTCCTTTGGGGTCCCTCCTGTTCTTAACTGACCTGTGGCCAGGGTTGGTCTTCACACCATTCTAGGTAAATATAGTGCTGAAACTCTATACTGCACCTTTCTATTTTTCTGTCTTTTGCTTCAATAAAGACATATCTTTGCATATATTGATTTTCCATGCTTTTTTCGCAAACCACTGAAAGAAAAGCTCATACGTTATTGTCGTTATTCTAGCATGTTCCATTTTCTACCCATCCTTTGAGTACATTTCCTTTTCAGGTCATGATATACAGATGTTCTTTGTTTTACCCATCTTTTAGTTGATTCAAGTAATTGCACCAGTTTACTAGTACGGTTTATTTTCACCTTACCTGTAGTTCCTCTTCATGGGGAAATATTTTACTGGGAAGTTTCTAGTATGCTCTTTCTTCTTCCCCGTCCTTTAGTCTGAAATTATTTGCCTAGCTGTTTCCTCATTCTCACCTTACTGTAGACTCATAAATGATCAGCTTGATATATTTCCTTTATGGATATGTACTCTTCATTATCTTGGTTATTGATTGTTTACTTGTTATAAATCTCATGCTTTCCGAATTTGAAATCTAGATAAAATCTTTAAAACTTCCCCGGAGTCTGTGGTCTTTATGAAATACAGAAGGATATAAAGTTGGTATTGTGTTGTTTGCCTTTTTCTTCACAGCTAGCTCCATGATTCATCGTGGTCATTAGGTACCCGTGACGGTGGATTGATAAGTCGGGTACAATAGAAATATATAGGAAGGAACTGGGTTACTGGTAGTAGAGTGTATGGTCGCCCGATTAATAAATAATGGCGTATTGAAATATATGGGCCCGATACATGTATGGTAAAATTGTTGGTTGGGTGACCTGCGCGCTCTATCACGCCGGCTTACGCTACCACTCATTGAGCATCCAATAATCTTTGTAGTTTATTGCTGCCCGTCCCCCCGAGGGTTTCCTGGCTTGCTCCTTGTCTCTGCCTTTGACCATACAGCATTTGGGGCGCACTAAGCATTGTTTCAGACCACTGTCGGTGCAAATGTGGGATGTACCACTGAAGATCGCTAATCTTAGAGTTGAGGAATATTAGAATTGCATATGACTTTGATAACATTGTTTTATTTCCTGCTTGCCACATGATTCCTTGAATATGTATTCTGTCAATGTTTCTCTTACCAATATGACAATCAAACTTAAGTGTTAAAACAAAATGAGTGATGGAATATGTGTGGTAATTAGCAATGCATTGCGATGGCGCGAGTTATAGTTACCTTAGGACACGAGTTGAAGTTACTTGAGATAAATATGACTGGTGTTTTTTTTTTTTTTAAATGTGACATTGTTGCTGAACATTTCACCTAACAATAATGTTACTTTAACCTATGGTTTGTTTCAGTGAATTTCTAGGGTTTTGCTGCCAAACCCTAGCAGTGCAGGTTGGCCACAGGGCCTGGCCCACAGCCAGGCCCTGTTTTCAATCGCAAGCAGCCAATTGCACGCTGCGAGGTGGTCAACCCCCTGTAATGAGACAATCTCAAACTGCACATGGCCTCTGGCGGTGTGCATTGAGGTGTTAGCCAAAGCGCCATGCATGTTGCCAGGCCCTGTTGCCAACCCCCCCATAGGCAGCCAACCCCGTTCTGCACATGGCCTTTGGCTGTGTGCAGTGGTAGCTTGGCCACAGGGTCTGTGGTCAACCCCCCGCAGGCAGCCAACCCCACGCAGTTCACAGCATTTAGCTATGCACAATGGGTAGTTGGTCACGGAGCGTAGTCTGTGGCCAGGTCCTGTGGCCAACCCACTCAAAGGCAGACAACCCCCAGCAGGCTGCCAAGCCCATTCCAGTCACAGCCTTTGATGATGTGGTGTAAGGTTGGCTTTCTGGCCCCAGAGCAATATTAATCAAAACACCCAGAGACAAATTCATCAAAAAGGGGCAGAGGGCCACGCTACTCCCCTCACTGTAATTGTCCTCTGGGACCCCATCACCCAGGACCAAAGCCAATAAAAACTCAGGGCTGAATTTTGAAAGCCTTACTGGAAATTAAAAGGGGTGGAGGGCCATGTAGCTCCCCTCTCCAAGTCTTCTAAAGCCCCGGGGACCCCCTCCCGGGTCCTGTCATAATACAGATGGGTGCCCCAGTGCACATCCATATCACCCACTAACAACACGCAGTAGTTCATGGGGGGAGCCCCCTGTTATTTCCTAACTACAATTTCCCTTTAACCTTTGTTTTTTTTTTTGTGAATTCCTGAAAGTTTTACATTTTTATTATCTAACTGATACCTGTGGGGGCGTGGCTTGACCACCGATGGGCATGGCTGCTTGAACTCGGAGCTCCGCGCGTGCCTCGCCGGATTTATCCTGCTGAAATACCTGGGGGACGGCGCCTGGGTCCTGCAGGGGCTCCCGAAACTGCGGGGACGCCGCTGCGCTACTCGGGGGTTGCCGGTGGGGCCCGCTGCCGCCGCCAGAGTGCAGACTTCGTGGGTCCGTTCTCGGCCGTTCGGCCATATTGGTGAGGCCTGGTCTCAGCACAGCGTCCCCGGCCTCCCGTATCTAGGAGGCCGGCACGGAGGCGGAGCGGCCATCTTGCGGCCGGTTCGGACTTCTCCTGCCGCGACCGGCGGTGGCGGCGGAGGGACAGCGGGGCTGCTGTCTGTCGCAGCGGGGTCGCCCTCATTGGTGGCGGACTCGGGTGGCTGTGGTGGCCCCCCACTGTGGCCCTGTGACCTCGGAGAGGGAGTGCTTTCCAGTGTTTGCCCACTTGCCTCATTGGTGGACCTCCTGTACCCGATATTGTGCTCGGCCCCCGAATGGTGGTTGTGGGTAGAGCCTGACCAGGAGGCTCCTCACCAGCTACTGCTTTGCCTGCCATTGGGGCTCTAAAACTGGGCCCTGGCTGCCTGACGGCCCGCTCGGTGACCGGGTGGTAAACGGCGGCGGTGACTCCTCGCGGATGTGCCCGGACCCTCTATCATCTGCGAACGGGGATCCCACGCTGGGCTCTGTGAGGGATACCCCACTGGGAGTGATAGACCTGCTGCTTGGTGCTGGACGGCAGCGGCGTGGGGCGCGTCCCGGCTGGGGCCATGCAGGAGGGGCCTGGAGTGACGGAGCCGCCCCGGATTATGATCACCTGAGGAGCAGGTGACACCCCCTCGGGACTGCGTGGATCGACGGCGGCCGCCCCACAGTAGCAGTAAATTAACACTTTGGGCCCGGAGGCACCATCAGGGGAGACGGATGTTGGGGGAACACGCCTTGCTCCTGTAATACTCAACTGTCCCAAGGGGCGGCCTGGTGGGGAAGTGGCTGGCGCAGGCTTGCGACTCTGGCCTGGTGTGGAGCGGAGGTCTGGCCCCGTGCTTCTCTTGCTGCCAAGGACAGGCAGGCACTGTGCGACCGCCACTCGAGGAGTGCAGGGGCCCTGTCGGACCATGGGGAAGCCGAAGGCGCCAAAGGGGGGCCCACCTCCCGATCCTGTAGAGGAGATGTCGGTGGGACAGGATCGGGATTCTGCTGGAGCGCAGGCACCGGGGCTGCAACAACAACAGCTGGAGCAGATCCTACAAGCCATCACAGCCACGAGAGAGGCATTGCATCACGACATCACGCAGGTTTCCGCGCGCCTGGGCCTGCTGAGGGCGGATCATGGCAAACTGGCTGACAGAGTTAAGGCCACGGAACTGACCTTGGAGGTGCTGGAGCCAGCACACAAAGCGACGGACCCAGCGGTGGGGGACCTACTGCGCAGGGTGCAGCAACTGGAGAAGAGGGCGGAAGATGCTGAAGGCCGCAACAGGCGGAACAACGTCCGGGTAGTGGGCCTGCCTGAAAAAATCGAGGGGAACGATATGGTTGCCTACCTGGAGACCTGGCTGCGCGAGGTGGTGGCCCCTGAGGGTCTGTCGCAGTTTTACACTCTGGAGCGGGCCCACCGGGTGCCTGCCCACCCGCCTGCTGTCGGCTGCCATCCCCGGCCTGTGGTGGCGCGGCTGTTGCATTTTAAGGACCGGGATGTTATACTGCAGAAAGCGCGAGCACTGGGCCCCTACCGGGTGGATAATGCATCAGTGTCCATTTATCCTGACTATTCCTATGAAGTCCAGCGCAGTCGCTCCACTTTCCTGGCGGTCAAGAGGGCCCTTCGCGAGGAGGGCATTCAGTACTCTCTCCTTTTCCCGGCACGGCTGAAACTGTTGGTGGATGGCAAATCGCACTTTTTCGACTCACCTGAGGATGCTTGGAGCTGGCTGGAAACGTATAGGGCTGGCAGGGATAGCGACGAGGCGACGGAGAAGGCGATGGAGAGGACGGCGAAGACCAGCCCGAAGCCACGTAGGAGGCGGTGGCCTAGAGGCCGCATGGCATCTACCCGAACGCCATCACTTTCACAGACGGAACTTGACCGCCGGGCGGCCCTCCAGGCGGTCTCCGCCATTTCGGGGGCAGTGGACGTAGATCCTGTGGTGGAATCGGGCTCCCGGCAGGGGTCAGAGGACCTAGCAACTGAGGGCTCCGATGTGGACAGTTGGGCCTGCCGCATGTCACATCGGGAACTGCTGATGGCCTCATGGACGAGTGACTCCTATCTACCCGGCTTGTGTACAGTAAGGGGGTGTTGATCTGACTTTGGGTTGCCCTGTTGGGATGGGAGCCGGGGGAGGCTGTCATTGTGATGGGTGCATATTCCTACTGTTTTATTTGTGCCAGGACTTGATGACCGCTTTCGGAGCCTGCTGGGGGGTCCCTCCGGGGCGGGGCGCTGAGGACCCAGGGGATCTATATTGGAGGCTGAGCGCTGATTACGTAGGGTGTTGTTACCGCCTATCCCGCTCAGGTGTAGAGACACCCCCCCTACTCACGCTAGGTGTGAGACTCTGGTAGTTGCCAGAGAGTTCCCACTTTTGGGACCAAGTTTGGATGGGAAACTGCGGTTTAGAGCCTGTTCTGGGGAAGGGAGGGAGGGGGGTTGGTTGGGGATGTTTGGGGTATTGGGGTGTTGCCAGTGTGCCATCTTGGGAGGGGGATACGTTGTGCCTGGATGTATTTCACTATGGGGACCCGCCTTGAATTGAAATGCATTTCCTGGAATGTACGAGGGCTGAACTCCATGAGGAAACGATATAAGGTGCATGCGTATTTAGTGCGCAGGGGGATCCAGGTAGCTTTTCTACAGGAGACCCACATTGTTCAATCTGAAGGCCGGGCGCTGCAGCGTAGATGGCGGGGCCAATTGTTTTATACTATATTTTCTTTGCATGCATGAGGCGCGCTGATCTGGGTGCGTGCGGGTGTGCCTTTCCAGCCTTTGACCACGGTGATTGACCCAGAGGGGAGGTTTGTAGCGGTGCAGGGGCGTATGGATGGAAGAGATGTGGCACTGTGCAGTGTGTATGCTCCGAATGTGGAACAGCCGACCTTTTTCTCGTGCCTGTCTGGAAAGCTGGCGACCCTCCTGACTGGAAAGGTGTTTTAGGGGGGCGATTTCAATTCGGTCGCTGATGTGGGCTTGGATCGCTCCCATCCTCCACTGGCCCAGTCGCCGGTGCATAGGATAGCGAAACCGCGGCGGGAATGGCAGAGCACATGGGGCCGGGTGGACGCGTGGCGGGCCCATCACCCAATAGATAGGGACTACTCGTTCTACTCCGTGCCGCATGATTTACATCAATCAATCAATCAATCATGCCATTTGTATAGCGCACTACTCACCCGGGAGGGTCTCAAGGCGCTTGGGGGGAGGGGTATGCTACTGCTCGAACAGCCAGGACTTGAGTTGTTTCCTGAAGGCGAGATGGTCCTGGGTCAGCCGAAGGTGGATGGGGAGGGAGTTCCAAGTCTTGGCAGCCAGGTAAGAGAAGGATCTTCCTCCGGCGGTGGCTCTTCGGATGCGTGGTACGGCTGCGAGGGCAAGGCTGGTGGACCGTAGCTGGCGGGTGGGCGTATAGAAGGTCAGGCGGTCGTTAAGGTACTTGGGGCCCAGGTCGTGGAGAGACTTGTGTGCGTGGGTGAGGAGCCGGAACGTGATCCTCTTGTCGACGGGGAGCCAGTGCAGGTTCCTCAGGTGGCTGGAGATGTGGCTGCGTCGGGGGACATCCAGGATGAGTCGGGCGGAGGCGTTCTGGATGCGCTGGAGTCTTTTCTGTAGCTTGGCTGTGGTTCCGGCATAGAGGGTGTTTCCGTAGTCCAGTCGGCTGGTGACGAGTGCCTGGGTGACAGTCTTCCTGGTCTCGGTCGGGATCCAGCGGAAGATCTTGCGAAGCATACGCAGGGTGTTGAAGCACGATGAGGAGACGGTGTTGACTTGTCTGGTCATCGAGAGGGAGGGGTCCAGGATGAAGCCCAGGTTGCGTGCGTGGTCGGTTGGCTTGGGTGCGGTGCCCAGGGCTGGGGGCCACCAGGAGTCATCCCAGGCGGAGGGCGAAGATCCCAGGATGAGGACTTCCGTCTTGTCCGAGTTCAGTTTCAGGCGGCTGTCCTTCATCCACTCGGCACGTCTTTCATCCCTTCGTGTAGGCAAGTTCTGAAGGTGTCGGGGTCTCTGGTGATCTCTGGTGAGGGAGAGGATCAGCTGGGTGTCGTCGGCGTAAGAGATGATGTTGAGGTTGTGCTGGCGTGCGATGGCTGCGAGAGGTTTCCTGTAGATGTTGAAGAGGGTGGGCTGAGTGAATATCCTTGCGGGACGCCGCAGATGACTTCGGTGGCCTCGGAGCGAAACGGGGGGAGGCGGACTCTTTGTGTTCTTCCGGCGAGGAACGAGATGATCCACTCCAGTGCCTTCTCTTGGATACCGATGTTGCTGAGGCGCTGGACTAGGGTGCGGTGGCAGACCGTGTCAAACGCAGCGGAGAGGTCCAGGAGGATGAGGGCCACTGTTTCCCGCTTGTCGAGCAGGGTCCGGATGTCGTCGGTGGCTGCGATGAGGGCGGTCTCGGTGCTGTGGTTGGCTCTGAAGCCGGACTGCGAGGGGTCGAGGGATCCGTTCGTCTCAAGGAAGCGGTCAGCTGTCTGTTGACGATCTTCTCGATGACTTTAGCAGGAAAAGGGAGGAGCGAGATGGGGCGGATGTTTTTGAGATCGGTGGGGTCCGCTGTAGGTTTCTTCAGGAGGGCGCTGATCTCGGCGTGCTTCCAGCTCTCCGGGAAGGTGGCGGTGTTGAAGGAGGCGTTGATGATGTTCCGGAGTTGGGGTGCGATGGTGGAGTCAGCCTTGTTGAAGACGTGGTGTGGGCAGGGGTCGGTCAGTGATCCGGAGTGGATGGTGTTCATCGTGCGGGCTGTGTCTTCGGTGGTCACCGTGGTCCAGGTGCGATGGGTGGCGGTGGGGGGCATTGGTTCGACGGTTGGGTGCATGGGTGGGGTGCCGAAGCTGTTGTGGATGTCGGCGATCTTGCGGTGGAAGAACGAGGCGAGGGAGTCGCAGAGGTCTTGTGACGGAGTGATGTAGTTGGTGCCGGTGCTGGGGTTGGAGAACTCCTTGACGATAGTGAAGAGCTCTTTGCTGTCGTGGGCGTTGTTGTCCAGTCGTTCCTTCAGGGATTTCTTCTTGGTGGTGCGGATGAGCTGGTGGTGCTTGTGGGTAGCATGTTTGAGGGCAGTCATGTTGTCGGAGGTCCGGTCGAGGAGCCAGGCTTTCTCGAGGGTGCGGCAGGTCTTCTTGGAGTCCTTGAGGTCGTCGGTGAACCAGGATGCCTTCTTGCTTCTGGGTCTGCTGGGAGGGTTCTTTAGTGGCGCGAGGTCGTCGGCGCAGGCGGTCAGCCACTGTGTGAAGTTGCGGGCTGCTTCGTTGGGGTCCGTTGTGTTGGCGGGTGGGCTCTGGCTGAGGGAGGTGGTGAGCTGGTCTGCGGTGATCTTGCTCCAATTCCTGTGAGGTACCTGTTGCGGGTGGTGGTGGGTCGTGGATCTTTTGAAGCTGAAGTAGACGCAGCTGTGGTCGGTCCAGTGGAGTCCGGTGGCGTGGCTGAAGGTGATGTACTTGCTGGAAGAGAAGACGGGATCAAGCGTGTGGCCGGCGTAGTGGGTGGGGGTGTTGACCAGTTCCTTGAGTCCGAGGTTGGCGAGGTTTTCCAGCAGGGCGGTGGTGTTGCGGTCCTTGTTGTTCTCCAGGTGGAAGTTGAGGTCCCGGAGGAGGATGTAGTCAGTGGAGGGGAGGGCGTGCGGGCTGATGAAGTCTGTGATGTCTTCGCTGAATTGTGTGCGTGGTCCCGGGGGTCTGTAGATGAGGGTGCCTCTGAGGGCCGTCTTAGGGTCGGTGTGAATCTGGAAGTGGAGATGTTCGGCTGCGGCGAAGGAGTCGTTGGCGTCGGTCGTGATGCGGATGGTGTTCCTGTGGACGATGGCGATGCCACCTCCGGTCTGGTTAATGCGGTCCCTCCTGATGATCTTGTACCCGTCCGGGATGGCGAT
This sequence comes from Lissotriton helveticus, assembly GCF_964261635.1. Lineage (NCBI taxonomy): Eukaryota > Metazoa > Chordata > Amphibia > Caudata > Salamandridae > Lissotriton > Lissotriton helveticus. Next base: position 698,720,400 of record NC_136071.1, on the reverse strand, counting down.
GGCGATGTCGGGTGCAGAGGAGGCGTTCATCCAGGTTTCCGTGAGGAAGGCGACGTCCGGTGATGTAGCGTCGAGGAGGTTCCAGAGTTCCACGGCGTGTCTGTGGACGGAGCGGGTGTTGATCAGGATGCACTTGAGGTGGTTGCTGCTGGTGTTTGGCTTGGCGGGTGCGGGGCAGGTTCGGAGGCAGGTGAACTTGCAGGTGCAGCAGGTGAAGGGTCCGTGGGTGCGTCTCGGGGTGGCTTGGCAGCAGGCGTGGGTCCGGCCGGCATTGAGTGCGTTGAGAGTGGCGGCGTCGTAGGTCAGTCGGGTCGTCTTGCCTCGGCGGGGAGGGCCAGGGGTCCTGGCGCTGGGCGCGGGTCAGGCGCGGACGGGCGCAGACGGGCTTACCTTTGGCGCACCTTCGGCGCTCAATCGGTGCTCCCGCTGCGCGCGTCCGCTGCGCGGTCGCTCTGGGGGCGTCATAAATAAGGAGCATGGAGGTAGGAGCAGCTGGGTGGCGGGAGCGGGGCGGCGAATGGAATCACAGGGGTGCGGGGCCGCAGGGAGGCAGCGGCGGGAAATTCCAAGAAGCAGCGGGCAGCGGGAAATTCCCAGGAGCAGCGGGAAATTCCCAGGAGCAGCGGGCAGCGAGCGAAGGAATCTGCAGGCAGGAGGCGGCAAAGGCAGGCAGGAGCGGCAGCTGTGAGTGGGGCGACCAAGCCCTGTGGAGGGCTGAGCGGTCACACTCTGTGGTCCCCTTAAGTAAGGAGCCGGGAGGGAGGAGCAGCTGGGTGGTGGGAGCGGGGCGGCGAATGGAATCACAGGGGGGGCGGGGCCGCAGGGAGGCAGCGGCGGGAAATTCCAAGAAGCAGCGGGCAGCGGGAAATTCCCAGGAGCAGCGGGAAATTCCCAGGAGCAGCGGGCAGCGAGCGAAGGAATCTGCAGGCAGGAGGCGGCAAAGGCAGGCAGGAGCGGCAGCTGTGAGTGGGGCGACCAAGCCCTGTGGAGGGCTGAGCGGTCACACTCTGTGGTCCCCTACGGTCCCCGTAAGTAAGGAGCCGGGAGGGAGGAGCAGTTGGGTGGCGGGAGCGGGGCGGCGAATGGAATCACAGGGGGGCGGGGCCGCAGGGAGGCAGCGGCGGGAAATTCCAAGAAGCAGCGGGCAGCGGGAAATTCCCAGGAGCAGCGGGAAATTCCCAGGAGCAGCGGGCAGCGAGCGAAGGAATCTGCAGGCAGGAGGCGGCAAAGGCAGGCAGGAGCGGCAGCAGTGAGTGGGGCGACCAAGCCCTGTGGAATAGATGGTATCCTGTTCTCACCGGAAGCCCAGGGCATGGTCTATCACAGCGAGTATCTGGCGCGGACGTTATCGGATCACAACCCTTGCCTAGTTGCGGTGCGGTGGACGTGGCGGCGCCAGGCGATTCCCACGTGGCGATTGAATCCCACGGCCTTAGAAGACCCTGTTTTTAGTGCTGAGGTTAACAATAGCATAGAACATTATTTCACTGAAAATGCAGGTACAGCGTCTAGTAGAGCCCATGAGTGGGACGCGTTTAAGGTGGTGATGAGAGGGGTGTGCATCTCGGCCACGGCGGGAGCCCGCAAGACGTTGCTGCGGGATATCACTCGGGAGGAGGACCGGCTGCGTCGCGCTGAAAGGGCAAGCCACATTGATGCGGCGGGCCGGACGGCAGTGTTGGAGGCGCGTGAAGCAGTGGCCACTCAGGTGGAGCGCCTGCGTTGTCTCGACTACAGGGTTCTCTATTAGCATGGCTAGCGAATCCGGCAGCCCGGGGCACTCCGATTCTGTCCTTGGGCACGGCAACTGGGGACCTTGTGTACTCGCAGTCGGAGATCAATGATCAGTTCTTTAGCTACTACACTGCGCTCTACCGCAGCGCGATGCCGGACCTGCCGGAGGAGACCCAGGGCTTCCTTTTAGCGGCCCAGCTCCCACGTTTGGATTCAGTTCAGGGGACAAGCTGGGGGAAGCCATTACCCTGGGTGAAATTCAGACTGCGATCAAGCACATGGCGCGGCGGAAGACCCCGGGGGCTGATGGTCTCCCGGTGGAGTTTTACGCTAAATATGTGGATCTCCTAGCCCCGAGACTGTTATTGGTTTATAGGAAAGCCTGGGAACTGGGAAGGCTACCTGCATCTGCCAGAGAGACGATTATTATACCGCTGCTGAAGAAGGGCGGAGATGCCAGTTTGCGCTCAGCGTATAGCCCGCTCTCTATGCTCACGGTGGATTATAGAATACTCAGTAAAATCCTTGCGACCCGGCTTTTAGAGCACATGACAACCTTGGTGCACTCGGATCAGGCAGGCTTTATCCCTACCAGGAACACGGCGACGTGTGTACGTTGATTGCTCCGAGTTATAGAGGGGGGTTGCCAGGATGTTCCGAATGCTGCTGTGCTTTCAGTAGATATTGAGAAGGCCTTTGATAGCGTGGAATGGCCCTATATGTTTCAGGTCTTGAGTGAGTTCGGTTTGGGAGATCAGTTTGTACAGTGGACAGCGTTACTGTACAACTCAGCCTCCGCCAGGGTCAAAACGGGGCCGACCATATCGGTGGGTTGTCAGGTGGGGAGAGGCACCCGGCAGGGCTGCTCGTTATCCCCGCTATTGTTTAGACTCGCGATCAAGCCGTTGGCCGCGCATGCTAGACTGGGTAGGTCATACGAGGGTCTGATGTTACGTGGAGAGGCCCATTACATTTCTCTATACGATGACGATCTACTGATGCTCTTGTCCGGAGAAGACGAGGCAATACGGGGTGCCAGAGCGCTGTTCCAGCAGTTTGGCTGAATATCGGGCCTATGTGTGAATTGGAACAAGACCTGCCTATTCCCTTTGACCCCGATTGGGCGGCAGCCCTCGGCAAGGGAGGACTTGAGGTGGGAACCCTGCTGCCTATCTTATCTGGGCACCCGTATTTACCATACACAGTCTGACCTCTTGGAAGGTAACGTGACAAGGCGATAGGGGACCTGAGGGGCAGTATGGCCTTTTGGAGCTCTCTCCCTCTGTCGGTTGCGGGCCAAGTGGAAGATGGTGGCGCTGCCGTGCTTGCTCTACTTTTTTCGCACCTTGCCTGTGTGGATTCCGACCTCTGTCTTCCGGACACTTTGGGCAATGACTACGGGTTTCATCTGGGGTACGGGTAGGCGGCGAGTTGCCCTCACCACCCTGATGCGTCCACGGGCAGATGGGGGACTGGCGGTGCCTGACTTTGAATGGTACTACCTAGCAGCACAGCTTCAGTGGCTTACACTGGCAGTGGCTTGGGAGTTCCGGGGACCTGAGGGACCCTGTGGCAGAGTGATCCCCCGTCACGTCTTGTCTTTCATAGTTCTCCAACAAAAGATCGAACTTAGCCAGCTCACTCTTGAGGAGCGCACTCTCCGCCTGTGCTGGAATCGGAGTCAGAAACGAGTCGGTTGTTCCTCCCCGTATGCCCCGGAGATACCGCTGGGCATGTGTACGGCCCTCCCCCACGGGGGTAATTGGACTGCGTTAGCAGTTTGGGAGGAGCTGGGCCTCCATATGGTGGGAGATCTGTATAGAGATGGCGTGTTGCTGTCCTTTCAGGATCTACAAGACATGTTTGGATTGCCACGAGGGGACTATTTATTGCATGCTGCGTTGGTGGTGGGACTGCAGCACCGCTGGAAGATGGGGCTGCAGGAACCTCCGGCCTCGTTGGGCTGCCAGTATGTCACCATGGCGGCGGGCACTTTTAAGGCCATCACTTGCTCTACAGACGCCTGTCGACTGAACACTTATCGCCACTAGATACCTTGAAAGGTAAGTGGGAGACGGACATCGGCAGACCCATACCGGAGGCAACGTGGCCCCACCTATTGCGGCGAGCCTGGAAGGGTACGCGCAATGCCCGGTTCCAGTTGGTAGTTTTTCACGCTTCATAGGGCGTACCTGACTCCGGTCAAGATTCTGGAGTATTTTGGGGTATCCCACTCAACGTGCCCGAGATGCGCTGCAGATGGGGCCGATTTCCGACACATTTTCTGGACCTGTGCAGGATTGGGGTCCTATTGGGAGGAAGTGGTGACGTGCCTGAATCATGTGACAGGGCGGGCACTGGAGGCTGAGATGGCTACCTGTTTGCTGCTTTGGTTTCCACATACCTCCCGTACCAAAGTTACTAGCAAATTCTACGACTTGGGGCTGATCATGGCAAAACGGGAACTCACCATGCATTGGAAGTCTGGGACGGGCCCACGCTATCAGAGATGGCGGACGAGCTTCTTGACCTGGGCGAGCAGCGAGGGAACCCTTCGCCTGCAATTGGCTAGTCGCTCGAATAATGAGAAGGCGTTAGAGACAGCCAGAGCGTGGGAGGCACTGGTGACCGCGCTGCAGACCCCATCTGCAGACTCCGAGGAGGAGGATGGAGGGGAAAATACTGGGACTAGTCGAGGGGGCAATGCCGGCGCCGAACAGGCGGGGGGTGCGTTGAGTGAGACTGAGGGGTGTGGGTGGAGATACCGCTGGGCATGGGGCGCCCGACGACGTTTCAGGTTTGATTGCGTTTGCGATTTTGGATGGGGCTACAGGGCTCTGATTGTCTTGTGAAGGCACCTTATCATGTTGCTGCATCTGATTCTAGGTGACTGCACGGCTGTATGGATGGGTAGTTCGCTGCTAAACTTATGATCAACCTAAATGGGGCACACTGGCGGGGGGAGGGCAAGGGCGGCGGGGGGAGAAAGGGTGTTTGGAGGAAGGGTGTTTGGGGGGAGGGATGAGTAATGGATGCTTGCTTTTATCCTGTGGCGGCATGAGCCATCTGCGAAATGGCGGCCTTTCATTGTGGCTTAATTGTTTTTTTTTCTCTCTCTGCAAAATTAATAAACTCTGTTTAAAAAAAAATAAAAAAATAAAAAATAATAACTGATACCTGTGACCTTTGTGAGCGGGCGGGTGAGTGTCTGTATATTTTGCTGAGTGGATGTGTGAGTGGCTGTATTGGTCTATGAGTGAGTGTGTGAGTGGTGTTGTAGGTGGATGAGTGGGAGTGTGAGAGGCTGGATAGGTCAGAGAGTGCGTGTGTGAGGGCTGTATGTGTCTGTGAGAAGGTGTGTGGGAGTAACCAAATGAGTAGTGACTCCGTGTATGAATTGTTGTGTGGGTGTGTGAATGGGTGTGAGAGTGGTCATGTGGATCTGTAAGTGGGTGTGTGAGTGGCTGTTTGGATCTGAAGGTGTGGGTGTGTGAGTGGCAGTATTGGTGTGTGAAGAGTTTTCTGTGAGTGTGAGTAGGTGTGTGAATGGCTGTATGGGTCTGTGAGTAGGTGTGTGAGTGGCTGTGTAGATCTGTAGACCCATTTATGGGTGTTTGAGTGACTGTATGTGTGTGTGGATGTGTTGTTGGTTTTGTGGGTGTGTAAGTGAGTGGCTGTAGGGGTGTGTGAGTGGCTGTGTGGGTCTGTGAGTGTATGTGAGAGTAGCTGAATGGGTGTGTGAGTGGGTGTCTGAGTATCTGTGTGGATGTGTCAGTTGCTGTGGGTGTACCTGGACTAGAATGGAACCTCACCTGCCACTTTATCCAACATGAGTCCACAGTTTTGCACAAAATACCCACCCTACTGGAGCACTTTCTACTTTTAATTAGCAAGTGCTACCTCATTTTGTAATATCTAGTGCATTTTCTACACTACGGCTATGTAATGGACTATGAGGAAATGTCTCTAGTGACCTTCTGTGCTTGTTATTTTGGCAATGTGATTGTTCTTCGAATGTCTTGATCCACAAATCTGTGATACCATGAATCCTCGTCTAGAGAAGATAAGATTACGAAGAGCTGAATCTCCACCAAACAGGGGTATTTCCTTTTCACTATATGAATTAAAGGGAAGGGGGGTCGTGCAGCCCCCCTCTCAGACCGATTTCTTCCCGGGGCACCCCATCCCCTATCCCTCTTGGTGCCCCAGGAACCCTGGAGCCTAGTGTGCAGCATGGGGACTGCGGGGAAGGTCTCAATGCCCTGCGGTCCCTGCCCGCAGCCTTTCTCCGGCGGGATCCAGCATTGCTCCTGCATGCAGGGAGCAGCCAAAAATACTGCTCCCCGTGTGTGTAAGCACTTTTTTCATCAATTGTCTGGCCCGCTTGAATGGCAGGAAAACAAATAAAAAGTCCACTATTAGTGGGTGGAAGCAGTTTTCCTGCTCCCGCCTTTTGGGAGATGAGTTACAGGTTGCTCTTACTTCGCGGGAGATGTCAAGCTCCTGCCAAGTGATAGCAAACTGCTATCCCTCAAGGTGGGCATCTTGGAAGATAGTCAGCCTGCCCAGGGGTGGTAGTCCCCAAGGCCATTTATGGCTCCAAGAGGGGGCAGTGCAGCCCCCTCCTTCAGCTTGCACAGGGCTTGCCCTGGGAAGGTGGTGGTCCCTGGGGCTAAAAATGGCCTGTGGTAGGGGCTGCGCAGCCCCCTTCCACTTTACTTTAAGCCATTCCCCAGGGAGGTGGTGCTCTCTGTGGTGAGGTATGGCCTAGGAGAGAGGCTGCATGGCCACCCTCACGCTTGTTGCTAGTTTTGTGCCCTGGGGATCTGGGAGTCCCCAGGATAATTTCAAACACTGGAGACGGTTCAAGTTTGGCACCCCTCTTTTTATGCTGTCATGCCCCGGGAGGCGGTGGTCCCTGGGACTTTGAAGTTGAAAAGAGGTAGGTTGTGTGCCCCTCCCATTCATTTTAAAAATAAACCCCAGGAGATGGTGGTCCCTGGGGATGAAACTGCCCATGTGGAGGGCGGCTGCAGGAGCCCTCCTCCCTTTTTGTTTAATTAACCTGTCTCACCCATGGGTGTTGATGGAGCAAGAATTCGCACGTAAAGCGGCTTGCTTGTACTCATGAACCTCGAATAACCATAATGAACTAAATCAACTTGTTTGTCTTACTAACTTCCCTTTTATTTTGACATTTTGGGTATCGAGTGATGCTTGCCTATGTGTTTATTAACATTAACAAAGCTTGCCTCTAAAAATGGCCACTGCTTGGCGGGAATTTCTTCTGCGCATGCGTCGGTCACAATCACGTGACGTGACGTACTCGCAGTTCTGGTGGGAACTTTTCGCGCTTGCGCACTTGACTTAAGATGGCCGCTTTGTGTTCTCACATGCCGAAGCTTGTCTTGCCGCTTTCTGCTTTCAGTTCGTATCGCATTAATAATAATGCTATAGTTAATATAAAGTAAGGGGAGTCATATAGGGATCCCTGGTATACAGTGTAATCATTTATTTTCTATGTTCTAAATTATTTTCGCTTACTTTACATGTATTGAAAATCCGTGACCATGCGGGATGAAATTACTCCATATTGAACAGCCTTTCTGCGCATGACAGTCTTCTGCCGGTGGCATTGAAACCCTGCCAAGCCAAGGTCCCAGCCAAGATGTGCCTGGGAAGATGCACCTTCGCCTAGCAGAAAGAGCTGAACTGTTCTAAATGTATCATAATTCATAGATGCAGTATTGTAACGTTAAAATTTATGTCATGGGAACCCCAAATTCAATAGGCGGTCCCAGAGTATGCTAATTAAGTCTTTTAGAAGTGAAATGTGGTTGGTGTGTTGACCTGGCCTACTTGTGGACCAATCAAAATTGGGGATTCTTACACTTGCAACATTTGGGGGGTGGTACACTGACCCAAAAACAGTATAACTAGCCTAGGTTTAGCTAGAGAAATTGTCCGACTTGTCTGAATAGCTGACCTGTCACTGACCCAACGCACTCAATAGGTGACTGATACAGACTGCTGCAGAGCACTCTGTCCGTAATTTCCAGAGACCCAAGCGGGGTTTTGAACCTTAAGTGCTGGCGGAGCACTTTGCTGGGGAATTCGATAACCCAATCGGGGTTCTGACTGATAGCTGCAGAGAGGGTGGAGCGCAGGCGTTGCTTCCGAACTGTGGGTGCTGGTCTTACCTTGGTGGTCCTGTCCTGATCCAAACTTGGTTTCCCTGTCCTGTCCTGGGGTGTCCATTCTGCACCTGCTGGCCTATTAGCGACTGACTTTCCTTGGGGTTCTTCCCGTCCTTAACTGACCCGTGGCCAGGGTTGGTCTTCACACCATACTAGGTAAATATAGAGCTGAGAAATCTATTCTGCATCTTCTATTTTTCCTTTCTTTGCTTTAATAAAATCATACTCTTGCATAGTTGATTTTCCATGCTTTTCGCACCACTAAATGAACAGGTCATACATTATCGTTGTTATTCTAGCATGTTCCATTTCTTACTCATTCTTTATGTACATTCCTGTTTTCAGTTCATGATATATAGATGTTCCTTTTCTTTACCCTCCTTTAGCAAATTATAAAAATCTGCATTGAAATAGTAGTGTGTGTGTGCCACATCTACCCTTCTTAATAGTCACATGTTATCTTTCGAGTCTCCATAGACTGATAAAAATTCTCGTACTATGTTCTCCTTTGAAGGAAATATATTCTAGTATGTTCCTTAATTTCCCGTCCTTTAGCTGCTCCACACCTAGTCTAAACCTGAAAATTCTTACTAGCATTTACCCTTTTCTTACCTTCCTTTAGACTCATAAATGGTTGGTCTCATATACTTCCTTTATGGATACGTGCTCTTTGTAATCTTGGTCATTGATTGCTTACTTACTGTAAATCTTATGCTTTCGGAATCCGATGAAATTTAGATAAAGGTTTTAAAACTTCCTGTGTCTCTGGTTATTATCTGAGTGCAAATAATAGACAAAGTACCTTTGGTATCTGCCTTTCTTTTACAGCTAGCTCCCTGATCCATTGTGGTCATAGGTACCCGTAACGGTGGATTGGTAAGTCAGGTACACTGGAAATAAAATAGGAAGGAACAAGGATTACTGGTAGTAGAGTGCAAGGTCGCCCGATTTATGAATATGGTAAATTGGAAGTTATATGGGCCCGATACATGTATGGTAAAATTATAGTCGGGAGACCCGCGCGCTCTATCAGTGTTTTTCCATTTTTGCAGATTTGTGGCTGAAAAAACGGTTAAAAACTATTTTTGCCCTGGCAGGGTCCATGTTTCTTTCTTTTTCACTTTTGTTTGGGAGTCGACTGAGTTCAAGTCCCAAAATGGCTGCCAACACTTCCTGGTTGTAGTGTTGGCAGCCGTTCAGATCTCTGCACGAGATCGTTTGGGTTCACGGAGGATCCACGCCTTCAGATGTACAAACGTGGTTTTCCTTTAATATCTCCAAAACTACTGAACATATTTACACCTAATAACAAAAAGGGATCTTCCTGTACCAAGAGCTAGCTTACTACCAAATTTGATTAAATTCTGTCCAGCAGTTTGGGCTGTAGTCATGTCTAAAAGCCCTATGGGAAATTGCATGGGGATGGCAAGCACTTACCCATATACCTACTCACAGTGCCACTCACTTACCCACACAGGCACTCACATAGCTACTCACTCACCCATAGATCTACTCACAAGTCTGTCTCTAAGGACTGTCCAAACATTATGATGTAAGACCTGAGAGGAAAAAGCTAAATCCGAGACATGAGATTACCTATAAGTAATCAAAGCAATTAAACCTCTTACTCAGGCATATCATGATATGTTCATTGAAGCGACAATCAATTGTCTTATCTTAAGAACCCTTGAAACTTGAACATTAGTTTTGGAAAAATAAATATTTTCAGAATCTGCCTCCATTTCTTGAAAAAAATGTGCGTATATTTTCAATAAAATTACTAAACTTCATGTGGTGATACTTGATTTTCTGTGGCTGTACCTCAAACAGTTTTGTGTTGCCAGTATTGAAATAAACTGGTTGTATTCGTCATATCACATAAGAATTTGTGCTGCAGGTATATGAATTTGTCAGTTGTAAAGGTAGTTTTTTCTATTTTCTCAATAGTATTTGGCACAGAGCCCGATGTTTGGGCCGTATTAAAGGGGAATATATATGTTTTTACTGATGCCTCTGGTATTTCAGTGTATAACATTTTGCAAAGGGAAATAAATACTGAAACAGTTTTTATTGCTGAAAAAATTAAACATCACTGACACAAATCTGTTTAAGTGTTAACGGAAACTACCACTGACAAATTCAATTACTTCTCACATAAAATTCTTTACATGATATGCTCCCTAGAGTGCACAAGAAAGAGACCACTTAATGACATTTTCCTTCTGCCATTTCAAAAGGAGTTTTATGACTTTGATGGGCCTTGTAATAAATGTATAAGTTGCACAGTTTCATTTTGCGTTACTTAAGAGAGAAGAATGGCTAATGTTCCTAAATTGTATAGAAATATTGGCAACAAAGACAGGTACACAAAGGATTACTGTTAATAATAAAGAAATGGCTGTTTATCTGGCCGTCGGCCAAATAGTACAGAAACTCCGCTATTTACCCTGTGACCAGCGAAACAGTACACAATCTTTGCAAATTAGCTAGCAGCCAGCTGAATATCTGAAGCTTCATTGCTTATCAACAGGAGGCTAAATAAATAGCAGAGATTGTGTACTACTGGGCATATTATCAAGGGGGTTTATCACCGCTTTCTTGGCTTTAAAAGCCAAGAAAGCGGAGATAAAATTATCTCCCTATTACCAAGCTGTCGCTAACACCAGTTAGTGACAGCTAGTAGGAGATAGCGACCATCTTGGGCCCCACTTTGCATGTCAGTGATATTTATCACTAATGACATGCAAAGTGGGCGTGCCAAGATGTTAGCGACTGGAAACAGTCGCTAACATCGCTATCTCCTATTATCAACTTTTGGAGCTATTCGCGCTAAGCACGAATATCTCCAAAAGCTAACACCTACCCCTGAGCAGTTCTTAGCCATGTTATCCAATGGGAGGTGGATAACATGGCTAAGAGCATTAGCTTGATAATGCATGAATATCGCTGACTTTTCAGCGATATTCATGCATTTCGGCCGATTTTTATCGCTTAGGAGATAAACCTTGATAATAGCAAGGTTCCTAAGCGATAAAAATAGGCGATGCTTAGCGATAAAAAAATTGTCTCTAACCCTACTTAGCGATAAATATCGCTATTTGTTGATAATATGCCCCTATGTGTCTAGCAACCAGTTAAATAGTGTGAAAGCTATCTTTATTTAGCAGAACATGAACGAACAAGGGACTCTACACAATGGCAGTAGAGTGGCCATTTGTAATTGGGAGGCAGGAAAGTGTGTGAAGCATTTGAAAGCCAGTGCATATACCAAACAGAACAGTACGTACACGAGTAAGTGCATGAGTGTGATTTAAAACCAAAATAACAAATCTTTTGAAACTTCAGGTTATGGGGCACAGATATGTTTGCGCTGAAGTCTTGACATGTTTGTCTGTCTGCATATGACTATTTCAAGTAATGCTTGCAAAGAATTGTATGTTTTTAAACGTTTCACATAAATGTTTTCTTCACTCATGGCAATGCCCTGTTTTAATTGCTCATGATCGATCCTCCTTTGGAGGCTTTTTAAGGGCAGATTCATTATGGGTTTGTAATTGGAGGCCTTGTGCTTGTTTTAGGCTTCTAGTTGGGCCTCACCCACTGCTACTGTAAAAGCTTGGTCAGGGGAACATTAGTATGAGACCAGCAGAGTGGCTCGCACCGGATCTCGACTAGGCACGGATGGGTGCAGATGGGCTTGCCTTTGGTGTGCATTTGGCGCACCACTGACGCACCTGCTGCACTGTATGTCGGCTTAATAAAGCAGCTGGTTCCGATGAATGCCTGAATCCCAAAGTGCCAAAGAACACTGGACCGGTAACTGCAAACACAACAATGATGGACAGAATGTGGATCAATGTCACACATTCACCCCAGTCAAAAGATCTGGGCCCAAATCCATCGTTTTTCCACTCCACACCACCCTGGGTTAGACAATGGCGATATGCAAATCAGCGCTAACCCTGTTGCCCCATGGGAACAGTCCAGTCCGAACTACAAAAGCCATGTCCTTCCCAGAACGGAAACAAGCATCCGAGGACCGGCCCGGTTTCGAGTAAACACCTCTCATCAGCCCGGCTAGCTTGATTCCAGTGGTGTGGAGGGTCTGGGACTCACGTCTGAGCATCCCCAGTACACTTAGAGCGGTAACTGCAAACACAACAATGATGGACAGAATGTGGATCAATGTCACACATTCACCCCAGTCAAAAGATCTGGGCCCAAATCCATCGTTTTTCCACTCCACACCACCCTGGGTTAGACAATGGCGATATGCAAATCAGTGCTAACCCTGTTGCCCCATGGGAACAGTCCAGTCCGAACTACAAAAGCCATGTCCTTCCCAGAACGGAAACAAGCATCCGAGGACCGGCCCGGTTTCGAGGTAACACCTCTCATCAGCCCGGCTAGCTTGATTCCAGTGGTGTGGAGGGTCTGGGACTCACGTCTGAGCATCCCCAGTACACTTAGAGCGGTAACTGCAAACACAACAATGATGGACAGAATGTGGATCAATGTCACACATTCACCCCAGTCAAAAGATCTGGGCCCAAATCCATCGTTTTTCCACTCCACACCACCCTGGGTTAGACAATGGCGATATGCAAATCAGCGCTAACCCTGTTGCCCCATGGGAACAGTCCAGTCCGAACTACAAAAGCCATGTCCTTCCCAGAATGGAAACAAGCATCCGAGGACCGGACCGGTTTCGAGGTAACACCTCTCATCAGCCCGGCTAGCTTGATTCCAGTGGTGTGGAGGGTCTGGGACTCACGTCTGAGCATCCCCAGTACACTTAGAGCGGTAACTGCAAACACAACAATGATGGACAGAATGTGGATCAATGTCACACATTCACCCCAGTCAAAAGATCTGGGCCCAAATCCATCGTTTTTCCACTCCACACCACCCTGGGTTAGACAATGGCGATATGCAAATCAGCGCTAACCCTGTTGCCCCATGGGAACAGTCCAGTCCGAACTACAAAAGCCATGTCCTTCCCAGAACGGAAACAAGCATCCGAGGACCGGCCCGGTTTCGAGGTAACACCTCTCATCAGCCCGGCTAGCTTGATTCCAGTGGTGTGGAGGGCCTGGGACTCACGTCTGAGCATCCCCAGTACACTTAGAGCGGTAACTGCAAACACAACAATGATGGACAGAATGTGGATCAATGTCACACATTCACCCCAGTCAAAAGATCTGGGCCCAAATCCATCGTTTTTCCACTCCACACCACCCTGGGTTAGACAATGGCGATATGCAAATCAGCGCTAACCCTGTTGCCCCATGGGAACAGTCCAGTCTGAACTACAAAAGCCATGTCCTTCCCAGAACGGAAACAAGCATCCGAGGACCGGCCCGGTTTCGAGGTAACACCTCTCATCAGCCCGGCTAGCTTGATTCCAGTGGTGTGGAGGGTCTGGGACTCACGTCTGAGCATCCCCAGTACACTTAGAGCGGTAACTGCAAACACAACAATGATGGACAGAATGTGGATCAATGTCACACATTCACCCCAGTCAAAAGATCTGGGCCCAAATCCATCGTTTTTCCACTCCACACCACCCTGGGTTAGACAATGGCGATATGCAAATCAGCGCTAACCCTGTTGCCCCATGGGAACAGTCCAGTCCGAACTACAAAAGCCATGTCCTTCCCAGAACGGAAACAAGCATCCGAGGACCGGCCCGGTTTCGAGGTAACACCTCTCATCAGCCCGGCTAGCTTGATTCCAGTGGTGTGGAGGGTCTGGGACTCACGTCTGAGCATCCCCAGTACACTTAGAGCGGTAACTGCAAACACAACAATGATGGACAGAATGTGGATCAATGTCACACATTCACCCCAGTCAAAAGATCTGGGCCCAAATCCATAGTTTTTCCACTCCACACCACCCTGGGTTAGACAATGGCGATATGCAAATCAGCGCTAACCCTGTTGCCCCATGGGAACAGTCCAGTCCGAACTACAAAAGCCATGTCCTTCCCAGAACGGAAACAAGCATCCGAGGACCGGCCCGGTTTCGAGGTAACACCTCTCATCAGCCCGGCTAGCTTGATTCCAGTGGTGTGGAGGGTCTGGGACTCACGTCTGAGCATCCCCAGTACACTTAGAGCGGTAACTGCAAACACAACAATGATGGACAGAATGTGGATCAATGTCACACATTCACCCCAGTCGAAAGATCTGGGCCCAAATCCATTGTTTTTCCACTCCACACCACCCTGGGTTAGACAATGGCGATATGCAAATCAGCGCTAACCCTGTTGCCCCATGGGAACAGTCCAGTCCGAACTACAAAAGCCATGTCCTTCCCAGAACGGAAACAAGCATCCGAGGACCGGCCCGGTTTCGAGGTAACACCTCTCATCAGCCCGGCTAGCTTGATTCCAGTGGTGTGGAGGGTCTGGGACTCACGTCTGAGCATCCCCAGTACACTTAGAGCGGTAACTGCAAACACAACAATGATGGATAGAATGTGGATCAATGTCACACATTCACCCCAGTCAAAAGATCTGGGCCCAAATCCATCGTTTTTCCACTCCACACCACCCTGGGTTAGACAATGGCGATATGCAAATCAGCGCTAACCCTGTTGCCCCATGGGAACAGTCCAGTCCGAACTACAAAAGCCATGTCCTTCAGAACACTGGACCAGCACCACTCGAAACACCTACACAGTGCTACTGAATAAAATAAATTAGTAAAAAAGTCCTGTTCTCCCCAAAATGCTACCTTCAATGGCCAATCCCGAACAGTTTGTACATAAAGTGTGATGGGCAATCCTGAATGGAACGATCTACAAAAAGTTAAAAGCACTGAACAGCACCATCGAGTTTGCATAGCATAAGAAAGACATGGCCTTATTTACAAAATATTTGCATAGGGTAGCACTACAAGTCTTTTTGTTACGCTGCCCTATGACAATTTGAAGGGTATGAATGCACTGTTTTTATGAGATACAGTGCATTCCTGTCCTTTCAGCTTGCGTCGGTGCACAATTTGGTGCCTAGCACCAATACAGGCACCCTTGCACCATGGTGCACAGGAATCTGCATCGTTGACAGGAATATTTTGTGCAGGAAGGAGCACATTCCTGCACAAAAACAATCCCTAGAGAGAAAAAATGTCTTCTCGTTACATCTGCTCTGGGGAAGCGTAAGGTTTTGGCTCTGTCCCAGGTTCCTGTGACTTTGTAAATCTGGTGCAGCATCATTATTTTTTGGGTGTTGCGTGGGAACACCCACTGCAACACCCACGGAATGCCTCCTTGATGCAGAGTAAGGCAACGCAGCACTTTGCGCTGCCTTGCCTTACTCAATATCTATGAGGCCATGCAAAGTCATGCAGGGTGGGATTACGTCATCTCATAGATAATATTGAGAGGCCCGCCCCACCGAAGCATGAAAAAAATGATGCTCTGGCGGTGCAGGCTTCTTGTAAAGAAGCCCCACAGGGCCTCATTTACAATGAATTGGCATAGGGCAGCAAAGCAAGTCTTTTTGCTGCACTGCCCTTCAGCAATTTAAAAAGTCTGAATGCACCATATTTACAAGATATGGTGCATTCCTTTCCTTTCTGTTGGTGCACTCTTTGGTGCCTAGGCCAACACAGGAACCCTTGCACCAAGGTACAAGAGTGTTTGTCTTTTTTGGCAGGATTGTGTTTTTGCATGAAGGGACACCTTACTGCACAAAAACAATCCATGGAGGCAGTTTTCTTTTTCTTATGTGTGTTGCAGAATGCAGCACACATAGAAAGAGGAAATAACTAGGAGAAATAAATATATTTCTCCTTGTTACGCCTCATCTGGGGAGGCATACAGTTTTGACACACTCCCAGGTTCACAGATTGTTGTAAATCTGGGAATATGTCAAAACCCATGGGTGTTGTATGTGAAACCCACTGCATAGCCCATTGCGCACCCCACTGATACAGTGTAAGGCAACGCAGCGACATGTGCTGCGTTGCCTTACACCATATCTACAAGGCCATGGAAAGCCACGCAAAGTGGCTTTGTGTGGCCTTCAAGATATGGGTCTGCATTCTGCGGTACCAGAGTGTCATAAAAAGTAATAGACCAATGGTGCAAGGCGCTTGCAAATAAGCCCTACTGTGTCTTACTTAATGTGGTGCGCATACACAGTGTATCCAGCTTTATAGTGCTGCTGGTCTCCACACATGCCTAATCCCAAAGTGCTCAAAACACCAGACCAGCAACCAGTTTACGGCCAATACAGGTAAGAGCGGTGGGGCGGGGTAGGGGAAGTCGGCAGACGACCGCGAGGGGAAAAAGAAATCCACCAACCTTCCCTCATCGTCATCTGTTGGCTCCCCCCACCGCTCTTACTTGCACCGGCCCTAACTGCCAGCAATGCTCAATACACCCATCCAATACTATAGAGTACAGTAAATCAGTAAAACAACCCTTCTCTTCTAAAACATTTCACCTTTGATTCTCACCCCTTACAGCTTGTATATAAAGTGTGATGTTCTACCCTAACTCAAAAAATCTAAAACCATTTAAAACACTGTACAACACTCTCTAGTTTACACGCTGTAAAAATAACAGTATCTTACTGACTCAATGATTATGTTACTACCAGTCTGCAAAAACTTTGAAGAGAATGCCTACCAGTGCTTTAAATAAAGTTTGAATACCCACACCATTTTTAGCGAGTCTCTTTTTCTGTAATGTGTAGACCCTCTCAAACTGTTGTGAATTGTTCTCATAGTGTTTTCTTTTTAGATATACCAGCTTTATTGGAAAGAAAAATTATGACATAGCAGAAGCACTTACAAGAACTTGGAAAATCAGTAAATCTAAGAATAACAAAACTTCATAAAGAATTTAAACTGTTTTGCCATTTTGAACTATAATAAGGAAAGATGGGAAAGGGAAGGAGGGATATATAACACAAGAAGACCAATTTAACAGCAGTTAGAGAATTACCTGAAAAGGAACATAATAATATTATGTAATATAAGAATCCGAACAAGGAGTAACAACTTAATGTACATGGCAGAAAATTCGAAAAATCATGGTGGTTTAAAGTTTTCAGATGAAATACATTTAGTGGATTTATGGGCAACATCATCTAAAAAAGAGGTCTACGGTAACCAATATAAAACTCCATTGGCAGATGGAGAATACAAAGAGGAGAAGGCAGTATCTAATCTACGATAATGACAAACATGATTCCATCAGGCTGTATAAGAAATATTTGACGCACATTTCCAATTAATAGAGCTCTGTTGAAAATCAAGAGCTAGCATGAGATCTAATAAGCGTAAATTACTGCTAGGCGAGTGAACATCTTCAGAGAGATTACCCAAAAAAGAGTATCAGGGGAGTTAGTGGACAACTTAAATGGAAAATCAGGGATAATTGAGACCAGACCTTTACCCAGAAGGAAATTGTAGAGGGCCGTGGAACAGCATATGCATAAGGTCGCCAGATTGATGGTCGCAGGACCAACACTTAGGAGAGAAATCTACGGAGAATCTTGCTAGCAAAGATGGTGTAAAGTAGAGTCTATGACAGAGGAAAAACAACGATGGGAAAGTAGAAGCTGTTCTTGAGGTTTTATGGAGTGTATCCCAAATATTATTCCAAAAGGGGAGAATTGCTGTACATCCCAATTCCAGTTCCCACTGCATCTCTAGCTTAGTTTTCGATCTATCATATGATAAAGATTGGAGGAGTTTATTAATAGGTGAAGCATCAGGGATCGAGGTGAGGACTGAACGACGGGAGGAGTGAGAAGAGAAGGAAAGGGAAGTGCTGAGTAAAGAATGTAGAACATCAAAAAGAATATTCATAAGAAGGAGAAATTTAGATTAAAAAGAACAAAATTAAGGAAGGTTTAGCCTTGATAGATATACCTTCATGAGAAAGAAAAGAAGATAGAAGAGAAGATTCAATGTCCAACCATAAGGGGGTAAACGAGGATTGTGACAAAGAAAGCCATTTAGAGGCTTGTCGAAGACAGAAAGCTTTATGGTATGATCGAAAGTTGGGGAAATTAACTACACCTTCTTGTTTGGACAGAGAGATTATGGCTTTTTTGTTGTTCCAAAGGAAATTAGAAAGTTTAGAATCCAATCTATTAAAGAAAGTAGCAGGCATACTAACTGGGATCCTTGAATGTTTATATAAAATTATGGGCAAAACCATCATTTTGATGGAGTCCGTATGACCCCACCAGGAGAGAAGGAGCTTATCAACTCTATCTAGACATAGATTATCATTAGCCGGAACTGAGTCTTTAATGGAAAGGCAAACCAGATGCCCAGGTATTTAATTTTGGAGGTATTCCAATGAAACCCTGTGGCATCGAATGAATGACTAAAAGTAAGCTTAGTAAGAGTCATGATTTTGGTTTTGTCAGAAATAATCCTTTATCACAAAATGGAGGAAAAGGTAGTTATTTTCTGAAGACGGGCAGGAACAGATGGCTCAGGAGAGGAAATGAAAAAATGTATGTCATCAGCATAAGCTCTGTACTGAAATCCACAATTTCTGTGTTAGTTCTGATACGGGATAGGAAGGGTTCCAAAGCTAGTCTAAATAAAGGGGATAACGGGCATCCGTGACGAACACCACGATCCAACGGAAAGTAAATAGAGATTTCCCCATTGACTAAAACTAATACCATGGAGAATTGATAAAGTAAGGAAACAAACAAAATAATCTGGGGACCTAATCCATGCTATGATAGGAATTTGAGCAAGAATGCCCAGTCAATTCGATTAAATGATTTCTCAGCATCAAATGATATAGCTGCTAGAGGATGGGAAAGAGAAGGTTCCTTGTTTTAAATGTTAAAGAATAATCTAGAATTATCAGAGGTAAATCATCCTTTAACCCTTTGGATGCGTGCAAAATTTTCCTGCAGTGCGGGAACATTTTGCGGGTGCGCAATTCGGACGGCTCCCACCCGTCTGACGCACACGCCACCCGTAACATCGGACGGACGGGGGCCATTGAATACATCCAAAGGGTTAAAGAACACTGACTGTTCCTTTAAAATCATTAAGGAAGGAAGGGATCAAGACGTAAAACTAGTAATTTAGCAAAAATATTATAGTCTACATTGACTAATGAAATAGGCCTGTAGTTTTTAAAGAGGGTCGGGTCTTCCCCCTTTTTGTGAACAAGACAGATAGTAGCTTCTTGGAAGGAGCCGCCAATGGAACCAGATGTAGAAAAAAATGGAAAAAGTGGTAACAGCCTAGGGACAAGATTAGAAAAATGAAGAAAAAATGTGACCGTGAAACCATCTGGACCAGGGGATTTGTTCAGCCAGGTCAGGTGGCTCCGTGGACTAATGCATCCACTGCAGCAGCCTGTGTTCAACCTCATGGTCACAGGTTCAAATCCCAAATAAACATTCTTTATTAGAGGAATTGCAGATTCCCCATGAGTCCACCAAAAGGCATTGGGATTTCAAGGAAAGGAATTGTTTATGCATTTTGTGGGGAATACATTTAACTGGGGAATGATGATCAATAAAAGGGTCCATTAGTTGATTACAATCACCACCCAAAATAAACAAGTCATCAGCATGTTGAATACATTTTTGGGAAATGTTAGGCCAAAAGGAATTGTCAACTTGGGTAGGATCATAAACATTACAAATATTTATAGGGATATCTTTAACTTTTAACTTAACAAAAAGCCATCTGCCTTCAGGATCCAAATCTTGAGAAATAGTTAACAATTTAAAATTCTATTGGCAAAGAAGAATAACACAATTTTTCTTATTTGACACAGGAGAAACAAAAACAGAACCCTTCCAACCTTGTTTAAACTTCAAAGCCTCAAGTTCAGAAAGGTGAGTTTCTGGAAGGACAATGAGGGCAGGGAAATATTTAGCTAAATGAGATACAATTCTCTGCCTCTTAATCGGATTATTTACTCCTTTAATGTTCCAAGAAACAACTATGAATGAAGCAACAAGTGTAAATATATATACAGCATTGATCTGTTGAGAAAAAAAAATCCGTTCCGCTCGCGGAATGTGCGGATTTTCGGCAAATTCGCAATCCGCGAACTCTCGGGAATTTGCCGAAAATTCATAAATTCGCACGCAGTGGATTTTTTTGCTTTGTGATACAATATTGCGGCGCGCGGCGTTCACTTACCGTCATTCAGCGTTTGCAGAGTTGTTTTTCTCCATATTTTGCGTGTGCTGCGCCATTTTGGATCTTGCTGCGGGATCCCGCGGGAGTTTGGCGACCGCGATTACGTCATCGCGGCTTGCCACCTTGCACAGCACGCATCGCGAGAGTTCGCAATTGCGAACACGTCGATACGGCGGGCAGCAACAATCTGGGAGGAGGAAGTGCCCCACAGTCTCCAACTTCCTGTTCCTGTCCAGCAGGCTCCTCCTAGTGCTTTGTTCATGTGCTGGTCACTTTCATTTGGATCTTGACCTGGAAGGATTACTTTTTGTGGATGCTGCTGGATATTTGGATTTGAGGCCTTTTTGACTTTCCTTGGATCACTTTTGGATTAGAAATCAAAATTCACAAGTAAGTTTGTTTGGGGCATTACAGTTGCTGCAACTACAATTTTGGAACTTTTTCAGAACATTAAATAAAATATATTGTGGGTAGCCACAGTATCCAGTAGGACCAGGGTTAGTTATGGGTGCATGATACAACTGTTTTGTTGAATTTAAACATCATTGAGGGCATGGATGGCATTGGATTGTGCTGATTTTTGTGGTTTTTTCGATTTTTTTGGCTGCTGTTGGGGCCTTTTGCCCAGGGGTACCCAGTGGTGCATGAACTGAGTCTTTCTGTGGGGTCTCTTTCATGTAAACATTATGGAGGGCATGGATGGCATTGGATTGTGTTGATTTTTGTGTGTTTTTCGATTTTTGGGGGTGTTGATGGGGCCTGTCCATGTGGGTGGGGGCCATTTGGAGTGCTGGTACAGGCAGGGCCCCCGGCCTGGCCATGTGCTTGGGGTGCAAGGGGCCATTTTGAAGGCAGGCAGTGTTCTCAGGCCTGCACCCATTTTGCCTAGCTTTCATCCATTATGCCCAGGGGTAGTGAGTGGTGCATGGACCAAGTCTTTCTGTGGGGTGTCTTGAATTTAAACATCATTGAGGGCATGGATGGCATGGGATTGTGCTGAATTTTGTGTTTTTTTCGATTTTTTTGGCTGCTGTTGGGGCCTTTTGCCCAGGGGTACCCAGTGGTGCATGGACTGAGTCTTTCTTTGGGGTCTCTTTCATGTAAACTTCATGGAGGGCAAGGATGGCATTGGATTGTGTTGATTTTTGTGTGTTTTTCGATTTTTGGGGGTGTTGATGGGGCCTGTCCATGTGGGTGGGGGCCATTTTGAGTGCTGGTACAGGCAGGGCCCCCGGCCTGGCCATGTGCTTGGGGTGCAAGGGGCCATTTTGAAGTCAGGCAGTGTTCTCAGGCCTGCACCCATTTTGCCTGGCTTTCATCCATTATGCCCAGGGGTAGTGAGTGGTGCATGGACCAAGTCTCTCTGTGGGGTGTCTTGAATTTAAACATCATTGAGGGCATGGATGGCATGGGATTGTGCTGATTTGTGTGTTTTTTAAATTTTTTTGGGCTGCTGTTGGGGCCTTTTGCCCAGGGGTACCCAGTGGTGCATGGACTGAGTCTTTCTGTGGGGTCTCTTTCAAGTACACATCATGGAGGGCATGGATGGCATTGGATTGTGTTGATTTTTGTGTGTTTTTTGATTTTTGGGGGTGTTGATGGGGCCTGTCCATGTGGGTGGGGGCCATTTTGAGTGCTGGTACAGGCAGGGCCCCCGACCTGGCCATGTGCTTGTGGTGCAAGGGGCCATTTTGAAGGCAGGCAGTGTTCTCAGGCCTGCACCCATTTTGCCTAAGCTTTCATCCATTATGCCCAGGGGTAGTGAGTGGTGCATGGACCAAGTCTTTCTGTGGGGTGTCTTGAATTTAAACATCATTGAGGGCATGGATGGCATGGGATTGTGCTGATTATTGTGTTTTTTTCGATTTTTTTGGCTGCTGTTGGGGCCTTTTGCCCAGGGGTACCCAGTGGTGCATGGACTGAGTCTTTCTGTGGGGTCTCTTTCATGTACACATCATGGAGGGCATGGATGGCATTGGATTGTGTTGATTTTTGTGTGTTTTTCGATTTTTGGGGGTGTTGATGGGGCCTGTCCATGTGGGTGGGGACCATTTTGAGTGCTGGTACAGGCAGGGCCCCCGGCCTGGCCATGTGCTTGGGGTGCAAGGGGCCATTTTGAAGGCAGGCAGTGTTCTCAGGCCTGCACCCATTTCGCCTAAGCTTTCATCCATTATGCCCAGGGGTAGTGAGTGGTGCATGGACCAAGTCTTTCTGTGGGGTGTCTTGAATTTAAACATCATTGAGGGCATGGATGGCATGGGATTGTGCTGATTTTTGTGTTTTTTTCAATTTTTTTGGCTGCTGTTGGGGCCTTTTGCCCAGGGGTACCCAGTGGTGCATGGACTGAGTCTTTCTGTGGGGTCTCTTTCATGCAAACATCATGGAGGGCATGGATGGCATTGGATTGTGTTGATTTCTGTGTGTTTTTCGATTTTTGGGGGTGTTGATGGGGCCTGTCCATGTTGGTGGGGGCCATTTTGAGGCCTGGTCCAGGTAGGCCTGGCCATGTGGGTGGGGGTCTAGGGGCAATTTTGAAGCCAGGCAGTGTGCTTTGTTGTGTCATAGGCCTGCACCCAGTCTGCCATGCTTTCATCCATTATGCCCAGGGGTACTCTGTCAGTGGTGCATTTTATTGGTCTTTCCATTTCGGGGGGTAGGTATAATAAAAATGCTTACTTGCAAACTATTAATTGAAGCGCTATATATGCAACATTTATTTAACTTATGTTCCTCTGGCTTCGTTTGCTTTTAGGTGCAGAAAGACGAATCATCAGCCTCATCGTTCCTCATCAGTGCCAGGAAGAAGTCCTTCTGCGGCCTGCTGTTCTGAAATCTGAAGAAGATGGCCCCAAAAAAAGTTGCCCGTAGCTCCTCTAGCAAGAAAGTTGCCAGTAAGGAGCAGAAGAAGCAACTGGCGCCACTTACCAAGGAGACTGGTGTGACGACCGCCACATTTTTTGGGATAAAAAAAGTACACCTGCAGCAGCAGCGGGGTCTGCTGGGGACCAAGCTGGGAGCAGCACCTCCGCTCCATTGGGCTCAGTGCCACCACCACCACGTCAACTTAGGTCCAAGCCCTTGAGTGCTGCAGAGGCAGCCAGCATAGTTGTTCAATCACCATCGACCAGTGAGGTTGGCTCATCGCAAGAAAGTAGCAGCATCCCTCAATCAACACAGGTTGTTGTAACTCATCTGACGAGTGTTCAACAACCACAGCCGCAACAACAACCACATGTGCAAGTACAAGCCCAAGTACATGTGGAAGGAGAGGCGGTGCAAGGAGAGGAGCAAGCAGAGGTGCATGGAGCGGCAAAAGTGCACAATAGTTGTTCCTCCCGAAGTAGGGGCACATCAGGAAATCGACATTCAAGCCGAGGTATCACATGAGGAAGCCACTCCTCCTGATGATTCATTGTCTTCCAGATCCCTAGCAAGGAAAAGATCAAGGATGGTGTCTACTTCTTCTTCAAGCCCCCTTCCTTCTGATGATATGGATGAAACTTGGGAACCACCAGTGCTGCCTGAGAGTGAGGCACACCATGATCTGACAAAGGTAGCTAAGCGTAAAAGGAAGGTCCCCGAAAGTCTCAGAGTCATGGAGTGTGATGATGACGCTGAACAAGAAGGGGCGTATACTGCTCCTGCTGATGAAGACTCTCACGACGACGACGCAGTCATCATAGGCGTCACTCCAGCCTCAGCGGGCATGCAGCACACAGACATTTTCACCCTAGCCCGAAATGCTGCTGAGCATGATGATGATGATGGCGACGTGGGAATGGGACCACCACGAATGTAGTTAACTAGTACACCAACACCACCACCTACAGCTTCCATATTTTCTTGCCAGAAGGGACCTCCATCCACCTCGACCTCCATGTGACCAATTAGAGGTGCTGTAAGTGCAAAACGTACTAAATTTCGGCAACACACATCCTCCAGTTCATCTGGCATTAGCAGCATTCCCAGTATCACCTCCTCCGCTCCCCACAGACATTTGAAGTCCGCAGTTTGGGACTTCTTTAGTGTTAGCCCAACAAGGGAAAACATAGCCATTTGTACCATTTGTAAGGTTCGAGTTAGTCGTGGTAAGCTTGGTACCAGCTATGGTACCGGAGGCCAGAGAGGTCATCTTGAGAGACAGCACACTGTCAAATGGCATGCGCACCTACGGGAGCTCAAGGATGCCTGAATTGCAAGTCAACAAATTGTATCCGTTGATGTTTCATCTGCTGATGACGAGGAGGAAGAAGAAGCGTCAAACATTTCTTCACTTACACCGAGTACCCCTGTCAGCAGCAGATCTATGAGCCACACTAAGAGTGTGGGAGAGAGTGAGACACCAACGCGAAAAAGTTCATCACGGAGCGTAACTGGGTCGCAGAAGTCATCATCATCCCGTAAAATGGTCCAGCCCACCATTAGAAGCATGTTGTTTTCAGAAGCGCCATATGAACGCAACCACCCAATGGCGCGTCTGTATAACAGTAAGCTGGCTAAAATGCTAGTGCTGGACCTTCTCCCTTTTTCTTTTGTGGAAGGGGTGTTTTTTTTTTTAAATGGTGGCAACGCTCTGCCCTAAATGGAAGGTTCCTAGCCGGTTCTATTTTGCCAGAGTTGCGATTCCAGCACTACATGAAGATGTGCTGGAGGTGATTGGGGCAGCTTTGCAGAAGAGTGCTGTTCACACTATACATCTGACAACAGACATGTGGAGCAGTTGCGCAGCCACTGATTACATGTGCATCACTGCACACTGGGTCTCTTTTTCAGGGGTTAAAGGCAAGATAAATGCAGGTGTTGACGAGGACAAAGTTTATAAAGCTGCTCGAAAACATGTAACAATAGCCATGTTTGCCATGGAGAAAAGTCATACAGCAGAAAACATTTTGCATGAGTTTAACACAAAGGTCTTTGAATGGCTGTCCCCAAGAAAACGCATGATTGGTTATGGTTCCACAGATAATGGCGCCAATGTAGTTAAGGCCATGGATATGGGTAACTATTTCAGAGTGCCGTGTCTGGCGCACTGTATAAACCTGGTTGTTAAAATATTCTTGAGTGGAGAAAGTCCAGTCTCCGAGTTACTGACCACCTGCGAAGAATGTGCACACATTTCAACCATTCTTTTAAGGGCCGGAAGCAGCTGAGGTGCCTGCAACATGAACGTAAATTGCCAGTAAAAGCACTCATCCAGGAGGTGGCAACACGTTGGAACTCAACCTTCTACATGCTTGAGCGTCTGTATGAGCAGTATGCGGTAGTCGATCAGTATTTCTTTAAACTGGGTACACCTATGATGGACATGAGGATACAGGTGGAGCAATGGCACCTAGTTAAAAGCTTGACAGACATGCTTCGTCCTTTTGAGGTCGTCACGCGTGCAGTCAGCAGGGAGGACTGTAATTTGGGAAAAGCTATCCCATTGTTGACCATTCTAGAGCACCAACTGAAGGCGGTGTGTTCTAAGTTTGAAAAAGATGGAAAGGAAGAAGCATTTGAGTTGGCGGAGAAGTTATTACACCGCCTACCTACTTGGCGATGGTCGTCTTGAAATGATCAAGACAGAACAGCATCACATTTGTGCTACTATTCTGGATCCACGGTACAAAAAGGCAGTGGCAGGCAGAGTATTCTTTCCTTTTGATGACGCAGATGTTACAAAGTACAAACATTGGCTAGCTGTGTCAGCCACTCGGTTTGAAAGAGAATGGCAGGAAATTGAAGGAAGAGGCAGTACATCAGCATCAGCAGGCCGTCCGCAGTCAAAAAAATCCACTTCTGCATTTGTGGCTGTGGCAGAAGTGAGTGACTTTCCCTCTCAGCCGTTAACGACACCAGCAACCGTATCATCTGCACCAGACACAACAGAAATATTGGGTGATGAAGAGGATTGGCTAACTCAGCTTGGGTTTGCTTCTGAAATGGTCCCAGAAAAAAGTAAGCAAAGTGGAGGAATCCGGGAGAACCTTGAGTTGATGGTGCAGGCCTATCTGAATGACTCAACAGAGGTCCATCTTTCTCATGACCCATTGGCGTATTGGCATGGGAAAACAGTTGTGTGGCCAGAGATCACCAACCTGGCTATAAATTACTTGTCCTGCCCACTCGCAAGCGTGTCTTCTGAACGTGTTTTCAGTGCTGCTGGTGGCATTGTAACTTCCAAAAGGACCCGCCTCTCGCCCAAAAATATGGAGAGGTTAACAATGATCAAGATGAATCAGCACCTCATACTACCAGATTACAAAATACGAGAATGCACGCAGGAAGAAGACGAGGAGGACACCAACTTAGATGAAGGAAGTTCTTCTCTGTTAAGTCACCTACTCCCGTATGAATTCGCAGAGTTTGAGGACGAGCTCTTCTTCCCTGACACCTAGCCCTGAAAATGAGTCAATGAATCACTAACTTTCTTTTTCGTCCTTATTCACTTTTAGTCCTGTGTGTCTGTCTTTCTTTGTTTTGCAAAATCTATATAAAAAAAACTTTAATCACCTAAACACAAAACAAGCCCATCAGCAGAACTGTCTTCACTTATTTGCTTATTGATTTGAAGGTGCTGCAGTCTGCATTCCTCATGTTCACCAGTTCACAAGAACATGCTCCTCTATCCTCCTCCTCCTCCAGACTCCTATTTCCCTCAAAGCAGATGGCTGGATTACGCCCAATGAAGAAAGACTCTGCACTTGTGGGGGTGTTCTACTTCTTTGTGGGTGAGTTGACGGCTCTGGGGCCATTGCTGGGAAGGTCTATTACCGGATAAAATTGGTTCGGAGAAAATCGGAGCAAAAATTTTTTTTGCCATTTTGCTCACTATCATGTTTTCGGTGGCCTGTTTGGGGGGGTTCCTGGTGTTTGTGGGTGGGTTTTGGGGTCTGGGAGCAACGCTGGAACAGTCTAATTTTGATTGCATTTTTTTTCCAGGACATCCATGGTGGAAAAGTCGAGTTATGACCTTGCTGCACAGCGCGTTTGGACAGAATTGAAAGAAGGCCGAAAAATAATCTAAGTATGAGATTTTTCATTTTTGCTTTTTGCCTGTTTGGGGGTGTCGTGCTTTTTTTGCGGGTGGGTTGGCGGGTCTTGGGGCATTGCTGGGAAGGTCTAATACCGGATAAAAGTGTT
The DNA here is from genome assembly GCF_964261635.1 of Lissotriton helveticus. Classification (NCBI taxonomy): domain Eukaryota; kingdom Metazoa; phylum Chordata; class Amphibia; order Caudata; family Salamandridae; genus Lissotriton; species Lissotriton helveticus. The sequence goes on along the minus strand of NC_136071.1, from coordinate 698,693,195 downwards.
TTGGAGAAAATCCATGAGGAAAACGTTTTTGCATTTTCTGACATTTCGCTCACTACAGCGTTTTCGGGGGCCTGTTTGGGGGGCTTCCTGGTGTTTGTGGGTGGGTTTTGGGGTCTTTAAGCAACGCTGGGTATGGATACTTTTGATTGCAAGTGGTGTGAAGAAAATCCATGGTGACAAAGGGGATTTAGGGCCTAGCTGCAGAGCGCGTGTGGAGTGATGTTGGAAATTTGCCTGGAAAATTACTGTCCCCATTTTTGGAGTTTTGCTTTTTGGCTATTTGGGGTTTTCTAGTTGTTTTCGCCTGGGTTGATGGCTCTGGGGCCATTGCTCGGAAGGTCTAATACCGCATAAAAGTGGTTTGGAGAAAATCGGAGCAAAAAAAGTTTTTGCCTTTTTGCTCACTATCATGTTTTCGGTGGCCTGTTTGGGGGGGTTCATGGTGTTTGTGGGTGGGTTTTGGGGTCTGGGAGCAACGCTGGCACAGTCTAATTTTGATTGCATTTGTTTTCTAGGACATCCATGGTGGAAAAGTCGAGTTATGACCTTGCTGCACAGCGCGTTTGGACAGAATTGAAAGAAGGCCGAAAAATAATCTATGTATGAGATTTTCCATTTTTGCTTTTTGCCTGTTTGGGGGTGTTGTGCTTTTTTGCGGGTGGGGCATTGCTGGGAAGGTCTAATACCGGATAAAAGTGTTTTGGAGAAAATCCATGAGGAAAAGCGTTTTGGCACATTAACTTAGGGCTCGTTAGGGTTAGCACTAGCAGCAGGATTGCATGTGTTTCGGGGTGTTCTAGATTTTTGCAACTGAGTTCTGGGGTCTTAGAGCACTCATGGGAATGTGTAAGTTTGGTTGCAAGTGGTTTGAAGAAAATCCATGGTGGGAAAGGGGGGATTTGGCCTAGCTAAAGAAAGCGTTTGCCACTATTCTTACCTTTGGGCTCGTTAGGGTTAGCAGTATTGTATTGCATGTGTTTGGGCAGGGGCTGTTTGTGGGGGGGTTTGCGAGTCTTGGAGCGATGCTGGGTATGGATACTTTTGCTTGCTTGCAAGTGGTTTGAATACAATCAACGGTGGGTAAGGAGGGATTTGGGCCTACTTTACATTCAAAGTACGTTTTGTCACCATTTTCTACTAGGCCTCGTTTTTTTTAGATCTGATTGGGGGTCTTCTACATTTTTGCGACTGGGTTTAGTAAGGGTCTGGGAGCACTGCTGGGAAGGTCTAATTTTGTTCTAAAACACAGTTTACAGTACACCTAGCTTGAGGGGAAAGATCCGCTAAATTAATTAGCCCATACTTATTTATCCTTCAAAAGGAGACTCAGACAGAGTACGCACTTTCAAAAATATTGTACTGTCTATTAGGAAACTCAAAGTGTGACTTTTTGCACTACACAGCATACATACCTTATATTTATTTGTCAGTGGTGTTCTAATATCACTTCCTGTTTTTCCATCAATAATTACAGCCCGGGTTTCAGCCTGTGCAATGGGAAAAGGATGAAGTCAGGCTTCACATTAGCGAGCCGCAATTCAGCATCCGCAAGGCAGACAGTGGACAGGGTGTCTTCTGGTCACCAACATTGATGGACGGAGCGTCAGATGGAATGGAGGAGTCCCGCTAATAAGAGGAATGGTTGGATGCATCTTACAACTTCCCAAATTCAACAGGACAACTACAACAACATACAGATACAGTATGCGTTCTTTTCTAATTATCTTTTAAGTAATGTTATTGCTGTGAACTTCTATGAGTGTGACTCTGCATTTCTTTGATCTCTGCTTCTAAATTCATCCCTACAGCCATTGGATAGGTTTTACTTCTGCTATTTTTCTAACCGAATTTAATGTACGAAGTGTTTCTCTACGTGCAGAGATAGGCAAGTGAAAACGCATAATTATTACTGCAGCCCTGTACTGTCGCATTCTTTCATTCACGGTTGTCGAAAGTACTTCTTACTTTTCAGTAACCATGCATGCAGTAGTGCATGCACTTCCTTTATGTCACTTAAAAGATTTATGGTTAGCTTTGTACCCAAAGATTTGTTTATCTTCAATTATTGTTTGTCCATGCTGTGCTTTTTTTTCTTCTCTCAACAAAACTTTCCCAAAAACCCCCATTCCCATCCATTTTCCAAACCCTAACCCTCTTCCCCCGGGCTGTGTGGTTTTGATTGATGTGTGACTAAATGACAGTATTACTTCCACACACTTGCTGGGGAGGATAAGGTCATAGCAACAGGCTGGTGAAGGAATCCGAGGATATATTCTTACTCAGCTTGACACCGAGTCACTATTGGCAAATGAAAGCAGATTTTCATGTGCGCCATCAACTTGATTGGTCATCAAGAACATCCTCCTCCTAGACGTGGAAAATGAAATTATTACACTGGTGTGTCCTTCACCTTCAGTACTATTTCTTGTAATAGTAGCCAATGTCAACGAAATTCAACGCAAGTAGTAGTTATACTTTAAATACTTTACCATTTGTTAGGCTACATTGTGGCACTGTTTTAGTGTACTGTCACCTGCTATATTCTCTATCGTACCGTTCTAATGCTACGGTAAGGACAAACAAGGTTTCATTTTCTTTTTTTTCTGATGCTGCAACTGCCACTGTGTAACACCACAAGTACCACCGCAATGATGACATTTCATCCGCCCAGGATTGCCAATCTTAATCGCCATTTCGCGTGCAGCCAGCCCTGTGCCTAGCCCTATTTCCAAACACAAATTACAGGTAAGATAAGCGATTGGGGGAGGTAGTATAATGGAGTATTAGGAGAGACGAGAGAGTGACGGTCCTAGGACTATTGAATTCACTTACTCTGTGAGAGGCACTTAGTTTTGAAAACATTTGTGCCATTAGTACTTACACAACTTGAGTCAAGATGCCACTTAAGTTTCTGGACTGTTAAACCCCACCCACCAGCCTCAAAAGCAGTAAAAAAACGTATGCTAAGATTAAGTTTAAAGTATATTTATATATCCAGTAACATAAAAAATCTCCCGCAAGACCCAACCCACCCCCCCTCCCGAACCCCAACGAATGTCCCTGAAAACGAAGTCCAAAAAAGTAGAAAATCCAACTCCCAATTCCCACCCCCCAGAAGTCTTTAAAAAAGGGGCAAGGGACAGTCTCCTCCTACTGGCTGCTGTTAACTTTTCGGGCCAGGTCAGCATGCTCCTTGTGGAGGGTCTCGAGCAGGGTTTTGGTGTTGAGGAGCTCCTGCTCGAGGTAGGAAACCCTCAGGGAAAGGCGGTGCATCCTTTTTTTGCAACTGCTGTGGGGGGCAGCTGATGTCTTTGCTGCTCGGCGGTGGCGGGTGGCTGCTGTACCCCGGCTCCGTACCGCTGGAGACCTGCTGCGCTGACTGGCTGACCCAGGGAGCACGGAGGAGGATGCAGGTGTCACCGTGGATGTTGTTGACGTACTCTGCGTGTCCTCCTCCTCCTGGGCCACCAGCCGCCGATATTCGGCGACAGTGGCCTCCAGCCTCCGTTGCCGGCCCTTTCAGCCAGCTCCTTCCTTGTTGGTTTGGAAGGAGCATCTATATGAAGAAAGAAATACATAGTCTGTAACCAATGCTCTTTAAGATTAACACAAAATGTTTCAGCAGAAAGTTATGTCACAGTAGAAGTAGAAACTTGCAAGCGCAGTACATAACTATTGTGTCCAGTATCTATCTGACCTCCCACTTCTTCATCCTTGCTCTAACATTATTGGGAGTTTAAGGAATCAATTCTACGAGCATTATGGACTCACTCCATTAGAGTCGACTATGACAGTACACCAGTCTTATTCTTCTTCTTCTCTCTTGTTTAGCAAAATTGGTACGTTAACTTCTGCAAGCCGGCATAATGCCAGCGCAGTCAACTTGCACCAGAGAAAAACAGACGCCCGCCATGATGAGTGAGACAGACTTGCGTTACTGTACCAGTCCAGTACATGCAGGTGATGATGCTCTTACTTTTCTATTACGGGTGTCACTGAGAATACTCTGTTACAAGGGCTACTGCTTAATTAATTTAACTTTCACCCTACAGTGCCAATGAATAGATACTAGAAAAGGAAAATGAAGAACATAAATAATCTGATTATCTATCACTGCACATGGTATGTATTTGCTTACATATGGCATGACTTTAGGTGCTTTGCTTTTTATTGAGTGAACAGTGATACATCCACACAAGAATGACCGAGTTCTACTAAACTTATTAACAGAGGTAGTGAGTGGCCATCGTAATAGCTGGATGTATGCTGTGCTTGCAATACAAACTACTGCTACTATTTATGGTAGTATTCGGACAAAATTACAACTTCTTTTCCTTGCCTTTCCTACACTGGGACGGACGTGCGGGTGCGGTGTTACATGCTCTTCAAAGTAACACTTAGTTCATCCAGTGACCGTCTACTCTCTCAAGATACACATATGCTATCTAAGAGTCAGATAGTACCATGATCCAGGCATCCATCCATTCAAACTATATGTCAATCATTCTTCTTCATGTCTCTCATCTGGACAAACCTTACATTTTCTCACTGGGAGCATACTATGCAGTCTGCAATCTCAATAAGTAAGGAATATAAGAGCTTATCACTGCCCGCCACTACCCTGGCAACCCGCACAGCAGTTTGGTCCGCCACTTGTACCGCCTCCTCCCCAGAACTTTCCTCCTCCACCTCCGCGCTGGGCCCAGCACCAGATGTTCCACCTACAAAGTACATTTAAGAATGTTAGATGTCATAGACATACACCAATCACTAGTATTTTGTCTAGGAATGAAGAAATGTGAATACAGAAAACAATCTAACAATTTGTGACTGTCTACTCTAAAGTAAAAATGTCCCTTTTTCCAGGGAAGGGTGTTGTCTTGCTGCACTTTTTGGCACAACTGATGAATGCTTGCTTTTTAACACGCACCATTTGTCTCATAACAGACAGAAGCTTCACTTCTAAGAACAAATCATCATCACTAGGACGGAGGGACCAACGATTCAGCACCAAAAAGAAAAATTAAAGTTCAAACCAGGTGAGGGCTCGGCTCGCCCACAATAAATGTGTGAAATAAATCACTATAAGCACTTTTCCATTTTTAATCAACCGTTTATGTTTTATGACAAGCTTGATTTTAATAAATATTTTTACTTTTAATAAAGCTTTATAACTTAAATAGACTCTATGGTTTTTGGTCATGAGTGAATGAGCAAAAGGTTTTGCAATTTGCAATGCATGAGCCCGTGCCTCTGACACTTCTGGACTCTGACTCCGTACTCTTGTCCTGCGTTGGATAATCATCATTGGGGATCAATCATCGATGAATTCGGGAGCTAAATGACTCTGCCACACTATCTAGTCAGTAAGGAGATTGGGGGTTCTTCAAAGTCTGATATCACTGAGATATGTGGAAAGTCTACCTGCACCTATTATAATTGATAAACAATGCACTTTAGTGTCCATAGTTCTGTTTGTACAGATGTGTCCCTGCAACAGTAGTAGTATGGATTGTCCTCCTATCCAAACCAAAAGTAAAGTAGTATCTTATTCTTTCTTGGTGGTCATTTACCTTTTTATTGTTGGTAATTGTCAAAGCATAAACATTTAGAAGACTTGAAAAGACATTATGGACAATCCCAGAGGACTGCACTCAGTGCATAGAGCTATTGCTGACTAGAATGGGAGTTTCGTTTTACACCTTTTGCCAAATGTTCAATCTTAGTTAGCTACACAGACAGACAAATAAGAATAATCTAGTAATACCACCTGGAGTCATAGTCGAGGCAGGATAAGAATTTAGATACAGTCTACAAGAAGATCAAAGACGATTTAGAAAAAATCGAATGAGGAACGCTAGGAAAAAATAGGTACTCTATATTAAAATTAAAACTTACCGGGGCCAGCAAAGGAGCCCTCGCCTGACTGATCCTGGCATTGTTCAGCAGCAGCAGCCTCCTCCAATGTCCTCTTGCCCCTGGGGGGAGCTGATGTACAACATGAAAGAAAGAAAGACCCAAAAACATGGATGATTGTTGTCAACCAAATCAAACATTTCAAAAGAACAATAACAAAATCTTTTGGCGAAATAGCAAATAGACAACTATTCAACGGGATATATTGACCTATCTCATGTGGTCTACTACGATATTAGTATTGCTTGATTTGCGGACCATCGACTTGGAAAGTTATGCAACTCACTAAACAAACTACTAAAAAGGTTCGCCTAGGACTGGCAGGCAGCAGTCCGCAGCACGCGAAGTGACAGACAAACTCCATCGTGATTGCAGATCAGCGACAACACTAAAAAGTTTCCTACTACATTAACCAGTCATTAAAATACTCAAACTATCAATCCACCACCACTATTTCTTCTTATTGCCAGGTGTACAAAGGAAGGACTGGACTTGAGTCTGTAGGGGCAGATTTACAAGCCCCTTGCGGCTCTTTTGCTCCATTGTTGCGTGACTTTTGTGACGCAGAGGCATAACAAAAGAGGCGCCATGGTGCGGCCTATATTAACAACGTGACGCATATGGGAGATGCATCACGTTGTAAAGCCCTGCGTCATCAGGGGGCGTTCTGGCGCAAGGGAGGGCGTTCCTGCGCAGGAACGCATCCTAAAAGTGGCTGAAGGAAATCTAAAAGATGTCAATCAGTCACTTTTAGGACAATGATGCGTGACTCAAACCCTGCGCCTGCTTGACGCAGACGTACGGCTTGACGCAGCATTGGGGAGATAGGGCACCCCAGAGCATTGCTGGAGCTGCACCATCGTTGTGACGCAACTCCAGCAATGCGCCGCCTTAACGGCACAGATGCGTAAGGCTTCTGTGACGTTTTGGGCCCATGGTGCGCCGCATTGTAAATACGGCGCACCATGGGTGGTGGTGGCGTGGCGCACAATTACTGGCGCATCCCTGCTACTTTGCAGGGATGCACCAGTAATTGAAAATCTGACCCTTAGTGTCTAGCATTACGCAGTTCTTTACACTACACTCATACATAATTTCTCAGGCCAATAAAATGAACACAAAAGTGAAAACAAATAAGCATAGTAGCAAGGCTACTGAGAAGGAGAGCAGTGCACCTGAAATGCACAGAAGATTTTGAAATATAATTTACCTACAATGTAATCGGCAGCATTATTGCTCTTGGTAAAAAACAAAAATTTGCAATATTATAACACAGAGAGTGGGAGAAAACAGAGTAGTGATGAAATAGCTAGAAATAGCTACTACTACTCACCAAGCCCGGGGATCTCGATGCCGAGCACGTCCAGCAAGTCGCGTTCCCGGTCCATGAGATCCGTCCAGCGGTGGGTGGCCTGGTTGTAGGTGCGCCGGACCCCAGAGTGTTCAAACATGGCCCGGCACACCTTCTCCCACCGCTTCAGGCGCTCCCGGATCCCGTAGCCGGTAGCGATCTTGCCGCCTCCCATGATGGTCTTGGGGAGGCGGCGCTGGACATGAAAGACTAGTGCGGCCACCTCCTCCGCACTAAAAATCTCCCGAGCTATAACTTGCTACCCCCTCAAACGCCCGCACGGGAGCCAGGCACGGAGTACGGGACCCTTCCCCTTCCCGGGCTGCTTCCCGGCTCCCTTTACCAATGTCTGGGCAGAAAGGAAGGTAAATAATAAAGAAGAAATAGAATAGGGAAGAAGAAAAGAAAAGAGTTTAAAAAAAGTAGGTGAAAATTAACCCAAAGTAGCAGAAAACACAAAAATATAGAGCTAGAAAAATAGAGGGATAGATAATAAGTAAAATAGAACAAAAAAAACTTCAAACAAGCAAAGGATGGCAGAGATTGACAGAGGATACAGAAAGCATGCCCAGAACCATAGCAATGAATGAAAAACAAGATGGCCGCGCCCGTTGACGACCGCGTGGGTAAGTTCGTGCGAGATTTTCCCCGCGATCACACGCAAACATGTACTAGCGAGCCGCACACTTTGCGAGATTACACATAGCGCCCGGAAACGGAATTACGTCACGCAAACAAGATGGCCGCGCCCATGTACGACCGCTAGGGTAACTTCACAAACGTTGCGCTACAAGCGACTTGCGAACACGCAAAAAAATCACGCGAACAAACACGCCGCAAAAAAAACAAATTGTGTATTCGCACGAATTCGCGGCTTCCGAAATCGATCTCGCACGAATTTGCGCCCCGCGAATCGCCCGAAATTGCAGAAAAACGATTTTTGCAAAACAGAAAGCACTCAGCATGTGCAAAATTTCAATCTTAACATTAGTAACCATTCCCTCTAGTGCTTCCTGAGGGGCCCCTCCAGAGTTCAGTTGCCTACTTGCAACTATTCTATGACCCTGCTCTGACCCTCACAGCAGGCTCAGAGAATAGCTACAAGCATGCCAAAGGTCCTGCTAAAAAAAATTAGACTGCAACAGAAAGCAATTACAGATAAGGAAGCAGGTGCCAGACTGGAAGTTCAAATTCAGTGACACATTAATCAATCAGCCCCTAATTCATTCATGTCAGTTGAAGCAGGGCAGGTGTGCTTTTCCCCCCATAATCTACAGTGATGAAACACAGGGTGGCATGGGTGAGCCAGAGGGTGGCAGTGGTGAAACAGAAGGTGGCAGTGGTGAAAAAGAGGGTGCTGTGATGAACCAGACGTAGAAACAACATGGTCGCGACCGTTGCTACCCGACAAGTAAGTTCGCGTTTGCGAACTGGTACAAAACCCTCACAAAACATCAGAAACACTTGCGAAAACAAAAAAAAAATCCGCAAAATTCGCAAGAGTTCGCGGATTTTGCGGATTGCGAATCCGTAAATACGCAAATTCGCGGATTGCCAATTCGCAAAATCCACCCATGCTTAAAAAAGATACATCGAACATGGAAATATCAAAAAAGATACCAGAAGGAAAAGAAAGAAAACCAAGAGCAGAGGGAAATAGAGTGAGGGAGTGAGTAGAGAAGATCAAAGAAAGAGAGACAGTACACGTCAAAAATGATGACTGCAAAAACATACCTGATGAGGATGAACACCTTGGCGAGAGTTGACGATAGCACTTGGCAAGCCGGCACAGCAAAGGAGTTGACAGAAAAACGTAATAGAACAAGGTAAGTGACAAGGATAAAGAACATCAAGGAACCTGAAAAGAAAAAGGTTAGTCAGTAACCACAAAGAGCACTATAGTCATAAGATAAGCATAACAGAATAAGCATAAGAATATGTAAGAGAAATAACATCCAAAAACTTGGATATAATACAGGAGGGGCCCTCCAACACAAAGATCATTCATCTTTACGAAGAAGCAGAAGTCTCAATGGAGCTAGAAGAATGCAGCTGAAGACATTTTTGCAATTCTGCAGGAGAAGTGAAGGAGGAAGTTTTATTCTAAAATGTTACTTTGAAGAGGTAAGGATAGAACAAACCAAAGCGGGCACCCAAAGAGCGTAGTTGAGGGTGAAGATCTAGGAAATCCTTCCACCTGGCAGCTGCAGCTCTTGAGACATCCTGTGAAATAAAGATTTTACATTGTTGCAATGAAAGTTGCTTTTTAGCCTTTGCTGTGTTGAGGACTTTCAGTAGATCAGTAAATTCCAGAAAAAACATGATGACACCTCTAGGCTTGGATGAAGGGGAGGATGAGAGAGAACGAGGACCTAGATGATGAGCTCTCTGAATATTCAAGTGCGTAGAGGAAGGTAAGCACAATAGCTGAGGCAAAAAAGAAGTAATAAAAGGAAACAGGGACGCTCCCTTCAATCCTTCCTGATGGCCATAGAGGCGGAGGTTATTCCTTCGATTTCTATTTTCGAATTCTTCAGAATGGGCCTTTATTACCGCCACTTCTTTCTCCAATACTGTAATTTTCAAAGTTTCATCATGCACATCACTAACATGTTGCTCAAGGACAGTGACTCTGGACTCCATTTGAGACCCTTTGCCATCCAAATTCTAAATGTGCATATTGGTTTCCTCCACAAAAGGGCAGAGTGCACAAATTTCTTCAAGAACCAGGTCAAGAAAAAAGGAGAAGAGGATTTCTCATGAGAGGGGGGTTCCTGCTCAACTCTCTATAGGTAGATGAGGACGCTATTGGGGCGATTTTTGCAGAAGAGGATGAAGATGACATGGTGTTGCAGGTGGAGTACCCCTCAGTGGACAATTGGCATATTTTAAAAATGATTACAGTTTCTGTGAAGGAGGTAACATGAAGCGGAGATGCCTTAAGTTTCTTCAATCTGCCCATAAAGTGTGTAAGGAGATATGTCACAAAAATAGAAAGGAGAACTGGTCGGAAACAACAGACCCACACCTCCGATGTCAGAAAAAATAGAGTGTTGCAACGTGAAGAAGGTAACAATTACCTCAGCATGGTGAGCCTCATATAGGCTATGTAGAGCACTGCAGGGAAGCCATAGGAGTCCACAGCATCAGAAGCAATCCATAAAAATAGCGGAGCGAGATGAAAAAGCTCTTGGGTCAGTACAGAAGAAGAAAGGCAGGAGAAAAATAACCTCCTCAGATAGAAGCCAAATGTATCTAAAATGGCCACAGTAATGAGGAAATGGAAAAGGACCTAATAAAGGTCACAAAATCACCAAAAAGCCAATTCAATAGCAATACAGGCTCCCCCTGCCTTCTGATGCTCATAACATTTGTCTGGGCGGTAAACTGAAATTTTAAAGGGCTCCAAATTGCTCTAGACGCCTGCCGACATGAGGAGCTCCCAAGCTAGGCGGCCATCTTCTCTGGCGTCCATGCGCGCGTCTCGTTCTCATAGGGTTTTAGCATCCTTTGTAGCACTGCTTATTGTCCCAGATAATGCTGGCCCAAGGGTTTTTCCTGAGTAGTTGGTTTTAGGCTTACAATAATGCTGAGTTCACTATTGGAATACATGTGAGCTACGAGTCATTGAAATTGAGCCTTCTTTTTGTCTTGGCAGTTAAAAAAGGAAGAAAATATAGAAAAGGTTCAGGGTTAAGTGTCAATATTTTGCAAAAGCCTCACTATACACCAATGCACATTTTAAGCAGGCTGCTTTCACAAATCAGCATTTCCCTTGGAGATGGTTAGGATTTGTAAGAATTGGCAACTTTATTAACTAGCACCACATGGTGAAGCACCTGACATTGGACGTCAGTTAGAGGTCACCAGAGGTTGCAGCTGCAACCCCTGGTTTGCCCTTTGCAATCCCTGGTACTGCCTTTGTGACCCCTGGCATTAGAGGTGGCAAAATCAGTGTCAGAAATGTAGGGGCAGCCCATCTGTATAGATATCGGTTGGGGCTCAATTCTCCTTGTTTTCTGACAATTTTATTTTACAATAATAATGAATAATATTACCTTATTTACTATTACTGCAATAAAAAATAGAGTACACTTAGCTGAAATACGTCCTTCCTTTGCAGCTGATTTTAAATGTAAGTTGTGTGCGCTCTTGCGGGTGAGGTAGGGTTTATTTGCCAAAAATTGTTCTCATGTATAAGCAGTGTGTGCACGAGTGAAAATGAAGGTCAAAAGCCATTTGATATTACTTCCGCTACCCCTGGCATTTTGGTGAATTGACGTCCATGACCTGCAATCCGAGTGTGTGGGTAATCTTCCTCTAACGGTTTGAAAGCTTAGCAGGGTTTACTCACCCCTTCATTCTCCTGAATTTAATAAAGTGAGCACCATTATGCTGAGAAACAATTATTGCCAATGTTCAATAGATAATACATTTTGGATTGTATGCTCTATACTTTACATAAAGGGCCAATATAAGCAAAATGACAAAAAACGATAGAATAGCCTTAACGAGGTATATCATATTGCCAACTTTAGAAGTATTTGAGAACACACAGTCTAACAACGAAAACGCAAGAATTTGGCTAGCAAAAAAATGTAAATTCTCGTCGATTAGTCAATGTTTCTCATGCAGATTTAATGAAATATCCAGAGAACACTCAGAAATTCAGAAAACATGAAAAATACAAACCTCATAACATTTGGTTTAGTCAAAACAGGGCTGGCAAAGAAAATTCTAGAAAACAAAACAGCCTGTAAAAAACAATCGACACCAAAGGAACTCAAGAAACGGGCTGTCTTCGCACGGTGAGTCACTAACACTGGTTTATTCAGAGAACTTGAAAATAACATTAATATTAAATAATATTAATGTAGCACACTATCCTGAATCTTTCACTCAGGAGTTGCATCGATGTGCGTAACTGTATTTTACAAATACATCACCAGTCCTGAAAACACTAACCACGAATGTGCGTGATTTTCTTGTTAGCGTCACTTGTAAGGTACTTAAACGCGGGCATGCTCTTTTACAAAGGCAAAATCCTTTTCTCTCTTATCCTTTCCGTAGTCCATACGCCAGAGGTTGAAAACTCGCCTCTAGTCAAGCCTGAGGGCGCCTACAAAGGGTTCCGGCTTTCTATATAAAAAAAATTAAGATTCCAGGGCCTTGCAGCTTTGTGCAGCTGCTTGTTTACAGTTTGTGAAGATGAAAAGGCATGCAGTCTGCCTTCCCTGGGCCCACAGTGTCTCGTAAATTAGCAGTACAGCTCGTTAAAATCTGATAGCGCCATGATCTGTAAACGGTGTTGCACTTGATACAATTGTATTTTGATGTCAGTTTCCATTTTATGCAGGCATGTCTGTGTTGGGCCACATTTTCCATAGGAAATGTTTTATGCAGTGATATTTTTCATCCTAACTAGGCTGTTTCTAAAGTGTGAAAAAGGATAAGGCGCTCAACGATTCAGCCTTCATGCACACACACTGAGACTAGAAAAAAGTCCCTAAGGAACGTGGGTATGTGTTAGAGATTCAGCTACTTCTTGTATCTTTTGCAGGAGTACAACTGACTTCAAAATAATTGTGTGGCCTCCGACGTGAAATGATGAAAGTATGGTGGCCAGCTGAAGTCTAAAGGTTGGCGAAATTCGGGTAAGTTTCTTATTTTGTAATTAGGCGAAACTTTGAGAAAATGACGTTAAAGGCGAAATGCAGCATTTGCGCTACATTTTAGCATGTAAGGCAGAGCGCTAAATCGCACATAACACAATCATAAGGCACTCGTACTATGTTCGCTTGTCTTGCTCCCATGCATTGCCGAAAATTACTTCACCGTGTAGCGAACTTGTGGGCTCCTACCTGCTGCCCTTCATTCACACGGACCCTGCTGCTTGACCTGCAGTGCTAGCCCACCTCCCGCTGCCGCACTCCAACTCCATCTTTGTGCGGCCGCAGTGTGGAGGGGGGGGGGGGGGGGGCGGTGGTATAGCAGGACTACCAAGACCAGCTGCCTTTGCGGCCGGAAGCCGCACCCGGGGACAATCGCGCCAGGAGGCGCTTAAATAACTGCCTCATCCTCGGGGGAGCGGGAAGCATTGCCGAAAATTACTTCACCGTGTAGCGAACTTGTGGGCTCCTACCTGCTGCCCTTCATTCACGCGGACCCTACTGCTTGACCTGCCGTGCTAGCCCACCACCCGCTGCCGCACTCCAACTCCATCTTTGTGCGGCCGCAGTGTGGAGGGGGGGCCGGTGGTATAGCAGGACTACCAAGACCAGCGGCCTTTGCGGCCGGAATCCGCACCCGGGGACAATCGCGCCAGGAGGCGCTTAATTAACTGCCTCATCCTCGGGGGAGCATTGCCGAAAATTACTTCACCGTGTAGCGAACTTGTTGGCTCCTACCTGCAGCCCTTCATTCACGCAGACCCTGCTGCTTGACCTGCCGTGCTAGCCCACCTCCCGCTGCCGCACTCCAACTCCATCTTTGTGCGGCCGCAGTGTGGAGGGGGGGCCGGTGGTATAGCAGGACTACCAAGACCAGCTGCCTTTGGGGCCGGAAGCTGTACCTGGGGACAATCACGCCAGGAGGCGCTTAAATAACTGCCATATCTTCCGCGTCGTGGGAGCGCGCGGGAGAGCGCCGGGAGAAGTCCGGGACAAGGGCGTGACCGTCTGTGGCCGTCCATGGCTGCCCATGGCTGGGCTGGGCCACCCCCTTTGATTGCACCGATCTTGAAGTAAGACAACACGTAGGAACTGAAAGTCCTTTCATTGTTAACATTTGTTCATTGTGCTACACCTACAGTATAAAATATGAACAATATTTTGAGCCTAGGATGGAAATCGTCAGTGGGGGGCTCTGTTAGAGGGACTCTAGATGCTTTTATCACAAGGGCTACTTCTGTTTTAGAAAAAGAAATAGTACTAACAGAGAGACGAATAACTGCAGAATGGCAGAGCAAACGATCATCTTTGGGGGCCATTCAGTCAGCTAGAACACCTACATTAACTAGTACTAGTAACGACCGAGCAAATGATATAGGTATTCCCCCGCAGCTTCAAGATCTTTCAGCTCGAATAGCGACTCTTCGGGATCTGACTACTTCTGACCCCAGTCTAGACACTCAATTAGAACCATCTTTAGAAGAGTCACTACTTGCCATCCCCAACAATTCTATTCCTGTGAAGATTACTAGTATTAAACCACCAGGGGTAGGCACTGGGTGTTCAAAAAGAAAGAGGGGAGGCGCAAAGCACAGGGGAAATCGCGCAAAAAACCCATAGGGCTGTCATAAGTCCAAAAAAACTCCAAAATCTATATGCAAGCGAGGAGAACCAAGGTTCTTCGTCTGGACACTCTCAGCAAATATCAATGAACAACATTGAGCATTTGATTAAATCTATGCTTTTACCTATAATTGAGAGGGTCAAGCGAATACATGTACAATTAGAGGCCATCACTGACATTGGAATTGCTAACTCTAATTTACTTAAAGAACTGTTACCCAAGAGAACTCCCATGATTATTCCTGAGACTAGCATAGTGCCCACAGTAACGGATAATGAATCCAGTAGCAGTAAGTCGCATCAAACAGCTCATGATAATCCTATAGGTAAACAGCTTCCGAACATAGGTTTAGAGCCCATTAATCCTAGAGATCTACCAGAAAGTGGGCATCCAAATGAGAAAGTTCAGGGGAATCAGGTCAATATGCAGAGGAGCCCTAATAAGAACAAACAGGTTATGGGCCCTGCAAACCATATTGATATTCCACCGGAGGCAGAACCCCTCGTTATTGTATTAACTGGAGTACCCGAGTTGCCATCAGGGAAATTCGAAAACTACCAGATCCTTAAGAACAAAGCCATGCACTGGCTAAGAACAAACAGACCTTTGCACGCACATCTAGATGGTGAAATTCTAAATGTTAGAAGGTTAGGCTGGATAGGGAGGAGACCGAAGGATATTCCAGGGGATATAATAGTTATAAATTTCAGAGATTGTAGGGTGACAAATTACATCCGTGACTGGTTCTCTGATGGTTACGTGGGAGGTATCTTGACTAGAGACCTAAGCTATTTTTACCCCAAAGCTCTAATTGATAATCCTTGGAGACGTGGGAACCTAAGTTCTCAGACGTATCCGCCCCCAGTGTTTAATATCCTCACTACTAATCGTTTTTCTTCTCTAATGGGGCTGGAGGAGGTTGATTGACAGTCATCCAGGAATGACAAGTCTCTAAGAGACCATGAGCCTCTTTCATCCCAAGTCCAGCGAGTAGTAAGTAAGGAGAGGATTGACACGGATATAAATAGTTGCACTAGAGGGGTGGATAATTGCGTGAACATACAAACGGCTGATATCATTTCCCTTTATTCTGCACTTGCTCTAGACACAACATCAAAATTACATCCAAGTACGGAAATACCAAGAACTGATTCTTCCTGCCTTTGAGAGCACAGCAATGGCCAATATTTAAATATTATTTCCTGGAATATCGCAGGGTTAAACAGAAATCTGCCGGATCCCACATGGCATGCATTTGTTGGAATGTATGACATCATAATTTTACAAGAGAACTGGATGTTAGAATGCCCCCATAGGGTAGGCTACAAAACTTACTGGGTGGGGGCGACTCCTTCAGTAAAAGGAAGACCATCTGGAGGATTGGCTATATGGGTCAGCGTGTCTCTGCAAATTGAGATTACCTCTCTAGATATTACATCTCAAGACATACTGGGCTTAAAATTAAAGGCTCTAAAAAATGGTCCATCACTAGTCATTGATCAGTTGGACAGAGTCCTTGAAACATTAGGCCATGCTCCAAGTATATTTATAGTTGGTGATTTAAATTGTAATTATGAGCCAGTGCTTGGCTTTGGTGACTTGATGGAGTCACAAGACCAAGTGTATAATATACTATCACTGGCTAGCGAAAAGGAGGTGAAGTGCACAGCAGCTGTGACCCAGCTCCTAGGCTTAACTCTGACACATAGTCTTGGATGTATGACCTTACAACGCACACTTTTACAACGCACACCTTTACCACGCATTTTTTACAACGCAACATCCATTACAACGCATTCCATTACAACGCATGCCATTACAACGAAATTTTAAAAACTACATTTACAACGCATTCCATTACAACGCATACTACCTTTACAACACATACCATTACAACGCATTACATTACATTGCCTGTTTGGTAAGTATTGGATAGTGTAGGGGTAAAATTTACTATTCTAACTCCAGGGGGTGCAACAGTAGGGTAAGTGTTGGATAGTGTAGGGGTAAAAATGACTATTCTAACTCCAGGGGGTGCAACAGTAGGGTAAGTTTTGGATAGTGTAGGGGTAAAAATTACTATTCTAACTCCAGGGGGTGCAACAGTAGGGTAAGTGTTGGATGGTAATGTTATGCGTTGAAATGGTATGCGTTGTAATGACTGAGTAGGACCGAGGAGGCGGGTTGGCCATCATTATTAAGAAGCTCTTCAGGTGCCACACATTCGATCTAGCCTCCCTTAAGGACTGTGAGAGCATCGGCTTTGTGATCCACATCAACCCCTCCTCCTCCCTATCAGGAGGACTTGTCTATCGTCCCCCTGGGAATGCCACATCATTCTTGGACTCCCTTGACGAGACTTTGGGATCACTCATGACCCACTACCCCACTTTCACCCTTCTCGGGGATTTCAATCTTCACTTGGAATCCTGCACAGACCCTCCCACCCTCAACTTTTTACACTCACTTGAGATCTTTGGCCTTTCCCAATTGGTCTCCTCCCCTACCCACCAGGCTGGACATACACTTGACGGCATTTGTACAAACCTGGCTTCCTTAAATGTCTCCTCCCCATTACCGCAAATATGGACAGACCACTGTTTCATTCCCTTCTCCATCATGACCACACCCCCCTTGTCCTCGCATACCAAACACTCTCCCACCCCCTTTCCCATCAATTGGAAGAAAGTAGCCGAGCGCATTAAGCTGAACCCGAAGCCCTTTGTCCCCCCCCTCCTATCGTGGGAGAGGCATCACAGGACTCTATAAACTTTCATTTGTGGATGGATGGAGTGGTTGCCGCCAACTCCAAACCCCCCAACCAAAAATTAGGGCAAAGTAAAAGGAAGCCTAATGCTCCCTGGTACACCCAGGCCCTCAGTGATTGTCACCTAAAGTGTAGGGTCCTGGAAAGAGAGTGGAGGAAGACTTATGATCCCTCATCCAGATCCTTATACATTTCTCAGAGGAAACAATACCTTCTTAACATAAAAAAAGCAAAAAAGGCATTCTTCACTTCAGCTATAGACGCAGCCAACCAGAAACAACAAACCATTTTTGACATAGTAAAATCCTTCACCCACCCAAAGGCACTGGCAATTGAAATTCCCCCATCCCAAACCCTCTGCGACCAAATAGCTGATTTCTTTATTAACAAAATTAAGAACATTCATCACGATTTCCCCCCCCCACCTCCCATCTCACACGTCTCCGTTACAACTATTCCCTCCTTGAACAACTTTGCCACTGTCTCCTTGGCACAAACTCAAAAGGCCATCTTGACCTGTAGATCCGGAGCCCCCACGGATTCCTGTCCCCCGATTATTTTACAGCACCTCATCGAGGTTGTTACCCCATCAATCAATGCCATCATTAATGAATCTCTTAATTCTGGCACTGTCCCTACTGAATGAAAGAAGGCCACAGTCAAGCCCCTCATGAAGAAACCAAATAAATCCCCAACTGACCTATCCAACATGCGCCCAATCTCCCTCCTCCCAGCACTTGGCAAAATCACCGAACAGTTAGTTCATGAAGAACTAAAAATCTTTGTGGAAAGCAAACGCATTCTGCATCCTCAGCAATCCGGCTTCCGCCCAGGCCATTCAACAGAAACTGCTCTCATCGAATTGTCAGATACCATCAAGTTCTTGCAGGATGAGGGCAGACAAGCCGTCCTCATCCTGCTCGACTTAACCGCGGCTTTCGACACCATCTCCCATGCCATTCTCATTAACAGAATGCGTGAGATTGGTGTCGCTGGTTCCGCTCTGGCCTGGATTATTTCATTCCTATCCAATCGATCACAAACTGTCTCCTTAGGCCCCTTTCTTTCTGGCGAAAGATCCACCACCTCTGGTGTACCCCAAGGATCAATACTGAGCCCTCTCTTCTTTAATATATATATGGCCCCCCTTCTCACGTTGATCGAATCCCATGGGATCCTCGTGACTTCCTATGCCGACGACACTCAGCTTGTCGTCACTATTGACAAAAGACACCCTGACGCTGCCCTTAGATTTCAACACTGCCTCTCCCAAGTTTTTTCCTGGCTTAACCTAAATCATCTTAAATGTAACAGTGCCAAAACTGAAATAATACCCCTCGGCAAAGGCACCCTTCCCAGTGTAAGAATTGGCTTTTGTAGTTTGGTTTGCCCTTGTGTCCTCCCAACTCTGAAGCACCGCCAAGTACGGTCACCTCAGCCCGCAATCTCGGAGTCCAATTCGACTCGTCCCTCAGCTTCGACGAGCATGTGCGCATTACTGCGGGTCGCTGTTTTAGCCTGATCAGGCAGCTAAGGAAATTCTTTGACTTTCTGCCTATCTCCGCCAGGAAATCAGTCGCGGTGGCTCTCATTCTCTCCCGGCTTGGTTACTGTAATGGCCTCCTAGCAGGCATAAAGAAATCCTCCCTTAAGAAATTGCAAAGTGTGCAACACGCGGCTGCCAGGCTCGTCCTGAAACTCCCCCGTAGGTCTTCGGCCTCCGCGGCTCTCAGCACTCTCCATTGGCTGCCCCTCCATAAGAGAATTCTTTTTAAGCTCCTTGTTACGGTGTTCAAATCTACCAGGAACACCGGCCCATCCTACCTGACCAAGCGCTTTCCGCGCTATATTCCAACTCGTTGTTTAAGGTCCTCAGGAGCGAATTTAATTTCTGTGCCCAAAATTAAACTAAAAACTAAAGGTGGGAAAACTTTTGTTTTTTTGGCAGCCAAAGCATGGAACGGTCTCCCCCCCCCAACCTTAGGCATGCCCCCTCAGAAAGCCTTTTTAGGAAACTCCTGAAGACCCGGATTTTTTCTCAGTCTGACTCATCGGTACTCGCAGCCATCTGATCCTTGCTCCCTATTGCTGGTTCTCTGTTGTGCTTAGCGCCAAGATGCTCCTTCCGGAGCGATAGTTGCGCTATACAAATTCTAATAAATATCAAATATCAAATAAATATCAAATGACAAGCGTTGTAGTGGTGTGCATTGTAGTGTCATGCGTTGTAATTGTTGCATTGTAAATGCATGCGTTGTAATGGATGTTGCGTTGTAAAAGTTTAGTTGTAATGGTAGTGCGTTGTAAAAGTTGTGTTGTAAAGGTTGTTTCCCCATAGTCTTAGATCATGTAATGGGCGTCTTCCATCAGACAGACCAAAAGCCCATACGTTTCGTAGAAACATCTCACAAAGCTATATAGACTATATGATGGTGTCACTAAGCTGTTGGTGTTTCTTGCGTGACTTTAAAATAATCCCTAGAATAGAGAGCGATCATTTACCCCTGAGTTTGAGGGCCTATATAGAACTTTTTTCTATACTAGACTTTGAAAAAAAGAATTATGACCCCTTAGATGATCAAATCATGTTAAATAGGAATGACCGTGCAGTCAAATGGCCACACATCTTGGAGGACAAAAAGGCAATGATGAATATCTATTTAACCTTTTCAGAAATCTTATCTCCGTATATTGAGAGCAATGTCCCGCCTCTTATGCTGACTGATATTCATGGTAGGCTAGTAGAAGCTCTAGGACCAATATTA
The DNA here is from genome assembly GCF_964261635.1 of Lissotriton helveticus. NCBI lineage: Eukaryota > Metazoa > Chordata > Amphibia > Caudata > Salamandridae > Lissotriton > Lissotriton helveticus. Next base: position 698,673,103 of record NC_136071.1, on the reverse strand, counting down.
AGTAAAGCAATACAAAGAAAGCAGAAAGAGACAACAGAAAGGGTCAAACATGGTAAACCATGGTTTAACATGGATTGTCGAGCAGCAAAATCCGAGTTAATAAAAGCAATAAAAAGTAATGATACTGATAAAACCAGGGTAAACAGGCTTTTTTTTTTTTTTTTTTGTGTCCTCATATATGCCACCAGTTAATGACTGCTCTATAGTAGGCGCTCTTCAAGCCACTGTCACAAACTGTCCTTTCCAGCCCTCGTGTTTGTGGATAGCTGTAGAAGATTGCCCAGAGGAATGGTCGTTACCCGTCCAACTTCCTTTCGGATTGGTACTTGCTGCTAAGGAAGGACAGGACCACTTACCTCTGGCATAATCATTGGACTATTGTTACTTTTCGATCCAGGCATTCATTGCTGACCACAACCTGACAGCTTTATCACCCCCACATAAAATATCAAATTTACTCACCGCGACGATGTATTTAAGACACTCTGCAAATTTCGGGGGGGATACAGACTTCCATGCTTTGCAGATCTCTCTTCTAGCAATGGTCATTACATAGAAAATAAACTGTGACAATTTACTGTTAAACACATAATCAGGCAATAGGCCTAAGAAAACCAATCTGGGTGTACATTGAATTGGGACCGACAGTACCTCTTCTAAGAATTTACACAATTGTTCCCAAAAATTAGCTATGTTAGGACATTCAAGAAACATATGGATGTCATTTGCGCTCATTAGATTACACCTAGGGCAAAAATATTGCGCCCCAGAGATCCTAGAGAGTTTCGCTGGGGTCCAATATACTCTGTGCAATGTGTATAAGTGATTTCTTCTTAGATTAGAAGGTTTGATTATCTTTTGGGATAATGAAAAAGAATCAATCCATAATTTCTCTACATCCTCGGCTATCTGAACTGTAGAGGGGTCCCATATTTTTGCAATCTCTATTTCCAAATTGTCTTTATTATTCAATAATATATTATACCATTGTGCCGTTTCCCTTTTCATTTCTCTAGGCTTACTAAATAGTTCTAGGAACGGTTCCTCATCATTTATGTCCCAATTTTGACTTCCCCACCAGGCCGATAGTTGATAAAACTTAAACCTCGTTAACGTCCCTCCAGTTATGCCCTCTAAAAATTCCCACTTTAAAGCTTTCGATTCATCACATAAGTCCCCCCATTTCAGGAGACCTGCTCTTTTTAAGGGGAGAGTCAATTGGTCCATTAAACATTCCGGGGTGCCTGGTGAGTCCCAAATTGGGGAGTATTGGTGGTAATATTGAATACACAGCAACCTACACATCTGCGACCAATAGTATAAAGCAGCCTTTAGAACTTTCAGCCTGACTTTTTTGAAAACATTTTTGTCACCAAATTTAAACAGAAAATAATCAGTACCAAACGGGAGATCCTGCAGCATAGCCTGGAATAGTAAACTATTTGAAGTAAAATCCAATTTATTAGCTAGTATCCTAAAGTTTTTAAGCTGGAAAGCATAACCGTAAAATAATAAGTCGGGGAGAGCTAAACCACCTAATTTTAATCCTCTCCTTAGCTTCTTCCAAGCTATCCTTGGAGATTTTGTTGCCCAAATAAACGACCCTATTCTACCTTGCAAATTAAGAATATCTTTTCTACTGAAAACTAAGGGAATAGAATTAAACAAAAACGTAACCTTGGGAAGAATGATCATTTTGACAAGATTCACTCTGCCATAGATGTTTAAAGGCAGAGTGTTCCACCTAGACAGCAGTTTTTTAATCTCCTTTATCACTGTTTCCCAGCTAACCTTCGGAGTGTCATCTATATTCTGGGTTAAATAAATACCTAAATATCTCATCTTACATTTGGCTTCTGGAATGGGGAGTAAGTTATTCCAACACATTACCTCGGTTTTCTCCTTGTTAATAGTATAACCTGAGACCGAGCCAAAACTCTCCGCGAGCATAAATAGCCTAGGAATTGCTACAAGGGGGTTTGAGGTATACATCAGAAGATCGTCTGCATATAGTGCTGTCCTAATTGATAATTCCCCAATTTTAAACGAAGAAATAATAGAATCATGCCTTAAAGAACAGACAAAAGGTTCATTGTAGACATCAAACAGCAGTGGAGACAAGGGGCATCCTTGCCTTGTTCCTCTGCCAACACTGAACCATTCTGACAATCCTCCGTTAACCAGAATCTTGGCCCTGGGACCTCTATATAAAGACACCACACTTTTGATATAAATTTCAGGAAAGCCAAATTTCTTCATCGTTGACCATAAATATTTCCAGTTTACTTGGTCAAAGGCTTTTGCGGCATCTATTGCGACTATGGCCAATGGTTTTTTATTTTGAACTGCATAGTCAATAGCTCCAATTGCCTGAAATGTGAGTTCATTTAATTGTCTGCCCGGGATAAATCCGCGTTGGTCCGGATGTATAATGGATTTGATCACCTTAGCGAGCCTGTTTGCCAGGATACCTGAATAAACATTTAAGTCCGAGTTCAGTAAGGATATGGGTCGATATGATTCTATCCTTTGTGGGTCTTTGTTCGGCTTCGCAATTAATGAAATGGTTGCGTCCAGCCAAGAAGACGGGATTTGCTGACCATGAATGAAGATTTCATTGAAAAGTTTAAGCATTGGAGCAATAAATTCATCCAAATTATCCTTATAGATTTCTGTTGGGAGCCCATCCGGACCTGCAGCTTTCTTTCTTGCCATTTTCTCGACTTGAGATCTGATTTCCCCCTCGGTAATTTCTTTTCCTAAAAAAGATATTTCTTCGTTGCTCAAACGAGTTAAATTTCTCAGAATGTCTAGGTTTTCTATTTCCTCCGATGAAATATTCACTTTTTCACGATAAAGATCTTCATAGAAAGATCTGGCCTCCTCTTTAATATCTTCATCCTCAGATAGGACGGCGCCAGTTCCTCGTTGTATTAGAGTTTTAATGCTGTTTCTGGACCTGTCAGATCTGGCTTTCCAGGCAAGTAATGATCCACATTTCTCCCCATATTCAAAATTACGCAACTTGCTTACCTCCCACTTATCTCTTAGTATTTTTTCAGAGCATAGTCTATGTTGAATTTGTAGGTCATCTAATTCTTTTTCCAACCTCGATATTTCAGTTCGATCATTAGAGATGGCATGGAGAAGTTGCTGCTCTTTTATTTTAATTAAGTTGAGATTGTCTACTTCTTTTTCTTTAATTAGCTTTCTATTCAAGGCCATTTGAGAACCGTATATACCTCTTAAAAAAGATTTAAGAGCGTCCCATATGATCCGGTTCGGGGCTGAATCATTATTAAATAGGAAAAACTCTCCTATACTTTTCTTAGTGCTAGTGTTGAAATCTGCTTTTAGTAAAATAGTCCTGTCCAAAGTCCACCTGTATTCTGATGGGTTCCTTTTTTGCATGCTAATGCACAACTTAACCACGGAGTGGTCTGATAATCCATTCGGAATATATGCAATAGAATGTATATCTGATAACATCACTCTATCAAGCAAGAAATAATCTATCCTGGAGAACTGGTGTTTTTTTTTGCTGTAAAACGAATACTCTTTCTGGGAGCCATGTTTGATTCTCCAGACATCGCACAGCGCATACTCCTTAATAATATTATGTAGCATACAAATCGTATAGGGTAAACAGGCTTGCCTACAATCAAACTATAGCTGTTGCTAAGAGAGTCTGGGACGAGGAGATATGGGCAGGTCTTCTAAATGCTGCAAAGGCAAAGGATCAAGCAGGATTCTGGAATTTACTTACAAAAGGCAATAGGACAGGTGGTAAACACAGAGACCTCTATTTGGATGAGGTCACCTGAGTTAACCATTTCTCTGGCCTCTTCTCTGAATCCAACACAGATCTTAATACTGACCACCTTGATCTGACGGATGAAATGATTGAGCTAGCAAAGTTGCCAAGTTACACTTTTCATTAAAAGAAATCAATTATGTTCTAGGCACAATAAAATCTGGTAAAGCTCCGGGTCCCGACAGAATTCCCGGTGACCTTTTAAAACATGAATTAACAATTTGGGCTCCGTATATGAACGCTTTATGTAATACAATAGCGAATTTCGACCCGATGCCAAACACTTGGAGGGGGGCTGAAATAATCACGATTTTTAAAAAGGGGAATAGACTTGACCCGGCGAATTATCGTCCGATCAGTCTTATAGACATTCCACAGAAAATATTTGCTAGACACATACTGCTGCGTCTTTCATCTTGGATAGAAGAAGTTGATCTGTTAACAAAATTCCAAGCAGGGTTCAGAAAAAAGATCAGCACCATTGATCAAGTCTTTAGATTCCAATGTTTATGTTGGAAGTATATTACGATTAGACAGGGTACATTGTATGTAGCATTCATGGACCTTAGAACTGCTTTCGACTTGGTCCCTAGAACTAGTCTTTGGATTCATATGAGAAACCTTGGAGTACCAATTGAATTACTAGTTCAAATTATCAGGATGCACGAAAGTAACTTTGCAAAAGTAAGGTGGGGACCACGGGGAGAACTTACTAGAGAGATTCCAGTGAAGCGTGGAGTGCGACAAGGTTGTGTGTTGGCACCAACCTTGTTTTTTCCTTATATGTAAATGACATCCCCGCCTTCCTCGAAGGAAGCAAGAGTGACTCACCAAAGTTAGGGGGATGTGATTCCCGCACTCCTCTTCGCAGACGATACTATTTTAATTTTCCTGACTCCCGGTGGCCTCCAAAACCTGATAAACACCTTTTACCTATATTGTAATAAAAAAAGACTTGAAATCAACCCTGGCAAAACAAAATATATGTCTATCAATCCAAGTAAAACGTTCAGAAAAAGTTTGGAACTGCATGGCGAGAGACTAGAGTATGTGAATAATTTTGACTATCTAGGTATCACCCTGGATTCCACAATGTCATGGAAACCCCAGTTGGAAAAAAGTAAAATAGTTCTGCTCCAAAACTCCACGCCTATTTTAAAGAAGCATAGGGAGAGTACTTCGAAGGCAGTATCACCTGCTATAGAGCTTTTTAAATTTAAGGCCCAGTCAGCAGCCCTTTATGGGGCAGAACTCTGGGGTCCACACTGCAAGCGCAATTTTGAAGTGGGAGAGAATAACTTTGTACGAAGGCTATTATCCTTACCTAATAGAACTCCAATGGTACCGTTTTTTTTAGATATCAATTTACAGCGCACTGATAGTCTCGCTGCGTTATGCCCCCTTATGTATTGGATAAGAATCTGGACAACTGATGAGCTTGTCCACAACAGATCGGGGCTCCAAGAGATAATGCCCTTTGGTAGTTTAAAAGATATCTTATGGCTTTGTTGTGAATCTATCTAGGACCCTAATTAGATATCCCCGATTCATGCCCTTTTGTGGTTATAATAAAACATATCCTTATGAAGGCATAGAAATCATCTCCATATCTAGTCATAGCCCATGCAGTCTAAATACGGCAAGGCTACTCCCATAGACTCCTAGAAAGTACAATGTGTCCTTTAAACAAACTAAGCATCCAGCAGCCCGGGAATTCCCCCTGCTTTTGTTTTGATTTGCACAAGAACTCCTGGAGTCCAGAAAGCACTGTTAGTTCTTAGTGACGTCTTATGTCCAACCTTACGTCAAACACGGCACCTTTCAGGTATAAATATACCAACGTTGCCTTAAGCAAGCACACGGTGGCTTGGAGCAGAGCGGCTATCTACTTGCCCGACACCCAGCTGATGCGAGTGCCGAAGGAAGCCGACCCTCCGTTTTGACGCACTGAGAGAGACGCTGTCTTTTCTCTTGCCGAGAAATCCAGCTCCGGTGTTTCCAGTCACCCTTGGGGGTTGCTGGGAGATCGAGTCCTGAGAAAGAGATACAAGACCTCCTTCATTCTAGAACCAAGGTACGGAGCTAACTAAACCCTTAAGAGAATTCTTGATTCAGATTCTTGGCAAAAAAACAACTTAACTTAAACTGCAACTTACTTACTCCTTCCCACGTATTAGGCTTAGGTCAGGTACACCGGGGTAGGCGTATATTAGAAGCACCAGTTGAGTACGTTAGTCAATGTTTTATGTATGTATATATTTTAACTGTTTTAAAGTATGATATGGCTAAGAAACCATATCAATGCTTTTACAGTATTATTTCATAATACTCCTTTTACTGTACGCACTTTACTTCATGATAAGTATTGCAATTGTGGCAACTAATTTCTCTTGCATGAGAAAGAGGACTGCTCAATAAATAACACCTTTTATTGAAAACGCCCGTCTCTCTATTTCTCAGCACTCTGGTGAAACTAAGTATGCACGATTGACTTAGTGAAATAGTTGTCTATTGTTTTCACACGACTCTAGAGATATACTCTTTATTCTGAGGGAGCAAAGTTGTCATGTTTATGCGGTTGTCAGAAACTAATCCCTTCTTGTCTAAATCAGGAGAGTTAACTCTTTCCTGAACATTCGAGAAAGTTTCTAGTGACCTCTGAGCTATCTGGCAAAACTAATTAAGTCTAATATAGTCAGTAGAGACCTAGATGACCCCAGTCCTACGTCTACACTGCTGTTTATATTATTCCAATGCGCAGAGCCTATTGGGAATATAAGAACTACACTACATGGCGCCCAACGTTTGGTAAGGCGATAATCTAACGCAAGATGCTAGAGTAACTCCGTCGTGCTTTTTCACACAGACCCCTTTTTCCGTAAAATACTCCAGAAGACGTCTGGAGTGGGTAAAAGGTTAATATCCGCCGGAACTTAGTAGGAAGAGATTCCTATGTATTAGTTTTTGCTTTAGTCAACGTTGAAGGATACAGTGTTCCAAAATATTGTGCACCTAATCTTTGTTCCCTTGAAACTTGATCTGCAACAAAAACTTTCTGTTAGTAAAAATGACGGAGAGTGAAGACGAAAGGGAAGAAGCTAGATTAGCAGCTCAACTCCTAGCAGATGACACAAGTCTCCAAGAAAATGACCCGAATGCTATAATCATTCCGGTAAATGTAAAAAAAACTATAACTAAAAAACTTATAGAAAATGGAGTATCATCACGCGGTGGAACAGTCATATTCGTGGTAGAGGCACATGAATATCGGCAGACAGAGGTATTCTTTTCATGGATACATTTTCCAGCAGCACACGCTGTGACACACGAATTCCACTATTGCAAAATAGAGGAACCTCCGGATGACTACGCTCCTTTCGAGGACGTTGAAATCCCACTAACTTACCAAGAGCACCTGCTCTGGTTTAATGGCGCCCTAAAACATCAAAATCACATCACCAGGCTAGGTCCACTAGGTAAACGAGGAGCCACGTGGCCGGTTCTAGCCAGCTACACACCACATCCCGACATTGAAAAGATGTCAAACGGAGAACTATTAGCTCAGCTAAAACTATTGATTAAAATACATAGACAATTGGTCCAATATGTCATGCGGACTTCAACAGTCCAACCAGCAATAATAATTCCACAGACCACCCCTCACCAGGGGAACACAAATAAGATCACACCACAGATTATACAATCAGCCATTAGCAAAATACCCGCAAAACGGGAACAAATTCCATTCTGGTTAGCTCAAAAAATCACTCAGATAGAGGCAGTATTTCCTGATACTACACCTCATGAGAAACACAGAATTCTGACTATCTGCCTTCCAATGGGGGTCGCACCACAAGTGGAGGACTGTGACACTTGGGGCACAGTCTTTGCTTCAATATACACAAAAACACATGGTGTTCCGGCCATGGCGGTTATACCAGACGTACTAAGACAGATTCAAAATGAATACGGTCCAGAACCTGCTTTAACTCTAGGTATGAAATTACTAAAAGACTTTAAGCAAGTCTCGGCTATATTACTAGCCACCATAAAAGGAGAAGCAGCGTCTGTGGCGATCCGCCAGAAATTAAAAGAAACAGATATAGCAGAACAACCTTTTGAACTTGCCAGAATCATAGAAAAATCCTATGAAGAACTAGGTAGAGATAGTTTGGGTGGGAAACCAGTAAAACCCCAACTACTTGAAAATCCTGAAAAAACATTTATTAAAAATAATATCAACACTCCAAAAAAGAGTTGGGAGGGTAATAAACAATCCGCTCCCAGAGAAAAACGGTTTCAGTCCAGAGGAAGGACCCCTGAATGGAGAAATAGATCTCCAGAACAAGGAGGCAAGTCTCCCCAGAGGGAGCCCTCTGAGAAAAGATACAACCTTAGAGATAGGGATAAATTAAGAAAACCTGACAGATATCAAGATAATGATACACGTCCCTCTCGATCTTTTCAGACTTCCTCACAGAAATCGGAAAGAAGAGGACGGTCAGAACACAAGGAAGAGCAAGTCAAGTCCAAAGACAAGGAACCTGCTCATCAAAGTAAAAAATTACAATTTCCAAAAAAGAAGGTAGCTAGTATTAAAATAAAACATGCCGAGGATTTTGAGGACACAACTGAAAAACGGAGAGTGGGCCCAGACAATGCTAGACAGCGCAGCAGAAGTAACCATAGCTCGCAAGATCCTGATGAATCTTCTGGAGACAGTGGACACGAATGAATACATTCAAGTGGAAACTGCAGACACCAGAGTTAGCAAAAACCATAAATTATATGAAATAACATTACGTATAGAGGGCGACAAGACTAGGAAAGTAAGGGGTCCCTTTTGGGATAACCTTTCAAAAGGCTATGACATCCTGTTAGCTGAGAAAGACTGGCCACCAGAGTTTGTCAGGGAGTGCCCTCATGGAGAAGAAATGATTATGCCTGCCTTCTCAAATCACATTCCAATTCATAAAAAATACACATTTGCTAGAAAATGGGCAGTGGCCCAAGCTCCTGTGTTATATAAAAATCATGTAGGATGGGATGAGGATTCTCCTCACCATAAAATCCAGTTAAAAAATCAACCTACTGCCCAAAGGCAGTATCCTGTTAAGCAAGAAGCTAAAAAACAAGTCAGGGAGATTTTAGATCAACTTGAATATCAGGGGGTGATTGAAACATGCACCTCACAAATGAACAATCCTTTGTTTCCTGTCTCCAAGCCAGACGATTCATATCGTCTAGTTTTGGACTACAGACACCTAAACTCCTACTGCAAAACATTTGTAGTACAAAACTCACACAGTGCAGCACTAGTGAATAACATTGTGCGCAAAAAATATAAAACGACATTAGATATCTCAAATGGTTTCTTTTGTCAAAACATTGCACCTGAAAGCAGGTATTTGACCGCTTTCTAAACAATGGGGTCGCAAAAACAATTCTGTTGACTCCCACAGGGATTCAAGAATAGCCCAGGATTATTCTCAGCAAGAGTAACAGAGTTACTACAAATATATGATGATGAGGCATTATCTTATGTCGATGACATCTATCTCACAGATGATGACCTGGAGACACACTTGAAAAGAGTGAACACCATAATACATGGGTTTGCAGCTGAAGGATACAAATTCAACTTTAAGAAGTCACGAATTGCCCATCTAACTGTCCTGTTTTTAGGATATGAATTATCAGGTGAAGGCAAAAGCCTAGCAGACAACTTCTTAGAGAAGTGTGCTGTACTCCAAGCACCAAAAACGCTGAAGAAATTACAATCAATACTAGGTTTCCTGAATTTCGGAAGAATGTACATTCTAAATTATGCAGAGAGGGTTAAACCTCTCTATGAATTAATAAAACCTGATTTCAAACCAATTAATTGGACTCAGAAACACACAGAAATTTTAAGATCATTACAAACAGACATGTTAACTAAAACAAAACTGCAAACGCACAAATGAACGCAACCTTGTAATCCGAGTCATCCAAGGAAGATGCGGATTCACGTACCTGACCTCTAATGAGGGAGAAACGGTACCAATAGCTTACAAATCACACTTGTACACACAAGCTGAAATGAAATTCAGTTCAACTGAAAAAATTCTAACTGCGGTTCAAACTGCTGTAGCAAAAGAAATAGCCCTAGTCCAAGGCAAGAGCGTATCTGTTTTAACAGCAGTATCAGCCCTTGAGGCAATGACAAGACCACGCATTCCAAATGCAGTGGCATTACATCCAAAATGGATACAATGGGAAAATTCTCTTGCTGCAGAAGACGTGAAACACGCTTTTGATCCAAAAATGAAAAAATTAGAAGATCTAGAATATGAACAAGAATATCCTCTGCCAATCGAAATTCTGCCTTTCGAACACTACACCTGTGTAATCTACATGGATAGATTTGCACAACACTATGATGTGGATAAAAAATCCTACAATGCTGCGTGCGCGATTTTTAAAGGTCGCTGGCGCTTAGGTAAATTCAGACCGATAATTACAAAAACTGAATCACTCAGAAACTGTACAGCTCAGCGAGCTGAAATAATATCTTTAAAAATGGCGCTTGAAAATGCCGATCGCGAATTCCCCACACTAATAGTGTGCGATTCGCATTACTGGTCAGGTCTTACAATAATGACATGCAGACATGGATCAAAAACGGTTACAAAGATGACACAGGTGCCACAATAAAGCATAAAAAGCTTTGGGAACAAGTAGTTCATTTACAGAAAGAACTACGAAAGTCTCACGTGATACATACACTGAGTCATCAACGTGATGGCGTTCACGTTGCAGGGAATTCATTGGCTAATAGAGCCACAGCGGAAGCGGTTCAACCGGCTTCCGTAGCCACAAAAAAGCGTTCTAAAAAACATATAGACGGAGAAACGCTTCTCGCAGTAAAAGCCTCAATGAAATGCGACTATGCGGCGTTACCTCTGAATTATCCACTCGGAAATAAATACATAATTGATGCAAACTCCGTTCCTTTTGCTCAAATCTCTGGAGTGGGGGATAGAGTAATTCCAAACACGACCGGAGGGTTTACTTGATTCAAGAAGCACACATGGGACAGGGTCTGAGGCATCAAGAGATCTTGAAATCTGTAATAGAATTACAATCACAATACTGGTGGCCGGGGATGAACGTGCAAATTTACAACTTTGCAACTAGTTGTCAGAACTGCAATAGACATTGTAGTGGTGAACCAGACGAGACACCAGCCCAGATACCTTTATTAGAAAGCATCAGTCTATCTATACGCAAAAATCCAGAAGGAAAAAGGCTGTCCCATAATTATTAAGACTAGATTCACTTAAAATGTAGGCCCCAGCGCTCGGCTGACGCCAGAACTGTTATAAAAATTTTGCGAGTCTTTATCGGCGCATACGCAATTGGCATGCTACATTCTGACCAGGGTCCTGCGTTTAGCTCTCGAGCTTACAAAGAGGCCATGAGCAGCATGGGCATTGCATTGCGGTACTCTTCTCCCTTCCATCCTGAGGGAAATGCGGTAGTGGAAAGATAAAACCGTGAAATAAAGCAATCTATAACGGCGAGGGTATTAGGTTCGGGTGATGGGTGGGTCAAACATCTAACAAGTGTCCACGTAGTCTTAACAATCTGCCAAGAAATTCTCTAAAAGGTCTCACTCCTTTCGAACTATTGTTCGGCACTAGAATGCACATTCAGGACTTAGATTGTCATACTTCAGTGGTAGAAGAAAAAGCCTTTGATATCAAAGATCGTTTGGCTGTTTTACAGGACTTAAATGAAACAAGAAGAAGTCTGAGTAATATAAAGTTAAAGCCAACAGCCACTGAAGAGAAACCACCTGTCCCAGCAAGACCTGTCTGGATTGCAAAGATTGGGGATCTAGTCAGAGAGAAGATCGCGGTGAAGAAGGAATTTGGGCCTTCTTACAGAAAAGCAGTACCTGTCTTAGCTGTCAGCAGAACAAGATCAGTAGTACTACCGCCCCTTGCTGGTAAAAAGGAGAACAGAGTTGTATCCATCGACCTAGTAAAACCACAATCATGTGGCCAATAATAAGTAGTAGGCCCAGTGGACTCCCAAGAAATAGCAGAAGACCAAATCTTGCTACAATCCAAGAGGTTCAAACTGAGAGACTAATCACATTTGATAAACCTGCAGTGAATAAAAAAGGACTATGCAACAAAGCCATGGAACTTGTGCCTCTTGAAACCCAAATTGCAGCAGTTCATCAAGAAACACCTGTCTACAATGATGTAGCATCGGACTATTCTAATGAAACATAGAAAAATGCAAAGACAAATGAAAATCCGGAAGCAATTCCAACAATTGACAGAACTGCATCTGGCTACTTCATCAATTTCGATGACTTTTCTGATGATCCAAGTGAGCATGAAGAAACGCCAGCAACAAAAACTTTCAAAGACAAAATAACTGAAGTTTTTAATCAACTAAAAGAAACATATCTGATTTCACCATGGATTGAATTTTCGATTGTGTTAGGTGTACTTTTCCTCCTGCTTTGGCTCATCATGGTTTTATGTTTGGGTAGATTTATTGATGGAAAATATAGTACAATGGACACAGCAAGTCAGAACATCAACTTGGTCCTAAAGCCCCACAGATCCTCACACATAGAAAAAAGAGAACTGTCATCAGTGAACATCACAGCCAATCCAATACCCGGTGTGGTAGCATGGGACAAAACGGATTATGAAATCTATGGCCCGATTGAACTCTTGAAATATCCACATCAATTTAAGGTTTCCTTAAGTGACTTTGTGACACCAAGTACTTTCTCTGATGATTGGGACTTAATAATATGATGTCAGATTTAGTAATGTCAGCTAAATTCACAGAACATGATTATTTGCAGGGTTCATCAAATTACGAAGAAATGTACTGTTATAATCATTATGGTCATCACTATTTGCTTAAATCTGCTCAACCTAGAAATGTTTACTTATAATCAATGGGAACATTGTGCAACACCGCCAAAAGGCAGCTCGAAAACATTTTATGTGAAATTCCCATACTTTTCAGGGTTTAATACAAGTGATGCAGAAACGTTTTATTTTAAAATGTTAAATAAGACAGGAATGAAAACAATGTTGACAAATACTAAATTGATTTATTCTGAATTTTTTTATGATAAAATATCTACGTTTGGTTTTGGTTTTGAATTTTGGAAAAACAACATTGAAACAAAAACCATCTGGGGTTCAAAAGACTGGCAGGTACAAGGTCTATAAGCATTATTTAGAGCCTGCATGATCCCAGAACAAATAATATCCTTGAATGACACCATTCAACAGACAACCTGTCTTGGCCTAGCCAAGATAAAAGACTTAAACAAACCGTCTATTCCGAAGCCCATACCTGATAGTAAGAGCACTACAGATGTGGAGATAGACGTATCCCATATTTTACACCAAAACAGAACAAATCCTGATTGGAAAAAATGGTTGATCTGGCCCACAGACACAAATAACTGTCAAGATAGATTCCTGAACAAAACACAGGGGTTTAAACAGACCAGGCCAGACCCAAGATATTCCCAGAGACAACATCCAGGGATAGTTACAACATACAGTGTAGGGAAACCATGCCTCGAATGGCTACAGAAATCCACACTGGCTGAAATTAAGCAACACTTGACTTTACTTAAAGACGGTGCTGACTTGCGTGATTTCATACTGGGACCACGCAAACAGCGTCAAAAACGTTTCATATACGCCGGTATATACGCTGCTTACAACTAAGCTTGGAAAGTGACGCAAATTAAAACTGCAGAAAACATACGAGAAATTGATTGTATAAATATGGAAAAATCCCTTTCTGTAGTGGACAATGGGTTAACGACTCTGTCCTCCAGAATATATTCACTGGACAGCATTGTATCATCTGCTATTGATATAATGGTCAGTCCCAATTACGTTCTATTGTACAGCTAGGCAGGACTTTGCAAAACCTGCGTTCAGGCTACGTGCCATGGCGTCTAATCAACATAGCGTCATTATTTTCTATCTTTAACCTTACTGATAAACAAATCAGTTAGGCACAAAAAGGAGCAGACTATACGATTCTGAGCATTGAAAAACGTGAGAGATTACCATTGACAATGTCAGAGAGACCTGTCATTGAATGGATAATACATGGAACGATTACAATCCCAATAACAACTTTCCAGTTTAAGTATTGCCAAAAATATATACCAGCAGGCCTGTATGAAAGGTTGGGTAAAGGATACATCAAGTCAACATGAAATGTACCTTATACACACAAATGTTATAGTGAAGGGAAAAAAATATTCCTTAGTGGTAACAATTGTAAAAAATCACTAAGCGGTACACTTCTGTGTCAAGGTATTAACTTGCATGGAGCCTGCGAAGGTTCATCAAATAACCTTTCATGTCACCTGCACGGTACTCCTGCAACACAGATAGAGCCTTTTTTCAGACAGCTTTCCAACGGCAGTTATGTTCTAATAAGTGACCACAGCTGTTGTGGCATGGTGCCAGGAAAAGCCTATATCGTGAGCATTAGTTCCATGGTCACTTGCTGTATTGCCCCGTACATTTCGTAGAAATGTTAGGTAACATTTTAAACATGTCTGATACCAGTGGCATCGCACATGTATTTAAGACAATTTTTTGGGGACTTTTAGCACCCTTTGAAACAGTTCTGGGCATTTTCCCAAATTTTGTCCATTACTTTTTCGGTGGCCTGCCTCTTCTTTTGGGACTCGTAGCAGGAATTTTATTTTTGATCCTTCTGCTTCGATATGGCAAGCCAAGCAACAGACAAAACTCCAGCTACGATGGAAGAAACGATCCAAGCAATACGCTACCGAGACCGCATCACTAAAGTGCTCAGATTAGCCCGGCTAAGAGATCTGAGTGCAACCTGGTTTCTTTAATTCAGACCAATCTGGCAAGATTGCATCTTACCTGTGCTTCGATGTCTGCTATGTGGAGATGAATGCGTGTTGGACATCTTTCTTACACTACCATCAGCCGTACCAATGGATATCGATACTTTGCTAGGTCCGGTAACGACTCATGCAACGTGTTGTCCCCAGCGGCTACCAATTCTGATGACGGCATTCTTTGAGACTTCATCATTACGAGTAGGTGGCGGTGAAGTACGCGAGGAAAGCAGCACCAAACAGGCACAACCTTCTGTGAGCATTGCTGATCCCGACATCGATGATAGCAATCATTCTCACATATGCACAATTTCAGCATTTTCGAACTTGGTCAAACTTTCACCTGATGTTGTAGACCAATTTCTCGCAAGCCTTTCTGATATGATGTTCTCCCCTGAACAAAAAGAATAACTTTTAAAACAATGAGTACACAGCGTTCCCTGAACTCTGAATGTGACCTTCAATTTTGATAAACAGAACTACTGAAAACATTTGGAATTTTTTTCCCTGAAAACGAAAATATTTTTTCTATTTCCAAAATATTTACCTTTTTTTTGTCACATGGTACTCTGCTTAAAGTAGAACTATTCTTAGAGAACAGAGCTCCTATTTTTAGAGATACTAGAGACAATATTTTACCTCAGCCTCTAGCATATGTACAGTATTGTATAAATATGTGATGAAATGGTCTCGACCTTCTTTTCTGTATTTAGAGCCATTTCATGTGTAATTTTCGCAAATTCATTCAGCTGAGATATATATGCATTTAACTGAATGATAATTTTCGTGTATACACCATACACCATTTCAAATGCAATTTATGTAGTTTGGGGTGGGTTGGAAAACACATGCATCGTTATATGTTTAGTATTGCTTAGTAATTAGTAATGATGGACATTAATACGTGGAGTGGGTGTTGTGAATCTATCTAGGACCCTAATTAGATATCCCCGATTCATGCCCTTATGTGGTTATAATAAAACACATCCTTATGAAGGCATAGG
Source organism: Lissotriton helveticus (assembly GCF_964261635.1). Taxonomy (NCBI): domain Eukaryota; kingdom Metazoa; phylum Chordata; class Amphibia; order Caudata; family Salamandridae; genus Lissotriton; species Lissotriton helveticus. Next base: position 698,657,358 of record NC_136071.1, on the reverse strand, counting down.
AATCATGTCCATATCTAGTCATAGACCATGCAGTCCAAATACGGCAAGGCTACTCCCATAGACTCCTAGAAAGTACAACGTGTTCTTTAAACAAACCAAGCCTCCAGCAGCCCGGGAATTCCCCCTGCTTTTGTTTTGATTTGCACAAGAACTCCTGGAGTCAAGAAAGCACTGTTAGTTCTTAGTGACGTCTTATGTCCAACCTTACGTCAAACACGGCACCTTTCAGGTATTAATATACCAACGTTGCCTTAAGCAAACACACAGTGGTTTGGAGCAGAGCGGCTATCTACTTGCCTGACGCCCAGCTGATGCGAGTGCCGAAGGAAGACGACCCTCCCATTTGATGCACTGAGAGAGACGCTGTCTTTTCTCTTGCCGAGAAATCCAGCTCCGGTGTTTCCAGTCACCCCTGCGGGTTGCTGGGAGATCGAGTCCTGAGAAAGACATACAAGACCTCCTTCATTCTAGAACCAAGGTACGGAGCTGACTAAACCCTTAAGAGAATTCTTGATTCAGAATCTTGGCAAAAAAACAACTTAACTTAAACTGCAACTTACTTACTCCTTCCCACGTATTAGGCTTAGGTCAGGTACACCGGGGTAGGCGTATATTAGAAGCACCAGTTGAGTACGTTAGTCAATGTTTTTATGTATGTATATATTGTATCCGTTTTAAAGTATCATATGGCTAAGAAACCATATCAATGCTTTTACAGTATTATTTCATATTACTCCTTTTACTGTACGCACTTTACTTCATGATAAGTATTGCAATTGTGGCAACTCATTTCTCTTGCATGAGAAAGAGGACTGCTCAATAAATAACACCTTTTATTGAAACCACCCGTCTCTCTATTTCTCTGCACTCTGGTGAAACTAAGTATGCACGATTGACTGAGTGAAATAGTTGTCTATTGTTTTCACACGACTCTAAAGATATACTCTTTATTCTGAGGGAGCAAAGTTGTCATGTTTATGCGGTTGTCAGAAACTAATCCCTAAATCAGGAGAGTTAACTCTTTCCTGAACATTCGAGAAAGTTTCTAGTGACCTCTGGGTTGGCTGGCAAAACTAATTAAGTCTAATATAGTCAGTAGAGACCTAGATGACCTCAGTCCTACGTCTACACTGCTGTTTATATTATTCCAATGCGCAGAGCCTATTGGGAATATAGGAACTACACTACAGCTTAAACAAATTGCTCTTTGGTTTAAAAGAATAGGTTTATCCAACTACTGGGAAAACCCACAAGAGTTAACAAAAACCTGTAGCAAAATAGTAAAACGATCATTTTGGAATTTTCTAAGTAACACACTGCTACATGATACCATCTTAGGATCTCTGTCTACAAGACTTCTCCAGTTTAAAGATATCCCTGAAATTCTCTTGGATGAGGTTGATCCTTCGGTAGCAAAATCATTATATCTTACATTTAGATATGGGGTCCTTCAGACCAACGACAAGAAATCCAAATGGGATAGTAATGCTCAAGATAAAGACTCTGATAAATGTAGCTTCTGCAAAAATGCTACGTCGGTCAAAGAAAATGACATGCATATCTTATTTTTCTGCCCGGCTTATCAATATTCGAGGAAAAGGTGGATCAAACCCCTATGTAACATTCTTAATTTAAGACACTGCAGACAGGCAGAACGGGTTCTGCGATAAGACACTACTCAATTGGTTGTATTCTGCGTGTCCAGGTTTCTTATGAACGTAATGTTCCTTAGAGCCAAAAATGTTTTAAAATTGTAATAGCAGCAGCGCATTGTTTAAACTGATACATGGAGGAACAAGTTTATTTAATCTCTCTATCCCATAACGCATCTTGTCTTTTATTTTCTATAACACTACATTGGAGTATCTCAGCAGTGATTGTGCGAATGTATAGTAATATTTTAAATTTCATGGAATGTATATTTTTAACTTCAATACCCCTGTTATTTTTATTCTTATACATAATTATTGTATTTTTTATATTTAAACGATTTTATCTGTAAATTATTGATGAAATGTGGAAATAATACCCCCCTCTCATTTATTTGGCTTAATTGTTGAGATTGTTTAATTGCTGTAATCCTTGTGATGATGATTTTAAAAATTACTGTGTTGTACTATTTTATTTTATATACTTTCATGGTCCATAGTAGACCGAAATAAAGTTTTTGATGATGATGATGATGATGATGTCAGTTTCCATTTTATGCAGGCATGTCTGTGTTGGGCCACATTTTCCATAGGAAATGTTTTATGCAGTGATATGTTTCATCCTAAATAGGCTGTTTCTAAAGTGTGAATAAGGATAAGGCGCTCAACGATTCAGCCTTCATGCACACTGAGACTAGAAAAAAGTCCCCAAGGAACGTGGGTATGTGTTAGAGATTCAGCTACTTCTTGTATCTTTTGCAGGAGTACAACTGACTTCAAAATAATTGTGTGGCCTCCGACGTGAAATGATGAAAGTATGGTGGCCAGCTGAAGTCTAAAGGTTGAGGAAATTCGGGTACGTTTCTTATTTTGTAATTACGCGAAACTTTGAGAAAATTACGTTAAAGGCGAAATGCAGCATTTGCACTACATTTTAGCATGTAAGGCAGAGCGCTAAATCGCACATAACACAATCATAAGCCACTTGTGTTATGTTCGCTTGTCTTGATCCCATGCTCTTGCATTAGAATTCTTTCGCTTGACAGAATTCTAGTGCAGATTTATCAAAATATCAAACAACGTAGCGCAGAAACACACCTTGCTGCACTATGTGGCATGATAGGGCAGGAATGCACCATATTTAACATTATATGGTGCACTCCTGTCCTCTTCTTGTGCTGATGCACTATGTTATGTTATCTTATAAAGCGCATGGCTGCCCCCGCCACGGGGAGTCCCAGCGCTAAAGCTAACAGGAGCATGCAGGTGAGAAAGTTAAACTAGAGATTGGAGAAAAGCACGTTTTGATCATTTTTCTGAAAGCCCAATGTCCTTGCATCCCCCAGGCAGCAAGAGGAATAGAATTCCACAGGGCAGGTGCCATAGCCCTGAAAGAGAGCCCCCCTGCTCTTAACCTGCACACCCACGGGACACAGGTCAGATGCAGACCCGCGAAGCGCAGGGCTCAAACAGGAACATACAGCGAGCGCAACTCATTCAAAATTTGCGGACCTCGGCCATGCAAGATCTTGTGTGTAATACATAGAGTCTTAAAGTGGACTCTGTTCTGTCGGCAGCCAGTGGAGCCGGCGAAGAAGTTCTGAGGCATGGCAATGCTTCGGTAGTTCAAAAAGCATATGGGCAGCCGTGTTCTGTGCCGGTTGGAGTCTTTTGGTCACAGCTTTTTTTCACGCCGAGTGATAGCCCGTTACAGTTATCTAATCAAGACTGCACAGTGGATTGAACAATCATCTGATGGATGGGTGTGTCAAAAAATACCAGAATGGGTTTCAAGAAATGTAGAAGACCAAAGCAGGTGTCCGCCACTGTCTAGGCTTGACCCTCAAATGAGAGGACACTGTCCATCAGAACTCCTAGGTTCTTTACCACGGTTTTCAGTTGGGGCGAGGTACCCAGGTTCGCAGGCCACCATTGATTGACCCATATATTGGCCTTTGGCCCACTAAAAGCACCTCTGACTTTGTGGAGTTTAATTGCAAGTAGTTAGCCATCCAGTCAGAGATGGCCATAAGATTATCTTGAAATTTCGCTTGGTCTTGTTTAGAGTTGTTGGAAAAGTGAACACCTATTGGGTATCATCGGTGTATAATACCATGACAATGTTCCGGGCTTTGGCCAGAAAGGCCAGGGGGAGGACGTAAATATTAAATAAAGTGGGGCTCAGGGCAGATCCCTGTGGAACACCACAACCAAGAGGATGGACACTGGAGATAAAAGGAGGAGCAGAGACCTGAAAGGATTGATCGGTCAGAAAGGACGCAAACCAGGCCAGGGCCTTGCCCTTGACCCCTTGACCCTATCTCCTCTAATCGATGTATCAGGATCCTATGGGAGTCCGTGTCAACGCAGGCCCCCTTGCACAATTCTATGAGGCTTTTTCCTCTTTCTATGTGTGCTGCAGAATGCAACACATATTCAAAGAGGAAAAAATGAGGAGAAATAAACATATTTTTACTTGTTACGCCTACCCTGGGAAAATGTAGCATTTTGATGTATCAGCAGGTCTACCTCTAATGGTAAATCTGGGAAGGAGTCAGAATCCATTGGTGGATGTGTGAGAACACCCGCCCTCCACACATGTAAGCCTTCCTGGGGCAGGGTAACGCAAGGCAGAGAAGTGCGCTGCCTTGCATTATTTCAAATTTACCAAGCTACACTGGGCCACACAGGGTAGCCTTGCGTGTTTTGATAAATCTCACTCTAGGTTTTCCCATGCGTTCCCTTGCTTGGCGTAAAGGTGATGCAAAACCTTTGATAAATATATCCCCCCTATTTCATTGATCTAGCATAGGCATGTGTACATTCTAGGGTGACCAGAATGTGCACAAAAATAGAAGAAGCACTTCAATTTTACTTCAAGCAGGCACACGGAAGGACAGCGCTCCTCAGCAGAGAATTACAGAGCAGGCAGTAAGAACATCAATAAAATTTTATTTTTAAACCCAGTAGCTTGCCTGTTAATTAAACAGCATTCTTGAAACAACTTCTAACTATCTCTGCTTTGTAAAACATAAAAAAGAGTTTCCAGCCGTTTTCAGTAGACCTTCTTTAAAAACTGGGACATGAGCTAAATTTCGTGAAATCTGCCGGGACAGCTGGTGGAAAACAGGAACCGTCCTGGCAGATCCGGGATTCCTGGTCACCCTAGTATATTCATCATAAAGTAAAATGTGTAGTAAAAACATTCTCTCAGGCCCTATGGAATAAAGTGTCTACTGCACAGATGTCATAATGAAGAGCACATGCACAATATGTGCAATTCGCAATCAAATCAATTTCTGTAAAAACTGTAACATCTGTACCCTTTGGAAAAGCATGGGCGAAATGCATTTGATGGAGTGACTCACGTCAGTCAAGAGATCATCTCTTCTGGGAACCCTCACAGCGCTAAGCAATCTTGATTGACCTATGTGTTCCTGCCCAGTTCACTCAGTGCAAGAGAGTGCAACAAGATGTGCTGAACAATGACTGCACATCCTTCGATGTTTCATTGCCTTTCATCCGGAGGGAACACGTGCCTAAATGTGAACTATTTTGTGCATAAATCATTATTTTACCTCTGTGTGTATGTATGAATACAGTGCTCTTTATTGGCCGTAAGATGACAAGTTAGTACTTTGAAGCACTTTATACAAATAAATAGCCAGATGCACATGTTGCATATATTCGAATGCATTAAGTCTCTGACTTGATTTTGTTCATTTCCACAATTCGACATTGGCTAATTACTAATATGCAAGCCATATCTGTACATGAGCTATTAACACACCACAATACCTTTTTATTTAGTTCCTGCAGCAAGTGTCACTTACAATGTTTCCTGTCTATGTGGCCAATGGCACCATTAAGCATAGTTAGGGCTGTGAATCGGGTGGGGGGGGGTGAGAGAGAGAGAGAGAGAGAAGAGAGAGAAGAGAGAGAGAGAGAGAGAGAGAGAGAGAGAGAGAGAGATCAGCTGTATAACTGACCCCACTATTGAGGTCAGCGTGGATTTAGGCCAGGAAATAGCACTTCAATTATGATCAATGACCAGATCTGTGTTAGACTATCTGTTTTCAAAGATTCATATGTCAGCGCTTGCACAGTGAATTTAGTTCCTTTCAAAGCTACAATTCACATAAATTGTGAAGCTCTCTAAGCCCTTCCTACTTTTTAGGTTTGGCCACAACGAGTTGTAGGTATGTAATTACATTTTCAGGACAGTGCAATAAGTGTACATAGAGAAAATGGGCTTTGGGTCAGTACCCTTCACCCATTCACTTTCCTGTGATTTACATGGATGAGCTGTCCATCACAGCCTTAGCATTTATGAATGGATGCATTGGCTCATTCATGTTCACAGCAGTTTTTGGTGAAGGCAAATCAAGTAGTCCTTTTTTTAGAGGGCAGATGCAACATAATGAATGAGAACCAGTATGTACATTTACTATTCTGATTCGATGATGAGATTGTAGTGTAGTTCCTATATTCCCAATAGGCTCTGCGCATTGGAATAATATATCCTGTAGTTTAGACGTAGGACTGAGGTCGACTAGGTCTCTACCGAATATATTAAACTTAATTGTGAGTGCCTGCTAGCTCAGAGGTCACTAGAAACTTTCTCGAATTCATAAGAAGGGATTAGTTTCTGACAACCGCATAAACATGACAACTTTGTTTCCCAAGAATAAGAAATCAATCTCTAGAGTCGCGGAAACAATAGATCGCTAATTTACTCAGTCATTCGTGCATGCTTCGTTTCACCAGCGGTGCTGAGAAATAGAGAGACGGGCGTTTTCAATAAAAGGTATTTATTGAATAGTCTTCTTTCTCGAGCATAAGAAATGTACTGCTACAATTGTAATACTGGTTATAAAGTACAAGGCATATAACACGATAAGTATTATAAAGTAGTACTGTAAAAGCATGATTTGGTTTATAAGCCATAAAATACATAAAATACATACAGTGATAAAATAATGACTAAAAGTACTCAACTGGTGCTTCTAAGATACGCCTACCCCGGTGTACCTAACCTAAGTCTAGTACAAGGGACGAAGTAAGTGAGGTGTAGCTTAAGTTTAGTATTCTTTGTCAATGATTTATTCCAAGAATTCTCTTAAGGGTCTAATCAGCTCCGTACCTTGGTTTTAGAATGAAGGAGGTCTTGTATATCTCTCTCAGGACTCGATTTCCCAGCAACCCGCAAGGGTAGCCTGGAAACACTGGAGCTGGATTTCTCGGCAGGAGAAAAGACAGCGTCTCTCAGTGCGTCAGCTGGAGGGTCGGCTTCCTTCGGCACTAGCTGCTGCAGAGCGTCGGGCAAGTAGTTAGTCGATCTGCTCCAAACCACCGTTTGTTAGTCTGGGCAAATGTAGGCATATTTATACCTTGAAGGTGCCGAGTTTGACGTATGATTGGACATAATAACGTCACTCAAAGACTCAGTTCTTTGAAAACTCCATGATTTCCTAGATAAATTAGTATTCAGGCGAGGGGAAGTCCCTAGCTGCTGAAGGTGGGTTTTTCTAAGAAATCGATGTTGATTCTCGGAACTTAGTGGAAGTAGCCATGCCGTATTTGGGCTGCATAGGCTCAGTCTAAATATGGTAATGATTTCTATGCCTATATAAGGATCGGGTAATTTATACCTATATATGGACATGAATCGGGAACATTACACTAGGGTCCTAGATTCCTACAGAACAAGATGGAAATCCTGTCATCTGTTTGGAAGCCGGGTATCTGTAATAAAATAGACAGTTTGTATGAGAACATTCAAAAACTCTTTTAGAGAAACATTAAAAAAAACATGTAATGACAACTGTGACAAATTCACAATAATTTTAGGAAAGGCCCGTGGGTAATATGAGAAGACTGTTTTATTATAAATATATGCAAACATTGCAAATCTTGATGAGAATAATTGTTCAGCGAAAACTTTAAGAATACCAGTGGGTACAACTAACAATAGTAGGCAGTGAAAGTCCAGGCGACACGGTGAACAAAAATGCATGAAAATCTCTCTCTCTCTCTCTCTCTCTCTCTCTCTCTCTCTCTCTCTACATAAATAAAAACTGCTGATTATTTTTACCAAGTTCGATTGACTCATTGGAGGTTTATTATCTCGCACTACAGGTCCCAAGATGCAACGATGAGCCATGCCCACAGGGCAGGACCCGTGATAATTAAAATAGTGCGAAGCATCCGATCGAATTTTGGGCCTCATTAGGATGACGGGCGGACTTTGCCCGCCCGTCATCCCATCGTAAATCAGGACCTCCCGCCATAAGGGTGGGGGTCCCGGGGGTGCTATTAGGATGTGCCCGCCACAGTGGCGGGCACATCCTGTATTTTCAGCAATGCTGAAAATGCACTTTCACATTGTCATTTTCAAAGCGGCAGGCACCACGCGGTGCCTGCCGCTTTGTAAATGACAATGAAGGGGGGTACCATAGGTACCCCCCATGTGCACCCCCCACCTGCACTTCACTCTGGGGGCCCGCAGGGGGCCCCCAGAGTGAAGACCGCATGCATCGCCGCCGCGGAAAGGCACTAAAAACCAGACATCATAATATGGCTGGCGTTGTCTGTTAGACACCGCCACCATATTATTCCTTTTCCACCCCGGCCGCAAGGCGACCGGGGCGGAAAAGTGGCAGATGGTCTTTCTGTCCGCCGTGGTCCCCCTGCCATCCTAATATGGCGGGGGGGAAATCTGGTGATGATATCGGGCGGATTGCCTCCGTCAGGCTGGCGGTGACTACCGCCAGCCTGGCGGAGACAATCCGCCCAATATCATATTGGACCCCTTTGTTTGAAGTCCACGGCCATTGAGAAAGGGAACAGGTGTTCCTGAAACCCGTTTGGTGTTAGTGGGATTAATGAACTTTGAAGCTGTGTTTCACTCTGCACTTTGCTGGCAGGTTATGTCCAAATAAAGGAACTATTCAAACTGCCTGAGGCTTCCTTCACCAGGGCAACCTTTTTGAATTGTATTTAGCGGCTTTTGCTCAGCCGCGAAGTGAAACCCACTGCTTTGAAAGCAGGCCTGCGTTGCGCCAAGGAGGTGACAGCGTGCTATGGAGGCAGTATTTCGGGACTTGACCATAAAGCAGGGCAGAGTGCTTATATGTGACATTGTTTCTACTCACTTGGGATTTGAAAAAACTGCTGATTATTTTTACCAAGTTCGATTGGCTTATTGGAGGTTTATTATTTCGCACTACAGGTCCCAAGATGCAACGATGGCCACGCCCACAGGGCAGGACCCGTGATCATTAAAATAGTGCGAAGCATCCGATTGAACTTTGTTTGCAGTCCACGGCCATTGAGAAAGGGAACAGGGGTTCCCGAAACGCGTTTGGTGTTTGTGGGATTAATGAACTTTGAAGCTGTTTCACGCTGCACTTTGCTGGCAGGTTTTGTCCAAATAAAGGAACTATTCAAACTGCCTGAGGCTTCCTTCACCAGGGCAACCTTTTTGAATTATATATATATATATATATATATATATATATATATATATATATATATATATATATATATATATATATATATATATATATATATTGTCGCTCCAAGGTTGTCCACCTTTGAGTAGCACACGAGCAGCAGCTTGATTTATGTATTGGTGAGGACGGGGATCCGCTTGTAGATGCTGCTCCGTAATGGATCTGCCTGATGCGTTTTGAAGCTCCATGTGCTTCTCTTCAGAGGCTTTAACGGAAGCGGTGTGCGCAATGGCTAACCAACTTCTCCATTTTCCATATGACACACCCACCAATGGGAGGCTCAGATGAGACTGTGTATTATGGGAAGTGTGGTGCGGAAAGCAAATAATCAAGTCCTGTATGGACCCCGCAGGTGGGCCCATCCTCGATCCCGTGTACGGCTGCTGTTTCACTTCCGTGACCCCCAAGGATAACGGGGTGGTGCATACTCCGCGGCTGGACGGCCGCGTATAAATTGTCGCTCCAAGGTTGTCCACCTTTGAGTAGCACACGAGCAGCAGCTTGATTTATGTATCGGTGAGGACGGGGATCCGCTTGTAGATGCCGCACCGTAATGGATCTGCCTGACGCGTTTCGAAGCTCCATATGCTTCTCTTCAGAGGCTTTAACGCAAGCGGTGTGCGCAACCGTTAACCAACTTCTCAATTTTCCACATGACACACCCCCCAATGAGAGGCTCAGATGAGACTGTGTATTATGGGAAGTGTGGTGCGGAAAGCACATAATCAAGTCCTGTATGGACCCCGCAAGTGGGCCCGTCCTCAATCCCATCCAGCCGCGGAGTATGCACCACCCCGTTATCCTTGGGGGTCACGGAAGTGAAACAGCAGCCGTACACGGGATCGAGGACGGGCCCACTTGCGGGGTCCATACAGGACTTGATTATGTGCTTTCCGCAAAAGAACAGCAAAAGAGTTATTTTGGGTGGCTAAGAAGCTCACGGCCACACCCATAGAACAACTCCAAGGAGCAGTCAACTCCTATGTGATGACATTGCCAGTTCAAATAGGAATAAAGTCAATGACATATATAAGATTTTCTCTGCCACCTCCAATAAGCCAGACAAGGAGCCCCCTATTACTGAGAGTAAAGGGAATGGTCTTCTGTCTTTCCCACAGGTGTCTAGTGAGCTGATGGGAAATCTTATCCAGGAAATTAAACCAGGATCCCCGTTGGACCCTTGCCCCCCTGCAGTTCTAAAAAATATAGCAGGGGAGGTAAGCCCTATTCTAACAAACATATTTAATAGTATGTTTTCATCAGGCACTTTCCCAGCAGCTTGGAAAGATGCAACTATTCTCCCTTTATTAAAAAAAGTAAATCTGGACACATCTATACCTAGCAACTCTCGCCCGATCGCTAGGCTGCCTTTCCCTGCAAAAATGGTGGAGAAAATATTGAACAACCAATTTACACCCCTCAGTTTGGCTTCCGTCCAGGGCATAGCACAGAGAGAGCACTTATCAAGGCCATCGTGGAGATCAGAGCAGTGATGCATAAGGAAGGTGCAGCTGTTCTGATCCTCCTCGATTTGTCAGGGGCCTTTGATACCGTGCACCATGATACACTGCTACAGCGTCGGAAACGCATAGGGGTCAAGGATCAAGGATTATCTTAAATATCGGCGTTCCTGAAGAATAGAAAACAGACAGTGATCCTGGATCAGTTTCAGGCAACTTCCTACGTACTTCCATGCGGGGTCCCTCAGAGTTTTCGCTAAGTCCATCCTTATTTAATGTTTATGTGTCAGAACTAGCCCCTTTAATACAACAGTTTGGTTTTAATCTGACATCATACACCAATGACACTCAGATTGTGATTGTGGCATATAAAAATAAAATATCCCCTGCAATGCAGTTTAAAGAATGCATGCGGAAAATAAGCTACTGGATAGGAAGACATTGCCTAAAGCTGAACTCAGATAAAATGAAGTGGTGATTTTTGGTAACCTTCAACCTAAATGGGATTGATTATGGTGGCCGGGTGAAATTGGACAGCTCCCGAACCCAGTAGAGAAGGCCAAAAACCTTAGGGTACTGACTGATAGCAAATTCACCTACTCCCAACAAACCAACGCCAGAGTTTCAGCCTCATTCTACTTGATAAAGAAACTTAAGAAGGTAATGCCTTATAGTCACCCAGATCTCAGGAGAACGGTGGTAACGACTTCTAGAGCTATCAAAATTAGACTGTTGTAATGGCTCTACCTTGGGTTACAGAAACAACATCTAAAAAATCTTCAAATGCTGCAGAATGCTGCAGCCAGGCTTTTACTGAACGTACCTAAGTATCAATCAATTAAAGAGCAGATCCAGAAACGTCATTGGTTGCCAGTGGCGCAACGTATCAAGTTTAAGGCACTTTGCCTAGCTTACAAAGCAATGAATAATATAGGACCTGCACCTTTAAAAACCTCTTCTCCCGCTACCACCCAGGCAGACAGTTAAGGTCTACCAATGCCAGATTTATGTTGGTACCAAAGATTCGAGCCTCGAGCTGGGGAGGTCGAAGTATTGGCTACTGTGCGGCCAAACTATGGAATACACTCTCGGCACACATGAGAGAGGCCAACTCCCTCAACTCCTTTAGAAAATAATTGAAAACTTGGTTATTTTTAAACTAATTCATCTCCCCACCTCTTCCCTTAGGGTTTACGGTGCGGTACAGCCCCAAGACACCCCAGGGTATTTGCGCGCTTTAAAAATCATATTAACATAACATAACATAACATAACATAACATAACATAACATATTGCTGTGTTGTCCTGCTGCCTGCTGATTGCTGTTCTGTAGGAGGAACTGTCACTTTGCTAGCTGCTCTGCTGTGTTGGCCTGCTGGGTCTTGCCTGTGAGTGAGAGAGGCTGGACCTGCTCTCTACATCCTTGAACCCAGGTTTCTTCAAGGGCTTGTTGGCTTGCCTCCTATTTTCTGAAGTTTCAGGGACACAAAAGATTTCTTGTAACGCTGCTGGTGCTGCTGGACTTTTTCATATGTGAGTCCTACCCTTGTCTGATGTGCCCCCTCCAGTCCCGGGCCTCTGAAATGGGTTCTGCAGCCGTTTCCTTCAAAAATCGATGCAGCAACACCTTTACGCCAATTGGAACTGACGCAGTGCCCTCTGACACAGTGTCGATGACGATGCGGGTCCCAACAGTAAGGTTCGATGACGATGCAAGACTATTCCTTTGAAACTGACTGTGGGGCTTGACTCAATCACATCGACCTGACTGTATAAATCGGAAGCAATGGAGAGAAGTCCTTGATGCAGACGCTTCCACCACACAAGGTACTTTTTTCATTGGGTCGTGCATGGGTTCTGTAGCTGGCCAGTCCTCCATTGTGGTCGACCTGAACTTTGGATTTCCCCTGTCTAGCGCAACCTCAAGTAACCTTTTAGCTCTATTGACTTCTAAACACTGTTTTGGGATTTAATCTTTAAAAACTCATATCTTGTTTTCTACTAATTGGATTTTTGTTAAATATGCTCTTCTTTTACTCATATAAATATTCTCTTTGTTCTAAACCAGTGTGGAGTCTTTATGTGGTGTTCTCACTGTGTTACTGTAATTAAAGTGTGCACAAATTGCCTCTTCAGTTAAGCCTGACTGCTCTGTGTCAAGCTACCGGAGGGTGAGCACGGGTTATTTTAGGGTGTGTATCTGGCTTGAGCAGGGTGTGTACATTGCCAACCTCAATTTCTAACAGCTACCTATTAAATCTGTGGGGGATGCTCTAACAGGACGAGGGCAGAAGAGGTTTCCAAAGGGACCCTGGACTTAAGGATGACCATCTGTAACTGAATCATCTAACTTGATCAGGGCTGAGAGTCAAGATGATACTGAACAACTTCAGGGTCTATGTGGGCCAACCGTTAACCTGTGCCAAATCTAGTGTATTTCATATATGGCAGGCGAGTGACATCAGTGATTGAACTTTGTAGGTTTTCTAAGGGAGTTTCTAATATCTGGGTATATTCACAGCTGATAAGGTATCACAGGACTGGGAAGGCAATATATCTCATAAGATAAATGGGTTGCATAGATATCTCCTTCACAGGGGCCCATTACCACTGTCTTTGATGAGAAGGGTGGCACTTGTCCAAATGGCATTTTATCTATACTAGATTTGATCTAATTAAGATGTAGGGGAGAGGGATCAGATATAAGAACAACAAGCAGAAACTCCCACTGTCTGTGTATTACAACAATAATGTATTTATACAGAATATACAAAATCTATCTATCATGTTCATTTGTTTTCATTTCAAATATCTATCACAATATTATTTATCAAAATTAGGGCTCCCGGTTTTCCGTTTTTATGGATTTCTACATATAAATACAGACGGAAATCTATATTTCCTTTGTCTGTATTTATATTTAGAAACAGTAAAATACTAGAAAATGTTGCCACGCTGGAATCCAGAGTTCTCGCCATGCGCCCTTCCTGTTGCTTGAAATTCCTTCCCAGGCGCACACACACACACAGCCGCACCCGAGTACTTCACAGGTCTTTTCAAAGACCATTTACTTATTAATGAGGCTTAATTGTTCTGTCACGCCATGCCGGAGCCTCTCCCAACACCCCTGACTCCCTGTCCCAGATCCCATGCAGTGCACGTTTTAAGCACTTAAATTCACAGTGCTGCAGCAGCGCATCCTGGCACATGGCTTAAAACGAATTGATTTCTGTACAAGAAATAAAGTACGTTGATCATTTATAGAGGAAACCTAGCATCTACCTCAATTTGCAAGACGAAGGCGAGTGCTGAATTCCTGTGCATGCCTGATTCCCTGAAGATAACTCGCTCATTGGCACGACTGTACATGCTTGGCTGTCCCACCCCAACTGGAACACCTGAATGGGGAAGCATATGCAGCCACAAGCACCCCTCAGCGGTCCTTACAGAAAGTCCCCATTTTCCATTGCTTATTCGATCATCGAAGTTGCATTTTTTGTTAAACTCGTTTAGTGAACGTCCTTAGCAATGTCATTCTCTTGATTAACTAAAAGTGATTTGTTTATCTCAGAGTGGTCTAACACATGTGGACTGATTGTACTGTTCCTAGTTTTCAGGCTTTTCTACTGCTTTAGTACAATCAATCAATTTATTCAGTTCCTTTTTTTTTGTTGTGGGTCTTCTGCTCCGATTTAAAAAAAAAAAAAAGGTTATCTTTTCTTTCAGACCTATCCATGGATATTTCTAAAGACAGCAGCGTGGCTGAGGTTCATGAAGGCCTGCACTGAAGACAGATGCTGTTGGTGCAGGCTGGATGCGTTTCCTTGTAGTCTAGCTGTTCCTCTTGAATATGATTATGTTAAATTGAAGTACAACAAAACTCTTCACAGCGCTTAAAAACGGCATGCTACATTTGGCGCTATATCTAACCGAATTTTGCTGTATCGCTTGTACAATCCTTGTCTGTATAATGTGCTAATGACGTGCATTATAGCACACAGTGTGAGGAACAAGTACAAGCAGAGGCGGGACTGTGGTGCATTAGGGTGAGGTCTGACTCCTATTACTGTGCCCTCTCACTGATGTTCCCCATTTACACCGGTGTGAGCTGTGTGATACACTGCATGTCTGGGTACCACGGCGACAAGAGACACGAAGTGACAGGACAATAAAAGTGCACGTGTACAGCAATGAATTTTTACTGTGCACACTTTTAATCCATGTTTGTTTTAGGATGGCATCCTTCCCAAGAGGAGGGGGCGCGGTTCCTCTGAAGGGGGTAGAGTTACAGGTGGCTTTAGAGGGAAAATACAGAAGCGCTGGCACATGTTTGCTCCTGATAAGTGCTTGTACTCTTCCTAAAGTGTTTTTATAGCAGAACTGAGAAGAACATGTACTCTCCTTTTCAAATTACTCAGTACTGGACCATTTAAAGAACTGCTAAAGCCACAACAAATCACTAGTTTACGTGAGCGCATGTGTGCATTGTCAATTTAAATAAATGTGGAAAAATACTAGCTATAGCATCGCCTTTTACTTGTGGCAAAAATAAATGTGGATAAATACAGAAAAAATGGCCAAAAAATAAATATGGATAAATACAGACGGAAATGGAAAAAAAATAAATACCATAAAACCGGGAGCCCTTTTCATAATAGCATATGAGACTTTATTTAATTTCTCATCACCCTATGGAGATTCAACAAGTTAGACATCATAGCCCAAACCTGATGGAAGATGGTAAAATTCACCAGCTTTGTGGATTGTCGATTTAATGTCCAGATTGGGACATATATCCACTCGTCACCGTTTTCACCTTCGAATACTCCAACAAATGGGTGCCGACCATGGTAATCTGTGCAAGTCTGCACAACATGTTTCAGCCTTGATCACATGATTATATATATGTATAATTTTTTATTTTGTTATTAATCTTTTTTAGTAAATTTGTTTAATGTTTTATTTCTTAATTTTTAAATGTTTTATTCATATACACATATATATATATAGTCTTCCAACTCCTCTCACGAAGAAAAGATTCGCACTCTCGGGTACTTGTAAAGTGATTTCTTTGTTTTATTCCATTTATCAAAGTTCGCACAACCAACGCGTTTCAGTGTCTGCTGACACCTTGATCACGGTCGGATATCTTACTTCAGTTCAAAACATATATACATTTTTTTTAAAGTTTGTTTGTCATGTAACTTCCTGTTTTGTTATGCATGGAATTCTGGTACATGTAGTTTATGCTCCAATTTGTACATTACAAATAGTTTTTTCAAATTCAATCCAACCAAATTAATTCAAAGTCAATTTTAGAGTACAATTAGCAGTGAAATTTAAAGAAAATTACCCTAGATTAGGTTATTAAATCAAATTGTAATTTCAATTTCTCCTAACGCCCTATATCTGTATATATGTTTTTACATTAGTAAATTAAAAATAAAAACAGAAAAAAATGTATAATGTAAATCCTATTCATTATTAGCTGGTTTTTAATATATATGTATATATAAACAAACACACATGTCTTTATGTGTATATGTTTATATAAGGACATATTTATTTCTAATATGAAATGTTACTTACATTTATGTAATACACATTATATTATAGTTATGTATTAAAATGTTTAAACTTTACTATGTTTTTACTGTGCATTTATTGAAAAACAATATTTGTGTCATATTTTTAACGAAATTAGTCTAAACGATATTTTTTACTCTATATTTTTGTGCTTACCTTTATAAGTAAAGGAAAACGATATTTGTGTCAATGATATGTTTGACACAATTTTTCTATGTCACAACATTTGTGTGGTCGATATTCTATCACTGATCTGGACGCCATCCACAGTGATATGTGCATGAAAAGTTTAATCCAAGGTTCCCCGCCTTACTCTTTATGATTCTCTTTTCAGCCCTATCTTTTTCCTAAGATTTGTTCAGCCCATTTCCTTGTGCTCTATCACTGAATCCAAGAGCAGCCTTTTGAAGTATAAAGCGAGTGTCCCTTCCACCTTTCCTCCAGTGTGTGTCCCACCCAGCTCAGATGAATGCAGCAAAACACAAATCTGTCTGGGTTGATTCCTCGCCTTCTCATGTCTTCACCTGGCAGGCCAGGGCTTCCCAAAATGGAACCCAGAGTCCTCCATGTAATGTACCATTTCTGGCACACTTACCCAGTGTACATTCAGAGCATATTAAGGGCCTAATTGCGAGTCGGTTGGTCCTCCGACTGCCAGACTCATGTTGGGCACTAGTGGCGGTTTTACAACCGCCACATTATGAATTTGGCAGTCGTGCCACCCTGGGACTGCCAACTGCACCACGGAACTGATGTTCACTGGCAGTGGTGTGGTGGTCTTGAAGGATTCATATACTTGGCAAGACCGCCACAGTCCCGCCAAGCATATTAAGGCTTTCCTTACAGCCACTGCTTTCATGGAGGTCTTTTCACCATGAAAACAGTGGCGGTGAGATAAGAAAGGGGACTCATCAGTGCCCCCTTGTGCCTCACTCCATGTGGATGCACTTCCTTCCTCAGGATGTGAAGATACAATGGACCCACCTCTCGATACCTTCAACTCTGATTCAAGTACAACAGAGTATTGAAGTGATCGAACTGGGGAAGGGAAATTTGGATGGAAACAGCTGGGAAGGAGATCTGGAAAGGAAAAGTTATTCACAAATAAAATGCTAACAATAGGTTTCTAAAGCGGATTCTGTCCATGAGAGCCTCAGAGTTTCTCTTTTGTTCAGTACCACTAAATAATACATATGAGTTAACAACACTCCAGAATTACAATATCTCTGTCATTATGCAAATGAGTTAACAGCACTCAAAAATGACAGTTATCAGCACTCATTATGATCCTGTAAATAACCTTAAAAATCGTTCTCCATATCAATAATACTTTCACAGTTGATATTAAGATTTTGTGAGCTTTTCTCTCTAGGACAACTTTCTTTAGCTTCTCCTCGTGATCTATGGCCTCGCGATCTAAAGTGCTATGCAAATG
This sequence comes from Lissotriton helveticus, assembly GCF_964261635.1. Classification (NCBI taxonomy): domain Eukaryota; kingdom Metazoa; phylum Chordata; class Amphibia; order Caudata; family Salamandridae; genus Lissotriton; species Lissotriton helveticus. The sequence continues at coordinate 698,639,714 of NC_136071.1, read as the reverse complement.
TGGTCAAAATCAAATTACGGTGCAAAACTTTGTAAGGGTTTCAATCACTCTTACCTGACAGAGCCCGACCTACTCTGTAAGTTTACATTTGGGAAGAGATTGCTTCAATGCCGGGGAAATCACTGCGGGAGCCGGCGTGTCCCCGAGACTTGCAGCGAGTTCCCGCTGTGACTAAGGAATCCACCGAAGAAAGCCAAAAGCCCCCAACACGGAGAGCTCCACTCCGGAAAGCCTCCTAGGCCGATAGGCTCACCTGAAGAACCTGCTATGCCTCACTTTAGAAACCGAAGCCGGAACTAAAGGCAAAATGTCCGCACTCGGGAACTTCAAAGAAATAGTGAGCACGGAAGAAAGGACGTGGCCACTGATGTAGGCGTTGCCACGCTCTCCGTGCAGTTCCCTCAAGCATGCTGGGAAATGTAGTGACTCACAAGAAACTCCCCTGAAAGGCAACAAAAAGGTATAAACCTCGGGGGCATTACCAAATAAAAGGCAAAACATAACAGGAAACCAGAACATGTGATCAATAAGGAAAACACCGACCCCATCGTCAAGTTACCATGGCTGTCTCATGCATTTTCCCACAACGCAGTTTCACACATACTGGAATACGCGCACAACACTGACGTGCATCAGAGATACCATTAGATGGGGCGGGCCCTAGACCACGTGCCGCCCTAGACCTGACAGTACTTCCCCCTCCCGAGCGTGGTCTAGGGCCTGCTTTTGACGATAAAGGAGGTGGAAATGTCTTACTAAACGTGGAGCATGAACATCTCTTGAAGGCTCCCATGATTCATTTTCAGGGCCATATCCCTTCCAGGATATCAAATACCACAACATAGAACCCCTACATTTTGAATACAAAATGTCACGTACTTCATATTCCCAATGACCCTGATCCAGAAGAGGTGCTGGACGTTTTGGCCATTTGTCACTGGCAGGTTTTAAGAGAGAAGTGTGAAACACTGGGTGAATGCGTAATGAATCTGGCAGCTTCAACTTATAGGTAACAGGGTTAACCTGACGCACCACTGTGTATGGGCCAATAAGTTTTGGATGAAAGCCACACTTTGTCTCCTGAGCGATAGAGTGGACCGAGTCTATGGTGGTTATTGTATTGTAGTTTATAGTTTTGTTTAGCCTTTGTAAGATTCTTCTGAATTTGCTGATGTATGTGTTGCATGTGGAGAACAGTATCCCGGACAGCTGGTGTGTCAGAACTTATCTTAGTTAATATGACTGGTATGGTATTGGGGACATAACCGTACAAGCCAACAAAAGGAGATGTACCAGTGGAGGAATGCTGTGAGGTATTGTAAGCCAATTCTGCTAACCATAGTAAGTCCAACCAAGATTGATTTGCTTCTGCAGTGTAACAACGTAAATACTGCTTTAGGGGTTTATTGAGCCTCTCGATTTAACCATCAGTCTGAGGGTGGTAATTCGTTGACATGTTGACGTGACTTGAAGAGTTCAGCACCATTTGTGCCAGAATTTAGAGGAAAATTGGTTTCCACTATCAGATAAAAGTACAGCAGGTAATCCATGCAAACACACTATTTGTTGTAAAAATATCTGTGCCAATTGACTGGAAGTTGGTAGTTTTTTTACAAGCAATAACATTAGCATACTTTGTCAAACTGTCTATTACTACTGATGAAGCAAAGCTTCGCATATTTTGCGACCTTGCCGAAGTCATGAACCTCGTCTATGTGTAACAAGGTAATAAGTGTACGTCTTACTAACGTTTATATTTAGTTTGAATAAGGATTAAGAAGCTTGCCTATGTGTATTCCTAATGATTTTAATCCGTGTCCGTAAAATATGGCCGCCGCTTGTATTTAGTTACTGCGCATGCGTCAGCCACACTCACGTGTCCTGACGGGTCTGCAGAAGTGGAGGGAAATTTATGCGCATGCGTAATTCATAGCTTTGCCTGCAACGTGGTACTGCTCGTGCCACTGCTCTTGTGTATGTTATGTGTAGCTAACATTTAGACTGCATAAGTATATTTTGTAGGGATAAGTTGAAAGTTCAAAACCAAATGATGTGTTTTCATAACGTTATTTCTATGTATTAATTTGTTCTCGCTTACTTTTCATGTACCGCGGGGAATGGGGGTCTGTCTGTACCGATGAGCCATCTTGGAGGTCCCTTCTGCGCATGATCGCTTTTCCAGGGACCTGACAACTTTGGCTGATGGAACTTAGCCAGCTGGCAGTGATGGGCAAGATGTTCCTGAGAACTGACCTGAAAAACCCAGGAAAACAGAGACAATTGTCCTAGCTCGGCAACAATGTAAATTGTCACTCATATTTCTGCACAATTTCTCATGGGAACCCCAATCTCGCTAGGCGGTACCCAAATATGTAAATGTAGCATCTAAATAGACTGTTATGATTGGTGTGTTACCCAAAGCCTACCTTAGGACCAATCAAAATTGGGGATTCTGACACTTTGCAACATTTGGGGGGTGGTACACTGACCCAAAAGAGTATATCTACCCTGGGTTCACTTAGGGAATCGTCCGACTTGTCTGGTTTAGCTGACCTGTCACTGACCCATCGTACTCAATAGGTGACTGAAGATACAGAGCGCTGCGGAGCACTCTGTCCGAAATTGACCATAGACTAAGGTTTTACTGAACCTTAAAGTGCTGGCAAAGCACTTTGCTGGGAGTTCGCTGACCCAATCGGGGTCTTGATCAATAGCTGCAGAGAGGGTGGAACGCAGGCGTTGCTTCCAAACTGCGGGTGTGGTCCTGTCCTGAGCGGTCCTGTCCTGAGGGTTTGCTGTCCTGGCCTGAGGTCCTGTCCTGATTCCTAATCTGAGGGTATCCTGTCCTGTCCAGGGTGTCCATTCTGCACCTGCTGTCCTTTGAAGGGTATCCTTCCTTGAGGGTTTCCTGTCCTTAACTGACCCGTGGCCAGGGTTTGGTTTCCACACCAGTCTAGGTAAATACTGCTCTAAGTTCCTTAAAACTTGCACCTTTCTATATTTCTGTCTTTTGCTCAAATAAAGAGACATCTTGCATACGTTGATTTTTCCATGCTTTTGCCGCAAACTATTGAAACGTAAAGTCATTTGCATAATTTTTTTTGATATGTTCTCATGTTACCCTATCTTTTAGAAATCATATTTTGCATTGCAGTTTGTCATTTTCTGATATGGACTAGAACGGCCTTACTTAGATTTTCTAAAGAATTCCTGCCTTGAATGCATAGCATATTTCCTTTGCATCTCATAATTACATTTTTATGATTACCCTGAATTTATTTCTCTATAGTTATGTACTTTTCATTATCTTGATTATCGATTGCCTTATTCTTGTAAATCTCATGCTTTCAGAAAACGAACTTTAGATAAACATTTTAAAACTTCCAGTTGTCCGTGGTCATTTACAACAGTATTGAATGTCATTTTGAAATTGCATTTGCTGCCTTTCCTTTTACAGCTAGGCCCCTGATCCATTGAAGTCATAGGTACCCGTGTCGGTGGATGGTAAGTCGGGTACACTAAGAAATAACAGTAGGGAACACACACAATTGGTAGCAGCCCGTGAAGTCGCCTGGTCAATGAATAGTGTGGATTGAAAGTATATGGGCCCTGAAGCCGGAAACGGCGAAATCATTGGCTGGGTGACCTCGCGCGCTCTATCAGTTTTCTGGTAGATCAGAGGATGGTTAGGGACTAGCTAAAGGTTAGGTAGGACTAGTTAGACTAGTTAAGTCGGAAGCTGCTAGTATTTTAATGCTGCTATAAGAGCGGCTGTTCCGAGAGAACCGATCACTCTCTTGTGAATACGCTGCTGAAATTCATGAATTGTTGTATTGTTATTTTTCTTGTTCTTATATTGTTATATGTATTAATCCATGCATTTGTAAACCGTATTGTTTCTTGTTGTCCGAACTCCCCGGGGAATTGAAAGGGCAAGTGGTGAATAGAATCCATTGTCCTGAGGTCACAGGCTTAAGGAAAGTTAGGTGCAGGTTAGGATAACCGGGAAGCACTAACTAGGGTTTTTTCTGAATATATGTGTGAATAAATGTCAGTAACGAGGTTCATTGGCAAAATTCCCATAGTGGCGTAACCTAGTAAGGGTCACATCGGAAGAGTAGCAGGTTCATCGGAGCTTGGGTGAAAGCAAAGGGGTCCGCTGGGAAACCTTAGACTCGGATATATCCCGGAAAGAAGTGGATGAGTTTAGGGGAATAACAGGTTCACCGATGCTAGAGTGAAGGGTAGGCGGAAGAGATCTGCCCGCAGCGCGTGAAAAGTAAATGGAAGTAGTTTACTTGCAGTAAAAGAAATCTTTCCTGTCTAGACACTTGAGCACTGTGGCGAATGTGTATTTGTTGTAAAATAACCAAGCACTGAGCACTTTAAAAGGAAAGAAAGTTTCCGTTACCTTGTGAAGGGAGGGAGTCAGTCGCGAAGCGTCTCTGACGTCACTCCGTGCCGCGCTGGGATTGGTAGAAACAGCGGGCGGGTAGCGGGGCTGAAATTGTAAAGGAGGGGTGAAGCGCCGAGGAGTGAGAACTGTCTCACGAAGGGGCCGCGCACCCATTGGCAAAAATTACTTAAACGCGTGCACCTCATTGGTCGCACGGAATTGCAAGACGCGTTCTGATTGGAGGTGACTTTGTAAACAGAGTTAAGCGTAAAAATCGTATGTGGCACTCGTATTGTCCAGAGACTAGACCCGATCCAAGAAACCAAGGGTTTGAGAGGGATCAGTGGAAAGCTAATAGATACGATATTATGTACGGAGCTAAGAGAAAGATGTCCCTTGTAAGCAGGGTAAAGAATTTCTTCAAAACGGACAACCCGATTAAGTCTAGAGAGGGTGTTACTATCCCGCCACCGAATACTCCTGCCTCATTCATGATGTTTGACCGAGGGTACAACACCTGTGTGTGGTTGGAGAATTGGGTAAAGTACACAAAAGATGACGGAGTATTGGCTTTTCCGTTAGACGGTACTTTTAATGGCAGAATTTTATTTAATTTGAGAACCCGCATGAATGAATTACATCCCAGACCGAGACTAACGCAGTATGAGGCATTAGAGGAATGGGAAATTGAGGCTTTTGAAAGAGAGAAACCCCGAATGGACAAAGGTCTGACTAAGTGGTACCCCAGGCTGAAACAAGAGACAAGGGACAAGAGGATGAAACAGTGGAGGCAGAGCATGATTGTTGAGGGTCTGTTTCCTATGATGCCAGCATGTACCCCGTCGGGGGGAGAAAAAAGGACAGAAAAGTGTAAGCATTGGGGAGCCCTTGGAGAGTCAGATGATGAATTGTTAGATGACATCTTTACGAGAAGTCCGCCCCCTTATAATGAAGGAGCCCGACCTTCCAGTACAGGAGAGAATCTCCAGCGTCCATCTATTAAGGAGGAGGACAGATGCCTATGTAGGGGGGGAGGGGGCCAGGTATTGCCCTATTTCGATAAGCCCGAGCCCCCGGAGGTACGCAATATATATCCTAGAATGCCCGAGAGCTCAGAGGAAAAATATTCCCGTGAAAGAACATTTTACCCCAGACCTCTTTATGAGAACGAAGAAAAGCCAGTAGGTTCAGGGGTACCCTTTTTGCAGCCTCCATATGGGGAAGAGCGCAGGTCGTTGGGGACAGGAACTTTGTTCCCGAAACCAAATTATGGTGGGGGTCCAAGTGAAACGCATCCTACTGCCCCGAGTCTTACCCCTCACCTGACCCCACAGATGATACCTGACCGGACATTAGGAAGAGTACTAGATGAAAGGGAGCAAGAGGCCCTAGCTAGACAGAGGACAGAAATAATTCAGAAGATCTCCCAGTTAAATACCAGTCCTGAAGCTTTGACTATTCCGGTAACAATCGGACCAGTGGTTCCGTTGTACGGGAATAATCAAGGAGGTCTGAACCCTCCGGTTATGAACCCGATAATGGCCCCGCCGAGGCAAGAGCCCCTACTGATAGACGATCAGTCCAGTGAGTGTGAGTCCGAAGTGGTGTTCTTGGATCTACCAAACAAACAGACCGGAAAGGGAGTGCAGAAGAGGCATAATCCTTTTGAGGCGAAAGAAATTAAATTAGAATCAGCAACAGGGACTAGGAGTGTTTCCTTGGTAACGCCAGAAGAGATTGAAAATTGGAGTCGTGATTTAGAAAAACAGGCTCCGCAAACGAAACCTTTAGACCTCTATAAACTGAGGGTAGAAATAGAGGAATTGATGGCAGGAAATGTGGGGTTAGACAGATTAAACACCTACTCTGAAGAAGAATTGCTGTTCATGTGTAAAAGCCTTACCCGGAGTACCAGGGTGCTCCACGAAAAACTGACCGACACTGCAGCTAGTATGGGGATAGATATATCGAGATCGAAGCCCTTGCAGAAACCATACCGAGCTGAGTTCTCAGATAAGGATTTAGAGAACTTGAATGTGTCAGGGAGGAAGTTGCAGATTAAAGAGTTGCTTGCAGTTTTGCAAAAATGGGGAGACGTGGAAAGGTGGAAAACGAGGTGGGCACGTAAGAAAGATGAGGCCCGATCGAGACAAGCTACCCCTGAGTTCCCTCTGAGAGAAGTAGACAAACCCGAAACATTATGCCCCATGCGGGAAGTACCAGGTGGGAGGTATGTGCACGTTCCATGGTCCAGACAGGATATTGTGTCCTTTACTAACGATTTCCCGAAACTGCGCGAGAAACCGGTTGAATGGTACCGGCAAGTGGAAAGGTTCATAAAGGTGCAGAAATGCCTGTGGAAAGACCTGGATGGGTTTTTCGACATTGTGGTCCCAGTCGATCTATGGACCGAGTGTAAAATAGCTATAGCCTGGCCTAGTGAGGAGTATACAAGAGATAAAGAAACAGGGGAACCTTCGAAGGAAGTCATGAGAAAGTATGAACAAGTAATTCAGCACTTGAAACTAAAGGTGCCAGCTAAGGAAACTGATTGGACCAGGATAGATAGAACAACGCAGGAAAGAGAGGAGACAGTGCACTCCTATTATGAAAGGCTGTTGCAGGTGTTTAAAACATACAGTGGTATAGATAACATCGAGATGAAGGACATGACGCACTTCATTTACAGGTTTGTAAACGGTTTAAGACCTGAAATTTGTCAGTGGATAAAAGATAACAAAATCTGTTGGCACTCCAAAAAGGTAGACGAGGTCCTGCGGTACGCAAAGTACTGCGAGGACGAGATGGCAGAAAAGAAAAAGGCTCTCAAGGAAAAAGTGATGTGGGCTCAGGTGAAGCTCGCAGAACAGCAGGAAAAACAGTTGAGTAACATGGTCAAAAATACAAAGAACGAAGGCCCTGGGGGAGGGGGAGGAGGCAAGCCCCGGCCCAAAATGAGCAGAAAGGAGGCTATGAAGAAATTTCCCTGCCATCAGTGCGGCGAAATTGGACACTGGCGTAACGAGTGTCCTTACTTGCCCGAAGATAACCCAAAAACTCCTGATTTAACTCCACAGACGCAGAAAGAGAGACCAAGAAAGACTCAACCACAGGTAAAAACAGTTCAGGTGCCCCGAGCACCAAAGCAAGTATACAGGGGAAAACAGGCAGAGGGAGATGAGATAGAAGTCTGGGAAAGCAATGAGAACAGAAATGCAGCAACTTCGCAGTATCTTCTAAATGATACCTTCCTTTGTGATGACCAGTACTGACGGGGCCTGAGAGGGGAGGACGAGGAGTGCGTACTTGGCGCCTCCTTGCCGGTAGACCAGTCCGGACCATACATTGAAGGAAAGGTTGACGGAAACGATGTCACCTTTCTGTTGGACACTGGCGCTACCCGTTCTACTGTGAGAACAGTGGACGTTCCAAACCTACCCCTCTCGGGAGAAGCCATCCAAGTAGTGGGTGTATCTAATCAATTGATTAGTACTCCTGTTACCAAGCCCATGGAGATCTCAATTGGAAATTTTAGGGAAATGCATAGATTTGTCGTTTGTGACACCAGTCCAGTGAACTTACTGGGACGTGATTTTCTGTGCAAAATGAACTGTACCATCTTTTGCACACCAAAGGGTGTGGAAATTCAGACCCCAGATGAAGACGGCATTTATAAATTAATGTTAGTCAGACCTGACTCGGAAATTAAACGAATGACCATGCAGGATTTGCCCAAATAACTCAAAGAAGCAGTAAAGCCAGAGGTGTGGGACTTTACCGGGAAAGATGTAGGGTTAATGAAAAATGTGGACCCCATACAGATAGCAATAAAGGACAATGCAGTATACCCCAATACTAAACCTTACAGGATGAATGCAGAAGTGAAAGCTGGTGTTGCTGTGGAAATAAAGAAATTGTTAGAAGGAAACATCATACAGGAGGTAATGAGTAGTCCATGTAACTCCCCGATTATGGGCATTAAGAAGCCTAGTGGCAAGTACAGAGTAGTACAGGATCTACGAAAAGTCAACAAAATAGTAGTTCCCTGTTGCCCTATTGTCCCGAATCCAGCAGTGATACTGTATCAGATTCCCTGGGATGCTGAGTGGTTCACCGTGATAGACTTGTGTCATGCATTCTTTTCCATTCCCTTGCATCCAGATAGCAAATTTCTTTTCTCATTTGCCTTCGAAGGTCACGTGTATTGCTGGAACCGGGTCCCTCAAGGGTATACAGAGAGCCCCTCTATCTTTAATCAGATCTTGAAAAAATGTTTGGAAACTTTAGTCCTACCTGGGAACTCTGTCTTAGTGCAATATATAGACGACCTCTTGGTGGCGTCTAAAAGTCATAAGGATTGTGTGATTGACACCATTGCCCTACTGAATCACCTGTGTGAAAAGGGACATAAAGTGTCCCCTGACAAGTTACAGTTTTGTGCAAAATCGGTGAAATATCTGGGGCACCAGATAGAAAAAGGTGTCAGAAAAGTGACATCGGAAAGAGTGAGAATAATTCAAAAGATGCAGTTGCCCCGTACTCAGAAAGAAATAAGAATGTTCCTGGGTGTGATAGGATACTGCAGGCAGTGGATTCTGGGATTTGCAGTCCTAGCCAGGCCCTTGATAAAAATGACTAAGAGAGGAACACCGGAGGTTGTAGAATGGGATGATGAAAGCTTAACAGCCTTCACCAAACTACGAGATTGTCTGTGTACTGCTCCTGCATTGGGGATGCCAGACTATTCCAAAGAGTTTGCCCTATTTTGTGACACTCGCGATAATTGCGCATTGTCAGTCCTAACTCAAGAACATGGCACGACGAGAAGGCCTGTGGCATATTTCTCTGCCACTCTAGATCCAGTGGCTGCTGGATTACCAGGTTGTCTGAAAGCAGTAGCTGCTACCTGTGCCAGTTTAGAACAGAGTGAGTCAATTGTCATGGGACATCCGGTAACTGTGTATGTTCCGCATGGAGTGGTAATTTTGTTGACCAGAACAAAAACACAGTATCTCACCCCTAGTCGGCTGACTAAATATGAGAGGATTCTTGTGGGTGCTGCAAATGTAAACATTGTTAGGTGCAGTATTCTGAACCCAGCCACCTTACTCCCCGACCCAAAGGATATGGAAGGGGGGGTGGATGATGAACATGATTGTATTGATCTAACAGAATTCAATACCAAGCCACGCCCAGACATAAAGGAAACGCCATTGCCTGTGCATGATAAAGAACTATTTGTAGATGGTTCATGTCTAAGGCATGAACAAGGAGGCCTGAGTGCTGCCTATGCAGTAGTGTCCCTAGAGAAAATTGAGGAAGCAGGTTATCTATATCACATCAAGTCTGCACAAGTAGCCGAATTGATTGCTATGATAAAAGCTTGCCAAATTGGGAAGAACATACGCATAACAGTGTATACTGACAGTCAGTACTGTTATGGGGTTGTGCATGACTTTGGCCAGTTGTGGCTACAGAGGGAGTTCCTGACTTCATCAGGTACCCCTATTCGAAATGGAAAAGTTGTCCAAGACCTTTTAGAGGCAATCCAGTTACCAAAGGAACTGGCAGTGGTAAAATGTGCTGCTCATAAGAAGAGCATGGACAAGGTATCACTGGGAAACGATTATGCTGATCGAGTGGCCCAATGGTGCGCAAGAGATCGGTATATTGTAAATCCAAAACGAGGGGGGCCAGGAACCAGCTGCCAACTTCAAGTGTTTGAGGAAGTGCCTACATGGGATGAAGTGAAAGAGTGGCAGCAGGCGGCACCTTGGCAAGAAAGAGAGAAGTGGAAGGACGATGGGTGTAGACCAAGACGTGTGGATGGTGTCATCTTAGGTCCAACTGGTATGCCTGTATTGCCTAGACACTTACTTAGCACCATGGCGAGGTTGATACATGAAGGATCACACATTGGTAGGGACGCCATGATTCTAGTGTTCCAACAGACTTGGTACAGTAAAAAGTTCAGGAAAGTAGCAGAGTCCCTCTGCCAGAGGTGCCTGTCATGTCAAAAGATGAACCCAGGGAAGAGGACTGTGGTGGAACTGGGGAAAATTGGGAGGTCTGGGGGTCCCTATTGTAAGGATACAGGTTGATTTCATCACCATGCCCCGTTGTGAAGGGAAACGATATGTCCTTGTCATGGTCTGTTTATTTTCAAAGTGGGTGGAAGCTTTCCCTACTCCCCAAAATGACGCAAAAACAGTAGCTAAGTGTTTATTAAAAGAACTGATACCTAGGTTCGGGGTTCCAGTCACTATTGAATCAGACCAAGGCTCACATTTTCATAATGAAGTAATCGACGAACTCTGTAAGGCCTTTGGAATTTCACAAAAGCTTCACTGTGCCTACCGTCCAGAGGCTTCTGGAGTAGTGGAACAAATAAATGGAACTATCAAAAACAGACTAGCAAAACTGTGTGATGCAACTAAACTGACCTGGGTGAAGGCCCTACCCTTGGTCCTGATGGGACTCAGAAGTATTCCTGATCGCAAGACAGGCCTAAGTCCCCATGAAATCATTATGGGAAGAGTGATGAGACAAGCATGGGTACCAGGAAGCAAACTGTTGAGTATTACTGATGATTTGGTGCTTGAATACTGCAAGAGATTGGGTGACCAAGTGCGTTCTATCTCTCGCCAGATCGGAGAAGACGCCATCCTCAATCCAACGACTCCTCTCCACAAACTGGTCCCGGGGGACTGGGTGAAGATAAAGAAGCATACTCGGAAGAGCTGCCTGGAGCCAAGGTGGGGAGAAAAACGTCAGGTGATTCTGGTGACTACCACAGCAGTCAAGTGTGCAGGGGTTCCGCGTTGGATACACGCCAGCCACACCCAGAAGGTACCACCAGACGAAGTGCCTGAAGCAGAAAGACGTCCAGCAGAGGACTCTGCAGGAGCCAGACCAGAAGTAGCTGACGACGTACAGCCCAGTACCAGTCGAGCTGCAGAATCAGCAGACGTTGGCCCAAGGATAGTTGATGACGAACTACCAAGAGTCCAGCCTGCTGAAGGGGTCCAAGAAGCTGAGCCAGAAGTAGCTGAAGACGAGCTGCCAAGCATATGGCCAGAAGAGTGGATTCCCTTGATTGATCTCACTGAAGACCCCATTCGAACAAGTGAGCGACTGCAAGAAGGTAGAGAGTGGACTAGTGAGGAGAAGCAAGGCACAGGCGAAGAACCTCAGACTCTTGAGATTCACATCAAAACTGAGGAAGGAGAAGGTCAGACAGGGATAGAGCACGTGATTGATACAGAACAAGTGAATAAGACTGAACAAGTGCCCGATACTGAACAAGTGCAGGATACAGAGCAAGTGTTTGATACTCCTCCACTGACACCTGATATCGGGAAGGGACAGACTAGACATAGTGTAATAGTTCGAGCAGAAGAAAGTCCAGAGATCGAAGTGCTTGAACAGGATCAGATAGAATTAGAAGAACGTGTTCAGGAAACAGAGTCAGAGACACTTGAAGAGCAAACACACAGTATACTTGAACAAGGCCAGATTAGTACCCAGGCAGAAGAAACAGATGCTAGCCCTGGAATTAGTCAGATAGAAGAAGAAGAAACTGAAGCAGAATTGCCACAAGCTAATGAAAATAAGAGGGCAAGAGAAGAAAACGAAGTCCAAGTACCAACCAAAAGACTTAAGAAAAGAAAGCATCTTGAGCCTAAATACATAAAGAAATTGAGATTGAGAATAAAAACAGTAGAAGAAAAACGTGCAGAAGAAAGGAGAAGTGCTCGTATAGCAGAACAACCAGAAGACACTTCCAAAAGAAGGAGTGATCGGATAAAGAGACAAAACAAAAAGTACAAGTCACCTGAATGGACACTTGTGTTAGAAGAACTTGAAGATCTCGATATCACTGACGTAAGCGACGGAGAGCCCGTCCCTGAGTACTCTGACGAAGAGGAAGAAGAGCCACCGTGAATCTGCACAAAGTAAGATACTTGTGTAGAGACACAAAGAGGGGTTGAGAAACTTCTTCTGAAGCCAAAATGTCTGATTCAAACGTGAATGGTAGGCCTAGTCGCAGCTGTTGCAAAACATGCTGCAAGGTATGTGTCTGTAGTATAGTTGTCCTGATATTACTCTGGATAGGACTAACAATTTTCATTCCCTTTGCTGTAAGCAAAGATACTAATATTGTCCCTACTGAAATTGTAAATACTGACAGTGAAGAGCTGACAACACAGAGTGTAGCTAGACATGAGAGAGCACTGAGACAAACAAAACAAGACTTAGAAGCATCAGATGAGGAAGAACTACACTATCATAGAATCAAAAACAGGACACGCTTAAATGTTTTCGCAAACTTGTTAATACACTATGTAGAGACTATGGAAATTGAAGATTGCTATGTCTGCATGAAGCTACCTACTTCTGTAGCTGAAGGCGTGACATACCATCACTTGCCACTGACATACGGAATTTCCTGTAGCATTTTAGCTAGTTTATTTTAGAAAAGAGGACCGTTACAGTACTATTACTCTAATAATGACGTGATCTTTTCTGAACTTCCCATACGTGGGAACTTGAATCCTGTACATACCAAGAGTGACGTAATACGATACATGGGAGACTACTTTCTGACTGTAGGTAACATTGACATAGCGGACGCACACAGAGATAACTTGACTTGTTCTTTGCGTGAACAGGAAAAGATGTTCCTGAACATGGCAGAGAAAAGAAGAATTAAAATACAAAAGAAGGCTAATGACGAAAGTCAGAAAAGGCCAAGATGGGCAGAGAACATGGAAGGCACCTCAACTGGTGGGGCGGGTCCTGCTCTGTTGCTGGATGTTGAAAAGAAAGGCAAGCTATGTCTTCACCGCGAGAAGACTAGCTATTATAATAACATTTTCATTGGTTCCAGTGAATGCAAACGTAATTACAAGGTAATTGGAGGTTGGGGTTTCAAAAATGGGTCAGAGCCTGTGTTTCCTGGAATTTATTATATTTGTGGGGACAAGGCTTATTTCAAATTGCCGGATCACTGGTATGGAAGTTGCTATTTTGGCATTGTCTTCCCGAAAATATACCATGTGAATGGAGTTGCTGGAAGCAGTGAAAATACTAATGGCTTAGTGCGTAGTAAAAGAGAAAGTATAGGTGAAATTATGGGTAGTATTTTCAGTGCACTGATACCTGGAGTGGGAGTGGTTCTGAACACTCACAGAATTTGCAAATTGTCCACTATAGTGGATGTGTTGTCGACTGAGACAGCTCATGGATTTCTGCTGGTTAATACCGAAATGGTTGCGATCAGATCAATGGTTTTACAGAATCGACTTGCTCTTGATACCTTATTGGCGAAAGAGGGCGGAGTCTGCCGGATGTTGAAGGCGCAACATTGTTGCACTTATATTCCGGACAAAAGTGTGCAGCTCAAAAGATATGTGAGAAACATTACTAATTTGGCAAAGGAACTCAGATCACTCGAGGTTGATAGTGCCTGGAAGAGACTGGTAGATGGTCTCTCAAATGTAGGTCATTGGTTCGCTAGTATAGGTAAAGGCTTATTGCTCAAAGTACTGATGCCAATTGGAATTATAGGTCTCATCCTATTTTTCATATTTGTCTGTTGCAAATGTCGCAAACACACAAAGAAGTATGAGGTGAATGCGAGAGAAGAAAATACAAGAGGAGTGAGACGGAGTGTGGATGAGCTCGAATTAGAAGAGATGAATAATCAGATCTATAAAAAGGTGAAGAATTCTCACCCTACCAAAACTGAACGAGAAAAGCTGGAGCGATTGCTAGAAGAGATAGAATTGTATAAAGTGTGAAAGAAAAGTTGGCATCTGGTTCCATTTATTTTGTGATGATAGTAAATATCATCAAAGAGGGGATTGATGAAGCAAAGCTTCGCATATTTTGCGACCTTGCCGAAGTCATGCACCTCGTCTATGTGTAACAAGGTAATAAGTGTATGTCTTACTAACATTTATATTTAGTTTGAATAAGGATTAAGAAGCTTGCCTATGTGTATTCCTAATGATTTTAATCCGTGTCCGTAAAATATGGCCGCCGCTTGTATTTAGTTACTGCGCATGCGTCAGCCACACTCACGTGTCCTGACGGGTCTGCAGAAGTGGAGGGAAATTTATGCGCATGCGTAATTCATAGCTTTGCCTGCAACGTGGTACTGCTCGTGCCACTGCTCTTGTGTATGTTATGTGTAGCTAACATTTAGACTGCATAAGTATATTTTGTAGGGATAAGTTGAAAGTTCAAAACCAAATGATGTGTTTTCATAACGTTATTTCTATGTATTAATTTGTTCTCGCTTACTTTTCATGTACCGCGGGGAATGGGGGTCTGTCTGTACCGATGAGCCATCTTGGAGGTCCATTCTGCGCATGATCGCTTTTCCAGGGACCTGACAACTTTGGCTGATGGAACTTAGCCAGCTGGCAGTGATGGGCAAGATGTTCCTGAGAACTGACCTGAAAAACCCAGGAAAACAGAGACAATTGTCCTAGCTCGGCAACAATGTAAATTGTCACTCATATTTCTGCACAATTTCTCATGGGAACCCCAATCTCGCTAGGCGGTACCCAAATATGTAAATGTAGCATCTAAATAGACTGTTATGATTGGTGTGTTACCCAAAGCCTACCTTAGGACCAATCGAAATTGGGGATTCTGACACTTTGCAACATTTGGGGGGTGGTACACTGACCCAAAAGAGTATATCTACCCTGGGTTCACTTAGGGAATCGTCCGACTTGTCTGGTTTAGCTGACCTGTCACTGACCCATCGTACTCAATAGGTGACTGAAGATACAGAGCGCTGCGGAGCACTCTGTCCGAAATTGACCATAGACTAAGGTTTTACTGAACCTTAAAGTGCTGGCGAAGCACTTTGCTGGGAGTTCGCTGACCCAATCGGGGTCTTGATCGATAGCTGCAGAGAGGGTGGAACGCAGGCGTTGCTTCCAAACTGCGGGTGTGGTCCTGTCCTGAGCGGTCCTGTCCTGAGGGTTTGCTGTCCTGTCCTGAGGTCCTGTCCTGATTCCTAATCTGAGGGTATCCTGTCCTGTCCAGGGTGTCCATTCTGCACCTGCTGTCCTTTGAAGGGTATCCTTCCTTGAGGGTTTCCTGTCCTTAACTGACCCGTGGCCAGGGTTTGGTTTCCACACCAGTCTAGGTAAATACTGCTCTAAGTTCCTTAAAACTTGCACCTTTCTATATTTCTGTCTTTTGCTCAAATAAAGAGACATCTTGCATACGTTGATTTTTCCATGCTTTTGCCGCAAACTATTGAAACGTAAAGTCATTTGCATAATTTTTTTTGATATGTTCTCATGTTACCCTATCTTTTAGAAATCATATTTTGCATTGCAGTTTGTCATTTTCTGATATGGACTAGAACGACCTTACTTAGATTTTCTAAAGAATTCCTGCCTTGAATGCATAGCATATTTCCTTTGCATCTCATAATTACATTTTTATGATTACCCTGACTTTATTTCTCTATAGTTATGTACTTTTCATTATCTTGATTATCGATTGCCTTATTCTTGTAAATCTCATGCTTTCAGAAAACGAACTTTAGATAAACATTTTAAAACTTCCAGTTGTCCGTGGTCATTTACAACAGTATTGAATGTCATTTTGAAATTGCATTTGCTGCCTTTCCTTTTACAGCTAGGCCCCTGATCCATTGAAGTCATAGGTACCCGTGTCGGTGGATGGTAAGTCGGGTACACTAAGAAATAACAGTAGGGAACACACACAATTGGTAGCAGCCCGTGAAGTCGCCTGGTCAATGAATAGTGTGGATTGAAAGTATATGGGTCCTGAAGCCGGAAACGGCGAAATCATTGGCTGGGTGACCTCGCGCGCTCTATCACTACTAAAATAACGGAATGTTGCTGAACTGGAGGCAATCCTGAGATGAAATCCATTGAAACATGCTCCTACAGTGTGGAAGGTGTAGGAAGAATCTGCAAAAATCCCTTTGGTTTATTATGATCGGATTTGCTTCTTGCACAAGTTTCACACTCCTGAACCATTCTTGTAAATGTAAATGTAAATTGATACTTGTATAGCGCACTACTCACCCGCAAGGGTCTCAAGGTGCTAGTACGAATACCGCTGTGGAACCCATCCTGGCTTTCCCTGTGAGGTGTCCACTCCTGGGCACCCCCAAGGTGGAGGCCAGGCATCCTTAGCGTTGTGGGGGCTGTTGTGGAGATTAAGCAAGCTACTGCCCAGAGTTGCAGAGTTGGACTCCATGATTGGAATAGGCACCGAGGCGAGAATTATCAGGTCCGTGGAATTTTTGAGCCCAAGACCCGCCGAGGCAGCTAATTGAACCCTGGTCCAGGGCTAGACCTCTACATCAGGGTCTGCCGCTCTAACTATTGAGCCACACTTCTCCACAATTTCTCTTGCTATGTCTTTGGCTGTTGTTGGCCACCAGAATGTTTGTTGTATCTTTCCCATGGTTTTCTTAAATCCTGGATGACCTGCCAACAGAAGAGAATGTAGCCAATGAAAGACTGTTTTTTGAAGTTCTCTGGTAGGTAGATACACCTGTTGTTCATGAAAGAGTATCCCTTGTCTCACAGTTTGTTTATAATCTTGCTTAATCTAACTTGACCAAGAAGAAGGGGGTAAATATGTTTGGATGTTCTCCAGGAATTGTCCTGCTGATAACACACATGCTACTTTAGTAGGAGTGATAATGGATTATGATGTTCCTTCACACTTCTATGAAGAGGAATCCTTTCTAGACAAAGCATCCACTTTTTTGTTGTCCAGTCCTGGTCGATATGTCACTATAAAATCATATTCTGCAAAGAACATCATCCAACGCAGCTGACATGCTGTTAAAATACTTGCTGAGCTCATGAATTGCAGGTTGCTGTGATCATTATATACAGTGACTGTAAATCACGCTCCTAAAAGATAGTGTTGCCATTCTTTGAAGGCATTGTGAATGCAAAGCAATTCTTTCTCTGCAATAGCATAATTCTGTTCGGCAGAGTTCAACTTTCTGGACATATATGCCACTGGGTGTAACTGTCCTGTATTTAAATGTCTTTGTGAAAGAATAGCACCGATGGCAACATCTAAGGCGTCTACTTCCACTATGAATGGTTCCTGTACGTCTGGATGTTTCAAAATTGGGGAATCAGTAAAGGCCTTCTTTAAGGTTTGAAAAGCAGTATTAGCTTCAGAAGAAAGTTACCATGGCTGCCTCATGCATTTTCCCACAACTCACTTTCACACATATTGGTATATGCGCACAACCCTGACGTGCGTCAGAGATACAATTAGATGGGGCGGGCCCTAGACCGCGTGCAGCCCTAGACCAGACACACTCCCAGTTTCGGCACAGCATGGACTTCACAGTCCATGCTGTGCTGGAACTTCCTTTGACGGTTCTATTGAGGTGCCAAAGGGACTGCAAGCCAGTGGCTCAAAAAGTGATAATTTGGCAGGTGGTTCTCTGGCGGGTTTGGTGGGGCAGCAGAGGGGCAGTCCCGCTGCCGCACTGCCAATCTCGTAATCGGGCCGTTACTGTCCAGCATTGTTACCTCCATGAACTGTACCATCACAAGTACACATACATTCTGTAGACACATTTAGTCGGCGCACACTGTTAAGCACTGAAGCGTTTCTATACTGTACTTGGGTGTGCTATCTGCAACACATACACTGCCAGCCACACTATATGCGCATAGAACAACACTTAACCATTCAATATTGTACTTCATGCAGACACCCATACACTGAGCACATACTTTCATTGTGCATGCACTGCACAACACTCCATCTCTCATATAATGTATTCCTTGCAGAGTCACTACTCCTGTGCAACACTGCACAGCACTTCACATCTACCTAATGTGGCCCAATGGTGAGCTAAGTGCAGAGCAGTGGAATTTTTAAAAAGGTGAGTAGTCCTGTAGGCCTCACTCCAGTGACACAGAGTCAAAAGGACTAGTTCACTACTACTAACCACAACAGGTTATGCTGCCACCACTGTTTGTGTCACTTAATTCCTGGTGAAGGCAGCAGCCTTCCACCACTATGAGGGTTGCACTTTAGGAGCCCCACCCAGTCCAACAAGACTTCATTGTGCTAGGCAGACTTATGTCATGGGACACAGGCATGATTCGTGTTTGCCTATGACAAAAAACTCAGCATTAGGGATTCAGACAACAAAACAATTGGTCACTCAGGTCAGGTTCCATCCCATTACCAAGCAAAATGTAGAAGCGTAGTTTGATGTTAGGAAAAATTATAGGCCATGTGACATTATGGGGCAGATTTCTCATTATTTCATGCAGTGCAGCAAGCCATTTTGCTGCGCTGCGTGAAGGGGCAGGAATGCACCATATTTAACATGATAAGGCGAATTCCTGTCCTTTCCTTGCACTGCTGCACAATGTGCTGCCTAGCACCATCACAGGCACCCTTGCACCGTGGTGCAAGGATGCCTGTGTTGCAGACAGGATTGTTTTTGTGCAGGAAGGAACATCTTCCTGCACAAAAATGATCCTCTGAGGAAAATATCAGGGAGGCTTGGTATTTTGACACATTCTCAGGCTACTAGTAATGGTAAATCTGGAAATATGCCAACATCTATGGGGAACACCCTCGCTCCACCCATGGAACGCCACCCTGGGATTTGTGCTGCATTGCGTTACTCTAGATTTATCAAGCCATGCAGGGCCATGCAAGGTGGCCTTGAATGGCTTGATAAATCTGACTTACTAGTTGGGTGAGCCTTGATGCCTGTTGTATGGAGCAAGGGTGACGCAACTCTTTTTTTCTATTTTTTTTATTGAGCAGAGCATTAAGAGCATGATATACGTATTATGATCCAAACAATCATAAAAACCATTTTAACACAAATACAATAGCTTCTTCTTTCCATGACAAATTCTTAAAAAGTATGGCTATAGCAGATAATTGATATAAAAATCAATAGTAATTACAAGATAACAATGTGCAAAACGTGTAATAAAGTGCAGTGGCAAGAAAAGTGCCAGTGCTTTTTAAAGCAAACTGGTAATATTTCAAAATCAATAATGAGTGATATAATCCCTCCTTTAAGATTTCTAGTTTACTTAAAATTTCCTGGTGGCTCTCACCCGACTTGCATATGCTTCTTCAAAATATCGTGTCCTTTTCATTTTATTAAACCATTTCAGATGGGAAGGGACATCCCTAGATTTCCAATTTTGAAGAATTAAAGAACGAGCTACAGTTCAAGAGATAAATAGAAAAATTCCTTCGGCCTCTGTTAAAAACGTTCTGTCACTACATAGTCTGAACAGGGCAGCCTCAGCCTCGAGTGCAACTTTCTTTCAGATTGCCTGATCAAAGTCTGATAAAATTGCCTCCCAGAAGGGTTTCAACCGTGGGCATGTAAAAAAAAACATGGTGCCAGCCCCCCTTTCCATCCGCCTTTCAGCGGAAGCACCTATTTTCAGCATCCGGATAGCTTTTTTCAAGTGCTTCTGGAGTTAAATAAGCCAGCCATCGTGATAGGAAGGCCATCCTTTTGAAGTTAGCTGCGTGCAGGGATTTACTTCCTAGGTGGCATAAGGCTTCCCATTCGTTAAAAGAAATAATGCATTGTGTCTCACGGACTATTCTTTCCAAATGATTCTCTATCAAGGGTAATTGACCCTGGTCATGAAGCAAACAATACCAATTGCCTACGCCATTTACTTTGGCCCCATAGAGAGCTACCACGAGTTTATTCGGAGGACCTAGAATACCATTAGTGTTTTTTTAAAAATAAACAATTTGTAAATATTCAAAAAGGCAGGTTTGCTTAGACTCCCAATCCTTGCCATTACCTCCTGCCAGGAGATCACCTTATTTTAAATAAAAAAATGTCTTAACTCCCCTAGCCCACAACCTTCCCAATTTTTCATATGGCTTACTCGGATCTGGAGGCCAATACTAGTACATACTCCCAATCTTAAGTATTGTAGACCCGAGGAGCCCGTTTTTTAAAAAAAAGACTGAAGTCTAAGAGAATAATCCTTTAAAGTCTTGTATCTAGTTTTTTTTGAAGTTTGGAGGTTTTAAAAAACACTCAAGTTTGAGATCATGTTTCTTGTGTCATTTTGTCAATAAAGATGCTATCTCTGGTACACTTAGATCCCATCAAGCCTGCCACTAGGTTTAAAAATGCGGCCTCATAGTAAGTTCCTAAATGAGGCAGAGCTAAAGCCCCCTGTGCAGTCGATAATTGTAATACAGTCAATTTAACCCTTGACACTTTCTTCCCCCAAACAAAATCTCTAATCAGGGTTTCCATTTCTTTAAAAAAAAGACACATTTATTTTTATTGAAATAATAATAAAAAGAAATATAAGTAGCAGAAGTATGGACATTTTAATTACTGAAACTCTTCCCACCAACGTTAAAGGGAGTAAAAGCCACTGTTCAAAAATGCTCTTAATTTTTTCTTTCATCCTTTAATAATTCAATTTATATAACTGATGGTATTGGTTGGACACTTAAATCCCAAAATATCTAATTGGGTCAGACTTTGCAGCTTGTGCCCTCAGGCAAGATGGAGAGAAATGTAAATCTGTGTTGAGGGCCAAAACGTCGGTTTTGTTAGAGTTTATTTTATAGCCGCCAATTAGCTCAAAATTCCTAAACCCCTCAACACCATATCCAAATTATCTTTGCTGGGCTTCAAATATGAAATAATATCATCAGCAAAAAGTTTCAACTTTGCCATACCAGAGATTGGAGGTTGGATAGCAGCATGATTTCGCATTTTAATTACCAAAGGTTCTATAAAAAAGGTAAAAAGCAATGGCGAGAGCGGACAGCCTTGTCTTGTCCCCTGGTTTATTTTTACGATAACTGCACGTTTCAAGTTTATTACTACCTGGGCAGAAGCCCCCTGATAGATATTACGTAGCATGTTAATGACCTGGGGAGGAAAGCCAAATTGACCAAGGGCGAAGAACAAGGTTTTCCAATTTACCAAGTCAAATACTTTCTCCGCATCAACAATCATAATACAGGCCGGAATAAAATTGGTCTTAAAATAATCCAAGGCCTGTATTAAAAACTCGGTGTTAGCTGCCATAAATCTACCTGCTATAAAACCTGTCTTGTCTTTATGGATTGTTTCTTGTGGGGTAGATGAAAAATGCTCAGCCCATACCTTCATTAAAATCTTGTAATCTGAATTTAAGAGACTAATATGCCTATAAGAATTAACAACCGTAGGATTTTTATCTTTTTTTACAAAAGACACAATTGTCGCATTTTTAAAAAACGAGGGTACAGAGCCACCCTTTTTAATATAATTAAATCGTTTTTTCAGAGGTGGAATTGATTCTTTTGAAAAAAGTTTTATAAAATTCGATAGGGAAGCCATCCTCTCCACACGCTTTGGCCCCGGCTGTAGCTTTAATGGATGGCAAAATCTCAGCGGGTTCCACATCAGATCCTAGTTGATTAATCCTGTTAGGTGAAAGTCTGGGAATATTCACATTTGTGAAATATTCCTGGATCACCTCCTCCCCTACCGAATATTCGGTAGTGTAGAGTTGCTGGAAACGTTCTAGAAATATCAGTGGGATCTTGTCACCATTAGAAAATTCTAGTCTGGTCTTAGGGTCAAACACTTTCAATATTATAGCTGTTTCTTGTTTATTTCTTGTAGAGTTAGCCAATAGTTTGCCAACTAACTGGCTATCTTCATAGACCCTTTATTGATACAATTGGGAACTACAGATCTCTTCTAAAACCAAAAAAATCCCTCAGAGCTGTTGTTGCCTGCTCAAGATGATGAGGATGCAGCTGGATCTGGTGGGCATATTTCTTTTCGACCGCTGCTTGTGATTCTGCTATTTTAAGCCTCCGAGAGTTTCACTGGGCAGCCGAGTAGGCAATTATTTGTCCATGAGCTTGATAGAGCGCGCAGGTCACCCCACTATATATTTACCATACTCACCTGGGCCCATAATCAATTAACATATAACTTAATCAGGTAACCTTTGCTCTACTACCAGATATTTGTTCCTACTAGGTCCTGTACCATTAACTTACCAACCCTTGTCGCTGGTACCTGTAAACCTATTGGATCAGGGAGTTAGTTAAAGATAGGAAGCGAAAATTAACATTGCACTCATATAATAACCACAGACTCGGAAAAGTTTTAAACTCTTTACCTAAGTTTCATAAATGCAATGGTCATGATCCAAAGATTAAACACCAAAAGACTTTCAATTATGAAGATCAGAATCAAAATGTAACTGTGCAAGAGATGTATTAAACTAATTTCAATCATTTAGCAATAGGGAGGGTAAAGAAAAGGATAATAAAATACAAACAAAATGTTTAAGCATTTAACAAAAGGGAGGGTAAAAAGGGAACATATGTCAAACTTTATCATAGGAAGGGTAAAGAGAAGGAACATGATATGCAAAACATGCAGCAATTAAAACATATAGCGATTTATATTTACCTAGAATGGTGTGAACAACTAACCCTGGCCACAGGTCAGTTTAAAGGACAGAACCCCGAAAGTTGCAGTCGCCAGTAGGTTAGCAGGTGCAGATCAGAACCAGGACAGGTAAAACCAAATTGGTACAGGACAGGACCACCAAAGGTTGAGACTGGCACCTGCAGTTAAGTTGCAACCCCTGCGCTACTCCCTCTCTGCAGCTAACAGCCAGAACCCCGATTGGGTTATCGATTTCCGCGACAAAGTGCTTCGCCAGCACTTCAGCTCTCAGAAGCCCGATTGGATTATCGGATCTTCTGACCGAGTGCTCCGCATCCCTCTGCTCTTGGTCACCTATTGAGTGCGTTGGGTCAGTGACAGGTAAGCTATACGGACAAGTCGGACAAATTAACTAGCTAAGCCTACCCTAGTTATACTATTTTTCAGATCAATGTACCACCCCCCAATGTTGCAAGTGTAAGGATCCCCAATTTTGATTGGACAAGGAATGAGGAGAGGTCATCACACCATACAAAAATTACACTTTTCGTTTGAATATTCTCTTTAACGTTCCCGCCGTTTCAATTTTTATTTTTTCACGTATGTTTTATTCCACCCAACAATTAATGTTCTATTATTCGTTACATTTTAGTTCATATTAGAATTATGTTTCCCCTGTAGAGTTCGGGAGGTGAGGTTCCCAGGCGCATCTTGGTCCAAACTGTCCCTGGCACTCATTCAATGCCATGACTCGATGGATTTTAGACTCTTGTACGCAGGCTGCAAAGGTTTCAATATGGAGTTCAGCGACAGGCATTAGGCCCAAATTGATTTACATGTAAAAATTGAAAATAAACAGTTTTAGAACACAGAATAAAAGAATGCACTGTATACCACTTATCTGTACTCTATTCCCATTACTTTATTTTTAACTATTGCGTTAAGGTTAAGCAGAACGAACAGCTTAGCAAAAGCAGCAGTGCAAGCTTCATGCATGCTATAACACAGGGCAGCCATTTTAGTTGTAGTGCGCAGAAGCAAAAGATTCCCTCCAAGGCAAAGAGTACGTCATGTCACGTGAGAGTGACAGACGCATGCGCAGTAGAAAATCCCGCGTAGCAGCAGCCATTTTAATGCAAATGGATTCATATTAGTAAAAGCACATATGCAAGCTTGCCTCTGATGTCGTGTAATGCGATATTAGTAATACGAACATGTTGATTAGTATTTGTAACGTTATGTCGAGAGGACTGAATACAAGCAAGTCGCCTTACGTGCGAATCCTTGCTCCATCGAGCTGCCGCCTTAAGGCCGCCCCATACGGAAAAGCGTTCCGCGGTGTTATCATTGATTTTAAAATATTCAGAAATCCATTCTCTGAAGCTTTTCACCAAAATTTGGTCCTGGAGGAGGAGGTGGTCCAGCTGTCACCTGGGCCGTTCTCTACAACCCCCCCCCAAGTATAAGTTTGAGCTCAATATATGCGTGGTCCGAAAAGGGATTACATCCAATATCTGCCTTTAAAACCTGAAGAGATCTAGATGCAAGAAAAAAACAATTCAGGACGCAGTTAGAAAATGGTGCAAGTAGCAAGAAAAAAAGTTTTTAACAGGATTTATATTTCGCCATGGATCTATTCATTGGTATTCTTGTTTAATGGCCTCCACAATTTTTTTAGTATTGGGTTGAATTTGTTTTTTATTTTTATTTTAAGTATCCTTTCTTTACTCCTGTATAAAATTAAAATCACCTCCTATAATAATCTGCCCAGGGGCTCCCATCAGAAGCTCATTCATTTTAACCAACCCTGAGGTGTCATCCGAAACAGGGCCATACTAGTTTATGAAGTAAAAAATCCTCCCCTTCAACCTTGTTACCACCCATAACCACCTCTCCTGTGGATCCCTGTGCACATGTACAAATTCCCAGTGTAATTTATTAGAGGAATAGATGGCAACTCCTCTCATTGCGAGGCTTGCGGACGCAAAAAAGACATTGGAAAAAACCCTGGGCAAAAATAGTTTAGGGAAATTAGATTTTAAATGTGTCTCTTGAAAAAAAAAACCTTGGGAATTAAACGACATCAGCCATCTAATAAGAGCACCATATTTTTGTTTATTAAGAATTCCATTAGCGTTGACTGACAGGATCTTGCATTTACTAGTTTCTAATACTATTTCTATTCCTAGAGTAAACTTCCGGTTTACTCTATAACGAGTCTCTAATTTTCTTACTATCTGTTCCTTCTGCTCCTGTTCTTTTTCCTGCTGTGAACCCTTCCCAGCCCCCCTTCTCACCCCACCAAAAAAAAAATGCCCATCGAAATGTGAAAAGAACCCCACTAGCCACGCTAGCCACATTTCGACCAACTCATCTAACCTCCTCGGTGTCATGTGACTGCACCCTGGGTGACCCCGCTGACCCCAGCAAAGGAAAAGAAACAATCAAAATTACTTAAATAGCAAACACACCTTAGCACTATTAGCGGGCAAAGCCCTCTTTCGAATATGAAGGGCAGGGGTAATTTATACTATCCCCTTAAGCTCAAGATCCACGCAAGATCTCTTTTAGTAATGCCTTAGCCTCTTCCAAATCAGAGAACATGAAAAACTTCCCCTTGACTAGAACTCGCAGCTTCGACTGTTGGGCAATTGATGCTAGAGCACCATGAGCTTTAAACAAATAAAGAATCTTAACAAATTATTTTCTTCTACGTGCCACAGCAGTCATATCAGAAAATATGCAACACTTAGCGGTTTCATTTACAAAAAAAATGCTTTTGTTGGATCGCCTTTGTAAGGATTCTCTCCTTAATACGAAAGTCTGCAAAATTCAACAAGATTGTTCGTGGTATCATACAATTAAGGTAGGGATGTGCTGGGACTCGGTGTGCCCTGGTAACAGTAAGCTCGCCTTCGAATTCCGGAAGAACTTTCTGCTTGATGAAGGAATTGATACATTGCAGGGTTTGAGACTCTTCGATCCCTTTTGGGACCCCACTTTTCAGAGGTTTGAGCTCCGAGAATGGTTCTCAAGATCCTCAAGTTTGTTCTCCAGATAGCTTTTATTTTTTGCTGCCTCTTCTGCTTCCCCAATAACCGTATTCATTTGATCTTCTAATAATGAGATTCAGGCTTCCGCTTCCTGAAGTTTAATTGGGAAGCATATCATTGCATCTTCAATTTTGCCTATGCGTTGATGCAGGGAGGCAATCTTCTGTTTTTGGGTTTTCTTCATTTCACAAACCTCTTCCAATATTAAGTTCAGCATGTCTCTAATGTCCAACTGATAAACTCCTGATGTTTCCGGCCTTTGGCTGGAGTTACTTTGTGGTTCCGCGATACCCAGATTCGGATCTTCAACCATAGTATCTTCTTGAACAAATAAACCCCCTGTCAACAGTTGACCCTGGGACTGCGGTTGGGGTTGGACTGAAATTGAGATTGAAGTAGCATAGAGTTTAAAGAGACATTTACCTTCATCTGAAGTTCCGAGTAGCTTTGACTGAATTGAACTGGAAACAGTCATTTCTACACAACTTGATGGTGTTAAAGAAGCCGCCTGGTCTTGACCTTGTCCCTGTTATGGCTCATGAACTGCCAAATTATTTCTTATGGGCAATAGTTGAGTCTGATTGGGTTCCAGGTGGCTTTGTGGTTTCTCCTGGACCTTTATAGCTAGGTTTTCTGATGATACTGGTAGCGGTGGTAATACTGAAAGCCCTTTAGGTATTTTGGTGGTTGGGCTTAAAAAGGGGGGTTGAAAAGTTGCTTTCTTAAAACATAATGGAAATTCCTTTGCCCCTTTTACTCCTTTATTAAGACCATCAACTAAAGAGTTGTCCTGTTGAGATTTAGATGTTAAAGCTGAACCTTCTATCAGATTTGATGCAACATCTATCTGATCTACCTCAATACTTCAGGTTCCGGGTGGCTGAAGGGGGTACCTCCTCCTCCGAGCTCTTAAGGGTACCATCCAGGCCATGGGAACTGATGGTGTTCTCCTTACTGGCCAACCGTACAGTTTATTTTGCTTGGGCTAAGCGTGTTCTGGCCTTGAGGCGGGCTGCAGAGTCAACTTTAGCAACTATATTGGAATGCTTCAGAGGTTTACCCATTTTTCTTCTAATATTGTTGTAAACGTATCTAGGACCCTATTTAAATATTCCCGATTCATGCCCTTATGTGGTTATAACAACTAATATCCTTATAAAGGCATAAGAATCATATCCATATTTAGTCATAGCCAATGCAGTCTAAATACGGCAAGGCTACTCCCATAGACTCCTAGAAAGTACAAGACGTTCTTTAAACAAACCAAGCCTCCAGCAGCCCGGGAAATCCCCCTGCTTTTGTTTTGATTTGAACAAGAACTCCTGGAGTCCAGAAAGAACTGTAAGTTCTTAGTGACGTCTTATGTCCAACCTTACGTCAAACTCGGCACCTTCCAGGTATAAATATACCAACGTTACCTTAAGCAAACACACGGTGGTTTGGAGCAGAGCGGCTATCTACTTGCCCGAAGCCCAGCTGATGCGAGAGCAGAAGGAAGCCGACCCTCCCATTTGACGCACTGAGAGAGACGCTGTCTTTTCTCCTGCCAAGAAATCCAGCTCCAGTGTTTCCAGTCACCCTTGCGGGATTCTGGTAGATCGAGTCCTGAGAACGAGATACAAGACCTCCTTCATTCTATAACCAAGGTACGGGGCTGATTAGATCCTTAGAGAAATTCTTGATTTAGATTCTTGGCAAAAACCAACTTAACTAAAACTGCAGCTCACTTACTCCTTCCCACGTACTAGGCTTAGGTTAGGTACACCGGGGTAGGCGTATCTTAGAAGCACCAGTTGAGTACGTTTAGTCAATGATTTTATGTATGTATATATTTTATCCATTTTAAGTATCATATGGCTCAGAAACCATATCAATGCTTTTACAGTATTATTTCATAATACTCCTTTTACTGTACGCACTTTACTTTATGACAATTATTGCAATTGTGGCAATTCACTTCTCTTGCACGAGAAAGATGACTGCTCAATAAATAACAACTTTTATTGAAAATTCCAGTCTCTCTATTTCTCTGCACTCTAGTGAAACTAAGTATGCACGATTGACTGAGTAAAATAGGTGTCTATTGTTTTCACACGACTCTGGAGATATACTCCTTGTTCTGGAGGGAGCAAAGTTGTCATGGTTATGCGGTTGTCAGAAGCTAATCCCTTCTTGTCTATTCAGGGAAGTTAACACCTCCTTGTTTACTCGAGAAAGTTTCTAGTGACCTCTGAGCTAGCTGGCATTCATAATTAAGTCTAACATATTCAATAGAGACCTAGTCGACCTCAGTCCTACGTCTAAACTATCGTTTATGTTATTCCAATGCGCAGAGCCTATTGGTAATATAGGAACTACACTACATGGCGCCCAACATTTGGTAAGGCGATAATCTAAAGCTAGATACTAGAGTAACTCAGTCGTGCTTTTCACACAGACCCCTTTTTCCCGTAAAAACTCCAATAGACGTCTGGAGTGGGTGAAAGGTTAATATCCGGCCAAAACTTACTAGTATGAGAATCCTATGTAGTAGTTTTTGGTATAGTCAACGTTGAAGGATACAGTGTTCCAAAATATTGTGCACCTAATCTTTGTTTCCTTGAAACTTGCTCTGCAAACTTATGGTAAATAAAAATGTCAGATGACGACAGAGAAAGAGATGAATTAGCAGCTCAACTTTTAGCGGCAGACACAAGTCTTCGGCAAGATGACCTGGATGCTATACTCATCCCAGTCAATGTAAGAAAAACTATAACTATTAAACTTATAAGAAATGGACTATCACCTAGAGGTGGTACAGTCATATTTGTGGTAGAGGCCCATGAATATCGGCAGACAGAGGTATTTTATTCCTGGATACATTTTCCAGCAGCACACGCTGTAACACACGATTTCCACTACTACAAAGTAGGGGAATCTCCAGCGGAATACGCCCCTTTCGAGGACGTTGAAATTCCACTAACATACCAAGAGCACCTGCTCTGGTCTAATGGCGCCCTAAAACATCAAAATCACATCACCAGGCTCGGTCCACTAGGTAGACCAGGAGCCACATGGCCGGTTCGAGCCTGCTATAAACCACATCCTGACATTGAAAAAATGTCCAGCGAAGAACTTTTTGTTAGGCTAAAAGAATTAACAAAAGCATATAGAGAATTAGTTCAATTAACACTTGACGGTACTACCATCCGCCAGTAATTGAAAGAAACAGATATAGCAGAACAACCTTTTGAACTTGCCAGAATCATAGAAAAATCCTATGAAGAATTAGGTAGAGATAGTTTGGGTGGGAAACCACTAAAACCACAACTAACTGAAAATCCTGAAAAAACATTTATTAAAAATAATCTCATTACTTCGAAAAAGAAGTGGGAGGGTAACAAACAAACCACTCCAAGAGAAAAACAGTTTCAGTCCAGAGGAAGGTCTCCTCAACTGAGAAATAGATCTCCAGAACAGGGAGGCAGGTCTCCCACAGGGAGCCCTCTGAGAAAAAATACAACCTTAGAGATAGGGATAAAATAAGAAAAACTGACAGATATCAAGATAATGATACACGTACCTCTCGATCTTTGCAGACTTCCTCACAGAAATCGGAAAGAAGAGAACGGTCAGAACACAAGGAAGAGCACGTCAAGTCCAAAGACAAGGAACCTGCTCATCAAAGTAAAAAATTACACTTTCCAAAAAAGAAGGTAGCTAGTAATAAAATCAAACATGCCGAGGATTCTGAGGACACAACTGAAAAACGGAGAGTGGGCCCAGACAATGCTTAACAGCGCAGCAGAAGTGACCATAGCTCGCAAGATCCTGATGAATCTTCTGGAGACAGTGGACACGAATGAATACATTCAAGTGGAAACTGCAGACACCAGAGTTAGCATACCCCATAAATTATATGAAATAACATTACCTACAGAGGGGGACAAAACTAGGACAATAAAGGGTCTCTTTTGGGATAACCTTTCAAAAGGCTATGATATCCTTCTAGCAGAGAAAAACTGGCCACCAGAGTTTATCAGGGAGTGCCCACATGGCAAAGAAATGATTATGCCTGCCTTCTCAAATCAAATTCCAATTCATAAAAAATACACATATGCTAGAAAATGGGCAGTAGCCCAAGCCCCTGCATTATATAATAATCATGTAGGATGGGATGAGGATTCTCCTCACCACAAAATTCAGTTAAAAAATCAACCACGGCACAAAGGCAGTATCCTGTTAAGCAAGAAGCTAAAAAACAAGTCAGCGAGATCTTAGATCAACTTGAATATCAGGGGGTGATTGAAACATGCACCTCACAAATTAACAATCCTTTGTTTCCTGTATCCAAGCCAGACGATTCATATCGTCTAGTTTTGGACTACAGACACCTAAACTCTTGCTGCGAAAACATTTGCAGTACCAAACTCACACAGTGCAGCACTAATGAATAACATTGTGCGCAAAAAATATAAAACTACATTAGATATCTCAAATGGTTTCTTTTGTCAAAACATTGCACCAGAAAGCAGGTATTTGACCGCTTTCTCCTGTATGGGGGCACAAAAACAATTCTGTCGACTCCCACAGGGATTCAAGAATAGCCCAGGAATATTCTCAGCCAGGGTAACAGAGTTACTACAAATGTTTGATGATGAGGCATTATCATATGTCGATGACATCTATCTTACAGACGACGACCTGGAGACACACTTGAAAAGAGTGAACACCATTATACTTGGGTTCGCATCTGAAGGGTATAAATTCAACTTTAAGAAGTAATAAATTGCCCATCTAACTGTCCTGTTTTTAGGATATGAATTATCAAGTGAAGGCAAAAGCCTAGCAGACAATTTCTTAGAGAAATGTGCAGTACTCCAAGCTCCAAAAACGCTGAAAAACTTACAATCAATTCTAGGTTTCTTGAATTTCGGAAGAACATACATTCTAAATTATGCGGAGAGGGTTAAACCTCTCTATGAATTAATAAAACCTGATTTCAAACCAATTAATTGGACTCAGAAACACACAGAAATTTTACGTTTATTACAATCAGACATGTTAACTAAAACAAAACTGCAAACACGCGCAAACGAACGCAACCTTGTAATCCGAGTCATCCCAGGAAGATGCGGATTCACGTACCTGACCTCCAATGAGGGAGAAACGGTACCAATAGCTTATAAATCACACTTGTACACACAAGCTGAAATGAAATTCAGTTCTACTGAAAAAATTCTGACTGCGGTTCTAACTGCTGTAGCAAAAGAAAGAGCCCTAGCCCAAGGCAAGAGCATATCTGTTTTAACAGCAGTATCAGCCCTTGAGGCAGTAAAGAGACCACGCATTCCAAATGCAGTGACATTAAATCCAAAATGGGTACAATGGGAAAGTTCTCTTGCTGCAGAAGACGTGAAACACACATTTGATCCAAAAATGAAAAGACTAGAAGATCTAGAATACGAAAGTGAATGTCTTCTGTCAATCAAAATTCTGCCTCTTGAACAATACACCTGTGTAATCTACACGGACAGATTTGCACAACACTACGTTGTGAAAAAACAAGTTTACAATGCAGCATGCGCGATTGTTAAAGGTTGCTGGCGCTTAGGTAAATTCAGACCGATGGTCACCAAAACTGAATCAATCAGAAACTGTACAGCTCAGCGAGCTGAAATAAGATCTTTAAAGAGGGCGCTTGAAAATGCCGATCACGAATTCCCCACACTAATAGTGTGCGATTCGCATTACTGCGTCCAGTCTTACAACAATGACATGCAGACCTGGATCAAAAATGGTTACAAAGATGACACAGGTGCCACAATAAAGCATAAAAAACTTTGGGAACAAGTAGTTCTTTTGCAGAAAGAACTACAAAAGTCTCACGTGATACATACACTGAGTCATCAACGTGATGGCGTTCACGTTGCAGGGAATTCATTGGCTAACAGAGCCACAGCGGCAGCTGTCAAACCGGCTTCTGTAGCCACAAAAAAGCGTACGAAAAAACAGACAGACGGTGAAACGCTACTAGCAGTAAAAGCCTCAATGGAAGGCAACTATGCGGCGTTACCTCTAAATTATCCACTCAGAAATAAATACATAATTGATGCAAACTCCGTTCCGTTTGCTCGAATTCCTGGAGTGGGGGATAGAGTAATACCAAACACGAACCGGAGGGCTTACTTGATTCAAGAAGCACACATGGGAATGGGTCTGAGGCACCAAGAGATCTTGAAATCTCTAATAGAATTACAATCATAATACTGGTGGCCGGGGATGAACGTGCAAATTTACAACTTTGCAATAAATTGTCAGGACTGCAACAGAGATCGCAGTTGTGAACCGGACCAGACACCAGCTCGGACACGTCTATTAGAAAGCATTAGGCTATCTATACGCAAAAATCCAGAAGGAAAAAGGCAATCCCATAATTATTAAGACGAGATTCATTTAGATGAGACCCCAGCGCTCGGCTGACGCCAGAACTGTTATAAAAGATTTGCGAGTCTTTATCGGCACATACACAATTGGCATGCTACATTCTGATCAGGGTCATACGTTTATCTCTCGAGCTTACAAGGAGGCCATGTCCAGCATGGGCATTGCATTGCGGTACTCTAGTCCATTCCATCCTGAGGGAAATGCGGTAGTGGATAGAAAAAAACGTGACATAAAGCAATCTATAACAGTGAGGGTATTAGGTTTGGGTGATGGGTGGGTCAAACATCTAACAAGTGTCCAACGTAGTCTTAATAATCTGCCAAGAAATTCTCTAAGAGGTATCACTGCATACGAACTTTTGTTCGGTACTAGAATGATAATCCAGGACTTAGATTGTCAGACTTCAGTGGTGAAAGAAAAATCCATTGACATCAAAGATCGTTTGGCTGTTTTACAGGACTTAAATGAAACAAGAAGAAGTAACACAAAGCTAAAGCCAACGGCCACTGAAGAAAAACCACCTGTCCCAGCAAGACCTGTCTGGATTCCAAAGAATGGGGATCTAGTCAGAGAAAAGATCTCGGTGAAGAAGGAATTTGTGCCTTCCTACAGAAAAGCAGTACCTGTCTTAGCTGTCAGCGGAACAAGATCAGTAGTACTACCGCCCCTTGCTGGTAAAAAGGAGAACAGAGTTGTATCAATCGACCTGGTAAAACCACAATCATGTGGCCAATAATAAGTATTAGGCCCAGTGAACTCCCAAGAAGTAGCAGAAGACCAAACCTTGCTACAATCCAAGAGGTTCAAACTGAGAGACTAATCACATTTGATAAACCTGCAGTGAATAAAAAAGGACTATGCAACAAAGCCATGGAACTTGTGCCTCTTGAAACCCAAATTGCAACAGTTCGTCAAGAAAGACCAGTCTACAATGATGTAGCCTCTGAACATACAGAATCAAATCCGGAAGCAATTCCAACAATTGACAGAACTGCATCTGTCTACTTCATCAATTTCAATGACTTTTCGGATGATCTAAGTGAACATGAAAAAACGCCAGCAACAAAAACTTTTAAACAAAAAGTGACTGAACTATTCTAATCAACTCAAAGAAACATATCTGATTTCACCATGGATTGAATAATGGATTGTGTTAGGAGTACTTTTCCTTCTACTTTGGCTCATCATGATTTTATGATTGGGTAGATTTATTGATGCAAAATATAGTACAATGTACACAGCAAGTCAGAACATCAACTTGGCCCTAAAAGCCTCACAGATCTTCTCACATTGAAAAAAGAGAACTTTCATCAGTGAACATCACAGCCAATCCTATACCTGGGGGTGTAGCATGGGACAAAACGGATTACGAAATCTATGGCCTGGTTGAACTCTTGAAATATCCACACCAGTTCAAGGTTTCATTAAGTGACTTTGTATCACTAAGTACTTTCTCTGATGATTGGGACTTTGAAAATATTAATAATATGATGTCAGATTTAGAAATGTAAGCAAAATTCACAGAACATGACTATTTGCAGGGTTCATCGAACTATGAAGAAATGTATGGTTATAATCATTATGGTCATCAGTATTTGCATAAATCTGCTAATCCTAGAAATGTTTTTACTTATAATCAATGGGAACATTGTCCAACACCGCCAAAAGGCAGTTCAAAAACATTTTATGAGAAATTCCCATACTTCTCAGGCTTTAATACAACTGATCCAGAAACGTTTTATTTTAGAATGTTAAATAAGACAGGAATGAAAAACATGTTGACAAATACTAAATTGATTTATTCTGAACACATTTATGAAAAAATGTCTACATTTGGTTTTGAATTTTAGAAAAACAACATTGAAACAAAAACCATCTGGGGTACAAAAGATTGGCAGGTGCAAGGTCTAGAAGCATTACTCAGAGCCTGCATGATCCCAGAACAAATAATATTCCTGAATGACACCATTCAACAAACAACCTGTCTTGGCTTGGCCAAGATAAAAGACTTAAATAAACCGTCTATTCCAAAACCAATGCCTGATAGTAATAGCACTACAGATGTGGAGATATCCCATAGTTTACACCAAAACAGAACAAATCCTGATTGGAAAAAATGGTTGATCTGGCCCACAGACACTAATAAGTGTCAAGATAGATTCCTGAACAAAACACAGGGGTTCAAACAGAACAGGCCAGACCCAAGATATTCCCAGAGACAACATCCAGGGATAGTTACAACATAGAGTGTAGGAAAGCTATGCCTCGAATGGCTACAGAGATCCACACTGCAGGAAATTAAGCAACACTTGACTTTACTTAAAGAAGGTGCTGACTTGCGAGATTTCATATTGGGACCTCGCAAACAGCGCCATAAACGTTTCATATACGCCGGTATATACGCTGCTTACAACGAAGCTTGGAAAGTAATGCAAATTGAAACTGCTGAAAAAATACGAGAAATTGATCGTATTAATTTGGAAAAATCACTGTCTGTAGTGGACAATGGGTTAACGACTCTGTCCTCCAGAATTTATTCACTGGACAGCATTGTATCATCTGCTATTGATATAAGAGAACAGGACTTGCTAATGTTACAACATGGCCAGTCCCAATTACGTTCTATTGTACAGCTAGGCTGAACGTTACAAAATCTGCATTCAGGTCACGTGCCATGGCGTCTAATCAACAAAACATCATTATTTTTTATCTTCAACCTTACTGATAAACAAATCAGTTTGGCACAAAAAGGAGCAGATTATACGATTCTGCGCATTGAAAAACTTGAGAGATTACCATTGACAATGTCAGAGAGACTTTTCATTGAATGGATAATACATGGTACAATTACAATTCCGATAACAACTTTCCAGTTTCAATATTGCCAAAAGTATATACCAGCTGGCCTGTATGAAAGGTTGGGTAAAGGATACATCAAGTCAACCTGGAAATTACCTTATACCCATAAATGTTATAGTAAGTGGAAAAAAGAAGTATTTCTTAGTGGCAACAACTGTAAAAATTCACTAAGCGGTACACTTCTGTGTCAAGGTATTAACTTGCATGGAGCCTGCGAAGGTTCATCAAATACCCTTTCATGTCACCTGCATGGCACTCCTGCAACACAGATAGAGCCTTTTTTCAGACAGCTTTCCAACGGCAGCTACATTGTAATAAATGACCGCAGCTGTTGTGGTATGGTGCCAGGATTAGCCTATCTCGGGAGCGTTACTTCCAGGGTCATTTGCTGTATGCAAGTATTGTATCCAAACAGCAAACCAGACATGGAGGCAGCAATATTGCCTTCTCTGAATATCTCTTCTATTCGAATTGATACTTTAAGCAGAATGAAGTCTATTCTTTTAAAGACAACTGTGCCTTTAACCTCGTCCAAAGAGACGTATGATCTGCAAGTTGCAAGGACAGCGGCAGAGATACATTCCCTATTATCGACAAGTTGCCCCGTGCATTTCGAAGAAATGTTAGGTCAAATTTTAAACATGTCTGATACCAGTAGCATCGCACATGTATTTAAGACCATTTTTTTGGGGTCTGTTAGCACCCTTTGAAACAGTTCTGGGCATCTTCCCGAATTTTGTGCATTCTATATTTGTCGGACTGCCTCTTCTATTGGGACTCGTAGCAGGAATTTTATTTTTGTTCCTTCTGCTCCGATATGGCAAGTCAAGCCCCAGACAAAACTCAGGCTACAATGGAAGAAACAATGGTGGCTATACGATACCGAGAACGGATCACTAAAGTCCTCGGCTTCGCCCGGCTAAGAGATCTGAGTACTACCTGGTTTCTTTTGTTCAGACCAATCTGGCAAGATTGCATCTTACCTGTGCTTCGATGTCTTCTATGCGGAGAAGAATGTGTGTTGGACGTCTGTCTTACACTACTATCAGCAGTACCCATGGATATCAATACTTTGCTTGGTTCGGTAACGGCTCATGGAACGTGTTGTCCCCAGCGGCTACCCGTTCTGATGACGGCATTTGTTGGGACTTCACCATTACGATTAGGTGGCGGTGAAGTACGAGATGAAAGCAGCACCACACAGGTACAACCTTCTGCGAGCATTGCTGATCCAGATATCGATGATAGCAATCATTCTCACATATGCACAGTTTCAGCTTTTTCGAACTTGGTCGAACTTTCACCTACTGTTGTAGGCCAATTTTTTGCAAGCCTGTCTGATTTGATGTTCTCCCCTAACAACGAGAATAACGTTTAAAAACAATGAGCACACAGCGTTCCCTGAACTCTGAATTTGGCCTTCAGTTTTGATAAACAGAATTACTGAAAACAATTGGAACTATTTTTTCCCCTGAAAACGAAATTATTTTTTTTCCATTTTCCAAAATATTTACCTTTTTTCCGGCACACGGTGCTCTGCTTAAAGTAGAACTATTCTTAGAGAACAGAACTTCAATTTTGAAACTCTAGAGACAATATTTTGATTCAGCCTCTAGCACATGTACAGTCTTGTATAAATATGTGATGAAATGGTCTCGACCTTCTCTTCTGTATTAAGAGCCATTTCATAAATGTAATTTTCGCAATTCATTCAGCCGATATTTATGTATGCATTATCTGAATGATACCACTGCTTGAAAACCGTACAGTACAAATACTCATTTTCGTATATATACCATATACCATTTCAAATGCAATTTATGTATTTTGGGGTGGGTTGGAAAACACATGCATCACTTTATGTTTAGTATTGCTTAGTATTTTAGTAATGATTGACATAATACGTGGAGTCGGTGTTGTAAACGAATCTAGGACCCTATTTAAATATTCCCAATTCATGCCCTTATGTGGTTATAACAAATAATATCCTTATAAAGGCATAAGAATCATATCCATATTTAGTCATAGACAATGCAGTCCAAATACGGCAAGGCTACTCCCATAGACTCCTAGAAAGTACAACGTGTTCTTTAAACAAACCAAACCTCCAGCGGCCCGGGAAATCCCCCTGCTTTTGTTTTTATTTGAACAAGAACTCCTGGAGTCCAGAAAGAACTGTAAGTTCTTAGTGACATCTTATGTCCAACCTTACGTCAAACTCAGCACCTTCCAGGTATAAATATACCAACGTTGCCTTAAGCAAACACACGGTGGTTTGGAGCAGAGCGGCTATCTACTTGCCCGAAGCCCAGCTGATGCGAGAGCCGAAGGAAGCCGACCCTCCCATTTGACGCACTGAGAGAGACGCTGTCTTTTCTCCTGCCGAGAAATCCAGCTCCAGTGTTTCCAGTCACCCTTGCGGGTTTCTGGTAGATCGAGTCCTGAGAACGAGATACAAGACCTCCTTCATTCTATAACCAAGGTACGGAGCTGATTATATCCATAGAGAAATTCTTGATTCAGATTCCTGGCAAAAACTAACTTAACTAAAACAGCAGCTCACTTACTCCTTCCCACGTACTAGGCTTAGGTTAGGTACACCGGGGTAGGCGTATCTTAGAAGCACCAGTTGAGTACGTTTAGTCAATGATTTTATGTAGGTATATATTTTATCCATTTTAAGTATCATATGGCTCAGAAACCATTTCAATGCTTTTACAGTATTATTTCATAAAACTCCTTTTACTGTACGCACTTTACTTTATGACAAGTATTGCAATTGTGGCAATTCACTTCTCTTGCACGAGAAAGAGGACTGCTCAATAAATAACAACTTTTATTGAAAACGCCCGTCTCTCTATTTCTCTGCACTCTGGTGAAACTAAGTATGCACGATTGACTGAGAAAAATAGGTGTCTATTGTTTTCACACGACTCTGGAGATAATCTCCTTGTTCTGGAGGGAGCAAAGTGGTCATGTTTATGCAGTTGTCAGAAGCTAATCCCTTCTTGTCTATTCAGGGAAGTTAACACCTCCTTGTTTACTCGAGAAACTATTAAGTCTAACATATTCAATAGAGACCTAGTCGACCTGCATCCTACGTCTAAACTATCGTTTATGTTATTCCAATGCTCAGAGCCTATTGGGAATACAGGAACTACACTACAATATCTCCTTCTCCCTCTTATCTCCCCTTCACTTCTCAGTACCCCTTTAACTCCTCCGTACCTTGAGTTGTGCACCTTTTCAGAGATCTCTTCACAGGGCTCCAGGCTCTTCAGGGGCTCCGTCCAAACATGCTCTGTTCACAGCACTCTGTACTCTGATATGATGTCAGCACTCAGCTCCACACGGTGAAAGGACCGGTAAGTTCAGGTGAAACAAGCTGGTATTTCCAATGGCCGCAGCCCCCCTTATAGCATCGGCACCACAAAACAACTCAAAAAAGCAAAAGGCACCACAAAAGAGCAGTTCAGCGAGTGCCCTGTGCCCCAGGAGACTTCCCAAAACACACAAGATGATGGATGGAATGTTGCACAATGGCAAAACATTCACCCCAGTCACATATCTGGACTTAATCCATCGTTATTTTGCTCACCAATCCACCCCAGTTCAGACATAGCCATATGTAAATCAGCCTTGACCCTGTGCCTCATGGGAACAGTCCAGCCCGGAGTGCCAAGCCATGTCTTCCCTGGACCGGAATCAAGCATCCTTGGACCGGTTTCTGGCTATCAGCTGTCTTCAGCCAGGATAGCTTGACTCCAGTGGCATAGTGAGCACGGGACCCACATCTGGGCATACCCTTCCCACTTAGGGTGAACTGCAAAACACACAAGATGATGGACAGAATGTTGCACAATGGCAAAACATTCACCCCCAGTCACAGATCTGGGTTTAATCCATCGTTATTTTGCTCACCAAACCACCCCAGTTCAGACATGGCCGTATTCAAATCAGCCTTGACCCTGTGCCTCATGGGAACAGTCCAGCCCGAACTGCCAAGCCATGTCTTCCCTGGACCGAAATCAAGCATCCTAGGACCGGTTTCTGGCTATCAGCCATCTTCAGCCGGGATAGCTTGACTCCAGTGGCGTAGTGAGCATGGGACCCATGTCTGGGCATACCCTTCCCACATAGGGTGAACAGCAAAACACACAAGATGATGGACGGAATGTTGCACAATGGCAAAACATACACCCCAGTCACAGATCTGTGTTTAATCCATTGTTATTTTGCTCACCAAGCCACCCCAGTTCAGACATGGCCACATGCAAATCAGCCTTGACCCTGTGCCTCATGGGAACAGTCCAGCCCGAACTGCCTAGCCATATCTTCCCTGGACTGGAATCAAGCGTCCTAGGACCGGTTTCTGGCTATCAGCCGTCTTCAGCCAGGATACCTTGACTCCAGTGGCAGTTCGTGCTGGACTGTTCCCATGGGGCACAGGGTCAAGACTGATTTGCATACGGCTGGGTTCAAACTGGAATGGCATGGTGAGCAACAAAAACGATAGATTTAGACCCAGATCTCAGTGCTGGGATGAATGTATGACATTGTTCTGCATTCTGTCCATTAACTATTGTTTTTGCATTTGTCACCCCAAGTGGGACGGGTATGCTCAGACGTGAGTCCCGTGCTCTCCATGCCACTAGAATCAAGCTATCCTGGCTGATGAGGGCGGAAAGCCCAAAACCGGTCCTAGGATGCTTGTTTCCAGTCCAGGGAGGACCTGGCCTGGCAGTTCGGGCTGGACTGTTCCCATGGGGCACAGGGTCAAGACTGATTTGCATATGGCTGGGTTCAAACTGGAATGGCATGGTGAGCAAAAACACGATGGATTTAGGCCCAGATCTCTGTACTGGGGTGAATGTATGACATTGTTCTGCATTCTGTCTATCAACTGTTGTTTTTGCATTTGTTACCCCGAGTGGGACGGGTATTCTCAGACCTGAGTCCCGTGCTCTCCATGCCACTGGAATCAAGCTATCCTTCCTGATGAGGGCTGAAAGCCTGAAACTGGTCCTGGGATGCTTGTTTCCAGTCCAGGGAGGACCTGGCTTGGCAGTTCGGGCTGGACTGTTCCCATGGGGCACAGGGTCAAGACTAATTTGCATACGGCTGGGTTAAAGCTGGAATGGCATGGTGAGCAAAAAAACTATGGGTTTAGGGCCAGATCTCT
The DNA here is from genome assembly GCF_964261635.1 of Lissotriton helveticus. Classification (NCBI taxonomy): domain Eukaryota; kingdom Metazoa; phylum Chordata; class Amphibia; order Caudata; family Salamandridae; genus Lissotriton; species Lissotriton helveticus. The sequence continues at coordinate 698,599,335 of NC_136071.1, read as the reverse complement.
GTACTGGGGTGAATGTATGACATTGTACTGCATTCTGTCCATCAACTGTTGTTTTTGCATTTGTCACCCCGAGTGGGGCGGGTATGCTCAGACGTGAGTCCCGTGCTCTCCATGCCACTAGAATCAAGCTATCCTGGCTGATGAGGGCTGAAAGCCTGAAACCGGTCCTAGGATGCTTGTTTCCAGTCCAGGGAGGACCTGGCTTGGCAGTTCGTCTGGACTGTTCCCATGGGGCACAGGGTAAAGACTGATTTGCATATGGGTGGGTTCAAACTAGAATGGAATGGTGAGCAAAAAAACGATGGATTTAGGCCCAGATCTCTGTACTGGGGTGAATGTATGACATTGTTCTGCATTCTGTCCATCAACTGTTGTTTTTCCATGAGACTTCCCAGCTGATTTTAGTAGCAGCAGTTGTCGCCCGCTTCCTCCATCGATTCTCAGTGCTAACGTGCATCGTGTCTGTTGCCTAAGGCTGCCTCACGCTCCTCCGCAAACGAGAATCCACTTCAGAGCCCGACATACGCTTCAAGTCCTTAAGCGTCTTTCAGGAGTTTACGGGGGGCCGAGAAACAGAGGATTCTTCTTGGCGCTGTCACTAGCACACCAGCCAGGTACGATTCTCCATTGCTGGGGGTGGAGCAGCAGCGTCATCTGTGGCTACTCAGATGCGTGGTTCTCCGTAGCATCTACCTGGTGAAATTGTGATGAAAAAGACATAATTTTCCGGCATTTTTCTGACTTTTGTCATGGTGTGGATGAACTTCCAACACTGCTGATCAGAGTAAGGCTTGCTTGGAGCGCACCGAAACTACCATCATATTTCAAGAGTGCCTCTTCAGAGCCCATTGAGTTTTTAGGAAATGTATGTGCAAACACGGTGTGGTATTACACACCACTTGGCCCTATTTTTTCTAAATGTTCTAAGGTCAAGCCTACTGTTGCAACAGCTAACGAAGAAACTTACACGTAATCGCAACAATGTAGTCGCTGGCGATTGACCATGTGCTCTTTTGGTGCTAGATAAATAGAGTGCTATGCTTACTTCATCAACCTTTGACAGTCCGCTACTGTGAGTAACAAATATGCCAAAGGGCAGCCTGAAACCGAACCAATGTTGAACTAGTGCCAGAGTGCAGAATCAATACGCATACAATATTCAGCAGCTCTACTGCTCAAAGAATGTTCCCTTCAATGTGAACAGGACCTGCATCCAGTATTAATGTGCTGCTTTCACATAGTACTGTGTATTCCAGTAAGCTGCTGCCATTTTTCTGTGTCAATTACAAAGTTGCCATGCTTTGCATTCTCCAAGGGAACACAATGACAGCTCTACAAGTTTAATAGGAGCGAAAAAGCTGTGACTGACAAGCTAGGATTAGCATAATTAAATTTTAAGATGAAAAATGAAATACAGAAAGAAAATCTGATCCGGTGCATTCGGAATGTTTTAATTGGGCAAAAAAAGGTTCTGCGATCCTGCATGGAGAGACAGTGATGTTTCACTTAGAAGGTAGCAAGAAAAGAATTCTGTTTGAATCTTTGGCAGACATCACTTGATTCCTGCTGTAAGAATTAAAGGGGCCTGTTAACAAATGCATTTGGGAGTAAGTAAGGTAATTCTCCTATGCTACTCTTTTATAAACGTATGTGCCTTTGTGAATTGGGCCGAACACATTTGAAATGGGCGATTCACGACTGGTGCTACACACTTGGCACAACAAAAAGGACTGTGGTTTCTTTGCACTTTTTCTTATAGGGTGTTGGACGATTTGGGGCGTTTAACAATGGCATGTAAAAGTATGTAAAAAAGCACTCTTGTAGTACGAATTCCCATTCTCATAAACGATTAAGTGAATCGACACATTGGCTATTAAATTGACAACGAGGGGACAGAAGGAAAAAACGTCAAAAAAAGAGTCCTATTCGGAGATAATATATAAATTGTGTGACACAGAATAAAAACACCTCATACTATTTTTGTTATTATAGCATTTTTGTTTCACTGTACGTTGAAATGTTCTCCTTTATCTGTACAACTTTTAATGCTTAAATTACTTACCGGAAAGATTTATTACTTCAATCCCACATTCCTCGTCCCATTACTCAGTGATCAGCTATGAGTTCCTGCCACCTCCAGGGACTTTTGCCAAGCAACTTTCTTTTGTTTCGTTCAATAGCACAAACCTTAAGCTATTTTAACGTGATTAATGGGTTGAGGAATGTTGACAGCGGTGGCTCCTCTGCTAAGGTGGAGGAGCGTCGCCCCGCTGCTGAAAATAAAAATAAAATGATAATAACAAGAAGTTATTATTTTATTTTCCTTTGTGACTCTGGACAGGGTGGTAGGTGTTAGCTCACCACAGAGGGAGCAGGAGTAGTTTGCACTCCCTCCCTACATGCACGTGACGCTTAGAGAGGCCCTCTAGATCTGGCCAAACAGTCATGCGTAGTTGCCATGTTCTCTATTGGGCTGTGTGAAGCCTGGATGCTTCCGGTGCAGGCTGCAGGCAACAGCCGGGAAGAAGACAAGAAGACGGAGGAGAGGCGTACAGCGTAGGTGAAGGCAAAGCAGGTACGTTTATTTTGATTTTTTTTTCCATCCTCGCCGCACCACTCCCATGAAGAAGCAGGCGCCACTGAACATTAAGATTCTCATTCATATTCCTTGTCCAATTCAACACTAACGCAGGTATACCAAAGCAATACCTTCATCAAACACAATATATGAACAAGACAGTAATCATGCCACACAAATGTATTTAAACAAACATGAAATCATTAGATGCAAAAGAGTTAAAGATAAGTTACTTAGCATTCAGACTCTTAGAACCAAAGCTTAATTCACATCCCTTGGCTAAACGTAGTCTATAATGTTTGACATGTCCAAGTGGCTGCTGCACAAATATCAGTTACAGAGACACAATCCCATTCAGGCTATGAGGGAGTCACTCCCTGCGTTGAATGAGCCCGGACTGAAACTGAAAGCTCAAAGCAGCAATACAGTAGGAGATAGAAATGGCCTCTTTGATCCATGTGCCAAGCGGAACAAGAAGCATCTTACCTTCTTTGATCTGACCAAAGTAAATAAACAATCCATTACACTTTCTGAAATCAACTTCTCTAGAGAGACAAACCTTAGCAGCTCTCACTACTACATCAAGAGATTCGTCTAGATTTATGTTGTTACTCGCTAATACCACTGGAAGAATTGTCTCCTTTAACCAGAGGGAAAGCTGAATTTACCTTTGAAATAAAGTGAGGCACCAACCTTAAAGCCATCCGATCCTCAAAAGAAGGTAAGAGGACAACATAACAACGCAGTGAGCTCCAATATTCGCCTGGCCATTGATAGTGCAACTAAACACACTACCTTTAAGGTTAAGAATTTGCTAGGAACCTGCTCCAAAGGTTCAAAAGAATGCTTACGCACAGCATCCAATACCAATGAATGGTTCCAGCTCGGAAATATATTACTGATAATAGGTCTTAAAATCTCAAATCGATTGAAAAATCTCGAACAGGCATCTCCAACAAGCAGCCCATGAGCTACTGCCAGCTACCCACTGCTTGCAAGTATGTCCTCTATGTGAAGTCCAGCTCACTCAATTTGAAGCTTTTGCCCAATTTACTAAATTAGAAGCATTTGCTTCCTTGTATTGTGAATGTTTACTAAAACTGAAAAGTGTGTTTTTTAGAGTAAAATGTAACATTTTCGGGACTCTTTAGCTGATGTTTGGAGAACTATGGTTACATTTCGAAAATGCATTCAAATCTGGTAGTTGGGAGAGCTATTACTAGCTTTATTACTTTGGTAGCAGAGGCATTGCAACTACAACCACTATGTCGTTACCCTAGTAGGCGGCACTCCAAACTGATCATGTTTTTGGCCACCAATGTAAATTTGTTCAGTGTCATCTCTATTACAGCAAAAATAATATTTGTACGTAGATCAGGATGATTTTCTTTGAACATACGTGTTAGATCTGGGGGTCTCTAGTTGGCAATGGTATTCACCTTTGTCCAAATAGGGACCCTTACTTCTAAGTCAGGATAAGGGAATTACACTCGTTAATAACCCCTGCTCACCCCCTTGGTAGCTGGGCACGAGCAGACAGGCTTATCTCAGAGGCAGTGTGTTAAGCATTTTTGAATATACACAGTAACACAATGAAAACACTACAGATGGACACAACACAGGTTTTATAAAAATAGGTATTTTTATATAGACTTAAACACAAGACCACAAACGACAAAAATCCACAATACTACACTTAAGATTACTTAAAAGATGATTAAAGTTGCTTAGTTCAAGTTGTTGGTAAATGCGACAAAGTTCTCAACAAAGTACCTGGATGCGTAACGCAAAGTAAACACAAGGTTTGCAAAAGGGGAGATGCATTGGTTCCATGATCCGGGGGAGATGATGTGTCGTGCCTCAATGCTTGCGCAGAATAGGGGATGCGTCGTGCTTTTTACTGGTGCGGAGGTGATGCGTAGATTCTCGGCCTGGGGGCCCGTTGGGGTGCGCAAGATGGCGCCTTGATGCGATGCGACAATACGGGTGCGATGCGAGAAGATGGCACCCTTGATGCGGCGATGCGATGACGCCCTGGCAGCCTTGCGACTACTCTGTACTTTGGAGCCGTGATAGACCCTGCGACATGCTTCTCCGGTGATGCGATGGCGACTCTCACGATGGCGTCGCGCTTCTCCGGTGATGCGACAGCAGGCAGCTTCGATGAACAAACGCTTCCAGGGAAATGCGGCGAAGCCTCACTTCTCCGGTGAAGCGACTATTTCAGATGCGGCGGCGACACGCTTCTTCTCGATGCGTTGCGCTTCCAGCTCCTAGCTGCACGCAAGTGTCTGGAGTCAGAATTCCCAGCAAGAAAAATCAGGAGGGAGCTGGTGGTGAAGTCTTTTGACCCTAAGACTTCAGCAGGAGGCCAGCACAGTTCAAGCCCTTGGAGAATATTCTGTAGATGAAAGTCCTTACAAAGTTCCTCTCCTTTCCCTTGGGAATGAAGCAACCACTGCAGGCCAACCCAGCAAACAGCACACTGGCAGAGGGGTAGTCCAAAACTCCTGCAGCTTCCTTGGTTCTTCTCCTTGGCAGAAAGGTTTCTTGTCCAGAAGTGATCTAATTTCTTGGGATCAGGGTCCCAATAGTTATACCCCCAAATCCTTTGTTCTCTGAAGGCAGAGAGGCCTCTGCGTAGTCCAAACTAGTTCCTGGGCACTTTGCTTACATGACTCTCTTCTTCCTTTTACAGTGCAGGACAGAGACATCAGCCGCCCCACAGGAGGTGGAGCCAGCACAGGGGAGGGAAGATAGAACTCTGGAGCACTCTGTTGGCATGATTCCTCCTCTAATTTCACAGTGCAGGGCAGAGACATCATACAAGCCACAGGAGGTGGAGCCAGCATTGTAGGGGGAAGGCCCAGCCCTATTCAGGTCCCAGGTGCAACTCCTCCCTCCCATCTAGATGCAGATCTCTCTATTCACCACCGGGCTGCCCCAGCTTGTCTCCTGGAATCCCCCAGCACTGTCACTCACAAACCCAGATAAGGAATACACAACCCAGCAGAGGCAGGCCTGGGTACTTTAGGCAAGACAATACCTACTTTCTAAAAGTGGTATTTTCAAACACAGAATATTAAAGCCAACTTTACTAAAAGATGTATTTTATTATTCTGAGTCAGGCATACTAAATTCGAATTTCTACCATGTTTCCTGAGTCAGTTAGGATTACAAGAATGTAATGATCTAACTGCCCATTCTCACCTACGGAGAACAGGTAGCCTTCAATAGTAAAAAACGAAAATGGCTGTAATTCACTATTAGAACATGCTACACACATCATAGCATGTCCTACCCTATACTTACAATGCATCCTGCCCTTGGGCCTACCATAGGGGTGTCTAATATGAAGCAAAGAGAAGGTTTAGGGACTGGCAAGTGGGTGCACTTTGCCTAGTCGACATGGCAGTGTTAGACTGCACACAGGCCTTGCAATGGCAGGCCTGAGACACACTTTACAAGCTGCTTCTGTGGGTAGCACAACCAGTGCTGCAAGCCCACCAGCAGAATTTGATTTACAAGCCCTGAGCACCCATGGTGCACTGTCCGAGGGGCTGACAGATAAATCAAATAACCCAATTATGGAATAACCAATTAATATCAATTTAACATAGGGAACACTTGCACTGTGGCACTGATTAGCAGTGACACAGTGCCCAAAGCATAAATCCAGCAAAAACCCATCAAAACAGAGGAGGCAATCCGTCAGAATGGAAGTGAGACTCACGCCATTGATGCCAGGTCTAACACGTGTCCCCTCCAGCTGAATTGTGGGGAGAACTACCCTTCCCCTTGGAGTTCTCGTCACTAAGGCGGAACAATCTGGACAGACCAACAGCTTTGGCGTGTTCTGTACCAGGGCAGTGTTCCACTGTAAAGTCCATACCCTATAGGGAAATGGACCTCCTCAACAACTTTGGGTTCTCACCCCTCATCTGCATTAGCCATCTGAGGGGCCAGTGGTCGGTCTGAACCAGGAAGTGAGTCCCAAACAAGTATGGTGTCAACTTCTTCAGTGCCCAGACCACAGCAAATGCCTCAGGCTCAATTGCACTCCACCTCTGTTCCCGTGAAAGTAACCTCCTACTGATGAAGGCTACAGATTGGTCTAGGCCCTCTTCATTAACCTGTGATAGAACAGCCCCCACACCATGCTCTGAAGTGTCTGTCTGTACAATGAATTATTTTGAGAAGTTGGGTGCCTGAAGCACGGGGGCTGTGCACATGGCAGTCTTCAGGGCATCAAAAGCCTTCTGACAGGTGTCAGTCCAGTTCACTTTCTTGGGCTGCTCCCTGGAAGTCAGCTCAGTCAAGGGTGCAACAATGTTGCCATACCCCTTGACAATTCTCCTGTAGTACCCCGTGAGTCCTAAAAAGGATCTCACCTGTGTCTGAGTCATTGGGAGTTCCCATGCCAGGATGGTATCAATCTTGGTTGGTAGGGGCGCTACCTGGCCACTTCCTACCTGGTGACTCAAGTACACCATGGAACCCTGCCCGATCTGGCACTTACTCGCCTTGATCGTGAGGCCTGCCTTGCGCAGTGCTATCAACACTTCCCAGAGGTGCTGCAGATGTTCTTCCCAATTGGCGCTGAACACTGCAATGTCATCCAGGTAGGTGGCACTGAAATCCTCCAGCCAACACCTGGTTGACCAACATCTGAAAGGTGGCAGGTGCATTCTTCATCCCAAGGGGCATAACCCGGAATTGGTAGTGCCCATCTGTGTGGAGAATGCTGACCTCTCCTTAGCCCCATCAGTCAAGGCAATCTGCCAGTACCCAGACGTCAAATCAAACGTACCAAGGTACCGTGCAGCCCTAACCGATCTATGAGCTCATCAGCTCTGGGGATGGGGTGTGCATCAGTCCTGGTGACTGAATTGAGCACTCTGTAGTCCACACAGAACCGGCGTTCGAGTGTGGCACCCGGCGAGGCAGCCTTGGGACCAAGACCACTGGGCTGGCCCAAGGACTGTTTGAGGACTCAATGACCCCTAAAGCAAACATCTTAGAGATTTCCTCCTTAATGTAACCCCTAACCTTGTCAGTCACTCTTTAAGCCTTGTGCTTCACAGGAGGATTGTCGCCAGTGTCCACATCATGGACGCACCACTCTGTGACACCAGGAACCAAGGAAAATAGATCAGAGAATTGCACCAACAGCTGGAGACAATCTTGCTGCTGATCAGGGGTCAGTGTGGCAGAGAGGCTGACACCATCCACTGTCCCATCTTGCTCTGTTGCAGACAGGAGGTCAGGAAGAGGCTCGGTCTACTCCTCCATTCCATCATCTGGGGCTTTAGGCAGTTAACATGCAGGACTCGCAAGGTGTTCCTGGGAGACGGCAAGTTCGCCAGATAGGTGACAGCACTCTTGCGCTCCACCACCTCATATGGGCCGGTCCACCTGTCCTGGAGCGCACAAGGATCCACAGGGGCCATGACCCAAACTTTCTGTCCAGGTTGAAGCTCAACCAGAGTGGCATTCTGATCGTACCACCACTTTATTTCCTCATAGCTGGCTTCCAGATTCACCTGGGCGAGATCTCTGAAACACAGAGTCTGGTTCCTGAAGGCCAGCATGTAGCTATATACATTCTGGGGAGGTTTCCTGGGAGTTTGCTCCCAGCCTTTGTTGACCAAACTCAAAGGTCCTCTTACCGGGTGACCATACGAAAGCTCAAAGGGGCTGAACCCTAGAGACTTTTGTGGCACCTCACGGTAGGCAAATAGAAGGCATGGCAAGAGGACGTCCCACTTACGCCTCATTGGTTCTTCAAGACCCATGATCATGCCGTCAAGGGTCCGGTTGAATCTTTTAACCAGCTCATTTCCTTGTGGGTGGTAAGGAATGATGAACTTGTAGGTAACACCACACTCCTTCCGCAGAGACTTCATATAATTAGAAATGAAGTTTGTACCACGGTCAGACACCACCTCTCTGGGAAACCCCACACAGGAGAAGATCCCCATCAGTGCACGTCCCACCACAGGGGCCGTCACTGTCCTGAGGGGAATGGCTTCCGGGTACCGGGTAGCATGGTCCACCAAGACCAGGATAAACTTTTTGCCCATGGCTGTCTTGGGGTCCAGTGGCCCAACAATGTCAATGTCCACCCGTTCAATGGGGGTACTGACTACAGGGAACGGTTGGAGAGGAGCCTTGTGCTTCCTTCCACTTTTCCCACTTGCCTGGCAAGTTTGACAGGTCCTACAATGAGTATCTGAACTCTTTTGCATCTGGGGCCAATAAAAGTGGGAGACAAGCCTTTCAAAGGTCTTTTTCTGCCCCAGATGACCCGCTAAAGGAACATCATGAGTCAAACCCAGTACAAAGGTTCTGAAGCGTTGGAGTACCACCAGCATATGGGCTGACCCAGGCTCAGCAACCTTAGGCTCGCTATACAGGAGACCATTCTCCAAGTAGATCCAATATGATCCCGACTGATCACCTGCTGCCTGGTTTGAGGCCTGTTGCTTCAAACCCACAAGAGAGGGGCACTTCTGCTGCTCTGCACAAAATTCCTCCCTGGAGGGACCCCCTTCTTGCTGCCAATGGGTCAGCTCAGGTAGGTTCCCCGTTCAGAAACTTGCTCCCCTGTAGGTTCCAGGTCATCCCCCTCAAGGTCTGCCTCCTCCTGGACCATGGGAACAATGGGGGCTGGTTTTCCATGCCCCCTACCTCTTCTCTTTAAGTCAGGTCCCTGGGCCATACTTTCAGGCTCCATGGTTTCTTGAACACCCTTAAGTGCCATAGACCGAGTGGTCACACATGCCCACTCAGGCAGACCCAACATCTCTAAATGCGCCTTCCTCTCCACCTTAGCCCAAGGGGGCTTTCTAAATTATTGCCTAACAGACAATCAACAGGAATGGATGGCCTCACAGCTACCTGAAGAGTACCAGAAACCCCCCCACTCTAAGGGAACTTGAGCCACCTTGCAATGGCTCTCTGTGTTGTCAGAGGCAACAACTGGGAAGAATGCATTGGGGACTACCTGCTCTTCAGACACCAAAGGACACTTGATAGCTGTCACACTCGCTCCGGTTTCTCTCAGATCCTCCACTCTATGGCCATTGATGGTCATCCACTGCCTGTATTTCTTAGTGTTATCAGGCAGCTGAGTTCTAGGGACCATCTTAAAGTCTCCTAATGAGACAAGGGACATTTCTGCGGGACCCCACCCACCTTGGGCACTCATCCCCTCCCCACCCAGGGCTACACTGGCCATCTGACGGGGTGGTGCACGGAGTGGCACATACTGACCCTTTTGAGGGCACTGGGGACCATACCAACGGTGTCCCACCTGCTTACACTGAAAGCAGGTAACAGGCCCCCTATGAACAGGTTTACCTGTCGGGGGTCCTGACTTCTTCTCAGGGGGAGGCTGGGAACCCTTACCTTGGTTCCCTTTGGAATTACTTTGGGGACCTTTTTATAACTCCCTCTGTTTACCCTTGTCCCCCCACTCTTCTGCTGGGGACCCTGCCCACCTTTTGCAGAGTCTCCCACAAGACCTTTGTGGACCCTGGTACTGACCCAGCTGTCCGCCTCTTCAGCAAGATTTCTAGGGTTAGTCAACTTGCTATCAATAAGGTGCTGGCGTACCTCTGGAAAACAATTAGCAGACAAGTGCTCCCTAGCAATCAAATCATAGAGCGCTTGAACATTATCAACATTGCTACCCCTCATCCAACCATACATAGCTCTGCAAAAGAAAGACACATGTTCTACCCAAGTGGTTCCCTCCAGCTTCTTACAATTCCTGAACCTCTGTCTATAGAGTTCTGAAGTTAACCCATACCTTGTCATCAGTTCTTCTTGCATGTGGGCATAAGACATCCTATGATCACTGGGCAAGTCTAACAAAGTATCCATACCTTCAGTTAAAAAGCGGCACCACAACCCTGCTCCACAATCCTTCTCAGGGACCCGGTGGGCCAACATTACTATCTCATAGTCTGCAAACCACTGTCCAATATCTTCATTCTTGTGAAAATCTTTGATGACATCCTTGGGAATATGTACTCTGACTTCTGAAGGCACAGATGGTGCGCTGCCATCAGAGGAAGTGATTTCTAAGCCCTTGGCCGTGATCTCTAACTCCCTCAACATTCTCCCATGCTCCGTTCTCATTCTCTCCCTTTCCAAGGACAACCTATTATTCTCTATTTCCCTCTGACTCTCCATTTTCAGCTTATCCAACTCCAGCTTCAGTGCCCTATTTCTCTCCCTGTCTTCAAATTGTCTGGGGGACAGGTCTTTGGAAGAGATGCTGCTGCCAGGTGGGGACGGCACCCCTCCCCTGGCTGGAAACTCTGACTCATATATTTGCCCATCTGCATCCCTAAGTGGCTCCACCACAAGATCAGGGGCATTTCTGGCTTCTACCCAGGCCCTCAGTGCCTTTTGGTAGTCTTCCTTTTTAGAAATGCCTGGTGTAGCAACTTTCAATTTCCTGCAGAGATACTTGAGCTGTTTCACAGTGTAGGTTTCCAATCTCTCTTCCTCAAAATCAAGATCCATAGATGCAACAGATGCTGGTTTACTCATGGTAGTAAAAATTGGGAGTTTTCAGGAAAAACTAACAGTCCAAGGAAAAAGGATTCTAAAAAAATGTATGTGGTCACGTTTGATCTGCACTCACCTGTAGTGTACACCAATCACTGTATATGAAACACAAATGCGAGGTCCGGGGAACAGCCATTACAACGCAACTATTACAACGCAGTACTATTACAACGCAACTATTACAACGCAAGTTCTATTACAACGCATGTTTTTACAATGCATGCTTTTACAACGCGAGTACTGTTACAATGCATGCTTTTACATCGTAAATATGTATTTTTTTAATTGATTTAATTTATATGTAAAATTATAGAGACTTTTTCGAAATAAAAAATAATATTAATAAATATTGGAAAAATGTTAGAAAAATGAATTTAATTAGAAGAATTAATACTCAAGTATCTTTTTTGAAAATAATAAAATGATAAATAACTAAATATTAATAAATGTTTGAATAATTAATTTATTTAGAATAATTAATACTCAGGTATCATTTTTGAAAATATTAAAATAATAAATAAATAAATATTAATAAATGTTGAAAACATTAATTTAATTAGAAGAATTAATACTCAGGTATCTTTTAAGAAAATATAAATAGAGGCCTTTTTGAAATTAAAATTTAATATTAATAAATATTGGAAAAATGTTGAAAAAATGAATTTAATTAGAAGAATTAATACTCAGGTATCTTTTAAGAAAATATAAATGTTATAACTATATTTATTTCCTTATTAATATTTAATTTTTAATTATTAAAAATAATAAAATGTAATGTTTAATATTAGAAATTGAATTTTTTTTAAAACAATTAATACTCAGGTATTTATATTAAATTTTCTAAAATATTTTAAGAAATAATACTCTGGTACATTTTTAATTTAATAATAATTATTACTAATTTTCTGAAGGAAAATAAGGTTAATTATAAATAAGTACAATTATTTATTATTTATTTAAAATATTTAATAATTTTAAAAAATGATAGAAATATTAGAAGAAGTATTTTAAGAAAATTTCCCACGGTTTTACTTTGCTTCCAATGGACAGTTTAGTCCTTCGTTAATTTCAATGACTAAACTATAGTAACCCGCGGAACTGAATAGCAAGGTCGAAAAACAACAGAAGAAGGAGAGATAAGATGGAAACAAGACTAGCATACTGGTAAGTGATAATAAACATAATTTATCGCACTCAAAACATTATTTTAAAAGTAACGATAATTAAATATAAAAGTAAAAATACTATGATGTTATTGTTTTACTTTTCTTTATTTTATTTAAAAAATATACATTTTTATTAACATTCTCCATATTTTAGTAAAATTTTATATTTAGAAATAACATTTATTATAAATAATAACTTTAGAAAAATAAATGTTTAGCAAATAGTCCTTTTTTTATCTTGGTAGATTTTGATCACGTCGTTACGTTAACGTCGACGTTAGCGGCCATCTTGGATTGCATCGATTGCTGGAAGCAGCTGGAAGCTGATCTGTGCTCAGGTAGGAAACTTAAATAACTTTATTTAAAGTTAAAAAAGTAAAAAAAGTATATATATTGTAATGAAAGGATAAGGAGAGGTTGCGGATGTAAAAAAAAATGTGTTTATTGTTTGTTTTCAGCATGTCGCTGAACTTTTTACTTGTATATGCCTACGTCGGATTATGTTACGATTAAAGTAACGGGTAAAGATGGAAAAATAACTAAGTGTTTAATTTTTAGAAAACATTTTGAACGTTTAATGTTTTGTGTAGAGATAGAAATGTATTGCGATTGAAGTTTTTTTGAAGAGAAATGGGATAGTTTTGTTATTTTAACAAAATGATTGCTTTTGGCTTGGTTGATAATAAATTAAACTGGTTTTTTAAATTGCAAGAGGAAAAAAAGAAGGGAGATGCATTTAGATTAAATTGTTGTACTTTTCGTTTTTGTGGTTTTATTGGTTACATTGGTTTAATGTATACTATGCCATGAATTTAAAGGAATTATTTTGCGTGATGTTATTTGGAAAAACTGGAATGAGATATAATATGATTTAGTTAGCGAGAAAAAATCCAGTTAGGATGTGATGTTACATAACCGAACAAAATAATTTACAGGTTGGCAACGTCACATTTACTGCAAGGGATTTTTGGAAAAAAGAAGAATGCAAAAGGATTCGGGCAATGAAGACGGATTTGTTTTCAAGAAATTAATTTTTCTGTTTGAAAAAGTACAGAAAAAGTAAAAAAATTTGAAAGAATTAAGTTATTAATATGGATGTATTTTATGGCACTGATATTTTTTTACTTGTAAAGAAGAATGCATTACTTAGGAAATGCATTAAAATATAGATTTAAAAAATAAAATTTGACAAAGTATCGATTTGATAAACAATAATTGAAAAATATTCTGATAAGATTTGCAGATTTTTTGAGGTATCAATTTAATAGATTACAAGATTGTTCTTTTATTCACAATTTAAAAAAATATGCCAATATTTTTTAACAAAATGTTTATCAAAAAAACAGTTTTTTTATAACTAAATTTCAAGCAAGCATCACTTTGGAAAAAATAAGTGGTGAGGAAGGAAAGGATATTTTTAAAGGAACGTTCAAAATGTTTTCAAAAATAAAAATATTCCATTTTAAATGCAATGGATAAAATAATGTTATTTTATAACAAAAGAAGGAGAAGAGTAACTTCTCTTTGGATTGTAAGGGTTTTTTTAAAGAAAATATTAGTAATGGATTTGTCTACGTTGGAAAATGGTGGAACAGAAAAAAAGAAGACTTCATAAGGTAAGGGAACCCGACAATAAATATTTTTTAAAATGTTTTAAAAAAAAAGCCAATTGAATTAAATGTGAAAAATATAATTTATGGCAAAAGCAGGAAAGTAAGTTTGTGAGAATTGATTAGAAATGTAATATGTTAGCAACATTTTCAAGGTAGTCTAATGCCACACTCAACGAAAATTGTTGAAGTACTGCCAATAGTCTCTCGGACATCTCCTTAGCTTGTTTAGAAGGTCGTGGATTTAGGCTACCTGTCAATGCTTGTGCAAGTCTCATTTCTTGAAAACTTTGCTCCTTCTTCAAAGTTTTCAAAAAAGAGTAGAAATTTGGATGATGTTTCCCAATTGTATGACTGAAGGAGTTGTGCCATCCCTCTATGGCATTGTTTGTTTTAGCACCTCCTTCCAAGCAGGTTGAGTAGCAGTTCCACCACTCCACATGGAAACGTGGCTTCCTCCTACGACCCGATCTGCTTAGATGCCCAATCCATGTGTCCTCAAAGTAATTTAACAAGGGTGCCAATTTTTCTTCATGTTCGACATAATATTCTGAATCAGAAATTGCAGTGTAGTACTCGTCTACACTTTCAGGAGGTACACAACAAAGTGCTGTTAATTTCTTTCATTCAAATTGTAGTTTGCTATCTGAGCAGTAATCTGAAACCAGGGATGTTTTTTGTAATTTACGCCAATATGCCTGGGAAAAATGAAAAAAACATCCCTGAATTTGGGTATCCACGTACATTTTGTTGATCACATTGATCATAGTCAATTCGAAATCTATAATGATTTTCCTAGGACTTTTCCCGGATGTTTTATCTTTAATCACTGACAAAAATTCAGTGTAGGTTGCAGATTGCTTATCTGGTAGCAAACTATACACTAAGGGAACAACATTTTTGTTAATCTGTGCATGAATGCTGTAAATTTGGGTGAAAGGATGGGGTGTACATTTAAACGTCCCATCCATCATCCAAATTTCAGTATTTTCTAACTTAAAAAGGTTGCGGGGAGTGCTAAATATTAGAATACGTTTAAGAGGGTTTTGGTTGTCGTAGAGTAAGAAAGGTTCATTAGAGAAAGATAGAGTAAGTTCATGAGGAATATTTATGTCCGCAAAAGTTTGAGGAGTAACTGTGTGAGTGTTACTTGCCTGCTTTTTACGTTGAATAATTCTACGCAAATTGGGTATAATAGGCATATTACAAGCAATATGACCAGGGACATGCTGTGCAATCTGTCTTAAAATTGTACCAGGAGTTTCATTGGAGGTGGATGCAATATCTTTCATCTCGTTTATTTTTTCACGTATTTCTATCTCCATTGCAGAGGCAGAGTGGTTATGTTCAGTTGTTTTTATTATGTTGTCACCAACAGTAACCGCTCTGCCGCTGCAACGGGAAGAATAATATTGAACACACCTCCAATGTCTCCTTGGTTCACTTATCCTTTCATTACAATATATATATATCCACAATGTTGGAGAAGTCTGTTTCCTTTCCTGGATTTAATGTAAGATGCTGTGGCTTGGCTTGACATTATCTGTTGAAAAAATGAAAAGGGGAAAAAAAATTACTATTTTTTCTATGTCTTTGTTTTATATTTTAGAAATGTATATTTATTTATCTACTGATGCACTTTCCTGGAGTTAGAATTGTAAGTGGCACCCCTACCCTATCCAGCACTTACCCTACTGATGCACTTTCCTGGAGTAAAAATAGTAAGTGGCACCTCTACACTATCCGGCACTTAATATACTGATGCACTTTCCTGGAGTTAGAATAGTAAGTGGCACCCCTACACTATCCAATAGTTACTCTACTGATGCACTTTCCTGGAGTTAGAATAGTAAGTGGCACTGTCATATAGCTCCTGTATATCCTTATATCGTGTTAAGTTAGCATAGGTACATTTGAGGTTTAAACGCCATTTTTCTTTCTTGCAACTTCTGCGCACGACACTTAATTGTTGACTTAGCTTTCAACCTAGTAGTTTGCCGTGGTGTATGTGAGAATAATATGTTATTGCTCTGATATCAGCTTTGCTTAATAAACTATGTCTGCACGAAGAGTGCTGAAGTTTCAGGAACAACACGATATGGAATTGTTATGAGGTCTGATCTCTACGCCTTTATAGTCATAACACAAGTGCAGCCTTTGCCAACTCTGGCTTCAGGCGGGATTGATATTGCTTTGCACGAGGCACATAGAACACACTTGATGCGGTGCACATGCAGAGAGAGCTGGTGTATGCTGATGTGATTCCTTCATGCTAGGACACTAAGGTATGGGCCAGCCCTAAACCAACCCAAAGAGACCTTCTTAGCTAATAATATAATATATGTGTTAGGGAGGGTGAGATATAAGTGTTGTTAACTCTTATTCATTACAGTATGTTGACATGCTGTCACCATTCGCTTTTTATGTCTTAGTAACTATGCTGGTAATTTTGCTACTGATAATAAGTATACTTGTATTATCTAAGATACTGCGCCTGAGAAGACGGCATTAGTAAATAAACATTTCAAATGCACATGTGTCTTCTTTACTCCATGTTCTGGTTTGTAATGATAATATAACGAAAGAGTGTACATGAGTTCCACGTACCCTGAGGTACAGTAAGTTCATGTTCTGGTTTGTCTAAACATTGGGAGTTTGATATGTCCAATGAGACACTGTAGCTAGCTCGGTAAGGGGTGAGTTGGATACTAAGGTGAGTTTTGGGACACCCTAATTCGCCGAGGTTCCACTCCTCTGTGCACAGTTCTGTGTGAGAACAGAAACCCTGCGACATGGCGCCCAACGGTTTCGGTGGTCTTATTTCATGACACTCGAGTAGTATATCGTTCTAACCTTAACCCCTTCACCTCCGTTTCCGGAAAGCGGGGTGTCGGTGAAACCTACCTATTTTTTGAAATAGGTCTTATTCAAGCTTGATTCTTTCTTAAACGGTTTCTTTGAATTACTACCCAGTTGTGCTACAAAGTATTCTTTGTATTTTCTTGTTTCCAGTGTTGTCATGGCGGCAGTAGCCATTGCGCAGCATAGTCGCGTGGCGGTGCGCAACCATCTTCAGACGTACCAAGTCCCGGTAGATGGGATGGCTGTGATTTTCGTGGTGTGTGCAGATCCGGCGTTCCCTTTCGAGTTGTTTTACTCTTGGGTTACGTTTCCGGCTGTGGACGCAACTTCTGGTTTGTTCCACTCCTACACCGCCTCAGCTGTCCCGGCTGAGTATACACCGTACAGGGCACTGGAAATACCTATTGATCATTGGCAGCATCGAGTTTGGTTTGATGGCGCCCTCCCCCACTCTTTGTCCGCTGCGAGGTTAGGTCCACTCTCAATTCCAGGTACAAACTGGCCTGCGTTGGGTGGTTTTACCCCGCACCCGAATCACGGCGCTTGTACCCTTGCAGAAATTCGTAGGCTACATGTTGTTTCCATTTCCGTGATTCGAGCATTAGTGCAATACATCGGTCGCCACCTGCCTGGTGGTCCCCAGGGGGGTGCGGCCGTTCCCATGGATCGAGGCGGTATGCGTCTCAATCCAGTGATGGTAAATTCGGTTTTTGGTGCACGTCCAGTTGACAACGATGACTTCCCGTTCTGGCTAGCAGAGAAGTTTGATCAACTGGAGGCGGTTTTTCCGAATTCTACTCCTGCTGATAAGCATAGAATGTTGACGATTACTTTACCGAAGGATTTAACTCCTGAACTTGTTGACTGTGAAAGCTGGGGGAAAACATTTGCGGCTGTTTATACGAGGTGCTTCGGCACCCCGTCTATGAATGCCCTGCCTGACATCATTAAACGTGTTCAGAATGATCACGGTCCAGAGGCAGCGGTTGAATTGGGTATGCGCCTGTGTGGTTCTTTTGAGATTGTAAGTGATCTCATACTCTCCAATGTTAAAGGAGATGCTGTGAACTTTCAGGTGTCGAACGCTTTGGCTGCTCTGCCCGATGCCGATAAACCCCGTCAGTTAGCAAAGATTGTTGTGGCCGCTTATAAGACAATTGGCCGCACAAGTAGAGGTCTGAAATATTTTTCAGTAAAGGAGAAAAAACAACCTCAGGGACAATCTGCAGTTGCAGATGTCCAACCCAAGTCCAAAAAACAGAATTGGCCTACAAAAAAGACACAGGGGAAGCAATATAAGCAGACTCAGGATTCTTTTCCTGCACTACAGACTCCTGCGCCGACAGAGAAAGTTTATGATTTGCGCGATCGCGCGATGATTAAATCACCTGATCGATTTCAGGGTTCTGATCAACGCTCTCCTCGTTCCTTTCAGGAAACATCGGCCCCGAAGACCGGTGGAGGAGGGGGTGGACGTGGACGTGGTGGCCAACAAGGACGTGGTCAGTCCCGCCAAACGGACGGCGCAGTGAAGCAGGAGGATTCTACGCCTAAGAGACCGCAGTTTGCGAAAAAGAAAGTCGCAGCCTTAACAGCGCATCGATATGCCACAGATAGTGAGAACGCGGCTTCAGAATCTGACGTGGGCTCTGACCTTGCTGGACAGCGCGGCGGAGATAACCATAGTCAGAGAGGCGCTGCGTCCACTACTGATGGTGACAGCGACTGAAGTCTACGTTGTGATAGAAACAGCGGATACGAGACTTGCTCCCCCTGAAAGACTTTATGAAATTGTCCTGTTAATTGAAGGTGACATACAGCGTACCGTTAAAGGTGTATTTTGGGAAAATCTGTCTTCTACATATGATATTTTACTTTCGGAGGCTGACTGGCCCCCACCTTTTGTGCTCGCGGCGCCGCGAGGGGAGGAGGTGATCCTCCCCAGTTTCACGAACACTGTCTCGAAAGAGCATGCGCAGCATTTTGCAGAAGAGTGGGCTCGAGCTCTCGCGCCGGCTCTGTACCGTAACCAATGTGGTTGGGATAAATTGTCGCCTTGCCACGAAATTCCGTTGCGGTCTCAGCCGCAGCCTCAACCTCAATATCCCATTAGGCGTGAAGCAAAATCTTCCGTCGCGGAAATCCTTGAACAATTGGAATATCAGGGAGTTATTGAAACGTGTGTGTCACCGATGAATAATCCCCTTTTTACTGTGAACAAACCTGACGGATCATATCGTTTGGTTTTGGATTACCGGCATTTAAACTCGCATTGCCGTAACTGTGCAGTACAGAATACTCACGGCTCTGCCCTTGTGGATAGTCTCGTGCGTAAGCGTTTCAAGACAACGCTTGACATATCCAACGGTTTTTATGCCCACAGATTGGACAGCTTTAGCTCCCAATGGACCAGTTTTACGAGCGCTGGAGTCCAAAAACAATTCCGGCGTCTTCCAATGGGCTATAAGAATAGTCCTGGTATATTTACCGCTCGCATTGTCTCTATTTTGGAGGCACTCGACCCTGATGCTTTTTCGTATGTGGATGACATATATCTCACAGACGACGATATTTGGGAGCATCTGTGTTGTGTAAATTCTGTTATTTGCAACTTCGCTGACATGGGTTACAAATTTAACTTTGCAAAATCGCACATTGCTGAACACACAGTGTTGTTTTTGGGCTATGAGCTCAACAATGAAGGTAGAGGTTTGGCTCCTCACTTCTTAGAGAAGTGCGCACAATTGCGCGCTCCTACAACACTGAAAAAATTACAATCTTTACTGGGCTTTTTTTTTTTTTTTGATCAAATATATTTTTATTGAGTTCCACAAAGCAATGTTATACATACAGTATATGAAGAAACAAAAAGCTATGTCTAGGCGCCCGTCCCCGACCCAGCAGCGCACCCCTCTGAGTGTCCATAAAGTGAGGCAAGTCCGGGCGCCCGAGTATGCTTGCTTGGCGGAGGGACATGCCCCCCTGCGGCCATCCGAACTCTTTTCCACCAACTCCCCAACAGGCCCTCCCTCCCGCCCAACCCCAACGGTATCCCACCCCCTCACCAACCCCCCCAACCTCCCTCCTCCCGCCCGGTGTGTTCCCTGTAGCGCCTAAGGTCGGTTGTACTGTGTAGAGGCTAGACTTTATGTTCCGCTCTGGTCTTTTCATCTCTAAACCCCTCCGCCAATTTCAGGACCCGGAGATACCTCGGGCAGGTGAGCTCCGTGAATTCTTGGGAGAGTAGAGAGATAAGTGGTTGCCATGTTGCCCTGAAGGTGTCGGAGGACTGAGTAAGCGAGGCCTGTATCCTCTCCATCCCCATGATGTACCATAACCGATGTAACCACCCCGTGTGTGTGGGCTGCCTGGTGGACCCCCAGAGTGATAAGATGTGCTGCGTCGCTGCCCCCATTGCCAGTCCCATCTGTTTTCCCCTCATGGACTTGAGGGGGAACGTCAGGTCGTTCGGCAGTCCGAGAACAGCATAAGCTGGGAATCGTGGAATGTCGGTGTCAAAGTGAGTGTCTATGTCCTTGAGTACCGCTGTCCAATATTCCTGTACCTCGGTACAGTCCCACAAGATGTGTAGCATGGTCCCCGTGTGCCCGCACCCTCTCCAACATTTAGGGTCTTTGCTCGGATTCCCCTGATGCAGACGCTCAGGGGTCAAGTGCCAGTAGTAGGCGATCTTGACCGCCGCCTCCCTGCTAGCGGTATTCCTGGCCGTGTGATGAGCACGGTGGTATACGGCTCGCCATTCTTTAGCTGAAAGAGCGCGTCCCAGTTCCCTCTCCCAGCGCCTCTGCCCAGCAGATTTCTCCGAAGGGGGGGGTGGGGACAGCATCTGATACAGCTCTGTGATAGACCTTGTGTCCGATGTCTTGGTCACAATCCAACGCTCATAGGGGGTGAGGGGGCGTCCAACCAAAGGCGCCACGTCGGCGTGCGTTAGCCAGTGCCTAAGCTGGAAGTACTGGTAGCGGAGTGGCTTATCCAATGAGTAGTGTGCTGTCACGGCGTCCCATGTCATGAAGCCCTCCGTGTCGAAGAGGTGGCCCGCGGAGCGACATTCGGATTGTCGCCATTGTGGGAATGAGCTCGGGGAGCAGCCAGGGGGGAACGCCGGATTGTCCAGCAGAGGCGTCATGGGGGAGGGAAAGGTCGTCAGGCCCTTAGGGACCGCGGTAGCATCCCACACTTGCAAAAGGGTCCTGGTGATAGGGGATCTTTTGAGGTACTGTGGTCTGTCTGGGCGCGCCAAATAGGGAACCTTCCAGAGGGGCAGGCCTGCCATGGCTCTGTCCTGGAACAACCAGTGTTTCTCCGAAGTCGGTCGGGACCACTCCAGTAGGAATCTAAGCTGAGCCGCGTGGAAGTAGCGTTTGAGGTCCGGAACCCCCAGACCCCCCTCCGCTGTCGTCCTCGTGGCCAGGTCGCGCCGCAGTCTGGACCTTTTATTCGCCCATATATAGTGATGCAGGGCATCCTGTAGTTTCTTCAGCATCCCCAGTGGGGGAGTGACCGGGATGGTCTGGAATACATAAAGGATCTTAGGCAACAGGGACATTTTTATGGCCGCCACCCGGCCCAGCCACGAAAGCGGCTGTTGCTTCCACCTCGCAATGTCCCCCTGAACTCGCGACAGCAGCCTGGTGTAGTTAAGGTCGACCGTTTGAACGGTTGACGGCGTCAGGTCTATCCCCAGGTACTGCACGGTGGTGCTGACCTCCAGCCCTCCTATGTGCAACGAAGCCCTGTTAGCCGGTCGGGTGTTGCTACCGAGCGGCAGGACGACGGACTTCTGGATATTCATTTTGAAGCCCGACACTGCCCCAAACGCGGTCATTTCCGAGAGGAAGGCCGGCAGAGAGACCCGAGGGTTATCCACCCCCACCAGGATGTCGTCCGCGTAGAGGCTGATGGTTTGCTCCACTCCTCCAAACCTGATCCCGGTTATGGCACGGTTGTCCCGAACCCGCTGGGCAAATGGCTCGATATAAAGGGCGAACAGGAGCGGCGAGAGTGGGCAGCCCTGCCGCGTGCCCCTCTGGATGTCGAATGGCTTAGAGCTGACCCCGTTGACTTTGATGGTCGCCTTCGGGGACGTGTAGCATCCCGCCACCCAGGAGCGGAATCGCGGACCCACTCCG
The DNA here is from genome assembly GCF_964261635.1 of Lissotriton helveticus. Classification (NCBI taxonomy): domain Eukaryota; kingdom Metazoa; phylum Chordata; class Amphibia; order Caudata; family Salamandridae; genus Lissotriton; species Lissotriton helveticus. Next base: position 698,577,386 of record NC_136071.1, on the reverse strand, counting down.
AATTTGGCCAGCGTCTGTTCCAGGAACCCCCAATCCACCCTGTCGAACGCCTTCTCGGCGTCCACTGAGAGCAGTGCTGCGTCCGAGGCGTTGGCGTACGCTTTGTCTATGACATGCATGATGCGCTTTGTGTTATCCGCGCATTGCCTGGAGGGGACGAAGCCCGCCTGGTCAGGGTCGATAACGCCTGGCAGGCACGGGCCCAGCCGGGAGGCCAGGATGCCCGTGAAGAGCTTAAGGTCCACGTTGAGGAGCGAAATCGGCCTATACGCAGCACAGCGTGAGGGGTCTTTGCCCGGTTTCGGAAGGACCACGACCTCAGCCTCCAACATCCCCCTCGGGATTGAGCCCTGGCCCTCGAATGAGTTGAATAGCTTTGTAAGGACTGGCGCCAGGAGGGGGCAGAAGGTTTTATAAAAGCCCGAGGAGAAGCCGTCCGGGCCCGGAGCCTTCAGGGGTTTAAGACGGGCAATGGCCGCTATGACCTCTTCCAGGCGGAAGGGAGCATCTAGCGCGGCGGAGTTCACGTCATTAAGGGCGGTGACCTCCATGGACTCCAGGTAGGTCTTCCCCGCCTCCTCCCCCACGGTCCGATCGGCGGCATATAGCTGCTCATAGAAAGTCCGGAATGCCTCCGCTATGCCGTCATCCTCTCGGACCTCGCCGCCATCGTCTCCGCGTATCACAGGTATCTGGGAGCGGACGGTTTTGGCCTTGAGTTTGCTAGCCAGCAGGCGGCCCGTCTTGTCTCCCCCCACGTAGTACGTGTGGCGGAGGCGGAGCGCCGCGTATTCCGCCCTATCTAGGTCTAGACTCGCCAGTTGCGCCCTAACCGCTTTCAGCTTGCGCCAAATCCGGGGGGCTCTCGTCCGGCTGTGAACCCGCTCCAGGTCTAACACCTGCGTCTCCAGGTCCCGTCTCCGATCTTTTCGCTCCTTATTTTCTGCCGCGGCGATCGCTATGATTTCGCCCCTAATAACCGCCTTGAGTGCCCCCCATAGTGTCGCCTGGGTTACCTCTCCTGTGTCGTTCTGGTCCAAATAAGTGGTGATGCTTTGGGACAGTTGCTGCACAACTCCCTTGCGGGCCAGTAAACTTTCCCTGAGTCGCCACTTGCCCCTACGTGGAGGAGTGCGCGGGACGGTTAGTTGAAGGGTCACCGCGTCGTGGTCTGAAAGTGCCGCCGGTGTAATGTCAATGTCCCGAACCATGGGTATTATGTCAGTCGAACCCAGGAAGTGGTCTATTCTAGCATATGTGTGGTGCACCTGAGAGTAAAAGGTGTATCCCGGGGCAGTGTGATGTTTGTCCCGCCAGATGTCAATCAGCCCCCTGTCCCCTAACCACTGCTTCCCTGTCACCGACAGCGCTCCGGAGTCCCCAAACCTCTTCCCGGACCTATCCTTCTCATTATTCATGACCAGGTTCAAGTCCCCTCCCACCAGTACCAGCCTCATATCGCCCGAAAGCGCTTCAGACAGCGCACCTTTCAGGAAAACCTCCTGTTTGGTGTTGGGTGCATAAATGGAGCCTAACGTGAAGGAAGAGGTACCTACGTGTATCGTGTGTGCCAGGAGCCTGCCCTTGATTTCAGCCACCCTACTCCCAACCCGCCCTTTGAAGTGTCTGGCCACTAGTATAGCTACACCCGCTTTCTTTTCGCTGGTCGCGGAGTAGAATTGGTGGGGGAAGGCCCTAGCTTTCATACGGTGCCAATCTTTCGCCAACAGATGCGTTTCCTGTAACAGACATATTTCAGCCCCAGAACGCTCAAGGAAAGAGATGACTGCCCTTCTTTTGATGGGGTTATTGAGTCCCTTGACATTGAGTGAGAGGATACTTATGCTGTCAGCAGCCATAAGTATGCGTGCGTCCCTCCCGCCGTGACCCAATCCTCCAGCCAGCCCAACCTCTGGTACCAGATGCCAATCGATAGTGAACACACCGAGCTCCCCCCCTCCCATCCTCCCAAGCCCCAACTCCCCCCCCAACATTCCCCCTCATCCCTCCCCCCCCAACTGGTGAACGTAGTCCCAGGCCAATCATGAGACAGTCTAGGCCTGTGGTAGATGAGTCAATGAGTGGGTGTGTGGCAGTGGCGGCTCATGGCCCCCCGACCCCCCCCAACCAGGAGCCAAAACTTAGCTGATGTCGACCTTCACCAGGATCCACTTAGGAGGCTGCGCCTGTGTCCTTGGATACTTCATGGATTGCTGCAGCCTGTTCCAGGGCCACCGTGTCTGGATCGGGCCTGAGAGGCTTCTTCCGCTGTCTGTCCCGCCGCACTGTCCGCCATCCGTCCCTCGACGTCCCGGGGGAGCCTGTCCCGGCCCCGGAGGACTGCCGGTCCGCCATGTCGTCCTGGAGCGGGTCCTCGTGGGGGATGCCTAGCACCGTGCATGTGTCTCGTAGGGAACGCAGCTGGTGGAGGGCGCCATTCCACCTAAAGACCAGGTGAAACGGGTGTCCCCAGGAATACGGGACCCCCTCTTTACGCAGGAAAGTTGTGGCAACCCTAAACTCCCTCCGCTTTTGTAGGGTGGACGCAGCCAGGTCTTGAAAAAGTTCCACATTGTGGTCCTGGAAGCGGAGGGGTTGCTTGTGACGAGCCTCCCTCAAGATGCGCTCCTTTAAAGGGTAGTCCGGCAGAAAGGCCAGAATGTCCGGCGGGGGGCCCTGGGTCCGGCGGGCCGGGCCCACTCGGTGGGCTCTGTCAATACGGACCGCGAAGTCCTCTCCTTCCCCCAGCACCATTCGGAAGAGCGATTGCAGGTATCCCGCCATGTCGTCCCCCTCCGCCTTAAGCGGCACATTCCGGACTCGGATGTTATTGCGCCTGGAGCGGTTCTCCAGGTCCTCCGCATGGGTCTGGAGATCCATTTGCTGGTCATGAAGGCGGACGATCTCCTGCCGAAGGAGTTCTATTTCCTCGCTACGTGCCTGGCCCGAGAGCTCATTGGCCGCTACTCTCTCCCCCAGTTCGTCGACGTCCCGTCGGAGTTCCTTGTGCTCCCCGGTCATTTCCTGCCGGAAGGTTTGGATATCTTCTTTCAGGGAGGCGAAGAGGGTTTCCATAAACTCCTTGGTGGCTGGTGTCTCGCCAACTGGGATATCTTTCCCCTTAGGGGGGGGCGTTGGCGCTGGCTTGTCCGGGCTTTTGTCAGGCTTGGGGGGTCCCTTGCCCAGCATCTCCGAGATGTTGCGGTTCCCCTTGCGGTTCGCCATGGTGAACCCAACCGCAGGCCTCAGCCCGGCCGATGCTCCAGGTACGTCCGCAGGGGGTCCCTGTGTGCTCCGGCCGTAAACCAGAGGGGCCGATAGCTTGTCCCTGGGGCCGATCCCCAAGTCCTCTATACTGCTGCTTCTCCCAGCTCGCGATGAAGGGCCTGATGCCCGCTTGGTAACTCTTGGCCACAGTCCGCCTGCTCGGATCACCACCTCCTAGGGCCTGCCGCCCCCACGGGCCGTCCCCAAGGCGCAGTTGTGCCGCCGCCTCGTGTGTGTCTCTGTGAGTCGCTGGCCTCCTCCTGAGCACCTCTCACCTCTCCCCTGTGGGCGCCGACCGGCTTCACCGGCCCGTGGCGCAGCAGGGCCGCGCACCCTCCACCGGGCCCACGCCGGGGCCTCCCTCAGCACCGAGGGCTGGCTGGCCCGGTACCTCACTGTCCGTAGGGCCGCAGTTGGATGCTGCTGGATTGCGCTCCCCGGCTCCCACAGACACCGCCTGGTCCCCCACCGGCTCCCGCCCCGTGCTGCGCTGCTCGGGGTCCACCGCCCTCACTAGCAGTTCCAGGGGCCTAGTCTCGCCGTAGTTTCTGGGCCTCCTGTGTCTCTGAGTCACGGCCCCCTCTTCATATGGGTCCGATGGATGTCCGTGCCTCTATGTGTGCGCCGCGGCGCTGCTCTCGCCGGGAGGGGGGGAGGGGGAGGTCCGCAGCCGCTCCCCCGCTGCCCCCGGTCTGCGCACTGTTCTCTCTTCACCCCTGCCCCCGGGCCACGTGGATTCTCGCTGCCTCGCAGGGGGGGGGGGGTCCGCACTCCCTACCTCCGGTGCTGGGGTCGTTCGTGCTCTCGGTCGCCTCCTGGGCCTCGCTCCTTGTTGCCGCCGGCCGCTTACGTGCTCCGGCCGTGCCTTCCACCACCAGGCCCACGCCGGGGCCTTGCGTAGATCTGGGGGCCGGGAGCCTGGCACCGCCCTCCTCTCCGCCAGACCCTGGGACGCCTCGCTCGGAGCTTCGCTGTCCGGACCCCGCGAATGTCACCGGGGGTCCTGATTTCGCCTTCCCCGTTCCCGCGATGCTGTGGAGCGGCCCCGCCGGGCCTCCAGGTGCCGGGGTGCGGGACGGGGCCGTTCGCGCCTTTCGGCGGCGGCCAGGTTTCACTGCCTCTCGGCGCCGCACTCGGGATCGAGGTCCAGTCTGCGGCTCCCCGGCTGCAGAGGACTGCCGGGTGTCTGTCTGCTCGCTGTGGCCGGCTCAGTCAAGGCTGTGGTCCGCTACTGTCCCTGGTGGGGGATCGGGCCTGGGGAGCCTCCGCGGGACACGTCCTACCAAGCCGCCATCTTGGCCACGCCCCCTACTGGGCTTTTTGAATTTCGGAAGGACATACATTCCGGAATATGCCCAGCGTATCAAGCCGTTGTATGCATTAATACAACCTACTTTCTCAAAATCATGCTGGCTGCCTGAGCATTCAGCCATTTTGCAATCCTTGCAGGCTGATCTGCTCGCTTCTAAATATTTACTGACTCGTGATAACCACACCAACCTGGTGATAAGAATAATTCCAGGGGCGGTGGGTTTCACGTACCTGACTTTTAATGAAGGAGACACAGTGCCTATTGCTTACAAGTCACACTTGTACACTTCGGCTGAATTGCGGTTTCCCACTGTGGAGAAAGTTTTAACTGCTGTACAGATGGCGATTCTTAAAGAACAAGCTCTGTCACAGGGGAAGCGCATGTTAGTGGTAACACCCTGTCCTCATTTGGAGGCAGTCACGAAAGCCAGTGTACCAAATTCTAAAGCTTTGCACCCACGGTGGATTCAATGGGCAGCGTCATTGACGTCCACGGATGTCACGTTTATTTTTGACGCCTCTTTACGGTCGCAAGAGTACTTGCAGTATGAGTTCGTTCATCCCGCTCCTCTGGCTATGCGACCTTTGGAGGACTTCCATTGCATCATTTACACTGATGGGTCGGCGCAGGTTGCGCATGGTTCTAAACATGCCTACGTTTCCGCATGCGCTATTGTGGTTGGTGCTATGTTGAACGATGAATTCATTTCCAGGGAGGTACACACGTTGCCCCTGGGCGATTGCACTGCACAATTGGCTGAGCTTCGTGCTCTTTTACTAGCGTTGGAGTACGCAGATCCAAGTGTTACTACTCTGATTGTAAGTGATTCTTACTACTGTGTCCAGTCTTACAATGAAAACTTGTTCTTTTGGATTCAAAATGATTTTCATGATTCCAAGGGTAGCACAATAAAACACAAAATGATCTGGGTTCGAGTGGCAGAGCTTAAGGCTATGTTGCCTCTCGTTTATGTGATTCATACTCTCGGTCATCAGCGCGTAGGAGTTCACGCTGTTGGCAACTCGCTTGCTGATGAAGCAGCGAAATCAGCAGTATCTACATACTTAGTTGCAGCAGTTACTAGGTCAAAAACCAAGATTGATAGCGACATCTTGGCAGCAGTTGCTGCCTCTGAGAAGGGAAGTAAGCATCCTGCGGGATTCCCTTCGAAGTACAAATACCACTTAAGTCCCGATAAGGTTCCTTTTGTGACAATTCCTGACGTTGGGGAACGGCTGATTCCCAACTCGGATCGCAGAGCAGAGTTGATTACAGCGGCACATGAAGGTGTGGCGTCTGCACATGCGGGCGTCTCGGCCACTGTAACTCAATTACAACAACGTTTCTGGTGGCGGGGACTGTACAAACAGACGCGTGATTATGTCCTTCTTTGTGACATATGCCAGCAGATTAAACCTTCGACTGCTACGCGTCCGCCACAGACTCAGTTGTACATTTCTAATAAACCGCTAGGTTGTGTTTATTTAGATCACTGCGGTCCTTTTTCATCTGATACTGCGTATAAGTACATCTTAGTAGCAGTTGACTCATGCACACGCTTTGTGTGGGTATGGCCACATCGCAGCGCTGATTCACGGACTGTCATTAGAGATTTGCGTGTCTTTATAGGGATTTTTGCCTGTGGTACCTTCCATTCGGATCAGGGTCCGGCTTTCGCCTCTAAGGCGTATAAGGATGCCATGACTTCGTTGGGGGTCCAAGTCAAGTTTTCGTCTCCCTACAGACCTGAGGGTAACAGTGTAGTTGAGCGAATGAACCGTGATTTAAAGCAATCTTTGACAGCCCGAGTTATAGGCACTGGCAGAAACTGGCTGACTCACCTCTATGGCGTGCAGCGTGCTCTTAATAATCTCCCTAGAAGGTCCCTGGGTGGGCGGACCCCATACGAAATGCTGTTTGGCATCAAGATGTACGTCCCTGACCTTGACGGTCTAGACTGTGTGGTTCGCGCCACTTCCTTTGACGCAGATGAACATTGCAATGTTTTACAGAATCTACAAAAGACCAGAGACAGTCTTGCAAAGGAACATTTGCCCTCCACGTCGGATGAGGCGTTGCAGATCCCGGTAGTTGGCTGGCTACCCCAAGTTGGCGAACTGGTTCGAGAGAAGATCGATAACAAGAAAGAATTTGGTCCTTCCTATCGAACTCCGGTTCCAGTCCTTGGAGTGAAGGGCACAAGAACAGTCATTTTACCACCACTTCCTGGTCGTAAGGAAAACAGGTTTATTTCAATTGACAATGTCAAGATACACAGAGTGGCTGGCCGATTCTTCTTAGCATGACACCGGCTGTTTCCTGTCCTTCCATTGTGAGAAATTCAGTTATGCCCACTGCTTCTAATATTGAACCTGAAGTGGCCATCGAATTACCTGCTGTTTCCAGTCCGTTATTAAATAATTTACCCGGAACTAACATTGATGAGATAGACTATACCTACCCCACTGATTTGTCCATGCCTGACCTGCAAGCACGTTTAGCCACGGAATCCAGATTTTCATTTGACTCTGCTTCCCTTGCCTCGAAGAAACCCTCTCGAATTGCAGTTTATGCTAGCCTGTTTAAAAAACATTTTTTGATACCCCCTTGGACATACATTTGGCTGGTCCTTTTTTCAGTTTACCTTTTTATGTCAATTGGTTTTGTGTTTTATTTTTTTCGAATCATGAATGGACACTATGTCGAGGAGAGAACTTGCATTACTCATCTGAATGGAACTTTGGCCCCGCTTTCCTCATCCCATTCTACACACAGATTTAAAAGAGACTTGACTTTGGTTAACATCACAGCATGGCCTGTCCTTGATGGAATCGTGTGGGATGCAGTTCAGTTTCAGATTCATGGCCCAACGGAAGTCGTTAATGTCCCTAATGTACTTAGAGTGAATATGGGGGATGTGGTGAAACAAAACATTCGTTCTGATGACTGGGATGTCAATGCTGTAGAAAGTTTATTTTCTGATTTGCAGTACTATGCTGCATTTGATGCTGAGGATTTATATTTAGAATCTGCTAATTATGGTGAATTATTCTGTTACCAACATTATGGCAATCACTTCTTACACAAAACATCATCCAGAAGGGATACTGTTAACTTTACTCAGTGGGAACATTGCCCAGCGCCTCATCAGGGGAGTTCTGAAACATTTCTGAAAAAGTATACTTACTTCACTGACTTTAATCAGACCAATCCCGAGTCCTTTTATTTTAAGTTTCGAAAAATGCCAATGTCCAAGGTTAGACTTACCGATACTAAATTGTTGTATTCGAAGGCCTTCCTTGATCAATTAGTTACTGGAGGCTATGAGTTATGGAAGGATACAATAGACCTTAAATCGGTTTGGGGTTCAAGGGCCTGGCAGGTACAAGGCACTGAGGCTTTGCACCGTGCATGTCTCATCCCGAATCATATGTTGTTTCTGAATGAAACAATTTCCCAGACCACATGCTTTGGATTGGCTACTTCTAAAAAGTTAAACACTCCTTCTTACCCGGAATTGGAAGAATATGATGGTTGGAGTAATTTTACTCAGTTGTCCATTAGAGAATTACAGACTCTACTTCTTAATTCTTCCTTTAACATTTCCAGTATGAATCCTAAGGGTTGGCTGCTTTGGCACCGTAGTGCTGATTCTTGCCAACATAGATTTTTGAATTTAACTGACGGTTTTAAAACTGTTAGATCTGATCCCAGATTTAGCTTAGGTCATACTGTCACCTCGTATTCTGTAGGCAAATTGTGTCAAAATTGGCTGAAACATTCAACTTTACCTGCGGTTAAGGATCACCTTTCTAAACTAAATGCAGAAGTGGACTTGAATGATTTCATTAAAGGCCAGGCTAGTGGCAGGTCGAAAAGGTGGTTATATGGGGTTTACAATGAAATTAGGAAGCTATCACAGATTGAGGCTGCTACACGCCTTAGGGCTATTGATCAAGCAAATCTTGAGAAAGTGCTTGCAGTTGTTGACAATAGCATTAATGTGCTTTCCTCTAGAATTTACACATTGGATAATATTGTGTCGTCAGTCGTCGATATTGTACATGATGAAGTGTCAGTATTATACCATGGTCAAAATCAATTACGATCAATCATGCAGTTTGCATGGACCCTTCAAACTCTGAAAATGGGTAAAGTTCCCTGGGGGTACATGAACGTTTCTTCTTTATTTGCACCGTTTAATTTGACTGACAAACAACGCTTACTTTCAATGCGTGATGCTTCCTTTTCTATGTTACATATTGAAAGGTTAGAATCTTTACCTTTTTCCGTGGCGGAATCCACTGCTGCAACGTGGCTTATCCACGGTTTAATTACGCTGCCTTTTGCTTTATATAAGTTTTCAAATTGCATGAAATATGTACCCATAGGTCGTTATGAACCTTTAGGTAGCGGTTTCCTTCATGAAGTCTGGTCACTCCCATACACATACAGATGTTTTAAGGATGACCAGGAAGTTTATCTGACAGGGGAGGAGTGCACTGAGACGCCAGATCATTCTTTGATGTGTAGACACATACAGTTACACGGTTCATGCAACAAGGACCGACCGAATATGGCTTGCGTTTTACAAGGCACGCCAGTTCCTGCTATCATCCCCACGTTTAAATTATTAGAGAATGGTAGTTATTTAATGCTCAATAATGAAAACTGTTGTGGGTTAATTAAAGGTATAGCTTTCATAGTAACAGTAAGTGAGCGGGTTATTTGCTGCAGAAATGTGCTTTATCCTCCCACACGTGAACATAGGGAGTCTTCCATCTGGCCACAGATACCAACCTTGGGAGCAGAATTCAGCGGCATGGCAAGAATAAGGGCTCTTTTGTCCCAGAAAGAGGTGGCCTTGAGCTCGGCCCGTGAAACTTTCGTGCTTCACATTGCAAACACCCGTACAGAGTTTCAGGCTCTTTTGAATACTGATTTGCCTTTGCATTTCGGAGCGATGGTTCGAACTATCTTTAACGCATCCTCCACAAAAGGCCTTGCACATTTTTTTAAAGTTGTTAGCAGTGGTCTCGTGACTTCATTTGAAAAGATTTTTGGAGTCATCCCTGCTTTCTTCCATTCTATTTTTTCATCCTTATTTGGAGGGTTCCCATTTTTACTTGCATTAGCAGCTGGCGCGCTAGTGGTTTTTTGTCTCTTTAAATATGGATGTCCTTCCTGTGCAAGACCCCGCGCAACAGCTACTGACGCGGTTTCGCAACCGCATGCTTGAATATTATGGCACACTGCCGTTGGCGACATTGAGCACGGCATATGGATTATCTTTTCGATTCTCCTACTTCACCTGTGTCCAGCCTGTATTTCACTGCCTGACCTGTGATTTCCATTGGGCCATTGATTTGTGTCTCTGCGGACCGGTTTTTCCTGACGTCGATTTTAATCAGCTGATGAGTCCTATCATTGCTCACGAGTTGGTTTGTTCTGACGAGAGGATTATGGCCTTAGCAGTGGCGCATGGACTAATGGGTCCCTGGGATATTTTGTCGGCAGCACAGACTTTCTTGGAACTCAGTTTTCTTGAAAACCCACCGAGCTGTCCTCTGATGGTTATAGAGGATCCAGTGATGGGAGAACACGTATGTTCCTTTCATCTTTTAAATTGGATGGCTGAACTATTTTCGGATGAGGACAGTGATTTCCTATTAGAGGCAGTTGCTGCTTACTTTTCGTATACAGTTTTATCATAGACACTGCCTCGGATTGACGTGCTGATTAATAGCTTTTCATTGATTTTATTGACTTATTTGTCAAGAATTTTTATTTTACTTGCCTATTGGCTTGAGCTATTGGCTATTTTTAAGCATTACTTTTTAATGTTTGGTTTCGATTCATGCTCGTTTACTGTTGAGTTCTGCTCTCATGTGATGGCACTTCTGTTATCATATTTAGTCCGTTCTCGGATCATGGGGGGGTGTCATATAGCTCCTGTATATCCTTATATCGTGTTAAGTTAGCATAGGTACATTTGAGGTTTGAACGCCATTTTTCTTTCTTGCAACTTCTGCGCACGACACTTAATTGTTGACTTAGCTTTCAACCTAGTAGTTTGCCGTGGTGTATGTGAGAATAATATGTTATTGCTCTGATATCAGCTTTGCTTAATAAACTATGTCTGCACGAAGAGTGCTGAAGTTTCAGGAACAACACGATATGGAATTGTTATGAGGTCTGATCTCTACGCCTTTATAGTCATAACACAAGTGCAGCCTTTGCCAACTCTGGCTTCAGGCGGGATTGATATTGCTTTGCACGAGGCACATAGAACACACTTGATGCGGTGCACATGCAGAGAGAGCTGGTGTATGCTGATGTGATTCCTTCATGCTAGGACACTAAGGTATGGGCCCGCCCTAAACCAACCCAAAGAGACCTTCTTAGCTAATAATATAATATATGTGTTAGGGAGGGTGAGATATAAGTGTTGTTAACTCTTATTCATTACAGTATGTTGACATGCTGTCACCATTCGCTTTTTATGTCTTAGTAACTATGCTGGTAATTTTGCTACTGATAATAAGTATACTTGTATTATCTAAGATACTGCGCCTGAGAAGACGGCATTAGTAAATAAACATTTCAAATGCACATGTGTCTTCTTTACTCCATGTTCTGGTTTGTAATGATAATATAACGAAAGAGTGTTCATGAGTTCCACGTACCCTGAGGTACAGTAAGTTCATGTTCTGGTTTGTCTAAACATTGGGAGTTTGATATGTCCAATGAGACACTGTAGCTAGCTCGGTAAGGGGTGAGTTGGATACTAAGGTGAGTTTTGGGACACCCTAATTCGCCGAGGTGACACTCCTCTGTGCACAGTTCTGTGTGAGAACAGAAACCCTGCGACAGCACCACTACAATATCCAGCACTTACCCTACTGATGCACTTTCCTGGAGTTAGAATAGTAAGTGGCACCCCTACACTATCCAGCACTTACCCTACTGATGCACTTTCCTGGAGTTAGAATAGTAAGTGGCACCCCTACACTATCCGGCACTTACCCTACTGATGCACTTTCCTGGAGTTAGAATAGTAAGTGGCACCCCTACACTATCCAGTACTTACCCTACTGATGCACTTTCCTGGAGTTAGAATAGTAAGTGGCACTTCTACACTATCCAGCACTTACCCTACTGATGCAATTTCCTGGATTTGAAATAGTAAGTGGCACCTCTACACTATCCAGCACTTACTATACTGATGCACTTTCCTGGAGTTAGAATAATAAATAACACCTCTACACTATCCAGCACTTACCCTACTGATGCACTTTCCTGGAGTTAGAATAGTAAGTGGCACCTCTACAATATCCAACACTTACCCTACTGATGCACTTTCCTGGAGTTAGAATAGTAAGTGGCACCCCTACACTATCCAGCACTTACCCTACTGATGCACTTTCCTGGAGTTAGAATAGTAATTGGCACCCCTACACTATCCAATATTTACCCTACTGATGCACTTTCCTGGAGTTAGAATAGTAAGTGGATCCTCTACACTATCCAATAGTTACCCTACTGATGCACTTTTCTGGAGTTAGAATAGTAAGTGGCACCTCTACACTATCCAGCACTTACCCTACTGATTCACCTTACTGGAGTTAAAATAGTAAGTGATACCTCTCAAAATTTTCATCATTTAATATACTGAGGCTCTTTGTTTGCTTTTTACAAAATTTTCAAAATAACTTTGGCTATTTATTTTGCGGATTAGAAATGTTTATTTATAAAAATTACCTTTGGTTTTTGGAGTTTGCTTCTTTGTCTTTTTTCTGGTCTTCTGACTTCTTTTTGTTTGGGCTTCTTTGTTGATTGCTCTTTCGAGTTTTGCTTTTCAGGCTTGGTTCTAGAAAAACAATTGGTGAATGTTTCAAATAGTTTAAATGTATTCTAAATGTTTCATGTTATTTTCATTTTTGAAGTTATTGAAGGTGTGCAAACTTACAAAATTTATTGTGTTTCAATTTAAATTTAAAAAATGTTTTATCACTGTTGCAATTTTTTCCTACTGCTTCATCTTCTTGGAGTAAGAATAGTAAGTGGCACCTCTACACTATCCAACACTTACCCTACTGATGCACTTTCCTGGAGTTAGTATAGTAAGTGGCACCCCTACACTATCCAGCACTTACACTACTGATGCACTTTCCTGGAGTTAGAATAGTAAGTGACACCCCTACACTATCCAGCACTTACCCTACTGATGCATTTTCCTGGAGTTAGAATAGTAAGTGGCACCCCTTCCCTATCCAGCACTTACCCTACTGATGCACTTTCCTGGAGTTAGAATAGTAAATGGCACCCCTACACTATCCAGTACTTACCCTACTGATGCACTTTCCTGGAGTTAGAATAGTAAGTGGCACCCCTACACTATCCAGCACTTACCCTACTGATGCCCTTTCCAGGAGTTAGAATAGTAAGTGGCACCCCTACACTATCCAGTACTTACCCTACTGATGCACTTTCCTGGAGTTATTATAGTAAGTGGCACCCCTACACAATCCAGCACTTACACTACTGATGCACTTTCCTGGAGTTAGAATAGTAAGTGACACCCCTACACTATCCAGCACTTACCCTACTGATGCATTTTCCTGGAGTTAGAATAGTAAGTGGCACCCCTTCCCTATCCAGCAATTACCCTACTGATGCACTTTCCTGGAGTTAGAATAGTAAGTGGCACCCCTACACTATCCAGTACTTACCCTACTGATGCACTTTCCTGGAGTTAGAATAGTAAATGGCACCCCTACACTATCCAGCACTTACCCTACTGATGCACTTTCATGGAGTTAGAATAGTAAATGGCACCCCTACACTATCCAGTACTTACCCTACTGATGCACTTCCCTGGAGTTAGAATAGTAAGTGGCACCCCTACACTATCCAGCACTTACCCTACTGATGCACTTTCCAGGAGTTAGAATAGTAAGTGGCACCCCTACACTATCCAGTTCTTACCCTACTGATGCATTTTCATGGAGTTAGAATAGTAAGTGGCACCCCTACACTATCCAGTACTTACCCTACTGATGCACTTTCTTGGAGTTAGAACAGTAAGTTATACCTCTCAAATTTTCATCATTTAATCTACTGAGGCTCTTTCTTTGATTTTTTCAAACTTTTCATAATTAACTTTTGCTATTTATTTTGCGGATTAGAAATGTTTATTTATAAAAATTACCTTTTGTTTTTGGAGTTTGCTTCTTTGTCTTCTTTCTGGTCTTCTGACTTCTTTTTGTTTGGGCTTCTTTGTTGATTGCTCTTTCGAGTTTTGCTTTTCAGGATTGGTTCTAGAAAAACAATTGGTGGATGTTTAAAATAGTTTAAATGTATTCTAAATGTTTCATTTTATTTTCATTTTTGAAGTTTTTGTAGGTGTGCAAACTTACACAATTTATTGTGTTTCAATTTAAATTTAAAAAATGTATTATCACTGTTGCAATTTTTTCCTACTGCTTCATCTTATTGTAGTTAAAATAGTAAGTGGCACCTCTACACTATCCAGCACTTACCCTACTGATGCACTTTCCTGGAGTTAGTATAGTAAGTGGCACCCCTACCCTATGCAGCACTTACCCTACTGATGCACTTTCATGGAGTTAGTATAGTAAGTGGCACCCCTACACTATCCAGAACTTACCCTACTGATGCACTTTCCTGGAGTTAGAATAGTAAGTGGCACCCCTACACTATCCAGCACTTACCCTACTGATGCACTTTCCTGGAGTAAGAATAGTAAGTGGCACCCCTACACTATCCGGCACTTACCCTACTGATGCACTTTCCTGGAGTTAGAATAGTAAGTGGCACCCCTACACTATCCAGTACTTACCCTACTGATGCACTTTCCTGGAGTTAGAATAGTAAGTGGCACTTCTACACTATCCAGCACTTACCCTACTGATGCTCTTTCCTGGAGTTGAAATAGTAAGTGGCACCTCTACACTATCCAGCACTTACTATACTGATGCACTTTCCTGGAGTTAGAATAATAAATAACACCTCTACACTATCCAGCACTTACCCTACTGATGCACTTTCCTGGAGTTAGAATAGTAAGTGGCACCTCTACAATATCCAGCACTTACCCTACTGATGCACTTTCCTGGAGTTAGAATAGTAAGTGGCACCCCTACACTATCCAGCACTTACCCTACTGATGCACTTTCCTGGAGTTAGAATAGTAAGTGGCACCCCTACACTATACAATATTTACCCTACTGATGCACTTTCCTGGAGTTAGAATAGTAAGTGGATCCTCTACACTATCCAATATTTACCCTACTGATGCACTTTCCTGGAGTTAGAATAGTAAGTGGCACCTCTACACTATCCAGCACTTACCCTACTGATTCACCTTACTGGAGTTAAAATAGTAAGTGATACCTCTCAAATTTTCATCATTTAATATACTGAGGCTCTTTGTTTGCTTTTTACAAAATTTTCAAAATAACTTTGGCTATTTATTTTGCGGATTAGAAATGTTTATTTATAAAAATTACCTTTGGTTTTTGGAGTTTGCTTCTTTGTCTTTTTTCTGGTCTTCTGACTTCTTTTTGTTTGGGCTTCTTTGTTGATTGCTCTTTCGAGTTTTGCTTTTCAGGCTTGGTTCTAGAAAAACAATTGGTGAATGTTTCAAATAGTTTAAATGTATTCCAAATGTTTCATGTTATTTTCATTTTTGAAGTTATTGAAGGTGTGCAAACTTACAAAATTTATTGTGTTTCAATTTAAATTTAAAAAATGTTTTATCACTGTTGCAATTTTTTCCTACTGCTTCATCTTCTTGGAGTAAGAATAGTAAGTGGCACCTCTACACTATCCAACACTTACCCTACTGATGCACTTTCCTGGAGTTAGTATAGTAAGTGGCACCCCTACACTATCCAGCACTTACACTACTGATGCACTTTCCTGGAGTTAGAATAGTAAGTGACACCCCTACACTATCCAGCACTTACCCTACTGATGCATTTTGCTGGAGTTAGAATAGTAAGTGGCACCACTTCCCTATCCAGCACTTACCCTACTGATGCACTTTCCTGGAGTTAGAATAGTAAATGGCACCCCTACACTATCCAGTACTTACCCTACTGATGCACTTTCCTGGAGTTAGAATAGTAAGTGGCACCCCTACACTATCCAGCACTTACCCTACTGATGCACTTTCCAGGAGTTAGAATAGTAAGTGGCACCCCTACACTATCCAGTACTTACCCTACTGATGCACTTTCCTGGAGTTATTATAGTAAGTGGCACCCCTACACAATCCAGCACTTACACTACTGATGCACTTTCCTGGAGTTAGAATAGTAAGTGACACCCCTACACTATCCAGCACTTACCCTACTGATGCATTTTCCTGGAGTTAGAATAGTAAGTGGCACCCCTTCCCTATCCAGCAATTACCCTACTGATGCACTTTCCTGGAGTTAGAATAGTAAGTGGCACCCCTACACTATCCAGTACTTACCCTACTGATGCACTTTCCTGGAGTTAGAATAGTAAATGGCACCCCTACACTATCCAGCACTTACCCTACTGATGCACTTTCATGGAGTTAGAATAGTAAATGGCACCCCTACACTATCCAGTACTTACCCTACTGATGCACTTTCCTGGAGTTAGAATAGTAAGTGGCACCCCTACACTATCCAGCACTTACCCTACTGATGCACTTTCCTGGAGTTAGAATAGTAAGTGGCACCCCTACACTATCCAGTTCTTACCCTACTGATGCATTTTCATGGAGTTAGAATAGTAAGTGGCACCCCTACACTATCCAGTACTTACCCTACTGATGCACTTTCTTGGAGTTAGAACAGTAAGTTATACCTCTCAAATTTTCATCATTTAATCTACTGAGGCTCTTTCTTTGATTTTTTCAAACTTTTCATAATTAACTTTTGCTATTTATTTTGCGGATTAGAAATGTTTATTTATAAAAATTACCTTTTGTTTTTGGAGTTTGCTTCTTTGTCTTCTTTCTGGTCTTCTGACTTCTTTTTGTTTGGGCTTCTTTGTTGATTGCTCTTTCGAGTTTTGCTTTTCAGGATTGGTTCTAGAAAAACAATTGGTGAATGTTTAAAATAGTTTAAATGTATTCTAAATGTTTCATTTTATTTTCATTTTTGAAGTTTTTGTAGGTGTGCAAACTTACACAATTTATTGTGTTTCAATTTAAATTTAAAAAATGTATTATCACTGTTGCATTTTTTTCCTACTGCTTCATCTTATTGTAGTTAAAATAGTAAGTGGCACCCCTACCCTATCCAGCACTTACCCTACTGATGCACTTTCCAGGAGTTAGATTAGTAAGTGGCACCCCTACACTATCCAGCACTTACCCTACTGATGCACTTTCCAGGAGTTAGATTAGTAAGTGGCACCCCTACACTATCCTGCACTTATCCTACTGATGCACTTTCCTGGAGTTAGAATAATAAGTGGCACCCCTACACTATCCAGCACTTACCCTACTGATGCACTTTCCAGGAGTTAGATTAGTAAGTGGCACCCCTACACTATCCAGCACTTATACTACTGATGCACTTTCCTGGAGTTAGAATAATAAGTGGCACCCCTACACTATCCAGCACTGACCCTACTGATGCACTTTCCAAGAGTTAGATTAGTAAGTGGCACCCCTACACTATCCAGCACTTACCCTACTGATGCACTTTCCAGGAGTTAGATTAGTAAGTGGCACCCCTACACTATCCAGCACTTATCCTACTGATGCAATTTCCTGGAGTTAGAATAATAAGTGGCACCCCTACACTATCCAGCACTTACCCTACTGATGCACTTTCCTGGAGTTAGAATAGTAAGTGTCAACTCTACACTATCCAGCACTTACCTTACTGATAATCCCAATATTTTGATATGTTTCTGTTTGACTTTCTTTGTCGACTGGTATTCCCAATTTTTGTTCTTGATTGGAGTGCTTCACAAGATAAATTTGAGTATCTAAAATGTATTCAAAACATTTCATGAAAATCTGATTTCTATTGTTTGTGATCTAATGATAACTGACAAATTTTAAATGATAAATAATTGTTATCTTCAAAATATCACATACTTTATTAGTGGGGCATTTTTATTGTGTAGAAATTCTAAATAATTTTCCAATTTAAACTATTGCTTTCTCTAGAATTGCAATTTTTTGAAATTGCTTTAGTTATTATTTATTTTAAACCGTTCCACATTTTTTCAACATTTGCACTTTGTAGATGTTGGATTTGAATTTGAAAATTCTACATCATGTCACAATTTCTGTACTGTTGCATTTTCAAGTAATAAGATCAATATTTAATTCCGTTTTTTCGGTGATAACTTCCTTTATTATTTATACTTTTATTAAATATAAAAATAATTTACCTTCTTAAAATCTAGACGATTGTATATCGAAAATGATTAGTTGGTTTTTCTGTAGGAAACGAATAATTTGAAGGTATGGATTATTACATCGGAAGGCATGTAAACTATTTACTCATGTGTTTAGGTAAATACGAAAAAAAATACCTTATTTTAAATCGTGGTGAGTAGTGTTGCTCTTTAAAAAAAAAGCTTTATTTTCAAAAGCTGGTTTATTCGTCTCACTTTGTTGGAGAACTGTTTGGAAAATAAATAAATATTTTTGGTTGTGTAAAAAAATTTATAGTATTCTAATGCATAGAATACTTTATTTTAAAAAAAATACAACATATTTATATTAGTAACGTTTATTTTTGGGTTTATTTTGAGTTATTTTTAAATATATCCAGGTATTTCCTTAGTTAAAGGTCAATGTTGTATCATTTATTGTATTTAAAAAAGATATATTTCTAAATTATTGCTGCTCAAATGCTATCATCAAACATTTCTTTACATCGTTATCATAACTTACTTGAATGTTATGGAAAAAAAGCTTCAAAGTTGGCTATGGCTGATATCACGTTGAAGAGGTCAGAGAGTCAGCTTTTGATGTCTGGTCACTCTGGGAGTTGATAATCAACTGACTTAAAAATGGTGTCTTGCTCGTATTTATAACTTTTAGTCAGTAGCATCATTATTTCTTTAATTTACACCGTTAGTTTTGTAATTTTATTTTCTTTCATACAATGTGAAAACGTATAATTTAAAATGTTGTGTTTTCAAGTGATGTTTCGACAGTTTCGTTCCGTTTTGGCATCCATTTTGAAAGTATTGTTGATGTTTAATGTCATGGAAATGGTAGATGGACTACATTTTAAACTACAATGCTTGAAATGGCTGTTCTCTGTATGTGAAATGTTTCTGATTTAGAAAAATGTTTGTTTTTCATTTATTTAATAATCGTTTGCATGATGTTTTGAAAAGTAAAGCGTTCACTCGGTGAAATATGTGAATTTTCATAAATATGAGTACTAATTTTGTTACTCGAGTATTAATTTTGTTACTCAAGTATTAATTTTAAAATCTCTGTGATTTCGGGGAATTTCCGTGCAGTTTATCACCACATTTTAATACACTTCCCCACCCAAAAACCCCTAATTTCCCTGCATCCCGTGCCAGATTTTATATTACAAATAATAAATATATATATTATTTAATTGCGTTGTAATGGTATGCGTTTTAAAGTATTTCGTTGTAATGGTAGTTTTTCATTAATAACTCTATATTGCGTTGTAATAGTATTCGTTGTAAAATATTGCGTTGTAATATCTTTTGCGTTGTAAAAAATGCGTTGTAAAAGCATGCGTTGTAATAGCATGCGTTGTAACGTCATACATCCGCGAGGTCCAAATCCTCACCGCTGACCACCAATGTTAGATCTGGGGGTCTCTAGTTGGCAATGGTATTCACTTTTGTCCAAACAGGGACCCTTACTACTAAGTCAGGATAAGGGGATTATACTCCTTAATAATCCCTGCTCACCCCCTTGGTAGCTTGTCACGAGCAGACAGGCATATCTCAGAGGCAGTGTGTTAAGCATTTGTGAATGTACACAGTAACACAGTGAAAACACTACAGATGGACACAACATAGGTTTTATAAAAATAAGTATTCTTTATATCCTTCGACACGGTGTCACATGAACTTCTTCTCGGCCGATTGAGAGATGTGGGCATAGGAGGTGTGGCTCTGTCATGGTTGGAAAGCTTTCTTTCGGGTCGCTCACAAGGTGTCAAGTTGGGCTCCCACTTTTCCAACCATAGGGAGCTCACCAAGGGAGTGTCACAGGGCTCATACCTAAGCCCCACGCTTTATAACGTGTATGTGGCCCCCTTGGCAAACATTATAAGATCTCATGGGTTTACCCCGGTGTCATACGCTGACGACACCCAGCTTTTATTTCCCTTCCATACTCTCACACTCGCAATCCAAAAATCATTTGTGGACGGAATGAGAGCAGTGGCACACTGGATGGCACAGAACTACCTCCAATGCAACGTGACCAAAACTGAGGTCATGTTGTTTGGGAGGGCAACTCTAATGTGGTCTCCAGATTGGTGGCCCTTAGAGTTGGGACCTGTCCCAACCCCGAAACAAACAGTCAAAAATCTTGGTATCCGGCTGGATCAGGCACTCCTACTCAAGGAACACACTACCCAAGTCACAGGTGCATGTTTCCGTGTGGTTGGACTGCTCCGGCGCGTTTTTCCATTTCTGCCAGACAACCACAGGAAAACGCTTGTTCAGACTTTAATAATAAGTAGGATGGACTACTGTAATGGCCTATACATATCGGCCAATGAGGAACAACTGGATAAATTGCAAGTGGTCCAAAACACTGCAGCGAGGCTAGTTCTCAATGCCCCTCCCAGAACGCCCTCTCGTCCCCTTCTTCACCAACTCCACTGGTTACCAGTAAAGCAGCGTGTTAAATTTAAGATATGTTGTACCATACATAAATGCCTGTTCGGCACTGGACCCAGATACTTAAAGGAAAAATTTGTTCCATATACCCCTGGACGTACTTTACGCTCCAGTAGCCACCAAGAAGAGCCAGACAGGGAGGTCGGGCCCTTTCTTACAAAGGACCTGTCCTTTGGAACTCCCTACCCCCTGTGCTGAAACAAATCACCAGCCTTGAATCCTTCAGGAAAAACCTAAAAACCTATCTTTTTACACTGCCTTAGGTAAAATTTCTTTTACAAAAACAGTTAAAAATCCCTGATAGAGACTAACCAATGGAAGCACAAGCGCAGAGATATCCCTTCGGGAATTGAATCAGGCGCTATATAAGATAATAAATAAATAAATAAATGAATAAATAGACTTAAACACAAGACCAAAAAAGACAGTAATCCACAATACTACACTTAAGATTACTTAAAAGATGATTAAAGTTGCTTAGTTCAAGTTGTTGGTAAATGCGACAAAGTTCTCAACAAAGTACCTGGAAGCGTAACGCAAAGTAAACGAAAGGCTTGCAAAAGGGAAGATGCGTTGATTCCGTGATCTGGGGGAGATGATGCGTCGTGCCTCAAAGCTTGCGCAGAGTAGGGGATGCGTCGTGCTTCTTACCGGTGTGGAGGTGATGCTTAGATTCTCGGCCTGCGGGTCCAATGGGGTGCGCAAGATGGCGCATTGAGGCGATGATCCGGTTGCAATGCGATAAGATGGCGCCCTTGATGCGGCAATGCAATGACGATGAGATAACAACCTGGCTGCCTTGTGATGTCTCTGTACTTTGGAGCCGCGACAGGCCCTGCGAAACGCTTCTCCGGTGATGCGATGGCGACTCTCACGATGGCGTCACGCTTCTGCGGTGATGTGACAGTAGGCAGCTTTGATGAACACACGCTTCCAGAGAGATGCGGCGAAGGCTCGCTTCCTCGTCGATGTGCCGATTTCAGCTGCGGCGGCAACACACTTCTTCTCGATGCGTTGCGCTTCCAGCTCCCAGCGGCACACACGTGTCTGTAGTCAGAATTCCCAGCAAGGAAATTCCGGAGGGAGCTGGAGGTGAAGACTTTTGTCCCTGAGACTTCAGCAGGAGGCCAGCACAGTTCAAGCCCTTGGAGAATATTCTGTAGATGAAATTCCTTACAAAATTCCTTCTCCTTTCCCTTGGCAATAAAGTAACCACTGCAGGCCAAACCAGCAAACAGCACACTGGCAGAGGGGCAGTCCAAAACTCCTGCCGCTTCCTTGGTTCTTCTCCCTGGCAGAAAGATTTCTTGTCCAGAAGCGATCTAATTTCTTGGGATCAGGGTCCCAATATTTATATCCCAAAATCCTTTATTCTCTGAAGGCAGAGAGGCCTCTGCCTAGTCCAAACCAGTTCCTGAGCATTTTGTTTACACAATTCTCTTCTTCCTTTCACTGTGCAGGGCAGAGACATCAGCCTCCCACAGGAGGTGGAACCAGCACAAGGGAGGGAAGATAGAGCTCTGGAGCACTCTGTTGACATGATTCCTCCTCTCCTTTCACAGTGCAGGGCAGAGACATCAGACAGGCCACAGGAGGTGGAGCCAGAATTGTAGAGGAAAGGCCCAGCCCTATTCAGGTCCCAGGTGCAACTCCACCCCTTCCATCTAGATGCAGATCTCTCTATTCACCACCGGGCTGCCCCAGCCTGTCTCCTGGAATCCCCCTGACCTCTCACTCACAAACCGAGACAAGTAATACACAACCTGGATAGTTTAGGCAAGAAAATACCTACATTCGAAAAGTGTTTTTTTCAAACACAGAATAATAAAACCAACTTTACTAAAAGATGTATTTTATTATTCTGAGTTCAGACATACTAAATTCGAATTTCTACCATGTCAGTTAGGATTATAAGAATGTAATCTAACTGCCCAGTTTTGCCTATGGAGAACAGCGAGCCTTCAATAGTGAAAAACATAAATGGCTGTAATTCACTATTAGAACATGCCACACCCATCAGAGCATGTCCTACCTTACACTTATTATGCAACCTGTCCTTGGGCCTACCATAGTGGTGTCTGATATGAAGCAAAGGGAAGGTTTAGGGACTGGCAAGGGGGTGCACTTGGCCAAGTCGACATGGCAGTGCTAGACTGCACACAGGCCTTGCAATGGCAGGCCTGAGACACACTTTACAAGCTGCTTCTGTGGGTGGCACAACCAGTGCTGCAAGCCCACCCGCAGCATTTGATTTACAAGCCCTGTGCACACATGGTGCACTGTACTAGGGGCTGACAGATAAATCAAATAACCCAATTATGGAGTAACCAATTAATATCAATTTAACATAGGGAGAACTTGCACTGTGGCACTGATTAGCAGTGGAGCAGTGCCCAAAGCATAAATCCAGCAAAAACATATTAAAACAGAGGAGGCAATCCGTCAAAATGGGAGGGAGACTCACACCAATTATGCCAGGTCTAACAATATGTAGCTGCAGAAAAGTCTGGAGACCCTGGTCTGGAAACCTAGCTGCCCATGGAGCACGGAAGGCCTTAATTGCAGTCCACTGCAACCTTAAGGAAGAACAGGACCAACCCTTCTCAAACCCGGTCATCAATGATTACGATTTATGTTCTGGGGACATTAAATAGAAGACAATTTTTTAATAGTACACCATCTGGAAAAAGTATTTCAATGGGGATTGTACTTTTGTCTAGTGTACAATTTCCTGGACACCTGACTAGAATTAGCAACAGCACTAGAAAGGATGAACCTTTTTTTCCTTCCCTTTCAATCTGCATCCCAACAACCTTAATCTGTTAAGAATGACGGATGAGGAGGAAGAAAGCCACACTTGATCCACCAGCATCTCTGTCAGAAGAGGAAACCATTGCCCCCTTGACCAATATGGACAAACCAGAACATCCTTCCTTTTCCTCCTGATTTTTGCTAGCAAGTAATGAATTAGAGAAATGGGAGAGTATGCATTTCAAAGCTTTTATGACCACTGAGATCTCAATGCGTCCATCCCCAATGCTAAGGGATCTTGGTAAGTTGAGAAATACTGGGGTAAGAGAGCAATTAGGTGACTGGCAAATAGATTTCCTTCTGGGTTGCAAAACCACTGATAACCCCTGAAAGGTGAGACCCGATAGCGTTAGATTTTGGGATGGAAGAAATACTCTGCTTAGGGTATCTGTCACCTGACTGCCTTTCTCCTTTATATGCATTGCTCTGCCAGAAGTACATTCATTTCTACCCTACTGAAAACACTCTGAACTAGATGATTGAGGGAGGGTGAACCTGTGCCTAATTGTCTCTTCAGTTATTACATGGCTATCAAATGTTCTGTTCTGATTACCACATCTTTCCCGGTATTTCCTCCAGGGCCTATTGTAGAATAATTTTGCTCTCACCTCTCTCCAGTTTGTACTCTGGAGAAATTTCCAACAACCCTGATCTGCTCTGGATTCCAAATATTCACTTCATCCCTTCTTGCTGGCATCTGTGGAGAGCACTCTCAGGTTTCGAGGTGACAAAGGAACTCCTATGTCCAGATTCCTGAGAACTAACCCCCACTCCATCTGAAGTCTCAAGAGTTCCAAGACATGTATCAGAACATTCAAGTCCTTTGATGCAGGGTTTCTATGTTTCAGGTTGTAAAGGACTAATGGTCCCAGGTATAGTCATGACAATGGAATCACAGATAAGGATGCTGCCGGCAAACAGGTAAAATTCAGAGCCCGGTATAAAGGTAAAAAAAAGTCTTAACCAATGTAAACGCTTATATCAATACCTATCATATTTCCAAATCAGGAATTGTCTTGCTGAAGCAAAGTTCTGCTGTATGAAGAATGACAGTCTTTAAACTAGCTTGACCCTGCAGTCCAGTGGAAGGAACACTAATCCCACATGTGTAAGGAACCAAACTTCTATGTAGATGTGGTTCTAGGAGGGTTCCAGAGTTGACCTTTTAATTCAGAAGGAAGCCAGCCCTTTTTAATGTCCCCACTACCTCATGAACATTGCAGGACAGACCTTCTCTGGTTTGAGAGACATTCAATAAATCATCCAGCTAGAGATGAATCTGACTTTTTCTATCATGTAAAGCTGCCATCGCCACTGCCAGAATCTTAGGGAGCACCATGTGGGAGGCCCCCATGGGAGAACCTGAAATTGCCAATGGTTCCCTTCACAGCAAATCTCAGGAACCTCTGATGATCCTGTTGGATTGAGACATATAACTATACATCCCACAGATCTATAGATGCAAAAAAAGTATTTTTCTTTCACAGAATGGAGTCATCAGCTGTAGAGTGTTCATTCTCAAGTGGTGTATTTTCAGGAATACAGTCAAATCCTTCAAATCTATAATAAGACCGTAATAACCTGTTGCTTTTTTAACCAGGAACACCAGAGAGTACCAACCACAAACATGTTCCAAAACTGGTACTAAAACAACGGCACTCTTCGGTTCCAGGATTAGTATATTTTAACATAGCTTCTTCCTCTGTTCTGTCTTTCTTTGCAGCGGAGTTTGAAGAAAGAGATTTCCTGGAAGGACTAATTGAAATTCCAAGTCATAACCTCTTGATACCACTTGAAGTCAAAATTATTTCAGTTAATAAAAACCATCTACAATTAAAATCCACACACATGCAAAGCCAACCCCAAAGTCACCCACAATGTAAAATAGCATTCTAATCTCATTATATACATCTCAGGCTCCGGAACGGTCTTCTCCCTGGTTCTTGCAGGGTTATTTGATATGCAATATACATTTACTCAGATTAAATGTAACCTTTACTAATCTTAGAAAGAAAAATACCAGCATACGGTTCCTAGAGGTAGGCATACACCATGGAGGCAGTCTACATCCATGCCCACTAATGTGTTTGTGTTAAAAATACATAAATCAGCTTTATTTTGAAATGTCTACTTAATTTTATGCTAGCTATTTTTGGTGCTGAAGACACTTGTATGAATGGATGGATATCCAACTATGACTTCTGTTCCTGAAGTTTGCTTATCTCCTAGGAATGAGTGCACCTTTGATTGTTTATTTACAATCAGTTTGCAAAAGTTGTTTCTTGATGTTGGTGCCTCTTGCTATCAACTTGGAGGTCTTTCAAAGGAAAAGGCTGCTCTATCATCAAAGTGTTTAGTGAAATCTCTGTCTGCATCTCTTTCTATATAAATGATTTTAGTGTACCATCCTCGACATTATCCAAAGAGAAAGCATACTTAATCAGTGAGGCTTTCTGTACTACCGGCTGATCCATGAGCCCAAATTCAAGCCTTACCTGATCTTGGGATGCATTATTAGAAAGGTAAAAAAGCAGTCAGCATACCTTGCATTTGGAGACATTTGAAAAAGGACCCATTTTTCCTGGTAAAGTTATTTAGCCAGTCGACAGTGTAGCTATTAATTTTTTCTTGTGTACATGTAACAAGGGAAGGGTTTGCGAATTTGCCAAGTAGGGTCTGAAATGCATAAACTTGAGCTGCCAGCTTAGGTTTGAGAGTGTTCTTCTGCCACAGATGTGATCCAAACGCTTGTAGCAACATGGCCAGATACTTATAGATTTGGATTCTTTTGTTGCTATTGTCTCCAGATTTCCAAAAGCTACCACATTTGTTTCATTAAGATTGATTGTCATAAACCTTTTCTTGAATTATTTATTCAACACATTTAAAAGCTTCTGTAAACCTAAACCATTTTGGTTTAAAAGCACAACATCATCAGCATATTACAAGGAGGTTAACAGCTGGTTACGAATGGATGGTGGATGGGATAGCGCTTGGTTTAAGAGGGGGCTCAAATCGGAAATAAACAAGTTGAAGAGAGTGGGAACCAGCAAACACACAAGTTTTAGTCTTCTACTTATTTGAACTTTATCTGAAAGTGTGTGGTTCTCACCCAGGTTTATTTGCACCCCGTTGTTAAAATAGAGTCATTAAATGGCATGTAACAAATTGCATGGGATATTCCAGGTGACCAATTACCCCCATCGCTGGTTTTGTCAACGTGGTTGAATGCTTTAGAGAAATCAATCAAACAGGAGTATAGCAGCTGTTCCTTCTGAATTGTCATGTTCATCAACATAGTCAGGAAGATCAAGTTGTCTAAATGCTAGATTTTTGCTCAGGAAGCCTGTTAGATTAAAGTGGATTAATTTTTCTCCATTTGCCCAGGATTCCAGATCAGTCAAGATGAAACTTGCAAAGTATTTGTCCTCGATGCCTATTAGACTAATTAACCGATATCTATGGGCACTAGTGTACGATCCTTTTTTTATATATAGGTAGGCTGTCCGGTTTTAGGTTTAAACCTATATTAACTGATAAAACCCCACTGAAAGAGAAATAACCCTCACCAGTGAAAACATATAAACACTGAAAAAACACCTGCACAACTACAAACTAAATGCCATTCAAAGAAAGGAAAAAGAGAGTGACAGTCATTCTTTTCTTCCTGAAGGGGCCAATACAATGTAACTTTGTTATACAAGCTAGCAGTAAGAAAGACTGGGCTAACATTATTCTGCTTGAGTTTTGTTCTTTAGGGATGCCACTCAAATATTGTTTCTTCTTCCTTTTTCTTTTTTCAGTTTTTTGGTCTTTGGTCTAAAGATAGGGGTTAGAAACATGATTTAGATCTTGGTTAAATTAGTTTACATACTGTAGAGAATCAGGAAATATCAAAACCATATTTGATATTTTGGCTACGTTTGATTCTTTCACTGACAGGTAAAATGGCTAGTTTCATAAGATTCTTCCCTAATATGTGTCAGCACATTTATCCTCAGAGAATGGGTAAACACCCTAAATACTTCAGCAACTAGTTTCTAGTGAGTCAATATTGATAGTAGGTGAATTGCCAACACCACAGACTTTAAACATTCAATGAAAGGTATAGTGACAAGTATATGTGAAAAGAGCGCTATCGCCAAGCATCTAGGATAGTGGTGAAAACATGACACCAGATTTTTGAAAAACATGGAACGCAGTCTCACTTGGAATGCTTTGCAAAAAAAGTTCTTTCCATGTTCAACAAAGATTGGAGAGATATTGTTTGTATTTGCAGTGATTCAGCTACGTATATGAAAAAGTTGTGTGATGGCCTGTCAAAATTGATACCTGAGCTGAAGTGCCTCCCTGTAAGAGATCCTTGTCACTTGTTTAATGGTATGCTTAAAGCATCTTTACAATCTTCTTTTTTT
This sequence comes from Lissotriton helveticus, assembly GCF_964261635.1. NCBI lineage: Eukaryota > Metazoa > Chordata > Amphibia > Caudata > Salamandridae > Lissotriton > Lissotriton helveticus. Next base: position 698,549,711 of record NC_136071.1, on the reverse strand, counting down.
TAAATATATTTTTATTAAGAACTTTTTTAGAGCGTACACACAGCACAACAATGGAGGATTAACATCCAACGTATTACATTACGGTTCAAAAGATTGCACAAAGAAAAGGAAAATAAATATATGACATTTCACATTACGGTTCAGTAGATTGCATTAACCAACATAATGACACCATTGTACTACGTACTGTCCAAAACCCTAAGGAAGGAAACCAGTGAAAGATAAAAGGGAACAACAAATATGCAAGCGAAATTTTTCAGCTTTCCCGCATACCCTGCTTCCAACGCTGGATAGGCTCTCAAATTATTCTCCCCAACCTCCTCGCTCTCCTGCCCTTTCTCTCATATATACCCTTCTCTAAATTATAGAGTGCCAGAAGGATGGCCAGCCATTGTTGCATAGCCGGAGGCGTTTTATCCAGCCATACCCTGGCTATTATCAATCTAAAAACTGCCATAGCAATAAACACAAATTCATCATACTCAGTGTCAGAGTCCCCGCTGACACCCAACAGAATCAGATGAGGATTAAGGATAATATTAATCCCTAGGGCCCCGGCCAAGAAACCTTCAATCCCTTTAAGCAAAGGCTGAAGTTGAGGGCAAGTAGCAAAGATGTGGATACTATCTGCCTCTAACTCATTGCACCGGGGGCAGTTTATCCCAGAGGTCCTTCCCCACTGTGCAATTCGTGCCGGGGTAAAGTAAAGTGCATAGAGCGTTTTATAATGTTGAGATTGAAGAGGGGCGGAGCATAGCACTGAATACCCTAGCTTCAGAGAAGCTTGAAAGTAGCTTACATTGATTTCCAACTTAGCAGCCCATTTAGCAGCATGCTTACCCAGATCATCTGGTTTAGTAGCTACCAGAGCAGCATAAAAGCTACAAATAGAGCACTCCCCCCTCTTTCTATTGCTTCCAAAATGTCATTTTTGGCAAACCCAGCAGCCCCACCTATCTTATTACTGAGGAAGCTCCTAACCTGAAGGTACTTGAAAAAACTCCTCCTATTTATGTGGAACTTTGTCTCTAAAGATGAAAACTGCATAAACCCCCCATCCGGCCCCAACAAATCTCCTAACTTGACTATCCCCTTCCTAGCCCAATCTGCCATAATTGTATCCGCAAAAATCAATGGCGGCAGGGAACGGTTCCTGTACAATCTAGTGTACCTATTGAACCTCCCCAGACTAAATTTCTTTAAAAACGCTGTCCAGACTTTATAGGCCGCCCTAATAGTTTTAAATCTCATCCTCTTAAAATAGGAGGAATCAGTGCAGCTCAGGAAAGCATTCTCTGTACTAGCTCCCAAAATGGATTCATAAACCCTGGTAGATGATGCCGTAATTTTAGGATCGGTGCCACCGCCTCCAATTACACCCTGCAAAAAATGCAGCACAGCAGCCCAATAGTAAAGCCTGAAATCCGGAGCACCCCACCCTCCCCTTTCCCTGGGTAGTGACATGAACCTATAAGCCCGCCTAGTCTTCCCGTGCGCCCAAATACATTTCTTCAAAAGTGACTCTAACTTGTTGAACCATTGAGCTTCAAAGAATAAGGGGATTGCCCTGAAAAAATATAAAAACTTAGGGAGTGTTAACATTTTAATAACGTTTGTACGACCGACCAGGGACAGCTGAAGATTATTCATCCTTATCAGATCCGAACTCACTTTAGTCAATAATGGTGTCTAATTGCGCTCCACTACCGTGTCTAAATCTGCTGTAATCTCCACACCCAGATATACTGCTGCGCTAACCACTCATGGGTCATTACAGACGGTGTTAGACCTGGCATCATTGGCATGAGTCTCTCCTCCATTTTTTCTGTTTGCCTCCTCTGTTTACGATGTTTTTGCTGGTAAATGCTTTGGGCACTGTGCCACTGCTGATCAGTGCCACAGTGCAAGTGCTCCCTATGTGAAATTGCTGTATTGATTGAATTCCATGTTTGGCTTATTTGGTTTACTGTCAGTCCCTAGTAGAGTGCACCAGGAGTGCCAGGGCTTGTAAATACAAATGCTGCTAGTGGGCCTGCAGCACGTGTTGTGCCACCCACAAGAGCAGCCTAGTAAAAGTATGTCTGAAGGTCTACCATTGCTAGACCACGTGCAGTCTGGTACTGTCACGCAGACTGCGCAAGTACACCTACTTGCCAGTCCCTAAACCTTCCCTTAACTTCATGTTAGTCATCCCTATGGTAGGCCCACGGGCAGGGTGATTGTAAGCATAAGGTATTACAAGCCTGACAAGGTTGGCATGTCCTAATAGTGAATTACAGCCATATTTGTTTTTCACTAGTGTAAGGTAACCTGCTCTCCATCAGTTAGAATGGGCTGCCAGGATTACTAATGTTATAATCCTAGCGGGCTCGGGGAGCATGGTGCAATGTCGAGTCTGGTATCCCTGAACTCAGGGTTTAATAACGCATCCGTTTGTGTGGATGGTTTTTGGACTCTGTGTTTGAAAATAGCACTTTTAGAAAGTAGCTATTTTCTTGTCTAACTGTCTACCGGTCTCTGCTGGTTCTGGTGTGCGTGTGACAGGAGCTGGGTGGCTCCAGAGGTCTGAATGAGTCAGTGTGGGATGAGTGGGGCATTTGCATTGAGAGTAGGGGCAGAGTAGTTCCTGATAGCCTGCCCTGCCTGATACAATGCTGGCTCCGCCCCCCTGCCAGGCGACTGATGACTCTGTGCCTGCCTGGGACTTTCCTGGCCCACTTCCTGCCGGGCAACTGATGGCCCTGCCCCTGCCAGTGACAATGCTGGCTCCGCTCCTGCTGGGCGGCTGAAGACTCTGCCCTGCACAGTGAATAGGCCAGGTGCTTCGGCCTGGCAACACCCACAACAAACCCAAGATGGGGGGAAATTCCCCTGCATGGACAAAGGGATCAAAGCCAAAAAGGGGTATAAGAGAAGGACCCCTGAACCAAGAATTTAGATCACTTCTGACAAGGAAACCTGAACCAAGGACAAGAAGCCTGCTGATCTAAGGACTGCCTACCCCTTCTGCCAGAGTGCTGTTTGTTGGGGGAATCCTGCATTGCTTCTTTATTTTTGCCAAGGAACCAGGAGAGAGGAACTGTGTGTGTACTCTCAATCTTTGCTAAGAAAATCTCCAAGGGCTGGAAGAGTGCCAGTCTCCTGTTGAAGTCACAGGGCTAAAGGACTTCATCTGCTTAAAGTGCTGTTTGCTGGAACTTGTGAATCCAGCACCTCTGAAAGAATCCATCAATCTCGACGCCGACGGACGCCGCCGAATCCAGCTCGACATCGTGAGTAACGGCTCCAGTGTCCCGCTTCCTCGACGCCGGCCGCCAGGCCCGATCGACGCCAGCAACAACGCCAGTGAGTAGTGAGTTCGGCTCCAGCTCCAAGTGACCTTGTGTCTGCACCGCTGCTGATCGCATCGACTTCGAGCCCTCTTGACGCCGTGAGCGCTGCTCACTCTCGCAACATCGACATCGACGACGCCGTATCCTGCTTCACCTCGTGAGCGCTGCTCCTGCCTGACTTCGGTCGACGCCGCTGCAGATCGCCCCGACTCCGAGGCCCGATCGACGTCGAAGACGCGACGCCGGACATCTCGACGCCGCTGATCATCGAGTGCTTCACTTTTCCAAGGTACTGTGTTGTTGGGGTCTGTGCGACTCCGGGCTCGACGTAGCGCTCCTCGCGGTCGACGCCGAACCTTTGGATTAACTTTGCCTCGACGTCGTGTGAGTCCCGTGTGGGTTACATTGTTGCCAAGATCTGTGTTTTAAAGAAGAAGAGTTGCTTTTGATACTAAAGACTTTGTGCTAAGAAGAAACCGTGCTTGAACTATTATTTTTCCTTCCAAGAGTATTTATTAAGATTGTGGTACATTTTTGTCGTTATTTGGTCTTGTGCTAAGCCTTATATAAAAATCCTTATTTTTATAATACTACTGTGTCGTGTCCATTTGTAGTGTATTCACTTTATTACTGTATGTGGTCATAAATGCTTAACGCACTGCCTCTGAGATAAGCCTGTCTGCTTTGCCAAGCTACCAAGGGGGTGAGCAGGGGTTATCTAAGTGTGTGATCCCCTTGCCCTGACTAGAAAAGGTGTGTCCCTATTTGTCAGAAGTGTATACCTCTGCCAACTAGAGACAGCCGCTTCTAACATTGGTGGGTCAGCGGTGAGGATTTGAACTTTGCATTTATGACCCATGTGCAGTGATTAGTGTGCGCTACATAGTGAAAGCAGACCATAGCGCAGCCACAATCTGTTTTGGTTGGATATTCTATTTTTGTTCTCCAAATTTCCTGAAACTTGATTTTTGAAACTGCCAGTTTTGACCATGAGTGATGCCGGAGTCACTGCCCCTGTTGTTGTGGAGGAATTTGATAGGAGTAAGATCAACGACTATCAGTTAAAGGATCTGAAATCCTTTTGCAAGCAATTTAAAGTTCCTACCACAGGCTGCAAAAACAAACCAGAATATCTCAAAGCATTGGAGGCCTGGTTAGAGGCCAGAGATCCCTCTGATCCGGTGGTGGTACCGACAGAGGAAGGGGAAGGGGAGGAGGAGGTGCCAGTGAATGGGCCCACATCCCCTCCTGGCAGCAGTGTTTCCTCCAAAGGTCTTTCTCCTGAAGAAAGAGAAGAAAGGGAGAAAGAGCGAGCTTACAACATGGAAATGGCAAAACTTAAGATAAATGGGCAGTTGGAAATAGAGAATGCAAGAGGCAGGAGAGAAGCTGATATGGAGATCAAAAGGTTAGAGTTTGAAAGAGAGAAGTTAGCTTTTGAGCGTGATACCAGGATGAGGGAGTTGGAGCTCAAAGCTAAAGAGTTAGAATTGAATCCCTCTGGTGGCAGCATCCCATCTGTGCCTGCAGAAAGTAGGTTTTATTTTCCCAAAGATGTGATCAAAGATTTTCAGAAGAATGAGGATATTGGTCAATGGTTTAAAGCATATGAGTTAGCATTGTTGGCCCACCGGGTCCCTGAGAAGGATTGGGGAGCGGGGTTGTGGGGTCGCTTTGTGAATGAGGGAAGAGATACCCTGTTAGACATGCCTGTTGAGGATAGGATGTCTTATGCTCATATGAAGGATGCTTTAATGTTAAGGTATGGCCTAACCCCAGAAAAGTACAGACAGGCCTTTAGAGAATGTAAGAAGTTGCCTGGTACTACGTGGGTTGAATATGTGTCATTTTTTTGCAGAGCCATGGATGGTTGGGTAAAGGGCAGCAAAGTGGAAAGTTATGATGCTCTTTATGATTTGTTTGCTTGGGAGCACTTGTCTAATAACTGTTTTCCAGAGCTGCGCCAGCACCTTATTGATAGTAAGATATCTAACCCTAGAAAACTTGCTGAGGAGGCGGACCGCTGGGTCAGTACCAGGGTCCACAAGGGTCCAGTGGGAGACTCAGCCAAAGGTGGGCAGGGTCCCCAGCAGAAGAGTGGGGGGGACAAGGGTAAACAGAGGGAGTTCCAGAAAGGGCCCCAAAGTAATCCCCAAGGGAACCAAGGGAAGGGTTCCCAGCCTCCCCCAGAGAAGAAATCAGAGGCCCCGACAGGTAAACCTGTTCGTAGGGGCCCAATGACCTGCTTCGCTTGTAAGCAGGTGGGACACCGGTTTTATGATCCCCAGTGTCCCTTGAAGAACTCTAGTGCACCACCCCGTGCCGCCCCCCGTCAGTTGGCGAGTGTAGCCCTGGGAGGGGAGGAGATGGTTGCCCATGGTGGGGAGGGTCCCGCAGAAATGTCCCTGGTCTCTCTAGGAGACATGGAATTGGTCCCTCCACCCCCGCTGCCTAGTAACACTAAGAAATATAGGCAGTGGGTGACCATTAATGGCCATGGAGTGGAAGCTCTCAGAGACACCGGAGCGAGTGTGACAGCTGTCAAGTGTCACTTGGTGTCTCGAGAGCAGGTTGTTCCCCACGCATTCTACCCTGTGATAGCTGCTGAAAACTCCCAGAGAGAGTGTGAGGTAGCTCAAGTTTCCTTGAATGGGGGGGAGTTTCAGGTACTCTTCAAGTTGCTGTAAGGCCCGCCATGCCTGTTGATTGTCTCCTGGGCAATGATTTAGAAGACTCCCCTTGGGCTAAGGTGGAGAGGGAGACACATTTGAAAATGTTGGGTGTGCCAGAGTGGGTGTGTGCAACCACTCGATCCATGACAGCAAGTAAGGGTGTTGATGGGGTTCTGGAGCCTGAAAGTATGGCCCAGGACCCAGCTGTGAAGAGAAGAGGCAGGGGGCGCGGGAAACCGTCCCCCGTAGTTCCCGTGGTCCAGGAGGAGGCAGACCTTGAGGGGTATGCCCTGGAACCCACAGGTGAACAAGTTGCTGAACTGGGAGACCTGCCCGAGCTGACCTACTGGCAGCAGGATGGTGGTCCCTCCAGGGAAGAATTCTGTGCAGAACAGAAAGTGTGGCCTTCTCTTGTGGGTATGAGGCAGCAGGCCTCAGCCCAAACCTCAGGTGATCAGTCAGGGTCACATTTTGTTTACTGGGACAACGACCTCCTGTATAGCGAGCCTAAGGCTGCTGAGCCTGGGTCAGCCCGTGTGCTGGTGGTACCCCAGCGCTTCAGAGCCTTCCTACTGGGTTTGGCTCATGACGTTCCGTTAGCTGGACATCTGGGGCAGGACAAGACCTATGACAGGCTTGTCACCCATTTTTATTGGCCTCAGATGAGAAGGGATACAGATATCCATTGCAAGACCTGTCAAACTTGCCAGGCAAGTGGGAAAAGCGGGCGGAAGCAGAAGGCTCCCCTCCAACCTTTTCCCGTGGTCAGTACCCCCTTTGACCGGGTGGGGATTGACATTGTTGGGCCCCTGGACCCCAAGACAGCCCTGGGCAACAGGTTCATCCTGGTCTTGGTGGACCATGCCACACGGTACCCGGAAGCCATCCCTCTCAGAACAGTGACGGCCCCCGTGGTGGGACGGGCACTGATGGGTGTTTTCTCCCGAATGGGGTTCCCCAGAGAGGTGGTGTCAGACCGGGGCACCAACTTCATTTCCAACTATATGAAGTCTCTGTGGAAGGAGTGTGGGGTAACCTACAAGTTCACCACTCCTGACCACCCTCAAGGTAATGGGTTGGTTGAAAGATTCAACCGTACCCTTAAAGGCATGATTATGGGTGGTCTTGAAGAACCAATGAGGCGTAAATGGGACGTCCTCTTGCCATGCCTGTTGTTTGCTTACCGTGAGGTGCCACAAAAGTCTCTAGGGTTCAGCCCCTTTGAGCTTTTGTATGGTAACCCGGTAAGAGGACCTTTGAGTCTGGTCAAAGAAGGCTGGGAGCAATCTCCCAGGAAACCTCCCCAGGATGTATACAGTTACATGCTGGCCTTTAGGAACCAGACTAGGTGCTTCAGAGATCTTGCTCAGGCAAATCTGGAGGCCAGCCAGGAGGAGATGAAGCGGTGGTACGACCAGAAGGCCACTCTGGTAGAGCTTCAGCCTGGACAGAAAGTTTGGGTCATGTCCCCTGTGGAACCTCGTGCGCTCAAGGACAGATGGACTGGACAATTTAAGGTTGTGGAGAAAAAGAGCGATGTCACCTACATGGTGGACCTGGAGTCTCCCAGGAACCCCTTGCGGGTCCTGCATGTCAACCGTTTAAAGCCCCACTTAGAAAGGTCCGAAGTGGGCATGCTCCTAGCTACAGATGCTGGAATGGAGGAGGAGAGTGAGCCTCTTCCTGACCTCCTGTCTGCAAAAGAGCAAGATGGGTCAGCGGATGGTGTTGTCCTCTCTGACACACTGACCCCTGAACAGCAGGAGGATTGTCGCCAACTGTTGGGACAATTCCCTGATCTGTTTTCCTTGATTCCTGGTGTCAATCAGTGGTGTGTCCATGATGTGGACACCGGGGACAGCACTCCTGTCAAGCACAAGGCTTACAGAGTGACTGACAAGGTCAGAGCATACATCAAGGAGGAGGTCTCCAAAATGTTTGCCTTAGGGGTGGTTGAGTCCTCTAGCAGTCCTTGGGCCAGCCCAGTGGTCTTGGTCCCAAAGGCAGCAGCGCCTGGTGCTTCACCGGAACTTCGGTTCTGTGTGGATTACCGAGGACTCAATTCAGTCACAAAGACTGACGCGCACCCCATCCCCAGAGCTGATGAGCTCATAGATCGGTTGGGGGCTGCCCGGTACCTTAGTACGTTTGATCTAACGTCTGGGTACTGGCAGATCGCCTTGACTGATGGGGCAAAAGAGAGGTCAGCATTCTCCACACCAGATGGGCACTACCAGTTCCGGGTTATGCCCTTTGGGATGAAGAATGCCCCTGCCACCTTCCAGAGGTTGGTCAACCAGGTCTTGGCTGGACTGGAGGATTTCAGTGCCGCCTACCTGGACGACATCGCAGTGTTCAGCGCCAGCTGGGAGGAACACTTGCGCCACCTCCAGGAAGTGTTGTTGGCCCTGCGCAGAGCAGGCCTCACAATCAAAGCCAGTAAGTGCCAGATTGGGCAGGGTTCAGTGGTGTACTTGGGGCATCAAGTAGGGAGTGGCAAGGTGGCCCCCCTGCAACCCAAGATTGATACCATCCTGGAATGGGCACCGCCCAAAACCCAGACTCAGGTGAGAGCCTTCTTGGGTCTCACGGGTTATTACAGGAGGTTCGTCAAGGATTATGGTAACATTGTGCACCCCTTGACTTCGCTGACTTCCAGGAAGCAGCCACGACTTGTGATCTGGACTGACGCCTGTCAGACGGCCTTTGACACCCTGAAAACTGCAATGTGCACAGCACCCATACTCCAGGCACCCGACTTTTCTAAAGAATTTGTTGTCCAGACGGACGCTACAGAGCATGGCGTGGGGGCTGTTCTAGCTCAGGTGAATGAAGAGGGCCGAGACTTACCTGTAGCCTTCATCAGTAGGAGGTTACTTCCCAGGGAACAGAGGTGGAGTGCGATAGAGAGAGAAGCATTTGCTGTGGTCTGGGCGCTGAAGAAGCTAAGACCCTACCTGTTTGGGACTCACTTCCGGGTCCAGACAGACCACAGGCCCCTCAGATGGTTGATGCAGATGAGGGGTGAGAATCCAAAGTTGTTGAGGTGGTCCATTTCCCTACAGGGGATGGACTTCACGGTGGAACACCGCCCTGGCACAGATCACGCCAATGCTGATGGTCTGTCCAGATTTTTCCGCCTTAGTGATGAGGACTCCCTAGGGTAAGGGTAGTTCTCCCCACATTTCAGCTGGAGGGGACACGTGTTAGACCTGGCATCATTGGCATGAGTCTCTCCTCCATTTTTTCTGTTTGCCTCCTCTGTTTACGATGTTTTTGCTGGTAAATGCTTTGGGCACTGTGCCACTGCTGATCAGTGCCACAGTGCAAGTGCTCCCTATGTGAAATTGCTGTATTGATTGAATTCCATGTTTGGCTTATTTGGTTTACTGTCAGTCCCTAGTAGAGTGCACCAGGAGTGCCAGGGCTTGTAAATACAAATGCTGCTAGTGGGCCTGCAGCACGTGTTGTGCCACCCACAAGAGCAGCCTAGTAAAAGTATGTCTGAAGGTCTACCATTGCTAGACCACGTGCAGTCTGGTACTGTCACGCAGACTGCGCAAGTACACCTACTTGCCAGTCCCTAAACCTTCCCTTAACTTCATGTTAGTCACCCCTATGGTAGGCCCACGGGCAGGGTGCATTGTAAGCATAAGGTAGGACAAGCCTGACAAGGTTGGCATGTCCTAATAGTGAATTACAGCCATATTCGTTTTTCACCAGTGTAAGGTAACCTGCTCTCCATCAGTTAGAATGGGCTGCCAGGATTATTAATGTTATAATCCTAGCGGGCTCGGGGAGCATGGTGCAATGTCGAGTTTGGTATCCCTGAACTCAGGGTTTAATAACGCATCCGTTTGTGTGGATGGTTTTTGGACTCTGTGTTTGAAAATAGCACTTTTAGAAAGTAGCTATTTTCTTGTCTAACTGTCTACCGGTCTCTGCTGGTTCTGGTGTGCGTGTGACAGGAGCTGGGTGGCTCCAGAGGTCTGAATGAGTCAGTGTGGGATGAGTGGGGCATTTGCATTGAGAGTAGGGGAAGAGTAGTTCCTGATAGCCTGCCCTGCCTGATACAATGCTGGCTCCGCCCCCCTGCCAGGTGACTGATGACTCTGTGCCTGCCTGGGACTTTCCTGGCCCACCTCCTGCCGGGCAACTGATGGCCCTGCCCCTGCCAGTGACAATGCTGGCTCCGCTCCTGCTGGGCGGCTGAAGACTCTGCCCTGCACAGTGAATAGGCCAGGTGCTTCGGCCTGGCAACACCCACAACAAACCCAAGATGGGGGGAAATTCCCCTGCATGGACAAAGGGATCAAAGCCAAAAAGGGGTATAAGAGAAGGACCCCTGAACCAAGAATTTAGATAACTTCTGACAAGGAAACCTGAACCAAGGACAAGAAGCCTGCTGATCTAAGGACTGCCTACCCCTTCTGCCAGAGTGCTGTTTGTTGGGGGAATCCTGCATTGCTTCTTTATTTTTGCCAAGGAACCAGGAGAGAGGAACTGTGTGTGTACTCTCAATCTTTGCTAAGAAAATCTCCAAGGGCTGGAAGAGTGCCAGTCTCCTGTTGAAGTCACAGGGCTAAAGGACTTCATCTGCTTAAAGTGCTGTTTGCTGGAACTTGTGAATCCAGCACCTCTGAAAGAATCCAGCAATCTCGACGCCGACGGACGCCGCCGAATCCAGCTCGACATCGTGAGTAACGGCTCCAGTGTCCCGCTTCCTCGACGCCGGCCGCCGGGCCCGATCGACGCCAGCAACAACGCCAGTGAGTAGTGAGTTCGGCTCCAGCTCCAAGTGACCTCGTGTCTGCACCGCTGCTGATCGCATCGACTTCGAGCCCTCTCGACGCCGTGAGCGCTGCTCACTCTCGCAACATCGACATCGACGACGCCGTATCCTGCTTCACCTCGTGAGCGCTGCTCCTGCCTGACTTCGGTCGATGCCGCTGCAGATCGCCCCGACTCCGAGGCCCGATCGACGCCGAAGACGCGACGCCGGACATCTCGACGCCGCTGATCATCGAGTGCTTCACTTTTCCAAGGTACTGTGTTGTTGGGGTCTGTGCGACTCCGGGCTCGACATAGCGCTCCTCGCGGCCGACGCCGAACCTTTGGATTAACTTTGCCTCTACGTCGTGTGACTCCCGTGTGGGTTACATTGTTGCCAAGAACTATGTTTTAAAGAAAAAGAGTTGCTTTTGATACTAAAGACTTTGTGCTAAGAAGAAACCGTGCTTGAACTATTATTTTTCCTTCCAAGAGTATTTATTAAGATTGTGGTACATTTTTGTCGTTATTTGGTCTTGTGCTAAGCCTTATATAAAAATCCTTATTTTTATAATACTACTGTGTCGTGTCCATTTGTAGTGTATTCACTTTATTACTGTATGTGGTCATAAATGCTTAACGCACTGCCTCTGAGATAAGCCTGTCTGCTTTGCCAAGCTACCAAGGGGGTGAGCAGGGGTTATCTAAGTGTGTGATCCCCTTGCCCTGACTAGAAAAGGTGTGTCCCTATTTGTCAGAAGTGTATACCTCTGCCAACTAGAGACAGCCGCTTCTAACAGACGGCATGTGGGTTCTTCACAATTTGTGTCTTGTTACTGTTAAGCTTATACCCCGAGATTTTTCCAAACCTGTGTGCCTCAACCTCTATTTCTATTATTGCCGAGGAAGGGTTAGGAGTTATTATTGCGACATTGTCCGCGTACGCTAACACCTTAACCTGCGTATATATTGTAGTTAAAGCTGGAATATTAGGGTTGCCGGACAGTTTGCGCAAGAAAGGATCCAAATAAATTGCAAACAGAAGGGGAGATCAAGGGCACCCTTGCCTCGTACCTCTTCTTATCTGCACTTCCGTGGTGAGCGCCCTATTAATCCTGATCTTAGCTGTAGGGGCTATATACAGAGCTTGAACTGCTCGAATATATCCTTCCCCCAAGCCAAACCATCTCATCCGTGCAGTGCGACTAATTCGAATGTGCCCAATTCTAGACCCTTGAAACGCAGAGACTGGAAGAACTTTACAGAGGAAAAGTTTAAATCTGCCCTATGTAAAGAACCTCCCCCCTCCAACGACATTCTGCTCAAGGCATGGGAGGGCTATGAAAAATGGATGTCCAGGGCTCTGGACACAGTAGCACCATGGACATTTAAACCCCCCTCAAACGGCTCCATGGTTCTCTAAAGAACTTAAGGAAGCTAAAACCAAATGTAAAAACACTGAACGAGGCTGGAGGAAAAATTATGATCCAGAGGATAAGCTAAAATATAAAAAGGAATTAAAAATGTATCATAAACTTATAAGAGCAGCTAAAGGTGTGCATTTCAAAGAACGTATTGAATCCGCAAAAAACCCTACTAAGGAACTTTTTTCAATATATAAAGAGCTCACGGTTCCCACCAGACTTGAGGCTCAAGACACGTACTCTAATGAGCTATGTGATGAGATTGCGGACTTTTTTGTGAAAAAAGTAGACTTAATACATGCCACTTTCACAGACAGCCCACATGACTCACGCAATAGTGAGAAATGCTCCCACTACCAAGCTCCAGTTAACAAGCTTCTCAGTCCCTAAGAGATCAGACCTGCTTCCCATTATGAGAGGAATCCATTCTGGATCCCCTCTGGATGTAATCTCCCCTAATCGATGTATGGGAGCTCTTGATGGCATGATCGAGCAGATTGAACAGCTTATCGCTCTCTCTTTTCAGGAGTGCCATGTGCTGGAGGCTTGGAAAACCGCACAGGTTATACCCCTGAAAAAGAAAGCGAACATTCATATCTCCCAACTGCAAAACCTCCGTCCTATATCCCTCCTCCCCTTTTGTGGGAAAGTTGTGGAGAAGGTTGTGAACAAGCAACTTATGAAATTTATTGAAGAGAACTCTTGCCTCCATTCAACCCAGTCAGGATTCAGAGCAGGATATTCAACTGAATCCGCGGTCCTCTTTTCCATAGAACGCTTGAGACAACTTGTTGATGGAGGGCAGACAGCAGCGTTGGTGTTATTAGACCTTAGTGCAGCATTTGACACCGTGCTGCACTCAACGCTGCTGTCGCGCCTCTCCGACATGGGAATAGAGGGTCCAGCCCTGGAGTGGATAAAATCTTTTTGGGAAAACAGGAGTTTTCAGGTGCATTGCCCTCCTTATAAGTCATCTCCTCGTAAGTTGAGGCATGGGGTTCCACAAGGCTCAAGTTTGAGCCCCACGCTGTTCAATATTTATATGGAGCCCTTGGCACATATTGTGGAATCCTATGGTGTGCATATCGTCACATACGCTGACGATACCCAATTAATAATTCAACTTGCCAACAACCAGCCTGAAGAAGCCATTAACTTTTCCAACTGTATGCGGGCTGTGGCAGGGTGGATGAACAGCAACTGCCTTCGCCTAAATGGCGATAAAACCGAGTTGTTGGTGGTCGGTAAGTCCCCCTCCACCTGGTCGCAGGACTGGTGGCCGACGGAACTAGGGCCAATCCCCCGCTCAGCAGAGGTTGTCAGAAATTTGGGAATTATGATCGATGCGGAACTTTCCTTCAAGCAACAGATTAGCAAAATCACTGGAAAATGCTTTGGAATACTGAAAACTCTCCGCAAAGTTCTCGACCTGCTCCCCTTTGATGCCAGGAAGAAACTTATCCACGCCCTAGTCACGCCACACCTGGATTATGGCAATGCCCTTCTCCTAGGCCTGAGTAAAAAAGGCATTCAACAACTACAGTGTGTCCAAAATGCCGCTGCCCGCCTGGTACTTAACCTTCCACGCAGGGCATCCGGTACGACGGCATTGCGTAAACTTCATTGGCTCCCTATTGTGGAGCGCATCAAATTTAAGGCACTATGTATGGCTCATCGTATTGCCCAGGGAAAAGGCCCAAACTATCTGCAAAGACTCCTCACCATCCATCGCCCCACTCGAAATCTTAGATCCGCCGGAGTGATGCTATTCCAACTTCCCCGTGTTCACAAGAACAGAATGGGAGGTAGTTCCTTCCGTTTCTTGGCTAGCAAACACTGGAATAGCCTCCCCTTGAACCTTCGGATGGAACCCTCCGAAACAAGATTCAGACAAAATTTAAAAACTTATCTCTTTCCCAAGTAAATAGTATCCTGATACATTCTAGGATTTCAGTGTGACTTGGTTTCAGCTTCATCTGGGAGTAGTAGCATTTCAGCGCGGGGACACACCGTCACAGGTGTAACCAGGCGCTTTAAAAATGGTCTTATTATTATTATTATTATCACCTCCCATAAATAGTCCCAGGAGACCCTATCGAACGCCTTATCAGCATCCAAAAATAGAGCAGCTATAGGGTCTCCCGGGAACTCAGTGGCATCGAACAAAATAATGACCTGCCTAATGTGCTCAGTGGTGCCCTTACCTGGGATAAATCCATGCTGCTCCGGGCTAACCAGTCCCTCTATTACCTTAGCTAATCTTTTCGCGAGAATTTTAGAGAAAAGTTTAGCGTCTGAATTCATTAGAGTGATAGGCCTATATGACCCCAGGGCTGTAGGTGGCTTGCCCTTTTTGAGTAACACAATTACTTCTGCGCCTCCCCAGGATGCTGGAATTGAAAGCCCTTGTTGTGCCTGAAGAACTGTGTCTAATAAATCTACCAGCAAAACTTCCTGAAATGTTTTATAAAATTCCAATTGGATCTGATCTGGGCCTGCGGCTTTTGCTGAGGGGAGTTCCGCCAAAGCCTCACACACTTCTTCGAGGTTAATAGGCAAACCTAATCTTTCCCTCTCCTCCGCGGGGAGTCCTTCAACACCGACGTGGTTAAGATAGTCTTTAATGTCTGTACTCCCTCCTCCCTGCTATATATCATACAAATCTGAGTAAACCTCCCTAAAGACCTCCCTAACGCCCACAGGATCAACAATCAAACAAACCCCCTTGGTTATCCTTAATGCACTTAATATCCCCTGTAGCTATTTTTTGTCTTGTCCTGACTGCCAAAATATGGCCCACCCTCTCACTCATCTCAAAGGCTTGCTCCTTTTAGCCAGATATTTAGCCTTAGTTTTACTAGCTATACCCTCAATTCCATCCACCTTTAATACCATAATTTTCAGTAATTGCTGTTCCAAAGGCCTGCCCACTCGAATCAGTAAGGCCAATTCCTCCTCCGCTTCCATTAAGGTTCTGATCATTTCCTCCACCCTCTTCTTTTCTTCCCTTTGCCTATGCAGTGAGTAACTAAGTGTTTCCCCGCGGACCCCTGCTTTAAACGCATCCCAAGCAATGCCCTATGATGTGCTCCCCCTATTGATCCTCCAAAAGTCTTTAATCCAATTGCTCATATATCTTCCATTTCCCTTATCTTTAAGAAAGGCCCTCTCATATGTCCGACAGTATGGTTTAGCGGCTACCCCTCCTAATTCAATTGTCAACACCAGAGGGTTGTGGTCCGAGACTATACGGGGACATTTCTTGATTTGTGATCTAGTGAGTAAAGAGTGGGATATCAAAAAGTAATCCAACCTTACAGTAATTCTGTGTGGGGCAGAAAAATAAGTAATGCCATCCATCTGTGGACATAAATTTGCCCAGAGGTCTATTAAAGTATTATGCTGTGCCATATCCACTAAGGCTCTGTGTGATCTTTTTTTCCTCCCGCTGTAGCCTTGTCTCTTCTGAATCTCAATGCCCGAGGGACTATTAAGATTAAAATCTCCATAACATATAATTGGCTCGGGCCAATTCGCCATTTCTAAATCAAGAAATTCAAATACATCTGGGTCGTCCCCTGTGGAGCCATAGACTGAAATCACCGTAAACTTTTCCCCCTTAAAAACTAATTCAACTATCACCCACCTCCCCCACTGATCCTCGAACTTTCTCCCCACTATGCATTCCTTATCTCTGCCCAGAATAGCCAGCCCTCTTGTCTTAACCCCTTGTTTGGTGTGGGCTAGAACGGCAAACCCTAGCTGCTCAAGTAGATAACCCTTCCCTCCCTCAACATGTGTTTCCTGCAGATACACCAGATCAGGTTTCATTATCTTCAAAAATGCTGAAACTCTGATCCTTTTTTCTGCATCATTCAACCCTCAGACGTTAAGAGAAGCAATTCTGCAATACATTAGAAGACTACAAAAGGTTGACCCAGCTTCCTAACCAATCTTACAAAATACACAATTCTAAATTGAAGGTGCTCCCGTGTGTGCTGTGTGCGCCCCTTTACACCACCCCCCATTTCCCCCCTTCTAGCCTGCCCTCCCAAGCCCTCCCTCCCCCCTACAGGCACATAGGCCACCCATGGCCTATGTGTGGACGCTTGGAATGCAGCTGTCGCCTCCCCCTCCCCCCACATACTATTTCCAGGAACTTATAGAAGGAATGTATACCCCCCCTAGGATACAAAATAATATAGTGAAGAAATCACCCCTGACTGATCCCTGAGCTTCATCCTCCCTTAAAACCCAGTACTTCCACCATGTATTCCTTGGCCTTTAACTCCCGAAAAAAACATTTCCACCACCCCCTTAGTGATCACCTTCAACTTTGCTGGGTACAATAAATAAGCTTCCGACCCCAGAGCCTGTATGGGAGCAATAAGCTGACTAAGCCTCCATCTGCGCTCAACAGTGACGTGGCAGAAGTCGGGCCTGGCAAAAAAGGTTATATTACTAAAGGAACGCTTGGACTCTGGCTTGGCTTTTTCCAGAATTAACTGCCTCAGCAAAAAGTTGCCGACGTATAGCAAAATGGCTCTTGGTCTGCCCTCTTGAGTCCCTGCATGGCCTTTCCTTATCGTAAATGGGAAACGGTGTGCCCTCTGGATCTCTACCTCCCATTGCCATGACGATAGCTCCGGAAAGGCCCCCTTTAGTAGGTTCACTACAAAGAGTCTGACATCATCCCCTTCCAAACCCTCTGCCACTCCCAGCAGTCTAATGTTGTTCCGCCGCTGGCAAATTTTCGTAGTCCTCCAGCTTCCATAGAACATCATCCGCCACTTTCTGCTGGTCCTGTTTGAGAGTCCTGAGACTATTGAGGTCGTCCTCCAGCTTCCCGGTCCTTTCCTCAACTTGGGTAACCCTCTCATCCACCTCGTCAAACCGCTTCTTCATCTTTCTCAGACTGTTCTGAATTTTCCTTGACTCTTGCCTTGCCCTCCGACTCTCGCCTCTCGCCTCGCTCTGCATGGCTTTCAAAGTACTGAATAATAACTCCAGAAAGACTGGCAGGGGCGATAAATGATGAGAGGCTTGAGCACCAGGTAGGGGTGTGATGCCATCCTGCTCCAGGTAAGTCTGTGATGTGGCTGAATAGTCCCAATCTAATTTCTTCGAGTGGTCTGAGGGGCTATCTGCGGGGGTGGGTCCCCTCCTGGACAATCGCTTTTTTTTTTAGTGCTTCTCTGAGCCGCTACTCTCTGTGTCCGTAAATTCCCCTGAACACTCCTCCTCACTGTCAACAGATTGAGAGTCTTCATTGACTGAAAAGAACCGGTCCGGTGATGCAGCACCACTGGCACCCCACTCGCTGAGGTTGCCCTGATATGCGCTTAATTGTGGGGCACTAGTTGCTAATTCATTTGCCATAGTCGGACTCTCCCGGTGCTCCAGTCTCTTGTTCTCCCCCTTCAGCCCCCTCAACCCCGTTGTGACCTACTGACTGCGGTGACTGGACTGCGACTCCTCCTGAGCCTTGCCCGTCTTCTCCCCCACTGTTTGGCCCACGGATCCTTCCCCCGGGACCTTGGGTACTCACAGGGATGCTGGTCTCTGTAACCTCTGCCGAGACCTCCGCTCGAGTCTCTGAGCTGCTCTCGGATTCCTGCCTCTGCTCCGCTGCCGCTTTCACCGGTTGCTTAGCAATGGCAGAGCCGGCGTCCACGAGGACGTTCAGTCCGTCCGAGCCCTCTCCGCGCTTCGTTTTCCCAGCAGCAGCAACTCCCGCAGGTAAGCTAGCAAAGCTTTCCACCATTGTGGGCTGGTGCAGGTTGTTTTCTTTAGCTTTTAGTTTAGGCAGCGTGGATCGACTAAGTGTGTTATCGCGCTGTGCGCTCGAGGTGGGCAGTGCCTCGCTACCTGCTTTTTTGCCCAAGGGTTTTTTCCCGGCTATGCCCTTCTGTGTCCCGTCCCCAGCCAGCGCTTTCGGGTAATTTCTATTTTTCTCCTTCTCTTTCTCCTTCCCTGGCTCCTTCAGGCCTGCTGCCACCTTGCACACTTCTTTGGCTTCACTGTTTTTTACCCCGCGCAGCGGCATACTGCAGGTTACCTTGGTCACTAGCGTGAGTCCAGCCGTAAGCTTCCTTTGGGCCCGGAGTATTATTTTCTGAATAATATCCCCAGTATATCTCCACCACAGTATGCCTATCCAGCGTCTGGGCTTGCTGCCTTGTATCTGCTGACCCAGAGACCAGGGATCCACTCTCATCTCCTGGGGGGGTCACACGCCGCTCATCTAAGGATTGAGGAGGGGAGGAGGAGTGAGATGCGACTGCTTACTGCAAACCTTCAGCGGCCATCTTGCCCCTCGCCAATGCCCTCGCATCTTTACAATCTTCAGGGTTAATGAGGAATGCTATTGACGTTTTATTCCATTCTGGTGCATTGTTTTCTTATGCACAGGAACTAAAACGCTAATATTTCTCATTTTGTGCTTTGTGTGGCATCAAAGAAAGAGTCATCCCAACTGTTTCCCTTAGCTGATGGTTCTCATCAAAGGGGCTAGGAATGCTATATTATCCATGTGGCAACCGTTTACAGAATTTTTGCTGATTGATGATACCAAAGGCAAGAAATGTGAGGATCTTTGGTCGCATATTGATAGTGATGTGAAAAAAAGTACACTCTACTGCATTCTTTACAGGAAAACATAACTGCTGTAGTGGACATAATACAAAACTAGAGTCTGAAACCAACCTTGTCTACCACATGTTCAGCATGATTGGTGTAGATGTGAAACATCTCCTTGAGAGTAGGCTAGACAACACCTTTAGTGACTTTGGCACTACAACATGTTCCATGTTAAAGTGCTTGCCACTTGGTAAGCAAAGCAATGTTGAAGAGCAATCCAGGAACTGTTATTTTACAGTGAATGAGAAATGGCTTGCAATGATGCATAGAAATGTCCCTTCACCAACCATGGCATTTGAAGTCAATGAAACCTCACTGTGGTATTCGGTATAAGTTCTAGATCCCTTCCATAAAGGTGAATTTCCTCTGTAGTTTCAAAAGTGCTGCTTAATTTTTGACCGCTTCAATAACTCTGCGGGCATAAGCGTCCAGCTCAACACAAATGTTGCAGAAGCTGCCCTGAGAATCACAATCTCCAAGTACGCCAGTATTGGCATGGAACGCTATGTCAGTGGGCAGAGTTAACAAATTATGTACTGGCTGTTTTGGCATTGTTCGTCTCAAGTGCCAACGTTGAGATGGCCTTTTCACATAAGTTTACATGGGAAGGAAAGAACAAGCACATGTGACCAAAGACTCACTGAAGAAGTATTGTATGGTGTACCACAATAAGTTTAATTTTCAAAAATCTATTTGAACCTCCTACACACTATAGGTACACTGTCTATATGCCATGCACTATCAGTGCAAAAAGCAGGCAATAATAAAAGCAAAATATTCCATAAACACCAGTAAAACACTGTTTCTGTTGTTTTTAATGGTGCAAAAATGTGTAACCACTGATAACCACTGTTTTTTTAAGATATTGAAATCACTTGAAAATACTGGAAAAAAACACAGAATTTACCAAAAATAGAAACTGAAAACAGGAAAGCCTATATATAGGTTGTAAAATCGACCTTTGCCATGGTTCAAGTATGGCATAGAGCTCTAAACAGTAGTTAAAGAAATTCTGGAAAGCAGCTGCCCAATAGTCTGGGTCTTATTTATAAATCGCTGCTGGGAGACCATTTGGACCGGGAGCCCCTTCCCTCATCATCTTTTGATTTGTTCATTAAGTTTTTTGCTGGGGGCATGCCAGCAGCTACTTCTTTATTCACACTTTAGGCCTTATTATGGGTTTGGTGCTGCGGGAGCAGGACCACCCAGCTCCCGCAACTCCTAACCCATGTACAAACGCCTGCCAGATTAGGAGTTTTCGCCTGTCGGGCGGGCAGTTTTTTGATGTTCCCAGGGCGGTACCTATGAAATAGGTACTTCAATGGGATCATCAAAGGCAGTATCTGCATGGCATGGACTCCTGCAGTCCATGCTGTGCGGGTACTGGTGTGCATGCACACAGGGGTGCACAAATTGTGCCCCCCTGTGTGCATCCACATGGCGTGAGGCACAAGGGGGCCCTTTAGGGTCCCCTTTATTTCCTCACCGCCACACTTTTCATGGCGGTCGCACTGCCATGAAAAGTGTGGCGCTGAAGAAACTCATAAAATGCTTAGCCCGGCCATAGTGGCCCCGCCAAGCATATTGCAGCCTCAATACTGCCGTGCCACCTTGGCAATTGTGGTGGTCCCTGGTCGAAATGGGGCGGTCAGACTACCACCACCTCTGCACCCCCGTGAGTCTGGTGGTCCGTAGATGCCAGGCTTATAATAAAGCCCTTAGCCAATTGGTCAGTGCATCTGTTTGATAGTAAAGATTTTCTATATAATTCAACAAAGATGTTGAATCAACCGTGTTTCCCCCTAAAAAATATTGGTCATTTTCCAGATACCACTTGATTCACCCAGTCGACCATGACCACTATTCACTAAATGTCGAAAATATAACCTTTCTCCACATTTTCCACCGAACAGCATAGTCAGGATCACTGACTTCCCATTCACTAGTTCGGAAGCCGGAAGAAGCCAGAGCAGAAGATGCTACTGCAGATGAGTCTCTATCGCTCAACTTCACATCTTTACTCACTCCACTGCTGCTCCTTCTCCCACTGCTGTTTTGACTACAGGTTTGCCCCAAAGATCAAGGAGGCCTGTGAAGAAGTATTGGCGGAATAGGCATACCAACTGTGGAGTGCCAGAGGAGAGTCTCGAGTGCTGACACGTTGTACAAAACAGCAATATGAGGATCCTGGAAAAGAAGGCTAACACGAACATTGCAAATCCAAATTCAGTTAGCTCCACACATGATCTGGCTTTGCACTACATTTTGCAGCAGGATGCCAAATTCCAAGCAAGACCAACACAGAGCCAGATTATCTGGGGGCTCATTTACAAGCCCTGGGCACTACCGGAACATCACTTTTTATGATGTTCTGGTAGCGTACAAGGTTTAGCCATATCTACAAGGCCACGTAAAGTCAAACTGCATGGCTTTTCATGGCCTTGTAGACATGGAGTGAGGCAATGCATTGTAAGTTGATGTGTTGCCTGACACTCTGATGGGGAGGGGTGCCATGGCCATTACGTTGGGTGTTCCCACTTAACACCTATGGCATTTGACACATTCCCTGATTTACAGCAAGCTGTAAACCTGAGAATGCACCAAAGGCATACGCATCCCCAGGGTTGGCGTTGGGGAGGTGCAAAAATGAAAAATAACATGATTTCTCCTTGGTTTTACCTCCCTTTTTATTTGTGCTGCAGAATGATACTAAAGCATCAATGTTCAGTAAAGCTGGCTCAAACCCCTCAATTTTACAAGGAGCAAAATTTGGAGAGGACTTAGATTTAATAGCCACCACTTTGGCTCAAAAGGTCTGAGGTGTTTTGGGCCTGCAAAAGACTACCCCACGGAGACACGGGCCTGGCTGCCTTCTGCGTTACACCACTGGCTTCAGTCTAATCCCTAATATGGGAGAAAGCTGCTGTCCTTGGGCTCCCAGAACATTAGAGGAAACAATGTAATTGTGCAAAAACTAGACTTAATACAAACTTTAAAATGTACTCTCCGGGCCTGATTACGAGTTTGGTGGACAGGGCTACTTAATCACAAACGTGACGGATAGTCCCCAAATTACAGTTCCATTATATCCCATGGAACTTGTAAATTGGCGGACTGGATATCTCTCCTGTTTGTGACGAGTATCCCATCCACAGGAATCATTGGAAACATTGTCATTAGTTACAGCATTTATAGGGGCCTACACAGAGTTCTTCAGGCTTGGGAAACCCATTCTTCTAGTGGTGGCATGCATTACCTATTAACCCCTTCGGGGCTAATGACGAGCTGGGCTCGTCATCGCGCTTACCTGTCCTGCGCGGATGACAAGGCCAGCTCGTCATCAGCCCCACCCTCGGGGGAAGCGCTGGCGCTCCCCCCGAGGCTCTCTGATCGTCGTTGTTTTGCTGGGGGCGGCAGTGGAAGAGCTTCCGCTGCCGCCCCCGCCCCCCCCCATGGTAATCCCTGATGACGTCAGCGCGCACAGCGCGCGCTGACATCATCAGGGATTCCCAGCGCTCGGGAAGCCATTTGCTTCCTGCGCGCTGGGAAAGAAGGTAGGTTTCTCGAGGCTGGCGGGGGTTTGGGGGCAGCGAAGAGGCATCAGGGGAGAGGAAAGAGATTTTCCTTTCCCCTGATGTCTCTTTGCAGGGCATTTCTGCCTCACGATCGCGCACAGCGTCGCAATTGTGCGGCGGAAATGCCCCCACTAGACACCAGGGATATACTTTTAGTTTTTAGGAAGTGACCCCTTGGGCAAGGGTCGCTTCCAGGCTGGCTGGCAATATGTTTTCGTTTTTCTGCCCCCCCTGGGGGGAAATCGGCCCGTTTTTTCGGCCGTTTTGCCCCCAGGGGGGGCAGAAATTCCCCACTAGCACCAGGGATATAGATTTTTACAAAGATGGCGGCCATTGATTTTGTTTACGTTTTTCTGTCCCCCCTGGGGGCAAATCGGCCCGTTTTTTTTTGCCGTTTTGCCCCCAGGGGGGACAGAAAATGCCCACTAGACACCAGGGATGTAATTTTAGTTTTTAGGAAGCGACCCCTTGGGCAAGGGTCGCTTCCAGGTGGGGTCTGAGTATGTTTTCGTTTTTCTGCCCCCCCTGGGGGGAAATCGGCCCGTTTTTCGGCCGTTTTGCCCCCAGGGGGGGCAGAAATTACCCACTAGAACCAGGGATTTTTGTTGGGGCAATGTGTTTGTTTTGGGAAGCGACCCCTTGGGTAAGGGTCGCTTCCAGGTGGACATGATTGTGTTTTTGTTTTTCTGTCCACCCTGGGGGCAAATCGGCCTGTTTTTTTTGCCGTTTTGCCCCCAGGGGGGGCGGAAAATGCCCACTAACACAAAGTTTTTAGGAAGCGACCCCTTGGGCATGTTTGCTGGTGGTGTGTGTGGGGAGTGGTACTTGGCTGGATGGTGTGCGTGGAGCGGTGCTTGGCTGGCGGTGTGTGTGGAGTGGTACTTGGCTGTCGGTGTGCGCTGAGTGGTGTTTGGCTGGCGGTGTGCGTGGAGGGGTACTTGGCTATCTATGCACGGAGTGGTGCTTGGCTGGCGGTGTGTGTGGAGTGGCGCTTGGCTGGTGGTGTGTGTAGAGTGGTACTTGGCTGTCTGTGCACGGAGTGGTGCTTGGCTGGCGGTGTGTGTGGAGTGGCGCTTGGCTGGTGGTGTGCGTGGAGTGCTACTTTGCTGTCTGTGCACGGAGTGCTGCTTGGCTGGTGGTGTGTGTGGAGTGGCGCTTGGCTGGTGGTGTGCGTGGAGTGCTACTTTGCTGTCTGTGCACGGAGTGCTGCTTGGCTGGTGGTGTGTGTGGAGTGGCGCTTGGCTGGTGGTGTGCGTGGAGTGCTACTTTGCTGTCTGTGCACGGAGTGCTGCTTGGCTGGCGGTGTGTGTGGAGTGGCGCTTGGCTGGTGGTGTGCGTGGAGTGCTACTTTGCTGTCTGTGCACGGAGTGCTGCTTGGCTGGCGGTGTGTGTGGAGTGGCGCTTGGCTGGTGGTGTGCGTGGAGTGCTACTTTGCTGTCTGTGCACGGAGTGCTGCTTGGCTGGCGGTGTGTGTGGAGTGGCGCTTGGCTGGCGGTGTGTGTGGAGTGGCGCTTGGCTGGATGGTGCTTGGCTGGCGGTGAGTGGTGCTTGGCTGGTGGTGCTTGTGGAGTGGCGCTTGGCAGGTGGTGTGCGTGGAGTGCTACTTTGCTGTCAGTGCACGGAGTGGTGCTTGGCTGGCGGTGTGTGTGGAGTGGCGCTTGGCTGTTAGTGTGCGTGGAGTGCTACTTTGCTGTCTGTGCACGGAGTGCTGCTTGGCTGGCGGTGTGTGTGGAGTGGCGCTTGGCTGGTGGTGTGCGTGGAGTGCCACTTTGCTGTCTGTGCACGGAGTGCTGCTTGGCTGGCGGTGTGTGTGGAGTGGCGCTTGGCTGGTGGTGTGCGTGGAGTGCTACTTTGCTGTCTGTGCACGGAGTGCTGCTTGGCTGGCGGTGTGTGTGGAGTGGCGCTTGGCTGGATGGTGCTTGGCTGGCGGTGAGTGGTGCTTGGCTGGTGGTGCTTGTGGAGTGGCGCCTGGCAGGTGGTGTGCGTGGAGTGCTACTTCGCTGTCTGTGCACGGAGTGGTGCTTGGCTGGCGGTGTGTGTGGAGTGGCGCTTGGCTGTTAGTGTGCGTGGAGTGCTACTTTGCTGTCTGTGCACGGAGTGCTGCTTGGCTGGCGGTGTGTGTGGAGTGGCGCTTGGCTGGTGGTGTGCGTGGAGTGCTACTTTGCTGTCTGTGCACGGAGTGCTGCTTGGCTGGCGGTGTGTGTGGAGTGGCGCTTGGCTGGTGGTGTGCGTGGAGTGCTACTTTGCTGTCTGTGCACGGAGTGCTGCTTGGCTGGCGGTGTGTGTGGAGTGGCGCTTGGCTGGTGGTGTGCGTGGAGTGCTACTTTGCTGTCTGTGCACGGAGTGCTGCTTGGCTGGCGGTGTGTGTGGAGTGGCGCTTGGCTGGCGGTGTGTGTGGAGTGGCGCTTGGCTGGATGGTGCTTGGCTGGCGGTGAGTGGTGCTTGGCTGGTGGTGCTTGTGGAGTGGCGCTTGGCAGGTGGTGTGCGTGGAGTGCTACTTTGCTGTCAGTGCACGGAGTGGTGCTTGGCTGGCGGTGTGTGTGGAGTGGCGCTTGGCTGTTAGTGTGCGTGGAGTGCTACTTTGCTGTCTGTGCACGGAGTGCTGCTTGGCTGGTGGTGTGTGTGGAGTGGCGCTTGGCTGGTGGTGTGCGTGGAGTGCTACTTTGCTGTCTGTGCACGGAGTGCTGCTTGGCTGGAGGTGTGTGTTGAGTGGCGCTTGGCTGGTGGTGTGCGTGGAGTGCTGCTTGGCTGGAGGTGTGTGTTGAGTGGCGCTTGGCTGGTGGTGTGCGTGGAGTGCTACTTTGCTGTCTGTGCACGGAGTGCTGCTTGGCTGGCGGTGTGTGTGGAGTGGCGCTTGGCTGGTGGTGTGCTGGAGTGCTACTTTGCTGTCTGTGCACGGAGTGCTGCTTGGCTGGCGGTGTGTGTGGAGTGGTGTTTGGCTGGCGGTGTGTGGGGAGTGGTGTTTGGCTGGCGGTGTGTGGGGAGTGGTACTTGGCTGGATGGTGTGCGTGGAGTGGTACTTGGCTGTCGGTGTGCGCTGAGTGGGGTTTGGCTGGCGGTGTGCATGGTCTGGTGCTTGGATGGTGGTGTGGGTGGACTGGAACTCTGCTGGCGGTGTGTGAGTAGTTACTTTCTGTTGGTCACTACACACACTGCTAGTTGAGTGACACTCTACGCAGTCCATCATTTTCTGTAGTTGCTATGTCAGATATGTGGGCGTGTGAAAGTGATGGGCGGCTGGCGGTGTGAATGTTTTGTATGTGTCACACGTACAAAAGGTGTATGAATGTCCTTACTGCCCCTGTGTGATATGGGTACTGGTAGTAGCAAAAGACTGACTGGCACCAAAGTGGTCAGGCACTTTACAAAAATTCTAAAAATTATCCAGTGTCTTGATGTTAAACCTCATCTAATCTCATTTGGTCTAAGCCCTAATTGATGGCCCATCTGGCCGAATTTTAATTTGGGGGGCAAATTTGTGTGTTGTTTTTTTAATTGTTATATTGTTTGTGAAATGTGGTAGTAATTTTTTTTTCTTCTCTATTTTTGTCTTGTTCCAGGCTTTTGCTGTTTGGATTGTTGTAGGTTGCGTGTCTGTTTGCAGCTTGTGTAGTTGCTTGTGCTTGGTAAGTGAATGTATTTTGTACTACTTCTCCTTGATGTTTGTCTTTTTGAAAAAGGTTGTACTTCTAGCAGTTTGTGTGGCTCTGTGTTTTTTTTTTCAGCATTAGTGTTTGATGTGCACTTTGTTTTCTAATGTCATTTATTTTTTTCTTTCTAGTGGGATTTCATTTCTTTTCGCTGTGTCTCAACAGAGTAGGTGCTGGTGAGTGTAGCTATATTTTGTAAGAGTGAAATTGTTTTGGATTGTATTTATCTTTTAGTGAAAGCCTTACCTTGTTTACTTCTTACTTTGCACAGTGTAGGTTGTTGTTCACTTGTGTGTGCAGTCTTCTTGCTTTGTAAGGATAATGGCTAGTCGCAGGATTACTGCTCAGCAGGTTCTTGGTTTGCTTTTTGAGTCTTCCTCGGACCATGGTTCAGAGTCTGAGTCCGATTCGGACTCCCAGGAAGCGGCAGAAGATTCAGGCAGTGAGTTTTCTCTTCGCATGGAATCATCATCATCGGATGATGACTCTTCTTCTAGTGCTGATGAAGGGCCTATGGTACAGGAGGACATTGTGTTGCCGGTAGTGGGCCAAGAGGCACCTGTGCTGCTGCCTAGGGCCGCAAGGTTTCCTTTCTTTTTACGTCGGCAAGAGGCATGTGGGCTGGAGCCTGCACCCAAAAGGCTTCACATTGCTGTGGTGCGCAAAGGGGCATCTGGTGCTTTTCGTCTTCCTGCTCGTGTAGTGCAGCAAGAGGCATCTGGGGCTGTTAGGCTTCCCATTGGTGTAGAGCGGCAAGAGGCATCTGGGCCTGCTGGGTTTCCCGGTGGTGTAGTGCAGCAAGAAGCATCTCAGGCTGCTGGGCTTCCCGTTGGTGTAGTGCAGGAAGAGCCCTCTGGGGATGCTACGTCTTCTGTTGGTGTTGTGCAGCCTGAAGTATCTGTGGCTGTTAGGCTTCCCGTTGGAGAACAGCAGCAAGATGTTTCGGTGCTGCAGGCTGGGGTGGCTGCTCCCCCCGTTGATAGGGATGGCCTCTGGGTTCCCCCTGGCTTGGTGCAGCCGGCATTGCCAGAGTTCACTGGTGTTCCTGGGTGTAGAGTGAATACAGAGAATTTTCTGCCAATTAATTTTTTTCAGTTGTTTTTTGACGATGTGTTTTTGCAAGAGATTGTTGAGCAAACCAATTTATATGCAGAACAATATTTGAGGGCCAACAGTGCCAGCCTTAAGCCATATTGTAGAGCAATCCGGTGGACTCCCACCAATGTTGAAGAGATGAAGAAGTTTCTGGGATTAACTTTTTTGATGGGCTTGATAAGGAAGTCATCAATTACTTCATATTGGTCCACTAGTCCCTTGATGGTAACAGCTATATTTCCAGCAGTCATAAGTCGTGATCGGTATACGCTTCTTCTTCGGATGATGCATTTTGCTGATAATAGTTTAGCGTTGTCACGCGATCACCCTGATTGTGACCGTTTGTTTAAAATTCGGCCTGTCCTTGATCACTTTGTTGATCGTTTTTCTGAGATTTTTGTCCCTGGTAAAGAAATTGCAGTGGATGAGTCTTTGGTGTTGTTCAAGGGCCGCTTGGTTTTTAGGCAATACATTCCTAGTAAGAGGTCACGCTATGGAATCAAACTGTATATGCTGTGTGACAGTGAGACTGGATATGTCTACAATTTCAGGGTGTACACTGGTAAGGAGTCCCGCATTAACCCTCCTGGATGTCCTTCTACTTTTGGAGTAACTGAGAAAATTGTGTGGGAACTAGGTAGAGGATTATTTAACAAAGGCCATCATTTATATGTAGATAACTTCTACACTGGTGTGCAGTTGTTCAAGGAGTTGGCCAAAGTGGGCACTGTTGCTTGTGGCACAATGCGCAGTAACCGTAAAGGTTTCCCAAAGGAACTTGTTTGCAAAAGGCTTGTGCGGGGACAGTCTACGGCATTGCGATGTGGGGAGCTTTTAGCTGTGAAGTATTCAGACAAGAGAGATGTGTACATGCTGACTACTATCCACGATGAAAGTACTGTACCTGTGCCTGTTTGGGGTCAGGGTGCTGAAGTGCGCAAACCTGTGTGCATTCTAGCTTACAATAAGTTCATGGGTGGTGTTGACAGAGTAGATCAGAGGTTGGAACCTTATGCTGCTCTTCGAAAGGCTTACGTTTGGTACAAGAAGTTGGCTATCCATCTGTTCCACTTGGCATCATTTAATGCTTTCGTTGTGTACCAGAAGTCTTGTCCTGGGACGAAGATGACTTTTCTTAAGTTTCAGGAGTCTATAATAGGCAGCCTTGTACTTGTGCAGCAGGCAAGTGTTCCTAGATTTGGAGTGGTGGAGGAAGTGGCTAGATTGCAAGATCGCCACTTTCCTGAATCTATTCCTTCCACTACTGCTAGAGACTTTCCGACTAGAAGATGCAGAGTCTGTTGGCGAAGAGGCGTGCGGAAGGAGTCTCGTATATACTGTCCTGACTGTCCTTCTAAGCCTGCATTGTGTATGTCAGCTTGTTTTAAATCGTACCACACGCAAAAGAACTATTGGGAGTTTGATTGAGCGGTAAAGTGAATTGCTTGGTCTGCATTCTGTAAAACATTTTTAGTTTGTTTCAAGGATTGGCATTAGTGCAAAGTTTTTATTTTAAGAATTTGTGTTACCTGATTTGTAGGTATTTCCATTTGTTTAGTGTCATTTTCAAAAAAAGAATTCTAAATGTGTTTGTGGTGTGTGCCGGCTGGTGCTTGGCTGGCGGTGTGTGTGGAGTTGCGCTTGGCTGGCGGTGTGTGTGGAGTGGTGCTTGGCTGGCGGTGTGTGTGGAGTGGTGCTTGGCTGGCGGTGTGTGTGGAGTGGTGCTTGGCTGTCTGTGCACGGAGTGGTGCTTTGCTGGCGGTGTGTGTGGAGTGGCGCTTGGCTGGTGGTGTTCGTGGAGTGGTACTTGGCTGTCTGTGCATGGAGTGGTGTTTGGCTGATGGTGTGTGTGGAGTGGTGCTTGGCTGGCGGTGTGTGTGGAGTGGTGCTTGGCTGGCGGTGTGTGTGGAGTGGTGCTTGGCTGGCGGTGTGTGTGGAGTGGTGCTTGGCTGGTGGTGTGTGTGGAGTGGTGCTTGGCTGGCGGTGTGTGTGGAGTGCTGCTTGGCTGGCGGTGTGTGTGGAGTGGTGCTTGGCTGGCAGTGTGTGTGGAATGGTGCTTGGCTGGCAGTGTGTGTGGAGTGGCGCTTGGCTGGTGGTGTTTGTGGAGTGGTACTTGGCTGGAGGGTGTGCGTGGAGCGGTGTTTAGCTGTCTGTGCACGGAGTGGTGCTTGGCTGGCGGTGTGCGTGGAGAGGCGCTTGGCTGGTGGTGTGCGCTGAGTGTTTGGCTGGCGGTGTGCATGGTCTGGTGCTTGGCTGGTGGTGTGGGTGGACTGGCGCTCGGCTGGCGGTGTGTGAGTAGTTACTTTCTGTTGGTCACTGCACACACTGCTTGTTGAGTGACACTCCACGCAGTCCATCAATTTGTGTAGTTCCAGTGTCAGAAATGTGGGCGTGTGAAAGTGATGGGCCCTTGAATGGCGCTGTTTGCTGGTGTGAGTGTTGAAATGTGATGGGTCCGCGGCTGGCGGTGTGAATGTTTTGAATGTGTCACACGTACGAAAGGTGTATGAATGGCCTGTAAAGAGGTTGGTGCCTTGACGTGGCTTTACAGCTCACGAGCTGTGAGTCAGTGGTTCAGTTTATCATACTTGCAATTATACACAGTGTATTTCATTTTTGTGAAATTACTTGCGTATACAATTGTATGTACTGAATCATCACTCACCCTCGTGCCAAATCCAACCAGTATGTGTGTGTGCTTGCGGATTAGATGGGTGTGCAGTAATAATTGTTTTTTTTCTCTTTCTGCATTAGGGTGTACCTTGTCCCTTATTGTGATTGTTGTAATGTGTTGCTTTTATTCCAGATGGTGTCAGTGGTCTTGTTTGTATCAGGTATGAAAGGTGCGTGAATGGCCTGTAAAACGGTTGGTGCCTTGTCGTGGCTTTACAGCTCACGAGTTGCGAGTCACTGGTTCGGTTTTTATGCATTTATTTATTGACAGAGCATTTCATTTTTTTGAAATATCTTGTTAATAAAATTTTATATACTGAACCATCACTCGCCCTCGTGCCAAATCCAACCTGTATGTGTGTGTCTTTGAGGAATAGATAGCCGTGCTTGAATGTTTGTCTTTTGAGTAACTCTGTTAAGGTGAGGTACCCTTTTACTCGGGAGAACAAGGGGAACGCTGGGTGGTAGGACATTTTTGCCGGCACGGCGATCCCACGGCAAAATTTTTGGAAAAGTGCTATTTTTACCTAATTAAGGTTTGCAAGGAGTTCTGGGTAGGAAAACATTGGGGGACCCACGCATGCCATACCTCCCTGGACTCCCCCGGGTGTCTACTTTTCAGAAATGTGTGGGTTTGGTAGGTTTCCCTAGATGGCTGTCTCGCACGGGGCCAGAAACCCAGGTAACCCCTCTTGCAAAAGCTGGAGAATTCATGTCCACCAGCTTTTGCAAGAGGGGTTACCCGGGTTTTTGGCCCCGTGCGAGACAGCCATCTAGGGAAACCTACCAAACCCACACATTTCTGAAAAGTAGACACCCGGGGGCTTCCAAGGAGGTATGGCTTGCGTGGATCCTCCAACGTTCCTTTACCCAGAATCCCTTGCAAACCTCATTTTTTGCTTGGAAAAAATCATTTTTTTTCACACGTTTTAGTGTGGGAAAGCGTGGCATCACTGGGCTCACACAAATTACCTCCCACCCAGCGTTCCCCAAGGTCTCCCGATAAAAATGGTACCTCACTTGCGTGGGTAGGCATAGCGGCTGCTTTAGGAAAAGGCCCAATTCATACTGTGGAGACGAAAACATTACCTTTAGCCAAATAATCTTATTTTTTGAGGGGGTCACCTGAGCTTTTGGCCCGGGGCTTGGCAGGCATCTTTGGAAACTACCAAACCCAAACAGTTCTGAGAACTAGACACCCGGGGGAGTCCAGGGTGGTATGGCATGCGTGGGTCCCCCAATGTTTTCCTACCCAGAAACCCCTGCAAACCTGAAATTTTGGTCCAAAAACCAACTTTTCCATACTTTTTTGGGTGGGATCTCGCTGCCGGAACAAATGTCCTACCACCCAGCGTTTCCCTTGTTCTCCCGAGTAAAATGATACCTCACTTGTGTGGGTGGGCCAAAGGCAAGTGACTTAGGCTGGGGTGCTTAATTTGTAAAACGTAAATATGAGTAAAAACTACCTTTTTCAAAATTCATTTTTGGGGTGTTCTACTTTGGGGCACCCACACAAGTGAGGTATCCTTTTACTCGGGAGAACAAGGGGAACGCAGGGTGGTACGACTTTTTTGCCGGCACGGCGATCCCACGCCAAAAAGTTTGGAAAAGTGCAATTTTTACCTAATTTTAAGGTTTGCAGAGAGTTCTGGGTAGGAAAACATTGGGGGACCCATGCATGCCATACCTCCCTGGACTCCCCCGGGTGTCTAGTTT
This sequence comes from Lissotriton helveticus, assembly GCF_964261635.1. Lineage (NCBI taxonomy): Eukaryota > Metazoa > Chordata > Amphibia > Caudata > Salamandridae > Lissotriton > Lissotriton helveticus. Next base: position 698,518,165 of record NC_136071.1, on the reverse strand, counting down.
TCAGAACTGTTTGGGTTTGCTACTTTGCAAAGAATACCACCGAGCCCCGGGCCACAAATTCAGACCCCCCCCCCCAAAATCAAGGTAGTTTTGCAATAAGGTAATGTAAATTCACCACCGTACGATTTGAACCGTTTCCTGTTGCAACCACTATGTCTACCCACGCAAGTGAGGTACCGTTTTTTTCGGGAGACCTGGGGGCACGCTGGGTGGGTGGAAATTTGTTGATCCACGCAGATTCCAGAACTTTCCACCACAGAAATGTGAGGAAAATGTGTTTTTTTGGTCACATTTTTATGTTTTCAAGGAGTTCTGGGTAGGAAAACATTGGGGGACCCACGCATGCCATACCTCCCTGGACTCCCCCGGGTGTCTACTTTTCAGAAATGTGTGGGTTTGGTAGGTTTCCCTAGATGGCTGTCTCGCACGGGGCCAGAAACCCAGGTAACCCTTCTTGCAAAAGCTGGAGAATTCATGTCCACCAGCTTTTGCAAGAGGGGTTACCCGGGTTTTTGGCCCCGTGCGAGACAGCCATCTAGGGAAACCTACCAAACCCACACATTTCTGAAAAGTAGACACCCGGGGGCTTCCAAGGAGGTATGGCTTGCGTGGATCCTCCAACGTTCCTTTACCCAGAATCCCTTGCAAACCTCATTTTTTGCTTGGAAATAATCATTTTTTTTCACACGTTTTAGTGTGGGAAAGCGTGGCATCACTGGGCTCACACAAATTACCTCCCACCCAGCGTTCCCCAAGGTCTCCCGATAAAAATGGTACCTCACTTGCGTGGGTAGGCATAGCGGCTGCTTTAGGAAAAGGCCCAATTCATACTGTGGAGACGAAAACATTACCTTTAGCCAAATAATCTTATTTTTTGAGGGGGTCACCTGAGCTTTTGGCCCGGGGCTTGGCAGGCATCTTTGGAAACTACCAAACCCAAACAGTTCTGAGAACTAGACACCCGGGGGAGTCCAGGGTGGTATGGCATGCGTGGGTCCCCCAATGTTTTCCTACCCAGAAACCCCTGCAAACCTGAAATTTTGGTCCAAAAACCAACTTTTCCATACTTTTTTGGGTGGGATCTCGCTGCCGGAACAAATGTCCTACCACCCAGCGTTTCCCTTGTTCTCCCGAGTAAAATGATACCTCACTTGTGTGGGTGGGCCAAAGGCAAGTGACTTAGGCTGGGGTGCTTAATTTGTAAAACGTAAATATGAGTAAAAACTACTTTTTTCAAAATTCATTTTTGGGGTGTTCTGCTTTGGGGCACCCACACAAGTGAGGTATCCTTTTACTTGGGAGAACAAGGGGAACGCAGGGTGGTACGACTTTTTTGCCGGCACGGCGATCCCACGCCAAAAAGTTTGGAAAAGTGCAATTTTTACCTAATTTTAAGGTTTGCAGAGAGTTCTGGGTAGGAAAACATTGGGGGACCCATGCATGCCATACCTCCCTGGACTCCCCCGGGTGTCTAGTTTTCAGAACTGTTTGGGTTTGCTACTTTGCAAAGAATACCACCGAGCCCCGGGCCACAAATTCAGATCCCCCCCCCCAAAATCAAGGTAGTTTTGCAATAAGGTAATGTAAATTCACCACCGTACGATTTGAACCGTTTCCTGTTGCAGCCACTATGTCTACCCACGCAAGTGAGGTACCGTTTTTTTCGGGAGACCTGGGGGCACGCTGGGTGAGTGGAAATTTGTTGATCCACGCAGATTCCAGAACTTTCCACCACAGAAATGTGAGGAAAATGTGTTTTTTTGGTCAAATATTTATGTTTTCAAGGGATTCTGGGTAACAAAACCTGGGGGTAGGCAGACGAGTCACCCCATCCTGAATTCCCCTGGGTGTCTAGTTTTCAAAAATGTATAGGTTTGCTAGGTTTCCTTAGGTGCTGGCAGAGCTACGGCGCAAAAACAAAAGGTAGTCTTTTTGTCCGAATCGTGCAAAATTTCACTGGGAAATTGAGGTGCGACCATGCTGCGTTTTGCGCTGTTTCATGTCGCAGCCACTATGCCTACCCACGCAAGTGAGGTACCATTTTTTTCGGGAGACCTGGGGGCACGCTGGGTGGGTGGAAATTTGTTGATCCACGCAGATTCCAGAACTTTCCACCACAGAAATGTGAGGAAAATGTGTTTTTTTGGTCACATTTGTATGTTTGTAAGGGATTCTGGGTAACAAAACCTGGGGGTAGGCAGACGAGTCACCCCATCCTGAATTTCCCTGGGTGTCTAGTTTTCAGAAATGTATAGGTTTGCTAGTTTTCCCTAGGTGCTGGCAGAGCTACGGCGCAAAAACAAAAGGTAGTCTTTTTGTCCGAATCGTGCTAAATTTCACTGGGAAATTGAGGTGCGACCATGCTGCGTTTTGCGCTGTTTTATGTCGCAGCCACTATGCCTACCCACGCAAGTGAGGTACCATTTTTTTCGGGAGACCTGGGGGCACGCTGGGTGAGTGGAAATTTGTTGATCCACGCAGATTCCAGAACTTTCCACCACAGAAATGTGAGGAAAATGTGTTTTTTTGGTCAAATATTTATGTTTTCAAGGGATTCTGGGTAACAAAACCTGGGGGTAGGCAGACGAGTCACCCCATCCTGAATTCCCCTGGGTGTCTAGTTTTCAAAAATGTATAGGTTTGCTAGGTTTCCTTAGGTGCTGGCAGAGCTACGGCGCAAAAACAAAAGGTAGTCTTTTTGTCCGAATCGTGCAAAATTTCACTGGGAAATTGAGGTGCGACCATGCTGCGTTTTGCGCTGTTTCATGTCGCAGCCACTATGCCTACCCACGCAAGTGAGGTACCATTTTTTTCGGGAGACCTGGGGGCACGCTGGGTGGGTGGAAATTTGTTGATCCACGCAGATTCCAGAACTTTCCACCACAGAAATGTGAGGAAAATGTGTTTTTTTGGTCACATTTTTATGTTTGTAAGGGATTCTGGGTAACAAAACCTGGGGGTAGGCAGACGAGTCACCCCATCCTGAATTGCCCTGGGTGTCTAGTTTTCAGAAATGTATAGGTTTGCTAGTTTTCCCTAGGTGCTGGCAGAGCTACGGCGCAAAAACAAAAGGTAGTCTTTTTGTCCGAATTGTGCAAAATTTCACTGGGAAATTGAGGTGCGACCATGCTGCGTTTTGCGCTGTTTCATGTCGCAGCCACTATGCCTACCCACGCAAGTGAGGTACCATTTTTTTCGGGAGACCTGGGGGCACGCTGGGTGGGTGGAAATTTGTTGATCCACGCAGATTCCAGAACTTTCCACCACAGAAATGTGAGGAAAATGTGTTTTTTTGGTCAAATTTTTATGTTTGTAAGGGATTCTGGGTAACAAAACCTGGGGGTAGGCAGACGAGTCACCCCATCCTGAATTGCCCTGGGTGTCTAGTTTTCAGAAATGTATAGGTTTGCTAGTTTTCCCTAGGTGCTGGCAGAGCTATGGCGTAAAAACAAAAGGTAGTCTTTTTGTCCGAATCGTGCTAAATTTCACTGGGAAATTGAGGTGCGACCATGCTGCGTTTTGCGCGGTTTCATGTCGCAGCCACTATGCCTACCCACGCAAGTGAGGTACCATTTTTTTCGGGAGACCTGGGGGCACGCTGGGTGGGTGGAAATTTGTTGATCCACGCAGATTCCAGAACTTTCCACCACAGAAATGTGAGGAAAATGTGTTTTTTTGGTCAAATTTTTATGTTTGTAAGGGATTCTGGGTAACAAAACCTGGGGGTAGGCAGACGAGTCACCCCATCCTGAATTGCCCTGGGTGTCTAGTTTTCAGAAATGTATAGGTTTGCTAGGTTTCCCTAGGTGCTGGCAGAGCTACGGCGCAAAAACAAAAGGTAGTCTTTTTGTCTGAATCGTGCTAAATTTCACTGGGAAATTGAGGTGCGATCATGCTGCGTTTTGCGCTGTTTCATGTCGCAGCCACTATGCCTACCCACGCAAGTGAGGTACCATTTTTTTCGGGAGACCTGGGGGCACACTGGATGGATGGAAATTTGTTGATCCACGCAGATTCCAGAACTTTCCACCACAGAAATGTGAGGAAAATGTGTTTTTTTGGTCAAATTTTTTTGTTTGAAAGGGATTCTGGGTAACAAAACCTGGGGGTAGGCAGACGAGTCACCCCATCCTGAATTGCCCTGGGTGTCTAGTTTTCAGAAATGTATAGGTTTGCTAGGTTTCCCTAGGTGCTGGCAGAGCTACGGCGTAAAAACAAAAGGTAGTCTTTTTGTCCGAATCGTGCTAAATTTCACTGGGAAATTGAGGTGCGACCATGCTGCGTTTTGCGCTGTTTCATGTCGCAGCCACTATGCCTACCCACGCAAGTGAGGTACCATTTTTTTCGGGAGACCTGGGGGCACACTGGGTGCATGGAAATTTGTTGATCCACGCAGATTCCAGAACTTTCCACCACAGAAATGTGAGGAAAATGTGTTTTTTTGGTCAAATTTTTTTGTTTGAAAGGGATTCTGGGTAACAAAACCTGGGGGTAGGCAGACGAGTCACCCCATCCTGAATTGCCCTGGGTGTCTAGTTTTCAGAAATGTATAGGTTTGCTAGGTTTCCCTAGGTGCTGGCAGAGCTACGGCGCAAAAACAAAAGGTAGTCTTTTTGTCCGAATCGTGCAAAATTTCACTGGGAAATTGAGGTGCGACCATGCTGCGTTTTGCGCTGTTTCATGTCGCAGCCACTATGCCTACCCACGCAAGTGAGGTACCATTTTTTTCGGGAGACCTGGGGGCACACTGGATAGATGGAAATTTATTGATCCACGCAGATTCCAGAACTTTCCACCACAGAAATGTGAGGAAAATGTGTTTTTTTGGTCAAATTTTTTTGTTTGAAAGGGATTCTGGGTAACAAAACCTGGGGGTAGGCAGACGAGTCACCCCATCCTGAATTGCCCTGGGTGTCTAGTTTTCAGCAATGTATAGGTTTGCAAGGTTTCCCTAGGTGCTGGCAGAGCTACGGCGCAAAAACAAAAGGTAGTCTTTTTGTCCGAATCGTGCAAAATTTCACTGGGAAATTGAGGTGCGACCATGCTGCGTTTTGCGCTGTTTCATGTCGCAGCCACTATGCCTACCCACGCAAGTGAGGTACCATTTTTTTCGGGAGACCTGGGGGCACACTGGGTGGATGGAAATTTGTTGATCCACGCAGATTCCAGAACTTTCCACCACAGAAATGTGAGGAAAATGTGTTTTTTTGGTTAAATTGTTTTGTTTGAAAGGGATTCTGGGTAACAAAACCTGGGGGTAGGCAGACGAGTCACCCCATCCTGAATTGCCCTGGGTGTCTAGTTTTCAGAAATGTATAGGTTTGCTAGGTTTCCCTAGGTGCTGGCAGAGCTACGGCGCAAAAACAAAAGGTAGTCTTTTTGTCTGAATCGTGCTAAATTTCACTGGGAAATTGAGGTGCGACCATGCTGCGTTTTGCGCTGTTTCATGTCGCAGCCACTATGCCTACCCACGCAAGTGAGGTACCATTTTTTTCGGGAGACCTGGGGGCACACTGGAAGTATGGAAATTTGTTGATCCACGCAGATTCCAGAACTTTCCACCACAGAAATGTGAGGAAAATGTGTTTTTTTGGTCAAATTATTTTGTTTGAAAGGGATTCTGGGTAACAAAACCTGGGGGTAGGCAGACGAGTCACCCCATCCTGAATTGCCCTGGGTGTCTAGTTTTCAGAAATGTATAGGTTTGCTAGGTTTCCCTAGGTGCTGGCAGAGCTACGGCGCAAAAACAAAAGGTAGTCTTTTTGTCCAAATCGTGCAAAATTTCACTGGGAAATTGAGGTGCGACCATGCTGCGTTTTGCGCTGTTTCATGTCGCAACCACTATGCCTACCCACGCAAGTGGGGTACCATTTTTTTCGGGAGACCTGGGGGCACGCTGGGTGGGTGGAAATTTGTTGATCCACGCAGATTCCAGAACTTTCCACCACAGAAATGTGAGGAAAATGTGTTTTTTTGGTCAAATTGTTTTGTTTGAAAGGGATTCTGGGTAACAAAACCTGGGGGTAGGCAGACGAGTCACCCCATCCTGAATTGCCCTGGTTGTCTAGTTTTCAAAAATGTATAGGGTTGCTAGGTTTCCCTAGGTGCTGGTAGAGCTACGGCGCAAAAACAAAAGGTAGTCTTTTTGTCCGAATCGTGCTAAATTTCACTGGGAAATTGAGATGCGACCATGCTGCGTTTTGCGCGGTTTCATGTCGCAGCCACTATGCCTATCCACGCAAGTGAGGTACCATTTTTTTCGGGAGACCTAGGGGCACGCTGGGTGGGTGGAAATTTGTTGATCCACGCAGATTACAGAACTTTCCACCACAGAAATGTGAGGAAAATGTGTTTTTTTGGTCAAATATTTATGTTTGCAAGGGATTCTGGGTAACAAAACCTGGGGGTAGGCAGACGAGTCACCCCATCCTGAATTGCCCTGGGTGTCTAGTTTTCAAAAATGTATAGGTTTGCTTGGTTTCCCTAGGTGCTGGTTGAGCTACGGCTCAAAAACAAAAGGTAGTCTCTTTGTCCAATGAGCTTAAGATTTCACTGGGAAATTGAGGAGCGACCACGTTGCATTTTGTGCCGTTTCCCGTCGTAGGCACAAGGCCGACCCACACAAGTGAGGTACCATTGTTTTCGGGAGACCTGGGGGCACGCTGGGTGGGTGGAAATTTGTTGATCCACGCAGATTCCAGAACTTTCCACCACAGAAATGTGAGGAAAATGTGTTTTTTTTGTCAAAATCTGAGCTTTGCAAGGGATTCTGGGTAACAAAACCTGGTGGTAGGCAGTCGAGTCATCCCATCCTGAATTCCCCTGGGTGTCTACTTTTAAAAAATGTATAGGTTTGCTAGGTTTCCCTAGGTGCCGGAAGAACTAGGGTGCAAAAACTACAGGTAGGCACTTTGCCAAAAAAGGGTCAATTTGTAACTGCAAAATTTAGGTGTGACCACGTTGCATTTTGCGCCGTTTCCTGTCGCAGGCACAAGGCCGACCCACACAAGTGAGGTACCGTTTTTATCGGGACACTTGGGGTAATACAGATTTGTAAATCAACTGTTATTACCAATTGAGCTTTCTTGCATTTCTCCCTTTGAATGAAAGATATTGTGTAGAAAAAAAACTTTATGAAAAATGACCAATAATTCTCATGCTAGTATGAGTATTCCCAACTTTGAAAATGTGCAATTATATACTGTTTCTGAACTCTATAATTTGTACCCAATTCATACATACATAGGTGTCTTTCATGCAGATTATTCCATGTGTACATTTTCCAAGACAAAGTGCACTATACCCAGTAAATGAAAAAATACCATTGCAAGTTGCTGCTCAGTTTTTGGATCTGGGTTCGTCGGGTTCTTGGTGAAACTACAAGTCCCATATATCCCCACAACCAGGAAGGTCTAACGGATGTAACGGTATATTGCTTTCCAAGAGCTGTCAAAATTAGAGAAAGTTATAGGTGAAAACGTTGAGACAAAAGGCCGTTGTTTTCAACAAATTTTCAAATATTCCAATATCTAACTGTTAGTTTCTATAACGAAACCTTCATGGATTTAGACAAATGACCCCTTTCTGAATTCAGAATTGTGTCTATTTTTCGGAAATGTAAAGCTTTCCAGGATCCATTATTGCTTTCAAACTCATTTCTACCATTAACTGGAAGGAGGTGGAAAGCTCTAAAAATAGCAAAAATAGGCTATGTCCCAGAAAAATGCCAAAACTGAGTGAAAAATTTCGGTTCTCTGACAAAACACTGTCATTCCCTAAAAGCTGAGAAAATGGAGAATTCAGCCCCACAAACCCTTTTTTGATACCATATTCAGGGAAAAAGCCAGAGGCTTTCATTTGCAGCCCGTTTTTCCCATTTTTCTGAAAAAAACAAAAAAAACACTATATTTTGGTTAATTTCTGGGCCCCCTCCAAGGGAATCCACAAACCCTGGGCGCCTTTAGAATCCCCATGATGTTGGAAGAAAAGGACGCAAATTTGGCGCGGATCCCTTATGTGGTCAAAAAGTTACAAGGGCCTAAGCGCGCACTACCCCAAAACACCAAAAAAAGCCTTAGCACAGGAGGGGGAAAAGGCCTAGCAGCGAAGGGGTTAACTGAACTCAATTTTCACTGAAACAGTAGAGCTTCAACCAGCAGCAGATGACATCTTAAAAAGATTACAAAAGTAAACCAGAAAGCATAAAGGGATATGCAAAATAAAAATATACTGCCCAAAAAAGATAGTCCCAGAACTTGCTGAATTAGACCCTCCTGTTCAAGAAGCAGCCCAAACCGCCTTGATTGTTTCAACTGAACGGCACCTAAATGCCAAATAGGAGTCATTTTGACTTTAAACAGAATGTATATGTCCAGTATCCTCATTGTATAAATTGCTTCCACAAGACTTGTTTTTAAATTATACTCACTAAATATTGGAAGTTTTTTTTTTAATTAATGAGACTCTATAGCAGGCACATACCCTGGAAATACCTGTCGAACACATCCTTCCTATTGAGAATCTCTGAGCAAAATCATAAGAGACATTCTTTAAAAAAAAATCAGAGCCCTTAAAAAAATAAATTGACAAAACACTTGCTTTTAAAAAGAAAAATCACAGACCTCAGCAGCACTCTTCACTCCTTAGGGGTTCCACGTATACTTCACCCATAAAAGTCATGAGGCCACAGGCCTAATTAATGCAGACTACATAGAAGTGTATTTCAGGCACTAGTACCGCAGACTCGATCAAAGTATATTGTGGACCCAAGCACCATGGGCTCAGTGGCGGTTGGTAGGGAACTGTGGTGTGGGGCAGAGGGAGGTGCAGTAAAAAAAAAGAAAGGAAAAAAAAAGAAAACATACCTGCTGGTTGCGTCGCCATCCGCCAACTCTCCTCCGTCGCAGGAAGCACCCGGGCTCCCCTAAGCCAATCACAACGCTGCAAGGCAGTGTTGTGATTGGTTACCCTAAGCCAATTGCTCTGAGTGCCATGGATCTGCGCTCAGATGGGCACAGGGAGCCTGTGCATGTTCCCCACCAGGTTGTATAACAAAGTGCACATGACTGTTTGGCGGGCCAAGACGGCCATCTAAGCAGTCATGCACATTTAGAGTGTGCTCACCACTCCTCCCCCTGCTCTGACCAGCTCCACCCTCACACTTAAGAAGGGAAAAATAAAATGCTAATAACGTTCCGTTATTATCATTTCATTTATCCTTTGCACTGCTCTTAAAGTAGTGTGAGGACACTCCTCCACCTTAGCGAAGGAGCCGCCTTTGCATGGACTAAATCAAACTATACTGCGGACACAAGCACCACGAGGAACGTCCTAAGTTTAAACTGCTTTCTAAATCCACTCTTAAAATCACCATAATGAAGAAAAGTTATTGCACTCTGTTTCTCAAAAAATACCTATTTATATAATTTCTCTACATGAAAAACCAGCATGGCATAAACTATACATGCAGTCATGTCGAATGATATTCATTATTATTAATGAGGATAGGAACGGTCCCATAATTGTAAATCAATACCATATTGCACATCTATATGTATAAATATATGCAGATTGGGCTAGTCTAAAATGCTATTATTACCAATGTTTTACGCATTGGGGAGCCATGATTCATTTGAAGCTGGATCAAAGGTCGACCCCGGTGCCCCACCGATTCCTAAGCAATAGCAATAACAATGTTAATAAATAGAATATTACTCTCACTGGTTCTAATTATATGGGTTAAGCTATCCATATTTTCCATGTGTAGCCCTCATAAAAATAGGCATTTAGTCAATACCAGAGGCCATTCTCATTAACAGCCCTTGTTAGAACAGACCCTGCTGTACAATGGCAGTAACACATAATTTGACCATTCCAGTGTTATAATAAACATGAACCTACACTTATTTTCACATTTTGGATGAGCTTTGAAGTCTTCTTTGCGTTTATATTTCAACTGTTAAAGCGTAAATTGAGTACCCAGAACCGGTATGCCAAGGAAGCAAGTTTTCCACTGGTAATAAATACAGGCCCAGCTGATCTTAACCAGTACTAAGAAGTATGATTGGCTGGTTGTAACAAGAACCTTAGGTTTTGGTAATCATTATGCTATCTGAGGGATTCATGGACACTCACCACTCCTGTGCACATAACTAACACTTGGGTGAGTCTAATGGGATGAAGAAGCATCTTCCATCCTATGCATCATAAATGTGGAAGTCAGAATTTCTGGCAGATCACTGACACAATGTCGATGCACACAAAATAGAAACACAAAAACATTGAGAAATACATATAGTTAACAGAAATATTCACCTTGCTATAGTTTACTAATAAAACCACAAGTATGGAGAACACAAATATAATTGTTAAAAATACTTATGTCAACAAATATCAGAAACAAAAAAATTGCCACCTTTAACTACACATATGACTTTTAAAAAATCAGCTTAAACATTATCAACTACAATAATAGCACCAAAATAATTATGTTATGTTTAATAAATATTTTAAAAAACTACTTTTTATATTGAAAAAGTAAATACAATACAATTAAAAAATATATACACAAGTTTAAATTAAAACAATTGTACTACATCATCAAATAATTATAATTCACCTCAATAAAATATATAAATAATTATATTAATAAAAACAAATAAAATGATTTACATAAACAACAAACATTTGTAAATATATACATATTATATATATTTTTTAATGTATATATAGATATGGACAACGAGAATGCTAAGAATGGAGCAATAAAAAACGCACTTTACCTCTAAAAGATACGCTGTGGTCCGTACCTGTTTGTTGGGATTTGTCAGGATTTCCGGGCATTTTCAGGATTGTGTCAATAAATATATATTTATATATATATATACACATATATATATATATATGACCATTGCTCACTTGAGCTTTATTCTCAATCACTGCTGATGGAGATTCACCTTATCAATGTATGCAAAGGGTTATACTTCAGGATTTGTTTCATACAAGGACTTCCGTCTATTACAATGGTTTTAACATATTGTATTTATAATATTGTTTTTAAGTCCCTATGTGATTATACACCCTGATGGTATTTAATTACATGTATGCAAATGTGTTATGTTATGTTAGTCTGAATTTGTAGAGCGCACGTTCACCGCATGGTTTCTTGGCGCTGTGTGCCGCTGGGGAACCCGTCCTGGCTTTCCCTGTGAGATAGTCCCTGTTGGGCATCCCCAAGGTGAAGCCAGGCATCCCCAGCAGCGAGGGGGCCATTGTGGAGATTAAGCAAGCTATTGCCCAGAGTTGCAGCGTGGGACCCATGGTTAGAGAGGCACCGAGGCGAGATTTATCGAGCCTGCTGACATTGGTTCCATACCCTGCCGCGTCGGGAATTGAACCCTGGTCCCGGGCCGACCTCTGCTTCTGGGTCTGCCGCCTCTAACCGGTGAGCCACACTTCTCCATGTGTATTTATCTATTTATTGAAATAGTTATTTATTTACAAATTGTTTATGGACATTGACTGAAGCATTGCATTATGCTTTTAACCCTGTGATATATGTACAGCAGTGTTTTTCTAGTTGTGTTTTAATGCCTCACTATGAGGGCTATTTACAACCAACACAAACTGTATTGCCGTCAGCTTGCCTGTCTCACCGACGTGACTCTGTGTGATGCACTAACACTTTAAAAAGCAAAAAAATGGCAGAGGATAGCGTCATGTGATCAAGGACTCGGACGAGTCTGAAACGCGTCATGGTGGAGGTGCGGGCGGTTGCCAAATAAACTCGTTTTTGCACAGCAATTTGGGTCTGCCTTTCGTTTATTCTGGGACAGATTTGAATGGGAAATCGTTATGTGAATGCCAGTAGTTGATATATATATATTTTATATATATATATATATATATATATATATATATATATATATATATATATATATAATACCTACTGGCGGTCGGCAGTAGTTAGTTATAGTTAGGACCTAGTTACCATAGGACAATGGCAACATTCAATTCCCAATTGATGAATCTTCGCGAACATTTCAAAACAAATTCTTTGTCAGGGGGTCAGCTCCTATGTCGAAAGTTTGGGGGTGATTCGTGAAGGGGGGTCCGAGAAAAAAGGGGGTCCTAAAACATGATTTTTTAATGTTAACTTCCATAGGAAACTTTAGACAAGGCTACAGGTCGAACGGGTGAACGGAATTACCCCAAATTTGGCAGCGAGAAGGGTCTTGGTCTAGAAAGCTTTTGTTTATTTGGTGTAAATCCATTCAGTAGTTTTTGAGAAATATCGAAATTTACAGATATCAATAGTCGGGAATTCTGCCATCTTATTGGCTGAGGCGTTACAAGTACGAGCTTGCTGCTTATTGGCTGCAAGCGGTTGAAGCTAGGAAGTGTTGGCCTCCATTTTATGATTCCGTTGAAGCGGGTAAGGGGAAAAAAGGGCAAAAAAAGTGGGAAATAGGAGGGTAGGAGCACTGTAAGCTCTGTGGGGTGTTTAGGGTGTGCTATAGAGAGGGTGGGAAGCGAAGTATTCACCCCTACCGGTGTGAAAGTGGTGGGTTATGGAAATTAAGTGAGGTCTTGCCTAGAGACTGTTGCTGGTAAGGTGAGGTGGTGTGGGACTCTGGGATTAAATCGTGAGCCCAACCTGCGTGTCTTATGCTGTGAAGTCATGTGACGTGGCTGCGGCACTACAGCTGTGGAAGTAGTGTCAGCATGTGTTTATACCTACTAGAACGAACTACTAACCCGTACTGGTGTGAAAGTCCTGGGTACGGAAAATATGTGAGATATTGTCTAGAGTCTCATAGAAGGAGGAAATGTTGGCCGCCATTTTGTGATTCCGTTGAAGCGAGTAAGGGGAAAAAAGGGCAAAAAAAGTGGGAAATAGGAGGGTAGGAGCACTGTAGCCTCTGTGGGGTGTTTAGGGTGTGCTATACAGGGAGCGTGAAGTGAACTACTCATACCTACCGGTCTGAAAGTGCTAGGCTACGAAAATTAAGTGAGGTATTGCCTAGAGTGTGATGCTGCCAAGGTTATCTGGTGCTGGACTCGGGGATTAAAGGGTGAGCCCAAGTTGTGTGTCTTATGCTGTGAAACTTTGTGCCGTGGCCACTGCCCTACAACTGTGGAAGTAGTGTCAGCATGTGTTTATAACTACTATGACGAACTACTGACCCGTACTGGTCTGAGAGTCCGGAGGTACGGAAAATATGTGAGGTAGTGTGTAGAGTTTCATGGTGCTGAGCTGCTGCCAGACTCAGCGATGAAAGCGTTAGCCCAAACTGTGTGTCATATGCTGGGAAGTCATGTGCTCTGGCCGCTGTGCCACATCTGTCCAAGTAGTGTCAGTATTTAGTTATAGCTAAGCGGTGTTATAGAGGGAGTGTAAGGTAAATTTGTGTGGATGAAATGAATTTGGTATTTGGAAAGTTGAAAGCACTGACTCCTACGGATCTGATGGCGCTCAGGGCGTAAGGTGAGGTGCTGCTGGAGTTGGGGATAAAGCTGATGAACTACTGACCCCTATTGTGAACTTTTAACCTGCATGTGCTGTTAAATGTTCGATAAAATGTTGCAAAAGTATATTGTTAGGTTACAAAAAAAGTAACTGGGCGGAAAATCCGTTCCGCTTGTGGAATTTGCGGATTTTTGGCAATTTCGTGATCCGTGAATCACGCGAAATTGCCGAAAAATCCACAAATTCGCTCGCGGGCGGATTTTTATTTATTTTTGCACATGCCCGAGTTGTTGAAGCTCAAATTTAATAACGTTTAATCAGCCCAAAAAATTAGTGAAGCACGGTCGATCCCCATATCTGCGAGGGAGGTCTTTGCATCCATGAGTTTCTCGAGCGCCATCCCCCTGTAGTTCCTGTGACCACGAGGCTGCTTTCTCCACATCTGCTGCTCTGCTCGGACTCTGACCCTTTATAAACAAGAGGCATGTGAACTTGCTTAGAAGCCCCGCCCATTTGTCCCCACCCTCCATACACTAGCAGTATGAAACGTCCCCTCCCCACCCCCGGACAGGCATCTGGGGAGCCGCTGCGGGACAGAGGTGAGTGGGGCTTGAAGGGTTCAACTCTGCCCGGAGTCTAATTAACTCATGTTGGGATGTGCGGGCAGGCCCCCTCGGGAGGGGTGGGGGTCCTTCCCTGGAGGCACTGGCCTGGTGGGGGCAGGAGCCCCCCCCCCACTGGGAGGGGTGGGGGTCCTTCCCTCAAGGGGCTGGCCTGGCAGGGGCAGCCGCTGCTCCAGACTGACTCACAACTCTTTTTAAAGTGAGAAGTGCTGTTTTGAGTGGTTTTCTTCCCGTGTTGCATGTGGTCCTCGGTGTCAAGCAGGGTCAGGCCCTCCCTCCAGATGGAATCCGAGAGTTCTCTCCCCACCCACCCCCCCACTATGCACTGAAGCCCTCGCACCACTTCTGCGCCTGGTAGGGTCAGCACTCGGGAGTCTGCGCCCAGAGCAGAGGGGCAGTGTTGGCTCTGATCTCCTCTCCCCACCCACATCTTGAACCCCTGTACTCTCAGTGATGCCCGAGGCCCTCTGAGCACCCCGCCTCCGCAGCAGGGGTCACCCAGGAGTCTGCACTCAAACCATGGGGACCCTCACTGCTGCATGAGACCGTCAGGGCACACAGCTCCTGGCAGGGAAGGGCCCTTTACTGTACAGAGTGTTTAACGACTTCATAACATATAGATGTCTAGCTAGTAAAGGTGGTGTAATTCGACTGGGCCCATTTGTAAACCGTGCTATGGGATGGTTTATGTTTTAACCTCCAATTTGGATGTTTGAATACGTTTTGCTGATAAGTGTTCCGCCAGACACTTGTTAAAATTAACGTCGTATATGGGTATAGTGGTGCTACTGGGAATGGTGGGGGTTTGTGGTTGATTTCATACGGTTAACCAAGGGCGGGGTGGTGTGGGGGAGGAGGTTATGTTGCTGATTGAAACACTGAATATAGTAACGTGCAGATGTTGAGGTTATATAGTACCACTGGGAGCACTTATAAAGCGCTGTATGGTATGGGATATGTTTTAGTCACAAATTTGCATGTTTTAATACGTTTTGTTGATGAGCGTTTCAGGAGACATCTGTTGAAATTAAGCCTCTGTATGGCTATGGTGGCCCTTCTACGTTTTCTGGGGCTCTTTCTTTTATTGCGTAAAGTTAAGGAAGGGCGGATGTGGAGGTGGTTTACTTGTACTGTGACTATTTATAAGCCGTCTTATGGTATGGTGTATGTTTGAGTTGCAAAATTGTAGGTTTTAATAGCTTTTGCTGATGAGCGTTACGGCAGACACCTGTTGACATTAAGTCTATGTATGTCTTTAGTGGCAGTAACAGGAGTGCTGGGGCTTGTTGTTTGATTTCGTAAGGTTAAGAATGGGTTTGGGTGGAGGTGGGGGAGGTGCCTATGTTGCTGATTATGAGACGATCATTTGTAACATGGGCATTTGTAGTTAGTAAATGTAATGTAGTTTCACCGGGCCTATTTATTAACTGTGCTATGGGATGGTTTGTGTTTTTCCTGACAAATTGCATGTTTGAATACTTTTTGTTGATAAGTCTTCCGGCACACACCTGTTAAAATTAAGCCTGTGTATGGGTATAGTGGCGCTCGTAGGAATGGTGGGGGTTTCTGTTTTATTTCATACGGTTAATGAAGGGCGGGGTGGGTGTGGGGGAGGTGGTTATGCTGCAGATTGAAACACAGAATTTAGTAACGTGCAGAGTTGAGCTACTGAAGGTGATGTAGTACCATTGGGCGTACTTATAAAGTGCCCTGTGGCATGGTATATGTTTTACCCGCAAATTTTTATGTGTTAATGCTCTTTCTTTAATTTTGTAAAGTTAAGGAAGGATAGGGAAGAGGGTGGTGCAGTGGCAGAGAGCCCGTTTATGAATCGCTTTATGGTATGGTATATGTTTTTCTGGCAAATTCCCATGTTTTACTAGCTTTTGGTGATGAGTGTTCCAGCAGACAGATACACAAATTACACAACATTTCTGTGGATAAGAAATCTTCGTGTTGATAAACACTCTTGTACGGTGGTAGAAGGCTGATAGAAATTATGAAACGTTGTGCCATTGTAGATTTCAATGGAAGCTTACACTGTTTCTTTGTTACTATGGTGTAGTTAGGGTTCTAAGTGGGAGAAAAAAAAGTGGGGGTGCTCTGAAAGGGTGAGGGGGCAAAGCTCTCAATGGAGTGTGGGCTAAGCAAGTTGGGCTGTGGTCTAAATCAAGATAAGTATCATTGTGTGCTTTAGAAAGTCCTCTCCAATTATCCTACATTCGGAAAAAAACATTCTTTAAAGGATTTCTATTTCTTTTACAACTTGGGTAACCTAGTGTGATGTTTCCAGTTCATAGTAGTGAGCAACATAAGCATGCGCACATCGATGTGCATGCTGTCAATGCAGTGTAAAAAAAATAATTTGACTATCTTTGAGAGGGTCGAAAATAGAGCCTGATAGAGAGCCGTTTGGAGGCTCCCTGAAAATAAATGCCGGTCCTCAGACCCGGCCCAATTAAAGCGCAGTATCCATCCATCCTAAGAACTGCATCATTCAACCATCTTTTAATTGATGCATGTATTCCTACTTATATACATACATACATGTGTTTGTCTGCTTATCTTAAGCACTGTGCCATTCATGCAGCCATACGCTTACATATGCATAGATACATCTGTCCCAGAACCAATCCTAAGCATCTATTAGCCCACCCATCTATCGTGAGTACTGGTCCCTGCATTCATTCATCCTTCCATCCATCCATACATTGATACGTCGATCTATGTATCTATGCAAAGATGCATCTGGCATGCATCCACTCGCCCTTTATTCAACTATACGTTTTTATTTCCGTGCATCGTCCGCCCCCAATTCTAAATACAACATATTATACTCATCCACCCACCCTCTTAAGGCGTAGAAAAAGCATGCGAAAAGCATTGAGAGGTAGATTTTTTTATAAAGAAGAACAAAGTTTTGAGTTGCTCTTTGTGGAGCATACTTCACCACCCTTCTCTGGTGGTGTTTTAAACAATGGTGCATCTCGCAAAAGAAATGTAAAGGAGCTTTTAAGAGTAAGACATTAATTTAGAAACATAACATTTAGTCGAGTTGTTTATAGGTACACTGTTTCAAAGTTGCCGTGACTGACAGATACTGAATACCTGTTCTTCCTATATTTGAGAAAGTATACCAGAGAGCTAATTTGGGGTGGTGAGAACCTTGAGTTCTATATTTCCATGTGAAGTACAGTATAGGAATATAAAAGTAATTGGAAAGCTTTTATGTTCATATTAAAGAAGGGGTGAGATAACTAAGTGAGGCAGGCAAAATGTGTATTTTCGTAGCACTAAAACAACACCATGTGTAAGATGAGAGCAAGTTTGTGCTAGAGTTGCCTGCTTGTGGTCATTTGCAGAGGCGAAACCAGAGCAAAATTTCGGGAGAGCCTAATTCTTTCAGCAATAGGCAGAGTGGGGATGTAGGGGCTGTAAAAAGGGGTGAGAAAGAACAGAGTCTCCTTTAGAAAAAAATGATGTTTTGTAGACCGGTGAAGTACTCAGGGGCGGCTCTATGTGTGCGCCCGGGAAGCTGTGTCAGAGAGTCCGGGGCAATGGGCGTTGCGCGCCAGGTGGTGTTTGCTAATCACGCCATGATGATGTTGCTCCTGCATTGCAAAAAGGAAGGGAAATCCTGAGAGAAAATGGACTCTTTAAAGGATTTCCCTTTTCCTTCACTTGACATGATGTCTGCACTTCTAAGTAGTGAGCAATGTGCATGCTCTCACAGTGTCGCTGCAGTGCAATAAAGTAAAAAAACCAATTACATTTGTGAGGCTCGAAACTAGAGCCCTATAAAAGACCCGTTTCGAGGCCTCCATAAAAAAAGTGCTGGTGGTCAGATCCCCACAGACACACCCTCCACTTAAGGCCCTGGGTGCAGTGTTATAGTTGTGAAGTTGTAAATAAAATTGTTACGCTTATAATGGACATTTTTGTGTGTGCTGTTTGGTTGAGAATATCATTCTAATTACATAGATAAAAATTTAAATAAAATACTATTTATAAAGTTGTTTGCGGTGGGTTGCAGAGAAAGTGCTGTGGGGTGTGGCGGAGAGGTGAAAAGTATGAGGTAGCGCAGTTATATATAAATTGTAAAGGAGTATGTAAATAATTATATAAATACTTGCTGTATGTTCTATGGCACTACTTGTCATCCTAGTGCTCATCTGTCGTGCTCCATCACATTGCAGCACTGGGTCTGGAAGTTGTTAGTGGAAGATTTGTAATTGCATGTTATTATTTTAACATAGTGATCAAATGTGAAAAATAATTGAATCTATTTTTTGTTTTTTAGAAAATTATTTTATTTGGATTCAAATTTGGAAATGCCTAGAAGAAGTGAAAAAAAAAGAAAAGAGAAGAAAAATATATATTTGACGAAAAGGAAAGATCTTGAAGTAGAAAAAAATGCGAGTAGTACAGAAACTGTTTGTTCGACTAAAAGCAAAAGACAATCTTTAAAAAAAATTTTACGAACATTTAATGAGAAAAACATCACACAAAGCAAAAAGAAGAATTTTTCAAGTAAGGTGAAGTAGAGTTCAATTTCAAATACGAGGAACACGAAACATAATAAAGAAATAGTATCTGCTACTCGGAGACAAAAGCAATTTCAAGAAATTCGTCAGAGACTTTTTCGATCTAGAGTGATTCAGAATTTAATGAAAACATGCTGCAAATATACAAGTAAAATCTTGCAATTCAAAGAGAAGCAGTGTATTGAAAGTATAGTGGATACTGATTTCCATTTAAAGCAGAAGTTATTCATTTTGATTTTAAAGAGAATTAAACTATTGGATAAAATAGTCAAAGTATTGAAAGACAAAAGTAGAAAAAAGAAACTTGTGAACAGAACCAACTTTTGTAAAATCTTTTGTGGACTTTGGAGACATACTTCTACTACTGAGCCTTTTTTTAATGAGGAAAGTTACTCCCAGGAAAATAGTTTATCATTTCGGGTTGATACTGAAGTTCAGGATGGTTGTCCTCTTTCAAAGGAGGAAAAGGTTGGTAAAAGTGCAGCAGACTTAATAGCTGAAGAAGTGCAAGGGAAACGTCCACAAGCTCCTGTGTATAAGTGGAGTTGTAGTAGTATTTGTAGTATTCAACAGGAATCCATTGATATAATGCGAAATTTGCTACGAGAATATACTCAGAATAGTATAAAACAGAAGATTAAGCTGTTATAACGACTAGATCCATGTAATGTAAGAAAATATACTGCGAAGTATGGGCATTCTCTGGCTTGTCTTTCAAGTAAAGTTTGTAAAAGTGTTTTTCATCATTTGAGGATGTTAGCAGTTTGTAAAGAAAATGTACTATGTGAAAAGTCCTGCATTAAGTTTAAGTGAACTGAATACAAGTCTTTTATATGGTTCTATATCAGATGTTCAAAAAAAGTGTGATGATATTCAAATGGGATATTTCGGTTCAGAAGAGCAGTTCATAGAAAGTGAAAGTTTGACAATTACAGATGTTAGAGGAGATGAGAAAGTGATTAGCACTGATCAATTTGAAGAAGAAATTGGAAAGTTTAATGTAGTGTGCTCTGAAACACCAAACTATGTTTGTGTTTGTTGTCGACATACTCATTATAAAAGTCAAAGTAGGAATGTTGATTTGTATTTGGAAAGTGAAAAGGAGAACACTGGTAAGTGGGAAGAATTTACAACTTACTTGTTCATTGAAGGGCGATTTGAGTTAGGTAGTGATCAACGTATATGTAAATATTGTTACAACAAATTAGAAGAGAACAAAATGCCAGCTAGAGCAGTACATAATAACTTGGAATTAGTAGCTATTCCGGAGGAGCTGGCCAAATTGAATACATATGAGTCGGTTCTAATTCAATCTGTTCATCCTTTTCAAACTATAATTCGGATGGAGCCTAAAACAGGTAAACTGCCACCAACAGACTTGCAAAGAGGGCTGAAAGGAAGAGTGGTGTACTTACCTTTGGATTTTAAGAAAAGCATTGAAACTATTGCTGGAGAGAAAGAGGAAAATGAGGCAGTAGCTATTTTAGTAAATGGTGTACCAACAAAGATTCGGAAAATATGGCAAGAATTTGTGGATGTTAATAAAGTTGAAAAGGCTACCTTATATCTCATAGAGAACAATATTTATTACAAAAATGTAAATGTGGATGACCAGGTAATACGTTTAGAAGATGAATCTGAAATTTCAAGTGGTCAAATAGAGAAAGTGGACAAGTCAAGAACTGAAGATATTTATGAACATTACACAATATGTCCTTTGCATTTAAAAGAAGTGATAGGAAGTAGCATTGAGTTATTTCAAATGAAAAAAGCACAGGGAACTCCAATGCGTTTGAGGGAGAAAAGCTTGAAAGCTTGTTGTTTTCCACAGTTGTTTCCTACTGGAGAAGGTGGACGATATGATGACCGACCTGTACGGATTCCAGCTTCAGAATATCGGTCAACAAGATTATATTCTGAAGACCCTAGATTTCTAAAGTGCATTCCATACATATTTCACATTTTGTTTGAAAGTGATCTGTCCTGCTCTGTCGTATGCAGTGAATCATATACTTAAAACTGGAGTTCATCAATCACTTCTTTCTGTGAAAGAATTTGTGGAGAAAGTTCAAGAAACAGATGAAAATTTAAAAGCACAGTTAAATAATTTGATGGCATGTCAACGTGGAACAATTGAGTATTGGTATCGTCATCATGGAGATCTCAAGTGTATGTTACGGAACTTAGGTACACCAACATGGTATGTCACACTTAGTTGTGCCTAATATGCATGAAAAGATTTGCTTGAGTTACTAAGAGAAGCGAATTCCAATATACAAAATGTTGAAATAAAGACTCCTGGTAAAATGCATTCATTGGATCCTGTAAATGTGTGCAGATATTTTAAACATAAGCTTCAAGCTATGATGTCTTTTATCTGTAATAAAAAGAATCCACCTCTTGGAGAAGTTACTAATTTCTTTTGGAGAAAGGAGTATCAAACAAGAGGTGCACCTCATGTACATATGCTACTATGGATTAAGGATGCACCTATATTTGGCAATGATTCTAATGAAACAGTATTGTCTTTCATCGAACAGTATGTGAAATGTGAGATTCCAAGAGAAGGAGGAGATAGAAGCTTGAGACAGCAAGTTTTACGCTTCCTAAGTCACCGTTGTGGAAAGTATTGCAGAAGAAAATACAAGTGTAAAGTAAAATTTTACACCAAATGTTGGTTTGGTTTTCCTCGTCCAGTCATTTATAAAGGAAGAGTAAATTCTTTTTTTTCTTCTGTAAGGCACACAATAACTCGGAAATCTCCAAAGAATACCTAGAACTTAAAAAGAAGAGAATTGTCAAAGTATATCAATGACTACAATCCAGTTGTTTTAAAAATGTGGAATGCGAACATTGACATCCAGTATGTTGCAGATAACTCGATTGCTGTTGCACGTTATGTTACATCCTACAGAACAAAATCTGAAAAAACAGAGATGAAACACATGTGGGAAGAAATTGCACAAGAGAATAGCCTTAGCAAAAAATTGTACAGCTTTAGTTTGAAAATGCTTTCCCACAGAGAAATTAGATGGTATGAATGTTCAGACCGCTTGTGCTCTTCAAGTTTATATTCAAAGTCACGAGGAATCATTTGGGTAAGTTTAGGTCTTGCCTGCAAACAAAATAGAGTGTTGAAATCATTGGAAGAAATTGAACAATTAGCAGCACATGAGCCAGACATTCTTAAAACTAATATGTTGGACACATACTATCCGAAAAGGTGTTGACATCTGGAACAGCCATATCTGTATGAAGTACTTCAACATTACAGCTTCAAAAGAAATGTTAAACAGAATTCAAAAGGAGGAAAGTTTGCAGTAGTTGGATGTCATGGTTCTTTAGTAAAACATGCAAAGGGTAATCTTATAAACCACAAGAAACGTAGTTGTGAAACTCTAGATAAGCAAGAGTTTTACTATTTAGCACTTCTGCAACTGTTTAAACCATGGCATAGTGAAAGTGAATTACTTGGAGAATTTGACTGCTACAAGATTATTTTAATGCTTGATGATAGCATTGGAGGTCCAATTTTCCCTACATATTTAAAAATGTTGAATGATGAAGTTCAACTGGAAAAGACTATTATTGCTGAAATAGCTCATGAAAGTTCTCAAGATAGTCAAAGTAGTGGTCCATGTGGTCAAGATCCTCTTGGACAACCAATGCTGGAAAATGAAGCAGCTATTGCTATGCATGAAGTTGCAATTGCAGTGCAACAAGCACACGAGGAGAATATTACATTGGAAAAGTCAGAAGAACAATTAAATGTTGAACAGAAAGAAATATATGTGCAAGTGAGAGAACGGATAGAACATGGTTTGTTGCATGAAAAAAAGAATGTCTGTGTTTATCTTTTAAACGTCTTCTGATGTACATCAGTGGTCAAGCTGGGACAGGTAAACGTTTTTTAATTAAAGTTTCAAAAAACTACTGGTTCACATTTATGTTGTGTGGTAACAGCTCCAACTGGATTAGCTGCACACAATGTTAAAGGAGTTACTTTGCATAGATTACTGATTTTACCAGTGGAGCATGACAATAAATTAGAATTACAGAAGTTGTCTGGAGAAGCTTCTTATGAAGTGTCAAGAGTGCTGAAGAAAATACAACTTTTATTTATTGATGAGGTGAGCATGGTCTCAAACTTAATGCTTGCTTTTGTAGACAAGAATGCAACAGATATTAAAAACAGATTACGACATTCTCTTTGGGGGAAAACGTTTAATTGTATTTGGAGATCTGCTACAACTAACTCCTGAAAAGGGGGAATCAATATTTAAAACTCTTCTACATGAAGACACTAAGAAATCTTTGGGAAGTATTGGAAATGTGAATCTGTGGTTACATTTTGAATATAAAGAACTCACTCAGAATATGCGACAAGCCAGAGATGAAGATTATGCAAATATTCTAAAAGATATAAGAATTGGTGTTCTAAGCAAACATGGTAAACAGGCTTTTCAAAGTCGTCTACTAAAGAACTTGTTTAGAAATGAAAACGCACCACCAGAAGTAATGTACAAGAAAATAGAAGAAAAAAAGTCTATAGTTTGTTTAATGCCTACAGTGGAAGAAGAGTGTTGTACATTTAATAGAGAGCTTATGAAATTGGAAAATCAAGAAATAGTTCACATTGAACTATTGATAAAATCGAGCATCAAGGAATAACAATTGTTCTTTCAGAAAAACTACAGACTAAATTGGATTCTTTGGAAAAGTTTGTATCAAAAACTGCTGGCTTAGAAAAAAATGTAGATGTATGTTTAAACTGTCGGGTAATTGTGAAGCGTAATCTGAATGTAGAAGAAGGTTAGTGAATGGAGCAATGGGGAAAGTTGTTGATTTTGTGAAATATCAAAATAGAAATGGAATTGAATTTTTGAAATTTAAATTTGATCAGATTGCAGAGGTAAGACAGATGGTACGTACTGCTGCACGTTTTTTGCTAGTAAAAGACTTGTACTTTCATAGAAAACAGTTTCCCTTCTGTTTAGTACATGCGATAACTATTCACAAATCACAAGGTTTAAGTGTAGACAATGCTTTGGTAAATGTTGGAAGAACTGTGTTTAAAGAGGGGATGATATATGTTGCATTATCTTGAGTTAAATTGTTGTCCGGTTTGTATTCAATTGTATTTGTCAACTGTTGGATACATGTACTGGATCTTTAATGATCAGTGCTAACATACAGCAAGATGCACAAGAATTTCTGATGGTTATGCTTGGAGTACTAGAAGATGAAGGAATTCAGATTGAGAGTTTATTTGGACTCAGTTACAAATGGAACATAAATGTGAATAGTGTTTATTATCTTCAAGGACTATAGTTGACAGAGAACAATTTTTATATTTAACAAAACCTGAGTGCAAATCTGTACCATTTTCCAAATTAGTAAAAGTAGCTGATCATGAGATGATGTGTTCTCGTTGTAAATCAAGAATGCTATCTACATTATGCCTACAAAGATGTGGAAAATATTTCATTATAATGCTGCAACACTGTCGACCAAATGGAAGAAAAGTGGAAACCAAAATAAAAAAATGTGTTGCTAATCAAATATCTGTTTCTGGAAGAACTTTTGCAACAATTCCAATTTTTTTTCAATGCTGGCAGTACTACTATAAGTGGACATTATATAGTTTATTTAAAGTGTAATGATGGATGGAGTCACTGCAATGGTACACATTTGGAAATGAAACCGAGATTGCCTTATGAATTACCCAACTCATACTTAATTTTTCTGAAACAAAGATTTTAGATACACCATTCGGCCTTAATGGGAAGGTGTATAGATCTTTAAGGAATTCATACTGGATGCTTTCAACGCGAAACTTTTGATACATTATCTTGCAAATTGGGAAAATGTGCAGAGAAACTATGTAAGCTCTTTAAGGAATTCATACTGGATGCTTTCAAAACAATTTTTTTTATAGATTATCTGGTGTATTGGGAAAATGTGCAGAAAAACTACGAAGTAAAGGTAAGATTTGAATATTTTTACAGGTATTGGATGTGAGATTTGTGTTGATTTTGTATCATATTTGGGAGAATTACATTTTTTTTAACAATCTAGTTGATTGTTTTTTCCCCCTGCTGTTTATGATGAAACATCACTGACATCACTGTGAATAGTGAAGTTAAGTAGTAGCTGATGACAGCAAAGAAAGGGAGAAAAATTGTTATCTGAATGTTAAATTGTTTTGGATTATTTAAAAATTCATTGTAATTTGTGAAATGTATGATGTTACATAGCACTTTTGCACTTTGTTTTATGAAGTTGAAAAGTTAGAAAAAGCACTACTAAGGACAAATACACAATAGTAGTTTGATATTTAAAAAACCTTTGAAATTCATTGCAAAAACCATAGCTTTCAGGGACATTATACTGAAAAAACCATAGGTTTTACAGACAATATAGTTAGGAATTAGCATTTAAAAAACCTTGGACATTTGACCTATGATTTTTTCAGTGAATATACATATATATATAACCTATTGGCGGTTGCCAGTAGGTAGTTATAGTTAGGACCAAGTTTCCATAGGAAGAACATTTCTTGTTTTGCTTATAACTTTGGCGTCGTTTGGTGAACCTTCATGAAAGTTTCCAAACTAATTCTGTGTTCATGTCAGCTACTATGTTGAAAGTTTGGGGATGATTCGTCAAGGGGGGGCTAAGAAAAAAGGGGGGTCCCAAAACGTGTTTTCTCCATGCAATTTCCATAGGAAACTTTAGACAAGACTACAGGTCGAACGGGTTAACGGAATTACCCCAAATTTGGCAGGGAGAAGGGTCTTGGTCTAGAAAGCACACTTTTGTTTATTTGGTGTAAATCAGTTCAGTAGTTTTGGAGAAATATCAAAATTTACACATATAGATTTTTGGGAATTCTGCAATCTGATTGGCTAAGGCGTTACGAGCACGAGCTTTCTGCTTATTGGCTGCGAACGGTTGCCACTAGGAAGTGTTGGCAGCCATTTTCTGATTCCATTGAAGTGAGTAAGGGGAAAAAAGGGCAAAAAAAGTAGGAAAGAGGAGGGTAGGAGTGCTGTGAGCTCTGTGGGGTGGTTAGGGTGTGCTATACAGGGAGTGTGAAGCAAAGTATTTACCCCTACCGGTGTGAAAGTGCTGTTTTGCCCACAGTGAGATGGTGCTAGGGTGAGGAGCCAATACACTCGGGGACGAAAATATGCTACCGTGAGCTGAGTGCTGTAAAGTGATGTGCTCTGGGCGCTGTAGCATGCTGGGTGCTGTAGCATAGCTGTGCAGGTGGTATTAGTTTGTGTTTAGAATATAGTGGGAGTGGAAAGCACTGCTACTGGTCAGAAGACTCGGGGATGAAATCATGAGCCTAAGCCGTGAGCTGATTGCTGTAAAGTGATGTGCTGTGGGCACTGTAGGATACTGGCCGCTGTAGCATACGTGTGTAAGTAGTGTTAGTATGTGTTTTGTAGTATACAGGGAGTGGGAAGCAAACTACTCATCCCCACCGGTCTGTAGACTGGAATGCAGTGTTTTAGCAAGCAGGAATAAATAAATAATCGTGAAGAATATAATGCAGAATGTTGCAATGCCACAGAAGAGAAATGGTGAAATCATGTGTGTCTAAGAAAGTGGCTGTGTGTAATAAAGCGATGGAGTCTGAAAGTTATATAAAAAGTGTCTTTATTTAAGTGCCATACATAGACCCACTGGTGTAAGAGCTAAGGCATCCAGCTGAGGCAAACTCCAACTGTTTCTGCTGTATTCAAACGTAAGCTCCTGCATCAGTGAATTCCACATTACATGTTACAATTCCATGTTAAAATTCTATGTGACATAAACAATACCTATTAGACTTGAATGACTCTAAATACTATAATGAAAATAAAGGTAGGATACGATTACCACATGTATCCTTTAAGAAAACAAACAAAAGAAAGTATTGCAAAATGTAATCATCAAACTTCTTAGCTACCCTGGTACTCCTTTTTTGTAACACAACATTATCAATAGTAGAACAGTCAGAAATCTCTTCTACAGTAGATTCAATCTGGTGTGTGTCAGAATTGGTAATAGTTCTATCCACATCGGAACTTTGAGGAGGAATACAAACATTGCACTTCTCAGAAGCACATTCGGTACCCTTCTCGTCAAACCATACATTTTTGTCTTCAGCTGTTTCCAAAAAACATTCTTGTGCAAAGAGCTAAGGCATCGAGCTGAGGCAAACTCGACCCGCTTCTGTTGTATTCAAACCGAAGCTTCTGTATCAGTGAATTCCACATTACATGTTACAGTTCCATGGGACATAAACCATAGCTATTAGACATGAATGACTAAATTCTATAATGAAAATGAAGGTAGGATACGATTACCACACTGTGCCGAACAGTTCCTGAACAATGTCGTGTTTTTTTATCTTGATCGCCAGCTTGTGAGCAGAGGATGATGAGTTAATTTGTGTGAAAGGGCTTTGTGGATAACAGGCAGGCAGAGAGACGTGTGCACCAATAATAGTCATAGTTTGAAAATGGATGTTGGGTTTAGGCTAATTTAGCAAGTAAATAGCATGTTTGCATAGGCCATACATCACCCATCCCTGGTTAGAGTGGAGACGTAAGGGACAATAATGAAAACAGAGTTCAAATGCCTGAGCATACTTAGAAAGTTATTATATGAAAGTAGTTCAATTGAAGTGTATTAAAAAAATGTAAAGGTAAAAGTAAAAAAAGATGGAAAAAATCAAACCAAGAATAGCGTGAGTTTCTTACAAGTCTTGGATATTGCAGTCCGGAAGTTCTTTAGCAGCTTGAGATGCGTAATGTTCCAAGAGGTCATTGTTGCCATCCTGTGAGAAAAGCAAAGCGATCCAATTCATATCCTCGAAGGGACAGTAATGTTCCTCGAATGTTGAAGCGGCAATTTGAATTGGCAGGCAATCTGCGATGTTGTGAAAGGTCGCACGTTGCAGGAGATCTTTCCCGGCTGTGCAGAAATCCCATTCCCCCAGGATACCTTTTTGCGTTGCATCCGCCATTGTTCCACTGCCCGCACAATCCAGTTCATGGTTCTCAAGATACTCCATTACCTACTGGATATCGGGAGCGATTGTTGGGATGTTGCCAGTCGAATGGGCAAGTTTTGCAATAAAAAGATGGTTGCACGCAGATTGCATATGTATAAATAAATGTCATGTTGTAGCTGGCTCCGATAATAGATAGAGGCAGGTAGCCGAAAGTTGTTCCATTCTTTGACGGTATTGATGTAGCTTCG
The DNA here is from genome assembly GCF_964261635.1 of Lissotriton helveticus. Taxonomy (NCBI): domain Eukaryota; kingdom Metazoa; phylum Chordata; class Amphibia; order Caudata; family Salamandridae; genus Lissotriton; species Lissotriton helveticus. Next base: position 698,490,272 of record NC_136071.1, on the reverse strand, counting down.
CGTAGAGGCGTATTCTGTCAGACATGGTTGTTACTACAGGGAGCGCTGCCTTTTTTTACAAGCAAAAAAAGTAGTAGGATGCCGCAAAGAGAGCGAGAATTATCGCCACTGTTCCTGTTATTCCAGAGATGATCGAATGAAGGAAGTCTGGTATTATCCCAAAAATGGTTTGAAAGCCTGTGACAAGGCCAAAGGAGACCGTGTTAAAAAAGTGCACCAGACCTTGAGTGTGAGGTGTGTTGAAAGTTGTGTAACAATTCACAAAGTGTAATGGGAGGTTCGTATTTAAAAGGGACTGTATTTTACTTGAAGTTCGTGCTATCTGCAGTCGATACATTTATTTTGCATAAGTGAGGGAAACTTCTGTTCTGAAAAAAAGCGCTTTCAGTTTGGTCAGTTTAATGAAATCTGTGTTCAAAGTAGAAATTGAAGGTCAAGTTGAAGTTTGGGAGTTACTTTGTGTGGGTGGGAATAGACATTGCCACAGGAAGTTACTTGGTTTGAAACAGTAAGGACTTACAGTATGCCAGCTCACATTCCGTAGAAGTGCATGTTATCGAGAAAATAACTGCCGTTAGAAAGCTGTGTGAATGTTGGTCTGATTGTGGGAGTTGGTGTGCTTTTAAGAAAGCAGGCAAGATTGGGGGCTGTAAGCTTAGAATCGTTGTGCAGTTGGACATTCTTGCATAGTAATGAATGAATGCCATTGTGGTTACACTTTTCACCTGTGAGAAAAAGTTCTGTATCGTCTTTAAGACAGCGATATGTAAATGGGAGAAACCACTGCTCGTGAATAAACGTGCTTCCTTATATAATCACATACAACATGACAAACAACATGTACACATAGCAGACACAACAACACTACGTACTGGGGAACCATGGCTAGCCATGTACACAAACCAAACATGGCATGGCACCTCTGCAACACAATGCAGAATGCTGGGAGAGATGGGAGCAAAGTATGTGCGAAGGTGGCAAGTGATTCTCGATTATAAAAGTATACAATGCAAAGTGTTGAGGGGATGTGCTGGAGAGACTTGAGTATGCAGAGCACGGACATGTACATGTCAACATACACTTATGGTCTATTGAGTGAAGTAGACAGTGGACACAACCTTGATAGTACAGTCAGTAGGGAAGATTACGGAAACATAGCAAGTAAATGCCCTTTCCCCCCCCAAATCTTTAGCGTAGTGGGCTGGCTCGGGGTACGCAAGGCTAGTGTAGGGGTATGAATAAAAGGCATGTTTCTCTAGGTGTGGTTTTGTTCTGGAATGGCAAATGTGTCTGCCAGGTCTGCACAGCTTACACTGCCACGAGGTTGACCCCATAAGCGATGGTGGCTGCGTGAATGATGCTCTCAGCGTGCTGGTACTCAGAAACTGCCATGGGCGCTGTGACGCATATGTGCCACACAGTTCACCTTTCAACACCATCGTATGTGAAAGAGGGCCCACCACGTGCCGGCGGCAGTTCCTGAGCCGAGGTCTGCAAAGTCAGAAGGCTCCTGAGATCAACGCTGGCTACCACAACACAGGCACACTGCGCCCAGCCTGAGGCCCAGCAGCATGGAGTGCTCGTTATACTACTAACACAGTAGTCGAACAGGTACCAACAGTGGAACGGTGTCTTGATACCACAATGGACATTGGTAGAACTCCATCTGAGAGTGGAGATGAAGGTACTCCCTTCGACCAGGTGCAACCTGCTCTAGGTCCCAACAGTGGAACCGTGTCTTGAGCCCACAATGGACGATGTCCAATATTACTTGCTGCTTGCTTTTACACAACTCCCTTCATTGAGGTGCAGACTCTGTGCTTCCGTAGCTAACTGCTGCACATGATTATTGTGCTTGGTTGACACGAGTCGGTGGAGTACACCACGGTACAACAGGTCCGAACAGTGAAACGGGTCTTGATTCTATGATTGAGGATGTCAGAAGTTAAAGTCTGTGATTATTTCTGTGGACCCCGACCGATTAGGTGCAACCAACTCCGTGCTTTCGAATCCAACGGTACATGGCTGTGAGATCTAGTGGTGATTGCTTAATTACAGAATCCCATAGACAAATAGCTACAACATCTATTGAAATATACTCAATATCCTTTATAGTATACTTGCTTGAAGAACTTTTTTTAGATGAGTTATAGGTTTAGTACAATGACCAAATTCTTCTTGGTGGTGGAAAAGAACACTTAATAACAATCTACACTGTGGACAGCAGAGATCGCAATTCAAATTGTTTTGATTGATTTATTGCAGAGTTTTCAGAAATTTATGTTGTTGTATTTTGTCAAGAGGAAGTGAGAAAAAGTATTCATGGTTGTCTGTGTGACTACTGCATTCAATTTACACTGCAGACAGCAGTATTCACAATTCAGATCGAGTCGCTATTGTAGATGATGCAGTCCTGTAGGAAAAGACATTGCTCCAGTGCGTTCTGTCCGCACCACGCACACGCATCATTGCAGGCTCCGCACATGCTTTTTGTTGCTTCGTGTATGACAAACTGGGCAGCTCAGGTCCACGTTACGTAGCTGTGGGCCCTTACTGACCGCTTCCTCTGGCCTACACTGCAGACAGCAGTGTTCATAATTCAGATCGAGTCGCTATTGCAGATGATGCAGTGTTGATGGAAACAGACATTGCTCCTAGTACGGCCCGCCCGCAGCACGCATCATCGATGCTGAATGCTTTTGATGCGGCAATCTGAGTGCACTAGAAATGATGGACCTTTTATGATACAATCTTTTTGTGTATTATTTCAGATCTATTGCTCGTGTCTCAGTATACCACAAGTTGTGGTTCTTTTATGATAGATTTTTTTCTGTATTATTTCACATCTACTGTCCCTACCTTACTGCAGCACACACTATTGACTCTATTATTATTGAATCTCTGTGTGTGATCCAATGATTAATGTTGTAGTTGATGCTAGCAGCAACCAGTCCCTAAGGGCTGGTTTACACTCATCCCACACACATCCAGCACAGACGTCACTGGATATGTGACCCTGGTAATAAAAAGGTGTCAAGCGCACGTGCCCATACCCACTTCCCCTATCTATCTGCTTCCATGTGTTCCTTATCTATGCATGATACTGCCCCTGGGTGGTACCACATTACATTGTGCTGTGGACAGCGTATGCAATCATGTTACCTCTGGCAGTGGGGAAAACTTTGGTTATGTAACTTTTAGGTGTATGGTTATAACAGGTGGAAGGCTACCTTACAGATCATGAATATTGATGAAGATGATAGTTGCATGTTGTGTGTAGTGTAAGATATGTGTACATAGCAAAAAGTTTTCAAAAAAGCTCACTAAGCAGAAGAGGTGTGTCTCATCAAATGCCTTAGAGAGAATTACTAAAATTGGTGGTGTTTTCCAACTGCTACAATGGGAAATGTTATGAACTAATCAAATGCTTTTTTTTAAGGTCACTTGGCAATCGCACACCCAGCACTCAAGGAGACCTCATCTGATGCGATTTTGAGGAAATATATTTACTATATTATAGGTTTATTACAGTTAGCAATATATAACTGTTGAAAATATTTTGGAATATTGCTTGCTCTCATTCACACTTTAAAGTTATCTAGATATAGTTTTGAGACATTAAAAAAAATGAGGGAATGGGGTACCCAGCGCGACACCATATGTCTATGATGTAACACAGGGCCTGGCAGCGTGCACTTGTCACATACGCAACACGCAGCATACATACATACATGACGTAACGCATGGCTTGGTACTGCATACCCGTTGCATACTAAAGTAGCAGCTCGCGCGAGCTCATATGTATATTTTGTTACGTGGGACGTGGTGCCATGAACCTTTCGGATACGAAATGCGCATCATTTCAATATGGCGGATAGGATTCGCGTGCTGATGTAGCTTGGTAGACTACCGGTACGGGACTCTAGTTTTCTCCCCCCCCCCAAAAAATGATATACATATTTTTTGGGGATGATATGAAACATTAAAGAATTTTTAAAGATAAAAAAGGATAATTGAGTTCCAAAATATTATTTTTAAAAATTAGAAAAAATATAGGTTTTATAAATATTAAAATATGAAATTAACATTTATAAAACCTTAAAAATTCACTGAAAAAAACATAGGTTTTTACAGACGTTATAGTTAGGAATTAGCATTTAAAAAACCTTGGAAATTCACTGAAAAAACCATAGGTTTCTGGAACATTATAGTTAGTTGGACATTTCACTCATACAAAATGATAGAAATTCCCCTGGTATAGTTAGTTGAGCTAACTGTAACTCATGCACCCGCAATGCACTGCTGATGACGTCACATATTACATCATTCATGACATGGTCAGTGACATCACTGATGACATTACTGATGACATCTCAAATGACATCACTGATGACATCACTGATGACATCATCCACGTGAAAATGTGATGCACCTCATCAGACCCTAATATAACACTTGATACACCCATTTTAAAATACAGACTATAATTTTCGAAACCATGAACACACCAATAGCAGTTAGTACATATCCACTGACTAATTCCTAGGTCAACACACACATCAGTTCATTAACCCATACAGTCACTCACACATACAGTCAGCCATCAATACAGCATTATCATATAAAGTCACATATCTATACAGACACTCAGACACCGTCTCTCATTCATAGAGTTATTTAGACACCTAGTCAGTAATGGAAATAATGAATCACACTTTTATTTACTCACCTGTACAGTTATACACATACCACCTCACTTATTTAAACATATACTAACACATACTTTCACTCTAATACAATAACAAATACAAGCACACACTGATCCATACAGGCACTGTCACAAGCACTCACTTTCACATATGGTCATTTATACAGTCCAACACTCACATATACTGCCTTTCACATATGCAGGTACTCACACATATACCATGGAGGCATCCATTCACTCACCAAGACACCCATACAGAAACTCACCCAGCCATACAGCCCTTCACAGATACAGACTTGAACACATGTACACAGTGAATTATCCACTCACACATTTATGCACAGAGTCACACCCCCCACCCACACAGACACTCAAGCACGCATACAGATACTCAGACAAGCAGTCAATAGCCTATATAGATCCAAATTTAGCTGCTAACTGACCATGCAACCACTTACACATCATCTGACAACCTACACTGTGTGAATGTCTGTATCAGTCGCTAACACATGCATTAAGTGAGCCACAATTAATCACTCACTTATACAATCAGTCAGACACCTACTTAATCATGCATCCTGACTCTTATACACCTATTCATTCTTTAATACACCTTGGCATATATATATATATAAAATATATTTACATTTTATAGAACTTCGTAGTCACTGGATGATGTCATCAGTGATGTCATTTGTGATGTCATCAGTGCTGTCACTGACCATGTCATGAATGATGTAATATGTGATGTCATCAGCAGTGCATTGCGGGGGCGTGAGCTATAGTTAACTCAACTAACTGTAACGGGAATTTCTATTGTTTTTTATGAATTAAATGTCCAATTAACTATAACGTTCCTGAAACCTGTGGCATTTTCAGTGAATTTCTAAGGTTTTTTAAATGCTAATTCCTAACTATAACGTCTGTAAAACCTATGTTTTTTCCAGTGAAAAAAATAAATAAATAATATATATATATATATATATATATATATATATATATATATATATATAGTATTCAGAAGGTTCAAACCGCAAAGGAATAAGGCGGCACACCGTCCACATCCATGGAGAGTTTTATTTGCTCAGAAAAACAACGAGTTTCAGCCGTGAAGGTCTTTGTCAAGTTACCCAGAGTTGCATGTTTCTATGTACTACACAAGGTACATAAACACCCCACAAAACCACCTTGGAGGTCAATTGCCTCGTCTAACAATGGTCTCTTAGATAACACTTCCATCTATTTAGACTATTTTTTGTCACGTTTTGTGGTAGACTTGAGATCTTATTGTAAAGATACAACAGACTTTTTGAAAAGAATCCATGACGTTGAGTTGATGCCCAGCTATATTATGATCTTATTAGACATATGCTCTCTATATACTTGTATAGATCACCGTATGGGTGTGGAAGCATGCTTATATTAACTATATCAGCAATCATTGGACAAACTGAACCACACTTTAATGTTGAAACACATGATGTTGTACTGTGTAGTAGAGAATATCTTCCTTTTTGATAAAACACTATACCGTCAAAGATCTAGGACAGCTATGGGCACCTGCTTCGCCCCTAGCCTAGCAAATCTTTTTCTGGGTTGGTAGGAGGAGCAGGTAGTGTGGACTGGCGCACTAGAAAAATACAAAGAGCATATCCCAGTATGGCTGAATTACATCGATGATCTCTTTACCATCTGGGACTGTGGCCTGGATATGGCCACCGAGTTCATCGATGTGTTGTCAGCCAACGACTTGAATCTGAGCTTTAAACACTCTTATCAGTAACAAGTCTTGCGACTTTTTAGATATCATAGTGAGTATAGAGAACAATAAATTGACCACAACACTCTTTAGAAAAGAAACTGCCAGTAATACAGTCCTGCACGCACCCATCCATCATCCCTCATCAGTAGCATTCCGTCTGGGGAGCTGCTGCGCGCTCACAGAAACTGCAGCACAGATATGAGTTTCAAGGCAGAAAGTGTGAAAATCATTCAAAGGTTCAAACAGTGCGGCTATTCTGAGCGGGTTTTGAAACAAGTCACAGATAAAGTGAGCAAGGTTAAATGATCAGATGTCATCTTTAATGAAGGAAGAACCAGACCCATAGAAGATACTGTGGCAAATAATCCACACATGATCACTACATATAACACCAAATCAGGATGTTTCAGAGCACTTATGAAAAAACACTGGGGTCGTGTGAAAGAGGTTCCCGTCATTGGGAAAGTCATGGGAGAATCACGTACCATTACATACAGGCGACCACTGTCACTTAAGGACAGGTTAGTCCACAGCTGACAACAGGCACAACTTAATGGGACATTGCTACAAAGAAAGGAGGTATTCTATAAATCTAATGCTTGTAAAGCATGTAAACACACAGGTAATTGCAAAACCTTCAAAACCCATGATGGTAAGGAAAGACCAATCAAAAAACTCATCACATGCATTACCGAATACCTGGTTTATCAATTAGAGTGCCCATGTGGTATGCGCTACATAGGGAGCACAAAACACCAACTTTAAAAACGCATGCTCAAACATTAGAGGGCCATAACGAACTTAGACTTCACATATCCCATCGCTCATCATTTCTACAACTCGCACAACAGTGACAGCAATCTGCTTGCCTTCTGTGGCATTGTTAGACTTTTCAAACACATACGGGGTGTGGACATGGAAAAACATCTTAGAATTCTCAAATCAAAATATATAATCAATTTAAATACAAGATTCCCCTATGATTTGAATAAAGAGGACGAATTAACTACACATATTGGGCTATAGATCCATTGCCCCTCTAACCATTCTGTAAGCTGTCTACCGCCAATCAGCTGTCTCTGTACCTATGGACGTTTGTCCTTTTAAATAAATCAGATACATGTATGTGTTTTTGTGATTTTGATTTATTTGGTTATTTTTGGGATGCTTCTTTTTATCAAGGTGGCACCACACAGTGAGTGACTAGATCTCCACCGCCCGGTCAGGGAGAGAGCATTGGAGCCTCTGTTATGGTGATAGTAGATCTACTATTGTATGACTATCACGAGTGGCAACTTCCTAGGCCCCTCATGTAGAACTGGGGATACAGCTGATGTGACTATGATTTCGTCTTGATTGTGTCCGACAATTCCTCCATGGGAAGGACCCCCATCAGCTTCATCTGGGTAGACATTTGTCACTGCCCACAGAAAAATAATATCCTAGCATTTTTGGTATATACCACTTGGTACATGCCCATTGAATCCATACTACATTACTAGTACCTCCATTGGGAGTCTATTGGAGCCTAAAGAACCAGCCACCAATGTACTGATCCATGCTGTACAAGAGAGAGGCATACTCAGTTTGAGTAGTCCCGGTTTCTAATCACCCACACTTTATCTTGAGCACTTTTTCACATTGACACGTGCAACCTTTCAAATAAGGCAAGCACACAATTCTTTTTGACTCGAGTGGGTGGTTTTATTTACATTCAAACACGTCAATCATGGAGAGTGTAACTTGAGACTGGGTCTAGGGCTCGATGGAATAGCATTGGGTCCATTTCAGGCCATAGTAGGATCATTGGCCACACCCCAACATCATACATAGGGTAGTTGTTCAATAGATTTGGTGCAGCTAGCAACAAAATTGGGCTATGATGTGTTTCAATTGAATCCATCTTCAATATGCATTTGTGTGTTTGTTTTTATGTAACCGCACCAAATTGGAATGACATCTTGCGTCATCCTCCACTCTTTTTCACTGCCCAGTACTTGTTGATGGAGTGTACTGCTTTCCCAGCTGGGATCTTAATGGATAAATAATTTGTGAAACTGATGCACGGTTGCTCAAAACAGATATGTTGTTGAGATGAAATGTGAATTACAAATCTCAATATGACGAATATTTATTATTTATTTACCACTGTACAGCAATAGATTCGGGGCTTCCATGTTGGTAACTCTACCATGTATATGATGACGTTGCTTTCGTGTGCACAAAATGCCATTTCACCAGCTTCTGGGTAACTTGACAAAGGCCTTCACGGCTGAAACACATTGTTTTTCTGAGCAAATAAACCTCTTCACTGATGTGGATGGTGTGCCACCTCATTCCTTTGCGGTCTGAGCTTTCTGAATACAAATTGTGGCTTTCGCTACCACGGCAGGCACCGGCACCAAGACAGGCGAGCGGCGTTTTGCGGAAAATGTTTTGGATATATATGTATATATATATATATATATATATATATATATATATATATATATATATATATATATATATATATATATATATATATATATATATATATATATATATATATATATATGTGTGTATAATATAAAACTATGAAACTACACATTAAACATTATAAATAAAACCTAAATTACCATTTACCACAGAAGGACTTAAATGATAAAAAAAGATTCAAACCAAAACCAAACTAACCAATAAAATCAAGAATAAACATAAAAAAACAAATAAATAAATAATTAAATCAACAATATAAATGGTATACGCATTATATCAACTGAATACTTTATAAACGAAAGAGTCAAAACAAGGAAACTCCGCCAGATTCTCTGACCAGAACCTTAAAAAAGAAATGTATACATCTGAGCAACTAACTAGAAAGTAAGGAAAACCTTTATTTATTCTAAAACGTAATTGTAATTAAAATTACAATTGTAAAATTGCAAATAACTAACACACTCCCCAACTTCTATCTCTTTACATGTACTTCCTAAAAGAAAATACTACAACATTGAACAGTACTAACCTGCCAAAACACAACAACAATTAAAAACCAGAAAAAAGACATACAAACGTGGTTAAAATAAAATGACCTCAACCTCCACAAACTATCACCAAATAAACATTTAAAATAAAACTGACACTCTTTTTGTCTTCCAACAAAAAAAGAAAGCACATGCTCCAAATTTCAACAGCGACAACGGAAAAGCTGGAAAAAAGTGTGACACGTCTAAGTTGAACATACTTGAATCGGAACGACTGTGGCCAGCTGCTTCCCCATCAATGTTGGCCCTTTCTCCTTTTCTTGCCCTGGATGATACTGAAATGACATAGGCAATAGGTTAAATAAATCTGTGTGTTAACAGAACTGATCATGACCTTTGATCAAAAAACACTTTCAAGGTTTACAGATTTCACATGCTTTAAGGCTCGCAACATTTGCTTCACCATTAGCAGGAGCTCACGAATGAATGTACCATAATCAGAAAAAAAGTGGTCTTAGTTATATAATTCCCCCTGAAAGCTCCTATATTATACATGTTCTTGTCTCAAATCTATCATTATGTGTCTGTTTGACACCACTATTACTTTGCCCTTTAGAGTTTAGAAAAGTAAACTGATGTCACCCAAAAGGGTATCTACCGAAAATACCGTTGTACAGGGTCTTCAAAAGGCCCTAAATTCAGAATACTGTACATTTTCAATATTAGCACAAACTGAAAGCATGTGACCTCTGTATGGTCATTTCACAATGATAGCACTTACTACAAAACACTAAAGTGTATATCAACTGACAAAATTGATGAACCCCTTCACTGCTAGCCCCTTCCCCCCATGCAAAGCATTTTTTTTTGGCTATTTGGGGTCATTCGCTCTTAGGCCCCTGTCGCTTTTTGTCCAGATAAGGTATCCACATCAAATTTGCTTCCTTTTCCTCCAACATCCTGAGGATTCTAAAGGTACCCAGGATTTGTGATTTCCCTGGAGGGGACTGAGAAATTAGCCAAAATACAGCGAAATGTTGTTCTTTGGAGAAAAATGGGGAAAAAGTGATGTAGAAGAAAGCGCCTGTTTTTTCCCCTGCAAATGGTATCACCAAAGGGTTTGTGGTGCTAAAATCAACATCTTCCCAGCTTTCGGGAACAGAAAGACTTTGTCAAAAAACCAAATTTTCCACCCAGTTTTGCATTTTACTGAGACATAGCCTATGTTTCCTATTTTGTGTGCTTTCAACCTCCTGCCTGGAAAGCTATACATTTCTGGGGAGTAGATACTTTTCTGAATTCAGTATGGGGTCATTTGGGTAGATCCTTTAAAGTTATCTTATAGATACTAACAGTTAAAATAAGAAAATATTGAAATTGAGTTGAAAAAGATAACCATTTGTGCCAACATTTTCACTGGATGGCTGCTGAGGCCGGGACTAAAATGCTGGTTACTCCCTTGCAAAACTAGGTAGTTTTGCAATCAATTTTGAAGTCCCCACAGAATGTTGTGGGCTATTTCCTGCCACCCACACAAGTGGGGTGCCATTTTTATCGGGAGACCTGGGGTTAGGAACCTTGTGGCGGCCTTCCCACACAGAAAAGTGAGTTAAATGTGATTTGGTTTTTAGCTAAATTTTAGGTTTGAAGGGTATTCTGGTTTGGGAATTGTTGAGGATCAACACAAGCCACACCTCCCTGGACTCCCCATGTGTCTAGTTTTCAAAAATGTCTGGCCCCCTGAGTCTGGGACGAAAAACACTGGTGAAAATGACAATTTGTGATAGATAGGTGGGAACCTGTGTTTTTGGTCCCCGGCTTGCAGACATCTAGGAGAATCTAAAAATCCCACACATTTCAGAAAACTTTACACACATGGCGTCCAGGGAGGTGTAGCTTATGCTGATGCCCAACATTTTCCTTCTGAGAATCCACTGGAGAAGTGTGGCTCAATGGGTGGAGAAGTGTGGCTCAATGGTTAGAGCGGCAGACCCTGATGCAGAGGTCTAGCCCGGGACCAGGGTTCAAATCCCTGCCTCGGCGGGTCTTGGGCTCAAAATTCCACGGACCTGATAGTTCTCGCCTCGGTGCCTATTCCAATCATGGAGTCCCACTCTGCAACTCTGGGCAATAGCTTGCTTAATCTCTACAACAGCCCCCACAACGCTAAGGATGCCTGGCCTCCTCCTTGGGGGTGCCCAGGAGTGGACACCTCACAGGGAAAGCCAGGATGGGTTCCACAGCGGTATTCGTACAAGCGCCTTGAGACCCTTGCGGGTGAGTGGTGCGCTATACAAGTATCAATTTACATTTACTGTAAACCTCAATTGTAGCTAAAAAGACACATTTTCCTCTAATATTTGTGTGGGAAAGTTGTGGGATCACCGCACTGCACGTATTTCCTACCACTCAGTGTTCCCCTCAGTCTCCCAAAAAAAAATGATACCTTGCTTGTGTGGATGCAAGGACCACAAACGTGTAGAGATATGAGGGGCCCAAAGCGAGTCCAAAAGGGGAATATGTTTATATGTTTTTAGGCTGATGCTACTTTGGGCGCCCACACACAAGGGATCATTTTTCTCAGGAGAGCAAGGGGAAAGCTGGGTGGTAGCAAATGTGTGCCTGTTCAGTGCTCCTACAACTTTCCCACACAGAAATGTGATCAAAATATGACTTTGTAAGTACATTTGAGGTTTGCAGGGTGTTAGATTTAGGGTCTCTAGTTGGCAGAGGTAGGTACCTTTCACCAAATAGGGACCCTTGTATCCAGTCAGGGTAAGGGGGTACACTACTAAAATAACCCCTGCTCACCTCCTTGGCAGCTTGGCACGAGCAGGTAGGCTTATCTCAGAGGCAGTGTGTAAAGCATTTGCGAACACATACGGTAACCCAGTGACAACACTACAGATGGACACCACACAAGTTGTAGTATAAAAATGAGCCTTTTTACAAAAACTTAACACAAGACCACAAACAACAAAAATCCACAATACTGTACTTTAAAAATGGAAGAAATAGCTTTGTTCTCTTTAGATGTAAAATGTGACAATTTATGTTCAATGTACCTTCGGATGCGTAACGCTATACAACAAAAGTGTTGCAGAGAAGGTGATGCGTAAGCTCCTTACACGCAAGAACGGTGATGCGTTGGATCCCTACTGCTGCGTAGGGGATGCGTTGGTTCTTTTACGCATGGGGAAGTGATGCGTCGGTTTCTTCCTGCGCTTTCATGGGGATGAGATGAAGAGCAGGTGCAATGAAACAAAATGTCATCTTTTTGATGCGACAACGATGCGTGCACGTACGACAGCCATGCAGCGACTCAGCGATTCTTCTGAGCCGCGACAGACCCTGTGACACGCTTTTCCAGCAATGCGAAGGCATCTGCTGCGAAACTCTGCTCCGGTGATGCGAGGTGCTTCGGGTGATGTAATGGCGACAGTGGCAGCGGCGACACTCTTCTCTGGTGATGCAACGGCCTCTGCTGCGATGGCGACACTCTTCTCCGGTGATGTGATGACAATAGCTGCATGAGGCAACACGCTTCTTCATTTTGAGTCGCGCTTCCAGCTCCCAGTGACACACAGTCTCTCAGAAGAATTCAATTCCCAGCAAGGGAAGGCAGGGGAGATGGTGAAGACTGTTGTCGCTGAGACTCCAGCAGGAGGCAAGCTCTTTCTCAAGCCCTTGGAGATCCTTTACAAGTTGATTTGAAAGTAGCACAAAGTCCTTTCTCCTTTCTTTGGCAGTCAGGCAACCACTGCAGGCCATTCCCCTAAACAGCACTCAACTTAGGGATAGTCTCGTCCTCAGTTTCTCTGGTTCCTCTCCTCAGCAAAGGTTCTTCTTGTTTCCCAAAAGTAATCTAAAGTTCTGGGGTCTGGGTCTCCATATTTATAATAGCAAATCCCTTGTCCTTTGAAGGCAGAGGGTCCTGTACCCAGTCCAAACCAGTTCTGTGCAGTCCTGGAGCCCTTTGTTGACAGGACTCCTTCTTTCCCAGTGTGGGCCAGGGATAACAGATGCACCACAGGAGGTGGAGCCAGCATTGTGGAAGGCAGTCCCAGCCCTATTCAAGTCCCAGGTGCAATCATTCCCAACCATCTAAATGCAGATAGCTCTATTCAGCCCTGTGCTGACTCACCCTGTCTCCTGGAATCCCCCAGTACCTGGCATTACACAATCTAGCTGAGGCAGGCTTGTAGTTATGCAAGAAAATATCTACTTTCTAAAAGTGGTATTTTCAAACACAGAACGTTAAAACCAACTTTACTAAAAGATGTATTTTAACATTCTGAGTTCAGGCATACTAAACTCGAATTTCTACCTAGTTCCCTGAGTCAGTTAGGATTATAGGATTTTATAATGAAACTGCCCATTCTGGCCTATGAGGAACAGGTAGCCTTGCAATAGTGAAAAACGAAAATGGCTGTAATTCACTATCAGGACATGCCACACATATCAGGGCGGGTCCTACCTTTTACCTACAATGTACCCTTTCCTTGGGCCTACCATAGGGGTGACTAATATGCAGAAAAGGGAATCTTTAGGGACTGGCAAGTGGGTGTATTCGCCCAGTCAATCAATCAATCAGGGGTTTGTTAAAGCGCGACTACTCACCCGTAAGGGTCTCAAGGCGCTAGGGGTGGGGGGGTACAAGTTCCATTCCATCAAGGAGGGGGTCTGTCGAAGAGCCAGGTTTTGAGGTTTCTTGCAAAGATGGGGAGCGATGTTGTCTGTCTGAGGTGGAGCGGAAGGGCGTTCCATGCTTTGGCAGCGAGGAAGGAGAAGGAGCGGCCTCCCGATCTGGTCTTTCTGGTGCGGGGGACCACGGCGTAGGAGAGCTGGGCTGATCATAGGGTCCTTTGGGGTGCGTGAAATTTGAGTCAGCTGTTCAGGTATGCTGGTCCGGTGCTTGATCGTAGGGTCCTTTGGGGTGCGTGGAATTTGAGTCAGCTGTTCAGGTATGCTGGTCCGGTGCCGTGGAGGGCCTTGTGTGCGTGGGTGAGCATCTTAAAGGTGATTCTCGCCTCGACGGGGAGCCAGTGGAGTGTGCGTTCTGGATGTTCTGTAGCTTGTGGATGAGGTTTTTGTTTATTCCGGCATAGAGTGCGTTGCCGTAGTCGAGTCTGCTGGTGACCAGGGCGTGAGTGACTGTCTTTCGGTGTTCGAAGGGGATCCATTTGAAGGTCCTACGAAGGAGGCGGAGGGTGTGGAAGCAGGAAGATGAGACAGAGTTGATCTGGCGGTTCATTTTGAGCTCGGAGTCCAGGATGATTCCCAGGTTGCGTGCGTGGTCTGTGGGGGTTGGCGGGTTTCCGAGGGCGGTGGGCCACCAGGTGTCGCTCCAGGCGTCGGGGTTTGGGCCCATGATGAGTACTTCTGTTTTGTTGGTGTTTAGTTGTAGGCAGCTGTTTTTCATCCATTTGGCGACGGCTTCCATGCCTTCTCGAAAGTTGCGTCTGGCGGTGTTGGGCTCGTTGGATAGGGAGAGGATGAGCTGGGTGTCGTCTGCGTATGACACAATGTTGAGTCCGTAGGTTCTGACGATGGGGGCAAGTGGAGCCATGTAGACGTTGAAGAGCGTCGGGCTGAGGGAGGAGCACTGGGGGACTCCGCAGGTGGTAGGTGTGGGGTCCGAGAGGAAAGGGGGAGTCTGACCCACTGCGTCCTGCCGGAGAGGAAGGAGCAGATCCAGTCGAGGGCCTTGTCCTGGATTCCTGCGTCATAGAGTCTGCGTATTAGGGTGCGTGGGAGACTGTGTCGAACGCCGCTGATAGGTCGAGGAGGATGAGGGCTACTGTTTCTCCTTTGTCCAGTAGGGTGCGGATGTCGTCTGTTGCGGTGAGGAGGGCGATTTCCGTACTGTGCTTTGTTCTGAAGCCGGATTGGGAGGAGTCGAGGATGTTGTGTTCTTCAATGAATGTGACGAGTTGGCTGTTGATGGCTTTCTCGATGACTTTCGCTGGGAAAGGGAGCAGGGAGATGGGTCTGTAGTTTTTGAGGTCAGTGGGGTCCGCTGAGGGTTTCTTTAGGAGGGGGTTCACCTCGGCGTGTTTCCAGTCATCGGGGAACGAGGCAGTCGCCAGGGAGCAGTTGATGGTGTGGCGGAGCATGGGTGCGATGGTGTCGGCGGCTCTGTTGAAGATGTGGTGGGGGCAGGGGTCCGTGGGGGCCCCTGAGTGGATTGACTTCATTGTCTTTAGTGTGTCTTCGGTGGTGAGGGCTGTCCAGTCATCAATCGCTGGTTTCCGGGTGTCGGGGGTGGTTGGTGAGAGTTTCGTGTGTTGGTTGTCTTCGTCGAAGTTGTCGTAGATGCTCTTGATTTTGTGGTGGAAAAAGGTGCTGAGTTTGTCGCAGAGGTCTTGTGAGGGAGGGATGTCGGTAGACTCGCTGGTGGGTTGGGCGAACTCCTTGATGATGCTGAAGAGTTCCTTACTGTTGTGTGCGTGGGTGGAGATTCTGTCTTCAATCGCTTTTTTCCTCGTTCCTCTGATGAGTTGATGGTGGGCGTTGGTGGCGGCTCTGAAGTTGTTGTGGGCTTCTGTGGATTTGGTGTTTCTCCAGGCCTTTTCGAGGCGGCGGCATGTGCGCCTGGATTCTCTAAGTTCTGTGGTAAACCATCTGGCTTTCTTGGCACAGGTATTGTTGTTTTTCTTGAGGGGGGATATGGCGTTGGTGCTGTCCGAGATCCATCTATGCAGGGTTCGGGCTGCGGTGTTGGGGTCGTCGTTTTCCGCGATGGTTGGGGTGGAGTTGTTGAGTGAGGAGGTGAGCTGGTCATCGGTGATTTTGGTCCAGTTTCTTTGTGGAAGCAGGTGCTGGTGTCTGTGGATGGTGGGTGTTCTGAAGGTGAAGTGGACGCAACGATGGTCGGTCCATGTAAGTTCGGTGGTTTGGCTGAAGGTGATGGAGTTTCCTGTAGTGAAGAGGGGGTCGAGGGTGTGTCCTGCTGAGTGCGTGGGCTCGGTCACGATCTGGCGGAGTCCAATGTTGTGGAGGTTGTCCAGGAGGCATGTGGTGTTGGGGTCCAGTTGATTGTCGAGGTGGAAGTTGAGGTCTCCCAGCAGGGTGTAGTTGGTGGATGCGATGGCCTGCGGGGAGAAAATGTCCGTGATGGAGTTGGCGAAGGGTCCGCGGGGTCCAGGGGGTCGGTAGATGAGGGTTCCTCGGAGGGCGGCGGTGGGGCTGGCCAGTATCTTGAAGTGAAGGTGTTCCATCAGTTCTGTGGACTCGTCAGGGAGTGTGCTCAGGCGGAGGCTGGATTTGTGGACGATGGTGATTCCTCCTCCTGGGTGGGTGGGGCGGTCCTTCCTGGAGATCTTGTATCCTTGGGGGATGGCGATGGCGATGTCTGGTCCCGAGGTGGTGTTGGTCCAGGTTTCGGTGAAGAATGCTACGTCCTGGGTGGTGCTGTCAAGTAGGTCCCAGATTTCTGTGGCGTGTTTGTGGAGGGATCGGACGTTGAGGAGGATGCATTGCAGGGTCTTCGGTTCGGTTGTGTTCTTGTGGGCGGGTTGTGCTGGATCCGTGTTCTTGGCGGTGCTGCAGGTGTGCCGGCAGCGGTGACAGCTGAGGGGTCCATGGGTGTCGGCTGGTGATGCTAGCTTGCAGTTGTTGTTGCAGCCTGGGTTGAGTGCGTGGAGTGCTGCTGGGTCGTAGCGTTGGTGGGGCGGAGGTCCAGGGTTCCTGGTGCTGGTCGCGGAATGGCAGTACCATACTGCACACAGGCTCTGCAATGGCGGACCTGAGACACACTTTACAGGCTGCTTCTGTGTGTGGCACAACCAGTGCTGCAAGCGAACCAGACCCTTGCGGGTATCAGAGCGCTTTACAGGATAGGAGGCATAGTTAACAATACAAAGAAAAAATCATAGGGTTCAAAGCTAGTCCTTGAAGTTGAAGAGCATACTATCATAGAAAGATACATGGAAAAAAGGCGCATAGGAAAACATTCAATGCATAGCAAGCAGAATATAAATACAGTATCCAGGAGACCTGGCTGGCCAATATACAACATAAAGATCTGTGAAGATTATAAGTTATGTAGCAAAATAACCGTAGTCCATGCTCAAGTGAATTTGGCCATGAAAAGCGATTTCACTTCTTTTTGCCGTATAAGGATTAAGTCTGGTTTCTGGGGGTAGGGCGTTCTATATCCTGGGCGCCATCCCTGAAAAGGTTTGGGTATATGTTTTCTTCTTGTTGAATTTTTGCAGTTTCAGAAGAAGGGTTTTGGCACTTCTTGAAGCTCTAGACCCACATGAGGGCGCTAGTTTCTGTGCCAAATAGCTAGGTGCATTATGGTGAATGGCTTTATGTGTCATACATGCTATTTTCAGATGTATTCTAGCTTCAAAAGATAGCCAATTAAGGGATTTTAGACCAGGAGATATGTGTGAGCTTCTTTTGGAGCCTGTGATAATTCTAGCTGCAGCGTTGATTGAGGCTCTTAGAGGGGCCGCTGCAGCTCTGGGCAGGCCACAGAGAGAGATACTCCCGTAGTCAATTCTTGGGATGACTAGAGCTTGTACTGCCAATTTGAAGTCCTTTTCCGGCAGGAAGGGTTTCCGTTTTCTCAGAGTATGTAACTGAAAATGTGCTCCTTTTGTCGCGTTGCTAATGTGTTATTGCATATTGAGGTTTCTCTCCAGTGTAATTCCCAGTGGTTTGCTGAGTCAACGATGAGAGGTTGGCAATGGTATGCAGCCAAAATATCGAAATACACTAATATCGATGTTTAAATTTTGCAGGGACATAATATAGAAGGTAAGTAACATCGAAAGATTTTTTTTTTTTTTTTGTATATATTTTATTTGGAAAACCACAGACATATCACGTTAGAAAGCACAGACAAATGAGTACAACCCTTAGGGCCGGCAATAAAGAGCAATCATACAAACCAAATGAGCACAGCACAGTAGCTATCAGTCCTAGGGTTTAGCACATCATAAAATTAGGATTTACATCAAAGTGCGTCTGTGAAACAACCGGATGTGAGAGGATTCCATTTTATAATAAGGGAATGAGGATCGTAAGAACATACAATCTAGCAAGATCTAAATTGAAGCAAATTATGTAACAGGATGAAAGCATTCAACAGGAAACGACAGGGAGGTAGTTCAAGGACACGAAAAGCAAGAGATGTAAGCATATATGAAACGCGCATCAACACAGCGCTCCCCTCGATAGGACGACAATCAATGTAAAAACAAGCAGCGCGCATTGCAAAAACCTCCCAGATCGGACTAAACTCAAACCCCCAACTGAGCAAAGGTACACAATAGAGAAGAAAAGGAGAAAAAGGAAAGACAAAAGGAAGAAGGCCATAGAAATAAAGAAGAAAACAAAACCCCATCCCCCCACCCCGCATACTAGCAGAAGGCTACGGCCACCCCCCCCCCCATAGGCATGCCTGTCGCCCTAACAAAGAAAAACCCCAGACTATAGAGAGAGTGGAGGAGGAGCCCTCGCGGCCGCCCCTTGTGCCCGCCCCCTCTCCGACCCTTTAATCACAGAAGAGAATGTAAACCCCCCAGAAGAAAGCAGCCATTTCAACATTATTCAACACGTCCCCCCCACAGTTGCAATATCAGATTAGGTCCCGCATCAACACCGGAATCACCAACGTAGTAGAGTCATCCTGCCCCGCTCATCCTTGGCCAGTTCGAGCACGAATAAAATCCGTCCCCAGCTCCCCGGTTCCACAGGCAAACAAGTCAGGTGGCCATAACTGCCCCCCAGAAGCCACGCCAGTAGTCCGAACGGACAGCCCCACTGTAACGACTACCATAGTCCAGCGTTCGCAATCAGACACAGGAAGTATCTGGCTCTGATGGTCAGCAGCGATCAGTTTAATCAGGGAAACAAAGGAGCCGTCCTCCGTGCAAACATGGCCGACGTACGCACTGTCCTCTGGGTGCAGTCCACAGTACCTCCGATAGTCGTCAACCACTACCAATGGAACACAGCCGTCAAAACAGCCCATCCCTGTCTCCTCCACGGCGTCCGGCACCATATCCGAGGCAACAATCACCCGGGAGTCAGGGACGGCCAGCAGTCCATGGCACAGGGAGGTACAACAGTCCTCAATAGCCAGGAGAACATCCCTCGGGGTACAATCCCTCTCTCCGCCTTCAGTGGTTGTCACACTCCTCACCCCCGAGGGCCCCCCAGACCGGAGGGTACACATCCCATCGTGCGCTCCGGGTCGCATTACCCCTCAGCAGTAGACGTTGCAAGTTATACTGGAGCCATGCAGGACAGTACGCATTTCAGCGCCCCAAACATCCATGCAGCCGTGTAGAGGGAGGGAGTCAGAGCCACGACACTGGAGACTGCCAATCACACCGAGAACCAGGTCTCCTCAGGGCAGCCCAACTGTCCCACGCCTGCGGCCGCCAGCAAAATCGAGCGAGCCGCAACTCCCGCCGGAGTTCACCGGTCTTTGTTGCCCAGCCATTACCGCCGCAGTACGTCTCACCAACGGCAGCGCAGCCACTGGAGGCCCCGGAGTACAATCGATTCAGGCCACAGCCCTTGCGTCGACCTTTCTCAGTCATCCGGGGCGAGCGCGAGCTCGGAATTTCGCGGCTGGGCACCGCTTCGTCTCAGCAGCAAGGGGATGGGGGTTTAACGCAGGATAGATGCCAGGATGTTAGGGAGGGAGAGGGCGAGCGGCGGAGCCGGGCGCCTATGCGGCCATCTTGGTCGACGTCTTGGCTCCTCCCCAACATCGAAAGATTTTAATATCGATATTAGTAATATCGATGTTTTAAATATCGATGTTAGTAATATCGATGTTAATAATTTCGATCTTACTAATATCGATTTTTATATTATGATTTTGTATATTATTATGTGTTTATTATGTTTTTAATTTATATTTATGTAATTTAATTACTTTTTGTATTTTAGTACTGTAGCGGGTTGTGGGTTTATAGGGCAATAGGGTGGGAAGTAATTTTATTATATTATATTAATTATTAATTATTAGGAATTATAAATTAATTTTAATTAATTGGTAATTAATTTTAATTAATTGATTAATTGATAATTATGTTCTGTAGCGGGTTGTGGGTTAATAGGGGAATAGGGTGGGAAGTAATTTAATTATACTAAATTAATTATTAATTAGTAGGAATTATAAATTGATTTTAATTAATTGGTAGTTAATTTTAATTAATTGGTAATTAAATTATATTAATTGATTATTGATAATTATGTTTTGTAGCGGGTTGTGTGTTTATACGGGAATAGGGTGGGAAGTAATTTAATTATATTAAATTATTTATTCATTAGTAGGAATTATAAATTGATTTTAATTAATTGGTAATTCATTTTTATTAATTGATTAATTGACAAATATGTTCTGTAGCGGGTTATGGGTTTATAGGAGAATAGGGAGGGAACTAATTAAAATGTAATTAAGTAATAATGTTTTTAATAAATTATTTTGTTCATTATATAATTGTTAATTAATTAATAATTGCTAATTAAATATTATTAAATGGTATTTTTTATTAATTTTTTTAGGTAATTATTTATTGCTAATCATGTTTTTTATAAATATGTATTGGTATTTATAAATGGTTTATATTTATTTAATTGTTACGATTTTTATTATTTAAACATTTTTTATTTATTTATAAGTATGTTACTTTTTACCTCTATGCTATCCAACACTTTCCGTACTGTTGCACTCTTTGGAGTGGGAATAGTAATTTTTACCCCTACGCTATCCAACACTTTCCCTACTGTTGCACTCTCTGGAGTGGGAATAGTAATTTTTACCCCTACGCTATCCAACACTTTCCCTACTGTTGCTCTCTCTGGAGTTGGAATAGTAATTGTTACCCCTAAGCTATCCAACACTTTCCCTACTGGAGTGAGAATAGTAATTGTTACCCCTACGCTATCCAACACTTTCCCTACTGTTGCAGTCTTTGGAGTGGGAATAGTAATTTTTACCCCTACACTATCCAACATTTACTTACTTTTTTTAATTTGTTTTACATTTTAATTAATTGTTATTTATATTATTATTTTATGTATATAAATGTATTTGTAATTTATTATATTTTCATTTATTTATAAGTTATTAAAATAATTTTTTTGAGTTATTATTAATGAAGAATATACTATGTATTATATCTTTATTATTAGTTGTTTTTATTACATAATGTATTACTTTTAAATATTATAATATATTTTTAACTATGTTTATTACATTTATAAGTATTATTTTATTAATATTACATTTTTTTAATAAAAAAACGATATTTTTTAAAAACGATATTTTTGACGTCTATATATTTTTTCGATATTTTTGTACTTACGTTTTTACAGATAGGATGTCGATATTGTTGTAATCGATATTTTTGTTGCGATATTTTTGTATGTAGATATTTTTGCATTCGATATTTTGTCATAGATCCGTTGGCAATTGAGTGCAGTAAGGTGTTTGATCAATTCTTGTATTCTGGGTACCTGAACGGGAGAAGCAATTAAGAGGAATTCGGTCTTGAGGGCTTTCAGTTTTAGGTGGTTTTCAGCCAGCCAGATCTGAGTTTTTCCGAGCGTTGTATTGAGAGCTTTGATGTCTTCTAGGGTATGGATCGTAAGGTATAGTTGTGTGTCGTTGGCGTACATGTGATAATGCACGTTAGGAGGAGAGGTGTGGCTCACTGGTTAGAGGCGGCGGACCTGTAAGCAGAGAACGGCCCGGGACCAGGGTTCAATTCCCGACGTGGCAGGGTCTTGGACCAGGGTCAACGGACTCGATAATTCTCGCCTCAGTGCCTACTCTAACCAGGGAACACACTCGGTAACTCTGGGCATTAAGCTTGCCTCATCTCTACAACGGCCTCCCACAGACGCCGGGGATGCCTGGTTTCACCCTGGAGATACCCAGAAAGGGATCATCTCACAGGGAAAACCAGGACGGGTTCCCCAGAGGTCTACAGCGCCAGGACACTCGGGTAGAGTAACAGTGCGCTTTACAAGTATCTCACATGACATAACATAGACGAGTTGAGAATTTCAGTGAGTGGTTCCATGAATAAATTGAACAGTGTCGGGGATAGTGAAGATCCTTGAGGAACTCCTACTGGACAGTGAAAGGTTGACCTTAAATCATTGCGATCTATTTTGGAGGAGCAAAGTGAACCAATTTAGAATTTAGAACTGATCCAGATAGTCCCATTCTGTGTTTCAGAAGATCGATCAGGTTTTCATGTTTGATGGTATCAAAGCCGAGGAAAGGTCTAGCAAGATGAGTAAGCAGGCTCCATTCAGATCTAGGATTTGTAGAGCATCATCAATTATATGAGTCATGATTGAGTCAGTGCTGTGACCTGCACGGAAACCCAATTGGTATTTGTTGAGTAGGTTAAAATGTTCAATATGTTTTACCAACTGGAGGTGTACACATTTTGCTAGGAGTTTGGCCAAGGTAGGGATATTGGATATAGGGCGGTAATTGTTTAAGTTCGCAGGGTCCACTGTAGGTTTCTTTAAGACGGGGAATACCTGCCCAGCTTTGAGGGTGTCAGGAATGCACCAGTGGCGTAGGGAGTTATTTATAATCTTGGTCCATAGAGGCAACAACAATGGGATGAAGTCTTTTACGAGGTTTGGAGGGAGAGGGTCGGTGAAGTGATTAGCCGGGTTCAGTGCAGTAAGCATTTTAAGAATAGATTCTTCATTGTAGGTATTAAAAGACAACCAAGATGCATTATTTTTTAGATCGAACTTTGATGAGTTTGCCTGTGGAGCACTTAGAGGGAAAGGTGAGGGGTTCGTATGGGAGACAGTGAGAGATTAGATCGTTGAGAAGGTCTTTCTTTATGGTTTCAGTCTTCTGAGTGAAGAATGAGGCAAAATCTTCACAGTTTGGTTGTGAGCCACATTTATCTAGGGGGAGGTGAGATGCATCTTTCAATTGAGTTTTGATTAACTCAAAAAGTTTTCTGGGAGGATTTTTTGCCTGGTCTAATTGGTATGTGAAGAAGTCTGCTTTAGTGCGCTTGATCTTTCTATAGTATGCATTTCTCTTCTTTCTTAGTATCTTGTGATGGGTGGCTGATGGAGCAGCTCGCCATCTGCGTTCAGTTATTCTTAGGGCTCGTCTGTCGTCGTTTAATCTACCATCGTACCAAGGCTTAGAATCTTTTGTAGAGACTCTCTTCAATTTAAGGGGTGCCACTTCATTTAGAATCACATTCATGGAATTAAAGTAGTGGTTGGTGAGCTCATGAACACCTGAAATCCCTTCAGGAGGAATAAGTAGGTTGTAGTTCTGAGCAGTGTTTATGCTAGGGACAATGTTTTTCAGGTCCCTTTTCCATACTTTATGTCTTAAGGGCTGAACCAAATTATATTTCAATGTTTCATTGATAAAGAAGGTGATGATGTGATGATCTGACCAGTCACATGGATGGATCGTGTCTAGCTGTATGGATTCCGCTTTAGAGATTACTAAATCATGGGTTGCACCTTTATCATGTGTAGAACTGTTGCAAATTTGGATGAGGTCGAGGTCAGCGAGGACGTTTTTGAGACTATTGATCACTGCATCATTGGTGTCATTCCAGTGGAGATTGAGGTCTCTGAGAAATATTTGGGTAGTTTGAAGTCCTGCATTGGTAGAGAATATGTCCATGAAGTGTTCGGTAAATGTTATCACCAGTTGGGTGATATAGGGTGTGTAGACTGCATATAGGTTTGCCATTGCTGTTGATGTCAAGGGATATGTATTCACAAGAAGGGAAAACGGGGGGTATGGATTTGTTTACTGAGATACTATTCCGGTGTATGCAGGCAATACCACCACCTATCTTATAAATTCTATTGAGTCTGATGATGTTGTAGTTCGGAGGTTCAAGTATGTCAATGATGGGTGTAGAGGAATCATTTAACCAGGTTTCAGTTAACATGAGCAAATCAGGTTCTAGTGAGAGAATGAGGTCAGCTATGTTGGCTGCATGTCTTGAAGCTGATCTACAGTTTAGAAGTATACACTAAAGGCAGGGCTTAATGTGGGATGTAGTAGGTTCCTGACTAGGGGGAACTTGTCTAAGGTTGTTTTCTACGATGCCTCTAGGGTTGTGTTTAGTGGTTCTGTGAGTGTTGGGGGGAATAGTAGGGAATGGAGCTAATTTATGCGGTCTGACTGAAGGCAAAGTTTTGTGATGTTGGTGTAGGGTCTCATATGACTGGAGAAGAGCTAGTAAATCTTTCTCCGATATCGGGTTAATCCTTCGGATTGGGCGAGATGAATTATTTTGAAAAAGAACTGATTTCCATCTGGGGGTCGAAAATCTCGGCTTATTTGCTGAGTGATTTAAGTGACAGTTAGCTTTAGTCTTTCGTGCACATCTAGTATTCCAGGGTTTGTTCAGAAGAACCTCAGAAAGTGTTTGAAGTTCTTCTCTGATTAGTCTTAACAAGAGTATGATCTCATCAGATCTAGGGTCTGGTGAGGGTGGGGGCAAGGATGGTGGAAGTGTTATGGGTGTGGGAGGTGTACTTATATCCGATGGATGTAAGGAGGGGAACGCATCTTCTAGGATGTTGTTGTTGAGGCGCAACCTATCTGGTTCCCGCTTCATGTCAGGGTGGGGAGGACTGGAATGAGGAGCGGGTGCAGGAGACGTAGAGATGTGTGGTGTGGTTGTGGTTGCTGGAGTGAGGGGTATGCAAGGGATAATGATGACAGTGGAGGAAAGGGTATTGGATGGAGGAGATGCAGCGGTGTGTAGTGGGGGTGCGCTCGTGGGGATGCTGGTCTTACAAGGAGTAATGATAACCATAGGGGGCGGTGTGTTGATTCTAGGGGAGGATGCAGAATTTGATAAGGGTGTTAATGCTGGAGTAGCGGTCAGGGGGAAGTGTCTTACGGAGGAATGTAGTGGGGAGGGGAGATTAATTGCAATTCATGATTTGCAAACTTGATTTGAAAGCAGCACAAAGTCCTTTCTCCTTTCTTTGGCAGTCAGGCAACCACTGCAGGCCAATCCCCCAAACAGCACTCAGCTTAGGGATAGTCTCCTCCTTAGTTCTCTGGTTCCTCTCCTCAGCAAAGGTTCTTCTTGTTTCCAAAATGTGATCTAAAGTTCTTGGGTCTGGGTCCCAATATTTATACTAGCAAATTCTTTGTCCTCTAAGGGCAGAGGGTCCTGTGCCCAGTACAAATCAGTTCTGTGCAGACCTGGAGCACTTTGTTGACAAGACTCCTTCTTTCCTTTGAAAGTGTGGGCCAGGGATATCAGACGCACCACAGGAGGTGGAGCAAGAATTGTGGAAGGCAGGCACAGCCCGATTCAGGTACCAGGTGCAACTCCTCCCACCGATCTACATGCAGATAGCTCTATTCAGACCTATGCTGACTCACCCTGTCTCCTGGAATCCCCCAGCCCCTGTTAATCAAACTCCAGACAAGGAATGCACAACCTAGCAGAGGCAGGTTTGGACAGTTAGGCAATGAAATACTACTTTCTAAAAGTGGTATTTTCAAACAACACACAATGTTAAAAACCACCTTCACTCAAAGATGTATTTTATCTTTCTGAGTTCAGGCATACTAAACTATCATTTCTACCTGGTTCCCTGAGTCAGTTAGGAATATAAGATGTTATAATCAAACTGCCCATTTGGTCTATGGGGAACAGGTAGCCTTGCAATAGTGAAAAACGAAAATGGCTGTAATGCACTATCAGGACATGCCACACACACCAGGGCATGTCCTACCTTTTACCTACAATACGCCCTGCCCTTGGGCCTGCATTGGGGTGACTAATATGCAGAAAAGGGAAGGTTTAGGCACTGGCAAGTGGGTGCTTCTGTCGGTGGCACAACCAGTGCTGCCAGCCCTCCAGCATTGAGGTCTGACACAAAATCAAATAAGCCAATCATGGAGTCACTAATCCATACATCAATTTACAATAGGGAGAGCCTATGCACGTTTGCACTGATCAGCAGTGGTAAAGTGCCCAGAGTCATAAAATCTACAAAAACAGGTCAGACAAAATACAGGACGAAGGCAAAAAGTTCAGGGATGACCCTGCAAAAAGGGCCAAGTCCAACACTTACTTTGCTCTGGGTTGTAATAGTTTCTTTTTTTAGCAGCTTATCACTTTTCAAAGTCGTAGTGTTTTCTTTTAGGAAGCACATGTAAAGAGGTAGAAGCTGGATAGCTTTTTGTTAAAAATTACATTTTAAGTTTATTTGCACGTACATTTTAGTATACATATACATTTTACGTCCTTAGTTAGGTAGGTGTTGAGATGTATATAGTTTTTTTTTTCTTGTATATAGTTCTTTTTTAAGGGTCTGGTCAGAGAATTCGCCAGAGTTTCCTCGTCTTCCAGCATTTTTTGTTTTTGATGTATTTAGTTGATAAGACTACTCTGCCTTTTATACTTTTGATTTAATTGTTTGTATGATTTAATTGCTTGAGGTTGTTTATAGTTTGATTTTATTGGTTAGTTTAGTTTTAGTTTGAATTTTTTTATCAGTTATGTCTGTCTGTGGTGAACTTTCATTTAGGTTTTAATTATCATGTGTGATATTTTTTAATATAATAATATGCATAATATATAAAATTATATTAAAAAATATCAAACATAATAATTAAAACCTTAATTAGCATTCATCATAGACAGACATGATTAGACACAAAAAACATGGTTGCCCCCTTTCAATATTTATTTTACAAAGTGCAGAATTGTATTATTATTTTGAAGTTTCACCATAGGCACCTGTTTCTTTCTAAAATACATTTTCTAGGACCTGTGGTACTTCAGCTTTGACGCAACAGGGATCTCTAGTAATGAAAGGCCTGTGTACTGTATTCAAAACAGTACAGTAGCACAAGTTACAAGAGGTCGCTGCGGAGTTCAAGGCTACAGTATCTGAGACTGTGTTTAGAGATTCCTTTGTAGATCAAAAGGCACTGCTATCAATGATATCTGCTACTTTTCAACCTTTTTGTGGCATGCTTTTTATTGTTTTTTTGTTCTGAGTAAGGCAAGACGTGCAATACTTCCCTTGACCCGCCACTCTGCTTTCCTTTTCATGTCTTGCTACAGACAGGTTTAGCTGTCTGTTAGTAAATCTATTGTTTCCAATACATAACATATATTTAGAGTGGCCTTTAGACAGCCCCTTGCTCATGACTGGATTGCTTTGTTCTCTATTTCAAGTGTCCTTTCTTCATTCGTTGGGTTTCTTCCCTATTCTTATATTTTTCCTGCCCAGCAGAATTTTGTTCTCGCAATGTTCTGATTTAATGGATTACATTCATAACTGTTGCCTTGACAGGATTCTTTTCTTTATTAGATTTCAGCATTTCCTATGAGTGCATTCGTTTCTTTCGTGTTTCCCCTGTTTTTTTCTGTGTCCATCCCTCATACTTTTTATTTGATCAGTTCCTCCCCTCATGATGCTAAGTGATGTTTCCTGTCATGCGCCACCTTTAAATATTTTCTTTATTTTTATTTTGTTTCAATTTTCTACACGAGCCTAGCAGTTGAAAAGTAACACAAGGTTATTCATTTCCTTTTTTTTGAAATGGCAAGTACTTTAAATTTTACTTATTTGATTTTTAATTGACTGTTTTTAAACGACCATCCCTCATGTTACAACGGTAAACTAAAAATGCCAAAATGGGCACTTATGTGCCACAACACATGCACATGCACACAGCACGATACAGGCATAAGCATTTGCAGCCATTTTGGAATGGCTAACTTTTAACACAAAACCCATTCCAAGAAGGATGGCCATGCATCCTCATGCTTGTGCATGCACCAGGACAAACACGTTGCATGTTTTGTGACACATTGGTGACCATTTTGGCACATTTAAATGTATTTCATAATACAAGCAAGCAAGACCCTACTGAGTATTTTCATTGTTTCAATGTTGTTGTTTTTATTATCATGCTTTGCAAAGAGGTCAGACCTAGAAGGTCCTAATTACCCCTCAGAAAAACTTGACTTGCAATCTGCCAGGAAAGATTGAATTGTTTTATTTTGCAGCTTCACTAAAGATACCTGCTTAAAAAAAACACGAAAATAAAAGGTGAAAAGATTGAGCCCATCACTAGATATTGATATAGAGTCAATGTAGGGCTAATAACTTTATTGAGAGTGTTTTCAACAACCTAAATTACTGCAGCCTTTTGATTTTGGCTGACACGTCTACTACTTTCTTGTCTTCAATCTGTGACCTGATGGCGGGAAAGGTGTCTGCAGGCTTAGTATTTTGTCTTAATTTGTAAAATTCTACTGTAGCTACACCTTTTTCCATAGCTCTGTCTATCGTTTTGATGACTTGGGAATAGGTGGTGTCCTCAGTATACCACCTATCAGGCAGGATAGAAGAACGAGAGGCCATTCAATATTAAGTGAACAGGGATATGTAAATCCAAAATTAGGAAATGTCTATGTGAATCGGGAAGACATTTGACAGAGTAACCCGCTGTCCTGGATATGCATTCTACAATCATTGATTCTGCACTAGGTTTTACATACCCAGACTTCCTATAATGTCAATCAATCGGCGGCCTCGCGGTCCCAGACGGACCCAGACTCCTCTACCCCAACGGCAGTTTACCCAGTTACTCCAACAGCAGTTTATCCGGCGGCCTCGCGGTCCCAGACGGACCCAGACTCCTCTACCTCAACGGCAGTTTATTCGGCGGCTTCGCGGTCCCAGACGGACCCAGACTCCTCTACCCCAACAGCAGTTTATCCTATGATCACCATTACATAAAGGGATCTCTCGCTATTCACCAGGGGTATAGTACTACAATATTCTGGATCACACAATGATTGCCGAATTGGATGATGTACAACTTATCCTTCAATTCAAGGGCTCCTCTCTCCCTAATATTCAGTTATCACTTACCTGATCAGGGGTAGCATCTGTTCACAGTAACATCTGACTAGAAGAACAGGTTACCTTTTCATGCAAGAATAAGAGGTACACTGGTTCACTAAGAACTGGGGTTACTATATGCAAAGGTTATTATCAAATACAAGTCATCCTCTACCTCCCTGCTCAGTTACCATTCCCATGGACGGGAGATGCATCCGTTCACACAACAGCACCTGACTAGAAGAAAGGCTAGCTGCATCACAATAACAACATCTGCACAATGGTTCACTAAGAACTGGGGTATCTTTATTACAATAACAACAATAGCAATATACTATAATAGACACATACACAGATCTGCAGGGTCTCTGTACTAACAGGGACTGTAAATAGACTGCACACCGCTGAAAGGAAAAGGATTAGCAATACAATATGGACAAGGTTAATGTTTTATGGGCACTAATATAACAGGACAGATATCACCTGATTAGTATGAAGTCTTGTTCTAGCTGTCATCTGAGTTCCTCCCTCGTCTGTGCCTTGGCTCATCTCAGATTCTCTCCTGCACTCTGGACACGCATCTGCGCTGATCACTCTGCACTGGACTCCTCTCCCCCAAGAACTGTCTCCACCTTCCAGCTTCAGCCTAATTGTTTCTGCCGCTCTGATAACCGTTCGCTCCACTAGCTTCTTCACTCTGTCTGATTATCTCTGTTCAAATGTCCAATTCACTCCAGCTGCTCTCATAGATTAATCCACGATATAACTTCAGTCTCTTCCAAAAGGCATCACTTCAGACTCCAGCTGATCACAACTCCTCCTGATAAGTAACTACTTCTGACTGCTGCCTTCAGCTCCAAACATTACTTCACTTCTCTCTGTTCAGAACACCATTTACTCACAACTGCTTCTGGTTTCTCTCTCTCTGGTTCCAGCTCACTCACTGTCTGTCTTCTCTCTGTTCCAAGCATCCACTGTCTCTTCTCCCCTGCTCCAACTCCTCTCCTTCTGCACTCTAACGCTCTCCGTTCCAATCATCGACTGAACTCCTTCCAACCCAAAGTCTTTCTCCCTGACTCCGCCTCTGCACTTCACTAATATAGAAGCTTGTTCCTTCATGGAAAATTACGGCCAGTAACCTGCCGCCCACCAAATTCTCGTACCTCCCCGTACCAAGGACACGTCCCCAGCCGGCCAGCCTGGTGTTGTGTCTTCGGCATGAAGAAAAATACAATCCTTCGATAAGGGCCAGCCTGAGCCGGTTCTCTCCAAGCAGAAAAACAGCTTAAAGCTAAATAATACCTCTCACCTACAAGCACCTCGAGCAGCCGAGGCAGAAAGCAAAATGGAGTCTCTCTAGTTCTGAGCCTTGTAGGCCTGAGAAGGATGAAATAACACCTAGCTCTGTCAGAGTACATACACAAACCATACCAATATGTAATATAAAGTCAAGACAACAGGATCCACCCTCTACTATAGGTAGAATGATGAAAGGACACATAATTATGTCAAAGCCAATAGGCAATAGATGGATTAGAGTCAAGAATAAGGGATCTATCATCATATTAAGCAGCTATCCTTTAGTTTATGCTTCTAGGTCTGGCAAAAAGGCCTTAAAAGGACCAACACAAGGCAAGAATAGAGATTCAGGATGGTAGCAAGCTTAAAGTCACCATCACTCAGAAATAGAGCCTAAAAACCTAGCACTACACCCACCCACATCTGAATGTATGCACTCCATGAAAGCAACCACCTGTGCCAATTTTTTGTCGTGGTCTTTGAAGGCATTGAGGAGAGCTGTCTGGCCTACACACAGCTGGTGCAAAAGGTCCACAGACTCAGCACTGATGGCAGCAAGGGGGATAGGGGCAGGGGCAGCGGTGCCTGCGGTGAAGGACACTCTTCCCCTCTTACTGGGATGAACACGGGCAGCACCAGAGGAAGTGGCTGCGTGGTGGAAGATGAGGTACAGTCCCCGGTCCCTGTGCCCGCCAACATGGATGCATCACCGCTGGCATCAGATGACGTGAGCTTAGCGTCTCTGGCAGTGATTCTTCCAGCAGACTCCTGTCCCCCTCTGAGGCGCTGGTCACTTCTGTGTCATGGTGCTCCTGTGCAGCTGAAGTGCTTGCTTCCCCACCACTAGTGTCCATCCCCTGTCCCTCCATGACCACGGGAGATGCTGCCTGAGAGAGAGAAGTAGGGTCAGCTCTGTGGCAGCAACAGAACAAACATGTGCAAACAAAGCATCACTAAACATGACTAAATCTACATGCTGCACACTACCTTGTGCAATAACATCATGCAAACACACTTCTTTCGACTCAAAGAGTGCGTGTAAATAAGAAAACCAGGCATAAGTGAGCCATGTGATGACCACACAGCAAAACATCCTGCTGGTGGCTCCATTCAATCAGACACACAAATAGCTCAGAGCACACCTAGGGCCATGATGGGGGCAAGGATGAACCCTACAACATGTTACCACTTCCAGATCTGGATGGAGCACGAGGGGACAACACAGATACAGACCACAACATGACATTCCACAATGGCCATGAGCGCATGCCATCCACCATGTTGTACTTAAGGGGCACAACTACTGTTTCACATTGTTGTCAGATGTCTAAGCCTCACAAATATGAGGTCAGGCAATGCACACATTGATGTTAGTCCACTCAGATTGGGCACACTGCCGTTCCCTTCCATGGGATTTCCCAGACTACCCCAATGCAGATGATACCTGAAGCCCACGACTCAGAATGCAATAGAAATGCCCATTACTCAAATTACATTAGTAAGTACAGGTATGTCAAAAGCATTACAGCTGCACCCAGCACAGAGGCCACTTAAAAGCCACTGCATCACACTAGCAACATTACATATGCCAGCGCTGGCACAGGTTGTGTACACATGCAGCCACTCACAGCCAAAGTCACCCTTCCCAGATTACTCACCCCTAATTGCTGCTATACTCACCCCTAGCTTGCTGCTGATGCTCCTTCAAACGTGCATCCAGCACAGACTGTGTCACTGCCAAAATGCGGACCATTGGGGTCCAACCTGCCAGTGCGAGGGAGCAGCCCCAGTGTCATCTCCACCACGTTCTTTGCCAGCCGGCAGATATTGTCCCACCTCTTGGTGCGCTGTCGGTTTGAGACATCCAGAGCCCACACCTTGGTCACAATGGCCCTCCACACGGCCTTTCGCTTTTGTACTTTGAGCTGCAGTCATGGGAGACAAGAAGGGGATAACATCAGTGACACAGTGTTATCTACCAAAATCTCTCAGTACAGTAGCATGATACTAACTCATCCCAAATCCACAGATATGTCTAACAGAGACAAGAATGCATCTCACATGGAACATCTGCATGGGAAAAGCACACGTAAATAAATGCAGGTGTGAGGGGGGACACAGTACCTGTACATCTTATAAACATGCAGAATGCCAGCACAGAAAGCCATGTGTAGTCTGCCCACATCTACTGTCTATTTCTAGGTTGAGCAAGATGTACATCACATATCAAAATGTGTTTGGGGTAGATTCACTGTGTCCAACGCTGTGCAGCCCTCAATGTCCTTGCCCTGTGAATAGCTCACTGTGTCATGGATGTCACATTGAGGGACATGATCTCACACAATAAAAACTCTTCTCACAAGGCCTGTTGTGTGCAATCTACAGGGCTGAGATGGTTCATTGCTGGAATACAACGAGAAGAGACACATGTAAAACTCTGTAAGTTCAGTGATGTGTCCTTGTCATTTTGGGCAGTGACTGTGCAGGCCAGGTGGGCTCACAGTGAGATGGACAACTGGGACCCCCATAACCATTCACCTAAGAAGTCACAGTCCTGACTCCTGCATTATCAACTTGCTGCGTCACTGTATCACTGACAAGACAACACATGTCACTCAAATATTGATGTGCAGGCAGGGAAATGTGTGGAATAGGGTACACCCACCTTCCCCCTGGAGATAGCATGTTAGGCAGTGCATGACACAACCCCACACTCTCAGGCACATACTGCATCAGACCAACTAGATGTGTGCCCCCGTACTCCCCCCCACTGTTGAAGACTTACCATGACATTTGGGGCACCATATAGCATTGGGTACTGTGTGAGCACCTCATCCACCAGGACCTTCCAGCTCCTCGCTTGTGAAGGGACTGGCACGCATCGTCTCAGTTCTCAACATCACTGTGGACATAAGTCAGCAGCGGTGGAAGTGAGTGGTGTGGGGTCTCAGGCAGTCCCTGGAGGCAGCAGCAGATGAGGGGTCTTAGGCAGCAGTCCCTGGAAGCAGCAGCAGATGAGGGGTCTCAGGCAGCAGTCCGTGAAGGCAGCAGCAGATGAGGGGTCCCAAGCAGCAGTCCTTGGAGGCAGCAGCAGATGAGGGGACTCAGGCAGCAGTCCCTGGAAGCAGCAGCAGATGGGGTGTCTCAGGCAGCAGGCTCTGGGAGCATTGGAAATGTGAGCTCTTACCCACATATATATATAGCCCCCTGGGGTAGTTTCAGTCGTGCTAATCTGCTGCAATTGGTGTTCCAGGTCTGCCTTTTTCAAATGACACACACCGGAGGGGCCAGGCAGGCGCTACCGCGGTGGTGCATCTTTTAATTGCAACCAGTGACTGGCTCCGCGGTGGCAGAGCACGCCTACCACGATTTTCAAAATTGCATCATGCTACCGTGATTAAGGTTCCCATTCGCTGTAAGGGCATGGTCCATGGCAGTGACACACCTCAGGGGCCAGGCGGGCGCTACCGCAGTGGTGCATCTTTCAATTGCATCAAATGACCGGCTCCGTGGTGGCGGAGCACCGGCTGTAAGGGCATGGTCCATGGCAGTGACACACCGCTGCTGCCAGGCGGTGGTTACCGCAATTTGGGTGCCATATAGTGACATGGGTGACCGGGATTGGGGTGCCGGAGCATGCTAACCGCCATTTGGCAATACATAAATATCCATCGCTACCGCGATTGTGTCTTAGTCCATGGCGGTGACACACCGCTGCTGCCAGGTGGGAGCCACCGCAAGTTGGGTGCCATACAGTGACATGGGTGCCCGAGATTGGGGTGGCGAAGCATGCCAACCACCATTTGGCAATACATAGATATCCATCACTTCTGTGAATGTGTCTTGGTCCATGGCAGTGACACACCGCTGCTGCCAGGCGGGAGCCACCTCGAATTGGGTGCCATACAGTGACATGGGTGACCCAGATTGGAGTGGCAGATCATGCCAACCACCATTTGGCAATACATAGATATCTATCACTACCATCATTGTGTCTTGGGCATTGGGGGTGACACACCGCTGGGGCCAGGAGGTAGCTACCGCGATTTAGGTGCCATACAGTGACATTGGTGGCCGGGATTGTGGTGGCGGATTACTTTGACAGCACCAATGGACACATCATGCTGTGTCACTGGCCATCTGGCAGTCAACAACAGTGCACAGTGGCCACAAGGTTATTGGCACATCATTCTGCACACAATGCCAATGTTCCATTTACCCCACTCGTGACTACACATACCATGTTTGTGTATGTGATTTCTTAGATTGGCATGTACTCCCTCACATGTCACTTGTGATATTGATGGGCCTGTACACAGGACAGTGTTGTTGTGGACTCTACAATGTGTACACATGTCAATGTGTTAAAGTGCAGTGAAAATCACAGTGTTGTTTGTCTCAATAAATAGTGTTCAGATTTGCCTGTCCTCTTATGTTTGATCATGCACACACTCATCATTTATGCTCAGCCTGTGGTCATTGTGTTGTTGATGTGTGCCAGGTTTTTTCCCTCACAAGGTACCAGACACCATACTCGCCATCTTCACGATTCACAGAAAACAGACATCCATTTATCGACTAGATTGTTGCTCCGACCCCTCACCTGCCAGTTCTAGCACGGGTTCTTTGAAACCCAGAATACATCTGTTGCTATCCACGGGATCGACATAAAGACAGGCAATCAACAGCTCATGTGATCCCCGTTTTCCGGCACATTGACCATCAGTCTAACTGCTATTTTAGTTGGCAGTAAATCGTTATCAGAAGAGGGTTTCCGCATTACATACCCTGCCAGCGCAATGCAAGAAAATCATCGCTAGCCTTCTCTACTTTTGGGCTTTACCATACAGTGAACTATTGGCCATCCTCCTAAATTCAGTATCTGATGACACTTTTATCATTAGAATCAGCTGTCTGTTATTTATATCGACACTGCGTTCTACAATAAGGAAGTAATTACATTCTCCATACAAGTGCATCCCAGACAGATAGAGGCTCTTGTTATTTACTTCAGTTGAACCAACCAACAAGTCTGGCTTTTTTCCGTGACCATTAGCAATAAGAAGGTACTGTACTGATGAAGACATAATTGTGTCGAAACGCGTAGATGGACGAAATCCATCTCTTCCATGTACCACATGTAAGCTGGTCTGTAACTCAATTTTGATGACAGTCATTGTTGGCGTTGTGTCTACCAAAACGTGAGATGCTGTGCCCAACTCATGATGTATTGCATTGATGTGTGTCCACTTTCATCTCAACTAGGAGGAGACCATATCTGCATCGTCCCTTCACAGTGCTGGCAGACATGGAGGATGAGGCGATCATCCCGAAATTCCATCTGGATTGAGCCACCCTACAGACCCTTTGTGCTATTTTGGAGCCCCACCTGTAGCCTCACAGAACATATCCAACAGCTTTCACCCCAACTTCTAAGGTGATAGCGGCCCTGCATTTTTTTGCCACTGGATCCTTCCACCACACCATGTCCAGCGCAGGGGGATGTCGCAGCCTATGTTCAGCATGGTGCTGGGTGATGTTCTATCCGCTATGATGATCTACAAGGACAGATATACCCATTCCCCAGGGGGCCTGAATTGGCAGCTGTGAAGGGAGATTTTTATGCCCTTGGACACATCCCCCATGTTGTTGATGCCATTGATTGCACCGATGTTGGGCGTGTACCACCACAGGCATGTGAGCACATCTACAGGAATCGTAAACATTACCACTCCATAAATGTGCAAGTGGTGTGCCAGGCAGATATGATCATCTCGCATGTGAATGCCAAATTTCCAGGCTCGGGCCATGACTCATACATCTTGCGTAACAGCATTGTACCCCAGCTGACGGCTAATCTGCGTCCCGAACGTGCATGGATTGTGGGTGACTATGCCTGGTCAAATAGCGTGCTGTGTGTGTGACCTGCTGTCCTCTGCCACAGCGACATTGCAAGTTTTATCTGTGTTTGTCAGACCTAGGTGACTCTGCATATCCCAACTATCCTTGGTGGCTGAGCCCACTTTGGAATCCCAGGACACCAGCTGATGTCAGCTACAATGATGCCCATGGGTGGATACGTCATGTGCTGGAGCATACTTTTGGTCTACTGAAGTTACGTTTCCCCTGCCTGGACAAGACCGTAGGTGCACTGATGTACTCGCCCAGTAGGCTGTGTCAGATTGTAGTGGCATGCTGCATGCTCCACAACCTAGCCATTCACAAGGAGATTCCCCTGATCCAGGATGATGATGAGCAGCCAAGGTCCCCGCCTGCAAAACCAACCCGTGTCCATTGATGAGGAAAGTGAAGAGGAGGATGGTGTTGACCTGCGTCAACAGCTCATTGATAGCTACTTCATTTGAATCTGAGTGACAATGTACAACGGACCCATTGTCTGATGATGTTGCTGTTGTTGTGAAGGTGTATGTGAGATTTGTGACTGCAGCCAGTTGTTGACTCAGTGGTGGCTGACAATGTTTCTGGGACAGGTTATTTGGGAACATCTATAGGATGTGTATGTTGGCACTTTTTGCCCGTTGTGAAGTGTGTGTGTTGGAATATCTTGCTGGTAAGTGTTGTGTGATGTCTGTGATGCCACATGCAGACTAGTGAATGTTGTTCTGTTGTGTTTTCCTAGGTGCTTTCAACCTCTCCTTGTCTGCATACAATCCATACTCCTGGTACATTGTAATCATAGTGAAGACTGTACATCCTGGAATAAAGACGGAGCAGGTACAACACCATGTGTGTAAGGATTTTTTATTTACAATGATGACATGTGAGGGGGTGAACATTAACATTTAGGTGATTAGTGAAGCAGTGAGTTGACAGTTATGGTAAATGAGAGAATCGAGTAGTCACCACAGAGATGTAGTGACCAACTCCAACAGACAGATGCCATTCACAAGGCAGTTTGGGAAGGACAGTCCAAAAAGTCAATGTAGTGGGGAATAGGGTTGCCATCATGTCTGGCTCTGCCAGAGGGTGGTGGAAGTGTTGGTTGTGGCGCAGGCCTGTCCCTCAGTACCCCCACTAGCTGGCCCAAGAGGTCCACAATTTGGCCCATGCGGGTGTCCATGGTCCTCATCAGCAGGAGGAGCTCACGGGAATCTTGTTCTGAGCAGCCCGTTCATCCCTGGGCCCATTCATATGCCCCAAAGAGACTCTGTTTATATGGTTCAGGGATTCGGTCCCAGGCTCTGGTTGTCTGTGAATGACCCTGCCCCTCCCTCCTGCCCTGCTGCTATGGACCTGTTACCTCACCACTGTAGGCACCTGCATCCTCTCCCTGCCCTCCTCAGTTGGTGGGGTGGGGTGGTCATCCTCTGGGACAGGAAAAGTGTTGCAGGCAGCACTGGTGGTGGTGGTAGAGGACACACCGGCTGTAACAGCAGAGGTCTGCAGAGATATTGGTATTGCAGCAGATGTGGTGGGGGGATATTGGGGTCCTGGGACCTGTTACGCCCTGGCACACCAGATGGGTCAGCTTTGAGCTCCTTGTCTAAAGGATCCCGGGAGTCAACTTTTGAGAGTCCATGTTCCGCGGGGGGGGGGGGAGACTGGCCCTGCAGGTTGCTGGTGTTGTCCTCTCCAGTCAGTTCTTGATCACCTGTGGGTCAGATGGGAAATGGTCATTGTAGTGCACCCGTAAGCTTTGTGTTGGCTGTGTATCATTTACTGTTTGTACACCACACAGTTGACTAATCATCACATTGTTTTCTATGTGCACTACTGTGCCACCTGACATGATGCTGTGGTACATGCATTACTTGTCCATGGTGTGAGGTGTCAATACATACCATGCGCCATGTGCATAATTTGTGAATACAGGGACATGTTGCCATCTAGGGACTAGCGCAGCAAAGATTTTCTGTCAGGACTCTTTGTTGATTACTCTGCCCTGGCAGACGTTACATCTGGGCATGAACTGGCCATTGTCCTGCATACCTTTGTCTTGTCATGTGCATATCTGGATTGGTACCACCAACTATGCTTGCTTTGTTTTCATATGGTCCTTGTTGCTTGAGCCCCATGGCATGTCACATGTCATTCAGTGCTGTGCATGATTGTGCACAGACTTTCTCTTATATGTGCATTGGTGTGTCACACTTTGGTTGCTATGACAGTTTAATTTGCTTAGCTGTCTGCACACTGTGAGCGGCAATATGATCTGTGTGTATGTTTGTGCAATGAGAGGGCTGGTGTTGTCATATGGCACCATGCTTTTAGAGAGGAATGGCTGGGTGCACGTACTGGGTACTTACCAGTTATGTTTTCCCACTTGGCTTTGTGACACATCTGTGTGTGTGTGTGTGGTGGAGGCTTACATCCTGCTCAGAGGTGGAACAAGAAAGCATAATATGTCTACCTACCTGCAGACAAGGGTCAACATGCCATCTTGATCCTATTAGATCTGTCTGCCGCTTTCGACACGGTCAACCATTCGGTCCTCTTGAAATGGCTGGAAGACATTGGGGTAGTTGGTAAGGCACTAAAATGGTTCCAAACCTACCTATCTGACAGACGTCAGGCCGTGGCTCTCCATTCCTTTCAGTCCGAGTTTATTAAGGTACATAATGGTGTGCCGCAGGGATCAGCAATAAGCCCTGTTCTCTTTAATGTTTACATGCGTCCTTTGAAGGATATTATTAGATCTTTTGGCTTAGGGGTAGTTAACCATGCTGATAATACTCAGCTGATTCTTTCACTGGAAGGCGAACAGTCAAACTCCTTGGAGAATTTTCACAACTGTATGCGGAACGTGGCTCAGTGGTTAAGAGATCATTTTCAGCAATTTAATGCAGACAAAACTGAAATCCTATGTATTAAGAATGGGAGAGTGCCACCACAGCTTTCAGCTGACTTCTGGCCTATTCACACGGACCCCCCACTGTTACCATCTAAGTCAGTTCCCAATTTGGGGGTCCAATTTAATGAAAAGTTGACCCTGGAGACACACGTTAATAAAACCTTGGGGAACTGTTTTTCCCTTATCAATTGCTATGAGTAAGATTCTTACTTTGCTCCCTGCTCAAACACGCCCCCTGGTAGTCAGGAGCATGATTGTGAGTAGATTAGACCATTTTGTTGGAATCCCCTAAGTTCTTGACTGGCAGACTACAGAGAATTAAGAACATGGCAGCTAAGTTGGCTCTGTCACGTCCTCGACACTCCTCTTCTTCTGAGGCCCTTGTGGAGCTGCACTGGCTCCCCATAGTGCAGAGAATTCACTCTAAATCGCTCTGTGTTGTGTTCAAGGCGCTTCATGGATTGGGGCCTATTCCATTACAGAATAAATTCAGTTGGTATGTTCCTCCCCGCTGCCTTTGATCCTCTTCAGCCTTCATGGTGAAAATTCCCCGGACCAGAAGAGCCAAGCTTTGGGGTCAGGTCTTCAGTGTTGTGGCTGGTAGACTCTGGAATAAGCTGTCCCCAGAGCTGCGACAGATGAATGACCTCTTACCATTTCGCAAACAGATAAAAACGTGGCTCTTTCCTACAATCTAACTTTTAGCCGTTCAGATCCCAGTTGCTCATTACTGCCTCCCTCTTTTAGCGCTAGGATGCCTGTTGGGTTACAGTGCGCTGTACAAATTCTGCTTACGATTACAATTACAATTACCTGTTAGTTTGTTTGTAGTGATACAATAGCTGGCACATGCATCTGTGTTGGAGGGAGTGTTCCATCTTGATGGGATGGGGACGAGGGGGCCTGGGGTGAGTTGTTGTACAGGCCTCCCACCCCCAAACAGAACAACCTTGGTAAATGGTTACCTACCTGTTTGTTTGTTGTGATACAATGGCTGCCACATGCATCTGGGTGGGAGGGAGTGCTCCAGCTTGATGGGCTGGGAGTCAAGGGGGCATGGTAGGAGTAGTAGTGCAGGCATCCCACCCACAAACAGAACAACCTTGGTAAATGGCTACCTACCTGTTAGTTTGTTTGCAGTTTATTAATTTATTTATTTAAGCAATTTGTAGGGCGCGCAAATACCCTTGGGTGTCTCGACGCTGCGGACTGTATAGAAGATCGAGCCAGGAGCGGGGTACCTATTTATTAAAAAGCCATGTTTACCAGTTTCCTGAAGGCAAGTAGAGTTGGGCAGGATTTAATATGCAGAGGGAGGGTGTTTCATAATTTGAAAGTGGCGACAGTGAATCTTCTGTCACCCCAGGAAACTTTTTTGGTGCGAGGGACATTCAAAAGGTTGGCCATTGATGAATGCAAGGGTCTATTGGGAGTATAGACACACAAAGCCTTCTTCAAGAAATCAGGTCAAATTTTATGGATGGGTTTGAAGGCAATGCAGACTGCTTTAAATTTCAAATTTAGCTTACTATAGGTACCCAGTGAAGTTTTCGAACTACCTTTGAAATTGGTTGATACTTGGGAGTAACTGTTAACATTCTAGCGGCCAAGTTCTGCACCATCTGTAGTATGTTAGTGACCTTTTTCTGAGCGTTACTGAAGAGGCCATTACAGTAATCAATTTTTGACATGACTTGGGTGCTAATAAGTGTTTTTCCGGTACTGGGTGGAAGAAAGGGTGGGAGTTTTTTTTTATCATCCTAAGAGTGTAAAAAGATGAGGACACAACTGCATTGGCATGTAATTTAAAAGCCAGCTTGTCGTTGAACAGGACCCCTAAATTTCTAACTGGGGGAGGTGCTGGTCTCAGATTGGCAGACCACCAAATAGAGGACCATACATGAAAAAGATTACCAAAAATCAATACCTCAGTTTTGGCAGAGTTTAACTTTAGGCAATGGTTGGCCATTCAAGTACTGATGGCCAGCATTTCGTCTTGGAAGCTGGCCTCAATTGCTCCTCCATTTTTGTGGATTGCTAGCACCAATTGTGTGTCATCGGCAAAGGATGTGAGACCCATCCTGTGGGCTTTGATGACCCTGGCTAGGTATGACACATAGATGTTAAACAAGGTGGGACTCAAGGATGAACCTTGTGGCACACCGCACAGGAGGGTAAAAGGGGAGGACCTGAAGTCACGAGACTCACTAGTTGTGTACGGTTAGAAAGAAAGGAGGCCAGTAGTTCTTTGGCCCTCAGTTTGATGCCTATGTTTGAGACACGGTCGATTAATGTGGAGTGATCTACAATGTAAAAGGCTGCTGATAAATCTAGAAGCACTAGCACAACAGCACCATCTTGGTCTAGGCCTGTTCTGATTTTGTTTGCTGCTTAAATGAGGGCAATTTCTGTACCGTGGCTATTCCTAAAGCCGAATTGCGTCTCATCCAGAAGGTTATTATCTTCTATGTAATGCGCCAGTTGCGAATTCATTATTTTCTAAAATATTTTTGCTGGGAATGGAAGGCTTGTGATAGGTCTATAATTTTTCGATTCTAAAGGATCAAGGTGCTGCTTCTTCAGCAGCGGTTTGATAATAGCCTTTTTCCATGTAGAAGGGTAAATACCTGTGTTAAATATGGCATTGCAGAGGTTTCTTAGATTTGGGGCTAATAAATCAGGGATCAGTTTTAAAACAGCAGAAGGGCAGGGGTCGGTGGGGGAGCCTGACTTGATGGTTAGGATAAGGTCCTTGATCTGTTTTGGTGAGACTTGACTAAAATTCGAAAAGGAAGGGGTATTTTCTTCATTATCAGGGATGGCGGTCGGATAGTCAGCTTTGGGTTGGGTGGCGCTTTTATATGTTGCTGACTTTGTCTTGAAAGGAGCTGGCCAGTTCATTGCAAAGGTTTTGGGTGGGAGCTATTGGAGAGGTTGTCACCGACTCTGATAGTTTAGTGGCTGCCTGAAAAGCCTGCTTGGTGGA
Source organism: Lissotriton helveticus (assembly GCF_964261635.1). NCBI lineage: Eukaryota > Metazoa > Chordata > Amphibia > Caudata > Salamandridae > Lissotriton > Lissotriton helveticus. The sequence goes on along the minus strand of NC_136071.1, from coordinate 698,447,861 downwards.
ATCTTGGGCCAATTCTAGCTGACTACGGTAGTATTTGCTTTTCTCCAAGATAATGAGATGCTTATACTTGGATATTGCTTCCTTATTAAGAGTTTTGTCAGTGATATTATAGTCTCTACGTCAGCATCTCTCGAGGTTCCTGTATAGTTGTTTTTCAAGTCTGTGTGGCTCTGAAAACCATGGGGCAAAGGGGCAGTTCTATTTTTTGAGACATTTTTCAGTGGTACTTAGAAGTTGAAGGTGTTATGGAGCCATTCGAAATAGTTGGATGAGGCAAGTACAGGGTCTGGTGTAGAGTCATAGTTAGTGGATAACAAATATGTTTTAAGGAGCTGCTGATCCATGCTACTCCAAGCTTTAAATTGTGTAGGTGGAGTAGGGATAATGCGCGAAAGACTGGATCTTTTTATCTGAATATCAAACAGGACTGCCCAATGGTCAATCCGTGCCAGGGGTATGGTGTTCATGAATCATATTTTCTTGTTGCTGGTGAAAAGCCCGTTCAGCATATGACCGACTGAGTGAATGGGACTAGTCACCAACTGGAGGAGGTCCACTGCCTCCAATTCTGCAATGAGGGTTAAAGTGTTGTTATCATCGAGGGTTTCCAGATGAAAATTGAAATCCCCCAAGATGGTAAAATCAGATTCTCCTGCTAAAGGTTCCAGTAAGCTACCTAAGGCAGAGAGAAATTCAGCTCGAGGGCCTGGGGGATGATAAAGAAGGGTTCCTTTGAAGATTTGTGAATGACTGAGCGTTATTGTGAATGTCACGGCTTCACAGATCGTGGAGGGAATTATATCCGTCCTAACTAAGTATTTATCGTGGTATCTAAATTCTAGTCCTCCTCCTTTTTTTATGATTCTGTCATGTCTAAATACGCAGTACCCTTCAGGGGTTGCCATGCAAAAGTCAGGTACAGATGATGGGTCGTCCCAGGTTTCTGTGATAAATATTATACCAAAATATTGGTCTTTTAAAAAGTCCGATATTTTATATTTATGTTTGAGGAGTAAACTAGAGTTTAGGAGCCCTAGGTGCATATGATCCTGCTTTGTTAGCAAAGGGTGAGTCGAAGAAGGTCCTGGTTTGTTGTGAGTGTCCAGCTTAAATGAACAATTGTAGCAGCTGAAAAAAGAATTAGTAGCTAGTGAGCAGGTATGGGGTAAGGACACGTATGTATTTTGGTAGCGAGGCAAATCTTTTTTAGCTGAGTACTGGAGTATGTTATCATCGTGTCAGGCAGTGCTGGTGTAAATGAGCCAGGATTCGTGGCTCAAGGCCCGGGTCCAGGCACGGACAGACGCAGGCAGGCTAAACTTAGGCGCACCTTTGGCGTGCCAGCGGCGTGCCTGCTGCGCGCGTCCGCTGTGCATCGAGACTGGCATCCAAATTTATGCAGCCGGTTAGGCAACTAGACTGCTAACCGCTGCTATGCCTCGTGTCAACAAAACAGCACTTCCGGTCTGTGTCGTGATACAATGGCTGTCACATGCATCTGGTGGGAGGGAGTGATCCATCTTGATGAGCTGGGGGCCAAGGGGGCATGGTGGGAGTAGTAGTGCAGGACTCCCACCAACACACAGTACAACCTTGGTAACTGGATACCTACCTGTTAGTTTGTTTGTAGTGATAATATGGCTAACATGCATCTGGGTTGGTGGGAGGGATCCATCTTGATGGGCTGGGGGACAGGGGTGCATGGTGGGAGTAGTAGTGCAGGCCTCCACGGAGTACAACCTTGGTAACTGGATACCTACCTGTTAGTTTGTTTGTAGGGATAGTATGACTGTCACATGCATCTGGGTGGGAGGAAGTGCTCCCACTTGATGGGCTGGGGGACATGGGGGCATGGTGGGAGTAGTAGTGCAGGACTCTCACCCACAAACAGTACAACTTTGATAACTGGCTACCTACCTGTTATTTTGTTTTATAGTGATAGTATGTCTGCCACGTGAATCTGGGTGGGAGAGAGTGCTCCATCTTGATGGGCTGGGGGAAAGGAGTGCATGCTGGGAGTAGTAGTGCGGGTCTCCCACATACAAACAGTACAACCTTGGTAACTGGCTACCTATCTGTTAGTTTGTTTGTAGTGATAGTATGGCTGCCACATGTATCTGGGTAGGAGGAAGTGCTCCATCTTTATGGGCTAGGGGACAAGGGGGCATGGTGGGAGTAGTAGTGCAGGCCTCCCACCCACAAACAGTACAACCTTGGTAACTGGCTACCTACCTGTTAGGTGAGGGTGAAGCATACATTGGCTGGAAACTGCTTCTGGGTTGGTGTGTGAAGTGCTACATCCTGCTCAGATGTGGGTCAGGGGGCCTGGTGGGAGTTGTAGTGCAGGCCTCCCAACCCCAAACAGCCCTCAATGGCAAGATGGCTAGCTATCTGTTAGTTTGATGATGGCAATGTGTTGGCTGACACATACTTATGGGTGGGGTGGGGGAGTGCTCAATCTTGCTGAGCCTGGGGACAAGGGTGCATTGTGGGAGTAGTAGTGCAGGCCTCCCACCCCAAACACCCTCCCTTTGAAGATGGCTACCCCCCTGTGGGTTTGGTTGGTGTACTGCAATGGCTTCTAACTGCTTCTGGGTGAGGAGTGCTCCATCCTGCTCAGGTGTAGGACAGGGTGCATGGTGGGAGTTGTAGGGCAGTCTTCCCACCCACAGACACCCCTCCCTAGGAAGATGGCTGTCTACCTGTTAGTTTGTTTGTACAGTTTCTGACCGCTTTGGGGGGAATTCTCCATCTTGATGGTCTAGGGGACAAGGGGGCATGGTCTGAGTAATAGTGCAGGCCTCCCGCCCATAAACAGTACAACCTTGGTAACTGGCTACCTACCTGTTAGTCTGTTTGTAGTGATAATATGGCTGCCACATGCATCTGGGTGGGAAGAAGTGCCCCATCTTGATGGGTTGGGGTACAAGGGTGCATGGTGGGAGTAGTAGTGCAGGCCTCCCACCCACAAACAGTACAACCTTGGTAACTGGCTACCTACCTGTTAGGTGAAGGTGAACCATACAATGGCTGGAAACTGCTTCTGGGTTGGTGTGGAGTGCTATATCCTGCTCAGGTGTTGGTCAGGGTGCCTGGTGGGAGTTGTAGTGCAGGCATCCCACCCCCAAACAGCCCTCTATCACAATATGGCTACCTACCTGTTAGTTTGATGATGGCAATGTATTGGCTGGCACATGCTTCTGGGTGGGGTGGGGGGAGTGCTCCATCTTGCTGAGGTGTGGAACAAGGGGGCCTTGTGGGAGTTGCAGTGCTAGCTGCCTGCACATATGCCCCCATGCTAATGTTGCTAGCTACGCTTGGGGTGAACGGGAGGGAGTGAATATTGGATCTGTGAGACATGTGTTGGGAAGTGTGTGGTGCAGATGAATGGAATTTGTCCTAGGAGGTGTAGCTTTGTAGTTGTGCAAGACAGTACATAGCAGGGTGGGGGTAGTAATTTGTTTGTACTTACCAGCCTCCACTCCCCCTGCTACTCCTGTGAGACTCTCTGGATGCAGTATGGCAAGCACCTTCGCCTCCTATGCAGTGAATGTTTTGAGTGCAATGGGAGGGCCACCGCCAGTCCTCTGAGGCAGCTCACGGTTCTTGCTCCTCTTCTGTTTGACAACCCTCTTCAGGTCATGCCACTGCTTCATGATTTCATTTTGTGAGGCCGGGGTGGTCCCTACTACATTGTCCTTATCGACTGTCCTTGACCACATTTGTGCTTTTGTGGCTAATGGTGTCTGTTGGACCAGGCTACCAAACAGTGTGTTCCACTCTGACTATCTCATCTACCATAACCTTCAACTCACTCTCTGTGAATTTGGGCATTTTCTGTATTGCCATGGTGTGTGATGTGCAATGTGGTTATGGGTGCAGGGGTGTGAGTGGTGGGTGTGGTAGTGATGTGTATGGTGTGTGATGTGCAGGGGGATTAGAGGTGCAGGTGTTGAAGTGGTGGTGGTGCTGTGTGTGGTGTGAGTAGGGATGGTGCGTTGATTTGCCTCTCCTTTGTGTTCTGGTGTTGGGCCCTTCATTTGTGGAGTATTGCAAAGGATTGTGGTCAGGGAAGGGGCTGGTTTTATACTCAGCTATGTGGGTGTGTCCAAATGGGGGATTGCTGTCAGGTGTGTTGTGTGGGTTGTGCTGGGATTTGTATTTTTGTATTTGCCGTGTGGTTGTGTCATTTGGGTGTGTTCTGTGTTTTTGGGTGGCATGGCTAGTTTGTTGTGTACACTTTGCAGCCTTGTTGTGTTTTGTTTTTTTTGCCCGCCATATTTGTCACGGAGTGTCCGCAGCGGTGTCTATGCTGCAGCTCTTCTACCAGCTCTCCCATTCATCAATGTTTGCGACCGGGGCGATCGAAAACAGCAGAATGTACCGCAGGGCCATTGGGGATATCCTAATGTTCCGTGTGGTGTCTCCGCAATCCTGGCCGCGGGTTGGTGTGTTTCCGCCAGGAATCCGACCTCCGCAAATGGGTTTTGGCTATCTCTGCCCGCTACGGGTGTTTTTTCTTTGCCCCGTTCCACTGTGGTCTGTTTTTTAGCGGTTGTTCCTAATTTAGCCGTGGATTCTTTCCCAGTACCGGCGGATTGGTTGTTTTCCGCTTCTATGGCGGTCGGGGTGGTTTTCCGACCACCATGCTAATAGATCCCTAAGTGTCTGATCACATAGCTGGCACATTTATTGACTTCATGCTGTAGTTATGCCATGAGCAATACACTCATTACTTGATTAATTTAGCAACAAGGTTAAAATTGCTCTGACTGGTTGCAGCATGTACGTGATCAAATGTGCACAGGGATATCAATTCACTAAAATGCCTGGGGTTGTAAAAGTGACATGAGCAGGACAGGAATGTACCCTGCTTGGTAGATTGACGTTCACACCTGCCCTAAGCTACCCAACTGAGAGTGAATCTGGTATTCTGACTTTCTTTAGTTTCATTATCCACAAAATCCTGTGTGCATGCTGGGGCCTAGGCCCAAAATTGACAATGAGACCCAAAGTCTGGCTTTTATGTTATGCAGAAAATGCCATTGCTGTGATATGTACAGTGAGCAGTGGTGGCAGGATATAATTTTTGAATCTTGAGTCTTTTGATAGGCCTTTTTCCCTGTTCATAAAAAGACGGTGATGCCTACTGGACTACTCAGCTTTTTATGCTGAGTGCATGTTATGTGTACTGTGCCTGCTAGCAGGACTCCATGTTGTTGATGAGTGTGTCTATACTGTTACCAGTGGGATCCATTTTAGATTGCCCTTGGTTTGACATGGCACAAGATAGCAGTGTTGATATATCCTCCTCACATAGCGGAAGTGAGTTGCCTGTATTCCTGAGCTGGAGAATGTTGCTGAAGACACTTCAGTGGTGAAGGGAAGGAAACTGAGCTGTCATTAGAAATTCTATTTGATATATTTAATCTGGGATTGCTGATTAGTCCTTCTTTACTACTACTGTCATTTTGGACAACTGAAGTCAAATGGGAGTGAATTAGCTACTTCTGTTTTTTTGTTGAGGAAAGTTTCAAGTCAGGATCTGGGTATTTTGTCTATACTTACGTGGGGCATATAAGAACTCTGATGATAGTCAGTATCAGGGATTCACACTCATTGTGCTCATGTTATTAATATTCCTACCTAGAGCTAGCATCATCATTACCTTATGTGAGAACTATCACCCAAAACAAAGAATTGTCTTCACTGCTGAAAGAAGATGAATTTATGAAAAAGACATCACTTCTAATGTGCAGACTTTGCTGTGAGCCTACCTGGGAACCTGTCTGCTTGCAGAGCAGAGAGACTGGGGCACTTTGTTCCTCAGTAGCTGTCTGCTTTAGGAAGAGAAGGCCAGCCTCCAAGTATGGGAGAGGACTAGCCTAGAAAAAGCAGATTGACAAGGGGATGTGTCCAAAGCTGTCCAATGTGAACCTGAGGAACTTCTGATGCCCCTGCCTGACCAAGAAACCAAGTTCATAAGCGGCGATCCAGCAGAGACTCCACTCCAGTGACCAGTACAGATGACGTTAAAGACCTATGCTGACTCTGCCTTCATCTTAAAAGAGGACCATGCTCGAGTTCCAAAGACTGGCGAATGCACCTTCCATTTACCGAGTGAAAATTATTAAGACCACAACTGGAGAACCTAGTGAACAAATCAGCTGATGACAGAAAGATGATGACATGTATTTGTGTTTAAAAACTGTTATTTTGGGCTAAAAGAGCTTTTGGCCTAGCTTTTTGTGCCAGAAACTCTAGATATCTCTTTCATGGAAAGGGGAGGGGTGGCTGGAATTCCTTGGATAAATCCTGTCTCCAGTCATTAGTACCATTTATTTCAACCTCTCCTACACTCAAAAAGTGTGATTGTGCTTCAGCACAGACAACCGTTCTACTTGGAGGAAAGATTTATGTTTTTCTAGTAGAATAGATGGAATCAATGAAGGACCAGCAAGTCTTTGGCATAGTTCAATGTGGCTATCAAATTTACTTTGCAAAGCCTTCAAGAAAGATCACTCTTCCCTAGTCTTGATACCTATAATAGACTAAATACGAGTTTTTTAGCAGACATTGATGAGAGAAATACAAGAATTGCAGGTCAAAAGGGCAATCATATCTATTCCCAAAGATCAGAAAAGAATCGGGTGTTAAGCAACTTTGTTTTTGGTCCTGAATGCAACAGGGGACATATGACCACTTCTGAACTTAAAAACTGTAAACAACTTTATACTTCATGGGATATTCAAGATAATGTTCCTCTAGGTCATTTCACCCTTTGCAGATACTCAGGATTTTATAGCATCAACATTGCCATCCATCAGTCATTTCAAAAGCACCTATGATTTTATTACCAAGAATATAATTTCGGTATTCAGACAAAAAATATTTTTTTAAATATCACCATACTAAAATATTGTGTCAAAAATTTCGTGATATGGAAATATCATCAGCAAGAATCTCGTTGTCAAGAATACCAATTTTAACATATGTAATATCAATTGTTAAAATATCTGTCATTAATATAATTTGCAAAAATATAATTGTTTAAAATATAATTTTTTTAATTATTGTTATGTATTTCTAGTATAAATATGAAATGGTATGATGTACATTCTTTGTATAAATATTGTTTGTTTTTTAATATATTTGTTACATGTTTAGTAGTTATTAAATGTAATTTAATTAATTTTTGCTGGTTGTGGGTTGTGAGTTTATAGAGGTATATGGCGGGAAGTAATTTAATACGTGAAAATATTATTTTTTATTTAATATTTTTGATTTAATTTATAATTAATTATGTTAATTGTGGTATTTATTTTTTCTATGTACATTTTACGTGCAGTAAGTGGCGTTTTTTAGGGCTAAAGTGTTGGAAGTTATTCATTTTTAATATTTACTATATTTAATTAATTAATAATTAGCTGTTAATCAATATTAATTAATTAATTGATAGTCAATTATGTTAATTGTGTATGTTTGTAGGTGCAGGTTGTAGGGTTTATTAGGGAAAGAGTGGGAAGTAATTTATTTTTAATTAATTAATAATTAGTTGTTAATTAATATTAATTAATTGCTAATTAATTATGCTAATTGTGTAATTCTTTTCTTTTAGTAAATGGTTGTGGGGCTTATAGGGGTAATGGGTGGCGAGTCACTTTATTTAAATTAATTAATAATTAGTCGTTAAATACTATTTAATATTTAATTGACAATTCATTATTTTAATTGTCTAATTCATTTTGTTTTAAATTACATTTTAGGTGTGGGTTGTGGGGTGTTTTGGGGTAATGGATTTATTTTAATGAAATAATATTTAGTTTTTATTTAATAATACTTGTTCAATTGATAATTAATTATGCAAATTGTGTAGTAAAATTAGTTTTTAAAGGTTTTAGATGTTTTGTTGGGGAATGTGGTGGGGAGTAGATTAATTTGAAGTCATTCATAATTAATTTTTTAATTACTATTGATTATTACATTCATATTTGATTATCTTAATTGAGTAAATCATTTTCTGTTACATTTTATGAGTGTGTTGTGTGTTTTGTGGGAATAAATATAAGTAAATTAATTAATATTAATAATTGTGTTTAGTTAATATAATTAGTTTGTTGATAAACATTTATATGAATAGTGCAAGCATTTTGCTGTTTAAAGTTGCGTTTTAGGTGTAAGCTTTGAGTTTATAGTTTGGGAAGTAACTAAATTACATGTATGTAAGGAATTTATTTTGTTAATAAATAATTTCTAAATAATAATATTTATTTCCATGAAAAATATTTTTGAATTTTATTTATAATAATATTGATAGTTATTTATATGTATTTAACATTGTAATATGTTTTTACATGTTTAATATTAAATATATTTGTAGTTTTTTTTACATATTTATATTTTTCTTTATTTACTTGGTTTTTTAAAATAATGTTATTTTGTTCAAGATATTTTGTTTGTTTTTAATTTTGCTATGACTGTCAATGTTTTTTTCAGATATTTTTACATCAATATTTTGGTCATGATATTTTGCAATGGGGATATTTTGATGGTCGATATTTTGTCAGTGACCTATAATTTATACTTTCAAGTATTCCCTTTGGGTTTGATGACTAAATTAATTGCTCCAATTGGAAGGAGCTAGAACCTGTCAATATAGCACTGCACCATTTCATTCCTTTTTTGAGTGGACAGGGAATCCAGATTAAAGCAGTCCACATGGTATTCTAGTGACAGCATAATTGTTTAAGGGGGAACAAGGGTCAGGAGTTTATCAGCTCTAATCTTGTAAGTTACTCCTGGTCAGAAATCAATTTATTTTCTCTGTCTGCAATCTTTTTTACGAGGAGGTAAAGTTGGCCTGCAGACTGTCCAGCATGATTTTCCCATCACTAGTAACCCTGTGCCTTTCTCCTCCTTTTTTAATGCAGATAACTCATAGGCTTAGATCTCCTTTCATTGGCCTCTGCAGCTTATGAAAATGCTTTGGTGCATAAATTTTATTCTCAAATTCCATCCCTAAAAGCATGGAGGATTGAGGCCTTGTCCTTTCCATAGTTGCAGGGCTTCTCTACACCTTCTCCTGCTTGTGTTTGATACCACAGGGGTTCTAGAAAACTCAAAAGTCAAGAGTGGAGATATTATTAGAGTCCCATAATGAACTCACAATCTCTGGTATTGATTATTACTCTAATTAACAGCCCAGCCATATTAGAGATTTCTTATTGTTACATCCCCACTCAGAACTCCTAAATTACTAAAAGCGCCCCTGAATTGGCTGCACTGCAGAAGAGGCATCTTGTATATAGCGATCAAGGTGTCCTTCCCCCGTGAAATCTTATTCTTGCCACAGACAGAGTTTTAAAACGTGGTGCTCATCAAAACCTGTATATCCTGCTATTTGTGAGCAATTGTGAGAAAGTGAGTTCTGCCCATCTAATCTGCCTGAATTTTTTGCTTTTTGATCAACTGGTTTTCAACCATTTACTGTGGGGAAGTCTCATAACCTATGGCTCACCCACAGTAAAGTTATGTTAAATGGACTGCTGGTTTACCATCAGTGTCTCTCTTTTAAGATAATACTGCTGCGACACAGCAAGGGTAAGAGACACTTGGCAGGATACATGTGAACGTGTATGCAGATGCATGTGCTTATGTGTAGGGACTGTATGTGGGTGACTCCTGTTGTGTGCTGCCCAATAACTGCACACAGGTAGCCTGGTGCAGTGGGAATTCTGCTGAATTGGGTTTTGACCTGGGGTTGGACTCATAATGTTAGTATACACTCATAGGGCAAGTGAGTGTGGTTTTCTGTCTTCTCTTCAGTGACACTCCATTATACACTTATGGGGAGGGCTGCCTTAGAGTGCAGCTTCGCTTCCTCTTGACCTACAGACACCACTGACATACCGATTTAGGGCATAAACCGGTATGAGAAAATCAATTCTGCAAGTTCCACAAACATATTTCTACAGCTTATGGGTAATCCAGGAATGTTATATTTCTCTGGCTGAGCTCTGGATCAGAGCCCAGGCCTTTTGTCACACTACTGCACTATGTTAGGGCCTGATTACGATGGCGTTGGGACCTTTTGCAGGCTGCAGCGCAAGCCTCAATGCTAAGAGGCATGTGTCCGACCAACTCCACAGTGGTCTGATTGCAATTTGTCTGGCGAGACCACCATCTCCCCATTGGCTGGTCCCGTTCCCGACAGGATGTCAGTTAGTCGCTCATTTGTTTGCCTTCATAATCAGCTCCTTAATTACATTTCTCTCCAGCAGCAGGAACAAAGGCCTCCTCATACAAAGGGAACAATGAATAGTGCTTCCCTCAGCTCCTGATGAGGAAATGGGTGGTGCAGCATGCTCTGCATCAATCAACCAGGATTGGGCCTGCCCAAGGTCACTAAACAAAGGACAAAGCTCAGTCCTTTAGAACAATCCCAGCAGGGGGCTCTCTTTGAAGATTTGCTGGTAAGGACCCTTGCAGGGATGTCAGTAATTGGCAGAGATGAGTCTCACATAGCAGATGTGGCAAGTGAGTGATTTCTGTGTGACATCATTTAGAAATGTCCCAGCAGGCTGTACAGGAAGGTTGGGGCAGGAGCAGAGAGGTAAGGTGGCACCCCAGGATAGGCCTGAGGTGCATCCCTGCTGCAACCTCCCAGCCCCACTTAAAAGGTCCACAGGAGGGAGAGCTCTCTCTTGGTTGTGATTTTCTGCTGGATACTGGGTCTGGTGGCAGCCTCTAAGGACAATTAGAAGGAAGGCCAGCTGAACTAAGGACTCTGACTTCAATTAACCCCAGGACCAGTGAACCTCCCCAGGACCGGGGAAGCTGGTCCCCTTACACCTCCTGAGGACTAGTTGAGGTGAAGACTGGACTTCTGTGCCAAAGAGGAGAGTGTGGGTGGAAAGCAGATGGCAAGATGGCCTCTATTCCTAACTTATCACAGAGTGTTCTCCAAAATGTGAATGTGAACTGAACTCTGTGATCTGAGATGATTTTAGTGCACAGACTACGCATTCTTAAATATGATCAATGTTATTTGACTAAATTCTACGGCAGTGGGTATCTTTTGAGGGGGATGAAATGTGCAATTTTTGACAACATGTCAATGACTACTAAAATGGTAGTGAAGGTATTACTTGCTGGAAGGCTAGTAATTAATTCCAGACAAGTGGCGTGGCAAGGAACTGGGGGTATGGATAGAGGTTCTAATAGGCCTGCAGGTGCAGCGTAATGATAGTAGTGGAGTCTGATGTGGAATGGGACGAGTGGGCATACCCCAGTCTTGAAAGAACACCAGACTGTAACTGCTTGGCCCATAGGCGATAGTTGATGATGAAATCAAACCCACTAAAGAAATTAAGCCATCGCATTTGACAGGGGTGAGAGCACTAATAGAGATAAATTATTGTAAATTTTGATGATCTGAGAATATTGTGACTGTATGTTTAGCCCCCTGTAGGTAACATCTCCATTCAGTGAACACTAATTTGATAGCCAGAAGTACTCTTTCTGCCACTGTTTAGTTTTGCTGCGTTGGTAGACATTTTTGGACTAAAAAGCTATGGGATGCATGTGGGCTTCTTGGGTTCTTTTGAATATCAAATTCCTCCTATGACTACCTGTGAAGCATCAGGTTCGATGTAATAGGGCTGCCTGCATTTGGTGCTGAAGAATGGGTGCAGTGGTGAATTTAGTTTTTAGAACTTGCAATGCCTGATTGGCTTCTGGAGAACAAAGGAATGGTTGCCCCTTTTTTAGCAGCTGTGTTATGGGCGCCACTTTCTCTGAGTGGCATGAAACAATGATAAAAATTGGCGAAGCCAAGTACGTGTTGAATTTCCTAGACATTTGTTGGGGTTGGCCAATTGGTAATGGATTCTGCCTTTTTGAGGTCCATAACGATATCTGTCGGAGATAAGTGATACCCCAGAAACTCTACCGACTGTACCTGGAGGTAACATTTGTCTAGTTTATCAAAGAGAGAATTTTCCATAAGCTGTTGCAAGATGTACATTTTCTTGTTCATGTACATGTTCTTGCTCGGAGTTTGATAGCAATAACATGAACAAGGGGACCCCCTCTAGGGATACTTAAAGCCAGCGAAAAAGAGGGCAAAAGATTATAAACACAATATTAATGTATTCCCTCATGGCCTACATACTTTATATATTGAAACATAGTTCATTTCATTTTCAAAAGACCTCCGAAACACAGCAATGATAATTCATTTGGCTGTATTCTTAATTATTTATTTCTTTTTTGTCAATACTTTTATTTTTATTTTCTTTGGACACCTTCTATTTTTCAACATTGTTTACAAATGTAACATATAAAAAATCCATCATTTAAATATGTAAATTATCACCATTTTATACAGTACACAACTTTTTTATAATACAGCAAGTCTTGCTGTAATATTATTGGGCAGAGTGCATCAGAGGAACTGATTATTTGCAAAGATAGAGGAACCATAAATTAATTTTCAAATCGGTTCCATACGCCATAATGAATTTCGGTGGTGTAACTGGAAGAGGATATGAGGATAAATACATGAAATACTAAATAGAAGAACCTGCCAATATAAAGCTTTACCTGCCCGTTATGATGAAAACTGGTTAAAGTAACCTCAGTATATTGAGATGCCCTGGTCCATACTAAAGAAGAGTGTATATCTGTCTAGGTCCTGAGGAAGGTGGTAACAACCCACCGAAACGCGCGTCGACCTAGCGTAAATCTACACAAAAAGATTCTGTGGTTTTCATCTAGGCAGAGGCCCTCTCTGCTGGATAGTGTACCTTGTTATGTACAGATACGATTTGAAGTGATTGGTGTGAAAGTGTATAAATTTGTGTGAGAGTAGTATGTTAGAGTGACTAGTGTGTTGCAACCAGGGTATCATATTTTGTTTTTTCTTTTGGTTGTTTTGAAAAGCTGTTACTACATGTATTATAAAAAAGTTGTGTACTGTATAAAATGGTGATATTTTACATATATAAATGATGTATTTTTTATATGTCACATTTGTAAACAATGTTGAAATATAGAAGGTGTCCAAAAAAAAGAAAAAATGAAAAGTATTGACAAAAAGAAATAAATAATTAAAAATACAACCAAAGGAATTGTCATTGCTGTGTTTCGGAGGTCTTTTGAAAATAAAATGAACTATGTTTCAATATATAAAGCATGTAGGCCATGAGGGAAAACATTAATATCTTGTTCGGAGTTTGAGCATATCAGATTTTCATCTATGTAGACAAATGCACACACATCCAAAAACTCCCTCAAGGCCTCCTTAATGAAATATTGAAATGCTGCTGGAGCATTACATAACCTGGAGGGCATAACAGTATACTCAAACAACCCAAAGTTAGTCCTAAAGGCATTTTTCTATTAATCGTCTACTCACACACAGGTTAGGTGTAAGCGCCCCGTAAATCTAGTTTTGTGTAAATGGTGACATTTCTAACATGATCAAGTAGCACCGGAATTAATGGGAGAGTATAGCCATTCTTAATAGTCACCTTATTGACCGCTTTGTAATCCACACAAGCCCTCAACTCCCCATTCTTCTTGGGTACAAAGAAGAGTGGGGAAGAGAATTGCGATATGGAGTGGCATATAAAACCTATCGCCAGCAGTTCATCTAGATATTTACGCAGGTATTGGGTTTCAGGTTCTGTTAATGCATAGACTCTCCTTCAGGGCAGCATTGCCCCCAGGAGGACATCTATGGGGCAATCAAAGGCTCTGTGTGGGGGCTGTTAGATGACTTTCACACAATCAAAACAGTGACTCTTTAGATCAGGGTTCTCCAAAGTCAGTCCTGGAGGGCTGGATCCATGCCAGATTTTGAAGATAACTACATTTATCTAAATGGGCATATGCTAAAAATATTCCATGGATCCGGCCCTCCAGGACCAACTTTGGATAACCCTGCTTTAGAGGGTCAGACGTGATTGCGTAATGCCATCAAAAGGTACCTTTAGCAGCCTTATGTATATTTGTAAATTGCTTCTTAGCATTGAGCTGTCTGTGTGTAATACATTTACTTTTCATTTATTTTTAAAAGAAAAAGCACAGACTGTGCAATCATTTATTAAGTGTTATAACTGCATGCCAGCGAATGTTGATTCCTCCCTTGAGTAGCCTTGGACTGCTCTGCTTTACTAGCCCTGAAAGACTCAAGGGCTACAATGGGAAGTTTGGCTCCCAGTAGAGGACAAATGTGGACCCATTACTTGTGTAGATCAGACAACTAATGACCTGTTATCTCGCAGCTATCAAAGATTTTGTAATTCTTAAAGGATGGTTTATTTTTTTACTTCATAGATCCTTTTCTAAGTGTGCAGCAATTTGTGCATTTATGGGTTCTGAGGTAGATCAGTTGCAGGTCTGACTACTAGACTATAAGTTTATTTTTCTTAAAAGATCAGTTATCCATTGTCCTGTTCCTTCTTGGGATTTATCTTTTGACCCTTTTGCATCAATGGACCTCATACAAGGCTTTGTTTCTATTGGCCATTACCTCAAGAAGAAGAATGGGAATTAGGAGCATTTTTAGGTTATGAGCCTTGAGATTATTCCCAAAGATGTATTACGTGACGGTCCAAATTTTGCCCCTAAAATGACTTAGGTGCTGATTAGGATGGTGGGCAGACTTTTGCCCCTCCATGGCCCATGTCTGTGGGCCAGGGGTAAGGGGGGCCTGCTATGGGCCCCCAAAGTCCCTTTCCTCCTGCCTTTTCATGGCAGGTTACCTGCCATGAAAAGGCGGGCCGGAAAGGGTCATCATAATCCCTACGGCGGTGCCTAGTAGGCACTGCCACTGTTGTAGGGATATGATTCCCCCATTACAACGGCGGGATCAAGGAGCCCATCGGATGCATGTCGGTCAATCTTTCCGACCACAAACAAACCACTCGACATTGTAATGTGGCTGTGGGAAACTTGCTTACGATGGTGGTGAGACCACCACCGACGGGCTGTCGATGGTGGTTTCACTGTCATCCTAAACAGGCCCTTGATCTTTTCATTGTCTATTGGATTTCATGCTACTTTATTTTTTTCCATCTCCCTCCTCTCCTGATGAGTTAAGTTTTCACATATTAGATTTTTATCAAGCTCCCTCTCTATCTGTCTAGGTCAGATTCTTCCTTTTGCACTACAGTAGGGAGCAGGGTTCTTGTTGCAGTAGTCCCCCACAGACATTTTTTGCCTCGTATGTGATACAACTTTGACTGAAGATTGATTTGAAGTTTACTGGGTTCCTGCTAACCTGGTCCACAGTACCAGTGTTCTTTGCCTAAAAATGTTCAACTGTTTTCCCCAATTGGCAAAATCTTTAACACCCTCTGTAAGTCCTTAGTAAATGGTAGCCCTGGTACCTAGGGCTAAGGTACTAAAGAGGGTCCCGAAGGGCAGCAGCACACATTGTGCCATCCTAAGGGACCCCTCACCAAGCACATGCAAGGCTGAAATTGCAGGCTGCGAGTATTGGTGCAAAGAAAAGTGAAACCACGAAATGTCACACAACTGTGTGTTGCACGTCCCGTAACACTGCTTGTAATTTTTGTAAACCCCCCTACAGCAGGCCTGACAGTCCTAAGGCAGAGTGCTGAATATTACATGTGAGTGCCACTAATAGTGTTTTGCTGATGCTGCCGTGGACCTTGCCCACCACTCATCTTAACTCCTGGAAAAGTGTCCCATAATTCATTGACAAGAACCGATAAACAGCATATGATTTTCCTCCCATAGGTTAACATTGGAGAACTCAGAAATTGCAGTGTCGACTTTTTGAACTAAAAAATATTTCTATTTAAAAACGTACTTCCTGAACGATTTTCTTCTGATGCTGAAACATTAATAAAGATACTTGCTATTTTTATAATTTAGTGTGGATCTCCTTCTTGAGTTATTTGTCTCATTTATTGACCATTGTGTGTTTTGTCAGATGTCTTGCACTCCCCTGTGTTAAGCCTAAGGCTTCTTGACCACACTACGCCCTAGCAGAGCAATTTGGGATTGCCACAGCAAGCCCCTGTCCACTCAAAAGAGAGCCCCTGGACTCTTTAGATGATACATCTAACGTTGATATATAATATAAAGGGCCTGCTTCCTAGGATGTATGCCGCTACAACGCATACTTTCACAACGCATACCATTACAACGAAACTTTTACAACGCAAGATCCATTACAACGCATGCCTTTACAACGCATGCCATTACAACGTAGCTGCTATTACAACGCATGCCATTACAACGTAAGTATGGGTAAGTATTTTTATTTTTATAATTAATGGGAATGTAATAGTAGTGTAAGTGTTGGATAGTGTAGGGGTTAAAATTACTATTCTAACTCCAGGGGGGCGTAATAGATAGGTAAGTGTTGGATAGTGTTGGGGTTAAAATTACTGTTCTAAGTCCAGGGGGGCATATTTGTAGGGTAAGTGTTGGATGGTGTAGGGGTTAAAATTAAATTAAATACTTACCCATACTTACGTTGTAATGGCATGCGTTGTAATAGCAGCTGTGTTGTAATGCCATGTGTTGTAATGGCATGCATTGTAATGGATCCTGCATTGTAAAAGTTTCGTTGTAATGGTAGTGCGTTGTTTTAGTTGCGATGTAAAGGATGTTTCCTGCTTCCTACAACCATCATCACAGAGATTAAGGGCCTTATTATGAGTTTGGCATTGCGGGAGTTGGACTGCCCCACTCCTGCACCACTAAACCCATGTAGGAACTACCCAGCAGATGAGGAGTTTCTCTAGGTCTAGAGGGCGGTTCTTTGGCAATCCCAGGCAGTGCCTATAAAATAGGCACCACAATGGGAACATGAAAGGCAGTACCTGCATGCCATGGACTGCTGCAGTCCATGGCATGCAGGTACTGCTGCATGGTGTAGGTACATGTTGTGCCCCCTGTGTAAATCCACATGGAGTGAGGCGCCAGAGGGCCCTGTAGGACCCCCTTTTGTTTCCTCACCCCCATGAAAAGTGTGGCAGTGAGGGAACTTGTAATATGCTTGGCGGTTGCTGCAGCAACCCCGCCAAGCATATTGCGAGCTCAAGACTGCCCCGCCACCGCCAGGGATCTCTGATCCCTGATGGTTGCAGTGGTCCCAGGGCGGACCGACTGCCCTGGTTCTAACAGTGTAGTTGGAATACTGCCACCTCTGTGTCCCTGCAAGAATGGAGGTCTGTGGACAACCAGACTCCCAATTAGCCCCTGTGTCCATCATTAACAACATCTCAGTAGATGGTTAAAACAATCACGTTTTCATTTGAAAGTCACTATCTGCCCTTTCGGAGTAAGCCTACAAGAGGGAGGGATTGCAGCTTCTTAGGCGGCATTTAAGGGGGACTCAATGACTGATATTGGTAATGCAGTTTCTTGAGCATCCCCCACGTGTTTATCACCCATCTTTGTTTGAAAACAGAGGACTTTACTTGAAATTTTGGATTGTGTGTTCTAAATTCAGTATATAAACACTATTTAAAATTATTAAATCACTGGGTGTACAGATTTAATTAATTTGTTTGTCCTTTATCTGGAAGCCAAATGTATCTGCTTCCATAAAAGCCCCCAAAGAGGAATCAAGGTGAGGTGGTAAAGACCCAGTTACATACTTGTAATCTTCATTACTTCAAGTCCTTGTCTTTTTCGTCAAATTTCAGAGTTCCCACCCTCACATTCCTTGAATGAGTAGGATTCGGCAACAAATCCCAATAAATCACTTGGTAACTTCATGAGGTCTCAATGATTGCGTCCTCATTTCTAAAATTGGGCGGATTCCAATGCACAGCGGAAGATGCATTGAGAGGGTAAAACAATGGCTCTATTTTCTAGGTTAGAAGGACAATTACTATGTATTTAAATAACTTGCTCCATACATATTAACTGTGACGAGGAAGATAGGACTCAGTCTAATAAGAATTATAGGTAAGTACCCAGGTCATTACAGATACCATCATAAATACAGGAGTCACAAGTGACAAGACCGAGGTCACACACTGAAGATCCGAGATTACAGCTGCGACCCTTGGCAAAGCCTACATGACATCTATTGAAAGTGCGTACAGGCGAATAAATGAACAGCTAGGGCCAGGACACCTGCTCAAAATATGCGGGATCAACAGGAAGAAAGCACGTGATGCTATTGAAGGATATTTACACCTGACTGGAAAAACAATACCCAAGTCATTTTAGTAAATTCTGTTGACATCTTTACCACTTGCAGGAAAGCCTAATCAAAAGAATCACTATTTTCTAGACGTTGCTGCTAAACCAAAGGAGGGAGGTGATTGCAGCACCTTGAGAGGCTTTTAAGGAGTCCTCAGTGACTGATATTTATATTACAGTTTCTTACTTAACCCCCCACATGTTCATCACCCATCATTGTTTGAAAACTGGGGCAATTTTGGATTATGTGTTTTAAATTCAGTATGTAAACACTTATTGAAATTATTAAATCACTGGGTGCATATATTTAATACATTCATTTGTCATTTGTCTTCCAGCCGAATGTCTCTGCTTAAGTAAATGCCCCCAAAGAAGAATCAGGGTGAGGTGGTAATGACCCAGTTACGTACTTTTGTAATCCTCATTTCTCCAAGTCCTGTCTTTTCATCACCGTCCAGAGTTCCCACCCTCCTGTTCCTTGAATGAGTAGGACTGGCCTACCGATTGCAATTAGTCACTTGGTAACTTCGAGAGGTCCCAATGATTGCTTCCTTTTTTTTAAAATTAGGCGGATTCGAATTCACAGTGAAAATTGTGTTGTGACAGTGAAACAATGGGATTTTTTCTTGATTAGATGGACAATTACTGTGTATGGTAATAACTTTCTCCCTACATATTGACTTTGACTTGTAAAATAGGACTCAGTCTAATGAAGATTAACGTAAGTAACCGGTTCATCACAGTTACCGTCATAAATACAGGAGTCACGCGGGCCATGACCGAGGTCACAAGCTGGAGATCAGAGATCACAGCTGCGACCTTTGGCAAAGCCTAAATGTCATCTATTGCAAGTGCCGACAGGCGAATAAATGAATGGCTAGAGCCAGGACACCTCCTCAAATTATGCGGGATAAACAGGAAGTGCTAATTTATGACACCGTCTCTTTATTAAATTGTGTCTAATATGGTTGAACAGGCGGAGCTTCAAATTGCACTGCCTTAGAAGACAATAGTGAATTACTGCTTGGAAATGTGCTGCTTTGGGCTGAATATGTAGCAGCAACCGCAAATTACAGACCACAACAGAACACCAAATATTAACCAATGATGACTCCTCTGGTTAGAGGAGCGTCGCTCCACTGCTTTTTAGCAGTGTAAATAAAGTAAAAGTAAAATGATGATAACTCAATGTTATTACTATTTTATGTGGGTTCGTGGGTGGGGTGAGGCTGCTCTACTTTCAGAGGAGCAGGGGAGAGTGGTGGGCACTCTGTAAGTGGGCATGAATTTTTT
Organism: Lissotriton helveticus; assembly: GCF_964261635.1. Taxonomy (NCBI): domain Eukaryota; kingdom Metazoa; phylum Chordata; class Amphibia; order Caudata; family Salamandridae; genus Lissotriton; species Lissotriton helveticus. The sequence continues at coordinate 698,428,373 of NC_136071.1, read as the reverse complement.
ACCGGCAGTCTTGGGACGGCCAGTCATGCACACTTAGGGGCCCATTAGGATGGCAGGCGGATTGCCCCCGCCAGGCTGGCGGTAGCCACCGCCAGCCTGGCGGGGGCAATCCACCTGCCATCCTAACCAGAATGACCCCCCGCCATATTAGCATGGCAGGGGGGTCCGCGGCGGACTGAAAGACCGTCCACCGCTTTTTCGCCACAGTCGCAAGGCGACCGGGGCGGAAAAGGTTTAATATATATATATATTCACTGAAAAAACCATAGGTTATAGACCATATATAGTTAGGAAATAGCATTTAGAAAACCTTATTTTACTCACACAAAACCATTGAAATTCCATATATAGTTAGTTGCACTAACTATATATCGCGCACCTGCAATCCACTGCTGATGATGTCACATATTACATCATTCATGACATGGTCAGTGACATCACTGATGACATCACTGATGACATCTCAAATGACATCACTGATGACATCACTGATGACATCTCATTTGACATTACTGATCACATCACTGATGACATCATTCATGTGATGATACAATGAACCTCTTCAGACTCTAATATAACCTTAGATACACTCAGTGTAAACAGACACTCACAGACTGTCACTCATCCATGGAGTTACTCACACACCTAGTCAGTCTTGCAAAGAATCAATCACACCTCGATTTCCTCAACTATATAGTTATACACACCTTACTTATTGGAACATATAATAACACATATTTACTCTGTTATACAATCCCTGATACAAGTTCACAATAATCCATACAGCCACTCACACATTCACTGGCTCTTATGCACAGTTATTTATATATGTCAACTATCACATGTACTGTGTTTTACATATGTACTTACTTTGACATGTAGCACTGAGATATCCATTCACTCACCAATACACTCATGCACACAGTCAACCGCCCATACAGATGTTTCCACATGCACTTTTGAACCCATACATCTAGTGAATCAACTGCTCACACATCTATGCACAGAGTCATACACCTCCCAGACACCCACACACACACTCAGTCTCCCATACAAATACTTGGGCAACTAATCAATAACCCATATAGTTAGTCATATAGCTAATGATCAACACATGCATCAGATTACAAAACAACAGACACAATGATGCACAATTTAAAACAGTTTAGTCACTAACCCATGCACTCAGTGAGACACATTTAATCACTCACTTATACAGTCAGTCATGCACCTACTAAATCCTTCATCCAGACACTTATACATCCACTCATTCTTCAATATGTAAGACATATTTTAACTTTACAGAAGCATACAGTCACTGGATGTTGTCATCAGTGATGTCATCAGTGATGTCATTTGAGATGTCATCAGTGATGTCATCAGTGATGTCACTGACCATGTCATGAATGATGTAATATGTGACATCATCAGCAGTGGATTGCAGGTGCGCGATATATAGTTAGTGCAACTAACTATATATGGAATTTCAATGGTTTTGTGTGAGTAAAATAAGGTTTTCTAAATGCTATTTCCTAACTATATATGGTCTATAACCTATGGTTTTTTCAGTGAATTTTCAAGGTTTTGTAAATGCTAATTCCTAACTATATATGGTCTATAACCTATGGTTTTTTCTGTGAATTTCATTGGTTTTTTAACAGCTAATATCTGTAGCTGTAAAATGTATTCTTCTTTAAATCCAAAAATATATTTTATATGTTTATGAATAATTTTTTTTTAAAATATTTTTTTTTCTTCGTTCCCGCTTCGCGAATCGGGAAGCTTCCCGTTAGCTGACCTTGATGCCGCGAAATAGACCGCGAGCCGGTAAACGTTTCTTTACCGCAAGTGCCGCGTTAGAAAACAACATCGTGACGCCTCCCGTCCGCATGACGTTCCACGTTGTCGCTTGATACGTCATATGACGTGCTACGTTAGCAAACTGGTACGCGAAGCGAGTGCCAAAGCGCAGGTTTCTGGAAGCAAACCGGGAGGCCCTGCAAAGCGCTTAACGTAAACACAGCAAGTCATGTGACTTGGTAATAACACTTTTCATTGGTTCATTTCACTTTTGGTTTCCTAATGATGTAAGACTAGGTCATATAATCTAAAATGAACACTTTTGATTGGTTGAGAACTCTTGTTTTTCCCAAATGATGAAAATCCCTCCTTCTTTCCTCACTCTGACTTTCATCATTGTGAGAGAAAGACCCTTTGTGATCACTGAGCAATGGCTTCTTTAGTAGCTTCAGCTGGTGCTTCCCCACCACCTCCACCACATCCAAGGAAGAGTGGACCACCTGCTCAAGTTGTAATTCAACAAGAAGAAGAAGAAGAGGAACAGGAGGACGAGCACGAGAAGAAGAAGAGGAACAGGAGGACGAGCACGAAGAGAGGCAGATTTTGCCTGAGCAGCCCAAGACGTCTCACCGGAAAGAAAACTTCATTTGGCAATTTTTTAAAATTCCCAAAGGTCAGAAAAAAGTAAATGCAAGATACGTAACTTGCCTTATATGTCAAGATAGACTGTCCAGAGGGACCGACAAAAAATACAGTTTCGGAAACTACACAATGCATCGCCATATGACTAGGTGGCATCCTAACAACTACAGTGCTGCACAGTTTCGGAACGACCTAGATAATCTCCCTATTATGGCCAGAAGATCTGTTGTACCGGAAGTAACGGGACCAGAGGGCAGGGAGATGGTGCCAAATATACAAATGAGATTTGGTGAAGTAAAACACACCTGCGTATTTTGCGATGGATTCATTTCCTACGGAGAAAGAAGCATCACTCTGATCAACAGAGCTATTGACTATCATATGCAAGTTTGTCCGAAACGCCCAAAATAATAAATACTTCTTTTTTTTGTTTTGTTGCTCCTGTTGAGCCCTTTACAATGAATCGTTTTCATTGCCCCCTCCAAGAAAAACCCAAAAAAATATAAAACTGTTCCGAAAAATTCAAAAACAGTAAAAAAAGTTCAGAAAAATAAAAAAAAAAGTTCTTTTCAGAACTACCTCCCCGTTATTAAAAAATTGGTACAATATTTGGAACTGTGCCAACCTCTATTTCTCTTAGTTCGCTTCCTAGTTCGCTCGCTGGTACGCGAACTGGAAGCGAACCAAAAACAGTAAGTATAAGGGAAGGAAACACACACTTATGTTAAAAGAAAGACAGCTATAGGGGAGTAAACTAGAGATACTATTACCCATAATCCACTACTGATGATGTCACATATTACATCATTCATGACATGCTCAGTGACATCATCAGCAGAGGATTGCGGGTTTTTTGGCAACATGCCTTATCCACGGTTTAATAACGCTGCCTTTTGCTTTATATAAGTTTTCAAATTGTATGAAATATATACCAATAGGTCTTTATGAACCTTTAGGTAGTGCTTTTGATCATGAGGTCTGGTCGCTTCCATACACATACAGATGTTTCAAAGATGATCAAGAAGTTTATCTGAATGGAGAGGAATGCACTGAGACGCCAGATCATTCACTAATGTGTAGGCACATACAGTTACACGATTCATGCAACAAACACCGACCAAATATGGCTTGCGTGTTGCAAGGCACGCCAGTTCCTGCTATCATCCCCACGTTCAAGTTGTTGGAAAATGGTAGTTATTTGATGCTCAATAATGAAGATTGTTCTGAGTTAATTAAAAAGTATTCCTTTTATCGTAACAGTAAGTGAACGGGTTATTTGCTGCAGAAATGTTCTATTTCCTCCCACACATGAACATAGGGAGTTTTCAATCTGGCCACAAATACCAACCTTGGGACACGTTTCAACGGCATGACAAGAATAAGAGCTCTTTTGTCTCAGAGAGAGGTGGCCTTGAGTTCGGCCCGTGAAACTTTCGTACTTCACATAGCGAACACCCGTACACAGGTTTGCCTTTCAATTTCAGCAACATGTTTCCGACTATCTTTAACGCATCCTCCACAAAATCCCTGGCACACTTTTTTAAAGTTGTTACCAGTGGTCTCGTGACTTCATTTGAGAAAATCTTTGGAGTCATCCCTGCTCCCTTTCATTCCATTTTCTCCACTCTGGTTCGTGGATTGCATTTTTACTTGCATTACCAGCGGACGCTCTTGTGCTTTTTTACATTTTTAAATATGGATGTCCCTCCTATGCAACCTCCGACCCTGCAGCTGCTGACACTGTTCCGCAATCGCATGCTAGAATATTATGGCACAATGCCGTTGGCGATATTAAGCACGGCATATGGATTATCTTTTCGGTTCTCCTACTTCACCTGTGTCCAGCCTTTATTTCACTGCCTGACCTGTGATTTCGATTGGGCCATTGATTTGTGTCTCTGCGGACCGGTTTCTCCTGACGTCGACTTTAATCAGCTGATGACTCCTATCATTACTCACGAGTTGATTTGTCCTGGCGAAAGGATTATGGCTGTGGCATTGATGCATGGACTACTTGGTCCCTGGAATTTACTGGCGGCAGCACAGTCTTTCTTGGAACACAGCTTTCTTGAAAACCCACCGAGCTGTCCTCTGATGGTGATAGAGGATCCGGTGCTGGGAGAGCACGTATGTTCTTTTCCGCTTTTAAATTGGATGGCTGAACTGTTTTCGGATGAAGACGGTGACTTCCTATTGGAGGCTGTTGCAGCTTATTTTGCATACACAGTTATGTCATAGACCTTTTTCATGTTTGATATGCTGAGTACTAGCATTTCATTGACAATTCATTGACTTATTTGTCAAGTTTTTATTATTTACCTTGCCTATTGGCTTAAGACTCGATAAAGTACTTGGCTGTTTTATTTTTCTTTAGCATTGAATTTTCCTAGTTTTTAATGCTTTACCTTGCGGACCGTCCACATATAAACTTGCAATCTGCTCTCATGAGATGGCACTTCTATTATCTTATTCAGTTCGTTTCCGGATCATGAGGAGGTGTCATCTAGGTCCTGGATATCTTTACACCGTGTTAAGTTAGCATGGGCTCATTACCGGTTTAAACGCCATTTTTCCTTTTTTGCAACTTCTGCACACGACACTTAGTTGTTGCTTTAGCTTTCCACCTAGTAGTTCATCGTGGTTTACATGAGAATAATATGTTATTGGTCTACTATCTGCTTTACTTGTTAAACTATATCTGTACAGCGAGTGCTAAAGTTTCAAGAACAACACGATACAGAATTGTTATGAGGTCTGATCTCCACGACTTCATACTCATAACATAAGTGCAACTTCTGCCAATTCTGGGCATGAGGCGGGTTTTATATTGCTTTGCCGAACACACATACACAACAGTTGATGCGGTTCACATGAAGAGAGAGCTGGTGTATGCTGATGTGATTCCTTCAAATCTAAGACACTAAAGTATGGACACGCCCTAAACCAACACAAAGAGACCTTCTTAGCAAATAATATAATATGTGTATTAGGGAGGGTGAGATATAAGCAGCCGCGGGCCGTGGAGGGAGTTACGATGGGGCAGGGAGGCGGGGAGGGGGAGAAGCAGGGTGGAGCCCTCTCTACCTTGCCCCTCCCCCTCCCCGCCTCCCTGCCCCACCGTAACTCCCTCCACGGCCCGCGGCTGCTTATAAGTGTTGCTAACTCTTATTCATTTACAGCATGTTAACATACTGTCACCATTCGCTTTTTATGTACTAGTAACTATGCTGGTAATTTTGCTACTGATAATATGTGTACTTGTATTCTCCACCCTGCTTCTCCCCCTCCCCGCCTCCCTGCCTCACCGTAACTCCCTCCACGGCCCGCGGCTGCTTATAAGTGTTGCTAACTCTTATTCATTTACAGCATGTTAACATACTATCACCATTCACTTTTTATGTACTAGTAACTATGCTGGTAATTTTGCTACTGATAATATGTGTACTTTTATTATCTAAGGTACTACGCCTGAGAAGACGGCATTAGTAAATAAACATTTCAAATACACATGTGTTCTTCTTAACTCCATGTTCTGGTTTCTAAGAAATATATAACGACCGACTGTTCATGAGTTCCACGTATCCTGAGGTACTATAAGTTCATATTCTGGATTGTCTAAACATTGAGAGTTTGTTATATCCAATGTGACACTGTACCTAGCTTGCTAAATAGTTTTTGATTACTAACGTGAGTTTTGGGACACCCTAATTCGCCGAGGTTCCAATCCTCTGTCCACAGTTCTGTGTGAGAACAGAAACCCTGCGACAGGGGCACCCCCGACCCTTGCTGGAGCTTCATCACACTTGCGATACAACTCCAGCAATGCGCCACCTTTACGGCACAGATACATCACGCATCTGTGCTGTTTTTGCCCCATGATGCGCCGCATTGTAAATGCAGCACACCATAGGTGACGGAACAGCGGCACAGAATGACTAACACATCCCTGGTGATGCGCCAGTCATCATAAATCTATCCCTATGCTTCTTATCTTGTTAGAGATGAACCGCCATATGTATCATAAAAGTTATTTGCATTTCCTAAATAGCGAACTTTAAGGAATAAATAGCGATTCTTTACCATTCCTAGTTTGCGATGAGCTATTTGCTAATTAGCCGAATGTAGCCCAATGAAGCCCAATGTAGCCCAATGTAGCCCAAAGATGGCCGCCAGACACACAAAAAAACAAATGTAGCCCAAATATCAGCCAGATGTAGCCCAACTATAGCCCAGTGACAGAATGACCAATCAGCTTCGCAAACCTCCGTTACGCGAAGCGGAGCGCTGTTACAGATATATATCTTTTTTTGAACGTTAATTTCTCAAAATCCACTGGAGCACATATATTGAGACCTAGCAAAGGCACATCGGGCTACCAGTCCCTAATATTTTGCCAAGTTTCGTGCAAATCCATTCAGCCGTTCAATTATTATTTTTATTATTTTTTTTTGCCCCGCGGGGCCCTTTTAAAACCTCCACATCAAACCTAGGGGGTCAGCGAGGATCTACTATGCCCCCTTATAGTTATTTCCCCCTTTGTTTTGACCTCCTCTTGTCTCTCGATCCTACCGAGAGACAAGATGGCGGCCGCTACGGACTGTTTGGAATGTTGACAGACGCCGGAGAACCAATCAGCTTCGCTTCACAAAGCTCCGTTGCGCGAAAAGTCCGCGAACCAGAGCGCTAACCGGTCCGCTGTTACAGATATATATCTTTTTTTAAACGTTAATTTCTCAAAATCCACTGGAGCACATATATTGAGACCTACAAAAGGCACATCGGGCTACCAGTCCCTACAATTTTGCCAAGTTTCGTGCAAATCCATTCAGCCGTTCGGGCTAAAAGTGAGGCCAACCGCCCTATGGAAAACTCAATGTTAAAAACACGTTTTGGGACCCCCCTTTTTTCTCGGCCCCCACTGGACGAACCCCCCCCAAATTTTCAAGGGCTGCTCAGAAACAAAATGTGCCATTTTCCTGAAAATTTCAGCCGATTCCGTCCACAAACGCCAAAGTTATTAGACATAGAATTTTCAAAAAACCCATAGAGAAAAAATCCTAACTATATATACCTACTGGCGACCGCCAGTAGGTAATATATATATATATTTAATATATATTGTTATTAAATATTGATGAATCTGCCTTTATATGTGTCTCCCCTTCTAAAATCGTTTCATGACTCCCTTCACATGGTCTAATCAAATATTGTTTGTGTGCAATTTCAAAATAGTTGTTAACAGAATTAGATATAGCCTCTGAATTTTTCTTCTCTCTCTTCATCGCTAATTCTGTCTGGGAAAGGAAATGTAAACATTCCTGTACACAAAGGATCTATTTATGGTTTAGGCAATTATGGTGTGACTATACTGCTTGACAGCACCAGAAACTGTTTATAAGCCATTTCCTATCTCGTAGGCAACTATCAATCCTTCTATTTCTGGGTTTCATCCATTGCCCTCCACAAACAATAATTGCAGATCGTGACGAACAAATATATTAATTAAAAGCAATATACAATACAGTGTTTTCATTGATTTTTAGAAAAACATATAGAATTACTTTACAGCGCATGCTCCAACTGTTAAGAATGTCCAATGGCCAATTTACCTGCATACAACACTTGGATGAGGGTTCGGCTGAACGATACTGACCCTTTAGAGGTTTCTTGCGGTTTAAAACCAGGATGAATATTCGCCTATGATCAAGTGCCAGCAAACCCTTGAAAAAATATCTCTTCATACTGTTGTACATTGTACTTACAATGACTAATCATCGGGGGTTTATTATCATTGTTACCATCCGCAGTGGCGGCTGGTCCATAGGACGAGCCAAGGCGGGGACCTTTCATCAACATCAGGCAAGAGGAAAGAAATGCTACTCTGTGCATTTCCAGCCTCCAGAAATTCAAACGCCAGGTAAAAGTAGTTTGCGCGGATTTTTCCATTTGGGATCGATCAGATATTTTCACATCCCTCTTTCTCCTCTGTGTGCCTGACTCTTCGCTGTGGCGTGTTGAATTAAAGGAGGGGGTATTTCGGATTTTCATGACATTGTCATGTCCCTCCAAGCGAATAGAAGTGAATTAGTGCTGCCTCTGTGCTCCTTTGAGCATTGGAAGGGCCCCGTTAAACAGCAAGAGAACCCACAAAGGCCCTTATGGAAGCTCTTGCTCGGATAGCACATTTGGCATTTCCTCCCAGTATCTCTCAGTCGGTTGGCATTCCCATATCATGTGTGGAAACTGCGCCTGGGTGGTCCAGCAGCAGGGACAATGCAAGGATGCGGAATGGGTGTACCTTACCTATCTTCATCTTTGGTGGGATAATTTAGGCACAGTGAAGGAAATTAAAGAGTATATATTTCAAACAGCACATCCAGACACCTTGTGGGATTAAGCCAATACCCGGGCCTATTCAATCTCGTTGATACACCTACCCAGGTCTGATTCCCATTTGTATCTGAATCCTTTAGCTCAATTTCCACGGATCACCACAAATTCCTTATAAACCTAGGATATTAATCTCCTGCCATCCCACATAGCTCTAATGGGTGTATCATTTTGTAAATGTGTGGTTACAGGTCTGGGGTCTAACATATTCTGCACACTATAAAACAGAAATTACCTCAAAGGAAGCTGATAGTCCTCTGCAAGTGTCTCATATGTGCTCAGTGTGCTCTCATTGTGTAATCTCCACTTTGTTCTCGAGAAGTATAGAAGCAGTACTGCTTTAGAAGACACATAAATATCATTTCTGGGACATTGGGCTTAATATACTGTGAGTTACGTAACCCTGTCTGGAAACAAGAGCAATGTGCACTTGCCGTGTAAAACTCCACGACATTTGTGCTTTAGGAAGGAAGAGGTTGCTCTCTACAAATCTGGGTCTCCACAAATGTTTGCCCCATGTAGGACTTACTTTAAAAATGTCAAGTCTGATTTATATTCAGAAAAATGATGAGTGCAGCAATTCACCCCATTACTAGATGATGTTATGGTATGTTATGTTTTGTTATGTTATGTGTATTTGTAAATCAAATTTTCATCTTTGAGGGTATCCGAGCACTTAGCAGGTGTGTGTGTGTGTGTGAGTGTGTCTAGACTCTAGCCCTGCCTAGGATAGATTGGTTAATTAAAAAGCCAGGTCTTCAGCTTCTTGTGGAATACAAAAAAGAGAAGAGAAGGATCTGATATGGAATGGGAGGTCTTTCCATGCCTTAGCAGCGATGTAAGAGAACACCCGTTGTCATGATCTGGTTTATGTGAATGGGTCTGATGTGTGCGAGTAGCAGTTCATCATTTGTAAAAATTATAAAAAAATGTCAGGGTACACCTCAGGAGGGCAACACAGCTTGCGCCACCCATTGCCAATGCCAGCATTGCCAATCACAGTGCCTACCCAACTGCTCAATCAATCAATCAATCAATCAATCAAAGACATTTGTATAGCGCACTACTTACCCGTAGGGTCTCAAGGCGCTTAGGGGGGGGGGGTGCCGTTACTGCTCGAACAGCCAGGTCTTGAGCTTCTTCCTGAAGGAGAGGTGGTCTTGGGTCAGACGCAGGTCGGTCGGGAGGGAGTTCCAGGTCTTGGCGGCCAGGTAGGAGAAGGACCTTCCTCCTGTTGTCGCTCTCCGGATGCGTGGGACGGCGGCGAGGGCGTGGCTGGCTGATCGGAGGTGGCGTTTGGGAGCGTAGAAGTTGATTCGGTTGTTGAGGTAGCTCGGGCCTTGATCGTGTAGGGCTTTGTGTGCGTGGGTGAGGAGACGGAAGGTGATTCTTTTGTTGACGGGGAGCCAGTGCAGGTCTCTCAGGTGCCCGGAGATGTGGCTGCTACGTGGGATGTCGAGGATGAGTCTGGCTGAGGCGTTCTGGATCCGCTGAAGTCTCTTCTGGAGCTTGGCGGTGGTTCCGGCGTAGAGGGCGTTGCCGTAGTCCAGTCGGCTGGTGACGAGGGCCTGGGTGACGGTCTTCCTGTCTGCTAACTGCTAACCATCAAACTTCTGCAAGTGTGACAATTTAGACTGTTCAAGGCCCCAAAGCTATAAGAGTGCCTTGGGCCGCAGGTATTAGTTGTCTTAAATACATATTGAATTAATAAACAACTGTTGTTCTGCTCATCTTTAAATTACACAAACAGAGCCACAATGTGGCAAATGTCATAGGTGTTGCTGAATTGTTAATATTGAATCTCCTTGCTACTATCCTACATTCCTTCTAAAAAAAATATCAGTGGTAAGAAGAGGCCTCCTGTTCTGGTGGTAGCGACAACATTCAAAAAACGTAATTTTCAAAGCACCTGGTGATTATACAGCTTTTCCCCAGAGAAGATGATCAGATGCGGGGCATCTGTGCAAGTGCGGGGCATCTGTGCAAGAGCTGGTAGAGATATCAACTCTGCTCTCGCATTGGTCACCAGCTACCCTTTTTAACCCCAGCACATATTCGGTGTGTCTTCAATTGCAGGGCAAAATCAAACTGTCTTCAATTGCAGGGCAAAATCAAACCTGTTAAAGTGCCGTACTTTCAATAATAGGTTGTACACGAGTATAACTGACCCCATATTGGTAGACCTGCCTTTCTTGAAAGTTAAAGTTGATTTGTCACTGGAGGAACACCTTGAAAGCGACCATGAACGATGAATCCTTGAGTTCTTATGAAGTGCCTTCATGCCTCCAACAGCTCGTTATGTGATCGTCTGGAGTGGGAGCAGTTAGAGCCATGAACTGATTTAATCCCATTTATTTACTTACAGAACTGCTACTGAGGCCCCTGATCAAGCTAACTCCAATAATAACCACAAACCCACTATGACTTATAGAGGATCATTGATCCTATTCATGTGATTTATACCCACTCTTAGATCTGGTGTTTGTAGAAAAGTGTTGCTCTTCAATTTATCTAAAAAAACTGTTGAAGGCCAAGGGCAGTAGCATCCAGTATTTTCTCGAAATAATCCGTTTTTAGAAATGGAACACTAGTGATTGTGATAGAGGACCATACAGCATATTTAGGAGTGTGCAGGGTATGCTGGAAGACACAATATCTTCAGTAGCATGTGGACTGAATGAGTAAAAGTGATTTACAGCTGAAAGGAGTAAAGCCAGAGGTAGTTCCTTTTGCTTCTTTAAGTACCATATATTTAGCAACAAACCTCGATTTGTCACAGAAGGGAGATATTACATGGTACCTTGATTTAAGCCATAGATGAGGGCTATGCTCAAGGAATTGTTTTGAAGCCATGTCAGCTTCACCACTTCCTTCCCTTAAGCTGGACTGTTCCAAGGGGCAGCAGGATCAAGACTTATGTGCATATGGTTTGGTCTAAATTGGGGTGGCATAGTGAGCACAAAAACAATGGATTTAGACAAGATGTGAGACTGGGGGTGAATGTTTGACAATGTTCAGAATTCTGTCCATAATTTATTTGTGTTGCTATAGTCGCCCTAAGTGGGAAAGGTATGCCCAGACATGGGTCCCATGTGTCGGGCCGTCCTGTCCACAGCCTCACTGATTGCCCCGCTCGCAGCCTCAGCTGGCGATGGTTGTGCACGAGAGCTACAAAAGGAGTGGTATGTGACGGCAACATGCTTTGTGTCCTGTCTTGGACCCCCGCCTAGCCTCCCTCAGTTCTCCAGCAATCTTTTCATCTACACTCATCTGACTTCCTGCAACCATGTCGGAGAGTTGGAGCATCCTCGGCGTTCTTCTCCCAACGTTCTCTGTAATTTACCTTCCGGGTCACCGCTTCCCTTGCTTATGTGTCGGCATTTCCTCGACAGTCTGCATCATTTCTTCTCCCATCGAACATATCCTTAACACTGTTCTTCCTGTGCCTGGAAATGAAAAAACATGCAAAGAGAAATTTTTAAGGAATCTTTGATCTTGTCCTATGGTATGATACATATTTTATAGCACAGGGTATATAGGAGATACTCATCTGATTCTGCTTTTTCTCCAGGGGTCTAGAAGTTAAGTCTCTGCCCTATCTTACTCCTACTCCTTCTCTTGTACTGCCAAAATAAAAGAAAGATGTTAGTTACTTAATTTTGTATAGCTTGGCTAAGACTATCCGACCCAGAACCTTTTGTGCACCATTTATTTTTCTCCTTGATCCGGTCTGGGAAAATACGTGTTTTGTTTTTTTCCTAGTCTCTCAAGATAAATACAGATTTTTAATGGGTTTGTTGAATCTTGATGGTGGTCTCCTTTAACCCCTACCGCGCTACCGCGTTTTCCCGCTGTGCGCTGAAATTTAAAAAATGGCTTGTTTATGACAAAGCCAGCTCGTCATCCGCGTAGCGCAGGTAACGCCCATGACGAGCTGGCTTTGTCATCAGCACTGAAGGGGTTAAGGTTGGTATGTTTCACAATTATCATTGTTTAATGATTAAACTTCTGCAGTCTTAATGAGTAATGTGCACTATTCTGCCTTTTAGATACCACTATTTTTGTTTCAAGTGCTAATCGTTCATGTCCTCCTTATCCTACCATCAGAATATTCAACAGGTATATTCCTATATTTTGCCACAATATATATGTAGCCCTCTCATGGTTCTAGGGTCCTACTTTTTTGTTGTACTATTGCCCATTAAGAAACACATGCAATACCACATTGGATGGACCAGTGGATTCTGCACTTTCTCCCTTTCCTTGTTTTGTTTCCCCTCTTCCCCACCATCTTCTGTTTTGCTTTGAGATTGTTGAGTGAAAGAGGAGGGTGAGGGAAGTTGGGATTTAGTATCTGCTCCTTCCACTTCACCCCTGCGGAAACCCCAGGTGAGCCTCACACCATGCTCACTGTGCCAATGGACTCAAGCTAGCCTGGTTGATGAATGGTGATACCCTTAAACCAGTCCCAGGAAGCGTGGCTCAATGGTTAGAGCGGCAGACCCTGATGCAGAGGACTGGCCCGGGACCAGAGTTCAATTCCCACCTCGGCGGCTCTTGGATTCAATTTCCCCGGACCTGATCATTCTCGCCTCGGTGCCTAGTCTAATAATGGGTGTGACTCTGGGCAATAGCTTGCTTAATCTCCACAACGGCCCCAGCAGCGCTTGGATGCCTGGCTTCACCATGGGGATGCACTGGAGTGGACATTTCACAGGAAAGCCAGGATGGGTTCCACAGCGGTATGAATACAACGCTACGAGGCCTCCGGGTAGAAGTGCGCTATATAAATACAATACATTTATATAAATACAATACATTTACATTTGTTTTCTGGTCCAGAGAGAACCTGGCATGGCAGTTTGGGCTGGACTATTTCCATGGGGAGCAGGGTCAACACTGATTTGCATATGGTTGGGTCCAAACTGGTGTGGCATGGTGAGCAAAAGAAATTATGGATCTGTGACTGGGGTGTGAATGTTTGACAATGTTCAGCATTCCGTCCATTACCTTTTTGTGTTGCTCTATCCTGCTATGAAAAGTCAAGGCAGTTGGGGTATCACTCATAACTGGATGATGATTTATGGGTAATTAGTTGGGAATGGAAATTTCCAGGCTAACAAAATGTTTATGCATAACTTGTTCCTGGATTTAAAAAATGACAATTTGTAGTTACTGCTCAAGATTTTTTATTGACTTCTAGGCCAGTCTCAAAGTATCAGAGAGGGGAAACCCTATACATCTCTGGTCAATCACTGTGATTGGTCTACCAAAATTCATCAATTGCTCTTAAACACAAATTATAGGGAGAGATGAACTAAGATTTTTTCAGTCTAGGTGCCATCAATTTTGGGAATTGCATCTTCCAAGAGTTCAGAGCTCTTGCAGTTTCAGATGATCCAAACTATAAGTCTGATCAAATAACGTACTGCTATATTTTCTTTTTTCTAAATAATTTTATTAGAGAGAGATAAGAAATACAATTATTTCTCCCCCCCCCTCTTTTTATCTCTTGTTCCCACCCCGGCCCATATTTATCCATATATTATTCCAATCTTGTAGTGCTTCAATAATTTCAAACAATCTTTCATTATATTAGGAACAGGTTTAACAGGTTTTAAAGTGCCACGTGTCAAGTGCTGATGTGCATTAAGCAGGACAGTACATTAATTTGCCAGCATTTCAACCTTCTAAACAAGGGGAAAAAATTAGTAGGCTTAATACAGGTCTATAAAGGGTATTCCACCCAGTCTACCACAGGCTTCCATATCTCGAGCCCCCTTATTTTTGCCTTAAGGCCCCTGTGCTTGTAAATAGCCTTTTCTAGATTAAATATGGCCAGCAGGCGCGTCACCCATTGTTGCAATGATGGGGATACGGATCTAGCCAGGCTGAGGAAATACACAACCTGTATACTGCCTTTGCTATAATTATCAGCGCCCCTCCTTTTTTCTGTTAAGGTCGATATTCCTAGCATGATTGCCGGCGCATCCAGCTCAACCTGCAGGTGCAGTTTCTCCTTTAAAAACCAAGTATATATCCCTAATCAAGGGTTCCTGTTATTGCAAGTTGCAAACATATTAATTATGTCTGCCTTTTATAAGGAGCAGCACAGGCAATAGGCTCCATTTCCCTCACTCCATTTCGCTATTCTATTTGGGGTATAGTACAATCCAAAACAGGTCTTGTAAAATTGGACTAGCAGATTGGCCGGTATTAGTATAGCTTGGGTGCTTAGAAAAATCTTTTGAAAGGTAATCCCCGTGATCTCCAATCTTGCTTGCCATCTATTGGAGCAAACTTCCATGTCATCTTTGGGTCCCTCGTTCAATATTTTATAGACGGTCCCTACTCTAGGGGGGATGAGCAGGGTGATTCTATCCATTGGTTCCTTTCTCGCTAACTGGTCCATCTTTTCCCCATTTTTTGTAGAAAGTCCCTAATCTTCAGGTACTTGAAGAAATCCTTGTGTGTAAGGCCATAATTTGAGGCCAATTCCCAATATGATCTAATTCTCTCGTGGGAATAAAAGCAAACAGACTGTTTAATTCCTGCCTTGAACCAGAATTTAAAGTGTATGTCCTTGAAAATTTCTGGTAGATTCCTATTCTGCCACAGTGGGGTGTGGTGATTTAAATCCCCTAAACCATTTATATGCCATATAGTACCCCAAATTCTAAAGGTCATTACTAGAGTCTTAAATTGTACTCTTTTGTAGTATCCGTAACTTAATTGATGTCAAAGGCAGCTCCTGGCGTCATGACCAATCACAAGTTCACAAGTGGTGGGGGATTTAGCTTCCATTGTACTGTGGTCGATGCACAAAAGTGTAGTAAAGTGAGTGAGTGTAGTTGCCCACCAATATATTTTAAGATTAGGGAGGGCTAAGCCTCCCCACTCCCTGGATAGTGATAAGAATTTAAAGGCTCTTCTTGGCCGAAAATAAGACCAAAAAATTGTGCAAAAATGTTTTCAATAGTGCCGATGGTGCCGAAATTGATTGTCTGTATGTACTATTTGACTAACATGTGCCTTCATTATACTAAAAAAAAAAGAGTTAAAAAAAATGTTTTCAAAATTTTTAAACCAAAATGTGTAAAAGCCAATGGAATTGCTCTAAAATAATATAACAATTTAGGAAAGTAAATCATTTTAATTATAGTGGTTCTACCGATAAGAGTTAAGTGTAAATGGTCTAATTTTTTAATTCCTATTTTTGTTTCCTCCGCTCAGCTCTCCAAATTGTCCTTAACTACCTGATCCAGATCCGCCTTAATTTTAACTCCCAGATAGTTTGCCTTCTTTACTACCCTGCTATCATTGTAAGTAATAACTTCATTAAAAACTATTTGCATTTTCTCCTGATTCAGTGAGTAGCCTGAAAGTATGCCAAATGTTCTTGCCTCCTCTTCTATAGCCCTCAAAGCTTGTTCCGGTTGAGGTGTTACTGAGGTCCCGTCATCCGTGGAGGCCAAAACTTTACTCTTGTGGTTGTGTCTGATTATCGTAATATTGTTATGTGCTATTTCAAGATGATTTAGAAAGGGATCTATGTACAGTGCAAACAAAAGTGGTGAGCAAGGACACCCCTGCTGTGTCCCCCTTGTGATTTTCAGAGGTTGGGTCATTTTGCTGTTAATAAGCACACTTGCTTCGGGGTCTGAACACAGGGCGTGTATTGCTCTTAAAATCTTGTTCCCAATCCTCTTCTTTTGCATTGTTGCCCATAAAAAAGGCCAGGAGACCCGATTGAAGGCCTTTTCAGCAGCTAAGAAAATGGCTGCGATCGGGTCTCCTGTCACTTGCTTTACATCAAAAAGGTTAATAAGTTTTCAAATATGCTCTATAGTTCCTTTTCCGGGTATAAAACCGTGTTGTCCCTCGCATACCATTTTGTTGATGACATGTGAAAGTCGCATAGCTACTATCTTAGGGTCAATTTTTACGTCTCTATTGATCAACGTTATCGGTTGATAGCAGCCCAGCTCCTGAACAGGTTTATCGTTTTTTGGGAAAATTATAATTTGTTACCGCGCCCAGTTTTTTGGCGGTGCCACCCCTTCTGCTGTCTGTAAAAACATGCATACCAGGATTTCTTAAGTTCTTCTTTAAAAAACTATATAAAATTCCATAGGGATTAGATCGGCCCTGCTGCTTTCCCTCTAGGAAGGTTTGACATTGCCTCTTCTATTTCGTCCCATACTATCAGAGCCTCCAGAGCATCCTTTTCCTCTTGTGTCAGAACCGCCATCTCACAAGGATCTAGATATTGGTATATTTGGCTTTCTGCTTCCCCACTCCCTCTGTCTGCCTCTTCCAAGTACAATGCCTGGTAAAACCTGAAAAAGGCTGCTCGTATGTCACTCGACTCTGTTACTGGTCCCCGCACATGCATTTTTATAGATAGAATTTTGCTGCGTGTCACCGCTACCCTCGTTCTGACTGCTAGTAAGTGGCCCACCGTCTCCCCCCATTCAAACACCTCCTCCAGGTGAGCTTGTGCTTTGTCTATAGCTTTCTATGATAGGTCCCCTTGTGTTCCCGCTTTTGCTAGGGCCACATTTTCCTGTGCTTTTTCCATCCACTGATTTAGTCTTAGGGCATCAACTAGTTTTTCCTCTGCCTGGGCTTATTTCAGAAGACTAGTGTTCCACAGATCCCTTTCCTTCTTTCTTTTCGTTCCTGAGTATTGGATCGTCTCACTCCTCACTCCAGCTTTTAAGGTGTCCCAAACTACTCCCAGCAAAGCCATCCTCTTATTTCTTTGCAAGAAGTCAGGGATCCATTCTTTCAAGTGGCCAATATATTCTTCATCAAGAAAAAGAGCCCTCTCAAAGGTCCATGTTGACATTTCCTTAGTAGATCCTCCATGCTCTAGCTGTAATACCGGAGGAATATGGTCAGACAAATTTTACTTCTATCCAGTAGTGAGGAGGAAACAAAGAAGTAATCCAGCCTAACGTGTTTTTGATGAGGGGCTGAGTAATGAGTAAACCCATGCTCGTGGGGTCTTTCGACCGACCAAACATCCACTAAACCATATACCTGACATAGATTACATAATGCTTGAAATAACCTTGGATTTCAGCCTTTATATCTTTGCTCCTGACCCCATTTGACTCCAAGGTTTATATTAAAATCACCACACAAAATATTTGGAAGGGGCCAATGTGCCAATTCATTGGTTAACCATTCCAGTAGGGACGGATCATTGACATTGATGCCATTGAATAGAGTATAGAGTGAAATTCAGAAGGTCTGGAGTTTTCCCATTCACAATGACCCAACTGCCTAACTCGTCAGATGTGACATTGGCGCATTGAATTGTTTTCGTTCTAGATAGTATTGCAACCCCCCTTGTATGAGTTGCCTGAGTCGTTGCCCCATCACTGTATACCCAAGATATTTCAACACATCCTTTTGTGTCCCATCAAGGTGTGTCTCTTGCAGGCAGACAATGTCAGCCTGCAGTAATTGCAACCCTTGCACCACTACTTGCCTAATTTTACCATCATTTAGCCCCCAAATGTTTAATGTAGCTATTTCTAGCCTCCCTATTCTCTAAGGTTCATCAGTTTTACCCTGATGTTTACTGTTTTTTTCCCTTGTTTTCCTCCTCCCCCCCCTTTTTCACCCCTCTTTTCTTTTCCTTTTCCTCCTTCCCTCTTGATTACCGAAGGGCCTAGCTCCTACCTTTTTCAGTACTTTTACCCTTCCCGCCACCTTCCCTAGTCCACCTGTTCTACCTGTTCCACACTTTGTGTGAGCCACCCCTTCCTTCCCCTCACTCTGCCCTCCCCAAACCCTCCCCTAGACAGAAGGCAATCAGGAAAGCCTGAGTGATGTATGGCAGACCCTCTGCCCCCACCTCCCTCCCTCCAAAAATTCTTAAATTACTCTTGACAGCACAGTTTATGAATGTCTCCAGACCTATTTCATAGCCTTTTTGTTATACCAAATTTCCCCTCTTCTTTACCTTTCCAGTCCTTATATGCGTGAAGTGTCTTTCCCTTGACTTTTGTCCCCTCCTTAGTTCTTCAAGGTATTCCTGTGCTTGCACTTCTGAGGTGAAGCTGCGAGTACTGCCCCCTAGATTTATCTTACGTCTAACAGGGTTTTGCAGGAAGACCTCAGCTCCAAGGTTTTGGAATAGGATAAAGAGTTGTCTTAAGCACCACCGTCTTTCAACCGGTGCATGTGCAAAGTCTGGACGCACAAAATATGAGACCCCGTTGCAGACTTTAGGAGCATTAGGGCGGGCCTTGTCGAATATCATTTGTCACAGCAGAAAGTTGCCAATGAAAACCAACATTGCTCTCCGTTTCTCTCTGGCTTCCTGTGTTTGTTTCCTCCTGAATAGAGGAAAACGATGGGCCCACTGTATTTCCATGTCACATTCCCAATTTGTTTGGTTAGGAAATTAGTCTTTTAAGAGTTTAACCATATAGTTTCTAGGATCGGTTCCTTCCAGACCTTCCGGTATTCTTAAGAAGCGCAGGTTATTTCTCCTTTGGCGATTTTCATACTCTTCCAGTTTGGTCATAGCATCCAGTAGAGCAGCGCATTGCTCCATGCCTTTTGTCTTTGGTGTTTCTACGTCTGCTTTGGTTGAAGAACTAGAGCTGTCTTCTGAGAGAGATTTCCCGCTTAGTGACTCATCTTCGTGGTCTGATACCTCAGACTCTTCAGTCAGTGAATAGAATTTCTCCCCACCATGACTTTCTGGAGAGTAGGTGCCAACTTGCGCACGTAAATGTCTTGAAATTCCTGCTGCGAGGGGTGTTTCCTGTGTTTTCTCCCTCACTGACTCCTCTCTGTGGCCAGCCTCTGTTGTGGCTTTTGGTTTTGGGGCTGTATGGTCTCTTTTTCAACCGGTTTGGCATTTTTGTTGGGGTTTAGGGAATTCATTGCTTGAAGCCCAGCGGAGCCTGTCAAAGAGGTCCTGGTAACAGTTCCCCCCCCTAACATCCTCCTCCTCCTCCTGCTGAGTTTCTTCTATTAGTGTCTTCTTGTCCCCCCTACATCTAGGGATTCAGCATTCTCCAGTGTAGTCCCTGCCACTGTCATACTGGCAAACATTGAAGCAACAGATGGCTGGGCGGGCCCCCCCTCTATATTGCCTCCTGGTCTGGTCACAGTTTGTTTTCCTCAAACAAAGGTATCTCTTTACCTTGCCGGTTCCTCCGCGCTGTTTTGCCTCCTCTGATGCCCGAACAGCTCCTTTGGTGTCCTGAGGCTGGCCACCTTTAGCTTGCGCTCCACTATTCCCGAGGCAGTCGATCCTCTTTCCCTCGCTGTTCTGCTACCGCGCGTCGCCTTCCCGCGGATCGCTGTGTTCCTTTTGATGAATCTAGTGTTCCGGTTATGCAGGCAAAGCAAAACCACTAGCGTGGCCGCAGTCAACCGAACCACGAGGTCCAGCCTCTCCTGCCAGCAGCTACATGCTGCAATGCTCGTCGGTTCCCTCATGCAGTGCAGTCGATCCCTGAGACAATGATCCATTAAGGGAGATGGAGGCGTGACGCTGAAGCTTGTCTCCCGTCATCATTGTCTCACAGTTCACCATTTCAAAAGGTGATTTATGTGATCCAGATTATAACAGTAAATTCAAATACTGCAACACTAAGAGCCCAACTCACAAAGAAAGTTTTAAATCTGCTTTTGCAGATATACATATACAAAGGAGTGTAGATGTATTACTTTTCTGAAATTCACAAACATTGGATTTGCAGGGAAAGCTGCACCAGGCATAGGTGTCCATGGGTATTCCTGGAAAGTTCATCTCATTAGTCACTGAGATCCTATCCCTGCTGCATGGATAATAGAACCCCCTGTGCACACACATTAATTTTTCTCTACTAGTAAAATAGTTCCCTGTGGGGAAACCCTTTGGAAACACCTCCAGCACATCCAGGCTGATCAGTTCCCCTGTCTACCCTGAGAGAGGAATTTTGCCAGCCCTATGCAGGTGTAAATCTCCAACCCTTTCCTGGTTTGAACAGGAAAGGAGAGGAGCTCGAGAATGCCTAGTAACAACCATGTTTATTGGCATTCATAAACTTTCACTGCTAACCACTCTTTGGAACACCCTCGTCCCAACCATAAAGGAAGAGTTGTGGAGAACCCCTTATTCATAGAATGAAATCTCTGCACAAGTGAATGGGATACATCTGCTAAGAATCACGTTGTTGAATTCTGGACAGCATGAAACAGGGAAATATGGTTGTAAATATACATGTGTGACCGAATTAAGGTTTGTGAATATGATCCATAGCTATTAATGTAATCCAGCTCCATAACCTTTGCAAGGTAACTGGTTTGTAGTCAGCACTCCTCTCTCTTCCTCTTGTTACATGAAAAAACACACATTTGCAGTATCCGACTCCTGGTCCCTCTCCATGAAAAGCAGAAAGTGGAAGTGTCCACAAGCAGAGCCTAGGATGCAGTGATGTTGTATTCCATTCTCTTTGATTGTAGTAGCTTAAAGTATCCACCTCAATCTTACCCCATTCATTCACTTATAAATGACACAGTATGAGTTTTAACTGACAGTTCCATTTAAGTTAGAGATCTTTTAAGATAGCCCTTATGAGCGGGCAGCCCTCCACACCATTTCCTGACCACCCATCGCCCAACAACCACCAAGACAGATAAATTAAAATAGAGAGATTACTATTAAAAACGAGATAAGTACCCAAAATACAAGAACAAAAAGTCACAAAAGAGGGAAAGAATGAGGGAAGGGGTAGGAAGCTAAAAAAAAAGCACCCGAAAGCTATAAATCTGAATGGTAGAACTCTTCATATGGCTCAGAGTCTGCATAGATTCCATCTCAGAATAGTACATCTGGATCTGCCCATCCGTAATAATCTTAGACCGGGCCACTTCTTGCAAAAAATACTTGAGCACCAACAGCTTTTAGAGGATTGATAAATTGGTGCAACTTCCATCGTCCATCCATAGTGGACTTGCAGATATCTGAGCGAGCTACAATTGGCATTGCATCAACCAAGACAGGTATAGTAGAACATACCTTGTGAGAAATTGCCTGCCTGAGGAGAAAGTTCCCTACATAGATTCGAATTGGGCGAGAGTGCATTGGCTTGGAGTTACCCACATTGCGATAAAGAGGAAGGAGATGGGCACGCTGAATTTGTGAGTCCCAGTCCATCAGATCTGGAAAGGTTTTCCTGAATAGTTGCACAATGTGTTGACGGGGTCCACCCCCTCCTTCCCCTTCTATATTCCAAACATCCTGAGATTGTTTCTCCTCTAGCGGTTCTCCATATCTACCACCTTAATTTGGAGATACTCCAACTGGCTATTGTGATTCCTAATAGATTTAACTGTGGCTGTTCCCACCTCTTTGACATAAGACACTCACTTTTGGACTTGACGATCTCCTCAGTGAGGTTATTGATCTTTCCAGACACCTCAGGTAGAGATAGGTGCATTTTCAAATGCTCTGCCCTTGACTAAACATATTGTGACTGTGCCGCAGAACCCTTGGCTTGAAGTATCTGCAGAATTTCAATAAGAGACAGTTCTTGAGAGTTATCCTTCATACAGACTTCCTTGGAGGACGGTGGCATGGAGCAATTGGAAGGAGTACCACAGGATAGATCAGAAGTTGAGGGATGGTGAGGGGTTGAACACTTAAGAGGAAAATGCTTCTCTAAAGGTTGTTTACCTTCAGCTGCCCCAGTCTGAATTGCTGACAGACAAGAGATAAGTGCTCTCAATTCTCTCTTTGAACTAACCCACTTCGGCAACGGACTACTTTTAGCCCCAGAGTCTCCCATGTTGCTTGTCTTCTTCTGTTTCAGAGATTTACCAGGTTGATGTGGTCTAAATGGCTCATACGGTTTCCTCTTAGTGTTGCCCTGACTTTCCTAAGCAAGCTGCCCATCCTCCTCCTAACCACACGGATTACTGCTACCAAGATTACCATCTACATGAGGTCCAGAAGCATGGGAAACAAGAGGGGGCTTGGCCCCAGATAGCTGCAAGTCGAGGTCACCTGCCTGCTGAGCAATGTCCCAAGCATTAGATTCCAGTGGGCCAACACTGGAGTTCCCGTTTCACAGCCCCTACCGCGCCCTCCTGTTCCCCCAAAGTGTCTGGTATGGTACTCACTGCTTTTGTGATGCCATCCAAAGCCTCCATGCCGGGGAAGATAGTTTATCTTTTCTTTCAGGAAAAGATACAGCAAGTAGCTTGATATGACTCCTGGGATTGTAACTGGAAGCTGGTAGATTGATGCATAACAGGCAAATTCATGGATTCTGTAATAGGGCTACCACCATGTTTAGGCAAATCTGGAGAGGAGGCATGATACAGCTATAACCCCTCCAGTTCTAGCTGCTGCCCTTAAAGCGTCTACTAGTAAAAACCCCCTCACCAAGAACTGGTTGCTCATTAGCTGCCTTTTGTAGACAAAAAAAAACCTTTTGGTTGACCAGCTAGTACCCTGAGGCGGAAAGCCGGGGTGTCTGTGTTGCTGCTAGACTTGTGTTGATTTTAATCATTGTATAACTGCACTTTGTTTTATGTTTTGATTTTAAAAAGACTTAAAACTTACTTAGTCAGCTGCTTTGCTCTTTTGCACGAAACTGCGCCGAGGGGGAGACCAAATCCCTACTCAGCGTCACTGCACCCACGTGACTCGGGGCCACGCCCACCCACGTAGCCACGCCCACTCCAGGAAGTAGAAAAGCGCCGTGCTCGCTCTAAGCCGGTGTTGACCAGCTAGTACCCTGAGGCGGAAAGCCGGGGTGTCTGTGTTGCTGCTAGACTTGTGTTGATTTTAATCATTGTATAACTGCACTTTGTTTTATGTTTTGATTTTAAAAAGACTTAAAACTTACTTAGTCAGCTGCTTTGCTCTTTTGCACGAAACTGCGCTGAGGGGGAGACCAAATCCCTACTCAGCGTCACTGCACCCACGTGACTCGGGGCCACGCCCACCCACGTAGCCACGCCCACTCCTCTATCCCCTCCTTATCATGCTCACTTTTCGACAGCGCAGCGGTCGAGCGCAGCGGGCACACCATCAGCACGCCGAAGACACGCCAAAGACTAGCCCGTCTGTGCCCGTCCGTGCCAGGACGGGGCACGAGGCAGAGGCTCCCACTCCCACTTCTTCCCCTAGGCTGGTAAGAACATCTTCCGCTCTGAAAGCGCTGCGCCCTACCCCCAATCTGAATTGCTCTTTGTTCAACCTTCACAAAGTTGGAACTCATGTTTGCTGCGAATGTAAACTGTCTACTACCGTATATCAACCCTACCCCGACCCACCTAGGAGACATAGGAAATGCAAACTGTTACGTAAAAACGTGCCGTCAACATACGTATTTTATAGTACAAACTGTCGATCATTGCCCAAGCATAAGCATGATATCTTTAATCTCCTTACCGAAGAATGTCCTAGCGCTGTTTTCTTAACTGAGACATGGCTGCATGACAGCGCCGGCCCGGATGTTGCTATTGCCCTCCCCGAGAACTATGCCATTGTCAGAATAGACAGGGAAAAACAGGTAGGGGGTGGGATTGCTATCATTTTTAACAGAGATTTCAAATGCACTTTGGAATCTGTATCAATTCCAGACTGTGAAGCGGGTCTTTTCAAAATCTCTTTGAACCCCAATTTTACAATGTCAGGCCTTCTGATTTATCGACCTCCAGGCAACCCTTCTCAATGGGTATCAAACTTTGCAAATTCTATTACTCCCTACTATATGTCAGCAAGCAATTTTTCCCTGCTGGGTGATCTAAATCTACATCTAGAAGATCCCACCATCCCCTCATGTTCTAATCTGTTGGAAGACCTAGCTGCACTAAATTTGTCTTTAATAAATTTCAGTCCTACTCACATAGCGGGCCACTTGTTGGACCCCATAATATCCAACATCAGGGAACTTACGTACATCGCCACCGTACCTTCTGGCTGGTCCGACCACCATCTTATTAATTTTAGCATTACTCTTCCATCCTCCCCCAGTTTGGAACAAAACACTGATGCCACTTACAGGAAAAATTGGAAGTCAGTCGACATCGATGCTTTAAATGAGGCACTAAAGCATAACCCTCCAAGCCTAAACGCCAATATGGATCGCGTAGCAATTGAAACACAAAACTGGCTAAAAAATGCAGCAAACAATTGTCTGCCCTCTACTCGTACCAAAGGGAGTAGGCATCGTCCTCCGGCCCCATGGTTTAATGACAGCCTTAAAATTGAAAAATCAAAATGCAAAGTACTAGAACGCAAATGGCGTAAAAAGTACGACTCCAATGCAAAAAGAAGCTATCATGAAGCCAGAAATCATTATCATGCTGCCTGTACAAAAGCGAGAGCTGCTTTTGTCTCCAAAACAATTATTGAAGCAACTAACATGCCTAAAACTCTTTTTTCAAAAGTCAAGGAATTGGCGGGCGCACATACTACAGCTGTTGCACCCCCACTAAGCACACAACAATGCCAGGCGTTAGCTTGTTTCTTTTTTGAGAAAATCGATAAAATTATCTCAGACATCAAGACACAAATTTCTGACTCTGATCTTCCCCCTCTTTCTGACCCTATTTTGCCTCAACCCACTGTTCTGGGTGAAGATTTACTGGAAGCCTGGCCGACTCTTTCATTAGAGAAATTGAAAGGAATCCTAAAAACTGTTAAATCCGGCTCCCCTAGGGACCCCATCCCCATTAAAATTATTAAAAAACTGGATGACCAGTCTTTGGAAATCATTGCCAATCTCCTAAACTCATCCCTCGATCTCGCCACTGTCCCAGCCTTATGGAAGCATGCCATGGTGACACCCCTTTTGAAAAAGCCAACCGCAAACCCAGAAATACTGGCCAATTATAGACCTATATCTCTGCTTCCAGCTTTTTCTAAATGTCTTGAGAGACACGTACACTCTACCTTAGCCACTTTTGCAGAAGAAAATTCCCTACTCCATCCTTCGCAATCTGGCTTCAGGGCTGGTTTCTCGACTGAAACCGCCCTGTTAGGTGTCACTGAACACATCAGAAAACTTCTTGACCAAGGCCAGACGGTCGCACTTGTGTTATTGGACCTAAGTGCGGCGTTCGACACCATCTCTCATGAAACGCTCATTAAAGAGCTATTTACAAATGGTGTAAGAGGAAAGGCTTTGGATTGGATCAAATCCTTCCTGGCAAATAGAACCTTTCAGATCGCTTCGGCACAAGCCGTGTCAGACACCCTACCTGCATCACATGGAGTGCCTCAGGGGTCCATCCTGAGCCCTCTGTTTTTTAATATCTATCTTAAACCTCTGGCAGAACTTGTTGAAAAGTTAGGTCTAACGCTTATGAACTATGCCGACGACACCCAAATCATTTTTTCCCTATCTGAATCTTGTCCCCACTCTCCGTCGTTACTCAAGGAAGGACTTTTAAAAATATTGAACTGGATGACAACTAACCAGTTAAAACTGAACGGCGACAAGACGGAAATTCTGATTTTGGGTAAGGATCCAGTTCTCTGGAACTCTGCACATTGGCCGGACCAGATGGGCACTTTTCCTACCCCGGTGTCCCATGCTCGAAATCTGGGCTTTATATTGGACAATGCCCTATCCATGGACAAACAGGCCAGTAACGTAACCGGCCTTTGTCTCACCATAGCCAAATGGTTGAGGAAGATCCTGTGGATGTTGCCAGTGTCAACGCAAAAGACCGTAGTCAATGCCCTCATCACATCAAGGCTGGACTACGGCAACATCCTCTATCTGGGCGCAAACAAATCTGTGATCGGACGACTACAGGTAGCACAAAACGCTGCGGTCAGACTCCTCTGCAATATTCCGAAGAACTCTGGAGTCTCGAACCATCGTCGGAATCTTCATTGGCTCAGGATAGAGAGCAGAATCCGCTTTAAGGCCCTGAACTACATGTTCAAAATAAAAGCAGGAATAGCACCAAAATATCTCCAATCTCTTGCCTGCCTCTATACGCCCAAGAGAAACCTCCGGTCACAGACAGCAGCCTGTTTCTGCATACCTAGGTTTAAACGTGCAAGAACAGGTGGCAGATCTTTTTCCTATCTGGGACCCTCCCTGTGGAACACGCTTCCTCCCGGTATCCGGAAGGAGGAAAACTACTGTAGGTTCAGAAAACTTGTAAAGACCTGGCTGTATGAACAATAACCACTTAACAGTCACCTCCTTTTCTATCCTCAATCGAGCTGTGTCTAGGCGCCGGGAAACCCTTTTTGGGTAGCTGTTGCGCCCTATAAATTGATAAAATAAATAAATAAATAAATCCTTTACTGCACCAGATTGAAGCAACTTTAGACTGGGGCACTCGACCTGTGACTTTTCCACCGAGGGAGCCATTGCGTATTGCTTGTAAGCTGTCCTCCTGGTTGAATTTCTGGTCCTGATCCTGGGTCTCAATATTATGCCCCTTTGCTGCTCTTCTGGCTCCCACCCCCAGGAAAGTGTACTCATTCATTGTGGCACCATATCATAGGGGCTACAATTGCTGAGGCAGGGCTGAAAGCACAATTCCGCCTCCAGATACCTAACAGCCTTCTGCCACGAAGCTGCAGCTGGAGCATCAAAATATCCCAAGCTGTACACAACTGTGTGTGACTGGTTGAGACCAATTCCTCTCAGCTGGCAGGGCTTTATTAAGATGACTGAAACCAGAGGCAGCCACAGGCTGTAAGCAGGTAGTGTGCAGTGGCAGTCAGGAACATGGGAGAGAGAACACGCGTGGCTGCGTTATTTAGCCCACCATCTTCCTTCCGTCCACTTAGGAGTTTGATGTATTGACTGTTAACGTTCTGAGACTAGCTACTTGCGCTTCCGCAGGGCCATCAAGTCGTGGCTCTTTAACCAATAAAGCCCCAGTACATGGTATTTTCGAGTCATTTGCACATTGTCTTTCAGCGCCGGGAAACCCTTCTTGGGTAGCTGTCGCGCTCTACAAACTCAACAACTAAAATAAATAAATAAATAAAACGTAGACCCATCTCATCTGGAAAAAAAGGATAATTTACTATTCAGGCAGCTGGGCTGTGATATAATTACTTGCACTTAACAATTGGTCTCCATCTGGGAGGTGGCTATATTATCTGCATACAAATTCCAATGCAAGATTCTGTAAACTGCAGTAGACTCAAGGTGGAGATGGGAACTAGCACAGTCAGCATTTTACTCTCATAAATGTATTATGTCTGTAGTCTACGGACCAAATATTGACAATCCAGAGGTATTGGATATGCTCTCATTGGAGCTGCTGGTTTATCCTGGTGAATTGATCATAATGGGTGATTTTCACTGTGTAATGAATTATTGCATTGACTCCACTAATCATTATACTACCCCTTGTGTGTCCAGACCTAGGGCATCAATTCACAATCTGATCTGGCTACATGGGCATTGTGATGCATGGAGGATCCGACCAATCCTGGGTATACTTTTTATTCATGCCCACTTAAATACTACCCTAAGATTGATATGGTTTTTGTCAGGTGGCCTCAATTAGTAAGTGCAGACATAGAAGTTTGCTCCAGGATTGTTTCTAATCATTATCCAATTTTATTTACATTCTGTCTTATGGAGGCTAGAGCTAGTCGCTCTAAGTTTTCAATTCCCTGTCATCATATATATAATGACAAATATGCAATGTATGTGTCAGGTTTATTAAGGGAATTTATCCACACTAATACAGGCACAGTGACTCGCTCAGTTGTCTGGAATACAATTAAGGCATGTTTTCATGGTATTACACTGCAATATATTTTCAAACAACACAGACCTGCTATGGAGGCTGCTTGCTTATTGCGTCAAGTTATCCTTCAGCTAGTAACCCTACACACTCTGTAGATTGTTCAAGGTGAGATGGGTGAGCAGGACATATTTCTTTAATTAACTGAAAAGTGATCTTTACTGGGTCAAACTTCTGACAGGCAGTCCAAATGCACTAGCCAATCTATTCAAGGTCTGGCCAGTATGGTCCATGCAAACCCTGAATCTATTATGGAACAGTTTTCTTTGTTTTATTCAGGAGTTACACTATCAGCACTAAGAAATTAATCAATCTGCACTTATGGAGTATAGACAGCGGTACAGGCTACTCCATTTATGGGAAAAGCAGGCCAGTCTACTACAGGCTGAGTTCTCCACAAGTGAGATTTAGGTTGCTTTGGTGGCTCTCCCTTCAGGTAAGGCTGCGGGTGAGGACGCTATATCCTTGGAGTTTTATAAAGTGTTCAAGGATAGAATAGCTAGTGATTTTGTAAGGGTGATCCAACATATTTACTAGGGGGGGTCCAAACTCTTGGAATTTAACTAATATTATGGTATTTTTAAAAGAAGGCAAGCCTTTGTAGGACGTGGGGTCCTATCGACCCATCTCTCTGATTAACTCAGTCAATCAATCAGGGAATTGTGAAGCGTGCTAATCCCCTGAGAGGGCCTCAAGGTGCTAGGGGGGTGCAGCTCCGTGTCAGTCGAATGGCCAGATCTTGAGGCTCTTCCTGAAGGTGTGCAGAGTGGGGTTGCATCTGATGTTGATAGGGAGCTCATTCCAGGTCTTTGCTGAGATGTAGGAGAAGGCTCTTCCACCCATTCTTGCTCTGCAGATGCGCCCGGGTTTGTCGAGAGTGAGATCGGAGGATCAGACGTTTCTCTTGGATACATGGAAGGAGATTCTTTCCTTTAGATATTGGGGTCCGGTGTTGTAGAGGCAAGTGTATGCGTGGTTGAGTATCTTGAAGGTTACTCTCTTCTCGACAGGTAGCCAGTGGAGGTGTCGCAGGTTTTGGGTGATGTGTTCATGTTGAGGGATGCAGATGACGAGTCTGGCTGCAGTGTTCTGTAGGGTCTGGAGGTTGCGGAGGAGGGATTTGTTGATTCAGCCATAGAGGGCATTTCCATAGTCTAGTCTGCTGGTTATGAGTGCGCCGGTGATGATCTTTCTCGATTCGGGGGGATCCATTTGAAGGTCTTGTGAAGGATGCAGAGGGTGTTGAAAGAGGTGGAGGTGATGGTGTTGATCTGTCAGTTCTTAGTGAGGGAGGACTCGAGTATGATGCAGAGGTTCCGGGTGTGGTCCTTGGGGGTTAGGGGACTGCAGAGGGTGGTGGGCCACCAAGTGTTGTCCCATGCAGAGGGAGAGGGTCAGAGGATGAGGACTTCTGTTTTCTCAGAGTAGCACTTTAGGCAGCTGCTGCTCATCCAGGATGCAATGTCCTTCATTATTTCCTGGAAGCTGAGTCTAGGGGTGTGGGGGTCCTTTGTGGGGGAGAGGATGAGCTGGGTTTTGTTGGCGTATGATACTATGCTGAGTCTATGCTGTTTGACAATGGCAGCAAGAGGGATCATGTAGATGTTGAAGAGCATGGGGCTGAGTAACGATCCCTGGGGCACTCTGCAGGTGATCATTGTGGTTTCGGAGAGGAAAGGCATGAGTCTGATTCTTTGGGTTCTGTCACTGAGGAAGGGGCAGATCGAGTCTAGGGCATCTCCCTGTATGCTGGTGTCGTGGAGTCTGGGGGTGAAAGTGCGATGGGATATGGTGTCGAGGACTGCAGAGAGGTCAAGCAGGATCAGGGCCACAGTGTCGCCTTGGTAAAGGAGGTTGACAATGTCGTCTGTGGTGGCGAGTAGGGTGGGTTCGGTGCTACGGTTGCTGCAGAATCTGGATTGGGAGGGGTCGAGGATGGAGTTCTCTTTGATGAAGTTAGTTACTTGGGCGTCAACGATCTTCTCGATGACTGTCTGTGAAGGGAAGGAGCGAGATAGAGAGTAGTTCTTGAGGTCCATCGGATCTGCTGAGGGCCTTTTGCGCATTTACAGTCATCGGGGAATGCTTCGAAGGTGGCATTGATGGTGCATCATAGCTCAGGTGCTATGGCAGCAGCGGCTCTGTGGAATATGTGCAGAGGGCAGGGGTTTGTGGGGGCTCCTGAGTGAATGCCTCTCATGGTTGATGCAGTGTCTTCGGTGGTGACTGGGGTCCAGGTGCAGATGGTAGGCTGGCTGTCATTGCTGGGGGGAGGAAGGGGTTCGGTGTACAGGGTCTGTTCATTGAAGTTGTCGTAAAGGGATGTTATCTTTAGGTGGAAGTTGGAGCCAAGTTTGTGGCAGAAGTCCTGTGCGGGTGTCACGTCCATGGCTTTGCTGTGGGGCCTGGTGAATTCCTGAATGATGCTGAAGAGTTCCTTGGACTTGTTAGCGTTGGCATGGATTTTGTTTCGAATTAAGGTCCTTTTCGTGGATCTGATGAGTTGGGGGTATTCCGTTATGGTGTTCTTGTAGGTGGTACGGTCTTCTGAGGTTTTACTGTTTCTCTATAGTTTCTCGAGACATCTGCAGATGCGTCTGGATTCTTAGAGGTCTGCGGTGAACCAGGTGGCCTTACTGGGGCGCTGTCTGTGGGGGTCGCGGAGGGGGGCGGGCTTGTCTGCGCAGTTTGTGATCCATCTGTGAAGTTCTTTGGCTGCGGAGTTGGCGCCGGTCGTGGTGGGTTGGGGATCGGGGATGAGGGTGGAGTTGAGGTGCTCCTTGGTGATCTTGCTCCGGTTCCTTTGCGGAGGGCGTGGTGTAGGTTATGGGTGGTGGCTTTGTCAAAAGACAAATATACACAGTGGTGGTCCATCCAGGGGGTTGCGTGGTTTGGCTGAAGTGGATGTTGTTACCTCCTGAGAAGATGGGGTTGAGGGTGTGTCCTGCCTTGTGGGTGGGGGTGGTGACAGTCTGAAGTTGGCAAGGTTGTCCAGGAGGTTGGCAGATTTGAGGTTGCTGAGGTTGTCGATGTGGAAGTTAAGGTCTCCGATGAGTATGTAGCCCATGGAGGCCATGGTATGGAGCACGATAAGATCAGCGATGGTAATGGTGAACGAGGTTCAAAGTCCGGGGGGTCTGTAGGCAAGGGTGCTGCATAGGGATGTTCTGGGGCTGGTCTGGATCTGGAAATGGAGGTGTTCAGTGGTGGATGGGGAATCGCTCTTGCTGGAGGTGGAGAGTCAGAGGGAGCTCTTGTGTGCGATGACGAGTCCTCCTGGATTGTTTGGGGCTGTCTTTCCTCTGGATCTTGTATCTGTCGGGAATGTCAGGGGCAGAGGTGAGTTTGGTCCAGGTGTCCGTGAAGAAGTCGACGTCTGGCGAGAGGGTGTCGAGGAGGTCCCAGATCTCTACAGCGTGTCTGTGCAGGGAGCGAACATTGGAGAGGATGCACCTCAGGGCTTCTGGGGTGCTGGCGTCCGGCATGAATGTGGCCGCTGTGGGGGTGTGGAGGATGGTGAAGGATTGTCGGCAGGAGAACTAGCCATGGGTGGTGTTAGGCGTTGACAGCTGGCAGTTGTTGTTCCTTCCGGGGTTGAGTGCGTGGATGCAAGCTGAGTCATAGTGGTGGGTGGTCGGAGAGTCCCTGGCGCTGGTCACGGCCGGGTCACAAACGGGCTCAGACAGGCTTGCCATTTGCGCACCCACTGTGCACGGCCAAGCAGTGGACGCCATTAAATAGGGAAGGGGAGGCCAGCTGGGAGGTGGGAGTGGGAAATAGCAGGGGGAGGGGTACGGGGGCAGAAGAGTCGGGAAAGTTAAGGGTTGCGAGGTCACAAACAGGCAAAAATAAACTGAAAGACATAAAATAACATATACAAAGGCACAATAACAAAAAGACAGATGAAAGACAGAAAACTGGCAAAAACACAAAGACAGACAACAGCGGATCAGCAGAAGAGCAAGGCTCTCCCACTGGACCACCAATGATGAGGCACAGGCAGGAGCCTACGAGTGGAGGAGGGCCTCGAGCACCTACCTCCTCTGAGAGGTGTAGGGGGCAATGGTAACACAGTGGAGCTGCTGGGGCAGAGAGCAGAGTCCCTGACCAGTAGGTCAGAGGTCTTGCTCACATGCCTGAGCAGTGGCTGCCCTTAAATAGGGAAGGGGGAGGGAAACGTCACTGGGAGGTGGGAGCAGGAACCAGCAGCGGGGAGGTGCCGCGGGGGTAACAGCGGCGGGAAAGGAAATGGGCACAAACAGGCTAAATGGTTCACCAAGATTTTAGCTATGCGACTTGCCCCTCTACTCCCGGTGCAAGCTTTCCAACAGCAGCATGGATTCATACCAGGAAGGGGAACTACTAATCACAATAACACAGCAATTGCAGCATTTTGTGTTGCATGGAAATATAACACCAGAATAGGTATGATTTTATTAGATGCTGGGAAGGCCTTTGACCATGTGGCCTGGGAGTGTATGTGGGCTATATTAGGCACTTTTAGTATTGGGGATAAATATATTCAATTGGCTTAGACAATATATACCACTCCATATGCCAGTGTGGCATATTCTGGGAGGTATTTTAATACATTTCAGGTACATTGCGGTACCCGACAGGGGTGTCCGCTGTCTCCCATTATATTTGCTTTGTATGTTGAGCCATATATACGATCTTTACATATAAATTTGGACATTTTACCTTTGATTTTTGGTGGTGATAAACTCAAACTTACTGCATAAGCAGATGATATGGCGGTTTTTGCATTAAATCTGGAAGTATCAATCAATTAATCAATCAAGACACTTATAAAGCGCACTACATATCCGTGAGGGTCTCAAAGTGCTGGGGGGGAGGGTGCTGCTGCTAGTGATCGAAGAGCCAGGTCTTGAGGAATCTTCTGAATGCCAGTAGGTCTTGGGTCTGTCGTAGGTTGGTGGGGATGGTGTTCCAGATCTTGGCGGCAAGGTGGGAGAAGGATCTGCCGACGGTGGTCGTTCTTCGGTCGCGTGGGACTGTGGCGAGGGCAAGGTTCGCGGAGCGGAGCTGGCGGGTGGGGCTGTAGAAGTTGCGTTGTCTGTTGAGGTATGCTGGGCCGGTCTTGTGGAGAGCTTTGTGTGCGTGGATGAGGAGTTTGAAGGTTATCCTCTTGTTGATGGGGAGCCAGTGCAGGTCTCTCAGGTGGGGTGTGATGTGGCTGCGGCGGGGGATGTCTAGGATCAGACGTGCTGACGCATTCTGGATGCATTGCAGTCGCCTCAGGAGCTTAGCCGACGTTCCTGCATAGAGGGCATTTCCGTAGTCCAGCCTGCTGGTGACGAGGGCCTGGGTGACAGTTCCTCTTGTCTCAGTGGGGATCCACTTGAAGATCCTGCAGAGCATTCTGAAGGTGTTGAAGCAGGATGAGGAGACAGCGTTGACCTGCTTGGTCATGGAGAGGGTGGAGTCGAGGATGACCCCTAGGTTGTGTGCATGGTCGGTGGGTGTCGAGGCTGTTCCTAGAGTGGTCCGCCACCAGGAGTCGTCCCAGGCTGAGGGGGTGGGGCCGAGGATGGGGACTTCCGTCTTGTACGAGTTCAGCTTCAGTCGGCTGTTCCTCATCCATTCGGCGACGGCCTTCATTCCTTTGTGGAGGTTGGTCTCGGTGGTGTGGGGGTCTTTGGTGAGGGAGATGATCAGCCGGGTGTCGTCGGCATGGGGGATGATGTTGAGGTGGTGCTGTCAGGCGACGTGGGCGAGGGGTGCCTTGTAGATGTTGAACAGTGTTGGGCTGAGTGAAGAGCCCTGGGTTATGCCGCAGATGATTTTGGTGGTAGTGGAGCGGAAGGGGGGGAGTCGGACACTCTGAGTTCTGCCGGAGAGGAAGGATGTGGTCCAGTCCAGGGCCTTCTCCTGGATCCCGGCGTTGCATAGGCGTGTTTGGAGTGTGAGGTGGCAGACGGCTGACAGGTCCAGGAGAATGAGGGCCGCTGTTTCTCCGTTGTCAAGCAGGGTCCTGATGTCATCGTGGCGGCAATAAGGGCGGTTTCGGTGCTGTGGTTGCTGCGGAACCTGGACTGGGACCGGCCCAGGATGCTGTTCTCCTCGAGGAAGTGGGTCAGTTGTTTGTTGACGATCTTCTCGGTGACCTTCGCCGGGAACAGGAGCA
Source organism: Lissotriton helveticus (assembly GCF_964261635.1). Classification (NCBI taxonomy): domain Eukaryota; kingdom Metazoa; phylum Chordata; class Amphibia; order Caudata; family Salamandridae; genus Lissotriton; species Lissotriton helveticus. Next base: position 698,393,635 of record NC_136071.1, on the reverse strand, counting down.
GGGAGATGAGTCGGAAGTTCTTGAGGTCCTTGGGGTCCGCCGTGGGTTCCTTGAGTAAGGCGTTGATCTCGGCGTGCTTCCAGCTTTCCGGGAAAGTTGCTGTCTCAAAGGAAATGTTGATTACTTTCCGGAGGTGGGGTGCGATGGTTGTGCTGACTTTGATGAAGATGTGGTGGGGGCATGGGTTCAGCGGTGATCCGGAGTGGAAGGTGTTCATGGTCTCGCTGGTGTCCTCGTCGTTGGTGCTGGTCCAGTAGAGTAGGCTGCTGGTGCAGGTGGTGGTCGTGGGGGCGGTGGTTGTCGGATGGTCGTGGTGTTGAAGCTGTTGTGGATGTCGGCGATCTTTTGGTGGAAGAAGGTGGCCAGCGAGTTGCACAGGTCTTGCGAAGGCTGGATGTCGTTGGTGTTGGAGCTGGGGTTGGAGAGTTCCTTCACGATGTTGAAGAGCTCTTTGCTGTTGTTTTATCTTTTATTTATTTATTTATTTAATGCGTTTTTATATAGCGCCGACTTTACCCGAAGGTGTCAGAGCGCTTCACAATAGGAACGTTAATGACACATGAAGAGAAAATTACAAGTGAACAAAGTACAAAAGCAAACGTTAAGTTACATGAGGTAAAAGTGACAATTGTGAGCAAACAAAATACAAGCGGTAGCAAATGGTACATTACAGGAGGAAAAGTGACATGTGTGCAAGTTACAAAGGGGTACAAAGTACAAGTAGAGGTATAGTACTGCAATATATGGCAGACACTCAAACACAAGAACAAACGTTACGTAGGCAATGGTGGCACTTGTGTAAGTATCTAAAGCAAACAAAATCTAAGAGGTAGCTAACAGTGAGTTACAAAAGAAAAGTGATGTGTGCATGTTACAAAAGAGTACCAGACACAGGTAGAAGTATAATACTTCAATAAATGGCAGACCACTCAACACGACTCAAACCAAAATAACACACTGCGAAGGCACTTCCATAGTCATGGTGGCTCTGATGAGTTGGTGGTGTGTGCGGGTGGCATTCTTGTGGGCTGCGTAGCTGTCCGGTGTTCGTTCCCGGAGCCAGTTCTTATCCAGTTTTCGGCATGATCGTTTGGAGTCCTGGAGGTCTTCAGTGAACCTGGTGGCTTTCTTGCTGGTGTGGCTGTTGGAGGGTTTCTTGAACGGAGCGAGGGTGTTGGCGCAGTTGTCGATCCACTGTCTGAGGTTGCGGGCGGCGGTGTTGGGGTCAGTGGGGTCGGCTGGTGGGCTCTGGGTGTTATTTGGCTGGTCTGGATGCAGTGGTGGTCGGTCCAATGGGGTTCAGTGGTGTGACTGAAGGTGACGTGGGGGCATGCTGTGAAGATGGGGTCAAGCATGTGGCCGGCGGCATGGGTGGGTGTTGTCACGAGCTGTCTGAGTCCGAGGTTGGCTAGGTTGTTGATCAGGGTGGTGGAGTTGGTGTCGTTGTTGTTCTCAAGGTGGAAGTTCAGGTCCCCGAGGAGGATGTAGTTTGTGGAGGCGAGGGCGTGTGTGCTGATGAGGTCTGCGATTGAGTCGCTGATCTGTCGGCGTGGTCCGGGGGTATGTAGATGAGGGTTCCTCTGAGGGTGATGACGGGTCAGTGTGAATCTGGAAGTGCATGTGTTCGGTGGTGCTGAGGGAGTCGTCGGTGTAGGTCGAGACTCTGAGGGTGTTCCAGTGGACGATGGTGATTCCTCCTCCAACGCCGTCGGCGCGGTCCTTGCGGGAGATCTTGTAGCCTTCCAGAATGGCTGTGGCTGTGGCGATGTCGGGTGCTGAGGCGGTGTTCAGCCAGGTCTTCGTCAGGAAGGCGATGTCTGGGGCGGTACAATCGAGGAGGTCCCAGATTTCGACGACGTATTTGCGGGCAGAGCGGGTGTTGAGGAGGATGCATCTGAGGTAGTTGGCTTCTTTTGCTGGCGGTTTGGTGGGCCGGATGCTGGTGAAGCTGCAGGCCCGGCAAGTGAAGGGTCCTGGGTGCGCTTCGGGGTGGCCGGGTAGCAGGTGTGTTCTCGTCCGTGGTTGAGTGCGTGGAGGGTGCTGGCATCGTAGTGGAGTCGGGGGACTTTGCGCGCTTGGGGGCCAAGGGTTCTGCTGCTGGGCGCGGTCCAGTCGCGGACGGGCGCAGATGGGCTTGCCTTCAGCGTGCTATATATGGTGAGGAGGGAGGGAGGTGCAGCTGAGAGGTGGGAGCGAGGAGGCCAATGGTGATGAAGGGGGCAGGGCTGCAGGGGACGCAGCGGCGGGAACCGGGGATGGAAGGGGGTGGTGAGGGAAACAGAAGGCAAAAAAGGGCGAGCGGTGGGGGCTAAGGAACATGCAACAGTGGGAAGAAAATAGAAGGACCCAATTGGGCGAGGAGTCACACAAATCCACAAATACCAGGTAGAGCTTAGGGCCAAGTTCAAGCTTTTTTTGTATCACCTGGGGATCCTAATTATTATAAGAGGGTTCGGTTGAAGGTGATGAAGGATGCTATTCGTATTTGGAAAGAAATTTGTAATACACTTTCAGTAGCTTTTTAAATAAAGAAACGCTGCTCTGGAATAATCTTGATTTTCCACCAGTGTTTCAGGATCCAATAGGTAGGGCCTAGGTATGATATGGGGTTCAGACAATTGAGCAGCTGTATGATTTTAATCGGTTCTGCTCATTTGCCAGACTACAGGCATTTATGGGCTCCCAAAGCATTTTTTCAGGCCTGGGCGTAGTTCATAGAGTTTTACTACGCGGCACTCCACAAAGTGACAAAAATACTCCACGGAGTTCCACAATGTGCGGAGTGCAGTGCGAACCACCGTTCGTGCTGGTCTTCTAGCTGCTCGGATTGAAATTCTACCCAAGTGGCAGCTCGGGCTCACGAACTTACCATTCGCGAGCAGTGAAATAACTCTGCTGTACTACACGAAGCAGAGTTTTCTGCACTCTGCAAGCTCCACAGAGCATAAAGTGCCTAAAACTCTGGAAACTCCACGAATGGAGTTCACTGTCTAGGCCTAATTAGTTTTCCAAGTACTTACAAGTGACGAACTATTGTTTGTTAGGGTGCAATTACTTTGTAGATGTTGAAGGTTCAGATCTCATGCTACACCTATATAAACCAGGTAGTAAACTGTTGATATGCATGATTTATCAAGACGTTTGTCAGTGTGCTACCGACGATAGTGTGTTTCTGGCAACAAAAAAGACCCGGATTCTATCTTCCGATAATCTTGTCTCAGAGATCCATAGGAAATTGGAGATTATGGCTTGTTCAGTACACTCTATCAATATAAAACTACAACAGTTTGAGAGTATCTATCTTTTATACTACACCCCAGAGAGAATTTCCAAATGGAGTGCACAATTATCTATGGATAAAATTAGTTGCCCCAAATGTAGTCTGTTAGTTAAAATATTGTACATATGTTTACTACATGCCCTGCCATACAGGACTTTTGGATCGAGGTAATAAAGCTAATGTCCTCTGGTCTAGGTTTCCAAGTTTCAATATCCCTTAAAGAGATACTGATAGGACTCGAGTATGAGTATGATGGGGGTATCAAGTGTTTCATGACAATAATGATAGCCTGTGCCCGGCTATGTATCTCTTAGGCATGGATCTCTGCTGCTCTCCCAAATGCATCTGAATTTTGGGCTTTTATAAGACAAGTCTGCGAGTCTGAGCTGGCTTTGGCCAAAGCTTGAGGTACTTCTTTGAGGAAATTTGACAAAATTTGGGTAGGATTTTGCAGGGATTCCTCAAACGATATTATTGATTGATTCTATTGAGTCTTTGTCCTTCAGTTGATTAATCATTCTGGGTACAATCATGTTTTTTTTGGTGATATCCAAGTTCTAGACCATATTACAATATAGTATAGGATTTTTCTTTCTTTGTTGTTATATATTTTTTTCTATATGCATGAAAAGTTCCTTCGAATATAATATATTGAACATTTCTGACTTGAAATAATACATTTGTTTTTTGAAAAAGAGATCTTTTGAGAGGCAAGGAATTTTGTGAATTTTCTTGCTGGCCCAAATTATCAAATGGATTCAGGGGGCTATGGTGAAGGATTAATAGTAAACTCTCTAAGTATCATGCAACAGGATTAAACTAAGGGCCTAATTACGTGCTTGGTGGCTCTCCTGTCAACCTTCCACCACTGCGCTGACAGGAAGACCGCAAAGCCCGTCTAACCCCTGTTCTACATGTGCCCCTGCATGTAACCCCAGGCTGTAGTTGCTTCTTCACCACCCTTTTCATGGCAGGCTCTCCACCATGAAAGGGGCGAAGACAGGCAACTTGTGATATGCACAGCGGTGCTGCAGTAGCACCGCCAGCATATTGCTGCCACCTTGTGCTGTGCGGCTGCTGCTGGGTCTTGGATCCCTGACTAGTTGCGGTGGCCCTGTGGAAGTACGACCGCCACGCCCTGAATACTGCAGGCGGACTTGCAGTGGTGGCAGTGGTAAGACCACCACCACGAATACTGCAGTTCTGTGGACGCCATACTAGTTTAACTCATTTTAGATCTGGTGTCTGCACCACTGCTCTAAAATGTATGAGGAACGCATATTACAATCCTTCTGAAGGAGTCTACGAGGTGCTGTAGGATGTAATTAAACAGAAGAAGCCAGTGGCCTTTGCCTTGTTCTGTGCTGCTGCCCCAGGAAATCATCATATCAATCACTATCTGCCCTGCCCAGACATCTCAGCCTGCAGTCAGCACTGTCTGCAATGAGGTGACCCCTAGCCCAGTACGAAGACAATCTGGCTCAGCCTGGTAGTCACTGGGCATTTAACTTAGACTGGCTGAAATGAGCCAGTGTCAGATTGTGGGTTTGGTGGTCAAAGACATGGCTAAAAAGGAGAAGCTATTATATATTTTGTTGGACTTTCAACTTCAGGTAACTGTCCATAAAATAGCACACACCATAAATGATAGATGAATTAAAGTTAAAGTAACCAATGGGAAATTCTCTGTTTAGTGCAATGCAAACTCAATGAGTTACTGCAATCACTGCAGATGTATGTATGTGTGGGTGGGTGTCTGTAATAAGAGAAAAACATAACTTTATTCTTGTTGGTGCAGTGGGAAATAGGGACTTGTGTATTTATTGTGCTAGGAGGTCACAGCCTGCGGTCAAAAAGACACTGTAAATATGAAAGTCATTATCTTTAAATTGCATCTCACGCACAGTAGACGATATGTCACTGGAAGGGCCACTCATTTGACTGTAATAGGTTACTTATAAGTACACTGAAACCATGGAAATGTCACGCATAAGCAATCTGAAAACTTAGCAGCTATGTAGTGGGAGTAGGTAAGAAGTCTTACTCAGATAAAAGATTGCATTTCATAGGTGCTGTGATGTACAGGTCACAAGTTCAAATCCAGGCAAGACTAAGTCATACATCAGATGTCAATAAAAGGAGCATCATTTCTTAGGGAAACACTAACACCTTTTATTTATAGCGCTTATAGGCGGCAAAGATGTGTTAGAATGTGCTCTGTATAAAACAATTGTTATTGGAGAAGAAACATGGAAAAGAGGATGAGAATGTAGAAACTGGAAGGAAAAAGAGAGGAAGGGGGTAAAACTGCGTCCCTGGGTGGCAATGGAGACGAAAAAAACGGAGAAAGAGAAACGGAAGGAAGAGGGGCTGAATCAATAGTTATGGCTTCAAATCACAAACAAGCAGAAACCCTGCAATAACGGTTCAATAGCTGCCATACAATCTACAGACAAGTGCTCCAGTTTCGACATTGATTGTCTCCACATTAAGTTTTCATTTAGAACACAATCATTGTATGCATTTCTCTTTGCAGGACTCTCTGAGTCCAGCAAAAGAAACACATACCCATTGCAAAATGCACAAGGCAACCAAAGGAAAGAAAAAATATTAACATTAGGAAAGGTGCAGATGTGCCATTAATAGAAGGGTCATGCAGGATATGTTATTAGTGATTCGATACAGAGATAAGCACACTGGACTTTCCACTGAGAGAGAGAGAGTACATGGAAACGCTGTAGACACCTTTGACCTAACTTTTTGGAATCCAGTAATTCATAGTTATGGAGCTTGGGCCCACTTACTCAGTAACATTTACACCGCAGTCTTTTTGTGTGACTTGAGTAGTGAGGGGAAAAACATTTCAATCCAATATATAAATACAGTTAACTCAGTTTGAAGCCACATCTCTCAAGTTAGCAAGCTTATTCCAGATGCAAATTCAAGAACAGATTAATATAAACCAATCTAAGCATAATAGTATAGAAGTACATTGAAAATAGGATGATGCCAAATCAACGAACGCAATTCAACCCATATAGTAAAATCAGTGTGTAAGTAATATGGAAACATAACTTCACATCAGATTGCATCAATGTGGCATTAAAAATAAACATGTACTACTGTCCGCTGTCCCTACCCTACCCTGCTCTAACTTGGCAACCCTAAGTAAAGAAATAGGAAAAAATGTGTCAGCCATTAAAGACCTCTGTAAAAGAAGCTCCAACATGGTTTAAGTAGCATAAAGCCTCAGATGTCAAAAAATGTCTGTAAAGCAAGGCGCCCTAAGCCAGAATGCTAACTATCCCTCACTACGTTGTATCATAGCATCAGTTGCACTTAAGGTACGTTCCACAAATCCACCTAGTACTTTTCTATTCTTTCAGCCCACATTGGCTTCTTCACACCATTTTGTTATTCCCAATATTGGTATTCCAGCCGTTCTTGGGGGCATATTATCAAGCAGGGCGATAGGCAATTATCGCCACTTTAGCGGCCGTTTTCGGCCGCTAAGCGGCAATAATGCTATCGCCCTATTAGCAAGCTGTCGCTAACTGATGTTAGCGACAGCTTTTAGCCGACAGCGAGCTGTTTGGGGCCCGCTTTGCATGTCAGCGATGTTTATCGCTAATGACATGCAAAGTAGGCTTACTCAACCAGTTAGAGACTGAAAGCAGTTGCTAACCTCGCTATCGCCTATTAGCAAGGCAGGCGTAGCGATGGAAATATTCGCGCTAAGCGTGATACCTCCAAATACTAACACCTGCCCAGACTAGTTCTTGGCCATGTTATCCAATGGGAGGTGGATAACATGGCTAAGAGCATTTTGTCGCTAATACGTGAATATCTCTGTATTCTCAGCGATATTCACACATTTTGCCGCTTTCGCTGGATATTTTAGCACAATGGAGAAAAACATTGCTAATAGCATGTTTTCTCCGCTAACATATCCAGCGATAGGCAGCGATAAAAAAATCATCGCTAAGCCTATTTAGCGATAATTATCGCTACTTGTTGGTAATATGCCCCCAGGTCTCGTCTCCTTGTCCCATGAGAATTTGCCTCCCAACTTATCGCTCCCTTTGAACCAATTTCCACTTCACATGCCTCACTATCTACTGAGAACAAATACCCTTTTCTCTCTGCTAACGAAAACTTGTCCACCCTCAGTGGGAACACAAAATACATGTAACGTCCTACTGCAAAGGAAAATCAAATGAATTCAAATGTTAAACTGAAACGTGAGCTTGATTCCAAATGCATATCAGGCACACAAGCTGGTTAATTAAACAAGTGTACAGGTTACATTTAAGTGCACTCTTTACACAAAGATAAATGAAAAGTCTCAACACATACCTTTCGAGTGTATACAGTAATAACATTATTATTTGATTAGTATTTCTAAGCACAGAAACTCTCGTTTAGTAAACACTTCACTTTTTCTCTTGTCTGTGTAAACGATCGAAAACATTTTCACGAAGAATCACAATCTTATCAGTAACATTTCTAAATACACATATAATTTGCATTACGTTTTATAAATATCATACCCCTGCTTTTAATATTGACATTACTCACACATAATATACGCGAATGAAGGCTACAAGCTCTATGCTATAATGCACTCCTAACATATTCTTTGGGGTTCAGTAAATTTTACACTTCTCCAATAGCTTCATATATGACAGTCCTTTGGGTTACATTTTCTATGCGAAAGTTGCTTTGGTTATGTCATTTGTGATGCTAGCAATGATGTCATCAGTTTGGCATACTGCGTGTGATTTTACTTATGAAGTCAACATAAAGCTGCAGTATTAGAGACAGCTTTTGCAGTTGTGAAGGAATGCGCTCCAAACAGGTGTATTTTGGTAGCAATCTTTTTATTCAGCCCCGCACAGGAGTCTTCAGAAACAGACACTCTACAAAAGATTTTCTGTCACCTGCCTCCATTCTTAACATATTCAAACCCCTCATTCTGCCTCACCATTGTTAACCTAACACTTAGATTCTTAACTTGTGCACAAGTTAAGAATCTAACGACACAACACATCTGCTTTCCTTCACAATTTAATATAACAAAGTTACAAATAACTAAACTATATATATATATATATATTAAATATATAAATATGAATAATGCATACTCCTTACATATAAATATAACTAACAATAAATATGCCTTACACTCTGTACATTGCCTACTTTACATTCTAACCAATTCTCCTTCTTATAATGTTTAAATAAATATTAAATAAATGTTACACAAGATAAAATACATTTGATGTTCACATCATATAATCATTCAAATATGCTGGTTTCTTTACAATAAGTGCACTTTTGCTTTGTGCCACATTGCTTCCAACATACATCCTTTCTCCATTCTCCTGCTCACCTCAAACATCATCATTCACCCCTCCTACTCAGATCTTTCTTCCTCATTATCATCCAGTCTGCATTCTTTTTCATCCAACCATTCAAACTTCCTTTTTTAAATGTCCTGTACTTCTCCTGCTTTGCTGCTCCTTCCCATTCTTCTCATGTGCCAAACACGTCCATTACTCAGTTGGGCCGAATTTATAAACCCTTCTTCAACCCTCCAAGGAACCAAAAATGTACTCTCCTCCTTTCTCGCTTTCCCCAGTTTCTTCACATATACTATATCACCCACTCACACTCTCACCTCTTTAGCACCTGATTTGTTGTCACAATATGTTTTATATTTGTTCTGTGCATCCTTGATATTCTGTCTTACAAACTCCAGTGACCATTGAACTTGCTTGGACTCCTCCATCCATTTCTGGTTGTTTTCAGCACATTGCACTCTATGCCTCATGATGGTGAATGGACTGTAGCCTCTCACCCCTTGGTTGATGCAATATGTCCAAATTATTTTACTTACCTTCATCATCCAGTTTCTCCTTCTGCTACTCAACATCTAAAGGGCAGCCTTAATTATGTGGTTGAATCTCTCAACTTCACCATTCCCTTCTGGGTGATGAAGCAACATACACGTAAGTTCCATACCATTATGCTAGAAAAATGACTCCAGTTCTGCAGCTTGGGATTGTGGACCATTATCTGTAATTACTTTCTTGGGTAAACCTACCCTCTGAAATAATTCATCTAAAAATGCAAGAACTTTTTCCACACTGGCCGTATCCACAAAGGTCACCTCAGGCCATTTTGAGAAGTAGTCCATAGCAACTAAATCATAACTACAATTGCCCCCTTCATTCACCACAGGACCCATGATGTCTACTCCAATGGTTTCCTATGCCATTTTGGGACACTCCAAAGGAATAAGGGGTGGTTCTACTTCTACTGTTACTTTGGATTTGTCTGCACACATGCATTCCGCAAGTTCTCTCATTACATGCTCCACCTCTCCATCCATCCCAGGCCATTAATTTTTTTCCTCGAATATCTTCTTGCTCTTAACAATGCCAAAGTGACATTCATTTTTAAGAAATTGAGGACTAGGCAGGGCTGTATACATGAATGAAAAAAGAATTGCCTGAACCTCAATTTATTTGCAAGCTCTTATAGTTTATGCTTCATGGCCAAACACATTTATTTTTCTTTGTACCGGTATTTTACTTCATATGTTTATATTTTCATTAAATTATTTCTGTATGAAAAGGAGAAATGGTTCACACTTTTAAACAATACATATATAAATATTTACAAAAAGAATTACCAAAAAACGTTTGAAATCCACATAAACTTTAGGACATACTCTACATGCTACATCTCAGTACACAATTTTACACAAAAAACTAAATAGACAAATACTCATAACCTTGTTCACAGATTGCAGTGAATAAATCAGTATGCTAGGCTTTTTATGACAAAATGTCTATATATTCATAGGAGCACAAGGGCATTGGTCACATGCTACATCAAATAGAAATTAATTCTAGGTTAGTAAAATTCAAGATTTTGAATCATTATTCTTCTGTGCTCCGTTGTTGTGCCGACGCGTTTCGAATCACAGGAAATCAATGCCTGGATTTTCATCAGGGCTTTCTTTTTTTCTGTACAAGATGTATAAAAATAAAAAACATTTTTAGGAGGGGGGCTTCATTCTTTTTAACACATTTCCACTAACTCTACATTCTGCTCTCTCTTGTACCTGAAAAGGTGCAATTGTTTCTTCCTCATAAATTTCATCCCAGGCTATATTCTGGATTTTCTTTTAATCAAGGATTCTCTGTTGACAAACAGAGAATTATATCAGTGATATTAATATAGGACCCTTTGTCTTTATAGTCACATTATTTGACAGTGTTCTACCTTTTCTGGTCGCTTGGTAGACGTAAATATATAGCCATATATTCAATTACAATTTTGTGGCGCATTATATATGGAACAGAGGTGTCTTTGCTCATCCAGTTCTCTAAAAAGATTGTGGCCCAGCGTGTTTATTATCTGAAGAGGAAAAAGCTTTATTTAAAACCCCTTTGCGACAGTGTTTCATATTCTTAGCTTTAAAATTGAAGGACACGCATACCTCGCATCTTTTTTCTTTTCAGAACGGTGTCCCCTTCGCTCCTAGAGCGTTTCCGTCACATCATTCTTTTGAAATCTACCCAGAAAGAACTTTGTTTCTTACATCCTGCCTTGCAACATTGTCTCAAAGGGCTTGCGGTTAAAGGAAAATAAAGTGCGTACCTCGTTAGGCCATATTGATGGGTCGCACTGCTTCTGGTTGCCTCTAATGTCTTTTTTGTTCATGATTCCTACAACAACGAAGGAACATTACTGTAAGCAAATCGCTTATATTTATGCCGCAACTTTAGTTCACCTAGATTTTCATCTAGTCCTTACCTCGATATATTGTGCTTGGGCTGCACTTTGTGTTCTACTCCCGGCTACTCGATGTTGTGGCAGACATCTTTAGGGAGGGGCTTCACTTTAATATAACTTTTTTATGAATGCTGGGACACGTAGTCTGATTACTGGTGCCAACTCAATTAAGCCAAACATGGTGCATCCTGGGACACAGAGTTGATTAAATTGAACAGACTCCAGGTATTATAATCAATCTATTACGGCAATCTGTATTCAGTAGGTCACCTCTAAGTCTTCATTATATTCTTGTTACTTCTGACATATTATTCAATCCAGTTTCTTTTCTCTGTAAAACAGCTCACAAACTTTGTGTAAAATGTTATTAAACCTAGGAAGTTTCTGAAATGTTGTGCACAATAAAGCTAAGCCAAACAGCATCCTCATAAACATACAGCATCCAGAAGGTCAGACTTTTACGCTCCTTGTGTAAACTGATTTAATGATACACTGACATTAAGTCAACTGTGGAAAACCATCTCATTCCCCTGGTCATGGCCAACATCTTGTTTATTTTGGGCAGGGGAAACATTTCAACTACAGTATTCTCATTGAGGTGTCTCAGGGCCACACATAAATGGATTTCCCATTGGGCTTCCTCACCACCACAATGGGAGCAAACCACTCTAATGCCTCTACTCTTTAAATTATGCTAGCAGTTAATAGCCTTTCCACTTCTGCATTCCTCATTTTGTGTAGTTTCAGTGTGGCATAGTTTCTTAGTTTTATCTTGTGGGAAATCCCCTTCAATGATCCCACCTTCCCTGAAAACAGCTCTGGAAACTCCTTCCTCAATACTAATCACCTCTTCTCCATCCCCCATCACTAATCCCTGTTCCTGACTATTATGATCTAAGATTATGTCTAGAGCTCTCTGATCTATCCACCCTAAGACTGATGGACCTTCTTTAGCAATGTTCTACTTCCTCATCCCCTTCTTGTTCTGCAACTCAAACTCACTACTCTGTATCCAACCATGTGTATTGGTTCACCAATGAAACTCTCAGGGGTAATTTCTGCTTTGAGAAGATGTGGACCAAATACTTTTTTAAATTTGTTTCCCTCATCCACTATGATGTAGGAGGATCCTGTATCTGCAAATATAAGGAATTGAACCCCCTCAACTTGATCTCACACACAGATTTGTTTCTACATATCTTCGTAAAGATACTTACAACATCAGAAGAATTCAATCCTGTCCATCTATACTCAACACAGAATTTCTTTGGTAGCTTTCTGCTTCATCTTCGGTTGTGTGTTCAGATTCAGAAATACTGTTATCACTAACAATCCTCATCTTCCCATCCTTAGTCTTTCTTCTGTACACCTTAGCAAAGTGTCCTCCTATCCCACAAAAGGAAAATTTCTGATCAACTGCTGGGCACAGTTTATTATACGCTAGTTGTTCAACACTACCACTTCTAAAACACTTATTTTTATTGGATTGTGATTTTTAGATTGATTCTATCCTGTCTGTTCTTTAGTATTGCTTTCCTTGTTTGACCACTTCTTTTCCTTGCTCTGTACACTTGCCGTTATGCTCAAAACCACTGTCAATGCACACCACGTCCGCCTCAAAACCACAAATAAAAAGGCCCTCCAAGACAGAATCAATGCCAACGCACAGAACAGCAAAAAACTCTTCACTATTGTCAATAGTTTGCCAGGCCCAACAGCAAGATGTCCCACCCTCCTTAGACCTCTGCAACAAACTTGGCACCTTCTTCCACCAAAAGATCAGGAAAATCTACATCAGCTTTGACACCCAAGACCTTGCTATAAAACCAGTCACCACAGCACGCAATGACGCCACACCCCAACAGATCCTGCTCAATTGGACTCCACTCCCCACAGATGACACACTCAAGACCATGAAGAGAATCCACTCCGGAGCCCCACTAGACCCTTGCCCTTATCACATCTCTCATAGAGCAGCCACCTCCACCGCCCCAGAGCTTTGCTGCACCATCAACTGCTCCATCAAAACCTCCACCTTCGCCCATGACTGGAAGCACGCCAAGATCACCAACCTGCTGAAGAAGCCATCTGCCGGCCCAACAGACCTCAAGAACTTCAGACTCATCTCCTTCCTCACCTCCCCAGCCAAGGCCACCGAGAAGTCCATCAACACCCAACTCTTCGAGTTCATCGAAGAGAACCACATCCTGGACATCTCTGAATCCGGCTTCCGAAGTAACCACAAAACTGAGACCGCACTGCTCGCTGCCACCGATGACAACTTCTCCCTCCTCCACCAGGGCGAAACCGCAGCCCTCATCCTACTGGACATCTTAAATACTGTCTCCCACCGCACCCTAATCACGAGACTGCATGACACCCACATCCATGGAATGGCCCTGATCTGGATCCAATCGTTCCTTACCGACAAACACGGCGAGTCAGACGACCTCCATTCCACTCACAACCTACAGAGATCAGCTGCGGAGTGCCTCAGGGTTCCTCCCTGAGCCCCACCCTCTTCAACGTCAGTACGGCCCCCTTTACGGCTATCATCAGAAACCACCGACTCAACATCATCTCCTAAGCTGATGACACCCAGCTCATCCTCTCCCTCACCAACGAACCCACAACTGCCAGAACCAACATTCACAGTGGGCTGAAGGCAATGAGCACCTAGATAAAAGATAGCTGCCTCAAGCTCGACTCAGACAACACCGCAGTACTCATACTGGAACCTACCCCCTCAGTCAGGGATGACTCTTGGTGGCCCGCCGCAATGGGAACCCATTTCACCCTAAAGGACCATGCATGTAACCTTGGCATCATACTGGACTCCTCACTCACAATGAACCACCAGATCAATATCCTCATCCTGCTTTCACATGCTCCACCTACTCTGTGAGACAGTCAGATGGATCCCCACAGAATCCAGAAAGACAGTCACCCACACACTCATCACCAGCAGACTCGACTACAGCAACGCTCTCTATGCCTGCACCACTCTGAAACAGCTTAGGAAACTACAGAACATTCAAAATGCTGCAGCCAGACTGGTCCTCGACATCCCCCACCAAAGCCACATCACACAATACCTCCAACAACTCCACTGGCTCCCAGTCAACAAGAGAATCACCTTCAAGCTCCTCAAACATGCCAACAAAGCTCTCCACAATGTAGGCCCAGGATATCTGAATACCGCCTCTCATTCCACGTACTCCTAGGCACCTTTGCTCCACCCATCTTGCCCTAGCCAATGTCCCACGGATTGACAGGACAGAACTGGAGGAGGCTCATTCTCCTTTCTCATCATCAATACCTGGAACACCTGCCCCTCCACCTCAGGCAATCCAGGTCGCTGAAGAAGGATCTCAAAACCTGGATCTTTGACTGAACCTCCACGCCCGATGGATCAGCAGCCCCCCACTCAGCGCCTTGGGACCCTCACAGGTGAGAAGCCATGCTATGTAAACTCCTGATTGATTGACTGAATTCACAATAACGCTTAGAAGTTGAATTATGCTACAACACTGTGGAACATCCATTAGACACTTCTGCTTTCTTTGCTAGCATAATTACTTCACTTAGTGTGTAATCACCATGTGCCCACAACCTTTCTCGAACATGCTCATTCTTAATATGCATTATTATCTTGTCCCTTATGAGTTCGTCATATAAAGAACCAAATCTACAATTAATTGCTAACTGCTTTAATGCTGAAACATAGTGTTTAACAGATTCTGATTTTGCCTGTCTTTTTCGAAAAAACTTAAACCTGCAACACATACCACTGGTGAATAATAACTATCTAAATAAGATAACACATTTATAAAAGTGTCTCCTTCATGAGGAAGTCTAGATTTTCTATGCTGTTACACTCCTTTGAGCCGTGTGGACCCAGCTTATGCAGTAGAATGTTCTTTTTTTTCTTTAGAGTCCACTCCTTGTCCTTTATAGTGGTTATTTAATTTATAAAGTATTCCTTTCATTTTCCCCACTTTAATGGTGGTATTGCCAGTACTGCTAAGAACAGCGTGGAGGTGTTAGTGTAAATACCTGCAATGAGCACATCTTGTAACACTAAAATGAGTTTTTACTGTCTCTGATGTGCCTCCAAATAAAATGTACAACACATATACTTAAAAACGTTTACAGAAAATCGTCAATGCAAGCAAATCTCACACAATAACAGTACAGATTATTCTTGTCCCCGTTCCAATTTTAGTGGTAACCACACTGTTTCTTGCATTAATTTTCATAATCAGTGGCGGAAAAGAATCAAAATTTTAACAGTAAGTTTCAATTCTATTAAGGACGCAGAGGAGAGGATTATGCTTTTCCTTCTTCTGTTTATTAAGAACACACATTTTTCAGCAGCCAGAAAACCAATATAAACAATTTTATCCCACACATAGGGAAAGAAAGCTTGTTTTAAACCACAAAATATCAATAATCCTGCCACTAGGCTACAAGTCCCATGAGGTCAACAGTCACCCGTCGAATCATAGTCCTTTCAGAGTTTACGTGGCATGTAGAAAGGTCTCCCATCTTAGGTGTCCCTCCTCTTTCTTCGCGCAAGTAACGCCAAACTCACTGGTCTTGTTTAGAACCATCATTGCCTAGAAAGGAGATAAACCATGTGAGAAATCTGCGAAGCAGACTGTTGCCAAGTCACCACTGAAACAGTGTAACAGAAACATCAAGCATGGACTACTAATTCAAAGCATCAAGGAAAACGGAAAAATTAATTACTTACTCCCATATGGGTGGGTTCGCACTGGAGAGTACACTGGAAGGGATAATCCTTCCCTCTGCGTCCTTAATAGAATTCAAACTTGTCGTTACTATGCTAGAAAAAATTCAAATCTATGTCAGGACCAGAGACTCAGATTATGCTAGTTTAAAGCTTACTTATCAGTAACTGCGCAATATCACCACCGGTTTGTAATAAAACCGCTTAAAAGTGGAATTCGAGGACCAATCCGCGGCGCGCATTAAATCCTCCAAACGGGGTCCCAGAGAAAAAACCTTTGAAGCCATAGCACCACTGGCTGAGTGAGCCCCGAACTGCTTAGTATCAATACCCGCTTCCTGCATGACCCAACGCACCCACCTGGCTATGGTGGGGGAGGAGACTGCCCTATGCGGTTTTCTTAAAGCAATAAGAAGTTGTTGCTCGCCTGGAGGGCGGAATTAGAGCCTCACATCCTCATATGCCTTCAGGCATTGCACCACACACAGCTTGGGGATATCCAGAAAGGCTGGTTACGAGATCACTTTTAAAGATGACTTGGTATGGCGCCCCACTGTAAACGTAACCCCATCAGGAGAAAAAATGCTTGCCGAGATATCCAATGCCCGCACATCGGAGACCCTGGGGCAGGAAATCAGGCATAAAAACATGGCAAAATTTGCTGATAGTTCTTTCAGAGAAATGTATTTATTGGGCTGCTAAGACAGAAAGAGATTCACGACCAACTTGATGCCCCAGAGAAAAGAGTAGCGTGGCTCCGGGGGTAAAGAGAGTCTAATACCCCTGAGGAGTCTACAGACCAAAGGGTGTTCTCTAAAAGGGGCACCTTCAACCAGGCAATGCACAGCTGAAAGGGCGGAATGAACTGCGTTAATGTACCGATACGCACGACCGGCCGTAGTCAACTCTGCAAGAAAATTCAGAATGGGAACGACGCCTGCGACCATGGGATCCAGACCCCGTTGAAGACACCAACTCATCCACTTAGACCAGGTTGAACAATACCGCTACGAGGTACCACTAGCCCAGGCCTTGGACAAGAGGCCTCAGCCGGTCCCGAAAGGCCTAGGAGCGACCAGCGTTGCCTGAAAGCCGCCATGCCATGAGGCGGAGAGAACCCTGGGCGACGAGGTGATGCTGCTCCTCGTCCGCATTCAGAAGGAGATGAGGAACCATTGGGAGTAGGATTGGAGAATCACAAGAAAGTTCCATAAGAACTGGAAGCCACACTAGATACCTCCAACATGGTGTCACCACCACCACCTGTGCTAGACAATAATCCCCCAAATCCTTCACCAAATTCAACAAGGCCTGGGAATGGGAGACCCCCAGATGATTAACGTAGCAAACTGCTGACCTGTTGTCCATTTTTAACAGGATACAGGACTGAATCCGGTTCCTGGTCCAGCACTGCACCGCGAACAACCCCGCTAATAGCTCGAGGCAATTGATGTGCAAAACCTGTACGTCTAATGACCAGGCGCCACTGGTGGAGAACTCTCTGCAACGGGCCCCCCACACTGCCCTAGTTGGATTCTATGACCAAGTCCAGGACCGACCCAAAGATCACGCAACTGTTCCTGGCTTCCATGTGGGTAAGCCCCAACAACATTTCCTCCTTGACCTCTTGAGTGAAAGGGACCGTCTGGTCGTATGACAGACCTCTTCTGAGATGATGCGCTTTCAGGCACTGCAAGGCACGATAGTGCATGGGACCCGGAAAGATCGCCTCGATGGACTAGGAAAGAAGGCATACCACCCTGGCAATCTGACGGGGAGAAGTATGAGTTTTGGAGATGGTCCGTCTCAGTGTGTGTTGAATCTTGGCCATCTTTCTGAATGGTAGACTCAAGGAAGAGCGGATGGAATCCACTACGAACCCCAAGAAAACCATGCTCTGGGCTGGCTCGAGGACCAACTTGTCTGCATTGATGATGAGGCCCAGCCCCTGCAGAAGGAAAACCATCTGTTGAAGCTGAACGATCAGCGTCCTGGGACATTGCGCCATGAGGAAAATGTCATCAGGTAAAAATCATTCAAACGCCCTGACCCCTGAGAAATTCCAGCGCCGGATGGAGCACCTTTGTGAAACACCAAGGAGCCAAGGAAAGACCAAACGGAAGGGCAGTGAATTCGTAAATCTGGTTCTGCCATTGAAACTGGAAAAACCGCCGGTGTGGGAGATGGATGGGACTCGCCAAGTAGGCATCCTTGAGGTCAAGCCGAACCATCCTGTCGCCAGGGAGAAGGACGTCGCAGAGGAGATGGATCCCTCCATTTTGAAATGTTGATAGACCAACCATCCGTTGAATTCTTTGAGGTTGATCACTGGACGCCGACCCACATCGGGTTTGTCTACCAAAAAGAGATTCCAGAGAAATCCATTGGGGGTGCCTTGTCCAACGAAGTGAATGTGGCCACAAATTTGCCCAGCTCTTTCACAAACAGGTCTCGAAAGGGACCCCCTTGAGCCACTGCACTCGCCCCCGAAGAGAAAAGATCGGCCGGCTTGGGGTCCACCTTTATCAAAAGCGAGTGTTGAAGCTCTGCCGCCAGGGCGCAATTGGCGTTACCCAAAAAGATATTCGGTGTCAGAAACCTTTGCCTCTTCAGCCATATCCAAAAATTTTGTCAAGGGCCCCACCGAGCTCAAAAGCTTCTCCTGACAGGAACGCCAGGAGCTGTTGATGCCCTTACTAGGGTCTTTCATATATTTGGCCAGGAAGGTGGCCATCTTGGAGTCCAGCTCCGGAGTCAAAGCCACCTTCTCTTCCAAAGTGGGCAGAGGGCACTCTGCCTTCAAACACCCCCTAGCTTCCTTCTCCAAGGGTTTTCAGAGGTGGCCCGCCACAAACTTCGTCACCTTTTCCCCAGATGCCCAAGCCGCTGACCACGGATACATTGTTTAGTCTGGATTCTGCATACTGGAATCATCCTGTGGTACCACCAGGGAAGAAGCGGCCGGGTGCCAAGATCTCGTCATCATTGGTGTCTGCGGGCGATCCACCATCCTGAGATGGAGAGGCCGGCCCAAAAGACACAAAAATGAATGGGGTAGGAAGAAGAGCCGGAAGAGGCACAACAGTTTTCGCCAGGAAGGAGCTGCGGAGACGCTCAAAGGCATCCTTATTAACATCCTGTACCTCTTCTTGGGCAGCCTCTGTGCGGCATTTTTTAGGTGATGAGGGACCCTCCCCAGGAGTTGTCCTACGCTGGGGAACCGGTCCCCCAAATAGGCATAAGCCAGCTTGGCACATTCCATCACTATGTGGTTGGATAAGCGTTCCTCCATCGGCCCCACTACCTCATTCACACATCTATATAAGGAGTCGTCCACTGCTTCAAAGAACTGGTCATCATATGGGCGGGACTGCTGGACCTCTTCCTCCTCATAAAAATCTGCTTGTTCCATAATGGCAAGTGTACTCAAAGGAACTGGTGAAAGGGGAGCTCAGGACAACCTACAGGCGCCTAGGAGTAACAGAAGACCCCCGGTATTGGCAAGCTGGATAATCACCCAGCCTCCACCTTGGGCAGACCCAAGGACTGCAAGGGCTTTTGATGCGGGGCAGAACTGCAATTTAAGGCTGCACCTGCCTTCAAGATGCGCTGGCCCTCAGAACACTGACAGGGCCAAAACCGCCACCGAGCATGTCCGGTAAAATATGCAAAGTTGGTGCAAACTGCTTTCAGGTGATTACCTCTGTAAGAACCATTATACAGACCCCTGGGGTGTGTGAAATTAATCATTTCGGACAAATACAGACCCCTCAGGGCATTATGCGTGTGGCGGAGGAGGTACAAGACTCACGGTACTGGCTACTCTCGCAGCGCGGCTCCTCGACTGAGGAGACCATGCTGCGGGAGCAGCGAGACGCCCGGGCCTATGAGGCACAATGAAAACACAAGGGTAACAGCCACGTAAGGAGCGGAATGCTCCCGCGGCCGTAAAGGGATCTGCAAAGTGAAATACAGAAAAAAACAGTCACATAAAACACACAAAAGACATGCCCCGGGTCTCAGAATAAAACTACCACAACGTTCGTGAAGAATTACTGAGAGAGAAGAAAAAACACTTAGCTTTGGCTGCGAAGCAGCAAAGAAAGAGGAGGGACACCTAAGATGGGAGACCTTTCTACGTGCCACGGAAACTGTGAAAGGACTTTGATTGGATTGGGGACTTTTGACCTCTTGGGAGTTGTAGTCTAGTGGCAGGATTATTGATATTTTGTGGTTTAAAACAAGCTTTTTTTCTCTATGTGTGGGATAAAAATCGTTTATATTGCTTTTCTGGCTGCTGAAAAATGTGTGGTCTTAAAGCGAAGAAGGAAAAGCATAATCTGAGCCTCGGGTCCTGACATAGAATCAAAATTGCTGCTCCCGTAGGTCACACAGTGTGACCTCATTACGCGTCACTATGCATTTTTTTTTACAGTGCTACCACACGCACCAGTATGCTGCTAAGGGATCCAAAATGGCTGCTTCCTGAGGTTACGCAACGTGACCCTCCTGCACGTAACTACGCACTGCATCACAGTGCTGTACCAGCACTAGTCCCTTGCTAAGGCTGAAAGTGGTCGGGGTGCGAGTACAGGAGCGCGGCTCACTGTCAAAACTGAGGCTCATGCCAAGTGACAATGGCTCACGAACCAGCACACTCACTGCATGGCAATAAAAATTAAATTGATGCCACTCCCATCATTCCGCCTGCACCCCTTGCCTCCTTTGATTCTGCACATCTCAGCTTTTAGATGCACCCACGTACTAGCCATTTTCACTGATACAGGAGTTGGGGATTGTGGCGGCTGGCAGATCTCTCTTTGCAGTGCCCATGTAGGTTCTCTGTCAGGCTGAATCTCTTCACCACCTCTGTTGTGAAGAAATACACTCCACGCCGATGTATTATGGTAAGTAATCCTTTTATTCAGCTCCACACTGTAGTCTCCTGAAACGCAGCCACTCTACAAACGAT
This sequence comes from Lissotriton helveticus, assembly GCF_964261635.1. Lineage (NCBI taxonomy): Eukaryota > Metazoa > Chordata > Amphibia > Caudata > Salamandridae > Lissotriton > Lissotriton helveticus. The sequence continues at coordinate 698,372,824 of NC_136071.1, read as the reverse complement.
CCAGAGTCAACTGACTCTATTGTTAACATATTCAAACCCAGCATTGTACTTCAGCATTGTTAACCTAAAACTTAGATTCTTTACTTGTGCATCAGTTAAGAATCTAATAACACAACATCGGCCACCTCGTCTTCAGATCACCATCATATTAACGATTCCCAGGGGTCACTAGAGAGCCACAAGCATATATGGCTACTCTTTGAGATGCTTTGTGGCTTGGCAGATCCCGCATAAATTTCCACTATTTGTAAATCAAAGAGCTCAGTAAAATATATGCATAGTGATTGATAATGTGATGCGTCTAGCCTTGGGATGGCTTACTATATCATAATGTGTTGAACTGCTATTGAGTGATTGACCCCCAATACCTTAATTTACTTGCGGTCTGTGCTATTTTGACATCACAGCTGCTTTCGGTTGTATCCTCACTTAGGGGTCAGTACTGGTGCTGGGCAGCTCCCTATTGTGATGACAAGGATGTATCGTTGGGCCATGGATTTCCTGTGGCACTGGGGATGGGCCCGATTCTTCAAGGGGCACCTAACCCTCTAGAGAAAACCTATTCAGGCCAAAGTCAATGAATATCTGTGAGCTATAGAAGACACAGGCCTCTCATTATATTCCACAAGGGGGCCCCATCATTTTGCGTTACACCACTGGTGCAGCTCAAAACTGCCCACTCTTTACACATCACTAAAACCTAAAAGCAAATGATGCCTGACAATCAAAATGAACGTGCATTCTGCTCGAGCATTATATTAACAATGATTCATGCACATGTTGTGTTTGACACTGCTTTTGCAGGAGATTCTTTACTGTAGAGTTTACAAGTCTCATATAGAGTTATAGTTATGTTGAAAGAAATACTTTTGAACGTTTAACCTAGGAACCATCTTTAAAATAAGAGATGCATTTGATAAAATAATCTAGGCATACACATTTTATTTTGATAAGTAAAGTGACTGACTTGCAATAATAAAACGTATATATGCTTCATTGCAACTAATTGAATTACGGTTTTTAGGTATACTACCATGCAAAGATGAAAATTAGCAATATGTAATTGTTTACAAAAAAATCCTCTTTACATCACTGAGACATTACTCATGGTTCCTAAATATGTGCTATATTGCCTGTGTAACCGGTCGGGATATCTTTTTTATCTCTCAATGATCCTTATACGTTTAGGATCCCAAAATAGGATAAATGACAACATGTATTCACTGTATGTATTAATGTTACATTATGTACTTGCAAATTAGCTCTCATCTATACCCACTCATGTGCAGTTTGATTTCTTTTTGCGTGATCTATACAATATGAACAAAAAGTGCTAAAGAAGTACTATATTCGTATATGTTCAAATGTGCACATGCATATTTAATGTACATCATTCATTTAATGTCTTAAATTAGCACTTTCCCAAAAGGCCTCTATTTCATTGTATTTCATGCAATAATTTCCTGTACTCCATTATTCTGCTGACTTACTTTTCTTGCAGGTGTTCTCATGCATTGCTAGCTTAGAATACATACATTTCTTGTAACATCAATAGATCCATAGAGGTAATTAAGAGGAATATACCTGCGCCATTCTCAGTGACTGCAGTCTCATCTTAAAATAGTAGTGAGACCCTCAATTATTATTTATCTCAGTGGTATAATCTCGCCACTACCGTCCTGGAAGTCAAGCGCATCATCATCAGGCCTGGCCTCCACCAGCAGGTAGAGGCTCTTATCTGAGAGACATGGTGGGATCTATGAAAAAGGAGGTCCTCTAGAACTAATGCCGCTCCAAGAAACAATACCTTTAACTATGAAACTGGGATGGCTGCAAGTTTAAAAATCTGTGGGATGGGATGATGACAAGTTAACAGTCTTACACATCCAATGGGGGATCAAAAAGGTTTACATTTTCAGTCAGCTAGCACCAATAGGAGTCAGAGACTTTCTTCACAACCAAATACATGTCAGATCCCTAAGGTACTTGGTGAGATAATATCCCCTGAAACTCTGTGATATATACTTTTTGTACAACCATCTGAGAGGCGTCTACTGGTGGCCCCGGAAACAAAATACAATGGAAAATACAATGTTATGGGTAAACATACATTTTGTTACATATTATTCACAAAATGTATAACATTTCGTATCTACCGGTGGTGATCGTTTACAATGAGAGTCCAAAAGGAGGTGCATGTACATATTTCCACAAAATATACCTAATAGTATATTTTTTTTTGAGGTGGGATTAACTAGTTGATAAGTGAAGAGGTGCAGATTGCTTACAAATGGAAGTTAATTGAAAAACGTTTAAAAGTAGGTCAGGTATCGTATATGCTATATTCACATTTGAGGGGAAATATTTTCTAAATACCCTGTAAATAAAATTAAGAGTATCTGTACCAAAACAAATTGCAGTCAATGTGGAAAATGTTCTATACCAAATCCTCTACAGTATAGGGAGGGGGCATGACAGTATGTCTTCTTACTATGCGTCATGGAAATTGTAGATGTCTGGGTGTGTACACAATCTACGAATAGCTAGTCCTTCTGGCACTCTAGGTAAAAGGTTCCATACTACTACTAAATGATATCCCATAATAAAATCATGCAGTGGCTCATCAAGAGGATTTAAGCTACAGAAGGCATTGGGATTTTGCTGGGTAAAGTATTTTTTTGCCAGGTAAGTTGTGGTACACTTGTGCTAGAGAACATGTACGTACATTCATTGTTATGCTGCTACTCACGTGTGCACTGTGTGCACAGTGGTATAATGAGCGGCATCTCTTATGGCAAGAAACAAATATAATCAAAGTGATAATGCGTCTTGGGAGGGATATAGCAAGCATATAATAATAAGCCAGCTAATTCAAACCCAGATTTAAAAAGGTGTTAGTCACTTGTGAAATAGGCTACAACCTATATATCGGTTAACATTGTGCCGGCGAACTTGAAGTTCTATGAGGAAAATATATTGAATACAAAATATATAATCATTAACAATTACATTTCCGCAAGGTAAACAGGCCCCTTATGTATCGAGAAGGAGATGAGGTTTAAGGTTTCACCAAACTGCAGGAAGATTAAACATAATGAGTGACGGGTTTTTGACTAAATGACTAGAAACATCCATCTAAAGGTAGGTGCATCTCTCTCTCACAGATATAATGTTTTTTAACGTATTTTTGCCGCAAATAGCATTTGTAGAGGAGACACTTTTCATAAAGGAAGAGGAGATTTCCCATTTGACCCTAAGCAAACAAATAATACCACCCCCTGTAAAACTGAGGCCCCATAATGAAGGATGGCATCTTCAAGATTTAAAAAAATTCCCCCCCCCCCAGCGCCGAATAGCGGATGGTTAAGGAACACCACCAGATTGGCACGCAGTAGGCACAATTTTCGGCACAAAAAAAATATAAGGAGAAAGATTGAGTGTATATTTTAGAGTACACCAAATACATGTCAAGAAGCCTGTTTAATGAAGAAATTGGAAAACGTTCCCTGAAAATACCACTCTTCTATGTCTATGCGATCAAATAATGCACGTAGACCTTTCTTTCGGTCTAGCATCTCAAGTTCCTGACTAACACCACACATGTGTGTCAGGATCTTAATAAATTACCCCATATCCAGGTACCTTCCACACCCAGATCCACAAGGACCTCTCCAGGTATGGCACAGGATCCAGCTTATGGAAGTAAGCATGCAAGATCGCATATCATCACACAATCCCTAGCTTGACAAGTAACACATTTAGTTTGACTCCTTATTCCTTTCTTTTACTTCCAGTTTTGGGCAGGTAACGTTTGTTAATATTCCTGTGCACATGGTGCAGCGATGCCACCACATAAGTAAGTGCTTCCTCTTGTTCACTGTTTCTCTATGAAAGGGGCACAAAAAAATCAGTCGCTCATTATGGATAATCTTCCCGCAGTTTTGTGAAACCTGACACCCCGTCTCCTCGGTATAAGAGGGGCCTGTTTACCGTGCGGCAAGGTAAATGTTCATAATTGTACATTTTGTATTCGAAGTCCTTTTTATAGCACGCCATGTTTGCTGGCACAATGTTAACCGCTGTATGTGCCGTACCCTCTTTCACAAGTCACTAAAACCTTATAAGTCCATTGTTTGAATTAGCTGCCTTATTATTATAAATGCTATACATCCCCAGACGGATTTTCACTTTGATTATATTTGTTTATTTCCATAGGAGATGCCATCTTTATACCACCATGCATACAGTGCACACATGATTAGCTGTATAACAATGCATGTACGTGCACGTTCTCTAGCCCACTTGTGTGTACTGTGCCTTACCTGCAAAAGCGCACCTTATAGTTAAGAAAAACACATCTCATTACCTGTATGAAGAATCACTATTGTGCCTGCCGGGAACTCCCAAGAGCGTTTTGAGGTTATTGTTTAATAAGAGATTTCCAGTTCAGCGCAAAATAATCACATTACCCTACCAAAAACCCAGTGCCTTGTGTAGCTCAAGACCTCTTGATGAGGCACAGTATATTTATCACCCCTACATGTTATTATTATGGGATATCATTTAGTAGTAGTAGTAGTATGGTGCTCTTAACCTACAGTACCAGAGGAACTAGCTATTTATAGATTGTGCAACCATCCGAACTTCTACAAATTATAGTAAGTAGACATACTGTGATGCCTCCTTCTTATGCTAACTGGCTTATTATTATATGCATGCCATCCATCCCCCAGATAGATTTTCACTTTGATTATATTTGTTTCTTTCCATAACAGATGCCACCTCTTATACCACCATACGCACAGTGCACACATGAGTAGCTGTATTACAATGAATGTACGTACACATTCCCTAGCACATGTGTACTGCACCTTACCTGCAATGGTGAACCTTATAGTTAAGAAAAAGACATCTCTTTACCAGCAAGAAAAATCACTATTGTGCCTCAAATACTCTTGATGAGGCACTGTGTATTTATCACCACTGCATGATATTACTATGGGATATAATTTAGTAGTAGTATGGTACTCTTTACCTGCTGTACCAGAGGAACTAGCTATTCATAGAATGCGCAACGACCCAGACTTCTACAAATTCCATGACACACAGTAAGTAGACATACTGTGATGCCTCCTCCTTATACTGTAGAGGCTTTGACATTATACATTTTCCACATTGACTACCATTTGTTTTGGTACAGATACTCTTAATTTTATTTACAGAGTATTTGGAAATGATCTCCTCTCAAATGTGAATACAGCATATATGATACCCAACCTATTTTAAGAGCTTTTTAAATTCACCTCCATTTTTAAGCAATACACATCTTTCCACTTCTCCATTAGTTAATCCCACCCCTAAAAGCCAGATACTAGTAGGTATGTTTCATGAAAATATGTACACACACCTAACACTGGGCATAGTTTGCATAGTAGCGCTACGCGTAGCTACGCAAAGTGCACTTCGCACTACGCACGCTATGCGTAGCAACGCGAACTGAGTAGTGCAGTAGGGAAATGCTGTTTGACTGATTGCAAAGTGCCGGATGCTTGTCCGCACTGTGCAATCATTGTAAAAGGCATCTTGCACAGTGCAAGCGGTTGTTTTCTGCTACTTGAGTAGATTTGTACTCGAGCGGCAGCTTTCTCAACGCGGACTGGTAGTTTCTCATCGCGAGCAGTCGCGAGCATACGCGACCACTCGCAATGAGAAACCTGACCTCACTGCGTTGAGAATCTCGCCGGGAGGTTTATTTTCCACGCTCGCAATCGGCAACTTGATGTTGCTGATCGCGAACGAGGAAAAAGTCTCGTCGGGATGTTGATTTTGCTCGCTTGCGGTCACCAACTTGACGTTGAGGATTGCCAGCAAGTGAAAAATCCCCGCTATGCAACACGTTTTTGCACTGTGCTACGTGCAATTCGTGCAGTGCGCAGTAGCACAAACTACGCACGCTCCGCACGTGTATTTTAGTACTACGCCCAGGGTTTCACAGACATCCTTTTGGTCTCACATTGTTCGATATAACTACCAGGTAGAAAAGAAATGTTATACATTTTGTGAAATATATGTAACAAAATGTACGTAGCCCAGTAACTTTTTTTGGGATGTATTTTATGTTTCAGGGAACAACAAGAGATGTCCACGGATGATTGCGCAAAAATCATAAAATGGAGAGTTTCAGGGTGATAATAATATCACCTGGTACATTAGGGGTCTGATATATATTCAGTCCAGAAGAAAGCCTCTGACTCCTATGAGCGCTAGTTGACTGAAGCATGGGAACCTTTTCTGATGTTTAGGACAGATAATTTATCCTCATCACGTCCCACTTTTTTTTAACCTTGCCGCTGTCCTAGTTTCATAACTAAAGATATTTTTTGGGGGCTGGCACCAATTTTAATTCACCTCCTTTTGCACAAATCACACCTTGTGTCTCAGATAAGATACCCTACCTTCTGGTGGAGGAGAGGCCGGATGATGATGCACTTGACTATTAGTAATGTTGTGGTGAGATTATACCACTGAGAAAAATAGTAATTAAGGGTCTGACTACTATATTAAGAAGAGACTCCAGTCACTGAGAATGGTGCAGGTGCACTCCTTAGATTACCTCTATGCCAATTAGCAAGCCAGCTCTCCCTGCAACAGTTTTGCTGTCCAGCTTGCCCCCAGACTGCTACCCTCTGCTGCCTGCCTACCTGCTGTCATCTGTTGTGCCTCCTTTGCTCGTTTCTTGCTCTGTTTTGCTTTTTTTCTGATTGTTTTTTGCCCTCCATTTAGCCTTTTCTGCTTGTTTTTTTGCCCTCTGTTTTGCCTTTCCTTCTTGTTTTTCTGCCCTCCATTTTGCTTATTCGGCTTGTTTTTCTACTCTTTGTTTTGCCCTCTTCGGCTCAGTCTTGCCTTTTCTGCTAATGTTTCTGCCCTCTGTTTTGCCTTTTTCTCCTAGTTTCTTCCCACCGTTTCCCTCCTCCGCTACCCAGCGCCCTATTTAATGGAGGCCGCAGCATGACCTCATTGAGCAGGTCCTCGTGCCAGCTCTCCCTGCATCAGTTCTCCTGTCCAGCTTGCCCGCAGTCGCAACCCTCTGCTGCCTGTCTACTTGTTGGCTTCTGTGCATCCTCTGTTAATTTCTTTATCTGTCTTACCTTTACTGCTTGTTTTTCTGCTCTTTGTTTTGCCTTTTTCTGCTGATTTTTCTACCCTCTGTTTTGCCTTTTTGTGCCTGCTCATTTTTCTGCCCTCTCTTTTGCCTTTTCTGCTTGATTTTCTGTCCTCTGTTTTGCCTTTTTCTCCTTGTTTTTCTGCCATCTGTTTTGCGTTATATGCCTTTTCTGCTTGTGTTTCTGTCCCCTGTCTTGCCTGTTCTGCTTGTTTTTCTGACCTCTGTTTGGACTTTTCCTGCCCTCTCTTTTGCCCTTTTCTGCCCTTTACTGCTCTGTTTTGTCTTTTCTGCTTGTTTTTCTGCCCTCTGTTTTGCTTTTTCTGCTTGTTTTTCTGTCCTCTGTTTTGCCTTTTCGGCCCACATGTTTTTCTGACCTCTGTTTTGCCTTTTTCTGCTTGTTTCTTCACTCTTCCCACCGTTTCTTCAAGACCTGGCTTTTGGATGGAGACCTCGCACCCCAGCGCCCAGATACCCCCAGGGGTGACAGAGCCGTGCTCTACAAATGCTGATTGATGAATTAGGAAAGCAGAGTGTATCCTGCGTTAGATGCTTCTACCTCCCCATATGATTCTTTTGAGTAATGGCCTGGGAAAGGAATTTTACTATGAGCACATGAGAAATCTGTGAATGAATGAAGGACTCTTATCCTTTAGACTGTGTGTGTGACCAAGAGGGTGTTTCCATATCCAGTGTGTGATTTTTCCCTAGTGTTGCAATGTGCGACATGTAAATTCACAAAGAGATTGAAGCAAATACAATGGACTTCTATTGATGGTGCAAACCAAAAACGGTGTTGCCCCACAAACATATAGACTATAACCCATTGAATTCCCCAAAGAACTGCGACATGCAGGGGTCTGTCATACTTGCCCCTGAATCCCGCAGATGACTGTGAACTTTTGTTGTTGAACCGCCGCTTGTGGAGACCCTATGTAGAACCTTCCTTGGACTCCAAACCAAACCATTTTTCCGAATCCCTCTTGCTTTTGAAGGAACTCTTTAACACATTCCCCTATTTCCCATTGTTTTCCTTAAGTGTGGTTTAGATGGACATTTATTTTCGACTTACTGAAGACCCTTGAGCAAGCTTCTGCAATGCTACTGCTAGTGTTGTTAATACTCTTGTTCAATATCCCTATAGGTTTCTATCGAGCTATTTCATTTCTGAAACCTGAGTATTCCCTTGCTTTGATCTGTGCTTGGAAGAATTAGATTGCTAATCCTAGAAAAGACCAATTGAGAATATTTATCAAGTATTAGATTCTCATGTTATTGTTTTGTATTGCAGCAACCAAACTATTTGTTTTTTTAATTCTATTTCACTCTAGTTTCTTCAGTACACTTATGGCCACATGCATCAATCTAAAAACCGGTTGCAAACTGGCAGATTCTCAGAATCTGCCCATTTGCGAGTGATCGCAATTTAAGGAATCGCAAAATTTGCGATTCCTTAGCATTTAAGGAATCACAAATTGGGATTCCTTAAATGCAAAGCATCAACAAAAAAATTGCGATTTTGCAAATAGCAATCACAAATTACCATCAATTTGATGTTGATGGTAATTTGCGAAATTTTTTAAAATATGCTTTAAAAATGATTTGGTGTTTCGGCGGTTCCTTTAATACTCCTCCACCTTCTTCAGGACTTAAAACAGTAAATTTCTTGTTAAAAACCAAGCATACAACCTGAATAATAAATGAAGACAGAAAAACAATTACACATTGTTCCTATCCCAGGTTGGAACCGCCGAAACACAGAGTCGACATTAGTTTGTTTTATAAATCGGACTCTGTATTAAAAAGAATTGCACAGTTTTAAAAAAAAGTAGGTTGTAACAATTTATGTATAGTATTGTTTGTATAAGTAGAAAATATTTTCCTATATGTGAATTGTGATAAAGATTTGGAAATTAGGATATTTAAAACCATCAACTAAGCTAAATACATTTTTTTAAAGCATATTTTAATTAAATGTGGGAATATTGATTATGTTTTTATGTGAACTTTTATATAATAAATGCATTTAAATAAAGTACAATCTCTAGAAATGTATTTGTTAAGTTTTGGTTCAGTGCATGCTATTTTATCAAATAATTCTGGTACAGAAGGGACATCTTGTTTTGTTGCAATATATTTACCCAGTCCTTTTTGGTCTAACTGGGGTAACTCTCTTACTTGGAGGATTACATACAGCTTTCTCTCACTATGGCAGTCTGTACTGCTGTCAGAATCTTTCCGGTAGATGCAAAGTGCATCTCAGCATTTGTGTACAAATGTGATTTGTGTGCAATAACTACTGCCTCACCTTCATGTTATGTCAAATAGGTGTACCCAGATTGACCCTCAATTATACGAATCACCAGGTTCCGTACGTTTACGCGTGTCTGTAAGTGTTTGGAAGCTATCATGTCAGCTTGTAAGGAATGAAGTATATCTGTATGTGCCTGTGTCCAATGTTTTACTAAAAAATCAGGTTTTATTAAGTCATCGAACGGTTTTACTCTTCTGTGTAATCCAAAATGTATGTTCTACCAAAATTTAAGAATCCCAGCATTGATAGTTTTGAAGTTTTTCAATGATTTTGGAGGTTGGATCAGCGCACATTTTCCTAAAAAATGGGCTGCCAGGATTTTTCCTTCACTTGAAACTCATATCCTGAAAACAGGACACTGAGGTGGGCTATTTTAGATTTTTGAAAACTCAATTTGTAGCCCTCAGAAGCAAAATCCCAGAATGATGGTATTCACCCTGTTCAAGTGTTCATCTAGATCATCATCAGTTAGATAAATATCATTCACATAGGACAGTGCCTCTTCATCTAATTTTTGTGGTAACTCTGTTACTCAGGCTGAAAACAACCCCAGGCTGTTCTTGTACCCCTGGGGGAGTCGATGAAATTGACGATCTGACCCTAGCGCTGAGAATGCTGTTAAATACTTGCTTTCAGGCACTATATTTTGGAAGTAAAATCTATTTGAGATATCTAGTGTTGTTTTATATTTTTCCCGCACAATGTTATTTATTAATGCAGTACTGTGTGCATTTTGGGCTGCAAATGTCTTAGTGCAAGTGTTTAAATGTCTGTAATCTAAAACTAGACGATATGCATTGTCGGGTTTCATTACTGGAAACAAAGGATTATTCATTTGAGAGGTTTCAATCACCCCTTGGTATTCAAGTTGATCTAAGATTTCCCTGACCTGTTTTTTAGCATCTTTCTTGATTGGATTGGATACTGCCTCTGTGTAGTTGGAGTATTTTTTAAAGAAATTATGTGGTAGGTTGAATCCTCATCCCATACAACATGGTTTTTGTATAATGCTGGAGCTTTGGCTACCACCCACTCCTGTGCATATGAGTGTTGCAAATGCCTGGGAATATGGTCTAAGAATGCCAGTAGAATTACTGTTTCTCCTTTAGGGCCATCCATGACGAATGCTGGCAGCCAATCTCGTTCAGCTAACAAAATGTCATAGCCAAACCTAATGTTCTCCCAAAAGAGACCTCTGACTTTTCTACAAGTGTCCCCCTCCATCTGGAGCGGTATTTCATACACTTTATGTGGGATGCTTACTCCAGTATAAGGTGTTGTATGATATAATCATTCAAGTCTACTATCACCAGAAACTCCATCAGTTTCTGGTGAGCTATTGCTACTTCTGCCGCACTGTTTAATATCATCTGAGCCCATTCCCCATGCAGTAATACAGTCCTCAGAATTCTGGGCATGTCGTTAGACCTGCAACCTTTCTCTTTTTGAACCATGGCTTTTGCTTTGGCTTCTCTTCTTTTTTGGAAGTGTAATCTTGAGCGCGCTGCTTTTCTCTGGACTTTGTGCACTCTTCTTGTCTTTCTGACCGTTCTTCCCTCTCCAAGTTTTTCACCGAACGCTGAAAGAAACAAGAGGAACCTGTATCAGTATCCTGATACCTGTCAGGTTTCCTAATATTATCCCTATGCCTGAGATTATACCTCTTTTGAGAGGGCTCCTGAGGAGGAGATCTACCTCAGGATTGAGACCAGTTTCCTTTAAATGTTTGTTGTTTTTTATTATCCCACTTCTTTTTAGAAGAAGCAGGTGTCTGCTTGGTAGTGTTTTTTTCAGAACTGCCCATTAGTTGTGGTTTTAATGCTTTCCCACCCAAACTGTCTCTGCCTAAGTCTGCATGAGCAGATTCAATTATTTTTGGTAGTTCATGCTCCTGTTCTAAAGGACTGAACTCCCAAAGCCGTTGGCGGATAGCCACCAAAGTTGCTTTCCCTTTAATATTAGCTAAAATTATGGCTGATACCAGGGCATAGTTACCTAGTAACTTTATCCCTAAGTTCAGAGAGGCTCTGCTCCATACTCATTCTGTATTTGTCTTAATACATCGTTTATCACTTCTAATGAAGGTATACCATGAGTTCTGGTATAAATGGCAGCAAAGACCATACCCCAAGTGGTAAAATCCTCTACTTGTGGTGTTACTCCATGGACAAGCAGATTGTTAGCATCCTATCTTTTTCATACGGGTTAGTATTCAGGAATACTGCCTCTAACTGTGTTACTTTCTGAGCTACCCAGACTGGCATTTGTTCGCATTTTGTGGGCATTTTGTCCTTCACAGCGTGTAATTTTGTGGTGTGATTTTAGTTGCTGTACCCTGAGTTTGAGTTCCATTTGTTGCAACTATTGCTGGTTGGACTGTGAATGTCCTCATGACGAATTGTGTCATGGTTCTATAGATTTTAATTAAATCTTTTTGCTGTATGAATTAGTCTCCTGGTGGCATATCAGGATGTGGTGTGTAGGCTGCTAATATCTGCCATGTAGCCCCTTCTCGTCCGAGTGGGCCTCATCTTACTCTTCCTCTTATATGCGGTAGGGCGCCTTTAAACCAATATTAACCCTGGGCGAAGGACTTCGCTACGCCCACGAAGTGGATGTAGTGTTGCCTAGTTCGCCCTTTGCAAAGTAGGCGTAGCAGGCAACACTACGCCCATTCTATGGGCGTAGCGAAGTTGCCCGCCACCCGCCTCCCTCCCGCCCTCCCTAAATACTTAAATTAACTTTTAAAAATTTATAAAAACCACTTACCTTGTACGCTGCGTCCCCGGGGCTCCCTCTTGTAATCGCGCCGCCGTCTTGGATTCTAATGCGCATGCGCGGCCGCCCGCGCATGCACATTTCTCGCGGGATATGCCCCAACGTTTGTCCAAGGGAACTAAGATAAAGGTTTTTTATGCACAATTTTAGGAACAATGTGTCCTTCAAGCTTGATCAACCAACAGCTAATAAAAAGGATTTTTCGCCTAGTCAGCTGTGGTGGAGTTTGTCCCCACCCACTTCAGACGTCTCTTGTGTTTTGTGAGTAGGAGTCTCTGAGAATAGCACAATGGAACTACTCAGATTCTACTGTTAAATAAGTACCTAGCCAAAGTTGGCAGAGCCATGTCATGTAGTTCCTATATATCCTATACAGGTTCTAAGTGTTTGGATAGTATAAACTGAGGGTTTGGTGGCAGACTGGTTCCGAGCACCCCCACCGGTTATGTTAGCCTGTTTGCATTAGCTAGCTCACAGTGCCACTAGAATCGAATTCTGGCAACCTCAGAACATGACAACCCTGATCCCTCAGAATCATGGAAACAATATACTACTTTTTGCTCAGTCAATCGTGCTCACTTAGGGGTCGATTAGGATGGCGGACAGAAGGACGACCGCTGTCCTGGAGTAGGCGGAAAAAGTCTTTTTACTGTCCGCCTGCCGCGGACACTCCATCCGCCATATTAGGATGGGAAACACTGTCAAATTTCCGTACGCGGCGGAAGAGCGCGCACCGCCGCGGAAGTATACCGGACCCCGCGGCGGACGCACCCAATCCAGACACACCGCCATACGGAATGACGTCTCCGACCGTCCTCCAAATCACGATGGCGGAAAACACACATCAAATTGCTGCGGAAAAACAACCTGCCTGATCACGGCGGACTCACCACAGCGGAGATACACACCACAAGCAGATCGCCGTCATGGACCCAGCGCTACACGCATTTCCGATACTCTTCGTGCTCCACCACCAGCAAGTCATGGCCCATCACCGACGACGACGCAGGTACGCCAACACACCAATTGACGTCGGAAGGGGAATACCTTCCAGGGCTGTGACGTAGGGAGGGGGAGTGTCATGTTTGTGAAACTGCCTTTACGATCGCACCAATATATCAACAATTCAAGTACATAACCAGGAATGACAACGACAAACCACGACACATGATTGACTTGCTTTATTAAACATAATATTGGTATAATCGTACACTAAGAGCATGGGCACTGAGTACAACAGAGCAGGTACATCAGAGGCAGCACATGAGGGCACAATGCAGTATCAGAACAGCAACAGGGCACTGGGTACAACAGAGCAGGTACATCAGAGGCAGAACATGAGGGCACAATGCAGTATCACAACAGCAACAGGGCAGTGTTTACAACAGAGCAGGTACATCAGAGGCAGAACATGAGGGCACAATGCAGTATCACAATAGCAACAGGGCAGTGTTTTCAACAGAGCAAGTACATCATTGGCAGCACATGAGAGGGCAGAATGCAGTATCAGAACAGCAACAGGGCATTGTGGCCAACAGAGCAGTTACATCACTGCCAGCACATGAGAGGGGCTAGGTGCATCAATAGTCCATTGCACTGAACAGGTACATCATTGGCAGCACATGAGAGGGCAGAATGCAGTATCAGAACAGCAACAGGGCATTGTGCCCAACAGAGCAGGTACATCAGAGGCAGCACGTGAGAGGGGCTAAGTGCATCAACAGTCCATTGCACAGAACAGGTACATCATTGGCAGTACATGAGAGGGGATAAGTGCATCAACAGTCCATTGCACTGAACAGGTACATCAGAGGCAGCACATGAGAGGGCAGAATGCAGTATCAGAACAGCAACAGGGCATTGTGCCCAACAGAGCAGGTACATCATTAGCAGAACATGAGAGGGGCTAAGTGCATCAACAGTCCATTGCACAGAACAGGTACATCATTGGAAGAACATGAGAGGGGCTAAGTGCATCAACAGTCCATTGCACTGAACAGGTACATCATTGGCAGCACATGAGAGGGGCTAAGTGCATCAACAGTCCATTGCACAGAACAGGTACATCATTGGCAGCACATGAGAGGGGTTAAGTGCATCAACAGTCCATTGCACTGAACAGGTACATCAGAGGCAGCACGTGAGTGGGGCAATGTGCATCAACAGTCCATGGCAAGGCACAGGTACATCAGAGGCAGCAAATGAGAGGGGCTAAGTGCATTAACAGTCCATTGCACAGAACAGGTACATCATTGGCAGCACATGAGAGGGCAGAATGCAGTATCAGAACAGCAACAGGGCATTGTGCCCAACAGAGCAGGTACATCAGAGGCAGCACGTGAGAGGGGCAATGTGCATCAACAGTCCATGGCAAGGCACAGGTACATCAGAGGCAGCAAATGAGAGGGGCTAAGTGCATCAACAGTCCATTGCACAGAACAGGTACATCATTGGCAGCACATGAGAGGGGCTAAGTGCATCAACAGTCCATTGCACTGAACAGGTACATCAGAGGCAGCATGTGAGAGGGGCAATGTGCATCAACAGTCCATGGCAAGGCACAGGTACATCAGAGGCAGCAAATGAGAGGGGCTAAGTGCATCAACAGTCCATTGCACAGAACAGGTACATCATTGGCAGCACATGAGAGGGCAGAATGCAGTATCAGAACAGCAACAGGGCATTTTGGCCAACAGAGCAGGTACATCAGAGGCAGCACATGAGAGGGGGTAAGTGCATCAACAGTCCATTGCACAGAACAGGTACATCATTGGCAGCACATGAGAGGGGCTAAGTGCATCAACAGTCCATTGCACTGAACAGGTACATCAGAGGCAGCACGTGAGAGGGGCAATGTGCATAAACAGTCCATGGCAAGGCACAGGTACATCAGAGGCAGCAAATGAGAGAGGCTAAGTGCATCAACAGTCCATTGCACAGAACAGGTACATCATTGGCAGCACATGAGAGGGCAGAATGCAGTATCAGAACAGCAACAGGGCAT
The DNA here is from genome assembly GCF_964261635.1 of Lissotriton helveticus. Classification (NCBI taxonomy): domain Eukaryota; kingdom Metazoa; phylum Chordata; class Amphibia; order Caudata; family Salamandridae; genus Lissotriton; species Lissotriton helveticus. Next base: position 698,357,566 of record NC_136071.1, on the reverse strand, counting down.
TTTGGCCAACAGAGCAGGTACATCAGAGGCAGCACGTGAGAGGGGCTAAGTGCATCAACAGTCCATTGCACAGAACAGGTACATCATTGGCAGCACATGAGAGGGGCTAAGTGCATCAACAGTCCATTGCACTGAACAGGTACATCATTGGCAGCACAGGAGAGGGCAGAATGCAGTATCAGAACAGCAATAGGGCATTGCGCCCAACAGAGCAGGTACATCACTGGCAGAACATGAGAGGGCAGAATGCAGTATCAGAACAGCAACAGGGCATTGTGGCCAACAGAGCAGGTACATCACTGGCTACCCAAGTACGTGTGTCAAGCGACCCATCACAAGGACAATAATAATGTCAGGGTGGTTACATTAGTCTATCTACACACAAAGTAAAATGACATGTGAGTGATGGCAACTAAACCTCACACCACAGAATCTGGTGGAGTGCTTGAACTACTCGCCTCGGACACACTTCCAGCACCAGAAACTGGAGTGTGAGACACAGCCACCGATCTACTGACTGACACATGAGCCATAGACCCAGACACACCGCCAGCACCAGCACCAGGAGTTTGAGACACAGCCACAGCTGTAGTGACTGACACATGAGCCATAGACCCAGACACACCGCCAGCACCAGAAACAGGAGTGTGAGACACAGCCACCGATCTACTGACTGACACATGAGCCATAGACCCAGACACACCGCCAGCATCAGCACCAGGAGTTTGAGACACAGCCACAGCTGTAGTGACTGACACATGAGCCATAGACCCAGACACACCACCAGCACCAGAAACAGTAGTGTGAGACACAGCCACCGATCTACTGACTGACACATGAGCCATAGACCCAAACACACTGCCAGCACCAGCACCAGGAGTGTGAGACACAGCCACCGATCTACTGACTGACACATGAGCCATAGACCCAGACACACTGCCAGCACCAGCAACAGGAGTGTGAGACACAGCCACAGATCTACTGACTGACACATGAGCCATAGACCCAGACACACTGCCAGGACATGTCCCTGTATACTGACCAACAAATACCATGCCTGCATCTGACACATGAGAGTGGCGGACACACATAGTGCCAGTACCTGCAACAGGAGAGGGCACAACTGACACAGTGCTCTACATGATGCATGACAGTGTACAATAGACACAGTGCTACTAACTGACACATGAGAGTGAACTGCAGCTGACCCACTAGGATCACTGAAATGATGAGCCACAGGGCTGTATGGGCCAGGAGGCAGGGTGGCCCTGGGAGCTGGGGAAAGCTGTACTGGAGCGCCATTGAGGTGGTCAGGTGTCACTGGTGTGTGCCTCCATTTCTTTGTGAAATGTAGGGGCACCCCGGACATGACTGGACTGGTAAGTGGAGTGGCATCATCAGACATCAAAGGTGGATCATGTGCTTGTGGTCGTCTGCTCTCTGGGGACATGCTGGACCCTGCCTGTCGTTTGCTGTGGGCCTGCCTTCTGCCCTCTGCATCATGTGTAATGGGGGATGCAACAACAGTGTACTCCTTCCTCTGCTTCTGCAAAGCTTGGATGGGAGTAGAGATATGGGGGGACTCCACCGCTGACACATGTGTTGTACGTTCCTTAAACATCAGCCTCAGTGCAGCCAGGGGTGATATATGCCTGTCCTTGATGGAGCTCGTGTCCATGGGAGAACCCTTGGCCGTGGGATGTGCCTTGAACGTAGGAGGTGTCCTGTCTCTGGAATGTCCCTGATCCCTGGGCGGTGCCCTGTCCCTGGGTGCAGACCTGTCCATTGTAGTGTCCCTCTCCTTTGAAGCTACCTTGCCCTTGGGAGTGTCCCTGCTCTTGGGAGGTGCCCTTTCCTTTGAAGCTACCTTGTCCTTGGGAGTGTCCCTGCTCTTGGGAGGTGCCCTTTCCATTGAAGCTACCTTGTCCTTGGGAGTGTCCCTGCTCTTGGGAGGTGCCCTTTCCTTTGTAGTGTCCTTGTTCTTGGGAGTGTCCCTGCTCTTGGGAGGTGCACTTTCCTTTGTAGTGTCCTTGTCCTTGGGAGTGTCCCTGCTCTTGGGAGGTGCCCTTTCCTTTGTAGTGTCCTTGTACTTGGAAGTGTCCCTGCTCTTGGGAGGTGCCCTTTCCTTTGTAGTGTCCTTGTCCTTGGGAGTGTCCCTGCTCTTGGGAGGTGCCCTTTCCTTTGTAGTGTCACTGTCCATGGGAGTGTCCCTGGACTTGGGAGGTGCCCTTGCCTTGGGAGTTCCTTTTGTGGGTGATACCTGTGTAGCATGTGAAGCCATTTCCCCCAACACCCCTTGATGATCCTGTGTGTCAACTCCAGTGTAGCTCACGTCGTCTTCGGAGAAAGATATCCCAGTCCTAGGGGATGGTGTCTGTGCCCTCCGTGCCCTGCCTTGCTGCCTGTGGCTGCTCCTAGTGAAATAACCTGAATAAGAGGCCGGGTATGATAAATCACTCTCCCCTGAAACATCAAGTGGTGTGGATGGTGGTACAGAAGTAGCACCCTGTCTATGTGACTGTACAATGGCTGAAGACACAGTGTTTGCCAATGACTGAACTGTTCTGTGGAGACCAGCAACATCGCCATGCATCCCCTCCATGAATGCCACCACCTGCCCCAACTTCCTATCGTGGTCTTGGAATGCATTGATTATGTTGGTCTGCCCTACACACAGCTGTCACAGCAGATCTACTGCCTCAGCACAAAGTGCACTTTGTGTCACAGGGGCAGGGGCAGCGGTGCCTGCACCGAAGGCCACTCTTCTCCCCCTCCTCTGGCGACCACGAGCAGTACATGTTGCAGTGGGTAGCAGTGTGGGCCCTGTGTGCTGTGTCCTGACTGAAGGTGTCGATTACCCACTTCCTGTCTGTGACAACAGTGCTGACTCACCAACACTTTCTGAGGATGAGGTTGATGGTGTCTCCACATGTGAGTCCTCAGGGACGGTTCTGTCCCCCTCTCCGTGGCTGCCCTCTTCAGTGTCAGTCTGCGTGTGTGTCATCTCGGATCCGGATGCATTGTCACCACTCATCTCCATCGTCTGTGTGTCAGTGCCCTCGGCCAAAGCTGGAAGAGAGAGGGAAGAGATGTTAACCTAAGTGCCACACTCACGTACAGAAGGTTACAAAGTCACACCGTTCCTTACAGTCAATTGACATGTAGCACCCATCCTGTACACGAACCACCCCTACCACACATCCTCACATCATAGATCCCTGGGTGTCTGTGAAACATGTACATCATACAAACAGGGCAAGTGCATGCAGACCACCACACATGTCATGCCATAGGACACCAGACCTCAACGGCATGTCCTGGAACCCTCAAATATAAATCAACTGGTATGTCCACCTGGCGGACATGGTTGCTACCGCTCACTCCGCTAATGCCACCAACATGCAATATATGCAAAAGATACGCACCACGGATGTCAACACTGTGTCTGAGCACGAATACATGCATGCACTCACAAGTTACAGACACATACAGTCTGCTTACCGCTAGTTTGCTGTTGATCCCTTCTCAGCCGGGCGGACAGCTCAGGATGCGTCACAGCAATGATGCGGTGCATTAGAGGGGTCATGGTGCGTCGGCCAAGGCGGACTGTTCTTGGAATGATCCCCAGTGTCATCTCCGCAACATTCTTGCTGAGCCTGGATATGTCGTCCCAGCGCTTGTGGCACAGTGTGTGTTGTCTATTGCACACCCCCGCTGCCCGTACATCACGTGCTATGGTCCTCCACACGGCCTTGCGAAGGTGCAGCTTCACCTACCAGGATGGGAGACAAGAGGGGAACGTCAGTGGACTGTTTGACATTCATAAACATTGCAGAAACACGTATCTTCATGCAGCCATGCGCAGTACAACACATGTGAAGGTCCCACAGCACACCGCCAAGCTTGCAGAAGCAAGGAGTCAGTGACCACCTCATTCCCACCAACATGTTACCCACTTCACTTACCACCTGTCCGGGGGCACCGTAGAGCCGTTCATAGTGGCTGAGCACACCGTCCACAAGGACATCCAGCTCCGCTGCGGTGAAGGGACGCGACCGGATCTCTCGCACTCTCGACATGGCAAGGTCCTGTACTGTGGCACTACAGCAGCAGTTGTTGGATAGCTCAGGAGCAGCAGGTGGAGTTGACGGTCGCAGGCAGCAGTTGTTGGATAGCTCAGGAGCAGCAGATGGAGGTGACGGTCGCAGGCACCAGTTGTTGGATAGCTCAGGAGCAGCAGGTGGAGCTGACGGTCGCAGGCAACAGTTGTTGGATAGCTCAGGCGCAGCAGGTGGAGGTGACAGTCGCAGGCAGCAGCTGTTGGATAGCTCAGGAGCAGCAGGTGGAGGTGACGGTCGCAGGCAGCAGTGGCTGGAAGCAGTGAATGTGTGCAGAAAATCTTCACACATATATAGGGCCCTGAGCTCATATCAGTGGCACACGTCTGCAACAATTGGTTTTCCCTGGATGCATGATTCAAAAAGAGCCAATGACTCGCACTGGTGTGGCGGTGCACGTCTTCCGCAATTTTTAAATGCGCTTACGCTTACGCGTAACATGTTCCCATTGGCTACATGTGCACGGACCGTCACATTCACACACCGGCAACCGCATGTGCGCGCTACCGCGACGGTGCATCATTTGAAAATAATCATTCACTGGCGCCGCTATGGTGGTGCACGCATTCCGCGGGGGAGGTGTAGGCCAACACATACATTTGATGATGCAATCTGAGATGGCAGTTGAGAAACCCCCTTACAGTGTTATTGCGGCACCCACCGCCAGTCCTGGCCGGTCACCCACCGCCAGGACTGGGCGGTCACCCAACGCCAGTCCTGGCCGGTCACCCACCACCAGTCCAGGCCAGTCACCCACCGCCAGTCCTGGCCGGTAACCCACCACCAGGACTGGGCGGTCACCCACCGCCAGTCCTGGGCAGTCACCCACCGCCAGGACTGGGCGGTCACCCACCGCCAGTCCTGGCTGGTCACCCACCGCCAGTCCAGGCAGGTCACCCACCGCCAGGACTGGGCGGTCACCCAACGCTAGTCCCGGCCGGTCACCCACCGCCAGGACTGGGCGGTCACCCAACGCCAGTCCTGGCCGGTCACCCACTGCCAGTCCAGGCCTGTCACCCACTGCCAGTCCTGGCCGGACACCCACCGCCAGGACTGGGCGGTCACCCACCGCCAGTCCTGGCTGGTCACCCACCGCCAGGACTGGGCGGTCAACCCACCACCAGTCCTGGCCGGTCACCCATCGCCAGTCCAGGCCGGTCACCCACCGCCAGGACTGGGTGGTCACCCACCGCCAGTCCAGGCCGGTCACCCACCGCCAGGACTGGGCGGTCACCCAACGCCAGTCCCGGCCGGTCACCAACCGCCAGTCCAGGCCGGTCACCCACCGCCAGTCCTGGCCAGTCACCCACCGCCAGGACTGGGCGGTCACCCACCGCCAGTCCTGGCCAGTCACCCACCGCCAGGACTGGGCAGCCACCCACCGCCAGTCCAGGCCAGTTACCCACCACCAGTCCAGGCCGGTCACCCACCGCCAGTCCAGGCCGGTCACCCACCGCCAGTTAGAACCCATTAAGAAGAGACAGGCGGATTGGCTATCTCAAACTCCTGCGGGTTTTTACACTTGTGGCGCATGTAATGTTTGTGGAATAGGATTAAACAAGACCAAGAAATTCAGCTTCAATACTCACCAAATGTACACAGTTAAATAATTCATAAATTGTAATAGTGAGGGTGTTGTATACGTCATATTGTGTGACTGTAATCAAGTATACAATGGGAGTACTAAGAGAAAACTAAATCTGAGAATACAGGAACATGTCAGATCAATTTTAAATCAAGATGAAAAATCACCCATATTTCAACATATTAGAACACACCATCATTTGAAGAATCAGATCAGATTTCATGGGCTGCAGAAAGTAGAACCATTGAAAAGAGGGGGTGATTGGGTGTTGCGACTACGACAGCAGGAGGCCAGATGGATCAGTCGCTGCAGGACAGTACAATATGGACTGAATACTGAGCATGAGTTACATTATTTTCTCTGAGTTTTCAGTGGTAAATGCGATTTTGCAAAGTCTCTTTGTAAAGAATTGTCTCATATAGGACATGCCTGGAGAGTTGCAGTAATTGTTCATTTCCTTTATAATCTGGATGAACAGCTAGGAATTTGAACAGGATGAGAACAGAAACTATATATTTTTATATATATTTTTTTATGTATTTTTATCATATTGCTTCAAAGTATATTTGAAACCAATGCGGGACTGCAAGTATTTAAGTCGTTTGAATTTTACGAGACGAACCTATATGGTGAAAGCAGGAAAGATAATGAGTTTTGTAGTTATAATTTGGTGTTAGCACGTGCGAACATCGAGAACTGAAAGCGGGAATCGGGTGGTGGCTAGTCTGTAATTCAGACTAAGATCGCGCATCTAATTGTTAATTGGTAGTTGTAAACAGGAAAGACTAGGGTAGAGAGTGAGAGCTCAAGTTTAGCGGAAGATTCGGACTCGGACCTGAGAGAGAACCGAACGTAAAAAAAAGGTGCAGTTGTGATTGGTTGTAGAACGAGGGCTGCGGAAACCAGTAATAATTCAGGGGAAAGAGTGACCCTTTTTGTTATGAACTGAATGCAGGGAATAGCAATGTAGTGATTGGTGGAGAAACGATGGTTTCTGTAGCCGGAAATAATTTAGCAGAGAAGGCGGCTTTGATGCTACTCTAAGCGGAAGTGATGCGAAGCGGACCTAAAGAAAGACCAATGCAGTGATTGGTGGAGAAACGATGGTTTCTTCAACCGGAAATAATTCAGCAGTGAAGGCAAATTTGATACCATTTTGAGCGGAAGTGATACGAAGCGGACCTAATAGAGAACCGCAATGGTTTTTTAGCGTGAAAGGGAAGGATGTTGATTGGTCACATTATGCTTTAAATATTAGGAACGTGAGAGGGTGAATTGCACGGAGGACAAAGGATATACCCGTCGCCGCTGTTTGAGACTTCCCGGATTGAACTTTGTGATTTCCAATTAAGGTAAAAGGAGAGGAAATGTAGTGTGCTTGCTTAATGTGCTGGTTAGATAGTTTTATTGATTTAAGGATAGAGATTAAGGTTTTGTGTATTCTTTATTTTCTTTTTGTGTGCATTAGAAATTGATTGGAAGAGCGAACAACGAGGTGAGGTGATTGCTCGAATAGAATGATAATATTGAAGCCACAAGCATGTCCTTAAGACTTTGATATATGGGTGTATGTATATATGTTTTACAGACTTGAAAGTAATGAAGAGTATTATAAGGGACTTGGAGAAACGATAAAGGAAACTTTGGACAGTCAAGTGGTAAGCAGACATGGTAAACAGTGAATAGGGGAAGATATTATGGTACATGGCAATGTGGAATATATATATGGATAGTTAACGGCTAGATGTGTATATTGTATTTTTACAGAGAATTTCATAGGAGGTGTAGAAGAAACAAAGGGAAGTTGAGGTCCTACCTTGGATCTTATTAAATTAGAGAGGTGAGGTCAAATTTGACGTATATTAGGAACTCACTTGTGCCTCAATTTTCCTATAGAGCAATAAGAAATAGATGGTCATGATAGTACTGCTCAGCATTAGTGGACTCTTTTAACAACAATGTAAAGGAAATGAAACATGTGCCATATATATCAATTAGATGTTTTCATTACAGATATCGAATTGGGTCAATATCTATTATATACTGGGATAGGAGAAGTCTATCTGTTGAATAATTATTGAAAGGTAGGCGCTTCAGAATTTTTGGTGTTTCACATTAGGAAAAGTAACTGCATTGATAAGCAGCCTATGAAACAATTAGGCGCATTACAAATATAATAATAAATAAGAAAGATTTTGTCAATTCTGTGAGTTTTGAAAATGTATTTAGGGTGTACTATTCACAACCTTCAGACTGTAAAGTAGGCAGGAGGTGTGGTATACAGTATAATATGAATGTGTATTGTTCACGGAAATATTGCAATTTTATTTATTGTAATTTCAAATGTATAATGTATCTTTTTTTGTTTGATTTATATTCCAACAGCCCTGATGATGTTCTTCACTGGACGGAACGCGTCGGCTGTATGATGTTTTGATTATTTTGGATACATTTGAGAAGGTGACATTTGTTATGGAAGCTGTCGTCATTTGGTGATTGATACGTGAATAAAAACTTGGGAATCAACAATCTTTTTGACCCTGTGATATTTTCAAGTAGTGTGGACCGCTCCCTCGAATCAGTGAAATTGTATTGGACATTTTTAGGATCTTAGGACGGTGGATCCTTTTGGGGTTTTGAGCGGACATCAGATCGGAATAGACAATTGAATTATTTCTATTTGTGAATTTGGGTTATTTTCTGTGCTACAGTGTGTGGTACCCTCACCGTTGCTTCTTTTGAATACTGATCTAACAAGAAGATTCACCAAGAGGGACAACAGTCCCCAGGTGTTGAATGAAGCATCGAACAAAGTTTAGAAGATGAGGAGAGGATCACTGATCTACCAGAGTGAGACAATTTGAGTTGCTGACAGAAGTGGTAAAAATGACATATTTATGATCACGGGGTACAATGCCTACCATGCCAGGGTGAGAGACTGCTTGAGTAGACATTGGTACCTAGTGAAAAGTGACCCCATACTAAATGGTATAGTCATGTGTAAACCCTTACTCACCTTCAGGAAAGCCAGATCCGTGAGACAAGAGTTGGTAGTCAGCAGCCCTGAGACTAGGACTGCTGAGGGCTGACTGAGGGCCAGTCCAGGCTTCAGCAAATGCTCCAAGTGTAAGGCCTGTAAATTTGGTTTGAATATGAAAGAGGTTATGATGCCCCTGCTAAGGAGTCCATGGAAAATCAGGAGTTTCTTTAATTGCAAAAGCGAGTTTGTGGTTTACGTATTGCAGTGCACTTGTCCAAAACTATATGTGGGCAGCACCATTCACATGGTGCACATAAGAATACTGCAGTATACGAAGGGGGTCACAAATAACGACAAGAGCAGCCCTGTCGCAGGCATAATAATGAAATTCATGGGGTGAATGTGAATTATCTCCCCTACTTTGTAATAGACCAAGTTGCTAAAATGAGGAGAGGTGGAAATCGAGAGCAGAAACTGCAACAGCTTGAGTCAAGTTATATACTTTTATTCAATACCAAAAATGTGTTTGGTGTTAAGTCGGATGAGCACTTGTTTGTACATATATGATAACGATGATCTTCGTACTCTCCCTTTTTTAAGTAGAGAGCTACATGAGAATAGAGGTATGTTGGGTTGAGGAAGCACAGGATCGCATCAATAGAACCAATGAATTATCATTTAAGTTTAATTGATTTAGTTACATTCTTTAGGACCATCCTTCACAAAGGAGCGAAATGAATCTGAGCAATGAAGCCCCAGTTAGGAGAGTTGTGATGAATGTAAGGGCCCTTATTGGAAGCAGGTACTGTTTTGTCTTGGGTGGTCTATTACAGAAAGTGCGTATATGTCATGGGATTAACGTTTTTAAGCAAGTGTTACAGTGCATTTTGTACGTACTCAAATTGATGGCAAGAAGAGTGTTTCACCTCAAAGCAACCATTTGTGGTATATAGACAGTTGCACTTTACACCTTGAAAGTATATATGCAACACGGTTCACAAGAAATTACCTTGTGATATTGTAGTGATTTACACCGCATCGAGTTATACACTGGTATTGAGTGTAAAGCACTTGCACTTTATCAGAATTGCCCAATGAGAGTTAATTGACACCGGGCATGTGTTTTCCAGTTATCCATTGTTGAAGGACAAGTGACAGCTTTTTCATATGTATCAATTTTGGGTATAGTGTCAAATTGTGTTGTGATGTTCCAGTTCAATGTATATCAACATTGCACTGGCATGCTTTCATTGGAACTGAGGCCTTCCTCCCAATAGTGGTAAATTGTTGCTCTGTTAAATATAATGCACTTTATTTGATAGCTCAATGTTACACGTGCATTGAAGTGTTTTCCATCTACCCCTCGCTTTGTGTTCCATAGATGCAATTTGTATCAGCTTTCTTAGCAATTGGATGATTCACTGAAGGTGGTTCTTATGCTTGGGAGAGATGGTGATAAATGACTGCGCTCTATGCACTGTGCACTTGTGTATTTTAGGGTATGTCACCCTGTGGAATTCTGAATTTGAAAGAATATCCACGAGTCATTGCATCTGCACTTTATTTATATTCACTGCACAAGCTCTATTTTCATTGCAATTTTGAGAAAAGGAAGTACTCATTAGTTCTTTTATGATCATGTAATGAATTTTCTACCCTCATTATTCTATCTATTTATTGTTCTATGTTTTTATTTATTCATCAAAAAATGTGTAACAAACACCAGAAGAATGCACTTGTCAAATGTAAATCAGACAGATTTGTGAATGTTTTAACAAAAAATGATTTCCATATTGAAAATGCAGGAGATTTAATGATCGTAATAATCTCTCTGTCATGGGATGTGTGTTTAGTATGTTTTCTATGGTTGTGATGACAGGACAACATGTGATTTGTAGTTCCGGTATTTTAATCTGACAAAGTAGTAACGCTTGTTGTGTGAGCAAGGCAATAATGCCGAAATTCGTTACAGTGAAAGAATAAATGCAAAGAAACTTTGAAGTCCAGCCCTTATGTCAGTGTCTAATTTCTATTGGGGAATTAGAATTGGTGTCTATATATATCTATATTACCTACTGGCGGTCGCCAGTAGGTATATATAGTTAGGATTTTTTCTCTATGGGATTTTTGAAAATTCTATGTCTAATAACTTTGGCGTTTGTGGACGGAATTGGCTGAAATTTTCAGGAAAATGGCACATTTTGTTTCTGAGCAGCCCTTGAAAATTTGGGGGGGGTTCGTCAAGGGGGGGCCGAGAAAAAAGGGGGGTCCCAAAACGTGTTTTTAACATTGAGTTTTCCATAGGGCGGTTGGCCTCACTTTTAGCCCGAACGGCTGAATGGATTTGCACGAAACTTGGCAAAATTGTAGGGACTGGTAGCCCGATGTGCCTTTGCTAGGTCTCAATATATGTGCTCCAGTGGATTTTGAGAAAATAACGTTCAAAAAAAGATATATATCTGTAACAGCGGACCGGGCAGCGCTCCGGTTCGCGGACTTTTCGCGGTACGGAGCTTTGTGAAGCGAAGCTGATTGGTTCTCCGGCGTCTGTAAACATTGCAAACAGTCCGTAGCGGCCGCCATCTTGTCTCTCGGTAGGATCGAGAGACAAGAGGAGGCCAAAGCGAAGGGGCAAATGACCATAAGGGGGCATAGTAGATCCTCCTTGACCTCTTAGGTTTGATGTGGAGGTTTTAAAAGGGCCCCGCGGGGCAAAAAAAAAAATAATAATAATAATCGAACGGCTGAATGGATTTGCACGAAACTTGGCAAAATTGTAGGGACTGGTAGCTCGATGTGCCTTTGCTAGGTCTCAATATATGTGCTTCAGTGGATTTTGAGAAATTAACGTTCAAAAACAAGATATATATCTGTAACAGCGCTCCGCTTCGCGGAGATAAAATTATATCTGTATTACCTAGCTGTTGCTAACACCAGTTAGCGACGGCTAGTAGGAGATAGCGACCATCTTGGGCCCCACTTTGCATGTGAGTGATATTTATCACTAATGACATGCAAAGTGGGCATGCCAAGATGTTAGCGACTGGAAACAGTCGCTAACATCGCTATCTCCTATTATCAACTTTTGGAAATATTCGCGATAAGCGCGAATATCTCCAAAAGCTAGCACCTGCCCTGAGCAGTTCTTAGCCATGTTATCCAATGGGAGGTGGATAACATGGCTAAGAGCATTAGCTCGGTAATGCATGAATATCGCTGAGTTTTCAGCGATATTAATGCATTGCGGTCGTTTTTTATCGTATTTGCGATAAACCTTGATAATAGCAAGGTTTATCTGCGATAATTTCTGACGATGCTTAGCGGTAAAAAAATCGTTGCTAAGCATCATTAGGGATAAATATCGCTTAACTTTGGTAATATGCCCCAACTTCTGTTAACGTTCGATTCGAAGGAAATCAGGAAGTGTTGAAAAACATTGTCTGCGCCATCTTGTCTTTTTTCAAATGCCACACTTTTGTCGTGCACGGCAGTCATTTTAGATGCCTTGACCAGACCCACTCTGTGCACGCTGTCGATCCTTAGCATGGCTCCCCACCCTCGCAAGCATCTCCCCCAGGCACTGGTCACCCCCGCTCTCTGTCTTATGCATGGGTAATAAACCTCCCCCCATCTGCGCTGCTCTTCCCTGAGAATCACACCCTGTGCCCGCCCGACACCTCCCTTTCGCCCTATTCACTACCGCACCCTCTGACACTCCTTTTCCTCTGTGTCCGATTGTCCAGGCCGGTGCTAGGGTATCAGCTAGCCCTGCAGATGTAGTTTATGGCCCCAGCTGTAAAGAATCACCCCTCTTCAAAGGAGTTATAGTAGATCAAGGCCCACACTCGATGAGATCCGTCACAGCAGACGCGTTCCTATTATCTGAAAACCATCCTGTATTGTGATTGGGGAGGGGACCGAGCCTGAAGCGGAAGATTCCAGGGATGACTCTTTGTACATCAAAGTTTTTACAATTATGTGTCACATTAAAAATATATAGCACTCCGACAAAGTAGTAAGATTATAAAACTTTAATAACTTATAAATATATACAAGAAAACAAAAACAGTAATAACATATAAACATTTTTAGGGAAAAACAACGAAGTAGCGGTCGGCTGTGCGAATAGTCCCAACGCAGCACAACGTCCAGATTTCTGGCGTGGGGCGTCGCGGGGGGTGGGTCATCAGTAGCAAACTGTTGTGCGAATAGTTCCAAGGCAGCAGAACGATGGCACCAAGGTGATGTCCAGTAAGTTGCCGCACTGGTTTTGGTATCCTACAATGCTGCTCCGAATAACGGCGTGGGGCGCCCCGGGGGAGGCGGCGTGAACGGGCCTCTCCAGGTGGAGTCTCATCTGTTGTAGTGGGGCGCCCCTTTACCGTTTCAGTTGCCATTCCGTCCGTTTTTGGTCCACTGTGTCAAAAGCCGCAATTCAGCTGAGTTGCGCCCACTCTTGCGGTGCAGCGATAGGCGGCTGTCACAGGACTCTCAAAATGGCGGCAGGCTGTTTCCTTTTTGGACCTGGTCCACTGAAATGGCCCTGGGACACCTTGGAAATCGGACGCTTGTCTGCTAGGTCTTGGACCCCATTCTCGAAAGCGTCCCCTCCGCCTTGAGGATTCATCAAAAGTTTTGGGGGCCCCCGACTCCTGTAGGCTTCTGGTGGGGAGCGGCTGCCATGATTGCTCGCGGAATGACCACGACGGAGCTACGAGATGGTGGTGCTCTCATGCTGACGCCAGCTTCAGTCTGAAACATCCAGAAACAAGGTGGGGCTTTCATCGTTTGGGGAAAAAAAAAGTTTTCATCCAATGAAAAGTGTTGTTTTTAGGTCATATGATCAAGCCTTCCATCATTAGGAAACCAAAAGTAAAATGAACCAATGAAAAGTTTTATAAACAAGTCACATGACCTGTTATGCGGCATAGGGTATAAAATGCGGAAAAAATACGTTGGCACGTGAGGCGGCGTCAGTAGCGGACCGATGTGCGAATAGGCCGAAGGCAACACAACGCGCCAAGATCCGGATGGCACCGAGGTGGTGTCCAGCAAGTTGCAGCACTGGTGTGGCCATCCTACAATGCTGAAAGTCGGCGTGGGGCGCCCCGTTGGCCTGTGAGTTTGCGTCAGTAGCGGACCGATGTGCGAATAGGCCGAAGGCAGCACAACGCGCCAAGATCCGGATGGCACCGAGGTGGTGTCTAGTAAGTTGCCGCACTGGTGTGGCCATCCTACAATGTTGAAAGTCGGCGTGGGGCGCCCCGTTGGCCTGTGAGATGGCGTCAGTAGCGGACCGATGTGCGAATGGGGCCAAAGGCAGCGCAACAATATTTTCGGAATAGAAGACACCACAAGGCGCTGAGATGCCAAGATCCGGATGGCACCGAGGTGGTGTCTAGCAAGTTGTGGCACTGGTGTGGCCATCCTACAATGGTAAAAGTCGGCGTGGGGCGCCCTGTTGGCCTGTGAGATGGTGTCAGTAGCGGACTGATGTGCGAATGGGGCCAAAGGCAGCGCAACAATATTTTCTGACTGACACCACAAGGCGCTGAGATGCCAAGATCCGGATGGCACCGAGGTGATGTCTAGGAAGTTGCTGTACTGGTGTGGCCATCCTACAATGGTAAAAGTCGGCGTGGGGCGCCCTGTTGGCCTGTGAGATGGTGTCAGTTGCGGACCGATGTGCGAATGGGGCCAAAGGCAGCGCAACAATATTTTCTGTATGGAAGATACCACTAGGCGTTGAGATGCCAAGATCCGGATGGCACCGAGGTGATGTCTAGCAAGTTGCTGTACTGGTGTGGTCATCCTACAATGCTGAAACTCGGCGTGGGGCGCCCCATTAGCCTGTGAGATGGCGTCAGTAGCGGACCGATGTGTGAATAGGCCGGAACCAGCACAAGGCGCCAAGATCCGGATGTCACCGTGGTGGTTTCATAGTTGAGAGGCACTTCATCTGCAGTGGGGCGCCGAGATCCGGATGGCACCGAGGTGATGTCTAGCAAGTTGCTGTACTGGTGTGGTCATCCTACAATGCTGAAACTCGGCGTGGGGCGCCCCATTAGTCTGTGAGATGGCGTCAGTAGCGGACCGATGTGCGAATAGGCCGAAGGCAGCACAACGCGCCAAGATCCGGATGTCACCGTGGTGGTTTCATAGTTGAGAGGCACTTCATCTGCAGTGGGGCGCCGAGATCCGGATGGCACCGAGGTGATGTCTAGCAAGTTGCTGTACTGGTGTGGTCATCCTACAATGCTGAAACTCGGCGTGGGGCGCCCCATTAGCCTGTGAGTTCGCGTCAGTAGCGGACCGATGTGCGAATAGGCCGAAGGCAGCACAACGCGCCAAGATCCGGATGGCACCGAGGTGGTGTCTAGTAAGGTGCACTGGTGTGGACATCCTACAATGCTGAAAGTCGGCGTGGGGCGCCCCGTTGGCCTGTGAGATGGCGGCAGTAGCGGACCGATGTGCGAATGGGGCCAAAGGCAGCGCAACAATTTTTTTGGAATAGAAGAGACCACAAGGCGCTGAGATTCGGTTAGCACCGAGGTGGTGTCTAGCAAGCTATGCAGCTGAGTTGCGTGCGCACTTGCGGCGAATAGGTCGAAGGCAGCATAACAATGTTTTCTGAATAGAAGACACCACAAGGCGTTGAGATTCGGTTACCACCGAGGTGATGTCTAGCAAGTTGCTGCACTGGTGTGGCCATCCTACAATACTGCTCCGAATAACGGCGTGGGGTGCCCGAAGGGGGGGGGGGGAGGCGGCGTGAACGGGCCTTCCTAGGTGGAGGCTCGTCTGCTGTAGTGGGGCGCCCCTTTACCGTTTCAGTTGCCATTCAGCTGAGTTTCGGCTGCTCTTGATGCTACAGCGACAGGCGGCTGCAACAGGACTCTCAAAATGGCGGCCTGTTCTTTGGATTTGGGCCTGGTCCACTAAAATGGCCCTGGGACACCTTAGAACTCGGACGCTCGATTTTTTTTTCCTTTCCTGTACATGCAAAAAAAGGTAAATGCCCGGTACGTTACACGCTTCATCTGCCACGATGAACTCTCCAGAGGAACCGAAAAAAAATATAGTTATGGTAACTATACCATGCATCGTCATATGGAGAGGTGGCACCAATTAATTATAGTGCTGCATAAAAGAGAGATTTGGAGGAGAACCCCTGACCTGCTAGTACATTCATCAAAGAAGTGGCACTGACAGCATCAGAGGCAAGGGAAACGGTCCCAAATATTTAGAAGAACTTTGGAAAGATTAAAATGACATGTTTAGATTGTGGCAAATTAATTTCATGTGGACAGATGAGTGTTACTCTAATAAATACAGCATATGAACATCATCATAGTCGATGGTTGGTAGAGACATTTTGACTATATCCTGGACCTGCCCGTCCTCGCCCAAAATGGCGCCGGAATAAATGGGACTCGTAACTCCTTGTTGTGTACTGGTTGCAGAACCTTGAAATCACGAGATACGTATGCAGTTTTGAAGCACATGGCGGGCGGGGACGAGAATTGATTGAATATTTCGACATCCCTATTGATATTAAGTTCTGATGTGTTATTGATTACTGTACTATTGAAAGTTCGAATTAACGTCACCCATGGTACTTGCCCGCAAATGTATATCTAGATAATTTTATTGTAACTGGCCCTGTCGTATTTTAATTATAAAATGTACGTCCACCGATTCCGTAACTGTTAGACACCTTAGTTCTTGCAACCTAATGGCCCGCCCGTTACGTTCCTCTACAGTGTAAATGTCTACTCATCATATACGATTACAGTTTGCTCCGTGGCCGGCCCACGTGGTTATAGGCTCGTATTTGTATAATGAAATTTTCACAATAAAGGTTTTTAAAAGAAAACATGGTAGTAGTATATACATTGGTAAAGTTTTTAATAATAGTCACTGTTTTAGAATCATTAAAAGGCAAGTGAAATAAAGCAGACCAATTACATGAAGGGTAAAAGGTATAATACGAAGGAACGCAGTAAAGATAAATGGTCAAGGGCTGTTGTGTTTTCTATTCCTGCAACATAAAGTGATCGATAAGAATCTCATATTCAGGCGTATCGGCGACTAAGACAGCAGGTCGACCCTCTTTTGCTCAACGGCTCCGTCATGGGACGAAGAAACGGTCTTTTTCTCGAAAAAAGAATATATTTTACTTGCAGGACAGTTGTAAATTTTCCGGGAAAGTACATTAGCCTGGAACATTATAACATATATTTAAGAAAAAATAATGTTCGGAAGTAATAAAAAGCGTAATTTTTAGGTCATATGACCAAGCCTTTCATCATTAGAATTAGAAAAGTAAAATGAACCAATGAAAAGTTTTATTAACAAGTCACATGACTTGTTATGCTTACGTTACGCGCTGCGCGCCCCGGATGACTTCCGGATGCGCTAACGCGGCGCGTCATATGACGCATTACGCGACAACGCAGGTCCAGAATATAGTCAAAATGTCTCCACCAACCAGCGGTCGGAACACAACCCCTTTCAGCAGGCTAAATAGTTCTGTTAAATGACAACAGAAGGGACAGGCAACAAGAACCATTAGTCAAAGAGGGGAGGGCTAGTTCTTCTCTACCGGGTTACATTGGGGCGCTACCGGAACTGATCGAATTGGTAGTCTACAGTGTTTCTGGATGTTTCAGACTGAAGCTGGGGTTAGCATGAGAGCAGCACCATTTCGTAGCTCCGTCGTGGCCATTCCGCAACCAATCATGGCAGCCGCTCTTTATCGTTATTTTGGGCGGGGTGGGTGGCGGAGCCGAGCTGTTTTGCAGCCATCATTGTGTGGAGTTCAGTTCATTTCACTAGTTTTGTATTTGTCATGAGGGGTTGTTCCTAATGTTTCTATTTTAGCGAGGTCAAAAAGAGATCCCATTAGTGGCCTACTGATTTTGCTCGATTCCTTTTCTTTTTTTTTTACACGATTTTTCGTTATCTGCAAAGACTAAACAGAGTATTGCGACTCTGTGTTTGTTTGTAAATAGAGAATGAACCAAAGAGAACCAATTCTAAAACAGTAAATACTTGGATAACAATCAATCAAATGGAGAGAGAAGCAGGCACGACGTATTACAACGGGGGCAAAGGCCTGCGTTAACTACCCTTCACTATGTGCAAAGAGAGAGTACTCCTAATAGAAATGAGGGGGGGGCACCATTCAAAGCAGATCAGTGTGCATAAACACGAAAATGTTTTCACTTACCACGCACTTGACATTCGACAGCTTATGATATTTGCTATTAAAAAACCATTGAAATTCACTGAAAAAACCATAGGTTATAGACCATATATAGTTAGGAATTAGCATTTACAAAACCTTGAAAATTCACTGAAAAAACCATAGGTTATAGACCATATATAGTTAGGAATTAGCATTTAAAAAACCTTATTTTACTCACACAAAACCATTGAAATTCCATATATAGTTAGTTGCACTAACTATATATCGCACACCCGCAATCCACTGCTGATGATGTCACATATTACATCATTCATGAAATGGTCAGTGACATCACTGATGACATCACGGATGACATCTCAAATGACATCACTGATGACATCACTGATGACATCTCATTTGACATCAATGACCACATCACTGATTATATCATTCATGTGACAATACAATGCATCTCCTCTCATTTTAATATAACCTCTGTTTCACCCAGTGTTAAATACAGAGTATAATTTTTGAAACCATTGACACACCAATACTAGTTACTACATATGTACTCACTGATTCCTACATCTACACACACATTCACTCATTCACCCATACAATCATTCATACATACAATCACTCATCTTTACAACACTATCATATGCACTCATACACCTATACAGACACTCACACTCTGCCACTCATCCATGGAGTTATTCACACACCTAGTCAGTCCTGTAAAGAATCAATCACACTTCCATTTTCTTGTCTATACAGTTAAACATAGAGCACCTTACATTTTCAAACATATACTAACACATACTTACCTTGTTATACAATCATTGATATAAGTACACATTGATCTGCACAGAGTCACACACCTCCCAGCCAGCCACACACACACTCAGTCTCCCATACAAATACTTGGACAATCAATCAGTAACCCATATAGTTAATCATATAGCTACTGATCAACACATGTAGCAGTTTACAGAACAACAGACATAATGATGCACAAATTAAGACACTTTAGTCAGTAACCCATGCACTCAGTGAGACACATTTAATCACTCACTCATACATTCAGTCATGCACCTACTAAATCCTTTGTCCAGACACTTATACTTCCACTCATTCTTCAATATGTAAGACACATTTTAACTTTACAGAAACATACAGTCACTGGATGTTGTCATCAGTGATGTCATCAGTGATGTCATTTGAGATTTCATCAGTGATGTCATCAGTGATGTCACTGACCATGTCATGAATGATGTAATAGGTGACATCATCAGCAGTGGATTGCGGGTGTGCGATATATAGTTAGTGCAACTAACTATATATGGAATTTCAATGGTTTTGTGTGAGTAAAATAAGGTTTTTTAAATGCTAATTCCTAACTATATATGGTCTATAACCTATGGTTTTTTCAGTGAATATATATATATATACATATATATATATACATACACTTGTATTTGTTGTTTTTCCTTTGACATCTGTGAAAGCCTTTCTGTTGGAGAGTGTTGCACAAATAAAACCCACACTTTATTCTGAGAACTGTCTTTTGATGTGCTTTTGAGAGTGAAATTCCTATCCAGGAGTTCTTATTACTTCACAGTGTGTGTGCCTCCATGTGGGAGAGATGTATTTTTTATTAAGTGGGATGGCAAAGCAATAGATTTTGGCGTCACTTTGCAGGATATGAAAATTAAAAGGGGAAATATGTTTTCTAAAAAGTCAATGTTTTCAGTTGCAGATTTCCAGATGCTAACTGAGCTATTGGGGTGGAAAGTTGCCTCTAATACATGTTTAACAGACGAGGGGCAAACACAGATACTTAAATGTTTGCAAAAATTGTCACTTGAAGAGGAAAATGAGCTTAGCATTTTAGAGAGAAAAAGATGTTTCATTTTGCATGTATGAAACATGTGCACAGCTAGAAAAAGAATGTAATGAAATACAAAAAGAGTTCTTTGACGTTACAGAGAATTCTGACAAATCAATGACTGAAAATAGTTAATTGAAAAAAGAGATGCAGATGTACCAGGCAGCACAAGACCACGAAACTGTGTGTATGAAGCTGTCTAAATTACTTGATTTTCCAGATAGCCAGAGTGAATGGCCGACCGACAAAGAATGTGGTTTAAGGAGAGCTGCAGGTTAATTTACAATGCATGCAGGAGGTTTTAATTATTCTTTGGAGATCTTTCCTCAGTCAGAAATTAAGGACATTTTGGGAGAGATTTCAGCAGAATCAGGAAAAGGATTTTATAAAATGGTTTGTACGTTTGTTTGATTTAGGAGCCTCTGAGGTGATGTTGAATGGAGAAAACGTAGCACAGTTGTATGCACTTAGCCTTGACTGTATTGTGCAAGAATATTTTAGAAATGACAAAGACGATAAACAATTCAGCCTGTTAGAACTAGTGATTGTTGGTTGCAGTGACAAGTCAGACTGGTCAGTGAGTGACAAACCTTGGTTCACATGGAGAGACGCTATGCAGAAACTGAAAAAAGAAATGATGAAATATGCTGTTTTTAAACATGACTGAGTGGGGGCGAGAAGCAGCAATGTGCTTTTGAATCTGCGAAAGAGGCTATACAATGTGTTTCAGACGTGTGGGCAATACAGAAAGGAGACACTGAGTTACAAATGACAGTTCAGGGGCAGTATGCCACTTGGAAAAAGTGGGAAAAACGAAGAAGAAAGAGGGTGCTCTTGAGCTTTAGGATTAAAATATTGGTAAATGCTGGAGAGTGGTTTAGTTCCTTTGGAAAACAGTTGTTTTTGTGTCAATGCATTTTGACAGACACTGGGCAGATACAGTTATTTGTGTGATTTTGTTCTTTGATAGACACGGGGCAGATACAGTTGCTTTTGTGTTTTTGCACGCTGACAGAATGTGGGCAGATGAAAATAAGGTACAATGTGACTCTGAAATTTGAAATTTCTCTAATGCAATGGATGGTTAATTCTCCTGAGTTATACTGAATAAGTAATGCACAAGAACCAAATGTGATCAAGCGGTACATACAGGCAGAAACTGCAGTTTTGCATGAACAGTTGGTGCAGGTTACACGATTCCCTTGTGAAGTGAAACAAAGAGTTGTGGCAAGAAAATTGGGGAATGCTACTGCAAAGCACGGTTACTGTGTAACATGTAGACACTCACTATCCCATAAATGTACTGGAGATATGCTTCAATTTCCTTACAGATAAAAAGCCTAAAATCGTGGAGGCAGAGTGACAACAAAAAATTCTAAATTGGTTCGAATTACTAAGTTGAAAAACTGGAAATATGGACACCTGGGAGACAAAGACATTAACAGGTGGGCAGAGAATGAAGAGAAGGATATTCCCTTAGGCTAACTTAGAATTATGATCCCTATTTCTCAGCATGCATAGCACAGACCAGTCCCCACAAGAGGTGAGGGGCTAGTTGGAGAAAGTGAAATTACCAGCACAGATTAGTCAGATGGATTGGCTTAGGCCCATTCCAAATGATCAAGGACGTACTTATTGAGCAGTGTAGGGAGAGACGGTCAGGACGGAGACTGCCCAAGCCCTTCTCACTGTGAATGGGGAAAGAGGGTTTGACTCCCCTACCAAGAATCCAGAGGCTAAAGAGTGGGTAGAATTCTCAGAAAATTTCCATGAACCAGCTGAGAACAGTGCGGACAGGAAAGATAAAACGTTGTCATCAGACTCAAAACAGAAAAAGAACATGTGCTTTCTGAAAACTATTTTTTGCAAGAAGAGTGATGCTTGTTTCTTTTTTAGATCATACTGTGAGGTGATGGTGTACCTGAAGTCCCCAGCCTGCATGTAGGTGCTTGTATCAGAGTGGGGAGCCCCCAACCGCAAAGTGATGACCTGACCGCACTGAATGACACAGTTACTGACATCCTTTGGCTAAATCAATCCAATGAACTTGCCCAGCAGAGACTTTTTTTAATATGCTCAAATGATCAAATGAGATGGAATTGAACTGATCTTGAAAGTGAAAATTGTGATTCCAAGCAAACATTTGATAGAAATATGTTCAAAGACATTGTTTTGAATATAGCAGGATGGCTATGTACCTTCACACAGAACTGATGAAGAATAATTTCATTCATTCTAGCATTGCTTATCCAGAGTGTTAGAAGAGAAACTGTTCAGTTTGATGAAGAAGATGTTGAGATTCCTTTATTGTTTTGAGCAAAGTATATAACTTTGGGCGCTTCAATAGTAGAAGTTCAAGGATTAGCCATTTATACCATTAGGAGCATCAATAAGTTAACATGTTTGATTATATTTGCATATTCATCACACATTTATATCTGTAGCCGAGTTATTACCAGATATACATGAGCTATTTTACATTTAGCAATAAGATACATGATTTTATATTGTCACTGTTTTGAGTTGTGCTTCATTTTATACATGCTTTCACTTAAAATGTTGATTTTAGATATTCATATTATGATAGAGGTCATGGGTGGAATTAAGTGCCAGAGGCACTCCCCTGTATTGAGACCATGTGTTGACCATTGACTATTAATGTTTTAATTGAATTTACGTGTTTTAATTCACTTTGCACTTGAATTTTTATATGAATAAAGCTGCAGAGTGTTTTAACAGAATAGAACAGCCTTGCCAGGAACAGAATGTGTGGGATGTGGTTTAAAAGCATGAGAGAGAGAAAGTTGTGGAATGTACTTCTCTTTCTCGGAGTGTAGTGTAATATGCAGTAGTGCTTAAATGTGCATTGTGTTGCACATTGGGAAATTAAGTGTGTGATGCTATAGGCAGTGGTGCATAAATGTGTATTGTGTTGTACATTTGGATGTTTTATGAAGTATTTACTATTGGCTTTGACATGCCCTCGTGCCATATTGAATTTTGACTTTGTCTAGATTGAGCTTTTTGCACACAGGCAGGCCCCCAGATCACTCAAGTTGTTTGGGCTATTGACATTCAAGATTGTTTCTGTACTTTTGGAGATGTTTTGTACTCTTTCAAGCTTCGCTAAAATAAGGGTCTGGAACATGTGGGAGCGCAGAAGAATATGTGAGAAGTCTTTTGCTTTTGGAATGCTTGCATGGAGAGTGGCCAACTCCAGTAAGTTTCCTTGGCGCATAAAAGGTCCTCTCAGAACCTTCTAGTGTAGTGAGTTTATAAAACTGGGTTTATTGACTTGGAAAGCAGGATTTTTCGCCTGAATCGAGGTGGACGCGTAAATATTCAGGGTAGGAGTTCCCGACTTGCTGAGTCACTGGACCCCGGCTGTGAATCCCCCAGTCAGGAGTGGGCTAAGATGCAGTGTTTGCAGCCAGTGATGTATTCTTTTAGATTATTGGCATTGTGATGTGTGTGTGTGTCTGCATGCACATTCAAGTCTCCAGTGATTATAATCATCTGATATCTTTAGTGTATATATATTTATATCTTTTCATGCTTTCCTCTTGATTCCTTGTGTCTGATTATTTGCATTTAACAGTGCCTATTTCTTTCTCTGTGGACGTCCAGTATTATTATTACCAATATTATCTGCTAGTATTTTATTCCATGCATTTAACAGTTGCATTTGCTTACTTATAAGTGTGTAAATTATTGCATATATATATATATATTATATATATATATATATATATATATATATATATATATATATATATATATATATATATATATATATATTTAGATAGATAGATAGATAGATAGATAGATAGATAGATAGATAGATAGATAGATAGATAGATAGATAGATAGATAGATAGATAGATAGATAGATAGATAGATAGACATTTATTTGTTGTTGCATTTCACATCTGGGAAAGCCTTTCTGTTAGAGAGTGTTGCACAAATAAAATCCCACCATTTATTCTGAAAACTGTCTTTTGATGTGCTTCATTTTATGAGAGTGAAATCCTTTTTGAAGTTTTTTTATTGCTTTGCCTTGTGTGTGCTTCCGTGTGGGAGAGCTGTATTTTCTAATATTTCTATTTCCAAGAGCTTCATTCTAATGCATGGGACTTTGCATTCGTATTAGTGTGGTGCACTCTATCCACTCTTGCCTGGATGTTCGTGGATAGAGTGCACCATACTTATACGTTTGGCACATAAAGAGGTTACCAGAGCATGGAGAGTTGGTTTTGTATATTGCATATTATAGTAGACAAACCCCTTTGAAGTGACTTGGGTTGTTGAACACCTGATCATCCTGCTCCTGTGGTGGGCAGTATATTTGCAGTTTTTTCACGTATTCAGAGTAACTATCCAACTAGGGTCCTGATGAATGCCTCCGGATCTCTGTAGGGGACCAACCTATGGCAGAAACATTTGGACCCATTTCTAGGGATATATTGGTTTAATGCCGAGTCCTCTCACTTTTTAACTGTATCCCTGCGGCCACCCAATAAAGATTTAGTGGACCCAGAGAGCCACTTCTAATCACTCACACACTTTTTTGCACTCTACCCCTCAGTCACCACTATCCGTAGGCTCATCTTGAGAAAATACATCTGCTCCTCCCCTCTGGGAGTTGTAGCCCACACCTCTGTGTGAAAAGGGAACCCATATGATGAAGCATGTCAGCTAATAGTGAGTGAGGGTTCTTGTCCTGAAGGAAATTTCTCCTCCTGATCTTTCCTCCTCTGACATTACAAAACTCCTGCTTCTCTTTCTCTCGCTCACATGATCAAAAGTGTTACATTCTCAGCAAATCAGAGCACAGATTAATTAAATGCCAGATTGCCTTAGCACTTATGCACTACCCCCACTACATGAATATTGATTCTGCCCACTCTAAGCTCATGTCATCCAGAGATGGCAGGACAAAGTAGTTACATGAACAATAGAAAAGTGTAATTAAAGAATAGAGCACAATGAGATAGTGTAAGGGTTTTGAAGAAGATCCAGTATTGAGACCAAGCTAGGAAAATGTTATTAAGAGCAGATAGAAAAACGTCAATGCAAATAAACAAACATAACTCTGCTTGGCTGTGTGCTGTAGAAATAATGAACAGTTAAATGCAGAGGGAGAAGACTTCAATTTTTTTGGCAAGCAGGCCAAAATTGAGGCCTTGTTAACAAGAGCTAAGGAAACACACTTCTACAATGTGTACATGTATAATCGAGAATCATTTGACATTCTGTACATTGTTACTGGTGCACAAACCTATAAACGCACCGAAAGTCTAACACTAACATAGCATAAACTACCTGAAAACAGAATTAACAATATCTTGTTCTCAAAGATGTCAACTAAAAATTTATCTTTGCAAGGTTATTTGCTGTTAATTTTACTCAAAAATACTTGCCTACACCAACTGTACTGAGGTTGTCAGACAGCTCTCTAGCTGCACAGGATAACACTGGCCAATAGGACAGGATCTGGTGATTAAGCGAGGCTCCAAAGCATTTTAATAGCCTGAGGCATGTGAAGCCTAAAGGGTCAGCTCTAGTGTGGTCTGCTGTGAGTGATAGAGCTTGTTATCTGCTAACAGAGTGAGAAGGGATGGACGCCGAAGCAATCCCAACCACTACTACCATATGTGGCTCTGTAGGAGGTTCTGGCAAGGAGATCAGACAGAATATGGCAGTCCTTGTTTATCCCTCTCATATACTAAAGATATCTGGCTGCTCAATAGGAAAAATAGTGGATGCCAAAGTATCAATAGTCCTCCCCAGAGTCCAAGACAAGAGAGAGAGTGCTGCTGTTCCATTAATCAAACCGCAGCCCACAGGGCAACAAAGCACCTTGAAACGAGCAGTTAAAGTGCCCAAGTTTCACAACATGTTATTGAATAGCACAATACACTGGCACTGACCCATTTTCAGAGATTGAAGGATTCTCAATGGACCTCCCTCCACCTGCTGAGCCTTGCGTGCAAGTTAGTGAGCCTGAGGAGTCGCAGTGAATAGAGGATAGTGCAGTTTTCGATCACAAGTAAGGTTAAAATTCACATTTGGGATTCACACATGTGAAAGCTCTTCACCACACCCAACTCATCTTCTTTATTTTGCATGTCTCTAGTTAGCATTGTATAGTTATTATTGTTATTATTTTAAGAGCAATTTATTTTATATCCTGGGTATTGACACCGATCTATTCCCAACATCCTGGTCCTTTTGCATATGAGGAACATGGCAAAAATGTCGAGGCACAGTGATTGGTATGTGTCCCTTCCATCCAGTCCTTTGGATGACATTCTTGAGGGAGGTTACAACTGTGGAAAACCTATAAAAAATGGTGCAGTTCCAGGTTGTGGTTGATTTCATCAGCTTTGTAGAGCTCTGCTATGAAAGCACTGAACAGTGTGCGATGTGATACAAAAAGAAAAGGTGACAAAAGGAAACCACATCAGGATAATTGTAAATTCAAATAAGTATCGGGTTTGGCTTATCAGCGAAACCTTAGCTAGGATGCCATGGAATCAGCTGTAAGCAAGAAAATGTCCCCTTTCACTGTTGTAGGGGTGGTAAAATACAGCAATTGTCAGGGTTCCATGAGACCCTCAGGGCCACAATGCCACTGGCAATGATTGCTACCCCCCAGATTGCTGGAATGAGTCAAAGGAGTGTAACGAGGAAGCAAACCAGACAGAGAGGAGGGGGTTCTTATGAGTAAGGAGTGAAAAAGACATTACACATAAGTGAGTGGAGGAAGGATGAGTGGGAAATGCCAAACAGTAAAGTGGGATTTTGTCATGTTCTCCGGGAAATGTTGTAGCGCAATACATAGAAAGCAAAAACGGCAAATAAGCATAATAGAAGTTGGCAGAGAGAAGAACACGATTAGAAAATGTCAGCCATTGTTAGGAAAAATTCTAATGAATAATTAAAGGGTGACTACAGGGGTGCATGGAGTAGGCTCGGAATCCAAGAGGAAAGAGAGTTAATCTAGGCAAGAGAGCATAAGGGTGGAGATGAGGGTCTTGGCAGCTGAAAAAAGTCAACATACACCGACAACATACAAAATAATTTTTAAGCTAGGCGGCTGGTGAGAGTAACTCAAGATGGTGGAAAAAAGTGGGAAGCATGGAAACAGGAAGAAAGAAAGTTAAGAAGAAAGAGAAAAGTACTGAGAGAGTTACGGAGAGAGTCGGCAGAAAGAAAGAGCTAAGGAGGAGAAAGTGTAGGAGAGCCAAGTGAGAGGGAAGTAAGATAGAAGCAGAGAAACTGCAGGAAAATGCAGAAAGAATGGATGGTGACAAAGGGCAGTGACAGATAGTGGGCATTGATTTTGACTTGATTTCTGCCATCCTGTCGGATCTCCAAATGAAATTACCCCGCTCTAGTTCTAGCAGGAGAAGCCAGACCAGTGCTTAATCTGAGGATAGTGGTTTCTGGTGCTCGACAAGGTCACTTGATTGGTTTCTTGTGCTCAGCACTGGCACCTAATTGTCATCACCACACTTATAAAACTTTGATAATTGGTGGCACTGCTCATCTAATTTAGAGATGAGCAGAACAACAGTTGTTTATGATTAAAATATCCATTACAAAAATACTAATGACTGTCTCCCCAGGCATTCCTTTAGCTTTGGGGCCCTGAAATGATCAGATCTGTCACACTAGCAGGTGAGAGAGGTAGTAGTTGTTTTGGTACCGTAATTGGCAGGGATGATGGGGCAATGGCTGGTTCAAGCTGCAGTGGTCTCCTGGTCAGGGCCCTGGCACTTATTATTTTACAAATAAAGCACTGCCAGGCACTTTTTAAATATTATCCCGACCTTGTTGTCCCCTGCAGGGAGAGAACGTGGTATGTTTGTAATGAGAGGGCTTCTAAAACATCCTGCATCGTGGAGCCTCATTGTACACAGGCCTGGCCTTGTGACAACTTTTACCAGAGGCATTAAAGGTCTCCCTACATGTTTTCCCTCCAAGGATAGCTCTGTTATTACCCAAAGGCAGATGCTGAACCTCGCATGTACCTCTTAGTTCACTAGTGCCATGAGTTCCCACAGCTGGTTCCTTTCTTCTCTTGGGCCCATGCTGCAAAACAACAGGTAAGGATTCCTCTGAAGCAATAGACATGGGCTTAGCCCTAAACATTTTTTTAAGTGGATCCACATGCAGTACTAAATAAATGATACTGCAAGGTGAGCAGCCCCCTGATACCTCCTACAGCCTGCGCCATTTTTAATGATCAACAGATGTTGCCACCCACAATCTCATTGGTCCCTCATCCTGCCCCGTCACAGCCAATGAAATGAATGGGGGTTTCTTAACTCCTCCAATGGCCACTGCGTATGTGCCCCAAAAATAAATTAATGTCATTCTAATTCACACACCCTCTCATTTGATGTGACTGCTGTAGATCAGTCGCGGCCGGCATTACTTTCGGGTGGGGTGTTGCGCAGGGGGGGCGGAGAAGTATAGCACCCATTCCTCACTACTAACATGGGACAATAGTTCTGGGAAAGATTCATTTTTTGTGAAATGGTGAGTTAACAGTTTCCCAGAAGAGCTTATTATTAGATGTACCCACGGCCAGTGACATTTTATTAGATGTTCTCGCGGCCAATGTAGTTTTATCATTTTATGTTTCTGCTTCTCGCACTGTGAGAAAGCAGTGAGGCAGGTGGAAGAAGAACTTGCCCAGGTTCGTTCATGTGCTGCAGGATATCTGCATAGATCATTACAGTTCACCCAAGAAATTCCGCACACTCTGTGTCTAAGCAGTAATTAGTTTTCAGATGCTCCCTGTTTTTTCTCCTCTCTTGCCTCCCCCCTCAGGGTGGCAGGGTAACGGACCTTATGCCCATTCCACAAGAAGCCCCTGTTTGATAGTGAATTCAGAGTGAAGAGATCAGTTTATTTGATACGTCTTTGGTAAGAATGATCTGAAGTTTGGAGTTCAAAGGCTTTAAATTTTCACAGATCTCTACCAAGCTACATTGCATGGAAAAAGGCATTGTTGTGTGACAAGCAGGAGATGTTGGCAAAGTAACTCACAGTTTTGGTGGGATTCTCTATAAAACTGAAAGTGGAGCACAATGAGAAAAAAACTGTATCTTCACAGACCAAATATGCAAAGGGTTTCCAGGAATAACCTTGCACTGGGTAAAGAAGGGGCCACCTCAGATATGGGGCACCTTTAGGACATCTGAGCATTGCAGGCCTGAGGGTTACTCCTCTGCGAGGGATTATTGTTATGGCTGAGCATAGGCGTTTTCGTGCATCCACCCATGTATTTTGACACAAACCCAAATTTACAAATAGTTGTAAGCCTCGGTTTGCTCCAAAAGCGACAGAAGTGTAACAAAGAGAAATATATTTAGTTCACCTTGTTACTTCCTCTCCGCATGTGTGCAAAGAGGAATATGCATCTAAGGATTGTTTTTGTGCAGGACGGTGTCCCTGCTTTAATTTTTGCTGTCTCCTTTTCACAAAACACAGTGCAGCAAGTTTCCTCTCGAATAAATATGCCCTTAGATCTCTCGCAACAATGCTTGCATTAATATCGCTGGCCTTTAAAAGTGAATCTCCTTGCAATTACCTTTTTAGAGCTCATTAAGCATGCAGCAAACAAATCTCATCAGGCTTTCCCAGAGAGAAATTGAAAATAATAATAATAATCATCATAACCATTATGGATATAAATTGTGCAGTAGCTGACAATGTGATTTGAATATCTAACATACAAGTCTCGGATTAAATAGTAATTAACTGCCAAAGGTTGTACATTTATGGGCAGATGTACAGAGCTTTTTGTGTGTGCTGCATTGTACAGCACATAGTCCAATCAGGAAAAGTCTTAAAGGATTGTTTTGGTACTGGAAGGGTCCCCACCATATAAAAACTATTCCTTACAGAACACGCACACCATTGTGATATAGTTGAAGAGCGGTAGCGCTAGTGCATGGCAACCTAACGTGCGCCTGTGCAGGGAGAAAGGAAAACAGTGCTATATGTTAGTAGATTCCGCACCATTCTGCTCTCTCCATTCCACGCAATGCAGCAGAGCAACTTTATTTGCCGTGTTGCGTTGCCTGAATTTAATTTAAAGAGTTCACTCTGTGTATTTTATTGATTAAACACTAGTTAATATGCTGTACTGTGCCCAGGGGCGTAACACAGGGTCCCGCAGCCCCTGCGGTGCGGGGGGGCCCGCGCTCCAGGGGCCCCCTCAGTCTGAGCAGAGCCAGCAAGCCTAAATGGTGGGCACGCGCAAGGCACGCCACAGCATCTTCTTTCATTACTTAAGGTGCTGGTGGGCAGGCCAGGGACCCGGCCTCTTAATAAATTATTGGTCTCCAGTCCAGGCCCGGGCATCGTCGTCTCGGCCGGCAGCCCACCCGGGCCTCTGAAAGTGTACCACAACTGAAGAGTAGAGGCTCACAAAGCAGGAGTAGGACAAACGGCGAAGGAGTGGAGACAGATGCCAGCAGGGGAAAGGCAAGAAGAGCAAGAGAAGAGGAAGTGAAACCAATGAGGAAAGGAGCTTGAGGAGAAGACAGGCCTGTGATGGAAGACAGAGGACACACATGATAGAAGCAGGGCGTAACAAACACCCTGCAGCCCCCTCGGTGCAGGTGGGAGGGGACCAGTCTTCACTAAGTGAAGGGGGCTCCCTTAGCTCTTGTAGTGAACTGGGCAGAGAACTGTGACTCTCTCTCCCTAAAGCTGCCTGTAGAGCAACCTGCACGCACTGTCGACTGAAGAGAAAAAAAGTATCAACATTGTTTCTCTTCAGTCAGAGCCACGAGCCAGGCCCGGGACAAGGATGTGGGTGGGGGCCTCAGATAGGGCACTGCTCCTCTGAGGCAGCACAGAGCTGACTTCACCTGTTGAAAGTTTTCAGCTCCTGGCTTCCCTACACTTGAAGGGGCCCCTCCCCCCACAGTGAATAGAGTGCTGAAGCACTGCTGAAGCCTGAGCAATGCACACCAGTTGTAACCAGCTTCATCCTTTCTTTGCGGTACAAAAGAAGGTGGTGATTGACGGAGCATCTGAACCAATCAAACACTCACACCCAGTCAACAGATCTTGGTTTAATCCATCACCGTTCTTTAGCCCACTCTGCCACCCCAGTTCAGACATGGCCATATGCAAATCAGTCTGACCCTGTACCTCATGGGAACAGTCCAGCCCGAACTGCCAAGCCATGCCTTCCCTGGACCGGAAACAAGCTTCCTAGGACCGGTTTCTGGCATTTCGCCGTCTTCAGCCAGGCTTGCTTGAATCCAGTGGCAAAGTGAGCAAGGGACTCACGTCTGTGCATACCCTGCCAACCTATGGCGAACAAAGCGGTACAAAATGAGATGGTGATGGACGGAGCATCTGAACCAATCAAACACTCACACCCAGTCAACAGATCTGGGTTTAATCCATCACCGTTCTTTAGCCCACTCTGCCACTTCAGTTCAGACATGGCCATATGCAAATCAGTCTGACCCTTTGCCTCATGGGAACAGTCCAGCCCGAACTGCCAAGCCTTGCCTTCCCTGGACCGGAAACAAGCTTCCTAGGACCGGTTTCTCGCATTCCAGCCATCTTCAGCCAGGCTTGCTTGAATCCAGTGGCAAAGTAAGCAAGGGACTTATGTCTGAGCATACCCTGCCAACTTATGGCGAGCAAAGCGGTACAAAAGGAGGTGGTGATGGACGGAGCATCTGAACCAATCAAACACTGATTTGCATATGGCCATGCCTGAACTGGGGTGGCAGAGTGGGCTAAAAACGGTGATGGATTAAACCCAGATCTTTTGACTGGATGTGAGTGTTTGATTGGTTCAGATGCTCTGTCCATCACCACCACCTTTTGTACCGCTTCATCCTTTCTTTGGGCAGGAAGCAGTTTTCTGAAGATCTTGCACTCAAAAAAGAAACAGTTACAATTTATAGTTTTTGTTTCTTGCTTGTGTACAGAGGCCTGGAAGGGAAAGCACCCCCGGATTTATCTGGAAATGAGAGTGCTGGAGTGCAGAAAAAAACAGTCGACAGCAGTGAACAGGAGAATGTCAAAAGGAAGTTCAAAGGAAGAAGCAATGCTGAGAGGGAGAGACAGGTGGTAGAACTCGGAGTGTGCACACAAAGGGACTTACCCCCCCCCCCACCTCAGGTGCAGGAGGCCCCGGGACCCCTCAGCCATGCACCTTGCTTGTCCTGATATTCAGCAGGCACCAGCATGCTCCGTTCTTTGTGTAAAGACAGTACGATAAGGTGACACAGCTCTGAAGAAATGTAAGTAACCCTTTATTGTTACATTTTAGGAAGCCACTGATTCTACAGGAAGCCAGGCCAGGGTTTTTTAATTGCAGCAGTAGGTGATGGACTCTTGCAGAAGGCCTGGAAGGATGACTACAGTAAGTTTCAGTGTTTGACTGTGGACCAGGGGCGTAACACAGGCCCCCGAAGCCCCTGCATTGCGGGGGGGGCGTGCTCCAGGGGCCCACTCACCCAACGAGAGCAAGCACTGTTGAGCAGAGCCACTCTGCCCGTGGCTCGCCGTGTGCTCTTCATGGCAGAGTGTTGCCTGCGTGGGGGAGGGGTGGCCACCAATGGCAATTCACTTGAGGGAGTTAGGCAGAACCAGCTCACGGTTTTGGGGTGATGGTTTTGCCGAGGGCACTGTGGGGTGTTCATGGCTCTTGGGGCTGGGGGTGGGGGCATATAGGAGCGGGTGGTTACGGACAAGCGGCGTCGCTTGTGGTGGGCACGGGGAGGCTGCTGACTCCAGGCAATAGGAGTTGCCTCTGAGGGGTACACTCAGGCCCGGCTCCAGGATTTAGGATCTTGGAGGGCCAAGAGAAAGCATGGGTGGGCTGTGAAGATGAATGGAGTTGCGTAGCATTTTCCAGGTATCAGTGAGTTGGGATCAGGCATGCTGGAGGGGCTTTGAAGGGGGGCTGAGCTGCATACATTACCTACTGCTGAGAGCATGTACACTAGTTTTAGTTCTGCCTTTCTTGGGGTTTCACCTACGTGCTTAATCTCTTCTGTTCTTTCTGCATCAGGCTTCTTTCTCTCTACCACATGATCCTTTCTCCCCACCTCACCCATCTCACTTTCCACCTCAACCTCCTTCCTTTCCACTTCATCCTGCTCACGTACCCACCTTCCCCTTTTTTCTTTTCTTTTTTTCCCTTTCTTTTCTTTTCATCTCACCTTCCGCTTCCTCTGCCTCACCCTCCTATTTCTTCACCTCTCCCTTCTCTCTCCCTGCCTCGGCTTCCTCTCTGTTTGACCCACCCCGATCTTTCTCTCATCTCACTCGCCGCTCTCTCTGCTTCACTCTCCCCTCTCCACCTGTCCGTGGTCTGACTGCGCCTCCACCTCCACTCAATTCTTCTCTCTAGCTCACCCAACTCTCTCTTCTTCACCCTCCTCTCTGTTTCTGCCTCACCAGTCACCCTCCCTCTCTCTTTCTCACTATCCTCCCTCTGCCTCACCCTCCTCCCTCTCATCATCACTCTTCTACCTACAAGCCTCCCTTCTCTCTGCTTCACCTATTCTTATTTCTATCTATCTCAACCTTGACTCTCTCCACCTCACCCTCTTTTGTCAGTCTTGCCTTTCCTACTGCTGCATGAGGGATGGTGGCTGTACTTATGTGGGTGCATGGATGTGTGCAATCCTGCTGCCCTGCACCTGTTCCTGTCCTTCACTGGTGGCGTTAACCATTTGGAATGACAGCAGCAACAAGGCCTGAATTATTTACATAGTGTACTCCTGAGCATGCAGAACATCTACAAACACTTGAAAGCCCTACATATTTTAAAGAAGAAGTAATAGCCTATGCAATTTTTTTTAAAGCTTTGGATAGTGCCTACTGCGGTACATGTACTCCAAATAAGAGAAGTAACAATTGGATGATCAATCAAAGTTGAACCAACCAAACTTCCAACAGAGGTCTGTTTCAACCCCTAGCTTCCCACTGTGCAAAGATTACAACTTCTGAGAATGACAAGTGGTCCTTCAATTTGGTGGCTAGTTTCTCAAACAATATTTGACTGTCAGCTCTTTGAGCAGAATGCATTCTAGGTGAAACACCTAGAAAACATACATCTTATGTGAATGCTTCAAAACTGAACAGCCTCTTCTAAATTGTGATTAGCTTGTCCCCTCATCTTTCATGTTTTCCTAATTTCTCCTACTAGTATATCCTATTCCCATCACCATTCTCTTCCTTGTGTTCTACCACTCTCCTCGTAACACTCCATTTCCCCCAACTTATCATTTGCTCACCACCCTTCTCTCTGATCACCTTCCTTTTTCATCATTTTTATCTTTCACCAGACTCATCTTCCACCTTCACCATTTCATACTCCTTTTCTACTACTCCCATCATATCACCCACTCCCAGTACATGCCTACCAATCATCAGTCTACTTGCAACACCCAATTTGCTCATAATTCTCCTGCTCCTATATTCTGCTTTCCCAGAGTCCTCTTTCATCTTCCTTCATCCAACTCAAACACCATCTTCATCACCTTCTCTAGTTTAACACTCATCACCCTCATACTCTTCTCTAATCAACATCTGTTAAATGTGTTCTATTTCCTTCTACTCACTGGGTTATTTAACCTACCTCTTTCTTTCCCATTCTTTTGTTTTATCCTTTTTTCTTACCTTCATCTTTTTTATCCTCACATTGTCCTCTAATCACCCTCCTCCATTTCTCATCCCTGCACCTCATTCCCATTTCCTCATCAAAATTCTATAATTGTTGATAATCTTCCCTGTCCTAGAGAGCCACGGGTATGAAAACTGTTGACCTGGGGTTTTCAGGACTTTTGTTGAAAAGACACCATCCCAGCTGCTAGTTAATCGACAACATTAGTGCGTTATGTGTTCTAGCTTTTGATATGCACCAAAAGACCAGATTTATTTGAAGCTTAAATATCTGTGCTTACCCAGATCAGAGACACTGAGAAGCTCAGAATATTTATACTGATTTAGGACATACAAGTGGTCCCACTCTTGTGTAAGTAATGAAAGGCTGACAAGATTTTAACTTACTAAGTCACAGATTATAGGAACATCTCTAAAGCAAGTGCATTAGCCCACAGGAGTATCTTATCTCTTTATGAACTGAGGGGCTACAGCAGTGCTATATTCCATTTGTATCTATTCATATGACAAAAAAGAGAATAAAACGAATACTCAGTGACTGTTGCTTGCCTCAATGTGTGGTGTTTGTGCCATAATTGAGGTGTAATTATATTAGACTCAGCCATCAACGAGTACCTCTGGAAATTAAAAGTAGCCAGTGCTGCCACGGGACAGCCGCCAGTGTTTTTTTTTCGTTTAATGAGAACTTGCACTGCCCAGTCAATGCTGTATCTGTGTTGTATTAGTGAAACTTGTCAAAAGTCTTCACTTCAGAAAAGTCAAAGGATGTGGTATTTGCAGTATATAGTGCTGCACTTTAAGAATAGCACAAAAGCACACTAAGATATAAATACTAATTCCACATTTTCAATTACTTACCATGGGATGTCAAAATACTATCAGATTACTGTAGCCCTGTAGTATCTCTTAAATAATGTGTGATGAGAGCTTTTGTGTCTCATTTGATCTGGTAGGAGTGTCACAGGCTTTCCTCCTTTTCACATGTGCTCATTGATAACAGCAATCCTCACTGACTTCACGCCTGTCTCCCGGCACTTCAAGCAGCCCATGGCATTGGTGCATATCATGTTTATTAAAAAATTAGGATGAGAAAGCGAGGCCGCAGGCCCAAATAAATCATAAAGAAAAAGAACAAATAATGTTTTTCTGCTTGCAAATCAGCTTTGGGAGGGCCCTGGGGCTAACTTGGGTGGGCCTGGCCCTCCCGCTAGAACCGGGCCTGGGTACATTCGAGGTCAAGGGTGTGCTCGACGAATAACAGGCGGTTTGAGGGTTCCTAAAGGGATCACTGGGGAGGGCTAATAAGGAGCGCTAGAGTGCTGGGACGGCAAGCAAGTGTGTTTACGAGGTAGGGCCAGGTGCCCGGGAACTGGGTGAGCCTGATTGTAAACCTTGGGGCATTGACTGCGGGCACCGGGGGCTGTTCACCTGGACAATGGCGGCTCACAGGAGTGCTGGAGAGAGGCTGTGGAGAGGCCTTTAGGGGCAGAGAATCACAGGCCGAGTCTGGGTGGCACGGAGCTCCCACTCACTGATGAGTCAGGGACTGTCTGGCAAATGCCTGTGGTCCTTTTACGGTGTTAAGACTCTAGAGAGAAGCTTAAGGAAGGGTCTGCTTAATGTGGCACCCCTTACAGGCCTGGGGAGAGGAAGGTCTGTGACTGGCGCCTCTTTGCCTCCCAGCCACAAGTGCTGCATGCCTACTTCTGAAATCAGACCCTCAGCTGGCCCTAGTGTCCTGTCACCTCCCACTGCCTACCACGCCGTGTGCATTCTAACCTTCAAATCCAGTCCACCCATTCCACTCACCCAAATATCCATCCATCCAACCAACCATCCGCCCAACCACTCATCCACCATCCTCAGCCACACACCCATCATTCCATCCACCTGCCCATCCATCCATCCAATTATCCATTCATCCATCCATCCAGCAGCGGCCGGTGCAATTAAGCGCCAAAGGGGGATCTATAGACGATAGAATAGAGTAAATGAAATTAAATAAATCCTATTCCAACATCAGTCAACGTCACCCGCCCGCTGAGCTTAACTGCATCACTCACTGCTGCATTCATCCATCCGTCCATCCATCCATTCAGCCATCCATTCCCAGCCATACACCCATCCTTTCATCCATCCAGCTGTACCTCTGTACATCCATCCGCCCATCCATCCATCCATCCATCCCTAGCCACATATCCATCCGTCCATCCCTAGCCACACACATCTGTTCATCCATCCATCTATCCATCGGTCTGTCCGCCCATCCCCCCAGCCACACACCCATCCATCCATCCACCCACCCACCCACCCATCCATCCGTCCGCCCATGCAACCATCCCCAGTCACACACCTATCCTTTCATCCATACATCCTTCTGTCCATCCATCCATCCATCCCCAGCCACACACCCATCCTTTCATCCATCCATCCATCCGTACCTCAGTCCACCCGTCCATCCATCCCCAGCCACATAGCCATCCGTCCATCCCTAGCCACACACACACATTCGTTCATTAATCCATCTATCTGTCCGCCCAGCCACCACACACCCATCTTTCATCCACCTATCCATCCATCCCTCCATCTATCCAGCCATCCCGCCACCTATCCATCTACATCCATCCATCAATCCGTACCTCCGTCTGCTCATCCATCCATCTGTCCATCCATCTATCCCCAGCCACACATCCATCCACCCACATCCATCCATTCACCCGTACCACCGTCCACCCACCCATCTGTCAATCCATCTAAAGTGGGGCAAAGTGGTAGGTTGTGGGACAAGCCACGGGGGGGCTCCCTCCATGAACTTTGCAGGGGGGCCCCCTCAAGTTTCGTTATGCCACTGACGGTGCCATTCTTCTGATTAATGCGTAGCAATTGTTTGAAGGGCACCTCTTTGCCAAAAAATTTCACCATCCTGTAATTGTACACGACTGACTGACTGACTGACTGACTGTTCTTATAAAGCGCACTAATGCCGAGGCGTCTTGGCGCTGTGTTAGAGTTAGGCAATATCTTAGAGGCATCTTACTATTGCTTGGGAAAGAGCTATGTTTTAATTTCCTTCCTGAACGCCAGTCTATTTGATAGACCTCTGAGATGTAGTGGAAGTGCATTCCAGAGTTTAGACGCCAGGAATGAAAAGCGTTTTCCTCCGCAGCGTGCTCTTTTTATTTTTGGAATTTGTACAAGTCCAAGGGGGATTGGTGTCACTATATCGCGGATTATTACAACGCATTCCGTTACATCGGAATTTTTACAACGCAGGATCTATTACATCGGATGCCATTACAACGCATGGCATTACATCGCAGATGCTGTTACAACGCATGGCATTACATCGTAAGTATAGGTAAGTATACTTTTTAAAAAAAATGTAATTAATTTAATTTAATTAATTTAATTTATTTAATTTAATTAAAATACATTTTAAAATAGTAGTTAATTTAATTTAATAAATTTAAATCTATTTATTTAATTTAATTTTAATAAAAATTGTAATTAATTTTAATTAATTAATATAATGAAATTATTTTAATTTAAGTATGTTTAAAATTGTAATGAAATTAAATTAATTAAAATAATTTTTTTAATTTAATTAATTTAATTAAAAATGTAATTAATATAATATAATTAATTTAATTTAGAAACCTAAAAACACCCCTGTACCCCAAAACCCAAACCCTACCCTGAAACCTAAAAACACCCCTGTACCCCAAAACCCAAACCCTACCCTGAAACCTAAAAACACCCCTGTACCTCAAAACCCAAACCCTACCCTGAAACCTAAAAACACCCTTGTACCCCAAAACCCAAACCCTACCCTGTAACCTAAAAACACCCCTGTACCCCAAAACCCAAACCTAGCCCTGAAACCTAAAAACACCCCTGTACCCCAAAACCCAAACCCTGCCCTAAAACCAAAAAATACCCAAACACCCCAAAACATATACCTCAGTACACCAAAACATATACTCCTATATTCATACTTATTTAAAAAATTACTTAAATTAATAAATTTAATTTATAATATTTAAAAACATAAATAAATATTTTTATTTATTTTTATTTATAATTAATAATAATTAAATCAATTATATAATATTAAATAAAATAAAAACAAATGTATATACTTACCAATACTTTCGATGTTATGGTATGCGTTGTAATAGCATATGCGATGTAATGCCATGCGTTGTAATGGCATCCGATGTAATGGATCCTGCGTTGTAATAGCTGCGTTGTAACAGCATTACGACGTAAAAGTTGCGTTGTAAGTGTGCATCACCGTCCAAGGGACGAAGATCTAAGAGTCCTTGTGGGGACGTAGTGCGCAAAGAGAGATTGAACATCTTTAGCACCCTCTCCGAACAGAGCTTTATGAACCAGACAGAGTGACTTAAATTCTATTCGTCTGCAAACAGGTAGCCAGTGAAGGTTTCTGATGGTTTAGATGTAGGATGATGTCTGGGAAGCCCAAGCAGTACTCTAGCTGCTGCATGTTGAATGGCCTGAAGCTTATCTAATTGCACCCATTCCCAAATACAGTGCATTACAGTAGTCGATTCTGGACATAATGGTAGAGACAACTACCGTTTTCCTTAGAGCAAAAGGGATGTATGGGAGAATCTTTCTCAGTCCTCTTAGGGTGAAGAAGCATGCGGACGCGACCTGATTGATTTGTGGGGCCCAAGTAAAATTTTTGCCGACCATTACTCCTAAATTCCTGGCTTTTAAAACTGGTATCGGAGGTGATCCGGCAGCGTTCGGCCACCATAGTTGGCTTCAGATTTGATCCTTTGTGCCAAATTCCAGGATTTCTGTATTTTCCGCATTTAATTTTAGAAAATTCACATTTATCCAACTCATCAAAGAGGAAATGCAGTTACAGAAGTCTGTGGCCATGGTGTTTCCTAACTCCGCAACAGATACTATAAGCTGCGTATCGTCAGCATAAGACACCAATTTAAACCCATGGCTCTTTATCATTCTGGCCATTGGGGCCACGTATATGTTAAATAAAGTTGGTGATAAGGCCGATCCCTGTGGGACTCCACCCGGCAAGGTAAACTCTTCTGATCTTAGACAATCCCAACAGATCATTTGTCGCCTGTCTGACAGAAAGGATGATAGAAGAGAAAGTGCTGTGCCCCTAATTCCTGTCTCCTGCAGCCTTTGATTCAATACTGTATGATTCACCGTGTCAAAGGCTGCAGTTAGATCTAGCAGGACTAATATGGCCCTTCCCCCTCCATCTGTTACCTTACGTATTTCTTCTGTTGTCATTATTAGGGCAGTCTCCGTAGAATGCTTAGCACGGAAACCATGCTGGGTGGTATCTAACAAATTGTTTGTTTCAAGAAAAGCCATCAGTTCACAAATAATGTCCTTTTCCAGTACTTTTGCGGCAAATGGCAGGCAGGAGATGGGTCTATAGTTCATCTCAACCTGTGGGTCCATGTTAGGTTTTTTTCAGAAGTGTGCGTATACATGCTTTTTTCCATGCCCTAGGGAACAATCCGTCCGCCAAACTTTTATTAATTAGTGGTGATAGGGCAGAGCTGATAACTTTCGATGCCATGTGAAGTATATAAGGGGGACAATGGGTGAACCCCCAGCATCTCAGGAATGTCAGGTTTGCTTGGCTCACTGTGAAAATGCTGAAATGTGTAAGTGCCCCTTCAGAACCTATGGCCTTTAAGTCACTTTGTAAAAAACACTGTGCTCTATTGAACTCAATTAGGTAACATTTTTAAAAATGTTCTCCAGGGAGATTTCCCACTTCCTACCACCAACACTTCTTGAGGCACATAAATTAATTCATTGTTCAATTAATTAGTTCATAATGTTCATCAGCATGACATTTTGCCACTCACTACTGACCACAGAAACTCATCAAGGCCATTCGCCTTAGCACCCAGACCCAAATCTTCCCTAGCACAAAATCCTGCACTTACTGCTTCAAAAGCTAGTCTTGGGCCAATGATAATCATGCATTGGCATACGAAAACCACAGGATTTTCAAATATATTACTTTCCAAGCTAATTTCCTAAAATACAATTAAAGCCAATTTTCAGGAAGCACATCTAGTACCATTGAAAGCAACGAGGGGGGCGTGGCCAGCAGCCGATGGAGGAGGACGCAGCCTAGCGAGGCTCCCGTCCCTCCGCCCGGCTATCCGTGATTTAATCCTGCCCAGGACCCGGGATCCCCGCTCCAACTGGGTGGATCCCGAGTATTGCGTCCCCACCTGCTCCGCTGGGGAAATCAGGCCGGTGGGACTGCTGCGGAAGCTGTGGCGAGCCGAGAGAGGACCGAGCCGACGGCGGCCAAGATGGCGGCTCCCGAGTGAGTCGGCGCCTCGAGACCCCGGGAGCTCCCCCGTAGGCGACCGCAAGCATCGAGAGCGGCCGATGAGCCCTGGCTGGTGGGACCGGCGTTTCCTGGAGATCGGCCGGCCCCCGACCGAGGAACGGTTTGGGGCGAGTGACGGCCGGCGGAGGGACCCGCTGGGGCCCCACCCCCAGCCCGGAGCTGCTGTAACTCCAGACCCCGGCTTTGGGGCCTGTGGAGCCACCGACATCGACCCTTCTGGGTGGGTGAGGAGACCTGGTGGGGCCTGTGGCAGCGGGAACCGGGGAGGCGAGAGGGGCGCGCCGCCCTGGTGCCGGAACCTGAGAGGGGATGACGGAGCTCCGCCTCGGTAGGGAGTAAAACTCGGGGTCCCGGCCCCGGGGCCTGCCCCATAGATCGTGGCGGCGCCACCCCCATTGCAGGCTGGACTCTTGGACCGGGTACAGGGGGACTAGCATGGAGTGAGGACCCTGGCCAGAGCCCTATCACACCGCCGTGCCTGCCGTGGTGCCCCGGGGGGGGCAGCTCAGCGGCGACCTCGCCCTATCATCCGACGACGGCCGTGCACCCCTGCCAGCTCCGGGGAGCACCGGGGACCTTGGACGCCCTGCGGAGAGGTCGTTCTCTCTACCACTGGACCTGAGCTGACGGGTGCGACCCCCCCCCCGAGTGCTACACTGGACACTGGGCCTCAGCCGGCGACTATCACCTGCGCTGGAGACAAGGTTTCCCCAGAAGCAGACACCGACGCATCGCCTTGGTGGGGACCTGCAGCGCTCCTCTCGGTTGGGCCCCGATGAGAGTGGGCTGTTCCTGGATGCACCCCGTCTCCTGCCCGCCAGAGACCGGCTTTCTGTGGGGATCTTGATCGAGCCCTGTACTGGGGCACTGGCGCCGCAGCTGGGGACCTGAGGGACCGCTTTCTCAGTCCGGGACTGGGACACGGGGGCCGATCCACAACAAGAGTTTTTCCCCTCACTGCATACCCCCGGGAACTCGACCCACCGATGCGGGAGCGGTATGGGCAAGCCTAGGGGCCCCAAAGGGGACGGGCCCCCTACTACGGACCCACCGGAGGACCCCGTGCAACCTGCGACGGATCTACAGCAAATGCAGGACAGGATCCTGGAGGCCATAGCAGCCACAAAAGACGCACTGCACCACGATATAGCGCAAGTGTCGGAGGGGCTGGGACTCCTGCGAGCTGACCACGCGAAGCTGTCGGACAGGGTCAAGGAGGCAGAGACCACCCTGAGGGACCTGGCGCCAGCGCAGAAGTCGATGGATGGTAAACTGGCGGACGCGCTCGACCGGATTCAAGCGCTTGAGAGGAGGGCGGAGGACGCTGAAAATCGCAGTCGGCGGAACAACGTGCGCCTCGTGGGCCTTCCGGAAAAAACAGAAGGGACGGACATGGTGAGCTACCTACAAGAATGGCTGCAAACTGTGGTGGCCCCGGAGGGGCTATCCCCTTTCTTCACACTAGAGAGGGCGCACCGGGTGCCGTCGAGACCCCCGAAGCCGGGTCTCCCTCCGCGTCCAGTGGTCATAAAACTGCTCCACTACAAAGACAGGGACTTGCTACTGCAGCAGGCGAGAGAGACGGGCCCATTCCAGGTTGACAACAGCAGGGTGACACTGTTCCCGGACTACACATTCGAAACCCAAAGGCAGCGCGCCTCTTTCCTTTCTCTGAAAAGGGAGCTCAGAACGGAAGGTATACAGTACTCGCTGCTATTCCCGGCCAGACTCCGAGTGGTGGTAGACGATACCACCCTGTTCTTCCCGACGTCTTCGGAGGCTTGGGCCTGGTGGGACACCTACAAGGCTGGCACGGATGGGGCCCGGTTCCGGGCTGAGGAGGAGCACCAAGGACAATCGCTCCGACGTTCGAGGCGCCACAGAGGGCGCGGACGGGGCTTG
Source organism: Lissotriton helveticus (assembly GCF_964261635.1). Taxonomy (NCBI): domain Eukaryota; kingdom Metazoa; phylum Chordata; class Amphibia; order Caudata; family Salamandridae; genus Lissotriton; species Lissotriton helveticus. Next base: position 698,314,839 of record NC_136071.1, on the reverse strand, counting down.
AAGGGACAGACAAACTTTCAAACGGCGGATGAGCGGAAGGCGGCGCTACAAGCGGTGAAAGAAGTATCGGGAGCGGCGATGGCCCACTCGGAGAAAGGAACGGGCTCGGAGGACCAGGGCACGGGCTCGGACACTGATCTGTCTGAACTGGGAGGAGCTAGGGGCCCGAAGATCACGCCACAGACATCGGGGGAAATCGTAGAGGGATGAACTTCTTGACAAGGTACCGGATGGGGCTGAGGGGGGCTTGCTGCGATTCCTATTGCCCTTGGAGCAGAAGTTTATGTGGCTGAAATGTTACGGGACTTACTTTGTGTGAATGGGCGGGGGGTCAGGAAACAGCACTTGAGAGACCCGGAAGCTTGTTTGCGCACCCCGTGGCCCATAAGGCCTACGCAGCGTTGACTGCGTATTAGTCACTAAGTGAGCACGTTGCTCAACTGTTTGGATGGGAACGTCTCCTCGGAGGTTGGATCCCATTCTGGGGGAGGGTGGGCCTGGAGAGGTTGGGGTTACTCTGGGGTTGACTTGGGGATGGGCAGTTAGGGGCGACTTGGGGAAGGGTGGGGGTGGGGTCGAGTCAGTGATCAGGATGCTACACACCAGTGATTCTCCTTTTCTCCATCGGGACAATGGCTAATGTGGGAATGTTGAAATGTGTATCATGGAATGTGCGCGGATTACACACGATGGCGAAGAGACTCAAGGTCCATTCATACCTGGTTCGTAGAGGGGTGCATATAGCGTTCCTGCAAGAGACCCATCTCACCAAAAAAGAGGGTGTTGCGCTCCAGCGCAGGTGGAGAGGTCATTTGTTCTACACTGTGTACTCTGCGTTTGCTAGGGGAGTGCTCATTTGGGTTAAGGCGGGAATCCCACTTCAGGTGACTAGGCATATGGTGGATCCCAATGGGAGGTATGTGGCTGTTGAGGGATTGCTGAGAGGCCGACACATAGTGCTCTGTAGTGTTTACGCACCAAATACGGAACAGGCGACATTCTTTACAGGTCTCTCCAAGGGGCTTGACAGCTATCTTACTGGTCCGGTGCTGATGGGAGGGGACTACAATACCGTAGAGGATGTAACACTGGATAGATCACACCCACCACTCCACACCTCCCCTGTACACCGATTAGCGAGATGCAGGACTGACTGGCAGGTCACATGGGCCCTGACTGACTGTTGGCGCTCACAGCACCCCATTGAGCGCGATTACTCATTCTACTCCAGTATACACGACCTACACGTGCGACTAGATTCTTTCCTGTGCTCCCCCCCGATACTTGTGACCCGAACGGAATACCTGGCACGTACATTGTCTGACCACAACCCACTCCTCCTGACGCTGGACTGGGTGACTGAACCCTCTAAAGTTCCGACATGGCAGTTGCGACCCGACACGTTAGATGATCCACCGTTCCGAGCTGACCTCGAGGAACGGATTGCCCGGTATTTTGAGGAAAATGAGGGTACAGCTTCCTCCAGGGTGGTAGAGTGGGATGCATTTAATATAGTGGTGAGGGGACACTGCATCGGGAAATATGCGGGAGTGCGCAAGACGTTAATAGATGACCTAGACAAGGCTGAGCGAACTCTTCGAGAGGTTGAATTAGATCGACCGAATCGTCCTGAATTGCAGGAGAAAATTAGTGGAGCACGGGAAGCGGTAGCAGTGGAGATGGAACGCCTCCGTAGTTTCGATTATAAGGCGTACCTAACGAGGACCCTAGCTGAAGGAGACAAAACGGGGACACTCCTAGCCTGGTTGGCAAACCCCAATAGGCGCAACCAGCCGGTCTTGGCCCTGCGGGACAGTGGGAACCTTACCCTTACTACACAATCGGAAATACTGGGCTGTTTCAGGTCGTACTACGTGAAATTATATGGAGCGGAGCTGAGCGATCGCGCTACGGAGGTGGAGGTTTTCCTGAGCGACCTGCAACTACCGCGCTTAGAGCGGGTACAAGCAGATGCTCTGGGGGCCCAATCGCCCTGTCTGAATTCCGGGGGCGGTGAAACGGATGGTGCGCAATAAAACACCAGGGATTGACGGGCTGCCCATAGAGTTCTACGGGAGATACTTAGATCAACTAGCTCCGAGGCTTCAAACGATATATAACGAGGCCAAGGAAGTAGGCAGACTCCCCCGGTCGATGAGCGAAGCCATAATGGTCCCCTTGTTGAAGCCTCGTAGGGAGAGCACAGACCCGGCGTCCTACAGACCACTGTCAATGCTTACAACGGACTACAAGATTCTGAGCACGGTGCTGGCCACCAGGCTACTAACTCATATGCAGGAGCTGGTCCATAAAGACCAATCTGGCTTTATTCCCACGAGGAACACTACACACAACATTCGCAGGTTGCTTCGATTAGTGGACGCTCCGCCATCTGAGGCGCGGTCCCCCGTGGTGTTGGCGGTCGACATTGAAAAGGCCTTTGATAGCCTTGAATGGCACTACCTGTATACGGTAATGCACAACTTCGGTCTAGGGGAGGGATACATACAGTGGACGAGGGTACTCTACTCGTCGGCGAGAGCAAGAGTGAGAGTGGGATCGATGGTGTCAGATCAATACGAGATACACCGAGGTACCAGACAAGGGTGTGCGTGGTCTCCACTGCTGTTTGCGCTCGCGATGGAACCGCTTGCGGCTCAGGCTCGGAGGGGGACTTGTTACGCCGGGCTGGCACACGGGGGGAACTCCATTATATCTCCCTATACGCGGACGACCTCCTCCTCCTTCTAGACAACGCCGAAGAGGCGGTAGAGGACGCTGAGAGTCGGCTGGAGCGCTTTGGTGATATGTCGGGGCTGCGGGTGAACTGGTCGAGAACCTGTCTCTTCGCGCTACGGAGGGGGGAGGAATGCCCTTCACTCCGCCAGCATCTGCGATGGGAACCTCAATGCCTGGGATACCTCGGAGTGCACATCTACCACGACCCGAAAGACCTTCTCGATGGTAACGTTGGCCGCGGTATCCGTTCCCTGAAGAGTTGTATGTCCTTCTGGGCCACCCTGCCGCTCTCCATGGTTGCTCTTCTGAAGATGGTCGCTCTGCCGCGTCTCCTGTATTTCTTCCGATCCCTCCCGGTATGGATACCCAGCACGATTTTCAAACAGCTGAAATCAGCGGTGGTGTCCTTCTTATGGGGAGCTGGCAGACGTAGAGTGGCTCTGACGGCGGGTCTCGCGGTCCCGGACTTCGAGCTCTATTATATAGCGGCTCAGTTACAATTCTTCACGCAGGAGGTCGCAAGAGTGTACCGAGGCCCAGAACAGGGGAGAGAGTTCGGCACGCCCTGTCATGTCCTAGCATACATCACTCTTCAGCAGAAAATGCTTCTGCGGGAGCTCTCCCTAGAGGAGCGGACCCTCCGCCAATGCTGGAACAGATTGCAGAAGCGGACCGGAACTGGACACCCGTATGCTCCGGAAATTCCACTGGGCATGGTGACGGCACTCCCGCATGGCGGCGATTGGTCGCGACTGCACCTGTGGGAGGAGGCGGGGCTGCAGATGGTGGGTGACCTCTACGAGGATGGAGAGTTATCCCCATACCAATTGCTGCAGGAACGGTACGACCTCCCGAGGGGGGACTACCTACTGCATGCAGCAGTGGTGAGAGCCATACAGGCGCATTGGGGTGAGGGACTGATGGAACCTGCTACGTCACTAGCGTGCCAGTATACCATGATGGCGGCGGGAACGATTAAAGCTGTCACGTGCCTTTATCGCAGAATGCTCACGGACACCCTACAACCGCTCACGACACTTAAAAATAGGTGGGAAGCCGACCTCCAATTAGAGATCCCAGATCCTACATGGACACAATTAGTGCGGAGAGTCAAGAAAGGAACTAGGAATGCGCGCTTCCAATTGATACACCTATATATACTCCATCGCGCGTACCTCACACCATGCAAAATTGCAGAGTATTTTCATGTAACAGATGCAGCATGTCCCAGATGTAATCTTGCGGGGGCTGACCTGGTCCACATGTTATGGGGCTGTCCGGGGTTACAGGTATATTGGACGGGAATTGAGGAGGCCCTGAACACAGTCACTGACCGAAATTTACAATACAATAGCGCAGTGTCCATCTTACATTGGTTACCCCACACGAAGAAGAACAAGCTGACAAGTAAATTTATAGATATGGGACTACTGATAGCTAAGAGGGAGCTGACCAGGGGGTGGAAATCGAAAGTGGCCCCGACACATAGAAGATGGGTGAACGAATTCCTGAAGTGGGCAACTGCAGAGAGCACGATACTTTACCAGATGGCCCGCCGTAGTTCTAATGACAAGGCGCAGGAAGTTGCAATGTTGTGGGACGCACTGGTACAAGCGCTGAGCGATAGTCTGGCAGAGGGGGAGGAGGGGGAGGAGATACTAGACGAGACACCGCGAACAGGGTCAGACACGCCAACGGTAAATTCACCAGATGCACACAGACAATAAGAAGCATTGACTCCGTTTTTCCCACGATTTGAGCCTCACGATTGCACCGATCACTGACGCAGACACAGGGAGGGGTAGATAGGGAGGGGGGGGTCTCAGTTCAGGGTTCCCGGGTTGGGATGTGTACATCACGATCAACCCCGCAGGATGATGACACGCTACATACATAAAAGCAGAAGTAAGGAGTTCCTGTAGAGATAACAGTGAGAACAATCTCGGCCCGCAACTGTACGATATAGCGAAAGGACGCCGCCCTGCCTCCGGGATGTGGGCTAAATGGCTGTGTATCATGGAACTGAGAAACGAAAGTTGCAATATGACACGAAACTGTATGATGCTCACTGTATGGTGGAATGTTTTATCTATCCCTGCAATAAAAATTGTTTTACAAAAAAAAAAAATTGTACCATTGAAAGCAACATTGATCAAACAGGATAACTGGTGAACAGGTATTGTCAGGGGTTCTGGAACTAGGGTTGTACCAGCTGCTGCAGCGTTCCATCATAACCTTGAAGGATTTTAGAAGCAGAATGAACAATGAGGAGGCCTTTGAGTCTTGTCTTTACCTGGCAGCATTTATCGTGTCTTCAAAGAGAGAGGTCAAATACCGGGCACTGAATTCTGACAGATTGCTATTATTCCTTAAACATAGAAAGTTCATTTTCCCTTCACTAACGGCAAAGTGAGAGAATTTTGTAAGATGTAGCCTGTGATAATCTTCCTGGGGTACAGGGCATGTGAAACGATGGCAAATGTTTCTTACACGAACTGAATTGATATATTTCTAATAGAACTATGTTTCAAACAGTGTTTCAAAATATCTCAGCGTCAAAGAAAGTACAAAGGAGTCACATTGTTTTTATTTAATTCTGACCTGTGATAAGAACAAAGATTTTAGTAGGATTTAAACAAAGCAAGACACTTTACATGTGTGATGCCAAACGTTACCCACGTGCGATAGCTAGAATGCCCACACATATTATTTCCACATGTTATAAGTTTTGCAGTAATGCTGTTCGTGTGATGCAGCTTTTCTGTATCAGAGACAAAGTAAAACCATAACATCAGACGCAAAATGATACCCCATTACCACCAGCAAAATGCTGGTGGTAAAGGAGTAGGTACGAACGTGAAAATAATTCACCGAGAGCCACAAATTACTAAGATTTTCAGTTGCAATAGCTAATTTTTGGGATTCACTATTAGGAAATTTCAAACACCTACGTACGGATGTGTTTTTGACACATTTAGGCAATCTTAATGGAATCGCAATTGACTTACCTCAATAATATTTATGAGGTAAGTCGAAATTTACGTCTCATTGGGTATCGCTAAAAACCCCGGGATGGTGGCCTGCTGGATATAGTAGACCACCATGTCTGTGTTTGCTTTTAAATAAAGCAAACATATTTTTATTTCATGCAGCCCATTTTCCTTAATCAAAATGGTATGCGTTTAAAAGAGAAAAATTAAAATGTTCTTTTCATTTTTTAACAGTATGGAAGTGGTCCATGGGACCACTGCCTGCTTATAAAAAATGTTTTTGCGTATATTAACAAAGGGTAAGGGGTCCCTTGGAGAACTCTTCCTGTTTACAAATGGGTTACCAGCAAATTGAATTTGGTGGTAAAAAGCAAATGTTTTGTGAGTTAATTTTGGTCGCAAAACAGTCATACATACCACTGCGAGTCGCTATTAGGAAGGGATGCCCTTAACACTCCCCTTCCTAATGCCGAATCGCTAACCCATTCAGTAGGTTACTGAATCGTAAGATAAGGTTTAGTACACAGAAAAAGGCTTTTCCCAATCACAAATGCAGAATCAGGTCATTTGCTACAGAGAAAACGCTAGGTACATGTGGCCCTAAAAGCATTACCATGCTTTAATTTTGCTGAAAGAAATCATTACATTTGAGAGGATGGTGTGGTGTTAATTCCAGCAAAAGTGTTTGACCTCCCAAATTAGCAGTGAGTGCCTATGTGCAAGGTGAAGAACAGCTACAACACACCACTGATTTCCCACCCTGTGCATGTGTTAGATTGAGGGTTCTTTAGATGAAACTCATTGCTGTTGCAGACTATTGAGGGATTACCTCTGTTTGAAAGCAGTCTCTATTCATGGGAGAGTGTCCATAAGGTGAAGGATGCCCCCAACATCGCCATTGCCAACCCGGATGAGAATAAGATCCAGAGTAAGGACTGTCCCAACCACCCGGGGGAAGGACTCGCCATCGCACACAAAAACACCCTCCGCCTCTGCACCTCAAGCGACACCTTCTCTGCCGCCGAGCACCTGCACTTCCAGGTCTAGACCAGCCCCAACTCCACACTCCGTGGCACCCTCGCCTACAGACTCCCCGGTGGTCCCCGTTCCCCCGTTGCCTCCACCATCACTGACCTCATTACACCCCACGCCATCGCCTCTATGTACTACATACTCATCAGAGACCTGAACTTCCACCTCGACAACCCTAGCAACCACAACTCCACCACCCTCATTGACAACCTCACCAATGTTGGACTGAAACAACTCATCACCACCCCTACCCACAAGGTAGGACACACCCTTGAACCCATCTATGCAGGTGGAAACAGAACCGACTTTAGCCACACCACGCAGCCCCTGTGGGCCGACCACCAGTGCGTACACTTCTTTGACACAAACTCAAGCCTCCCAAACCAGCTGTGCATCCTCCACGAAGAAACTGGAGTAGAGTCACCGAGGAGCAGCTCAACTCCACCCTCAACTGCAACACCCCCGCTACCACAAACAACACCAACCTCTCAGCAATAGGACTTCACACCTGGATCTGCAGATGCACATACAAGCTCGCCCCGCTCTGACAGACCGCTTCACAGGAAAGACACTTGGTTCAACGCTGACCTCCAAGAAGCCGAACGCACCTGCAGACGCCTCGAGAAGAACTGGCGAAACAACAAAATTCCCGAAAACCTTACCACCTAAAAAGAAGCCATGACAAAATACCACTAACACAGCAGAACCACCAAAAGAACCTTCATCCACAACAAAGTCCTCGCCAATGCCAGCAACTTCAAAGAACTCTTCAGCATCATCCAGGAATTCACCAAACCGGCCAGCCAAGCCACGGTCATCACCCCCTCCCAGGACCTCTGCGACAAGCTCGGAACGTACTTTCACCTCAAAATCAAGAACCTCTACGACAACTTCAATGACCTAACACCTGACTCCACAAACACCACACCCTCCAGCAAACCAAGCCAGCACACCATCGCCTACTGGATGCCAGCCACCATGAAGAGCCCGCCTCTACCATGAAAAACATCCACTCGTGGGTCCTAATAGACCACTGCCCACCACACATCTATCACCGCCATCGCACCAGTATTACGGTACACCATCAATACCACATTCATGATCGCACATTCCTCGATGGCTGGAAACACACAGATGTCAGACCCCTGTTTAAGAAACCCTCAGCTTATCCCACGGACCTCAAGAACTATCAGCCCATCTCTCTCCTCCCTTCCATGGCAAAAGTCACGGAAAAGACCGTCAACACGCAGCTAACAAAATTAATCAAAAACAACTCCATCCTTGACCCCTCCCAATCTGGATTCCACAGGAACCACCGCACTGAGACCGCCCTACTAGCCGCTACAGGCGACATCTGGACCCTCCTCGACCAAGGCCACAATGCAGCACTGTTAGTTCTCGACCTGTCAGCAGTTTTTGAAACCGTCTCCCCCTTACACTCACCTCCAGACTACACAACGCTGGCATACAAGGAACCGCCCTCAGCGGGATCTGCTCGTTTCACACCAGCAGAAGCCAAAGAACCAGTATGCCACCCTTCCTCCCTGAATCCACGGAAATCAACTGCGGAGTACCCCAGGGATCATCACTGAGCCCAACCCTTTTCAACATCTACATGGCCCCCCTCGCAGGCATCGTCACACAGCATGGCCTCAGCATAGTATCCTACACCGACGACACCCAGCTCATTCTCTCCCTCAACAAGGACCCCACCACCACCAGACTCAGCTTCCAGAAAGGAATGCAGGACGTTGCATCCTTGATGAGCCACAGCTGCCTGAAGCACAACTCGGAAAAGATGAAAGTCCTCATACTCAGAACCACCCCATCAGCATGGAACAACACCTGGTGGCCCGCCGCACTCAGCAGCCCTCCAACCCCCAGGGACCACGCCAGAAACCTCGGCATCGTGCTCAACGCCTCCCTCTCCATCAACAAGCAGGTAAACGCTGTTGCACCCAGCTGCTTCAACACCCTCCGCATCCTCCAGAAGACCTTCAAATGGATCTCCCAGTGTCAAAGAAGACAGTCACCCACGCACTCATAACCAGCAGACTGGACTACGGAAATGCCCTCTAAGCTGGCATCAACAAGGCTCTACTCCGCGAGCTCCAGATGATACAGAACACTGCAGCCAGACTCCTCGGCATCACACAACATGAGCACATCAGCCAACGACTGCGGAAAATCCACTGGCTCTCCATCGAGAAAAGAGTCACTTTCAAGATACTCACCCATGCCTACAAATGCCTCCACAACACAGGACCACAATACCTCAACAAAAGAATCACATTTACACACCCGAAAGAAACCTCCGCTCCACTAATCTTGCCCTCACCGAAACCCTGTGCATTCGCAGCGCCTGAACAGGGCTAAGAGCCTTCTCTTACATCGCAGCCAAGGCCTGGAACGAGCTCCCTATCGACATCGACTCACCCCCTCCCTCAACACCTTCAGGAAGACTCTCAAGACCTGGCTCTTCGACTAAACAAAACTGCTGTCCCCCCCTGGGCCTTGAGACCCTCACGGGTGAGTAGTGCGCTTTAAACTCCCTGATGTTTTTGATTGATTAATTGAAGGATCCACCAGGTGAATATCAGTTGCAGCATCAGAGTAAGATGATAGATGTCCACATGACCACAGTATGCTACCCCTGTTGTATTGTTGCATGGAGCCTCATTTATTTTTATTTCAGTCCTTTTCCCTTGAAGGTGAATATAAATGTAAGGATGGAGGTCTGCTTTCCCTTACAGGCTTTTATCCATTTGCATCCATTCAAAACGATTTGCAGAGGTAATACTTTTACAAAGGCATTGTGTGGAAATTTCTAGTTCTTAACCAAGAAACCTGTTGCCTAAAAAAATAACTAAGAAAGACAATAACCATAATTTGTTTGAATTGCTTAATAAATATATTGTAACATGTTACGTTTTTGACACATTGTTTATGATAGTGTATAAAAGGAAAAAAATATATACAATCAGGCCTGCATTACGAGTGGCAATAATTGGTGTGATAAAATCCAACTCCGCCGAGTGGAATTTATGAGACGCGATTAATACCACCCAATTATGAGTTGTTGAGGAAAGAACATGCAGATTTGTATGCTTTTTCTACCAAACTCCACACATTCTGGTAATTATGGATTGCATTTTTCCCTGATAAATATAAGCAGATGGGATTCACTGATATTTATCACAAAACTGATAATTACAATACGTGACAGGTGAGCTTTGTCGGGGCGACCCATGGAAAATGGCCCAAAAATCTGTAAACGTGATGGGAATTGAAGCTCTGAGGGGGCTGTGGATATTTAAAAAGGGACAAGGGCCAGGGCCCCCCCCACCAAAAAAGAGAAGAAATGGTGGGAATAAATATGAAAAAGAGAATCATGTTTTCTAAGATCACCGTGTATTTTGGGGTATGGTGATATGTTTACTATGAATGTAATATTTACGTTAATCTTCTTCCTGATTATTGCATTCTTTACTATCACATAAGTGCATTTTCATTTTTTTACCAAGGGAGCATCAATGTTTATAACATAACATTGTGCACTCAAAAACTTCAAATTGTTTGTTTATTAAAGACCTTTGATCGTTTTACTTTCATATTCTTTCCCATTATTTCTTAGATGTTCTTCTTTTGTGAATTTTTGAGCCATTGTAAAGTTTGCAGAGCTGGGGTATTAATCCATCGATTTATTCTAGTACTAACCTTTTACCTGCTGGGGTGTTGGTGCATCCCTTTCTATGAGCAGTTTCTAAAAAAAACGCAATAAAAAAAAAATCAAAATAAGCTTTATTCGGTTTCTTTTGTTTGAAACCATAAAAGCAGCAAGTAAAAATACATACATGTATAAATGACTCAGCATATCGTGTACAAAATAAGAAGGACCCAACTATTAAAAACAAACTAAAAGCAATTTGACAATGTACGTGCAAAATCGAATAAGGGTAGATGGTTAGTGGCACAAAGTTCTTAGAAACCCCTTTCACCTAGAATTGTGGTTCAATGTCATTTGCCTTAGGGACGGATGGAGTCGGGGGCCAGGATAGAAATCATACAGGTCCCAGATGCAAATGGGGCCATCTCCCTCTTTGAGCAGGGAAGATCGCAAATAGGGGACAATGTTCATACTCTTGAATTTAATTAAAATCAGGTCGCCCGGGATGTCTTTGGGCGACGTACCTAGCCACCCCACCCTCCTGACACTCAGGATTCCACCATCTAAAACAGATGGCAATGGTCTGTTTTGTTGTAGCCAGGAAATGGTTTTGTTTAACAGGTCTTGGTGAGTTTCAAATTTACTCTGCCTGGATGCAGGGACCCCAGAGAGAACAGCCACGTAGGGGGCGGCTTCTGGAGGTAAGTTAATCCGAAGTGCGGACCTGGGAACTCTATGGGGTACAGGTACGGAGTTAAAAGTAATGTTCCGGATTCTTGGATTAGAAGGTATAGACATAAGGGGTTCAAGAGATTGAGCTTTCGTACTTGTCGTAGGCTTGAGCTTTTCATTTTTGCTAGGGAGAATGGGGTGGATGGGTGTAGCAGTTTTTTCAGTTGGAGTATAGTTCCTTAGTATTGTATTTTCAATACTGGTCAACCTGTCTCCCAGGGCGTTGATTTTTGTGACCAGGGGTGATAAAGCAGATATTAGCAGTTGCTCGATCTGGGCCAGTAAGGTCAATTGAAGTGGTGATATGGAGTCAGGTATTCTGTTCACGGCCTCAATCGGCAATAATAAAGGTGGGTTGGAGGGAGATAATGAGGGGCTAGTGCACATTTTGTCGGCATTAGGTGAATTCTCAGTGTCATTGTTTTTATCCGCATCAGCATCTCTACCCACTATAGGGGGGGTAGATACATCCTGGGCGTAGTTCGTACCACACAAGGCATTCAGCTCCTCCCAGATGGACATGTTGAGAGGAAATCAGAGAAACGGTACAATGTGAGATCAATAAGAAGGATAAAAACAACTCGATACCTCCTCCTTCGTTGGAGCCAAATGGGGAGGCCCGTCCCGGCCTCCTCGTGCCTCTGAGGGCCACAGAGGGCCCGCCCTTTGCCCGGGCTTAGCCCGGTGATCCCGCGACGCGGGTCTGTTTAGGGAATTTGTAGCGCCTCCTGGCGCTGTAGTGTGCTCTCGCGGCTTCCTGCCGCTAAGCACGCCGGGAATTGTAGTCTCCCCCGCTCGGCGGCCGCAGCACGGTGTCAGAGGCTGCGGCGGCGGGGGGAGACAGCTGGCAGGGTCCCAGTGGGATTAGGGGATGAAGGCAGCCTCCCCAGGCTTGGCAGGTCCGGTGAGTGAAAGTCGCACGCTCCCCCGAGACTGTTGAGGGAATTTGTAGCGCCTCCTGGCACGGTAATGAGCTCTAGCGGCTTCCTGCCGCTAAGCACGCCGGGAATTGTAGTCTCCCCTGCTCGGCGGCCGCAGCACGGTGTCAGAGGCTGCGGCGGCAGGGGGAGACAGCTGGCAGGGTCCCAGTGGGATTAGGGGATGAAGGCAGCCACCCCAGGCTTGGCAGGCCTGGTGAGTGAAAGTCGCCCGCTCCCCCGAGACTGTTGAGGGAATTTGTAGCGCCTCCTGGCGCGGTAGTGTGCTCTCGCGGCTTCCTGCCGCTAAGCACGCCGGGAATTGTAGTCTCCCCCGCTCGGCGGCCGCAGCACGGTGTCAGAGGCTGCGGCGGCGGGGGGAGACAGCTGGCAGGGTCCCAGTGGGATTAGGGGATGAAGGCAGCCACCCCAGACTTGGCAGGTCCGGTGAGTGAAAGGTTGATTGAACACATGTACGTTAATCTCTATGTGTACACAAACTAATTGTTTTTTAGCACATTGGTGAAAACCCTGCATGAATATCTCTTTGCAGCCTGAATTGCAAATGTGAATATATTTTCATTTTTTGTACATTTTTCTCAATATTTAATTTTATTTCTCAAATGGACACACATACATCCTGGAATGATAAACAAAGAATGTGCCATGAAAGTCTGGAATCTGTCAATACCAAATTTGGGTGGTTTTTTTCTATGGAAAATAGTCTGAAGAATTGATTATGTAATATTAGCGCAGATCAAGAAACCGTAGCAAAATGACAGTTAATAAAGCACTGTTTATTTGGTGACAGATATTAAACTAGAACTATATGAAAGTATGAAAACTATACACTCCATTACAGTATTACCTGTGGGATATATTGGTGCAAGACAAACTTCCAATTTTCAAATATATCACCTCCCGGGTATATGAAAACATAAAACAACGATACATTTTTAGCATCTGCACATCCTAAGGTTTTTATCACTGTTGCCAAGGGGGGCATGGCCAGCCGCGGAAGATGTAACTGTACAGCTCCCGGGCTGGAGCCGGACTAATCCCTTCCATCCCCAATTGAACACTGCACATCCACCAGAATTCCGCCTAGTACCTCAGTCGCAGGCGCAGCAGCTACAGGTGGAGTGTCCTCCAACAGCAGGAGGGGCTAGTACAGCACAAACGGATCAGATCCGAAACCAGGCCAATGCACTTCACAAAGCCATTAGCCCAAGCATAGGGGCAGCAACATCGCTGTACCCTAAAGGAGGTGTGCGAGTGCCCGAGTGCCCGAGTGCCCGAGTGCCCGAGTGCCCGATTGACTGCTCGGTGAGCCTGAGGCTCACCAGACGGCTTTGGCAGTGGAGCCCGCATAAATTACCGAGCTGAAGTGGTTGCTGGCTGTGGTGGAGGCTGGGCTGGGGGCGGGCTTGGGAGTGGCGTGCTAGGAGACCGTCACAGACACCCGAGCCTCACAGAGCGCGGGAAGGCCTGAGCGAATACTGGGAAGTGGTATGAGGTGAATAGCTCCCCCACCTCCCTTCCTTTTTTGACTTGGCTAACTGGTGAAGCTGCAGCAACCATGGAGCCTGGCAGCAACCGGCGGGTGGTCACCAACACACGAGGTGAGCCTACATCCCGTAAGAACCCGAGGAGGGGGGAAACTACTGCTGGCCAAAGCGGACATTGGGGGACAACTGATGCTCTGGCGAGGGGACTATGGGACGAGGCCTCCTCCCTCCCCCCTCCCCCCTTTTGCTTGTGAAACATTGAAGTGGGTCAGAGCAGCCTAGAACCTGAATCTGTCCCTCCTGGTGTGCTGAGCAGGCAGTGTAGGCACTGGATTGGTGGCAGTGATGGCTGAATGATGTGGGCCTCTACTGGACCTCTTGAAAGGTGAGGCCAGAGCATGAAATTTGCTGGGGGATGCGCCGCACTACGCGGAGATCACTGGAGCTGGCCACGTAGATTGGATCCGGTGTGGGCTGGGTGGAACAGGGAGGACCGGCGTGAAGTGGACAGTACAGATCGCGAGCCACTGTGGGAGGATCGCTCACAAACATGGTAGACATTGCAATTGCATCCCTGGCTGCAGAGGCCCACATATAGACAAAGGGCAGCGCGAACAGTGTGCTAACTGAGGTTCCGGTGGGCCATAGCGGGGCCTCTCCCCCCACCGATTGGATACTGCACCCCCTGGGAAAAACCTCCCCCTGTGCTAATATTCACCTCCTCCGCCCGCTACTGGTGGTCTTTCGTGTCATCGTTCCGCAGCTGTCAGAATTTTGTGGCGGTTGATCCTAATCGCGGTACCAGCAGACGGTTGGTTTCCTCTACCATGGCGATCGGTGTCGTTTTCTGACCACCATCCTAATAACCCCGTCTTGAAGTTAATTAAAAAAATAGTGTAAGGGGCAAGATAGGGATATCCTGCTCCCCTAAGCACTATGGGGGGGGACCAAAGGGACCCCCCTGGGGCCAAATTGTTAAAAAAAATTGCAATATTCACCACGATCCCAGAGGACTTCTGCACAATAGAAAACAAATCAAAATGGATACCTGGGCCATATTCTACAATTAAAGGCCCTGCAGAGTTGATACCCGAGGCCAAATTGTTTATTTAAGGGGAGGGGGCATGTGACCCCCCGATCCATTTTAGGTCCCAATGAGCCCACTCCTGGGACCGCATTACAAACGAGGAGGGGGGATTGTGGCCCGCTCCCCAATCCCTAAAATAGAAGGAGAGGGGCCCCACGTGGCCCCCTCCCTGAGCCTCCAAAGGCCCTGGAAATCCCATCCCCTGGGTCTGGCACATACACTGTGTCCCAGAGTGCCCACCCCGTGACACAGTAGTTTCCCTGCCCACGCCATTGTGGTAAGGGAATCTTGTGTTTATTCCCACCAGACCCTTCTTTAAATTCCTGCCAGTAGTGAGTAAACACAAAGTCTGCTCCCAGTGGGTGGAAGCTTTAAAAATTCTCCCGCCAGCTGAGAGCAGACTTATAATCAGTTTCCCTGCCCACACGGATGCAGGCAGGGAAACAGATCAAGAGATTATTCCCTCTCAGAAGGAGCAGCATTATTAGCTGCTCCCTCCGGGAAGGAGCAATGCCAGCTCCCACAGCATGTGGGAAGCCGACCGGGATCGTGGGGGCCAAGGAGCTCCTCTCTCATCCACAATGAGTGTATGGTGGGTGTCCTGATGTAATATTCGCGGTCATAAGTAGTGCATGGCAGGGGCACAAGTAACTGGTGAATTTCTGATTTTTTTTTTGTTCAAACCGGTAATGTTGTCACTAACAGCCTACTGCTGCACGAACAAGCCACTCTGCTCACCTTCCGCCACCGGTGAGTGTCCAAGAGGGCTCACTACGTGCCGGAGCAACCTCCTCAGCCGTGGCTTATACACGGTCCAGCCGAGCTCACAATTCAAATTGGGTCTTTATTGCCAGGATGGTGTATCGAGGCCACGCATTATTGCAGGCTGCACACCCGCTCAGCTCTGGTGGCACTAATTCAGTGAACCTCAAGTCATCGCCACATGTCGGGAGGCTCATGTCGGGCAAAGTGCCTCGGCTGCCACCAACTCTGTGTCCTACATGTCATGGAAGAGAATGGAAATGGCCTCCAGCACATGCGCCAGGCCCTTTTTATTGGCAGGGTCACATGTTCTCTAACGCATGTGTTGTATGGGTGTGGTTTGGGTATAAACCAGCCATGAGGGAGTGGCTGTGGCATGCTGACAACTAGACATGTGATCAGCAGATTGCTACAGGAAGACCTGGGACATGTAGTGTTGTCGTTCCTCCCTGTAAGCATAAGCGGAGTGGACTGGCCTGGCATATGCCAGTCCTCCGTGAGGCTGTGACAATGACCCGGGAGCTATGGGCGTGGGTCCATCATAGGCTGTATGAGGAATCAACTGATGCAGGTGTCTCTGTTGTAGTGTTGCCACCACGTGGGCCGCAAGCGCCAATGTGTTACCCTGTGACCCAAGTCCCACAACATGGCCAACATGGAAGGTAGAGGAATCACTGACCCTACATTCATCCATACTTCCACACATGAAAGATCGTGCACATGACATATCTGTGTGCATATGAATGTTCATTGCACATTCAATAGAGTGTTGCAGCTGTAGCAATACAGGGCCATGCAAAGCCCAAATTTCAGTTTTTGGCATATGGAGGGCAGCCAATTAGAGCCAAGCTGGTGCTCGGGGGTTAGGTTCCGCCAACATATGTACTTATCCAATCCCTCCGCAAATCCCCAAGCACTTATAAATTCACTATACACTCTCCTTGCAGTACTCTAATGATCCAGTCTCTACCTATGTACTTATACATTGACGGAGACAAAGTTATATAGCCAAGGTATTCCCCACTGCCAGAGGTAACATGGTTGCATGCCCTGTCCACAGCACAATGTAATGTGGTAGGGCCCAGGGGCAGCATCATGCATACATAATGAACACATGGACACAGTTAGATAGATAGTGGAATTGGGTGCAGGCTCGTGCGCTCTGCCCCTTTTTATTACCAGGGTCACATGTCCAGTGACGTCTGTGCTGGGTGCGTGTGGGGTGAATGTAAGCCAGCCCTCAGGGAATGGTTAGTGCTGGCAACAAGTACAACAGTAATTATCAGGTCACACTCAGAGATTCAGTCATAAAGGGTCCATGACTTTGCTGCACTGAGGTAGGGGCAGCAGATCTGAAATCATGCACAAATGATTCCATCATAAATGGTGAATGAGTTGTGGTGCACTGAGGTAGGGGCATCAGAATCATTCCGCGTGTGCACAGCCAGCAATGATGGGTGGTCCAGGAGGTCCGCTCTGATAGAAATGTCTGTTGCCTACTGGACTGCATCATCTGCAATTGCAACTCTATCTGAATTGTCAGCTCTGCTGACCGCAGTGTAGGGCGGAGGCAGTGGTCAGTAAGGGCCAACAGTCACAAGGCAATCACTTGAGCTGCACAGTAAGTGGCACCTGTTGCACTCAGCGTGTGCGCAGCCAGTGATGATGCGTGGTCCAAGTGTACCGCACTGGGAGCAATGTCTGTTGCCTACTGGACTGCGTCATCTGCAATCACGACTCAATCTTAATTGTGAGCCCTGCTGTCCACGATCGATGGCAGTAGTCAGCACAGACATCGGGGAATGCTTTTTTGTCACTTCCTCTTGACAAAATCTGAGGACGGAGTACAGTTCACTCTGTAATTAATAAATCAAAACTGAATTCAAATTGTAAGCTCTGCTGTCCGCAGTGTAGATTGCCATTCAGTGTTCCTTTGGACTTGCAAGATGAATTTGGTCATTGTACTAAAGCTATAACTGATATAAAACAAGTCCTGGAAGCAAGGATACTAAAAGGATACTATCTCACAAAGAACAGCCAGGTAGTGGTGGTATAGACTGTCGCACGCTCCAATTCTCTACTCCAAAAATGTTTACAGAAAATTTATTTCAACGTACCTTGTATTGTTTTCACAAGAATGGTGCCCCTCAAGGTAAAAATGACACCCCACTACCATAGATGTCAGCTTCCAACTAGACCCAAGGGTCCATAGGAAACTGTTATAAAGAGATTGTTGTACCTCGGCACTCTACTTAAGTAATGTCAAAGAAGTAAATATTTCTAAGGGAGTTGTTCCCTGTCTTGGCCTGGCTAATGAGTCAAGACCACCTTCAGCTTTAGAAACACAATACTACTATTTAGTCAATTATGAAGAGAACATCATAAGAAACGCCGTGATCCAGAAGTTTTAATAAATCATTCCAAGAATATATCCATGCAATTTTTCATGATATTGACACATAAAATGTTGTGATCAAAGAATCCGTCTGTGCTGTAATTCCAGACGAAGGAAGATGAAACCGGCAGCCGACACGTGTTTCGTTACTGACAAGTAACTTTCTCAAGGCTGCAACAAAAAGTAGCTCACATGAAACCTTATTTTCAGTTATTAGTTTCACAGATATTAGGTGACGTTTGTGTGAGCAAAACCCAGAAATAGACCATCACGTTTCTGTGTATTTAACCTGACCTCCCCGCGTTGAGAATCTCTGGAGGTTTATTTTCCACGCTCGCGATCGGCAACTTGATGTTGCTGATCGCGAATGAGGAAAAAGTCTCGCCGGGATGTCATTTTGCTTGCTTGCGGTCGCCAACTTGACGCTGAGGACTGCGAGCAAGCAAAAAATGACCGCTGCGCTATGCTACGCTACACGTGTTTGCACTGTGCTATGTGCAATTTGCGTAGTGCAAAGTAGTGCACACCTTGCAAACTACGTGAGCGTAGCAAAGTTGCCCACCCAGGCCCAGAAAAAAAACATAGGTTTAATGAACATTGTAATTAGAAATTATCATTTAAAAACCTTTGAAATTCACTGAAAAAAACGTAGGTTTCAGGCACGTTATAGTGAGAAATTAGCATTTAAAAAAACCTTTGAAATTCACTGAGAAAACCATAGGTTTCAGGCCTGTTATAGTTAGAAATTAGCATTTTAAAAAAACCTTAGAAATCCACTGAAAAAAACATAGGTTTCAGGGGCGTTATACTTAGTTGGACATTTTTCTCATACAAAAACATAGAAATTCACCCTTTATAGTTAGTTCAGCTAACTATAACTCGCACACCCGCAATGCACTACTGATGACATCACATATTACCTCATTCATGACATGGTCAGTGACATCACTGATGACATCACTGATGACATCTCAAATTACATCACTGATTTCATCATCCACATGAAAATCTGATGCACCTCCTCACACTCTAATATAACCTTTGATACACCCACTGTAAATTTTAGACTACCATTTTCGAAACCATTGACACACCAATACCAGTTTCTACATACATACTAACTGATTCCTAGGTCTACACACACATCCACTCATTCACCCATACAGTCACACATACATGCAGTCACTCATCAATACAATACTATCATGAGCACTCATACACCTATACATGCACTCGCACACCACCACTCATCCAGTGTTACTCACACACCTAGTCAGTCATGCAAATAGTCTATCACACTTCCATTTACTGACCTATACAGTTATACAAACACCACATCACTTTTTCAAACAGAATCAAACGCATACTTACTCTCTTATACAATCACTGATACAAGTACATACTCATCCATACAGCCACTCACACAATCACTGACTCTCACGTATAGTCACTTATATTCTTCAACTCTCACATACACTGCCTTTTACACATGTAGTTACTTGGACATGTGCCATTGAGACATCCATTCACTCGCCAACACACCCATACACACACTCTCCAACCCATACAGCTGTTTCCACATGCACTCAGGCACCCATACAAATATTCAGGCAACCAATCGATAACCCATATAGACACTCATGTAGCTACTGAGCAACCCATGCAGCAGCTTATAGAACAACAAACAGACTGATACAGACATTCACACAGTTTAGTCACTAACCCATACATTCAGTAAGACACATGAAATCGCTCACTTAAACAGTCAGTCACGCACCTACTAAATCCTCCATGAAGACTCTTATACACCCACTCATTCTTCAATACACCTTGGCATATATATAATACATTTTTAAACTTTAAAGAAAAACACAGTCACTGGATGATGTCATCCAAAGAAATGTGGCCGTTATATTTAGTAGAGCTAACTATAGCTCTCGCCCCCGCAATGCGCTGCTGATGACATTACATATTACATCACCCATGACATGGTCAGTGACATCACTGATGGCATCACTGATGAATCTCGGTAATTCGTTGGAGGAAGGGGGGAGAAGAAGACATAGCGGGGAGACAACGAGAACTATGCCCAATGTCCAGCTGGGTAGGTGACGGTCAAGGGGGTGAACCAGAGCCGATCTCCTCTACAGCGTCTACCAGCTCCACCGGGCATCAGCCATGTTGCTAAGGTCTCCGCGGTCAGGAATAACAAGCATAATCTAACATAGAACACAAGTCCCTAATAGAGGATATAGGGAGTGGGGGGGGAAAGTAGAAACAGGGGGCTGGGAAGCAGATCAGTTGTGGTAGGTCGGCAGTGGGGGGAAAAAACCACACGATCTATGGAGATATGAGGCACGTATATGTGATTTTGACTTGCATAGATCAATCCTAGCTATACAGCAATGGAGTGCTGCAGAGGGTGGAAGTTCGCAGTGCAGATGAGTTTGAAGGGTGGAAGGAATGGAGTAACAAGACTGGCAGTTTGGAATGGAGTGGAAGGAGGTGCTGAGGTGGGGTTTACAAAGTGCGCAGGGAAGGCACAAGGAGCAGTACAGGTGTAGGTGAAAAAGCGTGGGTGAAGCTTTCTAGCTATGGTCCAGCAAGCAGGAGGTTCAACAGTGCTGCTTGAAAATATAGTTTTTAAATCATAGAGAAAAAATTGAGTCTGGAGGAATGGAACTGAGATAGTGTTCCAGATCAGAGAAATGTAAATGTAAATGTGTGGGACTTGTAAAGCGCACTGCTGCCCGTAAGCGTCCTGGCGCTGAAGACCACTGGGGAACCCGTCCTGGCTTTTCCCTGTGAGATTGTCCCTTCTGGGTATCTCCAAGGTGAAACCAGGCATCCCCGGCGTCTGTGGGGGCCGTTGTAGAGAAGAGGCAAGCTTAATGCCCAGAGTTGCCGAGTGTGATCCCTGGTTAGAGTAGGCACCAAGGCGAGAATTATCGAGTCTGCTGACCCTGGTCCACGACCCTGCCGCGTTGGGAATTGAACCCTGGTCCCGGGCCGTTCTCTGCTTCCAGGTCTGCCGCCTCTAACCAGTGAGCCACACCACTCCACAAATACAGATGGGGAAATTATGGCATCTTGTCTATAATGCTTGGACCCTCCTAAGGGAATTCACAGTGCGTTAAGGTGTTGGTGTCTCTAATTGGGCATAGCTGAAAAAAGCAATAACTAAGAATCCTTTACAACAAGCATGATCCGTGTAATTATGGGTGTGGTCTAAAACAAACTAGAATATTGTGCTAGACACAGCACACCACTTGACCAATATCTGAGTACCTGTAACCGTGTTTTCTGTTACTGCATCCAAATACGACACACAAGAGAATACACATGCTTAAAATGAGCCAGACCGAATGGCTTTACCAATGCTTGTTAACACTCATGTTGCATTCAGTATCGTCTAACGACGTAACATCTCCCATTATTCACTTCATATCCCCCCCCCCCCGCAATCTCCCTCTCTGCCATTAACATCCTTTTTTCTCCACACATCTCTTCCGGATGTGTACCCCCCACATATTTTTCACACTGCACTCCTTTCCCTGCATTACTCTTGACTAATGCATGTACTTCCTTCCGTTTCTTCCACTCCACCATCCCCACTCTCCCACACACACAAATTGCTTTTTCTATTCCTTTGGCACTGGCCACATTTCAATAGCTGTGTGCCTCCTTCACAGACTTTCCCATATAATTGTAAATGCCAATGGATCATATGTAACTGCTGCTTTGCAGCGAGGCCAAGAATTAGATAAGAATGCAACCAGAACACCTTTATGAGAGGCCCAGTCAGATAATCACACTGCTGTTAGTCTCAAGTCCTGAGCTCTAAACACCCACACTTCGGACTCACCCAGCATCAACTCAGTTTACAGTATTTGTTTCACAAGACCCAGAAGTGGCAAATTACCAAAAATCATGGAGGAAATGGAAATAGACAGAGGAAATGCGGTCACACATAACCTGGAGTAAAATGGGAATTTAATAGGGATTGCATCACTAGCTTGGAGTACCTTATGGATTTTTGCAACATTATCAGGGAAGAAATCACTATTTTTATGTGCAAATTTAAGAACAAGAAAGCAGGGTTTTTTAGGACTGTTGAAGGTCTCGCCTACAGGACAGTACATGCACTGTCCGTTGTGAGGCGTTTTGCCAGCTTACAATGGGCTAAGAGCCGGTCCAATGTTTACCATCGATTTGCTTTATTTTCTCTTATTTTCTTGCTTGTCAGTTTGTGTGAGATTTCCTTCTGCATCTTTTGTTTGTCCCTCCCCTGAAGCATGGATGCTTTACTTATGTCTTGTTACTGCTAACTTCCCAAGCGCTACCTTATTCTTTTTAAGCACTCTAAAAGAGTACATATATTTTCCAGCGCTAGCCCTCATGTACTTCTCCCACCCCACTGTGCTCAGTGATCCTGTCAACCCCTCCACTTCTACTTTGCACTCTCGTTCGTTTGCTATTCTCCTACCCAAGCCCACTATGTTGCGTGCCTTGACCCACATCCAGTGTTGCTTGCACCCCATCTTCTTCCTTAGTGTTGCTTCAAACCCATGTCACTCCCACCACCTGTGACCTCCATGTTGCTTATGACCCCACCCACCCCAGAGTAGATTACATGACCCCCCCCCCCCTGCGTTCCCTATTCAATATTCCCTTTAAAAAAATTGCTTTTATTTTTCCTTTTAGTTACTATTCCAACTCAGATCAGTGACAAAAAAACTAAAAATAATAAGGTCACATCATTTTGTAGGCGCACACAGGTTGGGCACATCAATGGCTTATTTTATGTTGTCTTTAGTCATACACCAAAAGGTCCCAAAGGCGAGACATTCTGCCTTTGCCAAAGCTTTTACTTCATCTTGCATTGCTTAAGATTATTTGTTTTTTTCCGGATGTTGTGTTTCTGCAATCTTTTTCCACGCAATATATGTGTTTTGTGTACTGAGAACTGAGTCACCTCAGGCATCTGGGTGAGTTCAGGTTGGGGGCTGCTGTTCAAGAAGGAGTGTAATCAAAAGCCACAGCGTGGAGGCTGCATGCAATTTGTGTGCCCAAAAGTGCCTCTCAAAGGGTCGTAAAGGTGGTCTGACTTCATGAACATCCAATCATTGGCCTAGGTGGAGTGCATGGAGTGATGGCTACATGTGTGCCAAGTGTAATCGTGGGAAAGTGTGTCAAGGAGCCTAACTGCTGTCAAAAGAAGGACAGCAACAAATGGAAAGAAAATGCAGCGCTTCCAGGTGTGTGGGTCTGTTGTGTGTGGGGTAATAGGGAAAAGGAGGAAATGAAGGGAAATACATGTAGAAGGATAGAGTGAAATGACGCGCCAAACGGGATAGAGATAATGTATGAGATCTACAGATGATGTGAGAAAAATGACTTAAGTGTCTGTCACAGTGAGACACTGCAGAGGAAAGTGGTGCGAGGGGCACTTCGGGAGCAAGCAAGGCACTCCGAAGACCACTACCCCTTCCACCGACTTTAATAATGTTTAATGCACAGTTTCATATTTCCAGAGTATAAATATTTTGAATGCTAATCATTCACAACATAATCATTGCATTAACGCATTTATTTGATACTGCTAACAGATACTGCCAAAACCAATGGACCTTGCGTGTTTTAAGCATACATTTGTTTTTGAGATATGTGCCTAGATGCAATAACAACATGCACAGAGGTACCCAACTACTGTTTAGGTGACACACTGTGGAAAGCATAGGAATTTACTTTACATGTTTTAGGCCACACCCTTAATGAAGGCTGGATTATGTACTGGTAATCGTCCATAGTCTTAGCCATCATTACTTTGTGAAGTGGGATTCACCTCACAATATAATGACTCTGGGACATTTCTCTGATGGGCTGTACCTGGCGCCCCACCACCTCAGGAGGTCACACGGAGTGTTTATATTCTATTGCACACTGAAAGGGGTGTTTTATTTCCTCTGTTGTTCTTGTGCTCGTGTCATTGAGTTGGTGCGTAAAATATTACACAAACATGTCCCCAACCATCAGCAAGAACTATTCAAAGACTTCGAACAATTAGAAAATCCTTGTTGCTACGTATCGATTTTAAAACCCTATAAACAAATAATTTGGTTCGTAATAAAAATAACTGGAACATGTTTTTAGATCACTGTATAAACAGATTTTATTATGATGAAATAATTATTTATTGACATCAGAAGGATGAAAAGCAGTCTGTGCAGGAGGCTCCAAACCTATGACCTCTAGTTTGTTAGTACAATTCTATAGTAAGTGCATAAATCCCACCTCCAAGCCATCATATAAACTTTATAGCCATTTTAAAAAACATCAAAGCCTATCAAGACAGTCGCTTCAAGCACTGCTGCCTAAATAATCAGGAAGAGAGCACCTACCCCCGGAAAAAGCCATGATTTCGTTCTTTTAGTGAGGATAGATTATAACGCATGGTTACACGTAGCGCAAATTCAGGACGTTTGGTTTTTAGGGGCCGTGTTGTCAGTGAAGTGAGTGTTAAGAATGTCTCCGATAGGGGGCGTGGCTAAGCGCCCGATACGGATGGAAGCTCACGGTTAGCGGCTCCGTTCACGCCGGAGTGCACAGGCGGTTAGCGCCCTTCCAGCGAGACATGGAGACCGGCATTATGCGTCGGAACTGACCGGGCATATTCCAGGCTAGTTTCTCTTGCCCCAGTGCATCGGCGGTGCTTTAATTCACCGATTTTTGCTCCTGTCGCGGCTCCTCCGGATCGCGACCGCCATTTTGTTTTCTTGCCGGTGCCTCTAGTAGCTGCGCGCGACATCGCGCATTTCTTCATCAGCTCACATGGACCCTTCATGAGGCAGCTCTTCATCACATCCTGATGATATCTACTCTCAGTGTACACAGGTGACTCCTTTTTAGTTTTTGGCACTGATTTCTGGCGCTTACTCCGAACTTTCTGTTCTCCTCAGGCTGGGCGGCCATTTTGTTCTACTTCAGTCTGCGCTATTCCTAACTCCTGATTTCTCCACATTTCAATGGCGCAGCGCATTGATAAGACCCCTAAGCGCAACTTTATTAAGAACTCTAAGTTATTTTCAACGTTGGCCACTCTAGAAGCCTCTACAGTCCTATCCGCTGATACTGCGACTGCTGATATGGAGGCCTCTTCTTCTCAGGTGGTAACCAAAACCAACCCAAAGAGGCTGAAGGGAAATCCACCCTCCCCTCCGAACTCTTCCTCCTCTATCTCAATAGAACTGCTCCTTGAAGAAATACGGGCTCTGCGTCCATACATGGAAGACACCAATGCCAAGCTGCAAACGCTTACCGACAATTGGTCAAACTTGGACGCTAGGGTCTCCACTGTCGGAAAGGATGTCTCGTCTCTTCAGGAAAAGACGACCAAGGTTGCCCATATGGACCTTCAAATATCTTCTCTTCAAAAACAGGTCGAAGACCTTGAAAACAGAAACAGACGCAATAACCTACGTCTCTACGGCCTGAAAGAGGAAAGTGAGGGGAGTGATCCTATTGGCTTCTTCCAGTCCTTTCTCCCCAAGCTGTTGCACCTACCTGAAGGTACCCTCCTCAACATTCAACGTGCCCACAGACTTGGACGACTCCCCTCCTCTACTTCGCCCTCAACTAAACCCAGGGGTGTGATAATGTACTTCCTTGAATACACGGACTCATTGAAGGTCCTTTTAGCCGCCAAAGCATCTCCACGCATTACTTGGTCAGGATCCACTTTATTCTTCGCTCAAGACTACGCTAAATCTACTGCTGCCCGCCGAAAAGCCTTCCTTGATATGCGCCCAGACCTCCGTTCCATTGGAGCAAGATATGGACTTTTCCACCCGTGCCTATTTAAAGTTACCTACAACAACAAGACTACTTCTTATGAGGACCCTGTGCGACTTCGTAGTTTCCTGAATTCTTGTGGTTCTGCAGGCATGGAGTTCTCCAACCCCTCTTCAGCGCTTCCTCCATGAATCTTGTTGTTGACTCCACTGATTTTTTCCTGTCACCTGGTTCATTGCCCTCTTATGATTGCTTAGAACCATGTTCTTAGCCCTTTTCTCAAGTTTAAATACTGTTCTCTCTGATTATTTGTTACAGTTCTTACATTTGTCATTACGATATTTGTTTGTGCTCTTGGTCTTGGTTTTTGTTATTCTCTAATCCCGTTGTTCTCCCTTTTTCCTCAGATTGTTGACAGCGCTCCGTCGTGTTTTTCTCCGGTGGGACTCCCCGCTGTCCTGTGTGCTCGCCCTCCGTTGGTTGGTCTTACCCCCCTCTCGCCACCTCCGTACTGTTCCCCCTTTGTTCTGTTGTTGACCGTTTCTCCCCTCCGATACTCCTAGTAAGTACCTTCCCTACATCACATTGTGCTATGTTAACATTTATCGCATTTGTTTTCTTTCTTTTTGTATCCTTCTTCCTTTATTCCACTATGTTGTCGTCACTCCCGCTAAAATCGTTTTTCATTCTTCTTCACATTCTTTCTCTTCTCCTCCTTAGTGTTCTATGGTATTATATTGTCCCTTACATTCTTTTTCTGTATTCTCTTACCATTTTACTTCGTTTATCCTTTCGACTTATTCTGCATCTCTTTTCATGTCATCTCTCCACAGTACTTTTTACTTGTCTCCTAAGGTTTTTTTCCTCTACTGCTTTCTCTCTCCCCCAGTCTGCTATTATTTTCTCACCACGATCTCCTCATTCTCTCACAACGTTCTTCTTCTTCATGGTACTCCCTGTCAATGTTCTCCTTCTTATTTTCTTTTTCGAGCATTTTTCTCTTTTCTTCTGTTGTTTCTCCTTTCTCGTATTTTATGAGGCTTTCTTATGTGTCCTGCTTACACTTTCCCTTCTTGATTGTTCTTGATGTCAGTACGCATTGTTTCTTGGAACGTTAAAGGTTTAAATTCGCCCATTAAGAGGCAAAAGATCCCTTCCCATTTAGCTAAATTGAATGTAGATGTCGCCTTTCTGCAAGAAACCCATCTATCTGATACCGAGGCTGCTAAGCTCCAAAGAGGTTGGGTGGGAAGGGTTTTTTCAGCTCCTGGTGATGGAAAAAGAAATGGTGTTGTTTTGTTAATTCGAAAGTCTTTTTCTCATTCTGTATTGCACTCCGAATCTGACCCTGACGGCAGATGGTTATTTGTTAAACTTTCCTCTAAAGGTGTCCCTTTTTCCTTGCTCAATGTCTATGCCCCCACAGGTGGGAATCCTATTTTCTAGAGTGCGTTTGCCTCTCGTATTACTGAATGTATTGATGAAAACTTCATTTTCGCAGGCGATTGCAACTTACCATTGGATCCCTTTTTAGACAGGCATTCCAAATCTTTTTTTGTCCCTAATAAATCCCACAAGCTCTTCACGCACACCATTTTTCAACATAAACTGATTGACGCCTGGCGACTATGCAACCCAACCAATAAAGAATTTACATTCTACTCCCCGGTTCATCACTCCCAGTCACGTATTGAATGAAATGAAATGAAATGAAATGAAATGAAATGAAATGAAAGTGTGTCTTGTAAAGCGCACTGCTACCCGCACCGCAGGCCTCGTAGCGCTATAGACCGCTGGGGAACCCGTCCTGGCTTTCCCTGTGAGATAGTTCCTCCTGGGAGTCTCCAAGGTGAAACCAGGCATCCCTGGCGTTTGTGGGGGGCCGTTGTGGAGATGAGGCAAGCTTAATGCCCAGAGTTACCGAGTGTGGTCCCTGGATTGAGTAAGCACCAAGGCGAGAATTATCGAGTCCACTGATCATTTAGGTCCGAGACCCTGCCACGACGGGAATCGAACCCTGGTCCCAGCCCGTTCTCTGCTCTCGGGTCTGCCGCCTCTAACCAGTGAGCCACACCTCTCCAGTCATTGACTATGTCTTTCTCTCTCACCATTTATCCCAATCCCACACCCAAGCTGAGATTGGCCCCATTGTATTCTCTGATCATGCCCCAGTTCTAATTAACATTGACATTCTACCCAAATCCACCGGTCCCAAAAGATGGCGTTTCAACAATGCCCTCCTTCTTGATCCCAAATTTACTGCCTCCTTTATTGAGTTTACTACCGAATTTTTTGCCATTAATGACACTCCCTCCTTAGCCACTCACACTATCTGGGACGCTTATAAAGCTGCAGCCAGAGACTTTATCCTCAGACATGTTGCCACAAAGCGTAAACTTGCCCATAAACGTACCAGTGATCTTTTATCTCAGATCAAAGCTCTAGAACACGCCTTTTATACCTCTCATACCCAGGAAAGTTTAACAGCTCTTGTCAATGCGAAAATGAACTATAACAAACAGTCTACTGATGATGCATCGTTGTACTTATTGAAATCCAGCTCGAAATTTTATGGTGGGAAGAATAAGGCAGGGAAAGTTCTTGCTAACTATTTGAAAGTTAAACAAAACAAATTGAATATTGAGTCTGTTTTTGATGCTAATTCAGTTCTGCAACATAAAGATGCGGATATTCTGGAGGAATTTTCTCGCTTCTATTCTACACTTTACTCTTCTGGCACTCAACCCTCTGATCACTCTCTCTCCACCTTCTTTACAAGCATTCAACCCCCTCCCTACTTTCCTGTCGACCTAACCTCCCTTGAAATTCCCCTTACCATTCGTGAACTACATACGGCACTTCATTCCCTTAAGAAAGACAAAGCCCCTGGCCCAGATGGCTTTACTGTCGAATTTTATCAACATTTTGCCACTCTTTTGTTGCCCAAACTACTTCACCTTCTGGATTCTTTCAAAACCAGTGGTGCTTCCTCGGGCACTTTTTCAGATGCTTATATTTGTATTATACCAAAGGAGGGGAAGGATACTCAACACTGTAAGAATTACAGACCGATATCACTTGTCAACATCGATTACAAAATATAGGCCAAATCTTTGGCCATCAGATTGGATTCTTTTTTCCCAGAACTCCTTGGCCCTGAACAATCAGGATTTGTTAAGGGTCGCTTCATTTCAGATAACACCAGACTCCTCTTTAATGTTTTGTCTAAGTCATCACGCTTTAGTAATTCCCTAGCCACAATCGCCCTGGATGCCGAGAAGGCATTCGACAGAGTTGAATGGTCATTCCTTTTCTCCACACTAAAATGGTTTGGGTTTGGCCCTAATTTTATCTCCCTCATCTCCTTTCTCTATGCAAACCCTAGAGCAGCGATCTGTGCCAATGGTCTGATTTCCTCATTTTTCAGCCTTGGTAGAGGTGTTAGGCAAGGCTGCCCTCTCTCCCCCTTTCTCTTTAACCTTGCTCTAGAACCTTTTTTATCTAAATTACGTCAAAACCCAAACATTCATGGCTTCCCTCTTTCTCATTCGCAAATCAAATTAGCTGCCTATGCAGACGACATTTTACTCTTCATTTCGAACCCATTGGTATCCATCCCAGCTTTCCTCGCTGAAGTCAACGTATACTCCCATCTTTCTGGTTATAAACTGAACAACGATAAGTGCGAAATTTTACCCCTCACCAAGTTCACCTTTAAGCCTGATTTTGCGGCATCTAACTTCCAATGGAGCCCGTCCCATAAAATGGAGCCCGTCCCATATAAAATACCTCGGTTTGCATATTACTCCTTCTATCTCGGATACTATCTCATTATGCCTTACTAAATGTACTCAGAAGTTATCTGACCTCACCTCCAGGTGGCATCCCCTATATCTTTCCTGGTGGGGCCGCCTTGATACCATTAAGATGATGCTCTCCCCAATTGTCCTTTATACCATTTCTAATATTCCTGTTTCCATCCCTGCCAAATTTTTTGCTAAAATCAATACCACCTTATCCTCCTTTTTATGGTCAGGAAAGAAACCGCGCATGTCTCTATCAAGACTACGTCTCCCCAAATCGGAAGGTGGGGTTAATTTTCCAAATTTTCCCGCTTATCATAAAGCCTTCCTCCTGAAACAGGCCGCTATCTGGCTTAAAGATCCCACTGAACATCTTCCCCTCTGGGCTGAACTTGAACGCCTTTCTCTTTCTCCCTTCTCCTTTGCCGAGTATCTCTCCTTTTCCCGCAAACCCCAATTCTTGTCCACTCCAATTCACAAATACACTGCGAAACTACTTTTAGCCTCTGCTCCACCTCCTCCCTCCTCAACCACTGAACTTCTCACCACCACGATTTGGTATAATAATAGCATTCTTATCAAACTAAAACCTTTCTACTGGAAAACTTGGAGGCAACGAGGTTTAATCTGGGTTTCCCAACTTTTTACTGGATCTGTCTTCACACCTTTTCCTGTTCTAAGTCGGATCTTCTCTCTCCCTTCCTCCTTTGTCCACAAGTACATCTTACTCAAGACTGCAGTTATGTCTGTCTATGACTCCCTCTCTCATTCTTCTTCACCCGTGATCTCTACTACTCCGATTTCTTCTCTACACTCCCAACTGCGCTCCAACTCTTCAGCGTCTTCCATTTATCATTCCTTCCACGACCCTCCATCACCTCGGCCTAAAACCACGGTGGAGGAGCAGTGGGAATCTGAACTCGCCGTCTCTTGGTCCACCTCTTTATGGGATAAAATTTGGACTAAGCTTCGCAAGTCCTCCAGAGCTGCCTCTCCCACACAAACACTTTTCTTCCTTTACAATCGACTCCTTTACACGCCATCTCTCCTTCACAAAAGATTCCCTGCAACTCCGGATCTCTGCTGGTCTTGCTCCGCCCCCGATGCCACGCTTTTTCATATGCTTTTCCTATGCCCTCTCACGCACGCATTTTGGACTAAAGTATGGGATCAAATCAATTCTATCTTCCAGACTTCTATCCCCTTCTCTATCACTGACATTTTCCTTGGCTCACTTTCCCCTTCCTGGACTGAAGTTGAAACAAATGTTCATATTATTGATTTGTTATTAGCTGTTGCGTTTCAACAGATTACTGTTAACTGGAAAAATTCTGAGGGTATTACTTTCAAAGCCTGGTGGTTTAATGTATGTTATAATCACAGACTGGACACTGCATTTGTTTATCCCATTACCCTGGCCCCGAAAAGACATGCGTTGTGGCTTCCTGTCACCCTTTATCTGGATGTTTGTGCCAAACGCTCTTCTCATTTACCCCCATTTCAGCAAGAGGTTTCGAAACCCCCCTGAATTACCTTTTGTTCCTTCTTTTTCTCTACTATTTAATCTCCCGCATATATTTGTATTTTTTCCCATGTTACAAAGCCTCTTCGAGTGTATACTTCATACTTCTAGCCTCATTTACTTTTTATTTTCCTTTTTCTTTTTCTCCCCCTGCATTCTTTATCTTATGATATTTATTGTGGTACCCTAGTTTATTATCCTTATTGCTGATGTTGTATTTCATTTCGCTCTTTGTAATAACAATTTTGTTTCCCCTAATAAAATTCTACTTGAACTTAAAAAAGAATGTCTCCGATAGCGCCAACATGTCTGCCGCTCAGAAGTGCTCTGCAGACCGCATTAGACTTTTCTGATGTGCGTCTCCTTTTCAGTCTTTGTGTCCTTACTCATGGTTTTTTGTTGTTTGTGGTTGGGAAGGGGGAGCTGCAGCATGCGCTTCTTTTTAGGCAAATATGATGATGTTAAAGTTGTTAAAACCTATTAATATGTGAAATATATGCCAGTTAGAGGTGGGCGAGCCACCGAAGACGAGTGGGATTTGAAGCCTGGCTCTGACTGAGCTCGAGGTCCTCTTGAAACCTAGAGCCAATAGCCATTTTAATGAAAATCTTCTTCTCTCAATTTGATTTACATGTATTATTTAACACAGTGCACTAACTCCTCAGAGAAGGAATTAACATTTGATGTAAAACGAGCAACAAAGATACCCATCTAGTGGCTGAAATGCAGAAGTAGGAACCCTATGATCAATCCCGGCTTCCATACATGAACACATTGTGTGGTCCTAAGCAATTACCTTACTTTACTGCGCCTCCATTTTTCCTATCACATAATCAAGCACCTTGAAATAAATCAGAATGGTCTGCATGTTTAAATAGGCTTTAATGTTGGCCCGCCAACAATAGCAACTGGCTTACAACATGGTTCACGAATAGCCTTCTAATAGGATGGCGGGGATTGATAGAAATATTTAACCAGTGATACATTGTTTCTAATGTACATCGGTCACACTCATTTATGCAGCATTCAGATATACTTCCTGCAATATTTTGGGGGGTCAGGGAGACTCTTCGAAGTTCAGGGAGACTCTACGTTTCCGCGGAGATTCCCAGAAGTTTAGGGAGACTCGCAATATAAGAGGGGAATCAGAGCCTGGAGGTGGTTCACGAAAAACCCCACTTGAAACTCCAATGGACTCAGCCGCTCGCTGTCCAGGGAGACCAGCACAGAGCTGCGGGGAGAGACAGTCTCTCGCAGTCCAGGGAGATCCGCTGGTGCAGAGAGACTCCCCGCAGTGCAGGGAGACCCTGGCTGTCAGGCACTGAGTACCCTCCGTTTCCTTACCTTGACATCGAAGCAGATGCCGTGCTGGAAGGAGTACTCGTTGTGCAGAGGAATCCGCAGGTCGTGCCCATCGTCCACCAGGTTATACTTGGATTTCCCCAGCATGGTGACGGTCAGCATAAGGCGCTCTTACAATAGTTCCCTTAAAGAACACTCCTGCCGTAGAGAGGAAGAAAGTGCAGAGCAGCGCTTGACTGTCAGAGTGAAGTATTCCAAAAGGTTACTCAGTGCTCATCTGGAGCAGGGCATCAGGCGCTCCGGGTCCTGGCGCACCCGGAGGCCTCATTTAAATGAAGTGCGGGAGCCCTACATTTAAATTAAATTAAATAAAACATTTCTGAGGAATTCGCGAATTTCACCAACATTTAAAAAAAATGCTTTTTTGGCCCAAGGGGTCCTTGTGGGACCCACTGATCCTAGGGGGCCATGGTGTTTCTACCCTGCCCCCTTTTCTTCATTTTTCACTTTGTTTTACTGTTTTCATGTGACTCGGTTCTACCGAGTCACAAGATGGCTGCCAACACTTCCTGGTTTGGAGTGTTGACGGCCAATCACAGTAAAGCTCATGCTCGGGAGGGTTTGCGAACTCACAGCCGCCCTAGATAGCGAAACTTTTTCTTTTTCTAATTTCTCAGGAACTAGTGAATAGATTTACATTATTTTTAAAAAATGACTCTTTCTGAACCAAGACCTAACTTTTTGCCAAATTTGGTGTAATTCCGTTCAGCAGTTCGGGCTGTAGCTCTGTCTAAAGTTTCCTAAGGAAAATAACATGGGGAAAACGCATTTTGGGAACCCCCTTTCTCGGCCCCGGCTTGACAAATCACCCTGAAACTTTTAAGACAGGAGCTGCCTGGAGTGGGCCACTTGTTTTGTAAATTTCGCGAAGATTCGTCAACCGGTGCCAAAGTTATTGTGACAACAAAAATTGCTTTTCCTATGGCAACTAGGTCCTAACTATACCTACCTACTGGCAACCACCAGTAGATAATATATATAGGCATATGTATGTAGATGTTAATAATACTTTATTCATTAAAAAATATTTATTGTACAAATAAAATCATACATTTATATTAAAGAATAAAACACAATGTATGCATATCAATATTGTTCATATGACAAAAAAAATTGAAAAATATATTTTAAATGTATTCAGCCAGAAATATTTAGAAATGTATGTCAATATTTTTAGAATACTTAAAAACATAACAGATGGCAAATTATTATAAAGAAGAACCTGCAATCGGAAAATAATTAAAAAAATCTTAAGTTGAAAAAGTATACTTTCAAATGGCATGTACCCAACATATCTTAAATAAACTTACACAATAATGTAACATCTTGTAATCTAACTCCAATCCTAAATTATTAAACAAGTAAAAAATAATTCATATACACTGCACGGACTACAATCCTTCAAACACTGGGGAAAATATTAGAGGGGGTCAGCTTGCCTATTCCAACTCCACTCCAACAAATACTAGAGAAAGTTCAAATACTGGGGAGGGGGGCAAATGCAATATTCTAGCTCCAGTCTGACAAACCTTGTGAAAGTGTATACATTAGGGGGTCAGCTTCATTATTCTAACTACAGTCGAATAATGAGGAAAATGCATACACTGGACAGCATCACCTTTACTATTTTAACTCCATTCCAACAAATGCTGAATAAAATGTACACATTGGTGGTGTTACATTTACTATTCTAGTGCCATTCTTGCAAACATTAGGGACAATGCATTCACTGGGCAAAGTTAAATTCATATTTCTAACTCCAGTCCGCCAAATACTGAGGAAAATGCCTACTTGAGTGGGGAGTATATTTACTATACTTACTACAGTCTAGCACTAGTAAACAATAGGGAAAAATTATACACAGACAAGGCTATAATATATGTCCAGTGTGGCAAACATTGGGAAAACTGCATACATTTTGGATGGGGAAGATTGGGTAATGTAACTTTACTCTTACACATATTGGGGAAAGTGCATACATTGGGAATAGGAGGGTGGTAACATTTATTCGTCTATCAAACATTGAGAAAATGCTTACGTTGAGTGATTCTGTTCACTATGCCCAAACAATATAAATATACATTAAACATAATTTCATACATTTAAATAAATACTTTAAAATACCAGAATTTAAAACAAATATATCATAATTGCACCAACATTTATTTAAATGTATTAAATAAGCACATTTTAAAATATAATGTATCCCTCAACCACCATAAAACACCCAGACATAAAAAAATAACAAAAGACTTTATTATAAAATATAATTTTCATTTATATTTTAACTATTTAAAAAATGTTCCTCCAATATACCTGAAACCCCAAAATGCATTCATTTTATGAAATAATACAATATATAATATATATAAATAATAACAATGTCAAACATTACAAATCTAACATATTAAAAATTAACAATACTGAATACATACTTTGGCTTGACAACGGGTGGATTACAGTGTGAAGGGGTGCGCAGGAGGTTTTTGTTTCTCTGTGGACAGCATTTCCACATGTGATAAAGCAGCATAGATTGACGTTGGTATACACAGCATTGTTCCAACTGCAGTTTTCCTCTTCGTACCTAGATCACACTTTGTTAGCTGTCTAGTTGATTGTGGTAGACTGAATGGGCTGGCAAAAGGACACATATTTAAGACTGCCTGCTGTACAGGTCAATCTGCTTTCCCCTCACTAGGTGAATATTGAACATATTTGTCCTGTTTCCTCATTAACGCTCAGTCCTTAGTAAAACACACTTTAGAGATACACTTGATATACTTTGTATACTGTATACTTGAAATACTCTCCCCATTATACTCTCTCAGAATCGTTACAGTTCTCCATTGAAAATTCCTGTAACAGTTTTCAGAGGTGGTATACTGTAGCCTTATAGCCTGCTGTAGCGGGCTGTATCTGCTAATAAAGGCCCGCTGCAGTGTTAAAGGCCCGAGCCGAAGGCGAGGGCCTTTAACAGGGCAGTGGGACTTTAATAGCCGGTATAGCCCAGCTACGAAGGGCTCTAAGGCTATTAGAACATTCTGCACTATAGGCCAGAATGCTCTAACAAATTAAACAAAGGCTTTAGGGAGGCCGAGGGGATTGAAACTCTCTTAGGCTCCCTGAAGCCTTTGTTCACAGCCAGAGCTGTGAACAAATAAGCATTGGAATGTTGGAGCTCCGGGCTTATACCAGTCATTATAAGCCCGGGGCTACTCCATTGTTTTCAATGCAGCTTCCAACATTCCAATGTTCTAATATGTTATATTGTGTTATGCGTCTTCACTGATTTTTCAATGTCCTTATAGATATCTCATGCCACCTTCCTGTTATTATGTGACGTTCGTCTTTGGGCTGATTCTGCCAAGAATGCACAGACTACACATCTTGGTAGCTAGCAGCCACAGGATGGTTGCTGATTAGTGAGACTATGACTGATCATGGTGGCCAGAATGGATCACCTTCCCTATCTAAATTTGATCATTTAAGTGCAGAAGTGTTCATGGAATTAGCAATTTCAATTTCGTCATGTTCTTCACTAGACCCAATTCCCCCTACCATCTGAAGTTGAGTATCATCAAATTTAGCTAATCTACCGTTAGATATTTGTAGCAGATCCTTGGCTGAGGTGTTGGTGACAGGCAAATGGAAAAGTGCGTTGATCGTTCCCTTAATGAAAAAGGTCAATACAATTCTGTCTGTTTCGAGCAAATTTTGCCCAATATTTATTTTTTGCTTTGTCATGTTACAATCTTGGAAAAATGCATAAACAGGCAAGTATCTGGATTCATGGAACAACGCTCAATCTGGATTTCGTCCTCCCCATAGAAAAGAAACAGCTTTACTTGCTGTACTTGGTCAAAGAATGTCAGCAAATAAGTTTCAACTAGCTGTTATGATATTACTCGATTTATCTGCAGCATTCAACACCATGGGCCATATGTAGGTAAATCAAGAATACCGAATCCTTAATAACGAATTTTACCGAATCGGTATTAAGAATTCGGTAAATGCGATGTAGATAAAAAATCGGTAAACATTACTGATTCGTTAAAATTCGGTAATAAATACCGAATGTGAACGAATCGCTAAAAAATTAAAATACCGAAATACAAATACCGAATCGGAGTTACAGAATACATTACCGAATCGGTAAATACCGAATCGGTAATTCGAAAATTTGTTATTCGTTGAATCAGCCAATCCTGTGTCACCCAATTACCTCTCAAACAGGAAGTGGCCACACCCAGGCAGCTGCACAGGACCTGGAGCTCACTGTGAGGCAGGTAGGCAGGCAGGTGAGCTGAGGAGCCAGCAGCAACAGAGCCTCACAGCTACAAACAAGAAAAGAAAACAAGATAACAAGCATTGAAATGGCAAGCCAGGACAGGGAGAAGGAGGGAAGTGATAGGAAAAGAAAACTGAAGTTCAGTGACAAGGAGCTGGAGGTACTGATCCAGGATGTCAGCCAAGACCATCACAGGCTTTTTGGAGCGCAATCCTACCAAGTGCCCGAGTCACAGAAGAGGCAAATCTGGAGTGGCATTCGGGACAAAATCAATGCCATAGGTGTGACCCAGCGCACCATAGAGCACATCAGGAAGAGGTGGTACGACCTCAGGAAGACAGCAAAAGTAAGGATGGCAGAGAGACAGAGGCAGGCTGCCAAAACAGGTGGAGGAAAGAACCGAGCCCCAGCACCAACACCACTGGAACAGATGGTGGAGTCCACCATCCAGCCCGAGAGTGTGAGTGGCGTGGGAGACGCAGACAGCTCCGCCAGAGCAGCAAAGAAACAAGGTAAGAAGCATGCCCAGCATGCTGTGCTACCCCCTCCCCAACCCCAATCCCCATAGTGGCATAGGGGCTCCCACTCCACTCCATGTCTTACTGATTACCTGCAATGCATTATGGGGGATGCAGTCAGAGGGAACTGATGTATAGGACAGTCAGGCTAGCAAACACAATAGCATGGTAAAGTAATTGGCTACGTCAGGACAATCACTGTGCTCTGTAGGCATGATGTTTAATATAATTCTATTGCAGACAGAGCAGTGAGTATATCTACATTTGTGTCATTACAGGGCGAGTCATCTCGCAGTGCTGCAGAGGGCAGCAAAGCAAAGTCAGCCAGGCCAGAGGGGAGGCAACATGAGGATGACAGCATGCCTGCAGGGACCACAAGCTCCGCGCCATCACAGCCATCAAATCCTCCACCACAGCCATCACCACAGCGCCAGGGAAGGCCGCCATCCCCTCTCACCCAGTCCCCACTGCGACGATCACCAACACCACCACCACCACAGTCAGGCAGGAGGCATGCCGTGGCCACCCTCCAGCAGATGGAGGAGTCGTCAGAGGAGGGCACAGTGGGCAAACAAAGTCCAATCCATGAGGGAGCCAACAGGGAGAGGGCTGGTACTCCATCCGAGGGCGCCCACAGTTCATCCCGATGCTGCAGGGCAAGGCCGGACAGTCCTGAAGCATCCGAGCAGGATGAAAGTGTGTTTGCTGGACTTGAAGGCAACATGCTGAAGGTCCAGCGCCTGCAATGGAGGGAGATGAAATCAATGCACAAGGAGGTGGCACACATCAACAAGCACATGCACAGGATGGAAAAGGGCATCAGTGCAATGGGAGACAACTTGTGTGCGGGAATGGAGAGAGTAGCAACCTCTGTGGACAACCTCTGCAGCCAGCTGGAGCAGGACCGTCTTGATAGGCGCAGGGAGAGGCAGAGGCTCCAGGCCTATACCAAGTCCGTGAACCGGCTGGCCACTGCAACATCACTGATGTGTCGCAGGTCCATCGCCATGCAGGCGGAGATGGCGCATTGCAGCAGGGATGTGGCCAGGGGGATGGTGTCTATGACCTCAGCTTTAGAGCTCCTGCAGAATGCAAAGGCGGCCACAATGGAAGGGGAGGGGACAGAGAGGAGGCTACCAGCCGTGGTAGCATTACGCCCTCACCCACCGAGTCCAGGAGGCGCAGTGAACGCCATGGGGCTGCACAGGAACAGTCCAACACAACAGACGGTGTTTCTAGGGAACGTGCACGTGCAGCGCGTGGACGCAGGAAGTAGAGACCTATGCCTATTGCCATACATAAGATGGGTGATGTAACCCATGTCCGATTGGACACTGATCACAATACTGGAGGTGTGCTTAATAAACACCTTAACATGTAACTGTTACTGGCTCTGTCTCGTTACTCACTCAGAAATAGTTTGACGTAATCTCTGCCCGTCTCTGTCTCCCATCATGTTCATTTGCAACACCAGCTGCGCAGGGCTCTGGCTGAGGGTTGTCCTCGTCCTCGTCCTCTGAGTCAGTTAGTTCCACTGCTGTTCCTTTGTTTGTGGCCAGATTGTGTAGCATTGCACATGTAGTAATTATCTTGCAACATTTGATGGGGGTGTACAGACGTGCACCTCCAGTTTTGTGGAGGCAACGGAATCTGCTTTTAAGCAATCTAAATGTGCGCTCCACCACGTTGCGTGTGCTCCTATGCGCCACATTGTATTTCCTCTCCCTTGGGGTTGTTGGGTTGAGATATGGTGTGAGTAGATAAGGCCGGAGGGCATATGCGCTGTCACCTATGTACAGAAGAAAGTGCCATTAATTTGTGTGACCAACAGGTTGAGCTAGGGTGTACATCAGGGTGTGTCACATTGACTTACCTAGTAGGTATCCGTCTCCAAATTCACCAGCAAGCAGACGTGTATGGATGCCACTGTTCTGGAAGATGTACAAGTTGTGGCTACTCCCGGGGAATTTGGCCACGATATCAGTTATAATGTACTTGGCATTACATATCACCTGCACATTGATGGAGTAGGTGGATTTGCGGTTTCTGTAGATCTATTCACTTGCTGCAGGTGGGCAGATGGGTATATGGGTCCCATCGACGTAGCCAATTACGTGTGGGAACTGCGCAAGTTGGTAATACTCCAGCTTGGTCCTCTGCAGCTCCGCCTGTGTACTGGGGAAGGTGATGTAATGTTCCATTCTGTCCATCATGGCAT
The DNA here is from genome assembly GCF_964261635.1 of Lissotriton helveticus. Lineage (NCBI taxonomy): Eukaryota > Metazoa > Chordata > Amphibia > Caudata > Salamandridae > Lissotriton > Lissotriton helveticus. Next base: position 698,275,508 of record NC_136071.1, on the reverse strand, counting down.
CCAGGAAGGTGTTGAAGAAACGGGATAGACAGCTCTTTGACACACCACCCACTGCGGCTATCACACCCTGGGAACTTCCTGATGCAAGGAGGTGCAGGCAACAGAGTACCTGGACATGGGTGGGGATTGCGTGCGCCCTTGGTGTCTGATGCTCCAGATAGGGTTTTAGGTCCCGTAATAGGTCAAGGATGGTGTGTGAGTGCAGTCTGTACCTTTCATGGATTTCAGGTTCAGTCAATTGGAACAATGTGATGCGTAGTCTGTACACCCGCTCTTCCCGTCTCCAGATCCTCACTCCTGCTGCTCTCAAGCGTAGCCGCCTTGCTGTGAGGTAGAGGCCTGCCATTGTGTTCACACAGATGCATTTTGGGCCTGTTTTTATGCACTGCACCTGATTAGCACCTGCTCAGGAAAAGTGGTAAATACCGATTCGTTATTACCGAATTTGGTCATATTCGGTAATAACGAGGTTTGCTACATCGCATTTTTGGGTTTTTTACCGATTCGTTATTTCCTAGTCGGTATTCATTGTTTCGGTATTCTCCGATCGGTAAATAAGGAATCGGTAATTATTTAACGATTTGTTATTATCGATTCTATTCGATATTACGTACATCTCAGATGGCTAAATACCGGTCGGTAACGCCGAAATCAACCCGTTTTCGGTTTTACCGACCGGTATTTGACCACCTACATATGGCCCTATGTCTCTTAACATCTTCTCATACCATCTTCCTCTCCGGAGTGTTTTTTTTTGTTCTTTTGAATTTTATATAGTGCAATGTCGACCCTAAGGTATCAGAGCACTTTACATGAGCACCAATTACATTACAGATGGACACATTCCTTTTGTTAGGCACGCAGAGATTAAGTGATTAGCCTAGAATCAAAGGTTCCCCCGCTTTGTGGTCGACCTCTAGCCGTTAGGTCACATTCTCACCCTCTTGTGGTTGACATCTATGACCCTGCTTTGCAATGGTATTGGTCTTATTTAGAAGGCTGAAATTAGGCTGTTCGTTTTCTATTTTTCCAGCCAAAGTTTAAGGCATAAGGACAGAGTGTACTCAGTGTTCCACCCTCAATCTACTCGTTTTGTTATTTATACTAAGCTCCTGGCACACCTCATTAGATCTTATGGGGTTATTTTTATGAATTGTGCAGATGACACACGATTGGTCATCTCCATAGATCATACAGTGTCTCAACGCTTCAGTATGTTCCTTTACTGCATGGCAACTGTCCCTTAGTTCACCCACTAGTCATTGAAATTTAAAGCGGACAAGACTGAGATTCTGTATTGCACTAACAACCACTCACACGTTTTACCAACCAATTGTTGGCCAACCATGAGACCCTGCTCCTGCTTCGGCTGAGTCAGTTTACAATCTGAGATTCAATAGGAATGATACATTATCCCCCTCTAATCCTGCCAATTGCTTATCTGCAGGCCCGGACTAGCCGTTGCGGGCACCGGGCAATACCCCGGTGCGCCGCAAGGGTGGGGGCTGGTTTTGGGCCCTGGGGGCCGTTTTTGTTACAGGGCTGTTTCTGCAGCAAAGCTGCAAAATCGTCCCTGTAACAAAATCGGCCGAAAACCGGCCCCGGCAAAGAGCTCGGTCGCACCCTCAGGGGGCCGACCGAGTACTTTGCCAGGGCCAGTTTTGGTTCTCAGTTTGGCCCTGCTTATCTGCCACCTGTTTCTCAATGCTTTGTGGTTTGCAGAAAATGGTGCCACTTCTTCGCGTTCCACTCATCGTTTGGGGCTGCAGTCAACAATTTTTAGTTGACTAAACTACTGCAATTCTCCATTTCTGGAATCTCCTGTTGGCTCTTTGATCCACTGCAGCAAATTCAAACTGCAGTTGCTAGACTGGTGCTACACTGGCTTCCCCATTCCTCCACCACTTTGAATAAACTCCACTGGCTGACTGTCCAAGAGGATCATGTTTAAATCTCTTTGTTGCCTTCATCAGGCCTTCTACAAGACAGGCCCCCTCTAACTCCAGCATACTTTTGCACACTAGAAGCTTATCTACATGTTGTGCTCATCTGACACGCACTCAGGGGCACATTAGCAAGAAGCTCGTTAAAATTATCGCAGTTTTAGCGGCAGGAAACTGCCGCTAAAACAGCGATAATGGGCTTGCTATATGTGTTATAGAATTCCTATAGAAGCCCCGGTTAGATGTCCTGCACATCTAACCTGGGCTTCTATTACAATTTTATAACGCATATTAGCAAGTCCCTTATAGCCGTTTTAGCGGCAGGGGGCGATAATTTTAACGAGCTTCTTGCTAATATGCCCCCAAGTTATCATGTCAAAGTTTAGGTGTGAACGTCTGGGAGGCATATATTTTTTGGGAGGGATGGATTGACTATGGAGCTCCCTTTCACTACCACTGCGTGTAACTCAACGTCTATTAGCTTTAAGTGAGGCCTTAAAAGCCTGCATTTATACACAAGTAGCATGGTTTTGCTTCTCGTTTGCATTTCCTTACTGGCATTACCTTAGTGCTCGTGCACCTGTATAAGTTAACAATGCACTCTACAAAACTATTAACATAACTTAACACCCATACATTATAACAATACGCAGCACTTAAGAATATGTAATCATTGTTTACAAAAACCATAATATTTCATAAGTTAGATTAACAAATTAATCAATTAACATTAATAAACACATATTTAAAAACACTGCCTACCCAATTCTTCAATAACGCAACCCGAAATTCAAATGTATTAAACATGTTCAAATTTTATTTAACAAGTAAACTAATCAATTATTACTTAAAGTTCAAAAACACTACACACCCGAACCCAAAATAAACCCAACAGCCCCAAAAAGTATACATTAGTGTCATATTATTTAAACGTAATGAAATATACATGTGAATAGAAGTCCCCTACCGCACAAGCTTAACTCATATATTTGAGGCAATATCCTCAACAATGCGCCACTTGACACCTGCCACATCCTGATCATTCTGCTGCTGAATAGGTGTGCCTCGGGTGCTGCAAGTGTTCTTCGTGGCACTCTTGGACTTTTTTTACAGCCCCTGTGAACATTTTTCCGGTACCAATGGGCATTGCCCTAAGCTTGTTGTCACAGTTTGCATCAACTTGCGGGTGCTGTATGAAAGAGAACATTTCCAAGAGGTATTGATATTACAGACTCTCTGGCATGCGATGAGTCTGTCTGTAGGTCTTCCAAAATGAAATGAAGAGAGGCAGCAGAATGCTGTAGATATCAAACAGTCTTTCTGCTGCTATTTCAGTGTAAGATGCAATGAAAGGTCTGGGGAAAGTGCCCCCCAAAGCCTTGCACTATCTAGCATGTTTCCTCAAATGACAAAGTCTACATAACCAGACAATGAATGGCACGCACTGTAAACATGTTGCCATGGGAAACATAGGTCGTGTTAGTTTCCCTCCACTGCGGCTGTTTCTGAAGGAATACGGGAAACAGATTCAATATTTCTCACTGAAAGGCGTCACTGAAGCTGAGGAAAAACGTTTGGACAGAAGTCCTTTTTGCCAGAAGCACTATTTTGTGAAATACAAGCTATTACATATGCACCAGGTCCAACGTCTCTGCTTCATGCGTGCTTTCCCATTTTTATAAAATATATATTCCACTGACGTACTATGAATCTGTAATCTCATTTTCGAAGGTTAATTTGGCATTTGCAAGCAAATCCCATTGGAGCTCGGCTTCTAAAATATTTATGCAGTAAAAATTTCCATTGTAAGTCAGTTTGTGTATATACCGTTCAGTTCTGTCTCACATACACACCATCTCTGTACTTGCTGACGTAAGATACCAAGTTGCAAATCAAGGGACTCATTTACAAGCCCTTTGCGCCGTCGCTTCGTCACTTTTTTGACGCACTGGCAGTGCAGTGTGCCAGCCCATATTTACAAGGACACGTAAAGTCACCCACTGGTGACTTTTCAAAGCCTTGGTGAATATGGGCCGCTTTCATGCATTGCTCAGCATTACAGGTGCATTCCATGGGTTTTGCTGTGTATGTTCTCTCGCAACATCCATGGAACCTGACACATTTCCAGATTTACAAAGCTTTGATTAGCCAGAAATGCGTCAGGATCCTACGTCTCTCAAGGGAAGTCTTAGGAGTGGACAACCCCTCCTCAGGGGAGGAATAGGAGTGGCAAAACGAGGTAAAATACTTTTTATCTCCACGTTTTTTCCTCTTTCTATGTGTGCTGCATTCCTGTACTTTTAAAATGATGCTATTCGGCGCAGCAAAATGGCTTGTGGTGCCGCACTGTGTCATTTTGTAATAAACGAAGCCCCAAGTGTTTAGTGTAAAATAAATAAGAAAAAAGGAACTGAAAAACACTTCATTTTGTGTTTTATTTTCAGAAATATTACTGAGCTCCACTATCTTATGCAAGCAATGAAAATCTGTATACCAACATTTATCTTTTAAGAGCCAGACTAACTAGTCTTTGCTCTCAACTTCCACTGCATCGAGCAGGATGGCATATTTCTCAGCGCCACCTACTTTTCTCCATTAAGCAGATTTGGGCTCTTCAAATGTATTGAGTATTGTTTTTTTGCAAGCATTCATATTCATAGACCTGCAATATAGGTTTCAATTTCCTCTTAAGTGCACTTTGTTATTTCTAAGTAGCTTTGCCACATGAATCAATGCATAATGCTCATGCAGTAAAAATTATCATATTTTGCTTGGATTTATAATTCTTAGGTTAACAATGAAAAATACCTGGAGGTACTGTATTAGCTGCTTTTTGTTAACACACACCTTTTTATTGCTCGCAACCTCCAGAAATATTTCTGCTCAAAGTCAGGGTTAATGGCAGATATGTGAGGGAACTGAGTGCTTTAGTGTTGGGTGACATCTTTGGGATCTTTAAAGTAATTTTTTATTTTTTTATTAAATTTCTCTTATCACCAGAAGTGTCTGTAACTTTCAATAGACCCCCCAATCGATCTATCTGCCCTGAAGTCACTGCATTCGCCCGGGGTCCTGACACCAAACAGGACCTTCACCTCTGTTGGTGCCTTGGTGTAATCATTGGAATGTGTGAGCAATTCCCACAGATCTGCACCAAATTGAGAAGTTAGTCCATATAACAGGTGGGGGGCTCATTTCTGAGCCCAGATCTGACCGCCATACCCAGACAGCCATCTTTACCCAATCTTCTACTCTTGGGGGTAAGGGATCCCTCCACTTCTTGCAGATTTCTCTTTTTGCAATTAGTATCAAATAGAAAAGCAGAGCTCTCTGCTGCCGCCTCAGAATGTTGCTTGTTGCCTCATCCACTCCAAAAAGAACAAGCGTTGCATTCATACCAATATCTACACCAAACATATCTTTCAAAGAAAGTTCTATTCCTCACCATTAGTCACCTAACCTGGGACATTGAAAAAATATATGTATGTCTTTGGCTTCCACACAACCACACCTTTTACACTTGGCAGAAGGCAGAGAGGCAAATTTTGCAATTTTGAATGGTGTCCAGTAAAACAGGTTGATGGTAAAAAAGATTCCTCTTCAAGTTTTCTGGTTTGATGGTGGAATATAGGAGCTTCAGGATGTTATCCCAAACAAGTTGGAGATCCATCTCCTGAAAGGCTCCTCTCCAGACTAAAGAGGTGTTCGTTTTTTTCTCTTCAGCCACCAAAGGTTTCCCGCACCACCTTGCCACTTCTTTACTCATAGGTCTTGTTTACTGGAAGAGAAGCTCTAGCTCCCAGTCTCCCCCTATCGCCTGTTTTGAGTCCGCAAACCAAGAGGACAATTGGATACATTTTGAACCTTGATAGGTTTTTCCAGTTTTAGCCTTTAAGACTTCCCAGTGGTGCCACCCCTCAGTTGTCATCAGGTCTGCCCATGGTGTGATCCCCGCAATCCTGAGTGGAAGACTTAAGCTGTCTTTCAAACATATCAGGGTGCCAGGGGAGTCTCACAGTGGGGCCGAATCTGAATAATAACCTAGGCCCCACATTCCCCTGATCTTATACCTTACATTCAATGCTGATCTCAGTATGTTCAAGCTGACTTTCTTAAAAAATCTGGGGGCCAAAATTTATAGAGAAATCCCCCGCGCTCAGTTCTCTCACCATATCCCTGAGAAGCTTCCCCCCCACGTGGTGTCATCTGACTTCCCTCACAACATCCGCACGTTTTTGAACTGAAACACTGTGCAATAAAGGTTAAAATCGGGCAGTTACAACCCTCCGTTATCAAGCCTACATCTGAGCTTTTTCCAGGCCAACCTAGCTCCCTAATCAGCTCAAACAAAACTGACTACCTTCCCCTGGATTTTATCAATGCCTGATTTTGGACACACAAGAGGAATAGCATTAAAAAGATACGTCAGTTTGGGGAGGATCACCATTTTTATCAGATTAACATACCTAAAATGGTTAACAGTAGGGTTTTCCACCTGGCGAGTGAGCGATCACTTTCTCTGGCCACCCTTTGCAGATTATGCTGGGAGATTTTATCCACCTCATTCACTCTTGAAATTCCTAAATATCTGAGGTCTGGGCTAACTCTCCCACTCCAATCTTTAACATTCCAGCACATTACCTCAGTTTTAGAGGTATTCACTGAATATCCTGTGAGGGCGCCATATTCTGCTAGAAGATGTTCTACTCCCGGAATAGTTGTGGCAGGATCTGAAGAGGAGCTAAAAGGAACATCTGTCCATCTGATCACAAAAGTTGGGCCAAAGGCTCTACATATATATATCGAACAAAAGGGGTGAAAGAGGGCAGCCCTGCCATGTTCCTCTTGATATGTTGAAACCTGGAGCTACTTAAAAGAACCATAGCCGATGTACCCTCATACATCAGCTGAAGTGTATACAGAAAACCAGGGCCGAATCCCACTGCTCTCAAGACCTCCCTGAGATACACCCAGCATATTAAATGAAGAGCCTTGGCCGCATCCATAGCGACCACTGCCAGGGGGTTTGAGCGTTCCATAGCGAGATCTATTGTGCCGATGAGTTGTTGCGACAACTCCTGTCGCTGCCTATTAGGAATAAAGCCCTTCTGATCTGAGTGTATCAGCTGTAGATCAAGCTTTGCCAATCTCCCCAAAATGGCCAAAAAGATCTTATAATCCGCATTCAGCAGGGAGATTGGTCGATAGGAATCTGCCCTGCTAGGATCTTTGGAGAACTATTGTAGCCTCCTTCCAGGATCTAGGGACGCATCTACTCTGACGATATATTGAGGTAAACAGATTTTCCTGGACTGAAACCAATTCCTCTTTTAATAATCTATAAACCATTTTTGGCAGGGCATCCGTGCTTACACCCTTACTGTCCCTACTCTTAGCTAGGCTTTGTCGGATCTCTTCCTTAGTTATGTGGGCCACAAGTATCCCCCTAATCTCCATTGTCAAGCTTGGCAATTGTACCTTGCTTAGCCAGGCTTTGCGGAGATCTTGATTGGGACAAATCTCCTCCTTATATAATTCAGAAAATAAGGATATGAGGCAGGCGTGCATCTCTTCTATTTTGTCTGAAACATCCCCCTAGAATTTACTACCAATTGTTTGATGACATTCCTTGATCTGTCTGCTCTAGTTTTCCACGCTACAAATGCACCTGCCTTCTCCCCATATTCAAAGTTTTGCATACAGCTGGCTTGCCACTGCGCTCTACACATTTAGTCCATTTTAGTCCTGTAATCTTGCCTTGTCTCTTCTAAGAGTCTCTGTGTCTGCTCCCTTGCAGCATCTGACCAAGAGACAGTTTAAAGAAGGTTAGCCTCCACTGATCCCACTCTATCCTTAATTTTCTTTAGACTTAATCTCCCAGCGTTTGTTTTGCGATATGCAAGGTTTTGCAGCACCCGGCTAATATATGCCTTAAAGAAGTCCCACTCAACATCTAAAGAAGTGGACCCTATATTGTTGTAAAAATAAGCCAAACCTGCCTGCGTTAGCTCCTCAACAATCTCTAGGTCAGGACGGATGGCCCTTTTTAATCTCCATCTTGGCCAAGACACTCTAACATATCCCACTATGGACATGCTAATTGCAGCATGATCCGAAATATGACCAAGAAGAATCCTCATTGTTGTTATTGCATCGATAATAGCCCTGTTCACAGAAAGGTAGTCTAAACTGTAGGAATGGCCGTACTTTTTACTATAGAACATAAAGCCTTGTCTGGCTCCCATTCTATGCCTCCACACATCTAATAGGGCAAAATCATGACTCCTTTTATTAGACCTATCCTGTGTTGGGTCCAATATAACATTAAAGTCCCCCCGATCACTATTGGAGATGTTACCTCCATTAGAGTCCATTCTAGATTAGATAAATAGGATGGGTCATCACTGTTAGGCCTGTAAAAAACGGTGCATACTAATGCATCCTCTCCACAGCCCAGGGTTGCAATTACCCACCTCCAAGACTTATCAGTTTTGGAAGATTTGATAACACATCAAGCCTGCCGTATAGCAACACCCTTACAATGCTCAGTTTGCTCTTAGACTAAAAAGCATATCTAGCGGTGTTTTAAAAGTCTGGCTCTGCTTTCATTAGCATCTAAGTTGGTTTCCTGGAGTGAACTTACGCTATTTACTCTCCTCCAGGCATTTCATTACCAGCCTCTGCCTACACTTACACCTTAGCCCATTGACATTCCAAGATAAGAATGTTAACTCATTACCTCCCCTCATCTTAATGGTTCAATGTTGACACTACACAGAGCTGCCACTGTGTTTCCGTACATTCTGGTGATATATAGGACATTTTTTGTATTTTTCCCACTGCTCCCCCCCTAGTGCCCATCCCACCTTCCATCCCCAACCCTGTTCCCTCCACTCCCCCACACCTGGGGAACCCTCCCTGACTTTATGGGCATAAAGCCTAGTGGTCTTCTCTCATCGGTAGAATGTGATTTAAAAGTCATTTGAGATGTGTTGAGCCCTCTGTGGTCTGGCTCATACATTGGGTGCTCTATACAATTGTTGTTGGGTGGCTTCTGTCTCAGTTTGGGTGTGGGGTGCTTGCCTCTTTTAGCGCCATGCAGAGGTCTGAGTGGGGAGTGAGCTTGGGGTCTGTTTAAGGGGCCATCTGGATTCTCCTTTGAGTTGCATTTTTGTTTTTACCTGAACACAATCTAGCAGTGGCTGCCAGTTGATAGAGGCTCAGCTGTAGGCCACAGTTGCCTGTGAGGCTGTTGATGGTGTGATCCCTATACCATGGCTCTTTGTTGACGTAGGTACATGCTAGTGAATTTGAAGGTTTGAGTTGCAAGGGTTTCACTGCCTCTTTCCATGGGCTGCTTTATTAAATGTCTGGGGTAAGAGCAAGAGGCACAAACTATGTATAGGAAATCTGAGAGAATTTCTGTTCTATAGGGTTTTTCCCACTACCTTGCACTTTTTGCAGTGATGGAGTGATGGTGCTATGTTCCGAGGGATCGACTACCTTGGGTGCTTGGAATTACTGCAACACTTAAGCCACTTCGAGAACTTTGACTGGTTCCTGAGGCCTGTTTCATTGGACATTTTTGTCTCCCAAACAGTCCTCCATCTGCTCCTAAATCCCCCTACTTTTCCCATCAGTCCATAATTGTGATAACCTGCAATCTCCCCTTTGCAATACCCCTGCAGATTTACCTTTGGCTTCTTTATGTCCCTTGGGAAATATCTACTTGTCTTTCTTGTGGTCCTTCTGCACCTTTAATTTGGACCTTAGAATTTCACTCAGCCCCCTTGCAAGCTGCCCTCTGACCCTTGATGCCTCTATGATTCTTTTGCTGTAACCACCTTACTGCATCCCTGGACCTTCTGTTTATTTCATTATGACACACTAGCCCCTATGTTTCGACCTTGTGCCCCTCAATGCTTTGCATCTGTACCCCATCCTCCACCCCCCTCTACCCTTATTGTGTTGCTCCTTCTCCCACCCTCTTTGGTTTACTTTCACTAATACTGTCTCTTAAAATTTCCTCAACCATTCTGTATAAAGTTCCGCCTGCATCCCTCAACCTGCCCTCTTGTGTTCCTACCTGCTCCTGTCATATTATCCCCTGCAGTATGTTACTAACTTCCATGTGTACTGAGTGGCCCCACGCACAGCCCTACTCAGTTTACCAATCAACATGAGGAGAGGAGTTGGCCTAATGGCTAGGGTGGTCGACCTATAATCTGGGGAACTGTGTTCGAGTTTTGGCAATGACACTGAAAATCCTGTGATTTTGGGCAAATCACTTAATCTCCCAGTGTCTAACAAAAATTAATGTGTTCTCGTGTAATGCAACTGTTGCTATGTAAAGCAATCTGATACCCAATTCGGGTCAAGTGTGCGCTATATAAAACTCTGTAAAAAAGTAGTAGTTTACTGTTTCTTTCCCAAGGCTTCTCCTCAGTCAACCTATACATTTAATATTTAATGAAGTTAAAATATTAATATTGTAAAAATGTACAACATCATTCTGTGTAATCTGCACACTCCTCCTCTCAGATGCTTCCTCGCTTATGTCCCTCCTATTTCTCCTCCCTAACTGTCCCCACAATCCCTTGATGCTGCCTGAAGCCCCTCTGTTTATTGCGCTTATCTACTGCCAAAACCTGCACACTGATGATTGGTAAAATCTATCTTGTCTAGCAATAAAAGATGTCTCATTACTCTTGCCTACTACATTAAGATCCTGGAAGAATACACCACAACACAAAAAGAAGCACTTGCAGTCAGACAGTAAAAAGACTGATCATTTCAGACCCACAGCATCTCCAAGGAGAGGTGTGTTACCATTCCCTATATTGAACAGCAATAAATGTCAAATCTATTAAGTATGTGATGCCATTTCCAAATCATGTTTGTAAAAAATCTGCCTTTTCTTTTCCTCGATTTCTCACCTTTTGCTGGACTCTATTTTATTGCTGGTTGTTAGATTTTGCCCAATGGAACACTGCTGTCCAGTGGCCAGTGTGTGTGCTCTGACTCCTAAAACATGGAAAATGTTGCTAATCCCTAAATGGCGTATTTAACTTTTCTGTAAGGCTACAGTATTGGGTGAGGAAATATACGCATGAAATGGAAAGTTAACTATCACCCGTGGACTTTGCTTATTGTGCCTTCCACTACTGTGACAAAAGAAAGCATGACCTCATGCTTGCCCTGTGTAGCCTGTCTGCTGCAGTGAAACCTGTTAATAAAACCATGTTTTAAAGGTTTTAACCTCTAAATGAAATAGTAGTAAGTCAGCCATATGCAAGCATTGTACAAAATGAATATTACCATGTCCACGTAGTAACACGGCCCAAAAAGATAAGCCCCCTGTGGCAGGCCTAGCTATCCTTGGTAGAAAAACAAACCAGAGTACATATTATAGCCTTATAGCCCGCCGTAGAGGGCTATACCGGCTATTAAAGGCCCTCTCCATCGTTAAAGGCCCCGAGCTGAAGGCGAGGGCCTTTAACAAGGGAGAGGGACTTTAATAGCGGTATAGCCCGACTACGAAGGGCTATAAGGCTATTAGAACATTCTGTCACTAGAGGACAGAATGTTCTAACACAAAAAACACAGCCTTTTGGAAGCGTGAGGGGATTGGAATCCCCTCAGGCTCCCTGAAGCCTTTGTTCACAGCCAGAGCTGTGAACAAAGAAACATTGGAATGTTGGAGCTCCAGGCTTCTACAAGCCATTATAAGTCCAGAGCACCCCATTGTTTTCAATGGAGCTCCCAACATTCCAATGTTCTAATAAAATACTAAAGGGACTAGCTAGAAACATTACTGAACAACTATTGCTAATCGTTATTAAAAATCCAATTCAATGGTGAAGTCAGAAAACCAGATTACAGATTACAATGCTAATACTGATAACTTGGGAAAGGGATAAGCTAGAAAAATAATTAAACAAATATTGCTGATAGCTATTAAAAATCCAATTCAATGGTGAAGTTGGATTTTTGATAACCCTGTAATCTGTCTGAACTCTCAGAACGCTAATTAGCACAAGTCTCTGCCAGCTCTCAGCCTGTACTCAGCCTTGTTTAGGTGTAAAGAAAGTGTGAAATGCCTCACATGGAAAAAAATAGGCAGACCGGATTTGTCAGCGATGACTCCCCTGACTTCCCTGAACGCAGCAGGGTAGGGTCTTTGGGCCTCCTTTTGACAGCACAGTGTCTAATTCTGCTTAATAGGTCTGTTAAGCCATGTATAACACTTGGGGCACACTTCAAAGGTAGAGAACAGGGTGCCAAGATAATTCTACTGGATCCCCAGCCTGGTTGCTGTAGGATCCTGCTTTTGTCCTACAAGATGTCTCTCTCAGTGTTTGTTCTGGGTACGGTGCCTCTTTCAGACTGGATTCTTGTGTTAGATGTAGGAGGACACTAGGATTACCATAGTACATTACTCACACATACCCCATGCCTCAAAGCTGAAGTTTAGAGTGGCTGAATACTTAGGGTCTGTTTACAGTAAGGCAAACAGGAACTACTGAAAAGTAGGTAAGGTAGCCCCCACAAATGTTCATCCCATTTGTTATGGTGTGCACATGGTGCCGGTGCAAGGCATAATGTTGATCCTCCAGGCACCCACTTCAGAACTTTTTCTGGACCTGCGGAAGAACAGAAATGGACTGGCCCTGCTGTCTGTGACCCTAAAGCGAGCCCCAAAGGACTGGACCTCTTATACCAAGCACAAAGCAGTGGATTCAGAGAGTATCTTAGATGGCCTCTGGTGTGTTCACAGTGGCATTGCATGATTTTTCTTAAAGTGCTCCGCTGATTAATGGCAGCTAGACGTGTACTGGACTTTTCTGGTGGCCTCTGACTGATACCATGAGAGTTTCTTAGTGCCCTCCCTCATAAGTCCTGATCTACTGCGATATTCTGCTATTGTAATTTGCTTTGTGCTTTTTGGTATTGTTAGTACTTACAATTTTAAATATAATATATCTGGTTCCTCTCAATGGATGTTTGTAATTTTGGTGTCATATTGTGTATTAGTTTAACATTATACTTCAAATTTGGTTTGGGATTTTTACTGTTTTGCATGAATTTATTTATTACTGTTTTGGTATTGCATAAATACTTTCACTTTTCGTTAAGAAAAGGTCACCAGCTCTGTGCCACAGTTACCAGGGGACTGAGCTCAGGTTAATTGGAGGGTTCCAAGGGTTTTTATTATTTCTTGAAGTAGGCAGCTACCCAACCCATAAAATAATTCAATTTCTTACACTTTTATAGTCACACTAATTGCTTTACTTCTTGTAGCCAGGTAACTGCAATGTTTGTTTCCTTGTCATACCTACCTTGCTTCTTCTTGCAGAAATGACTGCTGATCATTTCAGAGACGCTCTGTACCCTCACAAATAAATGTAGAGCAGCCTGGTTTAGCCTGGTTTAGAAAACAACTGTTTAGAGGCTGCATATATCACCAAAAACCCAGGCACAAAGTAAGTTGTGTCCTATCTACAACAATGGTCCTCATGTAAGGCAGAAACAGTAGGAGAAAGTGGTCTCAAGCATAGGACCTCTTGAAGGCATATCTTTCTCAGAAACAGTCCCCACCCAGCGGCAGATCCAGCCAACCCCAATAACAAGCAACACCAAAATTCACAACCCTTTCTTCTAGAAATCTTAGCATTCAGCGGTCAACCAAAGGATCACTGAGTTGTCAATGACACAAAGTTAAAGATGAAAGCAACCAAGTTTCTAATCAACATCTGCATAGATCGGCACAGTATGGTGGGCCAAGATGATTGAACAGAGGTATTCACTATGGGCTGGCTGGAGGAGTTCGTCCTTTACATGAGGTACCGAAATCATCTCTGAAAAAAGTGCTAAATAGCAGTTGGAGGGAAAAACATAAATGCATAAAAACATTTGGGTTTAGGTCCTTTTCATAGGACTGTTTCATTTTGCAGAATCTTCTGGCTTACGCGTGTAGGACTGAATTTAGTGATACTTGTCTGTCCTCGTGGAAAATTTCTGTGTAAATACGTGCAAATGTGTTGTTGCCTGTACTGGACCTTGAATCATCGAAGCCTTGAAAGGTTTTGATGACAACAAAAGATGCAGGTTGGAATTTGAAGAAATTGAATATGCAAAAGATCCTAGCAAGAAAACCTGACTGCAGAGCAGACTGAAAGATCTATGATGCCCAACCTAAAGTTTGCATATATACGCCCAATGCAGCAAACACCTGCCAGGATGCGGAGGGACTAAATGCAGCAATAATCCCCAATCAGGGTAAAAGTGCAATGGATTCTAAGATGAAGAACAATACCCTTAAGGCGACCAGCACCTTTGGAAACACTGCAGAACTCTCTAAAGTCGAAATAGGACAGTTTACCTCGCACACTTTTACTCCGCGTGCCATTCACACCGCAAAATCTTTTACAACGCAGGGCTTTACAAAGCAATTTATTACAAAGCATTTCCCATTACAGCGCAATTTACTATTCTAACTCCACAGGCTGTTACTATGGGGAATGTGTTGTAATAGTTTGCGGTGTAAAGCCCTGCGTTGTAAAAGATTTTGCAGTGTAAAAAATGCAGGGTAATGGCATGTGGAGTAACGCATGCGGGGGTAAAGGATGTTTCCCCTACAGTCACATCGAACTGTCCATTATTTATTTTCTTTTTTACCCTACAGAATTATGCTTACATAATTCTCTTTCATTTTTTTTCGTTAATTTTTATAACACATCTATGAGGCTTGTCTGAGCTTCCCAGAGTGCCCCCCTTACCACTGATATCAGTGCTATATATAAGTGTGTTGAATAATTTTCTTGAGGTCTGGCTTCAATTGTAGAGCATCCAGTGGCTTTGTATGTTATTTCTACACCGACATTTTTGTTAAGGTTAGCAATAACTTTCCTTTTGTGTATTTCTCTGTGCTCTAACTCTGATGTTTATCCTTTCATGATATTATCAAATCACAACATGCACTTGTCTCTATTAATATTCATTTTTCTTAATGAGTAGCTTTGGAACATCCTTTGCATTGTGTACATATTGTGCCGGGGAATCTGTAATCACTTTTAATTTTGAAAGATGCTGTGAATAGGAAAATGTTGCAGGTCTTTTAAATGTGTCAGTCTTTTAATGCCAATTTTTTTGATCAGACCTAGCGTGCACCTTTGAGGACATTATTATTCACCGTTTGTCTTTTAAAATCATTAATTTATTCTTATATGTAGCCTTCTGCGACACGATTTCTTTTGTAGATTATTTTCGAAGATCAACCATTTCTTTAGGGATTTTAGCTTTACATTGTCCTTTTTGCAGTGGATTGTTTTGCTCCCCCTAAACATCCGTCCATCATCTAGTTTATCTTTTGAAACGTCATCAATGAGTCCACAATAAATGTAGTGATCAAGTCTTATAAAGTTTCCAAACCTTCCTTTCTCTCCCTCTCTCCTTAAAAATACAATTTACTGCTTGATGAGTCATTTTCAAGGTGCTGTTTTTTTTCTGTATTCCTTTTGTACACATTAATCCTAAAACCTTGTTTCATACAGATTCCATACTGATCTGGTTTTGTTCTATCTCCATTACCGATCCTTACTATCTCCATTACCCATCCTTACAGTTCATTTGGGTCTGTCTTTCTGAAATCTCTCCAATTTTGCATTTATATTTGTCCTAGTCTAATGTCGGTTGTTAATTTTGATTTCCATTTTTAGTTGAATGTGTGAATGGAGTGTGGGATTATGACTATGGCACCCTGTCCCATAGTAAGAAAGAGACTGATAGCCCTATTCAAATGTGGTTGATTACTATAAACGGGTATGCTCAGACATGAGTCCCTTGCTCACTTTGCCACTGGATTCAAGCAAGCCTTGCTGAAGACGGCTGGAATGCCAGAAACCGGTCCTAGGAAGCTTGAATCCGGTCCAGGGAAGGCATGGCTTGGCAGTTCGGGCTGGACTGTTCCAGAGAGGCACAGGGTCAGACTGATTTGCATATGGCCATGTCTGAACTGGGGTGGCAGAGTGGGCTAAAGAACGGTGATGGATTAAACCCAGATCTGTTGACTGGGTGTGAGTGTTTGATTGGTTCAGATGCTCCGTCCATCACCACCCCCTTTTGTACTGCTTTGTTCGCCATAAGTTGGCAGGGTATGCTCAGATGTGAGTCCCTTGCTCACTTTGCCACTGGATTCAAGCAAGCCTTGCTGAAGACGGCTGGAATGCCAGAAACCGGTCCTAGGAAGCTTGAATCCGGTCCAGGGAAGGCATGGCTTGGCAGTTCGGGCTGGACCGTTCCCATGAGGCACAGGGTCAGACTGATTTACATATGGCCATGTCTGAACTGGGGTGGCAGAGTGGGCTAAAGAACGGTAATGGAGTAAACCCATATCTGTTGACTGGGTGTGAGTGTTTGATTAGTTCAGATCACCACCCCCTTTTGTATCGTTTTGTTTGCTATAAGTTGGCAGGGTATGCTCAGACGTGAGTCCCTTGCTCACTTTGCCACTGGATTCAAGCAAGCCTGGCTATGACGGCTGGAATGCCAGAAACCGGTCATAGGAAGCTTGAATCTGGTCCAGGGAAGGCACGGCTTCGCAGTTCGGGCTGGACTGTTCCAATGAGGCACAGGGTCAGACTGATTTGCATATGGCCATGTCTGAACTGGGGTGGCAGAGTGGGCTAGAGAACGGTGATGGATTAAACCCAGATCTGTTGACTGGGTGTGAGTGTTTGATTGGTTCAGGTGCTCCCTCCATCACCACCTCCTTTTTTAGCGCTTTGTTTGCCATAAGATGGCAGGGTATGCTCAGACGTGAGTCCCTTGCTCACTTTGCCACTGCATTCAAGCAAGCCTTGCTGAGGACGGCTGGAATGCCAGAAACCGGTCCTAGGAAGCTTGAATCCGGTCCAGGGAAGGCAGGGCTTGGCAGTTCGGGCTGGACTGTTCCAATGAGGCACAAGGTCAGACTGATTTGCATATGGCCATGTCTGAACTGGGGTGGCGGAGTGGGCTAAAGAACGGTGATGGATTAAACCCAGATCTGTTGACTGGGTGTGAGTGTTTGATTGGTTCAGATGCTCCGTCCATCACCACCCCCTTTTGTATCGTTTTGTTTGCCATAAGTTGGCACGGTATGCTCAGACGTGAGTCCCTTGCTCACTTTGCCACTGGATTCAAGCAAGCCTGGCTATGACGGCTAGAATGCCAGAAACCGGTCCTAGGAAGCTTGAATCCGTTCCAGGGAAGGCATGGCTTGGCAGTTCGGGCTGGACTGTTCCAATGAGGCACAGGGTCAGACTGATTTGCATATGGCCATGTCTGAACTGGGGTGGCAGAGTGGGCTAAAGAACGGTGATGGATTAAACCCAGATCTGTTGACTGGGTGTGAGTGTTTGATTGGTTCAAATGCTCCGTCCATCACCACCCCCTTTTGTATCGTTTTGTTTGCCATAAGTTGGCAGAGTATGCTCAGACGTGAGTCCCTTGCTCACTTGCTACTGGATTCAAGTAAGCCTGGCTGAAAACGGCTGGATTGCCAGAAACCGGTCCTAGGAAGCTTGAATCCGGTCCAGGGAAGGCATGGCTTGGCAGTTCGGGCTGGACTGTTCCCATGAGGCACAGGGTCAGACTGATTTGCATATGGCCATGTCTGAAATTGGGTGGTAGAGTGGGCTAAAGACGGTGATAGATTAAACCCGGATCTTTTGACTGGGTGTGAGTGTTTGATTGGCTCAGATGCTCCGTCCATCACCATCCACTTTTGTACCGCTTTGTTCGCCATAAGTTGGCAGGGTATGCTCAGACGTGAGTCCCTTGCTCATTTTGCCACTGGATTCAAGCTAGCCTGGCTGAAGACGGCAGGAATGCCAGAAACCGGTCCTAGGAAGCTTGAATCCGGTCCAGGGAAGGCATGGCTTGGCAGTTCGGGCTGGACCGTTCCCATGAGGCACAGGGTCAGACTGATTTGCTTATGGCCATGTCTGAACTGGGGTGGCAGAGTGGGCTAAAGACTAGTGATGGATTAAACACAGATGTGTTGACTGGGTGTGAGTGTTTGATTGGTTTAGATGCTCCGTCCATCACCACCCCCTTTTGCACCGCTTTGATTGCCATAAGTTGGCAGGGTATGCTCAGAAGTGAGTCCCTTGCTCACTTTGCCACTGGATTCAAGCAAGCCTGACTGAGGTCGGCTGGAATGCTATAAACCGGTCCTAGGAAGCTTGAATCTGGTCCAGGGAAGGCATGGCTTGGCAGTTCGGGCTGGACTGTTCCCATGAGGCAAAGGGTCAGACTGATTTGCATATGGCCATGTCTGAACTGGGGTGGCAGAGTGGGCTAAAGAACGGTGATGGATTAAACCCAGATCTGTTGACTGGGTGTGAGTGTTTGATTGGTTCAGATGCTCCGTCCATCATCACCCCCTTTTGTACCGCTTTGTTCGCCATAAGTTGGCAGGGTATGCTCAGACGTGAGTCCCTTGCTCACTTTGCCACTGGATTCAAGCAAGCCTGGCTGAAGACGGCTGGAATGCCAGAAACCGGTCCTAGGAAGCTTGAATCTGGTCCAATGAAGGCATGGCTTGGCAGTTCGGGCTGGACTGTTCCCATGAGGCACAGGGTCAGACTGATTTGCATATGGCCATGTCTGAACTGGGGTGGCAGAGTGGGCTAAAGAACGGTGATGTATTAAACCCAGATCTGTTGACTGGGTGTGAGTGTGGGATTGGTTCAGATTCTCCGTCCATCACCACCCCCTTTTGTACAGCTTTGTTCGCCATAAGTTGGCAGGGTATGCTCAGACGTGAGTCCCTTGCTCACTTTGCCACTGGATTCAAGCAAGCCTGGCTGAAGACGGCTGGAATGCCAGAAACCGGTCCTAGGAAGCTTGAATCCGGTCCAGGGAAGGCATGGCTTGGCAGTTCGGGCTGGACTGTTCCCATGAGCTACAGGGTCCAGGCTGATTTGCATATGTCCATGACTGAACTGGGGCTGTGTAGAGTCCAAAAAAACGATGGATTTAGGCCCAGATCTCTGTACTGGGGTGAATGTATGACATTGTTCTGCATTCTGTCCATCAACTGTTGTTTTTGCATTTGTCACCCCGAGTGGGATGGGTATGCTCAGACGTGAGTCATATGCTCTCCACACCACTGGCGTCAAGCTATACTGGCTGAAGACGGCTGATAGCCAGAAACCGGTCCTAGGATGCTTGATTCCGGTCCAGGAAAGACATGGCTTGGCAGTTCGGGCTGGAATGTTCCCATGAGGCACAGGGTAAAGGCTGATTTGCATATGGCCATGTCTGAACTGGGGTGGTGTGTAGTGCAAAAACACGATGGATTTAGGCCCAGATCTCTGTACTTTGGTGAATGTATGACATTGTTCTGCATTCTGTCCATCAACTGTTGTTTTTGCATTTGTCACCCCGAGTGGGATGGGTATGCTCAGACGTGAGTCCCATGCTCTCCACACCACTGGTGTCAAGCTATCCTGGCTGAAGACGGCTGATAGCCAGAAACCAGTCCTAGGATGCTTGATTCCGGTCCAGGAAAGACATGGCTTAGCAGTTCGGGCTGGACTGTTCCCATGAGGCACAGGGTCAAGGCTGATCTGCATATGGCCATGTCTGAACTGGGGTGGTGTGGAGTGCAAAAAAACGATGGATTTAGGCCCAGATCTCTGTACTGGGGTGAATGTATGACATTGTTCTGCATTCTGTCCATCAACTGTTGTTTTTGTATTTGTTCCCATGAGGCACAGGGTCAGACTGATTTGCATATGGCCATGTCTGAACTGGGGTGGCAGAGTGGGCTAAAGAACGGTGATGGATTAAACCCATATCTGTTGCCTGGGTGTGAGTGTTTGATTGGTTCAGATGCTCTGTCCATCACCACCCCCTTTTGTACCGCTTTATTTGTCATAAGTTGGCAGGGTATGCTCAGACGTGAGTCCCTTGCTCACTTTGCCACTGGATTCAAGCAAGCCTGGCTGAAGACGGCTGGAATGCCAGAAACCGGTCCTAGGAAGCTTGAATCTGGTCCAGGGAAGGCATGGCTTGGCAGTTCGGGCTGGACTGTTCCCATGAGGCACAGGGTCAGACTGATTTGCATACGGCTATGTCTGAACTGGGGTGGCAGAGTGGGCTAAAGAACGGTGATGGATTAAACCCAGATCTGTTGACTGGGTGTGAGTGTTTGATTGGTTCAGATGCTCCGTCCATCACCACCCCCTTTTGTACCGCTTTGTTCGCCATAAGTTGGCAGGGTATGCTCAGACGTGAGTCCCTTGCTCACTTGCTACTGGATTCAAGTAAGCCTGGCTGAAAATGGCTGGATTGCCAGAAACCGGTCCTAGGAAGCTTGAATCCGGTCCAGGGAAGGCATGGCTTGGCAGTTCGGGCTGGACTGTTCCCATGAGGCACAGGGTCAGACTGATTTGCATATGGCCATGTCTGAAATTGGGTGGTAGAGTGGGCTAAAGACGGTGATGGATTAAACCCGGATCTTTTGACTGGGTGTGAGTGTTTGATTGGCTCAGATGCTCCGTCCATCACCATCCACTTTTGTAAAGCTTTGTTCGCCATAAGTTGGCAGGGTGTGCTCAGACGTGAGTCCCTTGCTCACTTTGCCACTGGATTCAAGCTAGCCTGGCTGAAGACGGCAGGAATGCCAGAAACCGGTCCTAGGAAGCTTGAATCCGGTCCAGGGAAGGCATGGCTTGGCAGTTCGGGCTGGACCGTTCCCATGAGGCACAGGGTCAGACTGATTTGCTTATGGCCATGTCTGAACTGGGGTGGCAGAGTGGGCTAAAGACTAGTGATGGATTAAACACAGATGTGTTGACTGGGTGTGAGTGTTTGATTGGTTCAGATGCTCCGTCCATCACCACCCCCTTTTGCACCGCTTTGTTTGCCATAAGTTGGCAGGGTATGCTCAGAAGTGAGTCCCTTGCTCACTTTGCCACTGGATTCAAGCAAGCCTGACTGAGGTCGGCTGGAATGCTATAAACCGGTCCTAGGAAGCTTGAATCCGGTCCAGGGAAGGCATGGCTTGGCAGTTCGGGCTGGACTGTTCCCATGAGGCAAAGGGTCAGACTGATTTGCATATGGCCATGTCTGAACTGGGGTGGCAGAGTGGGCTAAAGAACGGTGATGGATTAAACCCAGATCTGTTGACTGGGTGTGAGTGTTTGATTGGTTCAGATGCTCCGTCCATCACCACCCCCTTTTGTACCGCTTTGTTCGCCATAAGTTGGCAGGGTATGCTCAGACGTGAGTCCCTTGCTCACTTTGCCACTGGATTCAAGCAAGCCTGGCTGAAGACGGCTGGAATGCCAGAAACCGGTCCTAGGAAGCTTGAATCTGGTCCAATGAAGGCATGGCTTGGAAGTTCGGGCTGGACTGTTCCCATGAGGCACAGGGTCAGACTGATTTGCATATGGCCATGTCTGAACGGGGGTGGCAGAGTGGGCTAAAGAACGGTGATGTATTAAACCCAGATCTGTTGACTGGGTGTGAGTGTGGGATTGGTTCAGATTCTCCATCCATCACCACCCCCTTTTGTACAGCTTTGTTTGCCATAAGTTGGCAGGGTATGCTCAGACGTGAGTCCCTTGCTCACTTTGCCACTGGATTCAAGCAAGCCTGGCAGAAGACGGCTGGAATGCCAGAATCCGGTCCTAGGAAGCTTGAATCCGGTCCAGGGAAGGCATGGCTTGGCAGTTCGGGCTGGACTGTTCCCATGAGCTACAGGGTCCAGGCTGATTTGCATATGTCCATGTCTGAACTGGGGCTGTGTAGAGTGCAAAAAAAACGATGGATTTAGGCCCAGATCTCTGTACTGGGGTGAATGTATGACATTGTTCTGCATTCTGTCCATCAACTGTTGTTTTTGCATTTGTCACCCCGAGTGCGATGGGTATGCTCAGACGTGAGTCACATGCTCTCCACACCACTGGCGTCAAGCTATACTGGCTGAAGACGGCTGATAGCCAGAAACCGGTCCTAGGATGCTTGATTCCGGTCCAGGAAAGACATGGCTTGGCAGTTCGGGCTGGAATGTTCCCATGAGGCACAGGGTAAAGGCTGATTTGCATATGGCCATGTCTGAACTGGGGTGGTGTGTAGTGCAAAAACACAATGGATTTAGGCCCAGATCTCTGTACTTTGGTGAATGTATGACATTGTTCTGCATTCTGTCCATCAACTGTTGTTTTTGCATTTGTCACCCCGAGTGGGATGGGTATGCTCAGACGTGCGTCCCATGCTCTCCACACCTCTGGTGTCAAGCTATCCTGGCTGAAGATGGCTGATAGCCAGAAACCAGTCCTAGGATGCTTGATTCCGGTCCAGGAAAGGCATGGCTTGGCAGTTCGGGCTGGACTGTTCCCATGAGGCACAGGGTCAAGGCTGATCTGCATATGGACATGTCTGAACTGGGGTGGTGTGGAGTGCAAAAAAACCGATGGATTTAGGCCCAGATCTCTATACTGGGGTGAATGTATGACATTGTTCTGCATTCTGTCCATCAACTGTTGTTTTTGTATTTGTTCCCATGAGGCACAGGGTCAGACTGATTTGCATATGGCCATGTCTGAACTGGGGTGGCAGAGTGGGCTAAAGAACGGTGATGGATTAAACCCATATCTGTTGACTGGGTGTGAGTGTTTGATTGGTTCAGATGCTCTGTCCATCACCACCCCCTTTTGTACCGCTTTATTTGCCATAAGTTGGCAGGGTATGCTCAGACGTGAGTCCCTTGCTCACTTTGCCAGTGGATTCAAGCAAGCCTGGCTGAAGACGGCTGGAATGCCAGAAACCGGTCCTAGGAAGCTTGAATCTGGTCCAGGGAAGGCATGGCTTGGCAGTTCGGGCTGAACTGTTCCCATTAGGCACGGGGTCAGACTGATTTGCATATGGCCATGTCTGAACTGGGGTGGCAGAGTGGGCTAAAGAACGGTGATGGATTAAACCCGGATCTGTTGACTGGGGGTGAGTGTTTGATTGGTTCAGATACTCCGTCCATCACCACCCCCTTTTGTACAGTATGTTTCTGAGCATTGGAATGGCCACTGCGTTGAGCAAAAATAGCCACTACACCCAACGGGCTTGCATCTACCGTGATTTCGTGGTGTAGCCTGGGGTTGAAATAAACCAGTTCAGTCGTATTCTCAATTGCATGTTTTATCCCTTTAAAACTTCAATCACATTCAGGGGACAACTGAAAGGGAACATTCCGCTTTCTTAGGTCTCTCAATGGGGCACTCACAGTGAAAAAATTGTGAATTTATCGTGTGCAATAACTGTCCATTCCTAGAAAGGAGAGCAGCATGACAACATATTGAGAGAGAGTGCTAGAGGGCAGCGCTTGCACATTGGCGGAATCTGGGGTCATGGTCCTACAGAGAACATGTTCCTGAAGAACTTGAGTTTGGTTTTCTGGAATTGTCATTTCGCTGCATTCAAGGTGAGGCCAGCATCGGCAAGTAATTAGCACACTCAGTGAGAGCTTTTTCGTGTTCTCTTTGTGGGCTTCCAAAAACCAATATGTCATCATTGTAGTTGAAAGCTTGTGAAACAAGTTGACTTACTTTGCAAATTACATCTTGGATTATCTCAGCAGCCAAAGGCACTCCGAATCTCAGTCTCTTGTACCAGAATAAACCAACATAAGATGAAAACGTGGTAATATATGTACAGTTCTCTTCTAACTCAAGCTGGTGATACCCTTTGTTTAGGTCAAGGTGAGAAAAGACTTTAGTTCGATTCAATTGCATGATCATGCCTGCTATATGAGTACCAGGATTTCGTTCCCTCTCTATGCCCCTTTTTGGCTAGCACATGTAAACACTAAAGCACACCACTCCACTACTGTCCCTTTTTGGTACTACTACTATGGGCGAGACCCCTAGCATGGGGCCTGTGGAGCGTTCAATTATGCCGTACTTTAGAAGTGTTTCCAGTTCTTTTTCCACATCTTCTTGAAAATGAAAAGTGAATCTGAGGTGCCACTGAGTAACAGGACGAATGTCTTCATTGATGTGAAGCTGCACTCTCATCTTCTTGAGCCTCCCCAAGCCATGGAACAGCAACAGAAATAGCCTTGTGATATCAGGTTGAGTACAGATGTTGTAGTTGGGGGATAGCAACCCCATGTCTGCCGCTGTGGGAAAACTGAGTAGACGTGCACTAGATAAGGTTCCTTGTATAACAAAAAGGGTGGCTCGTATTGATGTCATTTTGTGTTGCTTTGTTGCTGTGAATGACCATTTGCTTTGTACCCGTTAAGAGGCCGCCCAGGTGTATACTTTCATGTTGGAGAGAGTGATGCTATGCCCAGGCGAGAGGCTGTTGAGCTTCTACACTGGCATGATATTAATTGAAGCCCCACTGTCATTGGTGAACATTATGAATTGTCTATTTACCCCCAGCGTAATTCTGGGACAATGCCCAAGTGAGGTTCTGCATTTCATTTGGTGCGCTTTTTGTAGTTTTTGTAGGTTTTCGGTTAAATCTAGCGCCCATCTTTTCTTTTTGTTTTATTTCTTGACTGTTTCAAATGTTAGCTGGGTTTTAAGAACGCTTCTGCATTGTACTTCGCATTCCCTTCCTGTGCCATAGTGTGAGTACGTGACTCTCAACGTGTTGCACTGCGCAGTATGACTCATCAAGTTCTAGAATCATCAGCCACGTGCAGGTACATCTGGAGCAGTCCACTTCAATCTTTTATGAATGTGAGTGTGTTCTTTTTGTTTTCTGCCTCCAATATTAACGCTATTGTTACCTTCTTGATGTTGTCGGAATAGTTGTTCTCTTGGTCTGTGCTGATGCATCAGTGAAGGATTGGTTGTCACGCTTCTCACTCCTGCATCGCACCCTCTTCTATGCATTCCATTTATCAGGATGCACACACAAGTGTCACCATGGAGAATTGATGCAGCTTCTGTGATTTTGGCGCATACAGAGCAATGTGATGTTTCAGGTGGCTCCCTTAGTCGCTGTATGCTCAGGGCACAGCCTCTTTGACGAGAACCTCACTGGCAACGCTGGCAGACATTTACAACATGCGCCTCGGCAGGGCCTCTGACTGCTTCTACGGCCTTGTATGGGCTGGAGAGAGGCTTTCACTACACATGGTCCAGTTGCGGACTGCTTTGCATAAATTCTTGCAGAAGGCTGCATGCACGAATATTTTGCTGTACCGTTGCAAGCTCTCAGTGAGAGCAGTCTTATTTTTCACAGGCATGTGTCTCCTACTTATTTCCAGATGTAGCGTATTCCCCCAACCCTGGAGCATGCAATATAGATCATGCTACACACGGGAGATGCAGTTTAGCATATCTTTAATCTCCAACATTAGTTGACTCTCATGATATGTCATACTTCCTAGATCACACTCTAACACCTCCCCACATCTTATGTAGGTCCTGTCTCAGAGTACAGCTAGAACCTCCAGGGTCCTAGTGTGTGTTGCATCAATATGCTACAGATGCAGAGTTAAGAACAGTAAATCTATACTTCTCATAAGTCACTGACCTTCCTTTGTTTTGTCCCTCGATATCCTGCCCACAATATTCTGATACCATGCTATTCCTTTGCTAGATATTTCATGGTACAATAATGTGTGATGTCTTCCAGTAGCTACTTTGTCCTCTTCACAAATTTAGTGGAACATGTGTTGGACAGGTGTCTGCAGAAAAGGGGCATCAAATATGGTGAAAAGGTTGGACGGCATAAAAACATCCAAACACTGAATAGAGTTGCTCAAGAAGGCTTCTCAAGTTCGGGATCTAAACAACTTTGGAACGATGCAAAGCTGAAGAAGATCTAAAGCATAAAGACAAGAAAAAACACGAAGGGGTGATGAGCTCACTGAAAAAATGCTTTAACTGCATTGTGGCACAGTAATTACGAGTTCAGGCTTCCTTAAATATGGTGAAGACAGGAAGGAGGATGAGGACGGAACAATGAGCATCCATCGTTGAAATATATTTTCTTTATCTGCTTCCACCAGTTGGAAGTTCTGCTGTATTTCTGTATTTAATTTTGGGTGTTTTAGCTTGTCTCTTTCCTCTTCTCTGATGACATGGAAATTTGGCACATTTCTAATAATTGCAGTATAAATCTTCATCTTCAAGCAAGAGCAACAAGATTATCAAGAGCTACAAGACTGCCAATGATATTTTTACTCTTTGCGTTTTTTCCTACTGTATGGTACATTCAACACCTTTTTGAAGGGTGGCACTGTGACTACTGGGATGAGCTGCCTTTCATTGAACAACCAAGAAGAGAACTCAACCGGCCATCACATTGTCCATCGCATTATCACAGCTTGAAATGATCAATGGAAAATTGATCTGGATGGATTGAAAAGTGTACAGTTAGACCAGCAAGGAATTCTTGTTAATTTATTAAATTCACCAGAAAAATCCAGAGAGCTAAAACTGACCAAAGGTAGATCCATGATTCAATTTGCTAAGTTTAATGTTAAGGCAGAATCCTCAGCAGGCAGATGAATTATTTCTTAACTTAACTGTTGAGTTGAGGCTGCCTTATCCACAGCATCAGTCACGACAAAGGCTTGAAATTGTTACTATGACAAATGGACAAGTGCTGGATGCAAATACTACTCTTTAGGGTTTGTTTTGACTTGCCCATGTAAATGCAATGCCTTCCAGTAGCCACATTGTCCTGTGCTCAAATGTAATTAACGTATAATGGACAGGAGTCTGCAGAGAAAAACACAGAAAATGTTTATATGTTCTGCATTCTGCAGCATACATAGAAAGAGGAAAAAGCCACTTGTGATTGTTTTTGTGCAGGAACGTTTCCCTTCCTGAACAAAAATATTCATCCCCACAACGCAAGCACCCTTGCACCATGGTGCAAAAGAGCCTGCAATGGGGCACAGCAGCCCATTGTGCACCAGTGCTGGGGAAAAGGATAGGAATATGCCGTATCTGATAGATACAGCACATTCCTGCCGTTTTCTTTTGCATAAGGCAGCGCTGAAGGGAGGCCTTTAGTGCGCAGCAGGGGGGCAGAGAAACACCACTGCATCTGAAGCAAGAAGAATACTCACAAACTCCCACCATAGAGTGCCGAGTAACGCATCTTCCTTCCGGTGCAGGACATTGAGTAGGGCGGCTCTCGTATAGCATGGTTAGGCAGCACACATGCCACCAGTCGTCTGCTGACAGGCAGAGCACACATCTGCTTTTTCAGGAGCACATCATAAGAATTCTTCTCCAATAGCAACTTTAAATGTTTCCAGGCTTCAGATATGTATAAATCTATTCATATTTTCTTTATTCATTTTAGGGGTTGTTGTTTATTTTGATTTGTCTTTTGCTATGTGTTTCTGTTGTTTTGGGTGATATACATGTTCAGGTGCCTCTAATGTGGGAACGCTAGTGCTCTAGTATTCTTCCAAAGCAGAATTACATTTTGCTGATAATGGCCCGTTTCTGTCCTCCTTGGCTCTGACATGATCAGTGGCCTACCTCCCTGTCCTTATGACCTTTCTTAGGCTCTACTTAGATCCAATAACCCTCCATAACTTGTTTCTCATTTTTCTTTTTATTACTATTAATTTGCATATTTTCTCTTCCTATTGTCCGTAACGTTTTAGTCGGCTATATTGGTCCCCATGTGTTTTTCTAGGATACAAACATTCAAGCTCAAAAAATTAGTGAAGTCACTGAAAAACTTGTGTGCATGGATCCTGTCTTGAACTGAAAAGGCTCACATCCAGATGACTTGAATTATTATACTGTCTCTTACAACCTAATAATATATTGCATTTCCAGCACTTACATTGTTTACTTTTCTTGAGAAATGACAGTAACTAGTCCCTTTCATATGCCTGTTGGTAGGTCCTTTTTATTGACTGTCTAGGGACATTAGGATTTGTCTTTTGATTGTCTTGGTTCTTCAGTATTATTTTGGGCGATTTTTAAAGGTCAACACTTCAGCACTACCTTTTGCCTCAGCTGCTTCAATGCACTCTTCAGGACAATAGGCAGCTCTTTTTCATCCATTATGCCTTCTTATGCATAATCCTATTTATCATCCATAGATGTGATCTGTTAGTTCTTTTTTCTTGCGATTGTCATGACTCTTTAGGATTTATATTCTTGTAAGCTTCACAGAAGCGGTTTCTGGAATTAGCTGAATGGTATGGGGAGTCATAAGAAAACTAGAACCATGAAAAGATAAAACTTTGTGAAGAATAGCTGAAAATCTACATACGAGTCAGTAAATCATAGGGTTACTTACTAAAATATCATTTGATATGTTTGCTTGACCTACGCTATAGTAGCATTGCCCAGCTTTCCTCATTTCCCTACTGTTTATTTGCATTAGTGTGTTTACTCCACCTTCTACCTTTGTTTGTGATCCTTTTAAAAATGTAAAAGATCTAGTACTAGAACTTTGTGGAATACACAGAAACCTTCACTATAGGGATGCAAAAAGGATGAACCAAAAGCCTCTTTTAGTTGTGTTGTCAGAAGGGAGGCTAAAATGGATTATAAGGGAAAAAGACAGGATGCAGCAAATTTGCCAGAGAATGGAATGGCTATACAAATGGTGGTAGCCTTACTTTTAATGATTACTCCAAACTAACTGCCCTGTGTCTGCAGATGATGGGTCCCAGAAATGATGCCTAAACCATGACCGTGGACTATACATCCTACAACTTTCCATGCATGTGGTTGTTCCCACAAAGGCATGATGAGGCTTTTTCACCCCTAACGTCTTATATGTGGAGCAAAAAATATACTGTGAAACTTGCAAAAAGTTCCTTTGGTCCCATTAAATAATAAATTACCTATAAAACAGAACCATTACAGTTGATGAATGGTGCAGAGAAACCAGTGAAGCAGAGAAGATTCAGGCAATAATAAAGAGAACAGCACAACCAAGGAGGCAAAGACCTTACATACATTGAGACATTGAGCAAACACTACACAGATGTTAGGGGGCGTGGCCAGGCCGTCGACCAAGAGGACCGTGTGGCACTGAAGTTCCGCCGATTGTGCCCAACCGAGCAGCACTATCCAGTTAATTTGCCTCACATTACTCATTTTCGTGCCATCACCGGATTCCCAGATCGATAGGGGAGATGCTCTGATATGCACTGCAGCTGCAGCTGATCCTGCCCGTCTGGCGAGGTGGCAATTCTGAGGGCAGACTCTGTGAAGGCCTCGGCCTGCACCACAGAAGTCAGAGCCTGATTGGGCGATTCCTGCGAACTGTGCCCGGTTTCCAGTCACAGGCAGCGCTCTCCCTCCCCCCAACTTGCCTGCTGCCTTAATCTGACGTGAAAGCGGCACCCTGCTGCACGCCGTGCCATACACCCCGGCTGCTCCTGGAGGCCCCATGGGGACAGGACTCATGGGTAAGCCTGGGAGACGGCCGCTAGCAGGGGTGACAGTGGGGAGGTGAGCTACACACAACAGTGCTTCCTGTGCCCGGTTGCCCCCATTCCCTGCCTGCCCTCGCTCCATTTCATTGGATACACTAGTGCAGCAGACCCAGCACAGCATTTTCTCCCAGCATTGCTAGGCACCCTCATGTCTCCTGAAACTTCTACAATCCTGGCCACGTCTCACTATTAAAGTGCCTGATCTACGGGTGCAGCCTCATCAGTACACCGATGGTGCAGTTGCACTGTGTGTGATCCAGATTACAGGCCTACCACCCGGACAGCAGTATTTGAGGTGTGCACGTCCACCCACATGCAGAGACCTGGGCAATTTCAATTACCTAGCTTACGTTTGTGTGGGATCGTTGTTCGCCCGAGTGCTGGCAAGTTTGCACAGATACGGATAGGTGGGATTCGCTGCCAGCACCCCCAGGTGTAACAGCGGCAATTGACGCCTCATTCCCCAATAGAATTCAATTAAATGCTCCCCCAGTTGGGTCCTCGCTTTGCCTGTCAGTCTTACCTTGCCTAAGATACTGCTTTTGATCTACTGCCAACCACGGGTGTACAGCAGCATAGGGTCTGGCATTCTCTTATTGTCCTCCTTGCCATTGATCAGTCGTCGACGATACAGAGGGATATTGCCTACGGCACCCATAGTCCCCCACTCCATGTATCACTATTGCTCCCCACAAAGGCATGGGTCACAGAGACCCTAAACAAAAGGTCCTCCCAGTTGAAAAGATAGGAGCTAAACTGCAGGAAGCCGGTACAAATATGGCAGAAGGTGGCAAGGAGATTGGTCAGGGGGGCCTCGGAAGAAGCGTCCACCTCGCTGTTGCAAGAGATGAGGGTGGGATTTTGAGCACTAGAGGGGCAATTTGACTCATTAGACAAACATCTTGAAATCCTAGGCAACAAAATAGAGGTGCATGACATGCGCTTAGACATGGCCGAGGCTAGAATTTCTGACATCGAAGACGGCACTGTTCAATCTATCAAGCGCTTAGACCGCGTCAAACGCATCCTTAAGGAGGTGGCCATCAAGAATGAGGACCTCGAAACACACAGCCGATGCAATAACATTCAAATATAAGGGGGGCCCGGAGACCATGAATATAGGCAGCAAAGACCATTTTGTAGAATCCTTACTCATAGACTTGTTTGGTAAGGAGGCCTTCACCCCGGTATTTGTAGTTGAGCGGGCACACATCACGTTGGGTCCACGTCCCCAGCTAGGTCACCCACCCAGGACCATCATAGCTTGTATCCTACACTACAGGGACAGAGACACTGCTCTGAGACTTGCTCGGAAGAGGGGTGACACCATGTGCCAGGGCTCCAAGCTGGCATTATACCCAGACTTCACCATCATGGTTCAGGAGGCTCAACAGAAGTACAACAGTGTCAAAGCTACTGTTCGGAACTTAGGGCTTAAGTATGGCATGCTTTACCCAGCACGGTTGCAGGTGGACATTAATGGCAATATCCGTATTGGAAGGGTTGTGATGGAATAGTATGTACATATTGGGATAGTTTAAACAAGTTACTTATATTTTATTTTCAGGTTGGGCATCTGTCAGATCGTTGCCACCCCTCAGGGTGTATTCTTTGAGACTGATAATTATGATTTGGGTGTTTCAGTGCATTTATATCTGGTTCCAATTCATCTTCGGCACCTTACAAGGATGTCTATTAGGGTTTGAACCCTGCGATAAGGTACGTAAGGATGGGTGGGGGGGACTCTTCCTATGCATATGTGTTATTACTTATTTACTGTGATGCTCACTGTCTTATTGGAGTTCTTTATGCAAATTGCAATGTTTGTTTTAGATTTCCTTCCCTCAGATGGCCAACAGAGGTAATGTACCGGGTCCCTCTGGTTTGGCCCTGATGTCATGGAATGTATGGGGGCTTAATGATAATAGGAAGCGTAAACACGTCATTCATTATTTGCAATGCCATCACAAAGATATCGCCTTTTTACAGGAGACACATTTACCTAAGTCAGATTACACAATGCTTGCTCGGAGCTGGGGGCAACACCGCTATTTCTCCAATTTCAGTAATTATGCTCATGGTACAGCCATTTGGATTCACAAACGAGTCCCCTTCACCTTTAACACGACATTCACTGATAACAAGGTTCGTTTCACTATAGTTGCTGGGAAATTAATGGGTCACATGGTTACGTTGCTGTGTGTTTATGCCCCGAACGCCAATTGCTCAGACTTTTTCCACACTTTACATGCACGCCTCATGCTGCTCGATCCTGTCAATTTGATTATATGAGGACACTTTAATTTGCTCCTTAATCCAGTATTAGATGGCACATCTGTCTCCTCAGTTACCAAACAATGTGCCCGCCGAGCACTTCTGGATATGTGCAAAACCCTGAATTTATTGGATATATGGTGCCAACGTAACCCTCACACAACAGACTACACTCACTACGCCAGCCAATATGACACATGGACCAGGATTGAGTACTGTCTCCTCTCCCCTGGCATTTGCCGGTGCTGTAAGTCTATTACCACACTTCGTAGGACTTATTCTGATCATTCGCCAGTGGTGCTACATCTGGGCGTCCCCAGGCCGGACGGTTATGAGTGCCAGTGGCACTTTCCTGGTCGTGCCTTGAATGATGATCTTTTCTGTACTGAAATAAGAGAGGCAATAGTGGAATATTTTAGCATCAATACTGGGACAGTGGAAACCTGGGCAGGCCTTTGGGAGGCCTTCAAGGCATACATCTGCAGTGTATAGCTTAACACGCGGGGTGATGAAAGACCTGAGGGCGTCTATGACACGTTTAGAGGAACAATTGACTGCGTTAGATAAAGATTCAGTAGTTCAGACCAGACCAGACAGGGACAAACAATGGATTGCACTGCTTTCTGAATATAGAGAATCAGCCGAACAGGAGATCCTCTTCCTTAGTAAATACACGACAGCCCGCCGTTATGGTGAAGGCGAGAGACTAGGCCACAAGTTAGTACAGATTCTTAAGGCGCCTTTCAGTAAAGTATACATCAATGAGTTGAAATCGACCTCTGGAAGGCTTCTTACGGAAGCCACAGAGATCAGGAACGAATTTATGGATTACTATATCACTCTTTACACCTCAAACACTGCGCCTGACGTAACGGCACAAGAAAACTAGCTATCAGAGATTGCGTGGTTTATCTCAACAAAAATATCCAGGAATTCTTAGCTGAGCCCTTCTCAGAAGAAGAAATTATTAGCGCAATAGAGGCTCTTAACGGATCCACGGCACTGGGCCTCGATGGCTTTACGGGAGATTTTAATAAAGCTTACGAGGACTTATTAGCTCCTAAGCTTCTTGAGGTCTATGCTGAGGCCTTGAAGGCAAAAATACTAACACCCACATTATGTGAGGCTGTCATAGTCCTACTACCCAAACCAGGCAAAGACCCCTCTTCAGCTGGCTTGTATAGACCATCTGGACAAAAGAATACTAGCAAAAATGATATCGATTCGCCTCTCCCTCCTGATGGACACTATTATTGCCCAGCCCAATCCGGCTTTGTCCTCCATAGATCTACCTCACTCAGTTTCAGGATGCTATTCTCAATCCTGCACAGAATAAATCCTGAAGTCTCAGCAGCAGCAGTCTTGCTAGACACAGAAAAGGCATTTGACCTCTTGGGATGGCCCTTCTTTGGGTCCATAATGCAGAGAATGGGCATTCCTAAAGGATTTATAGCACTAATGGAATTGCTCTATAGCGACCCTACTGCAAGAATGCGGCTGAATGGTACGCTATCCCACCCGTTCTCTCTTTCCCGAGGCACAAGGCAGGGGTACCCACTGATGCCACTGGTATTTATCCTCGCCATGGACTCATTAGTCAGGCATTTCCAAGACAAGCATTTACCGAGGGGGCTTCAATTCAACAATGGCCTACTTCTGGTTTCTTTTTATGCGGACAATATTATTCTGTACGTCCGGGAGCCCCAAATAAACTTAGACCCCTTAATACGAGAAATACTTATATTTAGGCAACACTTAGGACTGGAAATAAATTGGAACAAGTCAATCATATTCCACTTGACCCCGAGCGCTACACAATGGGAGTTCGAATTACCCTTGGAGTGGTGCACATTCATCTAGACAACTACTCAGACTTAACTATGGCCCAGCTGTCAACACCCTTGAATCACAGATGGCTGCGCCTTCCTCTCTCCTTGGTGGTCAGGGTCCCACTGATTAAAATGGTTGCACTCCCGAAATTTGTATAACGTTTTAATACCATTCCCATCCCCCTACCTAACAGTTTTTTATATCCCTGCTGTGGGGGGGGTAAACAGCCCGGAGTGCGGTGGCAAGCTGTGACTCTTCCATATACCCAAGGTGGTTTTAGTGTACCTGATTTCCAGCTTTAATATCTGGTAGCCCAATGTAGTTATGCAGATGCCTGGTATCACCCTGGCGCCAGGATATTATATTTGCAGCCCGGGGTGGACCTGGTCGTTCCTGACGCCCTTAACGTGGTGCTCCCTAAAGGTGAGGCTAGGGATCCCAGGGATATCCAGACAGTTTTTACCACCAGCTGGGCCTGGTAAAGACGCCTCACCGGTGCCAACACCTTGTATACATCAGCCCTCCCGATTCCCAACGCTCACTGGCTGCCGATAATGGGGGAAAACTCATGCAACGCACGCTTGTGAGTTTTGACATTGGCAAATTCCGGGATTTATTTCCTGGAGGACACATTTTCTCTGCCAGGGAGGAGGAGCATTTCGCTACTGCCTCTTTCATGGACAGGATGGTCATGGGTAGGGTACAATCCGCCCTGCGTGCACTCCTCCTCAGCTTTCCCCAGGAACCTGTGTCATTCCCCCCTCTTACCACGATCATTGGAAGCTCTGAGAGGGTACATTTAATCTAAAAATGATACCACGCCTGCTCTGCTTTTATACAAATAACTGACAAGAAAGAGATCTAGGACACCTAATTTTAGATGAGCAATGGGAAAAGTGCTGCGCAGTAACTAAGGAGATCTCTCTTAATAGCGCCACACGCTAATACATGTAAATTTTTTACGCAGGCTATATTTCACCCCAGCGAAGTCCCACAGGTTAGACCCGAATAGATCACATCATTGTTTGAAATGCGGGGCACCTCAGGCTGACTTTGCTCACCTCACTTGGACTTGCATTAACAAACAGTCATATTAGGAGTTGGTGCAAAGGACACTGGGAGATAGGGTGGGCCTGGATCTGACTCCCACTCGCGAAGTGGCCTGCCTGTAATTTCCCTAAAGGGGTGGGCAAATTTGTTGCTATCAGTTTGCTAATGGCAAAAAGAGAAATCGCTATAGTTTGGGGGCGTAAGACAGTGCCCATAGTGCCAAAATGGTTAAACAGCTTAACATATTGTAATACGAATAGCGAACTCTAGGCCAACACCTTGCCAAGCTCCTCACATCCTAAAGACATTTGGGAGCAACTCAGAAACTATGCAGCAGCGTCACACTCGACAGCTGGGACATCGCTAGAACAGGTTAGAGTCCCAACAGGGGTGGGTTGAAATACCGCAAGTGCTGCCACAAACTATAAGATGTGTGGTTCAGAGGCCACGTATAATGCTGAAGTGCAATTGTCTTTTTATGACATATCAACATATGTATGTTCGGAGAGGGAGGGGTGGAGACTTGTGCGAATTGTCATAGTGTGACTGGGGGTTAATCCTAAGGACTGCTGCACAACAGGATGGGACTATTTGGTTTCATGATTCTTATTTTCTTGAATGTTACACAATACTTGTCTTTGGGCTCAGGCAGTGAGCACTCATGTTCTAATGGTTGTATAACGTGATAAAATGGTGAATAAAGTTAAAAAAAGGGGGGGAAACACTACACAGATGTTCATATTATGGAACTTTGAGGCACGAATTCAAAATCTTTTGTCAAACAAATAGATAGGAAAAGAAGAGTGTCTCCAAGACAATGGCAAAGATAAGAGAAAAGGAGGGCAGAGAACAACAGAGCACTTGAATTAGCACATTGATAAAAGAAGGAAAGAATGTCACGAGAACTCAGAGAGAATTAACTTTAATTTCTACAGCAAAGACATATATATTTATACTATAAAATCAGAATATTAGATAATTTTTAATCGGGGAATTAAAGAACAGGCTGATGTTAGTGAAGCTGTAGACTCAACCAATTTACAACCCAATGTTTTTGGAGGCTACAAAACCAAGCACAAACAGAAATGCATGTGAAAAGTAGCTCTAGTACTATTATTGTGCATTTTAGCAGGCATGGTTATTGGCTTTGTTCAGAAAGGTGATTAACACCATCCCCTTTTTATTTCACTCATGATCAGTTGTTTTTTATTCCATGTATCTGTTCAGTTGGGGATCTAAAACATTATTTATGATGGTATTTTTTTACAACCAAAACTTCTATGTGTGGTTTTTTATTTGTTTCTGACTTGCCGAATCATGTTAGGTATGCAGTTGAGAGAGAGGCTTCAAAACTTGCAGGCTGTTGGCGCACAATATGGACAGTGCTCTATACCTTGAACATTTTTTAAACATCGGGAAATTGGCATTGCACAATAACTAAATTAAACCAATCGTAACACAGTATAATATTATATAAAATTGACAATTCTATAAATATATACACATGAATGGTATAATCTCCGCATTATTTCCAGAGTGTTGCTGATTTTACACATATACATATATATATATATATATTAATATATATATATATATATATATATATATATATATATATATATATTTATTTATGTATATATTTATGTGCTATGGATCTGAGAGAAAGCAGTTACAGTTGTAGACTCTCCTCGGGAGTGTAAGTTACTAGACAAGCAGCGGGTATAACAACATAGCCAAAATGTGAAGTAATTTGGAAAAACCACTTACATATATGTCCTGAAAAGGGATGAGATTTAATGGTCATGTGAAAAAGAGTAATACAATTCAGCTTTTCTTAGGCAAAAGTGGAGCTAATAAAATATTGTTGCAAAGTTCTCAAATTTAATAATAAGAAATATGAAATTGCATGTTGCAGAATTTAGGCAGCATTTACCCTATTTCACAATGGCTTACATTAGAATTTGAGAAACGTAGTAATGGATAAAAACCTACATCTCATACTGGTAATGTGATTTAAGATATGTCAATTATTTCGGTATGTGCTTTGGGGAAAATCCAGTGCCATGTATATTTTTTCCAAAAGTATATTCTGGGATCCATCCCAACCCATTGGGTGCACTATTACCTTTTTTGATGATATTTTCAAGGATATACAACTTCGTACATCCAGATGTGAGTAAGATGGCAGTAATAAGTACTAGAGGAAACAGCGTGTGGAGAACCGGCACTCCTTAAAAAAAGATGATTCTTTTTTTTCAATAGGGTTAAAATATGTTTTCATAGATTTTTCCTATTGAAAAAAATTTAGAGTCTAAATAAAATAGAGGTTTGTGGAACTGCCCCATCTGATCAAGCAGAAATTCTTCTAGGAACAAATTTTAAATAAATAGTGAAAGCAAAGGGTCATTTTGATGAGAGAATTGCTTCACAACTAAAATATAGAA
This sequence comes from Lissotriton helveticus, assembly GCF_964261635.1. Lineage (NCBI taxonomy): Eukaryota > Metazoa > Chordata > Amphibia > Caudata > Salamandridae > Lissotriton > Lissotriton helveticus. Next base: position 698,238,537 of record NC_136071.1, on the reverse strand, counting down.
TATATTATTTTATTAAAGACCGTATTGTGAACCACACTTATGGGGGAAAACATTGGTGTCTTAAGAAGACAGATGATTCGAAAATAAAATTAAACCTCATGGAAAACCTGTGTACAGATTAATGGATTATTTGTGGCCTTATAGTGCTACAAATGGGACAGATTACAGCAATATGGGTCTACGTATGCCTGCAGGCAAGTATTGGTTAAAACTCAGCATACATAATTGGAACAAGACAAACAGATTTAAGAAACTCTTTCCTAGTAAATGATCTTATAAATATCTGATAGAGATTTACAGATAATTATGTCTAGTAGTAAAATTAATTATATAGAGACAATTCAGCACAGCTGTGAGTATTTACAGTTTTTTTTCTCAAAAACAGATGACCCTGTATTACAACAGGATGTTGATCTTCTTGAAAAAGATATCCAAGTTGACGAGGATAAAGTGGAACTAAATCTGATGAATTCAGGAAATACCTCCAGGAATGGTTGAAATTTAAAACATAAATATTCTCTCATATAGGGTAATTTGTATGGATAGCATATGGAATCCAAAGGATATATGAAGGGGCATTAACTGAGTAACTACCTAAATGTAATAAAATACAAATGTATGTGAGAGCAACAGAAAAAAGTGTGTATTAAATATTGATCTAAAACAACTAACATAAATGTCTTATAGTCAAGCAAAGCTTTGTTCTAGACCTAGGCATCAGGGTTTTTGTTTACAGTATCCCTGGCGAGAAATAGTGTTTACTAGTGCCTGCAGGCATTGAGTAGTATTGCATTCCTCTTGGAATTACCAAGACCTTATTTAGGGGCCAATTATGAGTCTGGTGGTCCACGGTCCACAAGACTTTCAGGGGCGTTACGGTGCCGCTCCCCGACTGCCCTATTACAATAAGGGCAGGCAGATCACCATTTCCCTGCCACAGCCGCCAGGGAACAGCCATTCCTTGGCAGTGTTTTAGTGGTCAGGAGGTAGTAATATGATTGAGAGCACTGCCGCGGGCCCGCCAAAAATATTACAAGTTTCCTCTCCTCCATGGTTTTCAAGGCAGTTCCACTGCTATGAAAACCATGGCGGAGAGGAAACAAAGGGGGCTCTACAGGGCCCTGTGGTGCTTCATGCCCTGTCTCATGCCATGCCTCATGCCCTGTCATTGCACAAAAGGTAGCACAACATGTACCCCCTTGTGTGCATGCACATTAGTTCCTGCAAGGCATGGACTTTTCAGTCCAAGCTGTGCAAGAAATGTTTTTGGCATTCCCATGGCCCTGAAAATGGGCATCACCATGGGAATGTCAAAAACAAAGCCTGCCAAACAGGAGTAAACTCCTAATCTAGCTGGCGGTCTGACCACGGCATTGATGGTGCGGCGGCAGGGCGGACCCAGTGCTGCACCTTCAAAGTCATAATCAGGCCCCTAGAGTTAGGGGGGTGGGAACACCACTAAAAGTTTGCTGTACTTCTACTCCACTGAACCGACTTTTCCATCACTTCATTTAGATATAAGAGACCTGTTATGTTTCTGAAAGAGACATCTCAGCTCACTCTACCATCAGAAATCTATGACCGCATGCAGCCCCAATAATGCCACTGGCATCTATGCATTAGGAGGAATGCCCATTTTTGACCTAGTCTTCTGGCACATACCTTTCCTGACTAAGGGGGTCATTAGGATCGCGGACGGACTTGAGTCCGTCCGCGCCCCAGAGTAGGAGGGAACGTCCGCATGGGCTGCGGCGTTCCCTCCGTGCAGATTAGGATGTGACCGCCAGGGTGGCGGTCACATCCTCTATCTTTAACATTGCGGCGGGTGCAGCTTCAAGCTGCACCCGCCGCAATGTAAAAAATGCATGCACCGCATTTGCGTGCACAAAGCCGCAGGCACCGCGCGGTGCCTGCTGCTTTGTTCCCGCAAATGCAGGGGGGTACCATAGGTACCCCCTATGTGCCCCCCCACCCCCCTTCACCCAGGGGGGCCGCAACGGGCCCCCAAAGTGAAAGTACGTATGCTTTTCCACGACGGAAAAGCCGCCGCGGAAAAGCATACATTTTACACCATCCTAATATGGCTGGCGGTGTCTGATAGACACCGCCAGCCATGTTAGAGCTTTTCCGCCGCAGTTGTAACCCAACCGTGGTGGAAAAGCGGCGGACTGAAACCAGGACCCACCAGCCATCCTAATGTGGCGGTGGGTCTTTGGTGGGTCCGTAGAGGATTTTCCGCATCCGCCGGGCCGGCGGTGGCTTCCGCCGGCCCGGAGGATGCGGAAAATCCTCCATCATAATGTGCCCCTAAATCTGTCTTGCGATACACGGTGGACATAGGCAGAAACGTTGTACCATAGCCCGCTCAAACACGTAGAAAACACCCTAGCACCATGGACATTGATATTTTGGTTTCAGAAAACTATCTCTTTTTAAAAAAAAATGTTTTAGCTTTTTTTTATGCAAGAAACAAGCAATATACAGAGAAGCGCAATTGATATATAAAAGGGAAAAAAAGAACAATCAATCAATCAATACACATTGAAAATAGCATATGTGCAATACAATCAAATGCACTTATTATCACAAAAACAGCAAAAAACAGTTTAAACATAGATAATTAGATGACGGCAGCATGAAAGCCGCATGAAATAGCAGCCCGGAAAAAAAGAAACAAACCCATTTTAGCAATAAAATAGGGACGATTAATTTAGATCCAATCAGTTATTGGAGTCCAAATTTGTAACCCTCTACTCCGTTTGAGAATACTCTTAGTTTTAAATATGGCAACTTCAAGGTTATACATCGATAACAACTGAGCCCTCCAAGAGGTAAATAACGGAGGATCTGGAGATATCCAATCTTTAGCGATGCAGGCACGCATCACTGCCATGCAGATAAATAAAAAGGCAGAACGTTCCTCCGATATGGGCAGCACTTTAGAGTCAGTGCCAAACAAAACCAGCTCCACAGAGATGGAAATTGAGGGGTCAAGTATTTCTCTCAAAAACTGTTGAATCGACCCTAATAAATCAGCCAACTTAGGGCATGAAAAAAACATATGTTGCGTATCAGTAGCATAACAGCCACATCTACTGCAACAGGTTTCAGCACCAGTACTCCATTTGGAAACTATCCTAGAGGAGTAATACATATCATACAAAACCATATAGTGTTGTGCCCTCATTCTGCCGGAAATCAAAACATCGTTGGCTAAAAGAATCGAAGAGTGAAAATCGATTGTCAATGCATTTAATTTAGTTCTCCATTTCTCCTGAAGTTGCTCCAAATCATCAGGAAGTAGCGAATTTAATTGAGCGTAAAAGAAACAAATTGGCAAACCTTTTCCCATCCCCTCTATCAAAGGAAATACCTTAAAACGTACATTATATTGACCCAAGTGACCATAGAAGCTTCGAATTTGCAAGAACTTAAAGAAGTTTTTCTTCTTTACATCAAATTTCCGTTGTAACTCAATAAAGGAGAGTGGTTGAAGGTCATGAAACATATTTCCTAAATTATTAATTCCAAGCTGATACCAGTTTCTAGCTATTGAATCACGAAAAATATTAGGAAAAATTCCTGCTGCCTGAAAAGAAGTATATCGATTTATTTGAGGTAGCCCTAAAAACCGCTTAATTTGTTTCCAAATTGAGAACGCAGCAATAAGAACCTTAAACTTGGTCTTTTTATAATAGCTAGGTTCGAGTATTTTCAGAAAACAACCCTTAACCTCTGATCCTATAGCAAATTTATATATTGAGGGATGATGACATGATAATAGCTTAAATTTTTTGCCAACAACTAAGGGAAAAATAAATTGCAGAACCGAAGCCCAGTAATAAAATAAAAAGTATGGAATTCCCCTTCAGAAAACTATCTCACCGCTTTGGTGGGTTGTTTTTAGAAACAAAGCATTGCTGACAGGGCTTGAGCTGCCATGGTGAGATTGTGGTCTGGCTGACTCCGTCTACATAATGGGAGATTAAAACAATAAACTGCAAACTAAACAAGAAGGTACTAGCAAATTGGACTGATGATGATCATAGTCTTTGAATTTCGGAAGATACTTGCAGACAATTTTTGAAAAGTAAACAACTTAAATTTGAACAAAAGCTAGTCCTCAAGCTCTTTTGAACCAAGGCATATACGAAAATTGGGCTCATTATCTTTAAATCCAGGTTGGACTGGCTGAAAAAGATATGTAACATTCTTGGAGTGCCGTAAGTGCTGTGAGGCTCGGCGTCGGTTCTCTTCGGGGCTGTGCCGAATAGCCTGTAACCTCCCCCACACAACTCCCCTAGAGTCTGAAGCAATAAACACAGACTACCAAGACAGTCCCGTGAGGGCGGGAAAGAAAGGGGACAGCGGGGAGGGGGATCTGAAATGACAAGGACAGAGATTTAGAAAACACCCCCCAAAACCCCACAATGGTCTCTTCTACGATTATTCCTCACTCTTTCACAACATTTATCTAAACCCCTACCTGAAAAGGAAAATACAGCAGGCTTTGTATTTGGGAGGATAGATATGGGTTGAGACCAGGGATGGCAACCAACTGTATTGACAAACACACAGGAACACGATGAGCTTATAGTTTCATGTGAGGCTATTATAGTCACCAATAATACATACTACATACCACTCTAATATTGTGTTCTTTCTAAGGTTGGACCAATCCCTCTGATCACGTACCCCTGAATCGTCTCCCCAGTGGAAATAAAGTGTGGTAGAATGTTGTGTAAAAGAAATCATAGAGGAAAACAGCAGGCAAGGTTAAATCACCCTTTCAAACGGTTTCCTGCCAACCTGATTAGTTCATCCAATTTAGGAGGTGATCTACGTCTTGCGACACCTCAAGTGCCTGGACACAAAGTAACAATCTCAAAGAACAGTTTGAGCCCAAACCGCTCCGATACCCTTATTTAAGTAAAGAAATGTACAAAGTGCTTGTCTGACCAATAGTTCAGTTCCGATCAAGTCGGACCGTTAACAGACTTCTCCCTGCACTGAGAAAGCGGAATGCTTTTCTCGTCCAACAGGGAGAGAGAAGCTCTTGTCTCAAACAGAGAGGTTCTTCGTGAGACCTCGATTATACACGCAGCCGCGTGCACAATGGTTAAGGATCCAACAATTCCTTCACCCGACCCAGAACGGGGTGAAAGAGACACAAACGTAGGAAAAGTCTCCAAACAGGAGCTTACCGCAACTCCACCATACCAACCAGTACGACGACTTGGCAAGAATTATCGGCACTGCTGGTGAGTCTTGGCTGAGTCTTATTTCCGGGAGTTTGCGTGACTGGCGTCGCTGCGTGATGTCATCTCCCGGCATTCTGGGAAGTGTAGTCTGGCGTGTGCGGTCGCCCTCTGTCCCGCAAAATGCGGACAGCGACTCTCCACGGCTGCAACCTTGACAATGTGGCTCATTGGTTAGAGCGGCAGACCCTGATGCAGAGGTCTAGCCCGGGACCAGGGTTCAATTCCCCGCCTCGGCGGGTCTTGGGCTCAAAAATTCCACGGACCTGATCATTCTCGCCTCGTGCCTATTCCAATCATGGAGTCCCACTCTGCAACTCTGGGCAATAGCTTGCTTAATCTCCACAACGGCCCCCACAACGCTAAGGATGCCTGGCCTCCACCTTGGTTGTGCCCAGGAGTGGACACCTCACAGGGAAAGCCAGGATGGGTTCCACAGCGGTATTCGTACAAGCGCCTTGAGACCCTTGCGGGTGAGTAGTGCGCTATACAAGTATCAATTTACAGTTTACATTTACAAGTGCACTGAGTTTACGTCATGACCTTGAACAGATCTTCTCCAGGCACTGACTATATTCAAGGGTCCTGTTACAGTTTTATGTCATGGGACTGAGTATTTGTTTAAATTGTCAATGGGGTAGTATCTTTTGTATCTTGCCTACACAGTAGTAATGAAACAGATAACTTGGACATCAGCAAAATGCCTCAATATTTAGAGGAAATGCCATTCCCAACACTATTGGATAGGAGAGTATGTAGCACCTACTAGAAGCAGTATTACTTCCCATGATGAGTGCTACACCTCCCAATGGGATATAACAATGGCAGTGTTAGGACAAAGTTTTGAGTTTTCAATATAGTGGAACATAAGTATCATTATAAGAATATTGTTACTACTACAATATAGTGGGATGAAGTATATTTTTCAAGAATATAATTTTTTGTATATGATATTATTTTCAAGAACATTGTTGTTTTTGATATTATTTCCATTATTATAGTTGTTAAAAATAATGTTTTTTATTATTTTGACAGTCTTTAGTATGTATTTATAATTTAGGTGCTAGTATTGTTAGTATAATTACTGTTAATGGTTTTTAAATATTGTTTGTACTTGTGAGTGTTTTAATATTTTTGTTATTTAATTAGAAATGTATAGGTTAGTAGTGGGTCACTGGGTTTGTAGGGAATATGGAGGACATTAACTGAATGATTAATAGTTCAAATTTAATGGTACTTAATATTTAATATAAATTAATTGTTTAATTGCTCACAATGAATGTAAAATATGTAATTTTCATATCATGTTTTTAAGCTAAATCTATTAGTTTTTATGTATATTAATTTTTTTTAATTATTAATAGTAATTTATATTTTGGTAGCTGGTTGTTCGAGTTTGATGGGGCTGGGGAGCAGGTAATTGCATAAAATGTATAATAAAATAACTATGAAACTTAATTTTATAATTTTTGTTTAATATTTTGTTTTATTTTTGAGATGTTTTATTTTTTTAATGTGTTTTCACTTTTTCTATGTTTATCAGGAATTTATTTTTTGATACTTTTTTTTGTAAATTAATAGGGTGGCAAGATATCACATTTCTATAATTTTTTATATGAATTGTTATTGATATGTAATTAAATAATTGATAATATATTGATAATTATCCTGCTGATATTATTATTATTATTAATATGTTATCCAAATATTTACTTTTTTAATGTTAAGGATTTTATAATATAGTATATGGAATGATTTTGTTTTCAAATATTAATTTAAATTGTATAGATCGATACTGTTTTTAAAATGTTGGTTTTTGCCTCCTGGTTCCTCACGCCACGTGGTTTCAGACAGGGGGCACCACCTGTGCCCTCCTGGGTGCATGCACACCAGGTACTGCACTGCATTAACTTAACAGTCCATGCCATATAGAAAACTTGTGTAGTATTCCCATTGCAATGCCGCCTTTAAAAAAGGGACCGCCATGCTACCCGCCAACCAGTTCACTTTTAAGTTGTAATCTGGTGGGAGCGCAACAGCAACTCTTGGTGGTGTGAGGGCACTACAGTGGCATGCCGTCGGCCACCACACCACCAAAAGTTATAGTTAGGTTCTTAGTGTTTATATTTATAATTTTCTTTAATTATATTTGTTTTATGTAATATAATTTAATATTATTTTATTTGGTACGGAAATATTCAGAGAAATGGTTAGGACTTGCATTCAATATTTATAATTCCTTCAAAATCCAGCACTTTACCTACTGCTTAGAGTGGAGTCAGAATAGTAGATCTAACCCCTGCGATATCCCAAACTTTCCTTAATCCTGCTAAGAATGGATCCATCCAAAGTCCAATACTTCTCCTACTATTGCTTAGACTGGAGAAGGAATAGTATAGCTAACCCTTCCAAAAGTCCAACATATTCCCCACTGTTGTTTAGCCTGGAGTGGGAATAGTAAATCTTACCCTTCCAAAGTACAACTATTTCCCCACTGCTGCTTAGACTGGAATGGAAATAGAAAATCTAACCCCTCTGAAGTTCAAAACTTTCCCTACAGTTGCATTTAGTGGAGTGGAAATAGTAATTCTAACCCCTTGGAAGTCCAATACTTTCCCAACTGTTAGTGAAACTGGATTTATATTTTAATTTATTTATTTGTATATATTCCATATTATTTGTTTTTATTTGGATTACATTTGTTGTAACATTTTTGTTAGTTTTAATTTAAAATAGTTTTTTGGGGGGTTTAATATTTTTACAATACAATATTTGTATTACCAATTGGAAGTCGCCAAAGGGTAGTTATAGTTAGGTCAGAATTTTGATAGGAAATGTATTTTTTGTGTTGCTAATAACTTTGGCATCAAAAAACTTTCCAAAAACAGTGCTCATTTTTGCCTATTTCATGCATGGAAAGTTTTGGTGTGATCCTCCAAGCATGGGACGAGAAAAAAAGGGGGTCCCAAAACGCTAAGTCCCCATGCATTTTCCACAGACTTTTTTAAGAAGGGCTACAGCAACTGCTGAATGGAATCACACCAATTTTTGGCAGGAAGCTAGACCTTAGCATGGAGATTGTGCTTTTTGTGAGTTGCTGTAAATCCTTTCAGTGGTTTTTGGGAAATTAAAGTTAAAAGAAAATTGTATTTCTGCACAGTTGGGTTTGAGGGTCTATCACGAGAGTCCCTCAAACCCAGTTTTAAAAATAGAGCATTCCAATTTGCCCAGGGAGCTTTTTTCTCATTGAGCCATCTTGCTCCTGCGGAATTCAGACTCCTGCAGGAGCGAGCACACAGATTGGCTGTCAGCAAAATGAAACAAATGTTGCTGGCAGCCATTACAGGACTCAGAGACTTAGGGCCTGATTATGACTTTGGCGGTCTTGGAGCAGCGCCCTGCTCCAAGACCGCAAAGGTCATCTGCATACCATCCGCCGGATTACGAGTTAAAATCCAGAGATCCAGAGAGTGGTCTTGCGGTGGCGGTTCTTTTGTAAGGCTCATAGCAGAGCCTTAGATAGGCTCCACCGTGGACCACCAAAGCACATTCCTGCATGGCATGGACTGCAAAGTCCATGCCATGCAGGAACAGAGGGTTCTGAAAGACACCCTGCCTGCACCACCGTAAAAACAGGCACCGGAGGGCCCTATAGAGCCCCCTTAGTTTCCTCACCACTACACTTTTCATGACGGGCTCACCGCCATAAAAGTTGTGGCAGGGAGGAAATTCGTATCATGCTTGGAGATGCAGCAGTAGCACCACCAGCATATTGTGGGCCTCAGACCGCTGCAAGACCGCCAAGGATCATGGATCCCTGGTAATAGCAGACATCCTATGGTGGTTCAACTGTCCAAATCGTAATACAATGATTGGACCACCAATGAGGTAGTAGAGTTACAGCAAACACATGATGGACGGAATGCTGACAATGCAAACATTCTCCCCCAGTCAAAAGATCTGGGTTAAATCCATTGTTCTTTTGCCCACTACACCACCCAAATTTGGACCCAGCCGTATGCAAATCAGTCTTCACCTTGTGCCCCATGGGAACAGTCCAGACCGAGCTGCCAGACCAGGTCCTCCCTGGACTGGAAATGAGCATCCTGGGACCAGTTTCAGGTTATGTCACCCTTCTTCTGCCAGGCTAGCTTGAATCCAGTGGCACAGTGAGCAAGGGACCCACCTCTGGGCATACCCATCCCACTTAGGGTGAAAAGTGTTACAGCAAACAAATGATGGACGGAATGCTGACAATGCAAACCTTCTCCCCAGTCATATGATCCAGCCATATGCCAATCAGTCTTAACCCTGTGTGCCATTGAACAGTTCGGACCTAACTGGCAGACCAGGTCCTCCCTGGATGAAACACAAGCATCCTGGGACCTGCTGAGGAAGTAGCAGCACTGCCACTTTAAAATAAGTATATAAGACAGCAGGGTTGGGATACCCTGTCTCCATGGGGAGATCCAAAGAGACCCCCTCGGGTCAAAATTAAAAAAAGCAGGAATATTTCCTGTGATCTCGCAAGGCTCTGGTGGGATTTAAAAAAAGAAATGGTGGCCAGGCACACATTGTTTAATTAGGGGAGGGGGCATGTGGCCCCCCTTTCCAAGCATTTCTCAGCTCCAAGGACCCCTGGACTCATTTAATAACCAAATGGAGTGGTGTGGCTCACTGGTTAGAGGCGGCAGACCCGGGAGCAGAAGTCGGCCCGGGACCAGGGTTCAATTCCCGACGCGGCAGGGTCGTGGACCAGGGTCAGCAGACTCGACAATTCTCGCCTCGGTGCCTACTCTAACCTGGGGTCCCACTCGGCAACTCTGGGCATTAGCTTGTCTAATCTCCACAACGGCCCCATCAACGCCGGGGATGCCTGGCTCCACCTTGGGGATTCCCAGTAGGGACCATCCCACAGGGAAAGCCAGGACGGGTTCCCCAGCGGTATACAGCGCCGGGACGCCCCTTTGCTGGGGCAGCTGTGCGCTTTACAAGTATACCACATTTAACATTTAACATTTAACTCACTAACACAACCACTGATATGTAAATGTAAATGTAAATGTGTTGTACTTGTAAAGCGCACGGCTGCCTCAGCAACGGTGTGTCCCAGCACTGCACTCATACCGCTGTGGAACCCTTCCTGGCTTTTCCCTGTGAAATGTCCACTCCTGGGCACCCCCATGGTGAAGACAGGCATCCCAGCACTGTTGGGGCCGTTGCGGAGATTATGCAAGCTATTGCCCAGAGTTGCAGCCTGGGACCCATGATTAGAATAGGCACCGAAGCGAGAATTGTCAGGTCCGAGGAAATTGAGCCCAAGTCCTGCCGAGGCGGGAATTGAACCCTGGTCCTGGGCCAGACCTCTGCATCAGGGTCTGCCGCTCTAACAATTGAGCCACACTTCTCCACAATATATCCACTCATAGACCTATACAGCGACTCACACCCTGTCAGTTACTCATAGAGGTACTTACACACCTACTCACTCATCCATTAAGTCAATCACATAGCCACTTACTCACCCATACACTTATACACATACTCACTCACTCATTTATTCAAATACTCACCCATACAGCCACTGTCACAAGCACACACTCACCTATACAGCCACTTATAACCAACTCACTGACCAATATAGCTACTAATATATCCACTCATACACCAATACAGCTACTCACACAGTCAGTCACCCATAGAGCTACTTACACACCTAGTCACTCACTCATGGAGTCAATTACACAGCCACTTACTCACCTATACAGTTATACACACAAACCCACTCACTTATTCATACGGATACTAAGACATACTCACTCACCTATACAGTCACTGACACAAGCGCACACATACCCATACACCACTCTCACAATCACTCAGTCACACATACAGTTACTTATACACTCCCAACACTCACCTATACTGCCTTTTGTATATGCAGTTACTCACCCATATACCAAAGCACATCCATTTACTAACTGACACAGCCATACATACACTCACTTATGCATACAACCCTCTCACACACACACACACTAACCCATAGAGCCACTGACTCACCCACTCACTCATCGATGCAGGCAGTCACCCACCCACACAGACACTCATACAGGTACTCAGACAACCAATCAATCATCCATACAGCCACTCATTTACCCACTCATCAACCCATACATCCACTTAGACACAAACTGGCAGACTCACACAGACATTCGCACAACGTAGTCACTCACCCATACATGCACTGAGACACCTAGTCACTCACTTATACAGAAAGTCAAGCACCCACTGAATCACCCATACAGGCATTTATACACCCTCTGATCCACCAATACACCTTGGTATATATATTTAATGCTAATACACTTTTTAAAAACACTCAAATTCACTCGATGATGTCATCTGTTTTGTCATCAGTGATATAATTTGAAATGTCATGAGTGATATCATGAGTGATGTCACTGACCATGTCATGAGTGATGTACTAGGTGCGGTCATAAGCAGTGCATTGTGGGGGCACAAGTTATAGTAAGCTCAGCTAACTATAACTGCTGAATTTCTCTGGTTTTGTATGAGTGAAATGTCAGCTTAACTATAAGTCTCTGTAACCTCTATTTTTTTCAGGGAATTTAAATGCTTTTTAAAAATTATATTTCCTAATTATAACGTTCCTGTAACTTTTGGGGGGGTTTTCAGTGATTGTGTATGTTTTTTTAAATGCTAATTCCTAACTATAAAATCCCTGTAACATTTGTATTTTTCAGTGAATTTCGAAGGCATATTTAATTTTATTTCCTAACTGTAACCTGTAAACTTTAAGAGTGGGTGTGTGAGTTGCTGTATAGGTTGGTAAATGGATGTGTGGGTGGCTGTATGGTCTGTGATTTATTGTGTACCTGAGCCGCCCTCATTTGGAAAATAATACAGATAACCTGGGTCACATTACAGACTCTTAGTAGCCCACCCACAAGGGTTCTTGCTTTGAGGTTTTTGTCTCCCTGGGTGTGACTGTAGCTATAGGGCTGCATTTTATACATTGATATACTATGTTGGAAATCGATTAATATATGTACACTGGCATGAAATCTGATTGGATTGATTACGTTTTTATGTATTCAAAAATATCTTGGCACTGTGCATGTTTATGGTTCATCGAACCAAAATAAAGTAAATATTGATTGATCAAGTGTGTGATGTCTGGGTATATATGTATGTGCATGAGTAGTCACTTGGTGATTGTATGATTGCATAGGTAGAACCTGTATGATTCTATGAGTGCAATCGCCAAGAACACACTGCGAATATCGGGTGTTTTTGACAAAGTATAAAACACATATATAGACATATTTTACATAAGGTTTCAGTTTAGCTATTTAGTAAGATACTTATTTAACTTTCCCCTTTGTATTTGTTTGTCGAAATAAGTAAATCAAAAATTAATTTTACTTCTTCACAGCAACATCGGAGGTCCCAATGACATCAGTAGTCACAAATACAAATGACAAAGTGTAAAACAGATATATAGACATATTTTATACAAAGTTTGAGTAACATATTGGTTTAACTTTATTTTAAGAACACATTAATAAAAAAAACAACAGTTTAAAAAAATAACTCAACATCTGAACACACGAATAGAACATAACTACCAAACAACCATCAAACTACCCATTGTAACTAAAACTCAATGTGAATTAAAAACTGCTGCAAAACTTATGCAATGCACAATCTGTGAACATCACATGACCTGGAAAGTAAGGAATATAATTGTACCATATACTTTTCAGTAAAATGAATAGTAAGTATACATCCAATCTTCCTTGTTGAATCTTCTTTTCCAGAACTTTATTGAGAACAGGTGGTAGATTTTGCCTGAAGGCTTTTTTGGTCATTTTAGTACCAACAATGGCAACACAGCAAGGAGATGGGGATCAGCTACAAGAACAGCAGGAGCAGGATGTAGAGGAGGTCAACACAGAAGATGTGGGGCCTCCCCAGAAGAGGGCAAGTGTGGCTTAGGATTTTTTTTAAATCCCATCTGGGGAATCAAAAACTGCTGTAAAACTATTGCAATGTACAATCTGTGACAAGACCCTCTCTACAGGGACAAACAAAAAAATACTCATGTGGGATGACAGTCATGTTATATCATCTTAAAACCTATCATAGAAAATGTCTCCAACTGCCGATCAAGCAGAGGGAAACTAGAGGACCATCTACAGCAGTGGCAGCAGCAGCAATTCCATGCCAGAAAGTCCCTTCAGAAGTAAAGACTACTACAACAGATATGGCTACAGAGTTTTCAAGAATGGCCACGTACTGCATGGACTGTAGTGTTGTTATAAGTGATGGTGTTACTGCTATGCGCAAATCTGCAAAAAATCACCCATGTACATTTTTTTAACCCTTTTATATTTTTTGCACTTTCCCAGTGCATATTTTTTTAATTTTGGCCCGTCCCAGTTGCCATTTGTGTTACAATAGAAAAGAACATATGTTTTTTTAACTTTACAAAACCACAAAAAAAATTGAAAACAAAACAGAAAAACATGTCACAGGGAAATAAAGGAATATCATTGGATAATACACTCTTTAACTAAAAGAATAAGAAGAACATGCCGATTTATCTATGTAGAACATTCTTTAAGAGTAGATCAGAGTGAGCAGCAAGAAGACAACGCAGGTTTTATGGACCCTCGACTTCAATAGCAGCCACATCAACACCGAGGCAGTGTGTCCAATCAAAGATCAAATCTCAACTTCAAGATTTGGCTCCACAGTTCTCCCGGATGGCATAAGACTGCATGGATTGTGGAGTTGTAGGGAGTGATGGAGAGCAGCCCATAATAGCCCTTTGTAGTGCTGCTAAGAATAATAAATGTCGATGTTGTTTTATTGATGGCCCTTCTTAGTTTTTCTACATTAACAAGCATTTTATTATCTTGCAAAATAGGTATTGGATATCTATGTGTTGTTCATTTTATTATCTTTTAATTTATTGTAAAACTACTTACATGTCAAACCGTCCCTCTACAAATAAATAGACAGCTAACCTTTGCCAGTTATCATTATTTACTTTTCCACTTTTTAAGTATGTCAACAGTCTATGTGTAAATCTTATAGTCAGTACATCAACAACATATACAAACATACTGTGGTGTTTTAGACCACACTGTGTTAAAATGTGTAATCTCTTCTTTAAAACTATCAACTGTAATATATGTGCCGATTCTACAACTCTTCCTCTCAACAACTCTTTAATTTTCCCTAGAATCCTGCTCAAGTACAAAGAAACAAAATTACACTTTACCACAAACTGCTTCTACGTCTGCCACACTACCATGCAAAAGTGCTCTATTCATTTCTCCTAAACATAAAACAGCAGTTTTCACATAGTACAGCCTCCAAAACTAAAGTTTACATTGTTGAGTGGTATAACTTATTTTGGGGCCGATTACAATGTCTTTAGGAAGGACTCGGATGGGATTCGGTATTGTCAAATCCGATTTGGAACCGTTGTTTCCTACCGAATTGTACTGCTTTCCCATGCACGATTACGATGCCCAGAAAACATTCGAGCAGATCGAATCGGTTCTGAAAGGCATCCGGATAGCCTGAGTCATTCAGAGTCGATTCGTACAGCTGTTTGGACACAGTTTCCAGACGAGCGATTACAATGACCGATTCAGACAGTCGTTATGAAGCGGTTTGCCTGAAATGAAACAGCTTTCAGAATCGGTCTTTGGGGGTCGGTTGTGGGCCCCCCTTCACCCGGAGGCATCTGAATGTGGCCCGTGGGGGTACCCAAGGGACCCCTCTTTCCAACCATGCACAATGTGGTAGGCACCATGGGAGGCCTGCCACAGGGTGCAAGGTTTTCCCCAACCACCCCTTCTTTCAGTGGCAGCCTGTGTTCGCGTTGGGAACACAGGCTCCCATTGAAGTCAATATGAGTCTGACTGAACGATGTTAAGAGGCATCACAATCGGTCGTCTCGACTCCCAGGACTCGATTCATTTGGAAACTAGTCCGGAACTAATTCGTTTGGGACAGTTTCCAAATGACATCGTAACCAGCCCCTTTGTTTTTTAAACTGCTCCTTGGAAAGATAAGTAAGAATTTTCTTAATATATCGATGAATTGCTGTCTAATACTACAAACACCACACAATTCCATTTGTATACAGGAGCCTGACTAAGCCTTCCTTGTACCTATTCTGCAATAACTTCTCCTACATTTATAGGTACCATCACCTCTTCTGCTATAGGACTACCATTCTTCACTTCATAACATTGTCCTCTTTCATTATTAGCATGAACTAATCTGTTATTCTATAAATAGCTTTCTTCATTAAAGAAAGTGTCTGTATTAAAAGTATGTATCCATTCTCCACTAAAACATGTACAAAAGTTACTTCTATTCACTAATCTTTTCTTCTGGTTTTGTCTCCTCATGCACAACACTATTTTGTCAAGAGTCTTCATTCTATTTAGAATCAAAATAAAAAGATTCCTCTTCAAAGCAAAGGCCTTATCAACTACTCCTCAACTTGTTCCTTCTGTTTTACTACATCTCTCCTTCTTTTATACTTTTTTTAATGTTCTCATTAAATTTACAACTACTCTACTACGAAACATCCTGGCTCTGGTTTTCTTAAACTGCTTCTGTCTCCTGGTTACGTTGTGTCCATCTTTGTTACAATCTTTTCTCTTCTTCCAATGTACACTTTGCCCACTCTTGTTGTTTCTCATAGTCATAATTGTATTTTCTTTATTGTGTAATCTTTGCAAAAGTCCACATATATTTATAGGGAAATTACCTTGTCCTCTTACCAGTAGATCTTTTTTCTTTCAACACTTTTTCTGTATTTTGCCCCATTTGTAACTCATTTCTGCAGAGATACTGTAGTTGCTTCTGTTGTTTATTGGTCTGAGCTTTTGTAGGCATTCTAACTGTGTGTAGTTATGTATATATTGTTCTGTTAAAAAACAAGTATGTTTTATTTTTTGTCCTAGCCAATGTACAAACTACTTCATTACTGCATAATACAAATGTTGCATTTTTAAATCTAAAGATGAACCTACTCTATTACCACATGCACTTACTTCAAAATACCAAACCCAAAGCAAAACACAAAACTTTAATTATTAGTTGCCTTTTAACATTTTAGCGCCCTGTCCTACAACACAGCTGCACCATATCTCACTTCAAACGTATACATGGGGAAAGATCAGTTTATCCCTTCTGTAGTAAATTTTAAAATAAACATCAAGCTAAGGAAGCAAATTTGCGTGTCCCATGCGCCAAATCATAACATTTTTGACACACCATTGGAATAGTGTGATGCTCCATATTTACATGGCCATGTAAAGCCACTCTGTGTTGCTTTTCTTGGCCTTGAAAATATGGACCCTTTTCACGCAGCCCTTTGCGCGAAAGGAGTGTGCCATGGGTGATGATGTGGGTGTTCCCATGCTTCATTATTATTATGATTATTATTATTATTATTAGTATTATTGTTATTATTATTAGGAAGCTTATAAAGGGCAATGGCATCCACACAAGATGGGACCTTACTACTTTAGCCCTCCCGGGGGTGACGGAAGAGCCAAGTTTTCAATTTCTTGCGGAACAGAGACTCCGACTCAGATGTCCTCCGATCCAATGGGAGCTCATTCCATGCCTTAGCTGCCAAGAAACCAAAGGATCTTCCGCCGAGCCTCACCTTCGAAACCCTGGGCACAGTCAATCTTGCACTGCCCAATGATCTCAGATTTTGAGCAGGCTGGTGGACTGTCAGGAGAGGCCGTAGAAAACGCGACCCCCTTTCCCCAAGGATCCTGTGACTAAAGCATAAGGCCTTAAAGGTAACTCTGGCCCAGATAGGGAGCCAATGCAGTTCCTTCAAAGCTTCTCCCACCAAAGCCCTCCTTGGGACATTCAGGATAAGCCGGGCTGCAGCATGTTGGACCTTCTGAAAGATGTTAAGATTTTTTTACAGTCACTCCTAGATTCAAGACATTGCAATAGTCAAGGTGAGACGTGACCAATGCCTGTACAATAGTTCTTTTAGTATCCAGGGGTAGGAGGTCCAAGATCTTACATTGCATCTTCAGAATGCCAAAACAAGTCCCAGCCACAGCCGATATTTGTGAGGAGAAGGAAAGATTTCGTCAAACCACACTCTCAAATTTTTCACCTTGGTTTTTGGCACTGGACGAGTTCCTAGTGCTTCTGGCCACCAATGCTGCGACCAGTGAGAGGGCTGTTTTCCAACCACCATAACCTCTGTCTTCCCTGCATTTAACTGGAGACAACTGAGTCTCTTCCAGTCCATAAGCTCCCCCAGGCAAGTTCTGAAATTGGCAGCCCTTCCAGGTTCCTTCTGTTCCAGGGTCAAAACTAGCTGAGTGTCATCAGCATATGACACCAGCTGAATTTCATGTTTCAGAACAATATCTGCAAGCGGGTTCATATAAATGTAAACAGGGTGGGGCTGAGAGTCGACCCCTGTGGCACCCCCCTGGTTTAAAGAACAAACTCTGGAGCTGAAAGGATGTTGCAGGACCTGGAATAATTTTCTTTCCTAGTTGCAAACATTTTGGAGGGACCGGATCCGGAGGTGGCCCAGATTTCACCACCCCCATCAGCCTGAGAACCTCGTCTTCCACCAAAGGACAGAGGGTAAACTTATCCTCGGTCCACGGAGTCTCCAAACCAGGTGTGGGGGCATGCCTCCTACTACTTTCTGGAAAGGTGGCATAAATCTTAGCAATCATATTAGTAAAATAGTTAGCAACCCTTTCACAATAATCTGTAGAGGCAGGAAGCACAGCTGCCACCCGTTCCAAAGAGGATCATTGTTTCACTACCTGAAAGATGGTCTTCGTGGAATTTTTTGCTAGTTCAATTTGCCCTGTGTAGTATTACCCCCGCACTCTCCTGATCTGGCGATGGTAAAGCTTCAAAGCCTCTAGATATTTCTGTCTATTCTCATCTCTATAGCTCTTTCGCCATTGGCGCTCAAGATGCTTACAGCAGATTTAATTTGCGCCAGATCTCCCGAGAACCACTTCACAGAGGCAGATGTGAGCCCACTTTTACATTGTTTTAGCGGTATCAGGGAGTCCACAGCCTCCAACATCCAACTAGATATTAAATTGTCAGCACTCTGGATGTTGTCCCCTACCTCAGGAGGTCTGCCCGCCAGTGCTTCTTCAAAGGCATCCTGAGTTAATGCGGCCCATTTCCGTACCAATGTCGGTTTGGAGCAACTTCCCTGGAGGGCCTGACCTGGCAACAATAAACTAAAAGGCAGTGAGTAGTGGTCTGACTAGGCTACAGGGACGGGCAGGGCAGCAATTGTCCCTGCACAGTTAGTGAAAATGTTGTCTAATGTATCACCTTTGTTATGTGTGGAAGTATGGACCAATTGGTTCAGGCCCAAAGCCTGAAGGCCAAATAAAGACTCAGCAGAATGCAGATTAAAATCCCCTAATAGGAGAAAGTTAGAGTAGTGGATGACATATGGAGGAAGTGTTTCCAAAAGTTCATCAATAAAGGTAATGCATTTTGCCACATTCACAGATTTACAACGATACCTACACCTGGGAATGAAACAGAATTCTACGCCTCCCCAGTACCTGAACGTTTAAATAACTACATGGGTAGTGCCTGGACAATTGAATAAGTGCATCAGTAGTGCCTGGATAATCAGATGAGTACATGACTAGTGCCTGAGTGACTGCATGAGTCTTTTGTTAAAGCTTGGGAGATTGGATGAAACTAAGTGTACTGCCAGGGTGATTGTATTGGTGCAAGACTATTACCTCAGTAATTAAATTACTGCATAGGTACTGGATGGGCGATAGGCTTACTACAATGGTACTCTATGTGATTAGATGCCCACATTAGTAGTGCATCAGTGTTTCATGAGTGCACGTGTGTGGCTCAGTATTGCAATGACTGCCTGGGTGGTAAGTGAGTGTTTAGATGGCTGCATAGGTTCTGTGCAATATGTGTAGTGTCTGGGTAATTGAATAACTCCTTGGTTAGTGAATCACTGATTTGATAACTGCCTGACTAGTGGTTGGGTGATTGCATGAGTTCCTGAATACTACCTGACGGGGGAATCCTGTTTGTATCCTGCCTTTTGCCTTACTCGTCACGTATCCTGCGCAGAGGGGAACTGTGGACTGGGGTCTTGCCTGCCCGCCTCCCGCCGCCTTACTCCCTGTGCCATCAAGGAGACGGGCCGCCGAGCGGAGCATGGGCAGACTACAAATCCCAGCAGCCCTAGCGGCCTCCAGAGACAGCTTTCAGCGCCAGGAGGCGCTTAAAAGCAGCGTCATACCGGTGAGCGGGGGAATCCTGTTTGTATCCTGCCTTTTGCCTTACTCGTCACGTATCCTGCCCAGAGGGGAACTGTGGACTGGGGTCTTGCCTGCCTGCCTCCCACCGCCTTACTCCCTGTGCCATCTAGGAGACGGGCCGCCGAGCGGAGCGTGGGCAGACTACAAATCCCAGCAGCCCTAGCGGCCTCCAGAGACAGCTTTCCGCGCCAGGAGGCGCTTAAAAGCAGCGTCATACCGGTGAGCGGGGGAATCCTGTTTGTATCCTGCCTTTTGCCTTACTCGTCACGTATCCTGCCCAGAGGGGAACTGTGGACTGGGGTCTTGCCTGCCCGCCTCCCGCCGCCTTACTCCCTGTGCCATCGAGGAGACGGGCCGCCGAGCGTAGCGTAGCGTAGGCAGACTACAAATCCCAGCAGCCCTAGCGGCCTCCAGAGACAGCTTTCCGTGCCAGGAGGCGCTTAAAAGCAGCGTCATACCCGTCTCGCGGGACGCCGGGCGAAGCCCGGGCCAAGGGCGGGCCCGTTTAAGCCCGTTAAAGACCGGGTAAGACTGGACTGGGCCACCTTATTGACATTTGCATTTTAGGTATCACCTTTACTCATTCAATATTGTTGTACATCTGCTGTCACTCTGTAAGTGTTTACTCCGTTCCGTAAACCCAATCATGTCACCTAGAGGTACCAGAAGTACTAAAGCACTTCGTGCTGCCCAGGTAACCGGCCCTATCGACCAATTTATTTCTAGGGCAAACGAGGCAATTAGCCAGGGCATAATCCTGTAGGAACGGAGGGTTTCGCAGGATTTGGCCACGGCTAAACGCTCCTCGTTGCGTTT
Organism: Lissotriton helveticus; assembly: GCF_964261635.1. Classification (NCBI taxonomy): domain Eukaryota; kingdom Metazoa; phylum Chordata; class Amphibia; order Caudata; family Salamandridae; genus Lissotriton; species Lissotriton helveticus. Next base: position 698,218,088 of record NC_136071.1, on the reverse strand, counting down.
ACTTGCTGCAGCTAAAACCCCCTTACGCCCCTTAGAACCCGGCGCATTACTGGAAGAACACACTGACTCCCACACTGTCCCGTGTACTGTGGAGTTGTCAGTATCCCTCTAGTTATCAGCCTCACAGCTATCACAGACATCTTTGTCACTGGAGAGAACCCCGGCTCTTTTTGTAAGTCCGAGCAGGGAAGACTCCACCTTAGCATCAATTAGGGGTTTAAGGGAGGGAGCGATACCTAAGAAAAAGAGAAATCACAATAAAAAACCTCGCAAGCAGACCCAATCCACGATACAACCCAATCATCAAGCCTCACCTACTACCCAGTCTCCTAGTCAAGATGTTCCGTCATAGCAAGAGCTAAACCCCACACCCGCAGAAATAATTAACCTTTCCACTAACACGGCCAATCTTAGTGTTAATAGTAACGTGGGAAGAGGGTGCGAAATCTGTGGTATAAATAACCAACTATTGACCAGATTAGGGGTACTAATTAAATCCTATCTGCAACCTATCGAACAGTCTCTGTTAAAAATCGAAAATTAGATAGCAGCGTTGACCTTAACTCCAAAAACCCACAAGGAAACTGCTCCCGGTCAAATAGTGGTCCAAAAATCCAACCCCAAAACCACCAAGGAAGGGGTGGTAGTACCACAGCCGGCTACCACTGTAACAGCTGTACTACAAAAACCTCCATCTACAGTGGTGAAGAAGAGTCCTGCTGTAACAAAAGTTCCAGCTCCTCCATCCTCCCAGGCTCCTCTTCAAACAAAGCCATTAGGGATCCAAAACACCATCCACAAGACTAGGAGGAGGGGCGGTTATCCTATCCACCTTCCACCAGAAGCTAGTCAGTATGTGATGATTATGACCGGGGTTCCCGAGTTGAACACAAACTCGGATGAACCAGGTTGGTCCCTACGAAATAAAGTACTCCACTGGTTATCTACCAATAGGCCCCTTCCACCATATTCTGACAATAGAGTCACAATGGCCCGCAGGGTCCCGTGGATTGGTAAAGAGCCAAAAAGTATCCAGGGTGACTGTGTTATCGTCAATTTTGAGGATCCCCACACAGTCGAGCATATTTGCTCCTGGGGTTCACAACCATCATCAGACGGGATAGATACCAAAAGACTTTTGTACTTCTACCCCCCAATACCCCGTTACAACAAAGGTCCAGAATGGAACTGGACCCAAGTTGGAAATTGGGGCAGAAGACGCGATTGGGTTGACTGGCCAGGACATGGGGGTAGAGACGCTGCTCCAACCTTTGGATGGAGAGGCGTTCCATTAGCAAACAGTTACGACTGTTTGGAAATGGTGGATTGACCATCACTCCGCGGTAATCAGAAAAGCACAGACCCCCTTACCCCAGAGTCTAATACATCGCAACCACCTCATCGCTCCCCTACCCTACTCACTATGGACTGTATTTTAGCTACAGCGGAAGTACCCACTTTAATATCCACAACAGCACAAGTTACCCCTATCAATTGTGATGACCACTTTGTACCTCATTCTATTGCCCCAATAACACATACCTCTCCACGTTCAGGAATTCTATTTCCTGACGTCTTGCAGAATACTAGTAACTCAATCTTCTCTAACCAGATGCTTTCTGTACTATTTTGGAACGTAGCGGGTCTCCGCTCCAAGATAAACCTTAAACCATGGTTGGATATAGTGAACGCACACCAAATAGTATGTTTACAAGAAACTTGGGCCACAGAACCCATACATATCCAGGGCTACAAAACATACCACGTCTCAGCTAGTACCACCACACATGGTAGATCTAAGGGAGGCCTAGTAGCATATTTTTCAAACAATTTACCATCGTAGAAAGTAACTGTCCTCCATACCACTATGAGTTTTCAAATCATAAAGGTTGCATTCAATAAATGTATGTTACACTTCGTTATCAACTTGTATAATAATCTCCTCCCTGCTGATTGTATCAAGACTGTAATCGAAATCTCCTCTCTTATTAATAAACAACGTAACAAGCATTCATTACTTACCTGTTATGTTATTTGGGGGGGGGGGGGATTTCAATGTTCCTCTGTGTTCCAATCACAAGAAAGGTGTTTGTGGTCTCCAAGATGAAAATGACTGTCCTCTGACCCACTTTACTCATTCGTATTTAGGTAAAACCCTGAATGATTGTCTTTTCTCTTTGGAACTGGAATATGCAAATGAACTTGTGGATCCACCCGTGGAATTTAAGCCCACATTCCACGGTAGGGGTTTGTCAAGCCTTATTGACTATATTCTATGCTCCCAAATATTAAAGGGCAAACTCCAACTATTTACCACAGGCTCTGATATTTCAAGCGACCATTTTCCAAATAGTATCACTTTGTCAATCAACACTGACGTACTTCACCCTACCAGGACCAGCTTACTAAACCAGCAATCTTTGGCCATGGATAAAGTAAACGGCTTTTCCGTAAAATGGTCCAAAGTTGATCCTGAACTAATCACTGGCAATGTCATATCCAAAGCCCTTCCCTGGCTGAATAACTGCCTGGCAGAGGATTCCCCACCCCAACTGATCTTATCCAGCTTTTTGGAGATCTTAAAAGTTATGCGGGCTGAGTTATTCCGTCACCACAAACCCGGAGATCAGGAATCTACACGATGGTTTAACTCAACCTGTCGTAAAGCGTTAACCGCCTTAAAAGGGCGTTACACAGTCAAAATAGAGACCCAGTCGAGATAGCTAAACTCAGAAAGGCGTACAAAATTGCACAACATAATTGCAAAAAGGAAATAAAGAAAAAGCTATGGGCCCAACTACACGAGAGCTGTCTAAGTAAAGACAGCTCTCAGTTTTGGCGCACAGTTAAATCACCCTTTTTGGTTGATGCCACAACTCCCCAACACTTAGATGTCGCAGTGACGGCTGACGAGTGGGTGGCACACTTTTCAAAGATTTTCGGCGGCTTCCCCGTCGATACTACAACTGTCCAGTTGGAAAAGGATCGTACCAAGGCCCAAATATATCCCATCGAACTCCATTTCAACCTTAGTGAGGTCATTTACGCCCTTACATCGTCGAAAACTGGTAAGGCTTCCGGTCCCGACGGAGTTCCACTTGATATCTTTGTAAGCAATAGAGAACTCTGGTCCCCCCTCGTCACCCAAGTGATGGCTGCAGTCTCTAACATTGGCCTAATAGACTCCTGGTCCTCCTCCATTTTGCTCCCCATTTTCAAAAAGGGGGAACGCAACAACCCAGCCTGTTACAGGCCCATCTCTCTCCTGGACTCCCTGGGGAAAGTTGCAGGTCGAATGATCCTGGAACGCCTCCAGGATTGGGCATCGGGGAACAACATTCTAACTGATCTCCAGTACGGATTCCAGGAGGGACTTGGCCCTTTTGAACAGGCACTGAATTTAACCCTTTTAATAGGCAAGTATGTTGGGGCAAAAGGAGGCAATTTGTACTTAGTTTATGTTGATCTCAGCGCAGCATTCGACTGCGTGATACACTCTAGGCTGTGGTCCATTCTTAGTGAACTAGGGGTAGACCCCCCTCTCCTTAAATTCCTCCGCGAGCTTTACTCCGACGCTACTGCGTGCGTGAGGTATGGGATCAGCGGTGAACTCTCCCCTTCATTCCCAGTAAACAAAGGAGTTAGACAGGGCTGTGTCCTGGCCCCTTTCTTGTTTAACCTTTATACCAACGGGCTGAAATCGGCCATGTTAGCAAGGAGCCAGGACCTTCCATCTATCAACCATCGCCCTATTCCCGCTTGACTTTACGCGGATGACTGAGTCATTCTAGCAAGAACACTAATCCAGTTGCAAAGACAATTAGACAATATTGCCAGTTTATGCTCTCCTTGGGGTTAAAAGTAAATAAAAGCAAAACCTTTGTCATGCACATTGGTCCCAAGGCAAAAAACCCTAAACCTGTTTTTATAGAACAAGTTAGATTGGAACGTGCCAGGGAATATCCCTATTTAGGCATTCTAATGGACGATCAGCTATCTTGGAAACAAGCAGTGGCAAGCAAAAAGTTGCTCTATCAGAGAGCAACTTCTGCTCTCGTTTCCTTTTCAAGAAAATTGGGCAAACCAGCCCCAACTGAGTTGCTCAAAATTTATCACGCGAAATGCCACAGCGTAGCAACCTATGGCGCTGGTGTCTGGGGCTATGCTCCCGTAGAAGATTTACAAAAGGTCCGAAGCGGGTTTTTAAAATACATCTTGGCACTTCCCCAAAGCACTCCAATATACGGTTGCCACATCGAGCTGTGTATTGACTACTTAACCGATAACATCAGATGTCAGCCGATTCTTCTATGGCATCGTATTTGGAATAGATCGCAATGCCATTTAACCCGTTCACTAATATCTGATTGCTTATCCTTGGCAAGTTGGAATAAAATTCCTTGGCTATTGTACGTCTCCAACTTCCTAAAGGACCTGAACTGCACATCTTACTTCGCTGAGCCTTCCTCAACATCTGATATTAGTAGAAGCGCCTTGAAAAATCTCTGTCTAAACCATCTCAGAGATTTGCGTCTCTCACAAGAAGTATCTAAGCCAACTAATGTGCAGATCCTAATGGTTCAGACCTCCCCTGGTTTTCAGCCTTACTTAACCTTTTTTTTATCTAACCATGAAAAATTTGTTCTAACCAGGTTTCGTTTTAATTCTTTTTTCCGCCTTGTTACTTTTCCCACTGAGTTAAACTGGTCCCACGATCTGACCAAATGTCCGTGTGATGGATTATCATCCCAGTCGACAATACACGTAACTTTGTTTTGCCGCTATTACGAGCATCCCCGTAAGCGCTGGATTATTCCACTTCTTCGAGAAATGGGGTTGAGAACCTGTCGGCCAGCTTACCTGGCCCTCCAGTCTTTAGACTCACAACACGTTGCTAAATGCGTAGCTCGCTTCTTAAAATCATGTTTGAAAATTCGCTGTGAAGTTGAGCTATTGCCTTCATGATTCCAAGTTTATCTGTATCAATTCGCAACATTGGTTTTATCAAATGTTTTTAAATGTCACTCAGTTTTTACCTGTATTATAATACTGTGTTTTAATTATATACTGAAATTTTATGATGTACTTTTTATGATTTGCCAAATGCCAATCGAATAAAAGTTTTTGATACGATGCGATACCTGACTGACTGAAGATACCTTCATTGCTGTTAGATACATAAGATTTGTGACTATATCTCTGACCCATTGGTTAGCTCCTGTCTGTATCACACTACCTGTATTACTGTATATATGTTTTTCTTCTGAGCTATGTGGGAGTGAAGTCTAGATATCACACTTGATTATATAATTGCATATGTGGCTCTCTAGAAACTTACATTGCTTTCTCACAGAGCATGCACATGCATCAGTAAGTTTCTAAAATGGAAAACAACATTTTAATATTTCTCAAAGCACAAAATCTTTTTTGAATGGAATATAAACATAATTTCTCAAATACTTATTTTGCCTCTAAAACATATATTCAGCATATCTCAAACAAAAGTCACACTCAAAATGAAGCTAGCACAAGAACTCTTGAGGCATTCTGCACTATTAATCCTCCTATACCATGTAAACATATACGTGATTTCTTAATATATGTACACCTTCAAGCCGTCTTTCCAAAAATATATACCTTTCTGCATCTTTAAGTAAACTCAAAAGTCCCACCGTATACATAGCTATGTGCAAGCCCAAAAACCATATCTCCTAATCTTTGCATATGCAAAGTAGTCATATAAGTTCAAAAACACATTGACAAATACTTCCCAATTCATACCTAATAAGTATTACTTATTTCTAATTCATAGACAGGCAGACAACATGTTCTCATCTTTTATTTCTGACTACCCGAATTTCTGTTTAAAAAAATTCTTAGTTCCTCATTGCAACTTTCCACAAGACTATACTGTTATTTTTCAATAAAATACATAATATAATAAAGAGCCACTAATTAATTTTGCTCTTACTTCCCAAAACATTCACCACTAACCTCTTAAACACATACCCTATAATAGATACAATTCATCTCATATATTTTTTTCACATCATTCTGATACTCTTTTTTATCAAACTCCCATATACATCTTCATTTTCAATGTAGTTTTTTTAAAGGATTAAAAAGTTATGTACATACCAGTAAATCGAGTTAGTGGATTATATTGTTGTTTTAGCTCTCTTTGGACACTTTTGACAGTGTTAGGATTAGTAAAAACTAAGCACAAGAATGGTACACCACTTTCGTACAAAGCAACTCTAAAATGGCACCTCTTCAACTTTCCACTCTATCATCATGAGAAAGGCAGTAAATGAAATCATGTCTTTCATTTTAGGCTACTGTATCTCCACTTGTGAATAGTTAGCATCTGTTAACCCTTTCCCTCTCCTTCAAAATGAGGTTCCTATTGGCACATTTCCACGATGTTTCCGTGATCATCGTGGAATAAATGTGAAAAAAACGGGAGTTCAAACCTATAGCTAGCTTCATTTTTTCCTTTTATTTAAATACTATACAACAAGTTATGACATAGTCCTGAGTTAGAAATTAAAACTTGCCATGACTTAAATTGTGTCATCACTCCTCAACTTTTTAAACAATATTCTGTTAGCTTTCATGCTGACAGCATCCAATGACATATATCATTTTTAAAAGAGACACCTCCATTTTAACTACTTTTCCTTTGGAAAACGACCTCATTCAGCTCCAGTCTTCTCCTGCTACCATTGCTTCTTCACTTCAAAATGCGTTGAGTATGGATTGTGGTCCACTGCTATATCTATTGCCCTAAAGAGGCTGCAAAAAAGAGAGATATTGACAGGGACTTGGGTTTGCCAAATGTGTCAATTACTTGATCTGGCCAGGGAGAGTTAAAGATTCACCAGTTGCTTTCTTTGTCTTTCCCAAGCTTCTCACCTCATGATTGTGCACTGTGGTGGCATGACCCAGGCACATTGACTGGGGTAGGGCTGGAAATCCTAATAAAAGAAACCTTTGAAGACCTGGTGTCGCTTTTCCCTCATACTGTCTTGGTTCACTCTAATATATACCAAAGACAGAAATGGAAGTGGTTAAATCAATTCTGTCCACAGATTGACAAAGCCAGGTCATGTTAATATAACTGCTTCTGCATACCTCAGAGACCATTGCATGGGCTGTATCTGTAACCACATTCTGTGTTTTGACATTCATAGAAATTATAGAAATGATGTATTGCACTTTACAGATGAAGGCAACAGGGTGTTTCTAAGTAACCTGATACTCTGCATCCGGTCTTATGTATAGCAGCCATATACACACAACCAGCAGAAAGGTTCTTGTCAGAGCCCCCCTAGTACCTAAAATATTGTGAATTTTTTTCTAAAATGTTTTTTTCTCGTCTTTGACAATCTTCGAGAAGACATCCCAATCCCTGCAGACACATTGCGAAAACAGACAACAAAAGCAGACATTCAATGGCCACCAACACATTAAAAAATAATATGTGAGTTGCTATAAAAACATCTCTAAAACCTATTGTATCTTTTCGTGGTGCCCCCGCGATGACGTTGGTAATCACGGTCCCCGGACACAATGTGAAAACGTAAAACAAAAGCAGAAATTTAATAGCCACCACCACATTAAAAAAACTCTAACTATATAATTATTTCTAACAATCACAGTAGATAACTCACTATATAAATAACTCTATAAAATATTCATCAGAAGAATCTCAATATCTCTATAACTATGTGTATTAATGATTCACTGATATATTTTTTATATTTCCAACAATATTTGTATCATCGTTGATAGTCGCAACTTCCCCTCGACGGTATGCAGGGGGCTGGCGATCGTGGCCTTGTTGCGAATATCAGGCGCTATCAAAAAAATCTATTTTGGACACATAACTTATTTCACTAACACCCCCATTTCTCAACCATGGTCTCAGAGTATCTCCACCCTGACCCCTTATGTGGGTTTTCAAACAAATTTTCAGCCACAGGAACCATTCCCGATGGTAAACGTCGAAAATATAGAATCCAAAATATAGAATGGACAGAATATCGACTCCAAAATATAGATAGGACAGAATATCGAATCACCAAAATATAGTTAGTCAGGATATCGAATTTGGGGTAGGAAATATTGGTTTCCATAATATCGAATTTAAAATATCGATATCCATAATATCGAAAAAAAATTGTATTATGTATGGTAGTATATGTGTTAAAATGATGTAATAATTTTGTAATGTATGTTTCATTTTTTTAAAGTAATGAATGTTATGTAATTTAATTTTTGCGTAATTTAATTCCGTAGCGGGTTGTGGGTTTATAGGGGAATAGGGTGGGAAGTAATTTAATTGATTGATGATTAATTATTAATTGGTAATTAATTTGTATTAATTGGTAATACATTTTTATGAACTGGTAATTAATTTTGATTAATTTGTAATTAATTTTTATTAATTGATTAATTGATAATTATGTTAATTGTATTATTTATTATTTGGAGCGGGTTGTGGGTTTATAGGTGAATAGGGTGGGAAGTGATTTAATTGTAATAAAGTTAATATTTTTTGTATTTATATGTATTGATAATTAATTGATAATTAATTATTAATTAGTAATTAATTTGTATTAGTTGGTATTTATTTTTAAATCATTTTTTATTGGTATTGATAATTAATTTAATTTAATTTTAATAATAAATCATTACTTTCCGTACTGTTTCACTCTCTGGAGTAGGAATAGTAATTTTTACCCCTACGTTATCCAATGTTTCCCCTACTGTTTCACTCACTGGAGTGGGAGTAGTAATTTTTACCCCTACGCTATCCAACTCTTTCCCTACTGTTGCACTCACTGGCGTGGGAATAGTAATTTTTACCCCTACGCTATCCAACGCTTTTCCTTCTATTGCACTCACTTAATTAATTGTTTTTATTATTAAATTCATTTCATATTATTTTTAATACATTTAAAAAATTCGATATTTTAGTTAACTATATTTTAACATTCTATATTTTGGATTTGATATTTTAGTACTTACCTGTTTGTAGATAGGGATTCTATATTCTGTACTTCGATATTTTGGAGTCGATATTTTGGGCATTCTATATTACGTCATTCGATATTAAGTCACTGAACCATTCCCGACAGATAAAATGACGTCCCTAACTTTCTGTTCAGGTTGCATTTAGCCAATCAGAGCATTCCCGTTGGTGTGTGCATTCGCAATTAATTGTGAAACCACCATGAAATATCCGTGGCCAAAGATATTACCATAAACCTTGCCTTAAATTTCTCAAAAACTATTGAACAGATTTACACCAAATAGGCAAAAGGCACTTCCTTGAACCAACATCTACCTCCCTGCCAAATTTGGTGTGTATCCGTTCAGTGGTTCGGGCTGTAGAAGTGGCTAAAGTTTCATATGGAAATTAACATAACAAACGCAGCGTTATTTTTCACCCCAAATGCTCAGTCCCTACTGCACAGATCACCACCAAACTTTCCATGACAACCAGACACTTAGGGCCCGATTATGATGGCGGTTTTCCCGCATCCTCCGGGCCAGCGGAAGCCACCGCCGGCCCGGAGGATGCGGGAAAACCGCAGTGGACTGAAAAAGACCCCCCGCCAGATTAGGATGGCTGGGGGATCGTTTTTCAGTCCGCAGCTTTTCCGCTGCGGTCGCCTCCCAGCCACGTCAGAAAAGCACTAACATGGCTGGCGGTGTCTATCAGACACCGCCAGCCATATTAGGATGTCTGGAGGAACATGCCTTTACACGGCGGCATTTCCGCCGTGCAAAGGCATACGGATTTTTGTTTGGGGGCCCGTTGCGGGCCCCCAGGGGTGAAGGGGGTGGGGGGTGCACATGGGGGGTACCTATGGTACCCCCCTGCATTTGCCTGCACAAAGCGGCAGGCACCGCGCGGTGCCTGCCGCTTTGTGCATGCAAATGCACAACTTAAATTTTTATCATTGCGGCGGATGCTGCTTCAAGCAGCACCCGCCGCAATGATAAAAATACAGGATGTGACCGCCAGGGTGGCGGTCACATCCTAATTTGCACGGAGGGACCTCCGCAGCCCCTGCAGACGGTCCCTCCTACTCTATGGTTGCGGACGGACTCAGGTCCGTCCGCCATCATAATCGGCCCCTTATTTTGGAAAATGTCATGAAGATTTGTCAAAAGACACCAAAGTTTTAGGCAAGTCAAAAAATGATTTTCCAATGGAAACATGGTCCTAACTATAACTACTTACTGGCGACCGACAGTAGGTAATATATATATTATTGGTAGTTATAGTTAGGCCCAAAGTTTCCATAGGAAACGTGTTTTTTGTTTGGCCAATAACTACGGTGTATCTTGATGAATCTTCACAAAAACTTTATGAAACCTCCCCGTTTCGGTTCAGCTGCTGTGTTGAAAGTTTCACGATGATCCGTCAAGTTGAGGCCGAGCAAAAAGGGGGTCCCAAAACACGTTTTCCCCATGTTTGAGGGTGGGCGCAAAGTCCGTTCCGGTCGCGGATTTTCGGCAATTTTGCGATCCGCGAAATTGCCAAAAAATAACCAAATCTGCTCGCGGGCGGATTTTTTTTTTTTTTTGCAGTAGCGGTGGCATCTTCGTGGATAAATATGCAGGCAGGATTCATTCTGGCACGATGCTCCTGTCACAAAAATTAAAACTCAACAGGAAGCACTTACAAATATAAATAAAGCAGGTGTCCCAGTTTATGCTCAAATTCAGTCACACATTATAATCAGCCCAAACAACCAGTGGCCTCGGTCTAGGCTAGGCAGGTGTGCTTCCTCCCTATATCTACCGCCTACACTTAGATTTAATCCTTGATGGAGGTCTTTGCATCCACGAGTTTCTCGAGCACAATCCCAGTGTACTTCCTGTGACCAGGAGGCTGCTTCCTTCTCATCTGCTCCTCTGATCGGTCTCTGACCCTTACAAGAGGCATGTGAACTCGCATGGAAGCCCCACCCATTTGGCCTGCCACACACACACACACACTAGGGTATGCAACTTATTCCCGCCCTTTCCTCACTATGATGGACAGCTCACTCGAGGGACCTTGGCGCCTGTCGGCGCGGTGGCAAAGTTACAGACACATGTGGTCATGGTCACATATTATTTGCGGATCGCAAATCCGCAAAATTTGCCCATGGTTACCCATGTTATGTCTATGGGGATTTTTCTTAATTGAAGAAAACTACAGCCCGAAACGCTGAACGGAATTACACCAAATTTTTCCAAGAAGGGAGATGTTAGTCCCGAAAGCGTGCTTTTTGTAATTTTGTGTAAATCTGTACGTAGTTGTAGAGATATTTACGTTTAAAAAATATAGATATATGGGAGCCCAACAGCCTACTGAAATCCTACTGAAAATTGATTGGCTGCCAACACATGAAGCAGGACGTGTTGCCATTCAATTTAGGACTGTTGAAAATATTAAAACGAAGAAAAGGCGGCATGATAGAAACACCTTGACCCTCCAGGCCTGACGAGGGGTCCCACTGGGACCCCGCAGTGCCAATGAAAACATTTTTTTTAATCCGCAGACCTGGCTCAAAAGTTAAAGAAAAACAAAGCACAGACTCCACCTCTTCATTCATTATGGGCCCCCGGGTGGGCCAGATACCAGGGTTATTTGAAATTATAGGAGATGGGGTGCATGTGCCCCATTACTGTGGCTTATTATGCCCTGGGAATGACCACCATCCTGGGGCTTCTTTAAATATTAAAGTGGGGAAGGCCTGTATGACCTCCACTGCTGCCCTGGGGACCACCACCGCCCCAGGGCTTTAATAAAAATAAGTGCAGGGGGGCATTTGGACCCCACCGCAGACCTGGGGTCCATCACCTTCCTGGGGCTTCATTGTAAAATATTTTGGGGGGCCTGTACAGAGCCCCACTGCCCCTGAGGCTGCCATCTCCCTGGGGCTTTAATGCAAATAAGTGCAGCGACCATGCAGAGCACCCACAGCCCTGGGGTGCCACCACCTCCCCAGGACTTAATTTTTCATTATTGCAGGGGGTCCTGCATAGACCCTCTAACAGCCTGAGGGCCACCACCTCCCTGGGGCTTTTTTTTAGATTGAGTGAAGGGGCTCTGCGGCTCCCCGCAGCCCTGGGGACCACCACCTCCCTTAGGCAAAAACAAACAAAGGAGGAGGCCACACATCCCTCCTTCTGGAGCCCTAGATGGCCCTGGGGACAACCACCCCCAGGGCCAGCTCCAGCAATGTTCCGGGGTGACCACCCCAGGACTTTGCAGTTTGATTTGGCTCGGTGGGAGCATAGCAAACTCTGCTCTGCTTCTTGTAAGTGCTACCAGAAAATGCTCTGTCTTACAAGAAGCAGAGCAGAATTGATTTTGGACAGAGGGAGCTGCATCCTAGCATCTCTCTCTGTTCAAAAGCAATACCGGCTCCTGCAGGACGGGTACCCAATGGAAAAAAAAAGATGCACTGGGTGGAACCAAGGCACATAGTATTGTGGCCAGGCCCCGGTGAATGGGGTCCCGAGGTGACAATCAGCACATGAAGAGCAGCCACATGACCCGCTTCTGTTAGTTTAAAAAAAGAACTAAAAAGAAAAGCTAGATCCTGGGGAATGGGGGCCTCAGGGCCTTAATCAGCCTCGGGAGATGTGCATGCAGCCTCCCTCCCCATTTAAAAAATTCTGGTCTAGAGAAGAGGGGCCACATGGTCCCTTTCCTTTATAATTTAAAAATGCTACAGGCTTAATGCCGGAGACCCCCCCCCTCTTTCTGCATCGTTCTGCAATTGCACCTCTTGGTGATCCAGTGGTTGGGGGATGAAGTCCCCTTGGCTGCTGAGGGTGCTTAGTAAGCATGGGCAGATTTTGCGAATTGGCAATCCACGAAATTGCGTATTTACGGATTCGCAATCCACAAAATCTGCGAACTCGCGCAAATTTTGCGGATTCCTTTTTTTTGTGTTCGCAAGTGTTTCTGCCATTTCGCAAGGGTTTTTTACTTGCCGGGTAGCAACGGTCGCGACCATGTTGTTTCTACATCTGGTTCATCACAGCACCCTCTGTTTCACCACTGCCACCCTCTGTTTCACCACTGCCACCCTCTGGCTAACACATGCCACCCTCTGGCTCACCCATGCCACCCTCTAGTGCATCACTGTAGATTATGGGGGGAAAAGCACACCTGCCCTGCCTCAACTGACATGAATGAATTAGGGGCTGATTAATGTGTCACTGAATTTGAACTTCCAGACTGGCACCTGCTTCCTTATCTGTAATTGCTTTCTGTTGCAGTGTAATGTTTTTAACAGGACCTTTGTTGTATACTTGTAGCTATTCTCTGAGCCTGCTGTGAGGGTCAGAGCAGGGTCATATAATAGTTGCAAGTAGGCAACTGAACTCTGAAGGGGCCCCTCAGGAAGCACTACAGGGAATGGTTACTAATGATAAGATTGAACTTTTGCACCTGCTGAGTGCTTTCAGTTTTGCAAAAATCCAAATATCCAGCAGCATCCACAAAAAGTAATCCTTCCAGGCACTACAGGGAATGGTTACTAATGATAAGATTGAACATTTGCACCTGCTGAGTGCTTTCAGTTTTGCAAAAATCCAAATATCCAGCAGCATCCACAAAAAGTAATCCTTCCAGGTCAAGATCCAAATCAAAGTGACCAGCACATGAAGAAAGCACTGGGAGGAGCCTGCTGGACAGGAACAGCAAGTTGGAGACTGTGGGGCACTTCCTTCCTCCCCCCCCCCCCCCGAAAATGGACTCCTTGCAAAAAAAAAGTGCAGGCAAATGTCAACCTGAGGAGTTATTCTGATAAAAATCATAATTTTCAAGGTTTATGCTGCCTGTTGGTGGATTTCTTGTGCGAAATTGCAAATTTTGCAATCTCGCAATTGCGAGATTGTCGCTGCTCGCCGCATCTACGTGTTCGCAAGTGTTTACTCCCGCGAAATTGTATAGTATTCTAGTTGGCAAGTGCGACCAAGCAAAAAATCCGTTTCGCACGGATTTACGAATTTTCGGCAAGTTCGCGAGAGTTCGCGGATTGCGAATTTGCCGAAAATCCGCAAAATCCGCGAGCGGAACGGATTTTACGCCCATGCTTAGTGCTTAGGGGCCAACAAGACCTCCTGTTACCAACAGTAAGTCCCACACAGCTGTATTGTTGAGAGCTGGTCGGAGGCCACACTCCCCTCTCTCCGACGCTCTGCAAAAGTGCCTTTCAGTGCACGAGTGCATGCGATGCACCAGCCGTTCGGTGCACCACCTAGAAGCTGAAGCACCATTGGGCATTGGGCAGACATTCTGGACCAGTAACAGGACCTGCTCATCTTACTAGGCATTGAGATTCCGCGGCTCGGTGAGTATTTATTATTTCTTGTGTTTTTGCTCTAAATTGTTTTTTTTAAATCTGAATACCATGCTGCTAGCACTCAGAGGTAAGATATGTTTAGCTTACACTGGTGTAATATTGTTTGATCCCGTTTTAAAGTTTCTGCTAGGCAGGTGTCGCAATCTAATCACACTCATCAGATGCTCGCTTTGACTGATTAATTAAGAAGCCATTGCAGACTGTTCGCCTATCACTATATTGAATCACTGAGTAGCCTGTTTTCTCTGTAACTTTGTATATTTAGCTCGTACAGTTACAGGTTATCTAATTGAATTCACCATGATGTGAAGTATGCATCTATGCATTGCAAAAAAGGGAGACTGAGTGTGCTCATCAAGGGTGTTGAGAAATGGGAATAGATAGAATAAAAGATCATTAACTACAATACATTAGTTCGAAATGCAGTTTTTGTTAAGGAGTTTTGGAAGATGGATTTAACGACAGTCGATAGCCTTGAGTCGAAATTAGTAGTACTATAGTTGATCTGCTTTAGTGACTGCGTTTGAATTTCATAAAACATTTTGTGGAGATTATTAACAGAATCACTAATCTATCTTTAGTTAACTTCTAAGTTTCTTCGATCAGCACCTAAGGGCAAGAAGAGGGACTTTTCTGAGGGCCTGGGAAAGCTGGTCAGCCAGCACTGACCACCAGCACTGCTGCAGAGGGCTCTGCTGATCCCAGTAAGTCATTATATGATTGCCATGGACTTCTTTTTGTACAATATTGGGATATTGGAATGTTGGTGCTGTCTTTCATAAAGATTAAGATAGCAGGCCCAAGTAAGCTAGAATTTTCAATAAAATTCACAATGTATGTTTGTTGAGAAAGCTTTCATTTTTCTGCTTATACCTAGCTCTAAGACAGTGGCCATGGTCATCATGGACCACACCCCGCTGCCCCCCTGTAGTGTGCTGCAGGCCAGCTAATTTATGGTTACCATAGTTACAGCATACCAGCAGTTTCCCATGACAGTGCAGCAAGGCTGAAAAAAAGTATGAGGTCCTACTCTCATTGCATTTGCCATCCAATAGCATATGTCTTTCATTGGCCATTATTCCACGCCTGGCTAGTCTAACTATGTGAACCAACCAATTATATGCCCAGAGTGATATTTGTAAGAAACTGACGTGCTAACTGAGCTCTAGCACTGCTTTGCAGTTGTATTTGGGGTTGAATATCTTGAATCTAAATTATATGTAATGTTTTATTCTAGCCACACAGATCATTGGAGATGCTGGCTCCAGCGCTGCTGCACAAGGAGACGGGTAAGTTGGAGAGGGAGAAACACTGCAGGGACAGGCACTGGTAAGTCAAATAATTGCTTGCAATTACTATGCTCACTAGTTTTTGCCATGGCACTGCTTGTCATCATCAAAAATGACCGTGAAGTGAACACCCCCCCCCCCCCCAGCTTTACCAGCCACAATGATAGTTGAGTTATTATGGCCTCTTCTATCTGTAACACAGCAAAATCTCACATAATGAAATTTGATTGCTTGAGGGAGACATGAAAGAATGGATGGTAACTGAAAAGAAAGGAAATGGTACATGAGTGAAAAGGTGGGTGGGTGAAAGGGTGCACTGGTGGGTAAAGGGACGGATGGGTGACAGGATAGTTTGAAGTAAAAGTTGCTATTGAATGAGTAGATACTTTATTGGAACTTTTGGTGTAAGACTGGATGGGAGAAAGTAAAGCTTAATCATGGTGGCTATGAGTGAATTAGAACAAAAGGATTAATGAATATTTGAATTATTGGATTAATAACCAAAGCAGGTTCTCTTCTCATGAGGAGCATGCTGCTGCTCACCTACTCCACCTATTTGGTTTACGTTCGGTTATCACTATCATTCAAAGCTATGCTTCTAAGTGGGGGTCATTTATTTATTTGTATTTTTGTTCTACTCCCTTGACTCACTGTATTTGTTAAGTGAGAGAGATCTATCCTACCTATCATTCATTATATCCACTTCCCTCTCCTTGGCATTTTTGACTATGACCGAAGTGCAGTATGGGTCAATCAATTTGTGACTGCAGTGTTGGCTGTGTAATGTGTGTCTGCTTTAGTTAATGCAGCATTTACAATGTTTGCAATGCATTGCAAACCCAACACAAAAGTTATGTTGCCCCTTCACCCACTCAGTCTCCTCTTAGTATGTCACACCTTTTTTTTCCAACTACTGCGCCTAGACGCTTTTTGGCAATTGCTGCGATTTACAAGTCTTTTTGATTCATTCATTAATTCATTCATCCATTCATAAGTTCCTCCCTCCCAGCCTACCAAACTGGAAATCTATCCTTGGCATGTGCCACATTTAATGCGATACCCATGTGAAGTGATTCCAGAACATATTCCATGGTTTCCCATAATATATTTAATTTACACTTTTTCCCTTTCGAATTGCACTGTGACTGAATAAGCCAAAGATGATGATCAGTGTAGTGGCCCCTCTATTATACATAAAAAAGCTCTACTCTACCTGTCTAATCCCTCTACCCTACCCCCTGCAGTAGAGAAAATCAAGTTTCCTTTCCTTGGTTATTGCCCAGCACATGAATTTGTTGGAAATACTAGGTGCGGGAGAGCCCACAGAGTAAAGAGGGAGTAAGTGCATGATTTGATTTCAAGTTTAATATATGGGATACACAGTGATGAATGTGCCAAATACAATCTATATTTTCCATTCTTTTGCCTGTAGTGCATTTCATGAGATTTCTTTTCCTCAACATCTACATACGGCAGACCGGATAATATTTTAATATCTGCATTTCATACATGAGGTGTGTGACATAGTATCTTATTATTCATCTGCCTCTAGGGAGACAGGGGAGAAAGAGAAATGCATTTGGCGAAGAGCAGGGTCATTGGAGTTAAAAATAGATAATTGTCAACTTCAGCTGCAGACGGTAGTAAACTAGCAGAGATGTTGGCTAGCACAGGCATGGCTTCATGATTTTAGCATTACACACAACCTGTACTCCGTATAGTGCATAATGCCATTCTCATCAATGAGAAATCATTTATTTTTCAACTCAAAGTGTTTGACTCTGTTTATAGTTCTGTGAAAAGCCTTTAGAAGAAAAAAAAATCGAATCACGTGTTTTTTAATCCTGTGATGTTATACTCTGCCTGTTAATACCTTTTTGCCGCACACTCAGTGCATTTTTTGTTTGGCAACATGTGTGGGTAAACCATAAAATTGGTATTGTGACTCACTTAATCATAATCACATCAAATACATTCCAATGGCCCTAGGAGACCAGCAATGTACTGCTACTGTGCTACCCAGTAATTGAAAACAATTGTTTACACAGAGCATTATTTACAATTTGTCTTTTTTGTTTTTCTCAATATAGATTCTCCTGTTGGTCCAACCTGATAACCCAACAGGCGGGAGAGAGAGGCCCATATGTAGCAGTAGAGGCTGGAGCATATCCAGCAGGAATAGTGGCAGCTGGTGGTCCTGGAAAGGGAGGAGAAGGAAATGAATACACAAAAGCCAGGCCCCAGTGAAGCCGGTACCCCTCAGCCTATAGCCTCCCGGCCATCCCTTCATTGGCACCACTGCCAGCCAACTACTGCCACCCCTAACCACACTGGCAACAGGCCATTGCTGTGCAGCATCCTGCAGTGGCTGGACACTAAAGAGGGCTGTTTCACCGTGATGGAGCAAAGTCCAGACCAGCTCGGGACTAACATCCATAATGCCCTCTTCTAGCTCTTTTTTTATTTTTTTTCTTTTGGTGGGAGGGATTTATTGTTTGTTGCTGCTGGGTGGAGAGGGTGGGAAGGGAGTTGGGACTGGAGAGACTTTTTTTGAGACATTTGAAGTTTTGGGGCTTGGGTCAGTTTTGCTTGAGAGAGTGGTGGGATTGTTGTTTGGGTAAAGAGGGTAGGTTCCTTTGTAAATAAATAAAAGGGGAAACTTTTTTAAAAATCTGAATGTATACCTGAAGTAGTTTCTTTTACTTTGTACTGCTGCCTTCAAGTAGTTTTACTCAGCCTGTTTATGTGCTGGTAACGTAAGAGAGCATAACACTTAGTTATAGAGTGTAGGTTTATTCTTCTCTAACTATTGTGACCATTATGGGGAATGCTGCCATGATGACCTATATTGCGTATAACTACCTAGGTAAAAAACAGTAGCAGTTAATTTATTTCAAACTAAGTAAATTACATCCATAATAGTTGCCTTACCTGAATATATATGCAGCAATAAGAGGAGAGGCATCACAACTTCACAAGCGAGGTCCCACTCCCAGCTTTCACTACATCCACCCCACCAAGAGAGCGATCAATTGATGATCTAATCTAAGCCACACCTCAATAATTCACACAGCTCATGGGAAGAGGGTTAGGGGTTTGATGAATGGATGGGTTATGGGATTTTCGGAAAGGTTTGACAATGACAAACATAACAAACATAACTTAAAAAACATAACACGTGTCTTTGAAAAGCACACTTATCACCCATGGGTGTCAAGGCGCGGAATAACAGATGTTTATAGTTACCCAAATCAATGGTACTCATTTTATCGACCTCAGATGGATGAAAGGCTGAGTGGACTCACTGGGATTAGAACCTGTGGCCATGAGGTCGAACACAGGCCCCTGCAGTGGATGCATTGGTCCACTAAGCCACCAGATCAAGGCCAACATTCATCTGGGCAATAAGCAGCATCACATAATTCACCATCAATCTGTTATTGGAAGGAAACAAAGGAATGAGTAAGACAAAGTACAGATAAATGCATTGCATACAGTCCTTCTGCCCCAAAACCAAATTTATCATATATATAAATGTTCTGTCTTCTAGGTTGTTGAGTGACCCCACACCCACGCACTTATTTAGTTGATATGATTCTTAAAGAAAAAATGACGCTGTATTGCAAAATTGGGTGGTTCGTCCGCATTCTCCTTGGGAATGCCCACTCTTTGGGGCCTGTCTGCACTGGCCCAGTAGGTTAGCAGGAGTGTTATTGAGCTCAGCTAGCTTTCACCTTTTGTTTGTGACAGAAATTAGAAGAAAGCCTGCGGATTGTAAAGGAGAAACTCAATTTTAGAGTCAAGGAGAGGGACAGAAAGAAGGTAAGCTTCATGAGGAGTGTATGAAGAAGACTCAGAGGCAGAGCAAAAAATAACAAAAAGGGGGACTCAGAGTATCACTTTTGCCACAAGTCCAATACACACAGATAAAGAACAGCATTTCACAAATGCACTTCTCCCTATTCTACAAAGCTGAGTAATAGGCTTCAGACTCTTGGTTTACCTTTGATCTGAAGTCGATACTCAATACCTTCTTGTTGTTGATGAGGTAGTTCTGAAGCTCACGCCCTGAGTTTTTCCATGATACTCCTCCAGCCCTGACTCGACATCCCACACCAGTCATCATGAATCACGATGACCAGAGCAAGACCTGATCAAGATATACTTGGAGTGCACTGATGTTGAAGAACAAGTAGAGAAACAGAGTTGCAGTATGTTGCAAAGGTTTTTGTTTGTTAACTAAAGTGACTGTTCTGGTCTCTGAAGAACCCCCCAAAAAATCTGGCTAAGTGTGAAAGGGCTGATCACCTACATAGAAAACAAATGACCACCCATCACTCCAGCCCCAAAATGCAATTAATATTAATCTCAAAAAATGTCCCCTATTACAGGTCAATACACCTTTCCTTAGTGCCGCTACCACATGAATCATCAACTTAAATCATCACATTGCAGTATGTAAAAGGTGGAGTTCTAACGTGCTATCATGGCTTTAACTGGTGCTCTATTATTACGCTGAATAATCAGAAGCTGCTTCTCGGCTTAAAAGTATGTCTGAAATGAGTGCAGATTCTTCTCAGGTCATCAGTATGATGCTGACTATGTCTTCCTTTTGGAGTAAGTCTTGGACCACCAGGTTGATGGGCCAAACACAGGACCCTGAAATAGCCTCCCTCTGACATGGCCTTGACTGTGATACTGCCATTTTTCGGGGCAACAAGTCCATTTTTGAGACCCCTGAATCATAGCCATTCATACACCTTACTGTTAAATTCCTCCAATATGTTTACAGCTCTATGTGATTTCTGCATTGCGAACATGGCCACTGTTGCATGCTGCTGAACGCTCCTAAAACTATTTTTTGGGTCAAGACCTGAAGATATCTTTTGCTTTACCCCTGCAAAAGATTTCCAGTGTGCAGTGGTGAACATATAATCAGTCTCATGGCAACTGGTCCACATGTCAGTCATCAGGTGGATGGTGTGAACAATACTTTGCTGCAAAGCTTGTCCAACCAACTGCAGCACAATGTGATGCTGTGTTGGAACATCACTCTGGCAAAAAAGGTCCTACTTGGTACCTTCCATTTTGGGAAGATGGCTGCCACAAATTCTAAGAATCCCAATCCTTCCACAAAAGAAAAAGGGAAGAGGTCCAGCACTAACATTTTTGCAACCTTCCCATTGTACAAACATGCGGTTGGGTGGCTTCGCTCGCAGGGCCCCTCCTGCCTAAACAAGCCAGTAATAGTAGCCTCAGTTTTGTTCTTTTCTTGGGGCACTGACACAGACTTCTTTCGAAGTAGATACTAGTGGTAGACTCAATGTGTGTCGTGGTGGTGGACAGTCACGGTATACAGTAGTATCTCCATCATCTCACTCTGAGTCTTCTTGTGCCATTGTAAAGTTGCAAAGGTGAGTGAATCTGCTAGCCCACTGCTGGGGACAAGGTTGATTTGCGTGAAGATGTCACCCCCTTCTTCCTCATCATCACCTTTCACCGTGATTGAACTTGTAGCTGATGTTCCCCAGCTCTCCCTACCACCACAACCATGTTCAGCAACGTTTTGAAGGTGCTCCTCCCACTTGATTGTGTGGTGTTTTTTCATATGGGTTATCTGGCCTCCAGTGCAATAATGTGTACCAGGCTTACCTCAACTAACATTTGTTTGGCAAATGGTGCATACTGCAATGTGCCCCCTCTTTGCTAACTGTAAAAAAGTCCCAAACTGGGGTGGAGCACTTTTTTACTGTGCCACTGCCTGAAGAAGAACTTGAGGTAGGTGGGAATTTTACCTCTCTACTTCTCCTGTTGGAGGGGTTGGTGCGGGTCTCAGCTGCAGCTTTGCAAATATGGGAGCTGCTGGCAGTGCTATCTGTGCCACATCCCTCACAGCTGGTTGAATACCAAAGTCAGATTCATCCGTGTCACCTTCCACCATGACTACCATGTCATCATCATCATCATCTTCCTCTTCATCCCCTTTCATAAGTCTAAGTCGTTCTGGAATTTTTCTTTTCCCTTGCCTCTCCTGTTGTCTCCTGGTCTCTGTCCTGGTCCACTTCATTTCCCTGTCATCATCATCAGAAGTGGTGCTTGGAGAAGATAGCTAGTAATACTCTTCATTTTCCTTTCTGGAGATCTGGTAGCCAATGATTCTAAAAGAGGAGGTTCAACTTCTTGCTCAGAAGGAAGCTCAACCTCCTGTTCTGTTCCAACATCTGACAAATGTACTATAGCTGGCTGCAGCTGCTGTCCACTTTGCTGTGTTTCCAGAAATTACTGTGTGCTACTTTGCGAAAGGGACAAATCCAGTGCAAAATCACTACTTGTCGGCGTCAACATGATTGCACTGGCTGCCTCACTGACAGACATGGCCCTGGGCTTAGGTTGGGGGAGTGCTGTTGATGCAGGAGTGCTGCTCTCAGCTTGCTCACCGGAGGCCAGTGCGTCAGGCAAAACTTTCCTGAAAAAGGTTGCGGTCAGCACGCCAGTGGTTGAAATCTGCTTCTTCTGTTCCCCATAACCACTTTCTTGGGAGCACCTTTCTTTGGGGCCATCTTGAAGCTGTCTGTTGGCAGTGGCACTTAGCTTCTCAACAAGCTGAAGAGATGACAGTGAAGAGTGGCCAGTCACATGGCACGTTGTGCACAGGCCTTCTTTCTGGCAGTACTGTGGGTGAAATCTCTTCTCTTGTCCACCTAAAAGCAAACAAGCAAGAACAACATCAGTGAAACATGGCATTATTGCAGTTCAAGTAATAGTACAAACAAACAATATCATTTAGTGTGGTGATTTAGTGATAATACAGTCTAACTATCCGTTCGTAAAACGACACCAACAAACTTTCATTGTGTGCCGTTAACGTTAACGCAGGAAGGATCAAAAAGAGCAACAACAACAACATACAGATGTAACTTTTTGCTTTTTGTGCATTACGTTGGGATGGGGCACTCAGGGAGGTGCAGGTGACAAAGGAATAATCATCAGACAATTAATGCTGTTATGCAGTGCACCTATTTCAGTCATGGGTTTGATGACAGATGCTAGGAAAATTGAAAAAAGGATTTGTAGATCAAAATAAAAAAAGTAAAAAATTTATATCATTTTTGAAGAAAAATATTTGCTTTTTTAAAAACAAAAAAAAAAAAAAAAAGAAATGTAAATTGAAAAATTCAAAATACATAAAAAAGACAAAAATAAAAATTAAAAAATTAAATATATGTGAACATATCAGAGGGCATAATAATTTGTTAAACTGTTATCACTATCAACCATCCATTCAAGCCTATTGCAAAGGGCCCCACTGGCTAGAGGCAAAAAATGGCTGCCAGCCAGTGCGACATGGTCATCATCAACACGGAGCAAGGAGCCATGCAGGCCAATAGGGAAAGCACACTGGCTGTCTACCCAAAATGTCCACCAGCCACATGGTCAGGATAACAGCAACCAGCAAGAAGGCATGGTGACAAACAGAAAAGATATGCTGCACCCATGGCAAAAGCACACTGGCTGGCTACACAAAATGGCCTCCAGCAACATGATCTCAACAACAAGCAGGAGGCCTGGAAAACAAAGAAAACATGCTAGGGTGAACACTGATCCCTGAACACGTGGCATAATGAACAACAAAGGCAAATGTTGGCCTAAGGCAAACACACATACACACTCTGTCCAGACAAAAGAGGTGTGATAACAGAGAGAACACAACATTAATTCAGCAATGCCAAAAATGAAATTTAACAGGGCTAAAAATGTTTTCAACAACACACATCCTCCAAAGCCATTAACCCACCTATATGCTATTTTCAGAAACAAAAAGAAATACCACTAAAAACACACATTTTATATTTTAATCCCATGTCATCCATGGCCTAAATGATGTTTCAATTTAACAGACACCACAGAAACGGTCACTTTATGGACCCAGAAATAGTACAGAGTCACCTGGCTGGAAGACTAATTGGCAGACTAGACTACAGACTTTCGACGTGAGTCGTGCACTGCCTTCTTTCCCTCCTTTTTATAGTTTCTTTGCTGTGCTCCTGGGAATCAGGATCCACTCGGAGTGTGGTTACTAATAAATAAGGTAGCAGTCCTACGGGCTGTAAAGCTGTCTCCCTGAGCACTAGATCTGTGCTGTATTAGATCAGCTCAATTCACATCAAAAAGAACATGAAATTGAAATAAGTATAATTTGTTTGTTTTTTAGACAATCCCCTGATGAAGGCGTTGTACGCCGAAATGCATTGGGTTCAACTGTGATGTACTACACGGATGTCTATGATTAAATTCACAAGAAATGTGTAGGATTGAATGAAATTAGATGTGAAAAGAACATCAAGAATGAAATAAGAAAATAAAAACAGAATTGATTCCAAGAAATACAAGTGAAGAAATTCTTTTTGATGTGAATTGAGCTGATTTAATACAGCACAGATCTAGTGCCCAGGGAGACAGCTCTACATTCCGTAGGACTGCTACCTTATCAATTGGTAGACTAGGCCACAAAGTGAATTAAATCAATATTGCACAATTATTAAAAAACGGAGAGAAAATGTAATAAACTGTACAACATTTTTCTTTGACAAACGAAGAAAAACTAAATGCAAAAAAATAACTAGACCCCTACTAAACTACAGACCCACCTATCACAATACATTTTAAAAATCGAATAAAAGTGAAAATAAATCCAGGTAAATGCCCCCACTCAAACAAACAACACCCTTATACACCAGTTTTCAAATTACTTGTGATATCTCAAAAACAAGTCCTTAAATCCAATGGTATATATGCAGCAGACCAGGCGAGTGATCCTTCTAGCTCCAAATCCCAATGAAAAGTGACCAAGAGAGGGACAAAGCACTGGGAGGAGCCTGCTGGACAGGAACACGAAGTTGG
Source organism: Lissotriton helveticus (assembly GCF_964261635.1). Classification (NCBI taxonomy): domain Eukaryota; kingdom Metazoa; phylum Chordata; class Amphibia; order Caudata; family Salamandridae; genus Lissotriton; species Lissotriton helveticus. The sequence continues at coordinate 698,193,514 of NC_136071.1, read as the reverse complement.
AGTCTCTGGGGCACTTCCTTCTGGTTTGAAAAAAAGAAGTTTTAAAAAATGGCTTATCACAAAAAAAAACAACTCCAACTGCCAGCTTGAGAAGAAAATCCACCCCAAATGCCTCTCAGCTGCATTCTCAAGCAGAAAAGCTGCTTGACCGCTCTGTTTGCGATGGTGATCAGCACTAAGGATGCTAGATTGTTGCCATCAGTGTTGGAAGCTGTGCGAGTGAGGGTGAAGTCTCACAGGTACTCGCTAGCGGTGTAAGAAGTCTTGCGCATGTTCGCAAGCAGCCCGAGAGTCTTGGTGCTCGCAGTTGAGAGCCAAAAGAAAGCTCGAGTGTGCAAATAGAAAACAACTGCGCTTCGTGCCCCAATGGTGGATTTCTGGAATTCTGCGTTCCTCCTCAGAGTGCAGAGTGCTCAAACCTTAGAAATTCACAGAAAAAATCAAAGGGCACAGGGTCGTTATAGTTAGGCTCAGGTTTCACTCATACAAAACCAGTGAAATTCTGCAGTTATAGCAGTGGTGCAGCAAGGGGATGGGGTGAGTTTTGGGGGCAGGGTTCTTCCCCCGCTCTTACCTGCCATCTCGGGGTGGCAATCGCAAGCACCCCCCTGCACCTTAATGCGGCCACTGTGGGGCGTAAGTGGTGAAATCTCGCTGGCATCACCGCACCTACGCCTGCTTTTCAATTTAGCTGAAGCGGGGTGGCAAATGCAGGGACTGCCATGGGCGGCTAATGGGCTAGCTACGCCACTGAGCTAGTTAAGCTAACTATATCTCATGGCCCGCAGTGCACTGCTTATGACCTCACCTATTACAGAACTCTTGACATGGTCTGAGACATCTCTCAGGACATCTCAAATGACATCACTGATGATACCATCAAGTTAGTGTAAGTGTTTTTTAAGAGTTTATGGGTGTTAAACATATATACTAACCTACTAGAAAAGTTAAATTAGTGCACTAGGTGCACTATAACTGAGTGATACTATTTCTAACATATATTATGTGAGTAAATGTGTGACTGAATGAATCCTTGTGTGTATGGGTGTGTAAGTGGCTCTATGGATGTATAAGTGGGTGTGTGAATAGATGTGTGGGTGAGTGAATTGCTGTGTGAGCGTCTGTATCGGTAAGTGAGTGGGTGTGCCAGTGACTGTATGGGGGAGTGAGTGGCAGTATCAGTGGCTCTATGGGTTGGTAAGTGGGTAAGTGGGTATGTCCTGACTGTATGGGTGAGTGAGGAGATGACTGAATGGCTGTATGAGTGAGTGACCGATTGTGTAATTGGCTGTATGGGTGAGTGGCTGGCTGATTCAGTGGATGTTTGGTTAAGTGAGTTGGGGTGTGAGTGGTTGTATTGGAGAGTAAGTGTCTGTATGAATGGCAGTATGGGTGAGTGAGCGGATTTGTGAGTGCTTGTATGGATGGAAGTGGTTGTGCTTGTATGGGTGAGTAGGTGGTTGTGTTGAGAGGCTCTATGGATGAGTGTGTGGGTGTGTGAGTGACTGTATAGATAAAAAATGGTGTGTATGAGTAGCTATATGGGTGAATGTGTGGCTATGTAACTGGCTGTACAGGTGACTGACTGACTGTATAAGTGGGTATATGGGTGAATGAATGGATGTGTGAGTGACTGTAGGTGTGAGTGAGTAAGTGTGAGTACTGGTATGGGTCTGTAAATGGGTATGTAGATGGTTGTGTGGGTGAGTGAGTGGTTGTACAAGACATTGTTGGGGGGTGTGAGTGGGGGTGTGAATGGTTCTGTGGATGACATCATCAGTGTTGTCATAAGTGATATCATTTGAGATGTCATCAGTGGTGTCATCAGTGATGTCACTGACCATGTCAGAGTGATGTAATATGTGAGTTCATACGCAATGCATTGCAGGGGTGTAAATTATAGTTAGCTCAGGTAACTATAACTGCTGACTTTATCTGGTTTTGTATGAGTGAAATCTGAGCTAACTATAAAGTCCTTGTAACCTTGTTTTTTTCCAGTATATATACATACATATATACATACATATATACATATATATATATATATATATATATATATATATATATATATATATATATATATATATATATATATATATATATATATATATATATATATTACCTACTGGCGGTCGCCAGTAGGTATATATAGTTAGGATTTTTTCTCTATGGGTTTTTTGAAAATTCTATGTCTAATAACTTTGGCGTTTGTGGACGGAATTGGCTGAAATTTTCAGGAAAATGGCACATTTTGTTTCTGAGCAGCCCCTGGAAATTTGGGGGGGGTTCGTCAAGGGGGGGTCGAGAAAAAAGGGGGGTCCCAAAACGTGTTTTTAACATTGAGTTTTCCATAGGGCGGTTGGCCTCACTTTTAGGCCGAACGGCTGAATGGATTTCTACGAAACTTGGCAAAATTGTAGGGACTGGTAGCCCGATGTGCCTTTGCTAGGTCTCAATATATGTGCTTCAGTGGATTTTGAGAAATTAACGTTCAAAAAAAGATATATATCTGTAACAGCGGACCAGGCAGCGCTCCGGTTCGCGGACTTTACGCGTTACGGAGCTTTGTGAAGCGAAGCTGATTGGTTCTCCGGCGTCTGTAAACATTCCAAACAGTCCGTAGCGGCCGCCATCTTGTCTCTCGGTAGGATCGAGAGACAAGAGGAGGCCAAAGCGAAGGGGAAAATGACCATAAGGGGGCATAGTAGATCCTCCCTGACCCTCTAGGTTTGATGTGGAGGTTTTAAAAGGGCCCCGCGGGGCAAAAAAAATAAAAATAATAATAATCGAACGGCTGAATGGATTTGCACGAAACTTGGCAAAATTGTAGGGACTGGTAGCCCGATGTGCCTTTGCTAGGTCTCAATATAGGTGCTTCAGTGGATTTTGAGAAATTAACGTTCAAAAAAAGATATATATCTGTAACAGCGCTCCGCTTCGCGTACTTTTCGCGTTACGGAGCTTTGCGAAGCTGATTGGTTCTCCGGCGTCTGTAAACATTGCAAACAGTCCGTAGCGCCCGCCATCTTGTCTCTCGGTAGGATCGAGAGACAAGAGGAGGCCAAAGCGAAGGGGCAAATGACCATAAGGGGGCATAGTAGATCCTCCTTGACCTCTTAGGTTTGATGTGGAGGTTTTAAAAGGGCCCCGCAGGGCAAAAAAAATAAAAATAATAATAATCGAACGGCTGAATGGATTTGCACGAAACTTGGCAAAATTGTAGGGACTGGTAGCTCGATGTGCTTTTGCTAGGTCTCAATATATGTGCTTCAGTGGATTTTGAGAAATTAACGTTCAAAAAAAGATATATATCTGTAACAGCGCTCCGCTTCGCGGAGATAAAATTATCTCTGTATTACCTAGCTGTTGCTAACACCAGTTAGCGACCGCTAGTAGGAGATAGCGACCATCTTGGGCCCCACTTTGCATGTGAGTGATATTTATCACTAATGACATGCAAAGTGGGCATGCCAAGATGTTAGCGACTGGAAACAGTCGCTAACATCGCTATCTCCTATTACCAATTTTGGAAATATTCGCGATAAGCGCGAATATCTCCAAAAGCTACCACCTGCCCTGAGCAGTTCTTAGCCATGTTATCCAATGGGAGGTGGATAACATGGCTAAGAGCATTAGCTCGGTAATGCATGAATATCGCTGAGTTTTCAGCGATATTAATGCATTGCGGTAGTTTTTTATCGTATTTGCGATAAACCTTGATAATAGCAAGGTTTATCTGCGATAATTTCTGACGATGCTTAGCGGTAAAGAATTCGTTGCTAAGCATCGTTAGGGATAAATATCGCTTAACTTTGGTAATATGCCCCAACGTCTGTTAACGTTCGATTCGAAGGAAATCAGGAAGTGTTGAAAAACATTGTCTGCGCCATCTTGCCTTTTTTCAAATGCCACACTTTTGTCGTGCACGGCAGTCATTTTAGATGCCTTGACCAGACCCACTCTCTGCACGCTGTCGATCCTTAGCATGGCTCCCCACCCTCGCAAGCATCTCCCCCAGGCAGTGGTCACCCCCGCTCTCTGTCTTATGCATGGGTAATAAACCACCCCCCATCTGCGGTGCTCTTCCCTGAGAATCACACCCTGTGCCCGCCCGACACCTCCCTTTCGCCCTATTCACTACCGCACCCTCTGACACTCCTTTTCCTCTGTGTCCGATTGTCCAGGCCGGTCCTAGGGTATCAGCTAGCCCTGCAGATGTAGTTTATGGCCCCAGCTGTAAAGAATCACCCCTCTTCAAAGGAGTTATAGTAGATCAAGGCCCACACTCGATGAGATCCGTCACAGCAGACGCGTTCCTATTATCTGAAAACCATCCTGTATTGTGATTGGGGAGGGGACCGAGCCTGAAGCGGAAGATTCCAGGGATGACTCTTTGTACATCAAAGTTTTTACAATTATGTGTCACATTAAAAATATATAGCACTCCAACAAAGTAGTAAGATTATAAAACTTTAATAACTTATAAATATATACAACAAAACAAAAACAGTAATAACATATAAACATTTTTAGGGAAAAACAACGAAGTAGCGGTCGGCTGTGCGAATAGTCCCAACGCAGCACAACGTCCAGATTTCTGGACGGCACCCAGGTGATGTTGCCTGGGTGCCGCACTGATTTCGGCATCCGGCGTGGGGCGTCGCGGGGGGTGGGTCATCAGTAGCAAACTGTTGTGCGAATAGTTCCAAGGCAGCAGAACGATGGCACCAAGGTGATGTCCAGTAAGTTGCCGCACTGGTTTTGGTATCCTACAATGCTGCTCCGAATAACAGCGTGGGGCGCCTCGGGGGGGGGGGGGAGGCGGCGTGAACGGGCCTCTCCAGGTGGAGTCTCGTCTGTTGTAGTGGGGCGCCCCTTTACCGTTTCAGTTGCCATTCCGTCCGCTTTTGATCCACTGTGTCAAAAGCCGCAATTTAGCTGAGTTGCGCCCACTCTTGCGGTGCAGCGATAGGCGGCTGTCACAGGACTCTCAAAATGGCGGCAGGCTGTTTCCTTTTGGGCCTGGTCCACTGAAATGGCCCTGGGACACCTTGGAAATCGGACGCTTGTCTGCTAGGTCTTGGACCCCATTCTCGAAAGCGTCCCCTCCGCCTTGAGGATTCATCAAAAGTTTTGGGGGCCCCCGACTCCTGCAGGCTTCTGGTGGGGAGCGGCTGCCATGATTGCTCGCGGAATGACCACGACGGAGCCACGAGATGGTGGTGCTTTCATGGTGACGCCAGCTTCAGTCTGAAACATCCAGAAACAAGGTGGGGCTTTCATCGTTTGGGAAAAAAAAAAAGTTTTCATCCAATGAAAAGTGTTATTTTTAGGTCATATGATCAAGCCTTCCATCATTAGGAAACCAAAAGTAAAATGAACCAATGAAAAGTTTTATAAACAAGTCACATGACCTGTTATGCGGCATAGGGTATAAAATGCAAAGAAAATACGTTGGCACGTGAGGCGGCGTCAGTAGCGGACCGATGTGCGAATAGGCCGAAGGCAACACAACGCGCCAAGATCCGGATGGCACCGAGGTGGTGTCCAGCAAGTTGCAGCACTGGTGTGGCCATCCTACAATGCTGAAAGTCGGCGTGGGGCGCCCCGTTGGCCTGTGAGTTCGCGTCAGTAGCGGACCGATGTGCGAATAGGCCGAAGGCAGCACAACGCGCCAAGATCCGGATGGCACCGAGGTGGTGTCTAGTAAGTTGCCGCACTGGTGTGGCCATCCTACAATGTTGAAAGTCGGCGTGGGGCGCCCCGTTGGCCTGTGAGATGGCATCAGTAGCGGACCGATGTGCGAATGGGGCCAAAGGCAGCGCAACAATATTTTCTGAATAGAAGACACCACAAGGCGCTGAGATGCCAAGATCCGGATGGCACCGAGGTGGTGTCTAGCAAGTTGTGGCACTGGTGTGGCCATCCTACAATGGTAAAAGTCGGCGTGGGGCGCCCTGTTGGCCTGTGAGATGGTGTCAGTAGCGGACCGATGTGCGAATGGGGCCAAAGGCAGCGCAACAATATTTTCTGACTAGAAGACACCACAAGGCGCTGAGATGCCAAGATCCGGATGGCACCGAGGTGATGTCTAGCAAGTTGCTGTACTGGTGTGGCCATCCTACAATGCTGAAACTCGGCGTGGGGCGCCCCATTAGCCTGTGAGATGGCGTCAGTAGCGGACCGATGTGCGAATGGGGCCAAAGGCAGCGCAACAATATTTTCTGAAGAGAAGACACCACAAGGCACTGAGATTCGGTTACCACCGAGGTGATGTCTAGCAAGTTGCCGCACTGGTGTGGCCATCCTACAATACTGCTCCGAATAACGGCGTGGGGTGCCCGAAGGGGGGGGGGGGGGAGGCGGCGTGAACGGGCCTTCCTAGGTGGAGGCTCGTCTGCTGTAGTGGGGCGCCCCTTTACCGTTTCAGTTGCCATTCAGCTGAGTTTCGGCTGCTCTTGATGCTACAGCGACAGGCGGCTGCAACAGGACTCTCAAAATGGCGGCCTGTTCTTTGGATTTGGGCCTGGTCCACTAAAATGGCCCTGGGGCACCTTAGAACTCGGACGCTCGATTTTTTTTTCCTTTCCTGTACATGCAAAAAAAGGTAAATGCCCGGTACGTTACACGCTTCATCTGCCATGATGTACTCTCCAGAGGAACCGAAAAAAAATATAGTTATGGTAACTATACCATGCATCGTCATATGGAGAGGTGGCACCAATTAATTATAGTGCTGCATAAAAGAGAGATTTGGAGGAGAACCCCCGACCTGCCAGTACATTCATCAAAGAAGTGCACTGACAGCATCAGAGGCAAGGGAAACGGTCCCAAATATTTAGAAGAACTTTGGAAAGATTAAAATGACATGTTTAGATTGTGGCAAATTAATTTCATGTGGACAGATGAGTGTTACTCTAATAAATACAGCATATGAACATCATCATAGTCGATGGTTGGTAGAGACATTTTGACTATATCCTGGACCTGCCCGTCCTCGCCCAAAATGGCGCCGGAATAAATGGGACTCGTAACTCCTTGTTGTGTACTGGTTGCAGAACCTTGAAATCACGAGATACGTATGCAGTTTTGAAGCACATGGCGGGCGGGTACGAGAATTGATTGAATATTTCGACATCCCTATTGATATTAAGTTCTGATGTGTTATTGATTACTGTACTATTGAAAGTTCGAATTAACGTCACCCATGGTACTTGCCCGCAAATGTATATCTAGATAATTTTATTGTAACTGGCCCTGTCGTACTTTAATTATAAAATGTACGTCCACCAATTCCGCAACTGTTAGACATCTTAGTTCTTGCAACCTAATGGCCCGCCCGTTACGTTCCTCTACAGTGTAAATGTCTACTCATCATATACGATTACAGTTTGCTCCGTGGCCGGCCCACGTGGTTATAGGCTCGTATTTGTATAATGAAATTTTCACAATAAAGGTTTTTAAAAGAAAACATGGTAGTAGTATATACATTGGTAAAGTTTTTAATAATAGTCACTGTTTTAGAATCATTAAAAGGCAAGTGAAATAAAGCAGACCAATTACATGAAGGGTAAAAGGTATAATACGCAGGAACGCAGTAAAGATAAATGGTCAAGGGCTGTTGTGTTTTCTACTCCTGCAACATAAAGTGATCGATAAGAATCTCATATTCAGGCGTATCGGCGACTAAGACAGCAGGTCGACCCTCTTTTGCTCAACGACTCCGTCATGGGACGAAGAAACGCTCTTTTTCTCGAAAAAAGAATATATTTTACTTGCAGGACAGTTGTAAATTTTCCGGGAAAGTACATTAGCCTGGAACATTATAACATATATTTAAGAAAAAATAATGTTCGGAAGTAATAAAAAGCGTAATTTTTAGGTCATATGACCAAGCCTTTCATCATTAGAATAAGAAAAGTAAAATGAACCAATGAAAAGTTTTATTAACAAGTCACATGACTTGTTATGCTTACGTTACGCGCTGCGCGTCGCGCCCCGGATGACTTCCGGATGCGCTAACGCGGCGCGTCATATGACGCATTACGCGACAACGCAGGTCCAGAATATAGTCAAAATTTCTCCACCAACCAGCGGTCGGAACACAACCCCTTTCAGCAGGCTAAATAGTTCTGTTAAATGACAACAGAAGGGACAGGCAACAAGAACCATCAGTCAAAGAGGGGAGGGCTAGTTCTTCTCTACCGGGTTACATTGGGGCGCTACCGGAACTGATCGAATTGGTAGTCTACAGTGTTTCTGGATGTTTCAGACTGAAGCTGGGGTTAGCATGAGAGCACCACCATTTCGTAGCTCCGTCGTGGCCATTCCGCAACCAATCATGGCAGCCGCTCTTTATCGTTATTTTGGGCGGGGTGGGTGGCGGAGCCGAGCTGTTTTGCAGCCATCATTGTGTGGAGTTCAGTTCATCTCACTAGTTTCGTATTTGTCATGAGGGGTTGTTCCTAATGTTTCTATTTTAGCGAGGTCAAAAAGAGATCCCATTAGTGGCCTACTGATTTTGCTCGATTCCTTTTGTTTTTTTTACACGATTTTTCGTTATCTGCAAAGACTAAACAGAGTATTGCGACTCTGTGTTTGTTTGTAAATAGAGAATGAACCAAAGAGAACCAATTCTAAAACAGTAAATGCTTGGATAACAATCAATCAAATGGAGAGAGAAGCAGGCACGACGTATTACAACGGGGGCAAAGGCCTGCGTTAACTACCTTTCACTATCTGCAAAGAGAGAGTACTCCTAATAGAAATGAGGGGGGGGGGCACCATTCAAAGCAGATCAGTGTGCATAAACACGAAAATGTTTTTACTTACCACGTACTTGACATTCAACAGCTTATGATATTTGCTATTAAAAAACCATTGAAATTCACTGAAAAAAACATAGGTTATAGACCATATATAGTTAGGAATTAGCATTTACAAAACCTTGAAAATTCACTGAAAAAACCATAGGTTATAGACCATATATAGTTAGGAATTGGCATTTACAAAACCTTGAGAATTCACTGAAAAAACCATAGGTTATAGACCATATATCGTTAGGAATTAGCATTTACAAAACCTTATTTTACTCACACAAAACCATTGAAATTCCATATATAGTTAGTTGCACTAACTATATATCGCGCACCCGCAATCCACTGCTGATGATGTCACATATTACATCATTCATGACATGGTCAGTGACATCACTGATGACATCACTGATGACATCTCAAATGACATCACTGATGACATCACTGATGACATCTCATTTGACATCAATGACCACATCACTGATGATATCATTCATGTGACAATACAATGCATCTCCTCACATTTTAATATAACCTCTGTTTCACCCAGTGTTAAATACAGAGTATAATTTTTGAAACCATTGACACACCAATACTAGTTACTACATACGCACTCACTGATTCCTACGTCTACACACACCTTCACTCATTCACCCATACAATCATTCATACATACAATCACTCATCTTTACAACACTATCATATGCACTCATACACCTATACAGACACTCACAGTCTGCCACTCATCCATGGAGTTACTCACTCACCTAGTCAGTCATGTAAAGAATCAATGACACTTCCATTTTCTTGTCTATACAGTTAAACATAGAGCACCTTACATTTTCAAACATATACTAACACATACTTACCTTCTTATACAATCATTGATACAAGTACACATTGATCTGCACAGAGTCACACACCTCCCAGCCAGCCACACACACACTCAGTCTCCCATACAAATACTTGGGCAATCAATCAATAACCCATATAGTTACTCATACAGCTACTGATCAACACATGCAGCAGTTTACAGAACAACAGACATAATGATGCACAAATTAAGACAGTTTAGTCACTAACCCATGCACTCAGTGAGACACATTTAATCACTCACTCATATAGTTAGTCATGCACCTACTAAATCCTTCGTCCAGACACTTACACATCCACTCAATCTTCAATATGTAAGACATATTTAAACTTTACAGAAACAAAAAATCACTGGATGTTGTTATCAGTCATGTCATCAGTGATGTCATTTGAGATGTCATCAGTGATGTCATCAGTGATGTCACTGACCATGTCATGAATGATGTACTATGTGACATCATCAGCAGTGGATTGCGGGTGCGCGATATATAGTTAGTGCAACTAACTATATATGGAATTTCAATGGTTTTGTGTGAGTAAAATAAGGTTTTGTAAATGCTAATTCCTAACGATATATGGTCTATAACCTATGGTTTTTTCAGTGAATTTTCAAGGTTTTGTAAATGCTAATTCCTAACTATATATGGTCTATAACCTATGGTTTTTTCAGTGAATTTTCAAGGTTTTGTAAATGCTAATTCCTAACTATATATGGTCTATAACCTATGGTTTTTTCAGTGAATATATATGTATATATATATATATATATATATATATATATATATATATATATATATATATATATATATATATATATATATATATATATATATATATAAAGAAGAGTTGCCACAGATGATGGAGCCACAACAAAGCGAGTTAGTGCCTTTAATTCTGGAATGCAGGACACAAGGAAAGCTGCTCCCCAAAGCATTGTGTGTAGCCAGACGCGTTTCGAGCGTGGAGTCGCCCATGTTCACTGGCTGTCATAGAGAAAAGCAGCAAGTGCACCACCTGCGCATATTTCAATGTTCCACCCCAGTGGGCGTATGCACCTTGGAATGCTGGTTGATGTAGTGCACTAAGTCAAACCTCTGTGGGTTGCTGCCAAATCCCCAAATGTTCTGTGAATATCCCAAGTGGGCTGCTAGGGAGCTTACGATCCCGCCTGCTATGTCAGCAGTGGGGCTCCATCGCGGTCAGGCTGGCCGCAATTATGTAAAGAAGAGTTGCCACAGATGATGGAGCCACCACAAAGTGAGTTAGTGCCTTTATTTCTGGAATGCAGGACACAAGGAAAGCTGCTCCCCAAAGCATCGTTTGTAGCCAGACGCGTTTCGAGCGTGGAGTCGCCCTTGTTCCCTGGCAGTCAAAGAGAAAAGCAGCAAGTGCACCACCTGCGCATATTTTAATGTTCCGCCCCAGTGGGCGTATGCACCTTGGAATGCTGGTTGATGTAGTGCACTAAGTCAAACCTCTGTGGGTTGCTGCCAAATCCCCAAATGTTCTGTGAATATCCCAAGTGGGCTGCTAGGGAGCTTACGATCCCGCCGGCATGCCAATACACCATCCAGAAAGCGGCCCGCCCTCCCTGCAGCGCTGTTGGTCTTTATCGCTGCGGGGCCCGCTATGTCAGCAGTGGGGCTCCATCGCGGTCAGGCTGGCCGCAATTATGTAAAGAAGAGTTGCCACAGATGATGGAGCCACAACAAAGCGAGTTAGTGCCTTTATTTCTGGAATGCAGGACACAAGGAAAGCTGCTCCCCAAAGCATCGTTTGTAGCCAGACGCGTTTCGAGCGTGGAGTCGCCCTTGTTCACTGGCAGTCAAAGAGAAAAGCAGCAAGTGCACCACCTGCGCATATTTCAATGTTCCGCCCCAGTGGGCGTATGCACCTTGGAATGCTGGTTGATGTAGTGCACTAAGTCAAACCTCTGTGGGTTGCTGCCAAATCCCCAAATGTTCTGTGAATATCCCAAGTGGGCTGCGAGGGAGCTTACGATCCCGCCGTCATGCCAATACACCATACAGAAAGCGGCCCCGCCCTCCCTGCAGCGCTCGTGGTCTTTATCGCTGCGGGGCCCGCTATGTCAGCAGTGGGGCTCCATCGCGGTCAGGCTGGCCGCAATTATGTAAAGAAGAGTTGCCACAGATGATGGAGCCACAACAAAGCGAGTTAGTGCCTTTATTTCTGGAATGCAGGACACAAGGAAAGCTGCTCCCCAAAGCATCGTTTGTAGCCAGACGCGTTTCGAGCGTGGAGTCGCCCTTGTTCACTGGCAGTCAAAGAGAAAAGCAGCAAGTGCACCACCTGCGCATATTTCAATGTTCCGCCCCAGTGGGCTTATGCACCTTGGAATGCTGGTTGATGTAGTGCACTAAGTCAAACCTCTGTGGGTTGCTGCCAAATCCCCAAATGTTCTGTGAATATCCCAAGTGGGCTGCTAGGGAGCTTACGATCCCGCCGTCATGCCAATACACCATCCAGAAAGCGGCCCGCCCTCCCTGCAACGAAATATATATATATATGTCCGCCGAAACGCGTCTGATCGTATGTATTGGTGAATAAAACCTTTGATTTGACCCACGGAGTCGGTGCCTGTTCTTCTGAAGCCTAAGTCAGGATTGGGAAAATATATATATATATATATATATATATATATATATATATATATATATAAATATATGTATATATATATATATACTCGCTCCAAACTTCCGCGGTATGCCACCGCAAAAAAGACAAGCACTGAGGGTGGCAAGTTTTAAAGTTTTATTTGTGAGCTCACGGTGTCCAGACGCGTATCGGCATTCGCCTTCGTCGATGGTAACATGACGGTGCCGGAACGGCCGTTTTTTATGTTTACAATTCATTGACACTGTTAACGGACAACATAACCCAATTCATAGTCGCCATCTTTGAACATGCAATCAATCATTTACATAATGCATGATGACGTTGCAGATCGACATACTACATAACCATTATGACATGCTGATTAATCATGGCGTCATTATTTACAATTGGGACACATTTCATTATTATGTGCACAGTTTGCAAACTCACGCAAATATATTGCCCGCACATACTGCCCACAGATGGGCTGTCGGAAGTATTCAACGCTCTTTGGCTGTCATTACTTGCTTCCAATGTCCCTATCATCATCTAGCCCCTGGATGGGCCTATACCATGTCGAACTCACTCGCCATGCACTTCTGCTCTTGAATGGGCAAATAATGTCCATATATTCAGTGTCTGACACTGAATATATGGACATATACTTGGACATACTATGGACATATACTTCCGACAGCCCATCTGTGGGAAGTATGTGCGGGCAATATATTTGCGTGAGTTTGGCAAACTGTGCACACAATATTGAAATGTGTCCCAATTGTAAATAATTACGCCACGATTAATCAGCATCTCATAATGGTTATGTAGTATGTCGATCTGCAACGTCATCATGCATTATGTAAATGATTGATTGCATGTTCAAAGATGGCGACCATGAATTGGGTTATGTGGTCCGTTAACAGTGTCAATGAATTGTAAGCATAAAAAACAGCCATTCCGGCACCGCCATGTTACCATCGACGAATGCGAATGCCGAAACGCGTTTGGACACCGTGAGCTCACAAATAAAACTTTAGAGCTCGCCACCCTGAGTGCTTGTCTTTTTTGCTGTGGCATACCGCGGAAGTTTGGAGCAAGCATATTTGCGGAGGGCACCATCCGCTGGAAAGCACCCGCCTGTGAGTGCAAGGACTAGTTATAGTTAGCTGGACATTTTACTCATACAAAACCATTGAAATCCCCCCGTTATAGTTAATTGGACTCAATATAACTCGCGCGCCCGCAATCCACTGCTGATGCTGTCACATATTACATCATTCATGACATGGTCAGTGACATCCCTGATGACATCACTGATAACATCTCAAATGACATCACTGATGACATCACTGATGACATCATCCATGTGACAATCAAATACACCTCATCACACACTAGTATAATCTTTCATCACTCACTGTAAAATAGAAAGTGCCATATTTGAAACCATTGACTCACCAATAGAAATTTCTAAACACCCACTCAGTTATTCATAGAACTATACACACATCTAATCACTTACCTATAGATTCAGTGTTATATGCAGTGAATAATCAACAGAACAACAGAACACTATTAAATATACTTATACGCCTATTTCAACATTACACACCAGCACACATTGTATTCACTTATAAAGACATCCTTCTGACTTATGCAAACAATTGATTATACTTACATTTACTCACCTACACACTTATACAAATACCACTGCATCTATTTATATAGATAGTAACTCACACTTAGTGTGTTATAAAATCACTATTACAAGTATACAGTTATCCATATAGTGACTCATACAATCACTAAGTCTTAGGCACACTTAATTAGATATAACTGTCACATACACTGCCTTTTTATTCAAGTTTAATGGAGATGTACCATTGAGAGAAATATTTCATCACCACCACACCCATAAACATATACACTCACTGAAACAACTGTTATAACATGTAGTCTTAACCTCCAAGAGCGGGATCCCAACTAGCTGATCCTGGGACACCGGGTTCAAACGGAGCTGAAGATGGTACATGATTGGGCCATGGCGACCTAACATCCACACACTTGATGTGCCTTCGGAATGACGTATAAAGAAATGACGAGTAAGAACGGGACCCAGAACATGTGTGCAGCAAGAGTGGTAAGGGGGGGGAGGTCGGCAGCAGCAGGGGAGGGGGGAGGGGGAGGGACGGGTGCTGTTAAGTTATGGACATTGCTAAATAGCCTCCATAGCAGTCATTGTGTAAAGGAGTAGGTGGATATATGGCTGATGAAGGCCGGAAGAGGGGACATATGAAACCATTGGGGTAGATCTTCCAAGGAGATATTTTATTGCCTCTGAATTGGATGAAACTGTAACTGTGTTCAGCTGAATAATAAATGCCAATAAAGTGTGTTTAAAAAAAACCATGTAGTCTTAACCTCATATACCTACTGAATGAACTATTCACACATTTTTTGGCAATCACACACCCCCCACCAAAACACATAGACATTCATTTACCCATACAAATACTCAGTTATGAAACCAATAACAAATATAGTCTTTAACAGAGCAATTAAGACAAAGCAATAAAGACTTTCACACAGTTTAGTAACTACACATTATATATAGTGAGACTCTACAAATTAGTCAAAGAAACAATCAATGACACTGTTACTAAATCCACCATCCACACATTTATATTTATATATCCACTCATTCTTCAATGCAAAGTAGTGTATTTATAATACATATTTAAATATCAAAGCAAACCACATTCACTGGATGATGTCATCAGTGATGTCATCAGTGATGTCATTTGAGAGGTCATCAGTGATGTCACTGACCATGTCATGAATGATGTAATATGTGACATCATCAGCAGTGGTTTGCGGGCGCGCGAGTTATAGTGAGTACAACTAACTATAACGGGGGAATTTCAATGGTTTTGTATGAGTAATATGTCCAGCTAACTACAACTGGTGTGAAACCTATGGTTTTTTCAGTGAATTTCAAAGGTTTTTAAATGCTAATTCCTAACTATAATGAGTGTGAAACCTATGGGGCCTTATTTACGAGCCCCTTGCGCCTCCGGAACGTCACTTTTTGTGGCGTTCCGGTGGCGCAGAAGACTGAGTGATATTTATCAGGCAGGACTAAGCCACTTTTTATGGCGTAATCCTGCCTGATAAATATCAGTCCCTTTAACGCAGTGTACTGCGTTAAAGGGGCGTGCAATGGGTGTTGCTGGGGTCGTTCCCAGCAGCCTCCATGGACTTGAGTAATTTATAGCATCCTCAAAGTCAGTCTTTCAAAAATTCCAAAGTATAGGACATGATAATCCAAATCCAAATGTTTCTCAAGAAAAGTCATAAACCATGTCCGTAGGTCATATCTGCCCAAACGCCGATATTCCGAACAATTGAAAATGACTTTTCTTGAGAAACATTTGGATTTGGATTATCATGTCCTATACTTTGGAATTTTTGAAAGACGGACTTTGAGGATGCTATAAATTACTCAAGTCTGCCCGAATTGTGTGGGTAAAATTGATATCTAGTCACTTTGAATAAGAATGTACTTACAACTCGTCTAACATTTGGAAGAAATATCTAGTTATATGACAACAGGATACCGACATAACTTGAAGGAAATAAGAACGCCCTGAAGAAGTTCTGTTGTACAGAACAAAACGCGTCGGCTGGCTGTGGTACATAAACTTAAGGAAAATAAAAGCATTTGAATATACACCAAGATTCAGCTCTTCAATAAGGACTCTAAGTGATATGATTTGATTTGACTTGTTGTGCAAGTGGTGCTGTGCCAAACTTTGGAATATTCTCCACTACTCTCTACTACTCACTCTCTACTACTCCACTACTTTCTAATACTCACTCTCTACTACTCACTCTTTACTACTCACTCTCTACTACTCTCTACTACTCACTCTCTACTACTCACTCTCTACTTCTCACTCTCTACTACTCTCTACTACTCACTCTCTACTACTCTCTCTCTACTACTCTCTACTACTCACTCTCTACTACTCACTCTACTACTCACTCTACTACTCACTCTCTACTACACACTCTCTACTACTCTCTACTACTCACTCTCTACTACTCTCTCTCTACCACTCTCTACTACTCACTCTACTACTCACTCTCTACTACTCTCTACTACTCTCTCTCTACTACTTACTCCCTACTACTTACTATCTACTACTCTCTACTACTCACTCTCTACTACTCTCTACTCTCTACTACTCACTCTCTCCTACTCTCTCTACTACTCACTCTTTACTACTCGCTCTCTACTTCTCACTCTCTACTACTCACTCTCTACTTCTCACTCTCTACTACTCAATCTCTACTACTCTCTCTACTACTCTCTACTACTCACTCTCCACTACTCACTCTACTACTCATTCTCTACTACTCACTCTCTCCTACTCTCTACTACTCACGCTCTACTACTCTCTCTCTCTACTACTCTCTACTACTCACTCTCTACTACTCTCTACTATTCTCTCTCTCTGCTACTCACTCTCTACTACTCACTCTCTACTACTCTCTACTACTCACTCTCTACTAATCTCTCTCTACTACTCTCTACTACTCACTCTCTACTACTCACTCTACTTCTCACTCTACTACTTACTCTCTAGTACTCACTCTCTACTACTCTCTACTACTCACTCTCTACTACTCTCTCTCTCTACTACTCTCTACTACTCACTCTACTACTCTCTCTCTACTACTCTCTACTATTCTCTCTCTCTGCTACTTACTCTCTACTACTCACTCTCTACTACTCTCTACTACTCACTCTCTACTACTCACTCTCTACTACTCACTCTTTACTACTCCCTACTACTCACTCTCTACTGCTCTCTACTACTCACTCTACTACTTACTCTCTACTACTCTCTACTACTCACTCTCTACTACTCACTCTCTACTACTCTCTACTACTCACTCTACTACTCACGCTCTGCTACTCTCTCTACTGCTCTCTACTACTCTCTACTACTAACTCTCTACTCTCAATTACTCACTCTCTACTCTACCTCGCTACCTCTCTCTACTTCTCTCTCTACTAGTCTCTACCTCTCTACCTCTACCTCTCTACCTCTACCTCTACACCTCTACCTCTGCACCTCTTCCTCTCTACCTCTCTCTACACGCACACATATACACATATATATATATGCATATATATACATATGCATTTATAAATATATGTGTGTGTGTATATATATATACATACATATATAAATATATATAATCTGCATATCTATATAAATACAAATATAAATGAATGCAGACATATACATATATGCATACATATGCATGTTATTTACATGAAAGTTTGAAAAACACTAATAAAAGCAAAGCTAAAAAGCCACCTCATTACAAACAGAATGGCTTTAACTTAAACGAGGGCGAGATCTATTTCATTTTCAATGCTTGTTTACTTTGGTTCCATCAAGAAGGCATTCAGATGTGTCACACATTTGCCATAAATTCTGAATGTTAGTACTCTAGTTGCTCATTAGATCACTGTAGTAAAGCTACTGCTCACCAGGGAAGTCTGCTGCTGGTATTCAAAGTGCATGTTTCAGTCTGCATGTCAGAATCTTTTTAATGAAAAAGAAGAGGATTTGAGAAGTCCAAATGTGCCCTAATTTTTCTTTTTTCAGTACTAATCATAATTTCTATGCCAAAATGAACCCCCACATTTTGTTCCTTTGCAAATTAAATGCTTTAAGTGTTACCACTTTATTCCAATCAAGATGACTTTAGGTGTGCCATACTTTTGTCATAAGTAAGACTGTTAGCGCTGTAGTTGTTCTTTAGAACACTCTGGGACATTCTGTCATTGGGCTGTACTTGGGCTACATCTGGGGGATATTTGTGCTACATTTGGGCTCTTTTGTCTCTGGTGGCCATCTTGGGAGACTTATTTGTTATGAAGTTTCCTAATTTCCTCATTTACTACAGTCTCCTGAGTAGGAAATACTTTCAGTTTTCTACTTTGATTCCATCGAGAAGGCATTCAGATGTGACACACATTTGCCATGAATTCAGAATGTTAGCACGCTAGTTGCTTATTAGATCATTGTAGTAAAGCTACTGCTCACCAGGGAAGTCTGCTGCTGGTATTGAAAGTGCATGTTTCAGTCTTGATGTCAGAATTTATTAATGAAATAGAAGAGGATTTGAGAAGTCACTCAAAATGTTCCCTACTTTTTCTTTCTGAAGCACTAATCATACTTTCTATGGCAAAAGGAACCCCCTCATTTTGTTCCTTTTTAAATTAAATGTTTTCAGACTTACCACTTCATTCCAATCAAGATGGCTTCTGGTGTGCCATACTTTTGTCATAAGTAAGACTGTTAGCACTCTAGTTGTTCTTTAGAACACTCTGGGACATTCTGTCATTGGGCTATTCTTGGGCTACATCTGGGTGATATTTCGGCTACATTTGGGCTCTTTTGTCTCTGGTGGCCGTCTTGTGAGACTGCATGTCAGAATTGTTTAATGAAATAGAAGAGGATTTGAGAAGTCACTCAAAATGTGCCCTAATTTTTCTTTCTGCAGCACTGATCATATTTTCTATGGCAAAATATACCCCCTCATTTTGTTCCTTTTCAAATTAAATGTTTTAAGAGTTACCACTTTATTCCAATTAAGATGGCTTCAGGTGTGCCATACCTTTGTAATAAGTAGGACTGTTAGCGCTCTAGTTGTTCTTTAGAACACTCTGGGAAGCTGCAGTAGAACACAAAGGAATCAACTGACAGTCTCTGTCCTTGTTGGATGTACATGTTTTACTGAGAATGTCAGACTTCATTCTCACATGACTGAGAAAGATAATGTGAATTTACAGAAAATATGCTTTCAGTTTTACTTATAGATCCCCTTCCAAACCACTGTGGGAAAAGCATGAGATAATAGTTTTCTTTCAAACATGATTCATGATATCCCAGCAGAAAGCTTTTTCACATGGTAAAATCACCTTAGAACACACCACAATTCCTTAAATGAGTATGGTACCATCAACAAATGATTTATAATGTAACTAAAGTCCTAAAACCTTCTATTAACTGCAAAGCTTTTTAATGAGGTGCTATCATGTATATTGGTCCCAAGATGGCTGCCAACACTTCTTGGATGAAGTGTTGACAGCCAATCAGATTTCTCGATGAGATGTATGGTTAGGCTCCGCCCAGATATATACATTTTTTCAACAACTACTGGAGGGATTTACACCATTTAAACAAAAGGGCGATCTGCGAATCAGACTCTACCATTTTGCCAAATTTCTTGTAATTCCGTTCAGCCGTTCAGGCTGTAGCCGTGTCTAATCGTCCTATGGAAAATAACATGGGGAAAACACGTTTTGGGACCCCCCTTTTTTCTCAGCCCCCACTTGACAAACCCCCCAAAACTTTCAGGGAAGGAACGGAGCGGAGCGGGCCATCTTCTTTGAGAAATTCACGAAGATTCATCAACCGGCGCCAAAGTTATTCCCAATAGAATGTTGCGGATTTCCTATGGAAACTAGGTCCTAACTATAACTACCTACTGGCGACCGCCAGTAGGTAATATATATATATATATATATATATATATATATATATATATATATATATATATATATATATATATATATATATATATATATATATATATATATATATATATATATATATATATATATATATATATATATATATATATATATATATATATATATATATATATATATATATATATATATATATATATTCACTGAAAAAACCATGGGTTATAGACCATATATAGTTAGGAATTAGCATTTACAAAACCTTATTTTACTCACACAAAACCATTGAAATTCCATATATAGTTAGTTGCACTAACTATATATCGCGCATCCGCAATCCACTGCTGATGATGTCACATATTACATCATTCATGACATGGTCAGTGACATCACTGATGACATCTCAAATGACATCACTGATGACATCACTGATGACATCTCAAATGACATCACTGATGACATCACTGATGACATCATCCAGTGACTGTGTGTTTCTGTAAAGTTTAAATATGTTTTACATATTGAAGAATGAGTAGATGTAGAAGTGTCTGGATGAAGGATTTAGTAGGTGCGTGACTGACTGTATGAGTGAGTGATTACATGTGTCTCACTGAATGCATGGGTTAGTGACTAAACTGTCTTAATTTGTGCATCATTATGTCTGTTGTTCTGTAAACTGCTGCATGTGTTGATCAGTAGCTATATGAGTAATTATATGGGTTATTGATTGATTGTCCAAGTATTTGTATGGGAGACTGAGTGTGTGTGTGGCTGGCTGGGAGATGTGTGACTCTGTGCAGATCAATGTGTTCTTATATCAATGATTGTATAAGAGAGTAAGTATGTGTTAGTATATGTTTGAAAATGTAAGGTACTCTATGTTTAACTGTATAGATTAGAAAATGGAAGTGTGATTGATTCTTTACAGGACTGACTAGGTGTGTGAGTAACTCCATGGATGAGTGACAGAGTGTGAGTGTCTGTATAGGTGTATGAGTGCATATGATAGTGTTGTAAAGATGAGTGATTGTATGTATGAATGATTGTATGGGTGAATGAGTGAATGTGTGTGTAGACGTAGGAATCAGTGAGTGCGTATGTAGTAACTAGTATTGGTGTGTCAATGGTTTAAAACATTATATTCTGTATTTAACACTGGGTGTAACAGAGGTTATATTAAAGTGTGAGGAGATGCATTGTATTGTCACATGAATGATATCATCAGTGATCAGTGATGTGACCATTGATGTCAAATGAGATGTCATCAGTGATGTCATTTGAGATGTCATCAGTGATGTCATCAGTGATGTCATCAGTGATGTCATCAGTGATGTCATTTGAGATGTTATCAGTGATGCCATTTGAGATGTCATCAGTGATGTCATCAGTGATGTCATTTGAGATGTCATCAGTGATGTCATCAGTGATGTCATTTGAGATGTCATCAGTGATGTCACTGACCATGTCATGAATGATGTAATATGTGACATCATCAGCAGTGGATTGCGGGTGCGCGATATATAGTTAGTGCAACTAACTATATATGGAATTTCAATGGTTTTGTGTGAGTAAAATAAGGTTTTGTAAATGCTAATTCCTAACTATATATGGTCTATAACCCATGGTTTTTTCAGTGAATTTTCAAGGTTTTGTAAATGCTAATTCCTAACTATATATGGTCTATAACCTATGGTTTTTTCAGTGAATTTCAATGGTTTTTTATTAGCAAATATCAAAAGCTTTAAAATGTCAAGTACGTGGTAGGTAAAAACATTTTCGTGTTTATGCACGCTGATGTGCTTTGAACGCTGCCCCCCCCCTCTTTTCTTTTAGGAGTATTCTCTCTTTGCAGATAGTGAAGGGTAGGTAACGCAGGCCTTTGCCCCCGTTGTAATCCGTCGTGCCTGCTTCCCTCTCCATTTGATTGATTGTTATCCAAGCATTTACTGTTTTGGAATTGCTTCTCTTTGGTTCATTCTCTATTTACAAACAAGCACAGAGTCGCAATACTCTGTTTAGTCTTTGCAGATAGTGAAAAATCGTTAGAAAAAACAAAAGGAATCAAGCAAAATCAGTAGGCCACTAATGGAATCTCTTTTTGACCTCGCTAAAATAGAAACATTAGGAACAACCCCTCATGAGAAATATGAAACTAGTGAGAGGAACCGAGCTCGATGCCATGATGGCTGCAAGACAGCTCGGCTCCGCCGCCCACCCCGCCCAAAATAACGACAAACCCTATGCAAATATTATAAATATATACAACACACCAGCAAAGTAACAGGGTAAAACGTTTTATTAAATAACTATTTACATGGCAGCCTGCTGCAACATCGATCCAAATACATGCCGCCGTTCCCGGGATTTCTCCCCGACTACTCTGCGGCCTTCGAGATGGAGAGGCCGGGGCGTTGACTAGGCGGGGCCTCCGGCCGCAACCACAGCGCCAACGATCGCTGCTGACGGAGGGGAGCCTTGCCGGTGAGACCACTGATCTGAAGAACCGCTGCCTGCGGTGCCTCCCTGAGCCGCTTGACGGAGGCCACCGAGGGGCGGTGTGGTGGCGCGGACTCGGAGGGGGCGCTTGGCTCCTGCCCCCTCCCCAAGTCTTGTTGCCCTGGTGTGGCTTGAGATCGCCCCCGACATAGGCGGCCGGCTCCCGGGGTCCGGCGGAACTTTTTGCCTTTGGGTTACTCTTCCATTCTGGACCTTGTCCCACAATCCGTTTGACCTGAAGACACGTCCTGCGGTGCCCTGGTCCGAATATTCACATATACCTGCGCCAGGAGACGGTGTGGGGTGCACTGGAAGGGAGAGGCGGCGCGAACGAGCCTCCCCCACCTCCCCAGGTGGAGGTTTCACAGCTGCACCCCAGCGCTTCACTCGACGTAGGCGGCCGGCTCCCGGGGACCGGCGGAACTTTTAGCCTTTTGGTGACTCTTCCATTCTGGACCTTGTCCCACAATCCGTTTGACCTGAAGACACGTCCTGCGGTGCCCTGGTCCGACCATCACATATACCTGCGCCAGGAGACGGCGTGGGGTGCACTGGAAGGGAGAGGCGGCGCGAACAAGCCTCCCCCACCTCCCCAGGTGGAGGTTTCTCAGCTGCACCCCAGCGCTTCACTCGGCAGCTGAGTTACGCCCACTCTTGCGGCACAGTGCCTCTCTCGGCCAGCTGAGTTGCGCCTGCTCTTGCTATTACAGCGTCTCACCCGCCATCCGGCTGAATTGCACCCACTCTTGCGGTACAGCGACAGGCGGCTGCCACGGAGCTCACAAAATGGCGGTCGGCTCTACAGACTTGGGCCTGGCCTGCAAGGATGGCTCTGGGCAACCCTGGAACTCGGACGCTTGACTGCTAGGGCATGGGCCCCATTCCCAAAAGCGTCCCCTCAGCCTTGAAGATTCTACAAGAGTCACCGGGGCCCCCGACTCCCGCAGACTTCCGGTGGGGAGCGACTGCCATGATTGCTCGCGGAACGGTCACGACGTAGCCACGGGGTGCTCTCATGCTGACGCCAGCTTCAGTCTGAAACATCCAGAAACACTGTAGTATCGCGTTGTCGCGTAATGCGTCATATGACGCGCCGCGTTAGCGCACCCGATGCGTGAAGCGAGGCGCGAAGCGCAGCTTCCCGGAAGCGATTCGGGGCGCGGCGCGGAGCGCGTAACGTAAGCATAACAGGTCATGTGACTTGTTAATAAAGATTTTCATTGGTTCATTTCACTTTTGGTTTCCTAATGATGTAAGGCTAGGTCATGTGACCTAAAAATGACACTTTTCATTGGTTTAGAACTATTTTTTTGTCCCAAATGATGAAAACCCCTCCTTGTTTCCTCACTCTGACTTTCATCTTTGTGAGAGGAAGACCTACAGTGCCTCGCTCGGCCACCTGAGTTACGCCCGCTCTTGCCGCACAGTGCCTCGCTCGGCCAGCTAAGTTGCGCCCACTGTTGCGGCACAGTGCCTCGCTCGGCCAGCTGAGTTCCGCCCACTCTTGCGGCACAGTGCCTCGCTCGGCCAGCTGAGTTCCGCCCGCTCTTGCGGCACAGTGCCTCACTCGGCCAGCTGAGTTCCGCCCACTCTTGTGGCACAGTGCCTCGCTCAGCCAGCTGAGTTCCGCCCGCTCTTGCGGCACAGTGCCTCACTCGGCCGATTGAGTTTCGCCTACTCTTGCGGATACAGCGTCTCACCCGCCATCCAGCTGAGTTGCGCCCACTCTTGCGGCCTACGACATGGAGAGGCCGGGGCATTGACTAGGCGGGGCCTCCGGCCGCAACCACAGCGCCAACGATCGCTGCTGACGGAGGGGAGCCTTGCCGGTGAGAGCCACTGATCTGAAGAACCGCTGCCTGCGGTGCCTCCCTGAACCGCTTGACGGAGGCCCCCGAGGAGCGGTGTGGTGGCGTGGACTGGGAGGGGGTGCTTGGCTCCTGCCCCCTCCCCAAGTCTTGTTGCCCTGGTGTGGCCTGAGATCGCCCCCGACATAGGCGGCCGGCTCCCGGGGTCCGGCGGAACTTTTTGCCTTTTGGTGACTCTTCATTCTGGACCTTGTCCCACAATCCGTTTGACCTGAAGACACGTCTTGCGGTGCCCTCGCAATGCGGCCTGGTCCCTGAATGTGTGCAGGGGGACAGTATTGATTGGATCAAGATGGCGGCTTCACACAAAGCTGACTCAAGTGTTGCTGCTGATGCTATGCAGACAAAAACTGGTTTTCAGTTTGTACATTCTTCAGGATTTTTCCATCCAAGGCTGGTTGAGAGTTTGTAGAACGATGGCTTCAGATTTTCAACATACTACTCTTCAACATTCTTCATAAATGTAACAATGTGAGACTCACTAGGAGAACGGTCGTTTATCTTTCCTTTCAAAATGCTGCCAACAATATTTTCTGAATGGAAGACACCATCTTGTAGCATAAAGGGCTGCGTCAAGGGTGGTATTGCCCAGAATGTCTTGTTTTCTAGTGCTCGTAATGACGAAGCCAGAACTGCCGAAAGGGATTCTGGTCCTGCCGCTACTTATTGGAGACATTGAACTATACTCTGGACCTGCCTGGCCTCGACCAAAATGGCGCCAGTATGGGAGCAGCTTGCAACTCCTTATGACGTTCTAGTTACTTAGCCTTGACGTTATGGGGGATGTATGCGGTCTTTGTGCACATGGCGGGCGGGGAAGGGTACTGACTGGGAATACGGACAACCCTATTGATGTCGATTTTTCATTATTGATTATTGTATTAATAAAGCTTCGAAGTAATGTTACCCATGATACTCGCCCATGGTGTGCGTATGGACGATTTTATTGTAACTGATCCTGTTATACTTTCAATTAAAAAATCAACCTTCACTGATTCTGCAACCGTTTGTCACGTTTAGTTTTTTCAATTAAATGGCTCGCTTGTTACATACTCCTATACCCCTGGCTTTTGAAAGACACCATCTTGTAGAATAAAGGGCTGCGTCAAGGGTGGTATTGCCCAGAATGTCTTGTTTTCTAGTGCTAATAATGACGAAGCCAGAACTGCCGAAAGGGATTCTGCTCCTGCCGCTACTTATTGGAGACATTGAACTATACTCTGGACCTGCCTGGCCTCAACCAAAATGTCGCCAGTATGGGAGCGACTTGCAAATCCTTATGACGTTCTAGTTACTTAGCCTTGACGTTATGGGGGATGTATGCGGTCTTTGTGCACATGGCGGGCGCGGAAGGGTACTGACTGGGAATACGGACAACCCTATTGATGTCGATTTTTCATTATTGATTATTGTATTAATAAAGCTTCGAAGTAATGTTACCCATGATACTCGCCCATGGTGTGCGTATGGACGATTTTATTGTAACTGATCCTGTTATACTTTCAATTAAAAAATCAACCTTCACTGATTCTGCAACCGTTTGTCATGTTTAGTTTTTTCAATTAAATGGCTCGCTTGTTACATACTCCTATACCCCTGGCTTTTGAAAGACACCATCTTGTAGAATAAAGGGCTGCGTCAAGGGTGGTATTGCCCAGAATGTCTTGTTTTCTAGTGCTCGTAATGATGAAGCCAGAACTGCCGAAAGGGATTCTGCTCCTGCCGCTACTTATTGGAGACATTGAACTATACTCTGGACCTGCCTGGCCTCGACCAAAATGGCGCAAGTATGGGAGCGACTTGCAACTCCTTATGACGTTCTAGTTACTTAGCCTTGATGTTATGGGGGATGTATGCGGTCTTTGTGCACATGGCGGGCGGGGAAGGGTACTGACTAGGAATACGGACAACCCTATTGATGTCGATTTTTCATTATTGATTATTGTATTAATAAAGCTTCGAAATAATGTTACCCATGATACTCGCCCATGGTGTGCGTATGAACGATTTTATTGTAACTGATCCTGTTATACTTTCAATTATAAAATCAACCTTCACTGATCCTGCAACCGTTTGTCACGTTTAGTTTTTTCAATTAAATTGACCGCTTGTTACATACTCCTATACCCCTGGCTTTTGAAAGACCCCATCTTGTAGAATAAAGGGCTGCGTCAAGGGTGGTATTGCCCAGAATGTCTTGTTTTCTAGTGCTCGTAATTACGAAGCCAGAACTGCCGAAAGGGATTCTGGTCCTGCCGCTACTTATTGGAGACATTGAACTATACTCTGGACCTGCCTGGCCTCGACCAAAATGGCGCCAGTATGGGAGCGACTTGCAACTCCTTATGACGTTCTAGTTACTTAGCCTTGACGTTATGGGGGATGTATGCGGTCTTTGTGCACATGGCGGGCGGGGAAGGGTACTGACTGGGAATACGGACAACCCTATTGATGTCGATTTTTCATTATTGATTATTGTATTAATAAAGCTAGAGATAAGTCAAGTACGTGGTAGATAAAAACATTTTCATGTTTATGCACACTGATGTGCTTTGAACGCTGCCCCCCCCCCCCTCATCATTTAGAATACCACCGCCCATTGCACAAAAGCGTACCGGGCGCTCCCTACGCAAAAAAAACGATTTTTTTGCCCCGCGGGGCACTTTTAAAGCCTCCACATCAAACCTAGAGGGTGAGGGAGGATCTACTATGCCCCCTTATGGTCATTTCCCCCTTTGTTTTGGCCTCCTCTTGTCTCTCGATCCTACCGAGAGACAAGATGGCGGCCGCTCCGGACTGTTTAGAATGTTGACAGACACCGGAGAGCCAATCAGCTTCGCTTCGCGAAGTTCCGTTACGCGTCAAGTACGCGAACCGGAGCGCTACCCGGAGCGCTGTTACAGATATATATATTTTTTTGAACGTTAATTTATCAAAATCCACTGGAGCACATATATTGAGACCTAGCAAAGGCACATCGGGCTAACAGTCCCTACAATTTTGCCAAGTTTCATGCAAATCCATTCAGCCGTTCGGGCTAAAAGTGAGGCCAACCGCCCTATGGAAATTAACATGGGAAAAACGCGTTTTGGGACCCCCTTTTTTCTCGGCCCCCACTTGACGAACCCCCCCCCCAATTTTTCAGGGGCTGCTCAGAAACAAAATGTTCAATTTTCCTGAAAATTTCAGCCAATTCCGTCCACAAACGCCAAAGTTATTAGACATAGAATTTTCAAAAATCCCATAGAGAAAAAATCCTAACTATATATACCTACTGGCGACCGCCAGTAGGTAATATATATATATATATATATATATATATATATATATATATATATATAAATATATATATATATATATATATATATACCACAAACTCCCTCTGCAACAGACGAAGCAGGAGCCCAGAGGGGATCAGGTAAAACAGGTTTATTCGAGCTGCAGACGAGTCCAGTGGCGGTGAATGCATTTCGGCATATCCGCCTACTTAAGCGCCCAACACCGGATAGAGTTGTCAGGGTAAGTTGTTTCCTGCATGTTCAAATAGTAGGCGTGGATTCCGCTCCTCCCCCTAGCCATGTAGCACACCTGTTGTCAGTCCTCTTAATATTCAGTACTGCAACTCCCAGGATGCTTTATGTTTAAACACAATGGGTCGGTGAAAATATATATATATATATATATATATATATATATATATATATATATATATATATATATATATATATACATGCTGCTGTCTGCGGTAAAATAAAACACAATTTCTGTACCTGGTGGTCCGTCTCCTTCGTCGCAAGCGTGGCGTGCCTGTCTGCCTGCTGGAAGTTGAGAGGAGCTGATTTGCATATATATATATATATATATATATATATATATATATATATATATATATATATATATAGACGCTCTTGGCTCCCTTACTCGAAAGGAACAGCAGCACTCAGGAGGTGGTAAATTACGGTCTCGTTTTAATATGCAAAGTCAACAAACAAATATATATATATATATATATATATATATATATATATCTCCCAACGCAGAGTTGAGCCCTCGATGGAAGCAGCCACTTGATCGGAAATTTGCATCCATTTCATTTAAGGAACAGCTGCAGCAGGAGACGCAGAAGAAACAGTCATCGTCTTTCCTTAGCCAGACCGGTTTCGGGAATGTAATCCCTTTCTCAATGGCTTCTGCATACCGTGAAGGTTCATCATGCACTGAATTTTAAAGGGCCTGCCCTTGTGGGCGTGTCTGCAACCTGCGGCATTCTGGATCCTGTAGTGCATGAGCATTAGTCTCTAGTGAGTTCTTCAATGTAGCAGTAAATTAAAACAAAATAAAACCCCAGTGGGCTGATGCGCTGTAATGCTGGGTGTCCTGTTGTCATTATTCAACTGCTCCTGGACACCGGTCTCCCGTGTCAGGATTGCGTCGTTTGGCGCCATCACGGGTCCGCACTGAAGCGGCTGGCTTGCTTCCTGCGGCTGGGCTCATGCCGCAAAATATCCCAACGCAGAGTTGAGCCCTCGATGGAAGCAGCCACTTGAATGGAA
Source organism: Lissotriton helveticus (assembly GCF_964261635.1). NCBI lineage: Eukaryota > Metazoa > Chordata > Amphibia > Caudata > Salamandridae > Lissotriton > Lissotriton helveticus. The sequence continues at coordinate 698,164,719 of NC_136071.1, read as the reverse complement.
ATTTGCATCCATTTCATTTAAGGAACAGCTGCAGCACACCAATGCGTTTCAGCTCAAGCAGAGCCTTTGTCAAGGTATCCATCCCAACTTTCACCCTAAATAAGTACACATCCCATTGTAAACTTAGAAAAGTTACCACTATTGCTGCAAGCAGGGCAAATTGTATATACTAGTTCATGACAATTTTAAATAACTGTATTATAATCTTTCATCTGCAGAAATACAAATCACTAAATGAAGATCTAATATCCCAATTATACATACCAATACAATGAAAATTCAACTAATACAGTTACTGAATATGAAACATTAAATTTACAAATTTGCAATACCCAAAGTAAAATGCCCAAACTACATGAGGCATAACACCAAGCTTAAAGAACAGGTAGTATCAGATAAAGAATACGTCTATAAAATCCTCATGCACAGACTGCAGAACACTTAATGGGAGACACATGGGAAATGTAGTTTCAAACAAAAATTACACCAGTAGAATCCCCATATGAAACAGAAAAGATGAATGACAAAGGGGAGGGGCAAAAGAGAAGAAATATATAATATAATAGATGTATTTCTCAGACAGCCCGGTACTCATATGCCCAAATAGCTTTTAAGCTCTTAAGTATGCACCTTGCCAAAAAAAAAGCACGGCTATAAGGCTATAACGGGCAAATGATTTGGTCAATATTCTTTACACAAAATCATAGGAAAACCAAACACAGATAGATTATGAATCAGAAAATTCTTAAAATTGATCCAATATATTCCTTCTCACTCAAATGGTTCATGCATTCAAGATACAAATATATTAGCAAATCCAGGCAGACAATGACCAACACCACCATCCAGGACTGGCCAGTCTATATTCAACAATGTTGAAACATAAGTTCCAATGTACCCTACATGTACTTCCAGTTATTTGTTCTTGTTCAGGCCCAATGGATACTTCGTTTGTAAGTTGGTAATGTATCTTGAGTCCAGTTGCCGCAATGTTCAGAAGTGATTGCCCTCTCTGATATTTCTTGGCACACCATCAATACCAAAAAAAATCGCAACTTACTGGAATACCTGTTATGTTTCATTTCAAAATGTCGGGAAACAGGATATGTCAAGTCAGCATGTTTAGTGGCCCTTTGATGTTCCAGAATCTGTTTTTTTTTATGGGGAAGATGGTGCTATCCACATATTTTATGTCACAGGGACAGACCGAAACATATACCCACAAATCTGTCAAACATGTAATGAACTTGGTAGTGTGTTTCCTTTCCCCTGTAAGCAATGAATATTCCTTACAATTTACAATATTAGTGCAGGCTTAGCACTTTCCATATTTGATTAAAATAATTAAATCAATGATCTGACCATGCTCCTCTGTGGTCTAGTAATTGCATGTGAGTAAATCACCCAAAGACTTGGCCTTTCTGTATGTTACCCAAGGTTTGAAAGGAATTTCTTAGCCAATAATAGCATAATTTCTCAAATTTATTAAGTAGGTTTCTCAATATTAAGTATGCTCTGTATCTGTTCAAATTTCTGATTGTATGCGATAATGAGCCTCACAACGATATCCTCATTTTTCTTCCTGGAATGGTGGAATTTAAAAACTCATTCCTATCCCTGATTTCTACTCTATTATTGGCTATTTGTAATACTGTGTTGGTATTCCCTCTACTCTTGAATCTCCCCATTACGTTGTTCCTTTCCTTCCGAAAGCCAGCCTAGTATTACATATACATTTTATACAAAGCATTTTGCCATATGGAATACTATTCACCAAATTTCTAGGGGGCTGACTTCTGTAAGTAATGTGCTATTTTCTGTTGTTTCTTTCTTGAACATACTTGTGATCACTTTGCCATCCTCAATTTTAATATGTATATCTAAGTAATCAGTGTAAGTGCGATTGATTTGATACAAGAGTTCTAAATTGAATGTGCTACTATTGAGGAGTCCTACATTCCATTGCCTATGTTTATGTACCATTTCAAATAGGAAAAAGACCATCAATGTATCTCATACAGCAAACTATATCTCTGGTATATTTCTCTTTCTCCTGGGACCAGGACACCAACTCCTCCCACTAGCCTACGAAAAGATTTTTGTAAGCTGGATGGCAAAGCAGGGGCCATCATGGTCCTGGTGAGTTGTCAATAATATGTGCCATCAAAACCTGAATGATTTTATTAAATCAAAATGCAACCATATCACAAAGCATTTCATTGTAGTTATAAAAATGTATGGGTTGTGTGTGTAAGAAATATCTGCAAGCCTGAAGTCCTAGTGTGTGATCAATGCGAATATACAAATTATTTATCATCCTTTAATATCATATAATTTGAGGCTACCTACAGAATGATTTATATTTTGGTCAGGAAGTCCGCGCTGTCCCTACAGTATGGGGACAGGGCAAGGAAAGAAGGAAGCAAGAAATTATTAATATATGTTGCTGAATGTTCCAGTAGCCCTCTGTTGGAGAAGACATTTTATCAACGTTTTAAGGGTATACTTTGGGACGTGCCCATTCAAGTAATCAATGGTTTTTGGGTGCAAGATATGTCCTTCAGACACTCAAATGTTAAAATCTTTAGTGCTGATCAAAATGGACATCTTTTTGTAATGCAACTGAGTCATCTTTCAATAGTGACTATTGTTAATTTGACACTTGCTAATTATTGTGCCTTCACAAATACACACAAAATGGGTTGGCCTAGATCAACTAAAGGTTTGCATTAGCACTTGCAAAGCTGAACAAAGGACAGCATCAATCAACTTTCTGAGACTAAAGTTGTCTAGTGCCTAGTTGTCTAGTGACCTTCTCCCAGCTCCTAAACCTCTTTGCTCCAGCGTCCTTTTAATTCATTAAAAGGGGTGTATATGGACCAAGACCATGCAATCACTACTTGCTTTAGGCACAAAGCCAGATCAGCCAAACTGTTGTGACCTGGATTTGTACCAAATTCTTACACCACATTAAACAAGGTGCAAGCAAATGGGCAACTGTAATGTGTGATTCCCAATAAAGCACACATCTTAATGGCTGATCTCTGTGCGGTTGTCTTCACATAGGAATTAGCACTGGAGGATGTATTCTAAGAACAAATTCTGTGCTATACATCACTGGCTCAGCCCTGTACTGTAGTGCAAGGCTGAGTGAAGTGCAAGCACACCCATGCCATCATCAGCAAGAGACTGTTTGAAAAATTGGACCTGTGCATATATGCCCAGTGTATATCATTTATGCAGCATGGGGATCATTTAGAGGTCACCAGGGGTTGCAAATCCAACCCTTGACAAGCCCATTGAGACCCCTGATACTGGCCTTTGTTACCCCTGGCCTCAGAGTTGGCAACATCAGTGCCAAGTAGACAGGGGTGTCCTACATTATAAGCGCCAGGCTCCAACCTTATTTTCTGTTCATTTTTATTTCATCAATAGTGAATAATAGTGTATTATTCACTATTAATATAATACAAAGAGGAGTGACAGGATCTGGAATGGACATTTACTGGTAGCTTAGGCAAGAAAAACAAAATGGGTTTAAATGTATGTTGTGTGCATGCATGTGGATGAGAGTGAGTTTGTGTGAGAGAATGTCTGTATGTCGGATAATGTATTTTATTTTTTGTATTTGGGATTGTGTATCAGTGAAAGAGAGTAAATATGATTGAGTCAAAGTAAGAGTGTGTGAGTGTGAATGAGTGAGTCAGGGTAACTTAAGTAAAAGAGACTGAGGGAAATGAATGGTGCAAGAGTGTGCTACTGAGTGAGCGAGACTGAGTATAAATGAATGAGAATGAGTGTTAGTGGATGAATGTAAGAGACCATGACCAAGAATGTGTTACTATGCTTGCACGTTTGCTCTTGGACCTAGCATGTATCTTGGCTTATAGAAACACCTGTGGCAAAATGCTGGCACTGGCATACTGGAGGCAATATTTGTATTTGGGGGTACCCATGGCAAAATGCTAGCACTGCCACAACGCAGATAAATGTTGGCATGGGGCACCCTTTGAAAAATACCAGTGCTGGCATACTGGAGAAAAGTCTAGGCATAGGTGGCACCTATAGCAAATTGCTTGCACATTAGAGTACATTCTTGGCATATTAGAGGACAACCGTGGCATAAATCAGGGGAGCATCCATAATAAAATGCGGTCCTCAACATACTGGACATATATTTTGGCATATGGATCCCCCATAGTACCTGGACAGCAGTGTTGGCAGACGTCAGGCAATTACATATTGTATGTAATGTTTGACAAATGGGGCACCAATGGCCACAGGCTGGCCCTAGCAATGGAGGGAAATTTTGATATATGAAGGCACCCATAGAACATTTTTTTAAGTTCAAAATCAAGTTTATTAAAGAATAACATGTTAATAATACAAATCTGGAACAATACTAATAAGGAAGCAATGATGGAGAAATAATAAGGAGGGAATGGGGGGGGAGGGGAAATAAAAATGTACAATGATGATACAATAAATAAGAAGAACAATTCAATGCAATAGAATCATTACAATAACAAAATAGAGAAGTGAATCATAATAAGGAATGCACAAAAATGAAGGATATAGTAAATAAAGAATATAATAAAATGCAAATACGGCAATGCTGTAACATAGAATGGTTAAACAAAAAGGAACGTGAAGGGCATCACGGAGGTTTAGAGACCTCCTGCTGCGCAGGTCGAGGGCGAAAGGAACTTAGTGCACACTTATCTAAAAACAATGTAATAGGAAGCCATAATTCAGCACGCTTAGTAGCCAGCTGCGGAGGAAAAACAAAAGCAGTATCGAGTCTATGGTTATGGCAGACATTATACCACCAAGCTTTAAAAGTAATACTGGATGTAGACTTCCAATTGATTGTGATCTGTTGAAAAGCAACTGCTAATAATAAGTCAACAATTCGAACATTAAGGTCAGTATGATCCCAACAAGGGGATAGGCTACCTAAAAAAACATGAGCATTCGAAAAGGGAATATTAGTGGAAAAAATGACATTGATTTGAGCCCAAACTTGCAACCAGAAGGCATGAACATTCTTGCAAAGGAACAACATGTGAAATAGGGTGGCGTGTGGGGAAGCACATGACCAACAAGTATCGGGTGTGTCGGGAAAACGTTTGTGAAGGGTGGAAGGAGTGTGTAATAATCGGTTATAAATGAAGAATAGGGATTGGACCAAGGAAGCAGCCCTGGAGGATTTACGAATCTTTAACCAGAGCCTATCCCAAAGGGGGATCGGCCAGGAGAGGGAAAAGTCAGTCTCCCACTGCTCCTCAACTTTGCTTTTAAGTCTGGGAATAGTGTGTACATGGAGCTGTTTATAAAGAACAGAAGCCTTTGGAAGGGTAAGTAAAGTGGAGTGAAGGTGTGCGACAGGGTCTGGAGTAGGTGTAGGAGGAGGAGAGGCAGGAAGTGTAACATACACGTCCATAACTGATGCCTTGAGGAGAAGATACTGGGGAAGACAGGAGAGGGGTAAGTGAAAGGTGAGACGGAGAGTGGAAAAGGGTATAAAAGTGGAGTGGGAAAATAATTGGAAAACCCAAAGCAGTCCTTTGGATCTCCAAGACTTCCATAGGATGGGTTTACCTCGGATCAGAAGGTATCGATTATTCCAGATAGTTGTGGAGAGGAAGTCAGCAATACAAGTAGGAGCCGGAGGATGAGAAGAAAGGAGGAGTTTGAGGGTGAACTTATGAATAGGGGTAAGGAGCGAGGCAGGCTTGCGGGAAAAGGAGATGCATTCAGCAAAAGAAAAAGGGGAAAGGAAGAGGCGCTCTACCTTCGTCCATAAAGGGCATGGAGACTCAGGATCTTGCAACCAGAAGGAAGATTGACGTAGCAAAAAGGCCTTATGATAAGCAGAGAAATTTGGAAAGTTTACTCCACCTTCGGAGGTGGGACGACTAAGTCTAGCTAAAGACATTCTAGGTTTGTTTTTATGCCAAAGAAAGGAAGATAAAACCGAATGTATTTTTTTGATGAGTTTGGCTGGAATAGGAACAGGAATGTTGGACAAGGTATAAAGAATAATAGGGGTGAGCATCATCTTGATGGCATCAAGGCGACCCCACCAGGATAAGTAAAGGGGATGCCATCTAGCCGTGAGATCAACTATTTTCTGGATGCACTTGGTTAAACAAAGGGAGACGGTGTCACGAATGGAGGGGGTAATATGTAAACCAAGGTATTTAATATTGGAAGGGCTCCAGGTGAAATTTGAAGCAATGAAATCATGTTTAAAAGTAAACTTTGTTAAAGGTAAAATTTCGCATTTGTCATTATTAAGTTTATAACCAGAGACTGAGGAATAATGTTGTACTTCTGTTAAAAAAGCAGGGATGGAAACAGTAGGGTTTGAAACAAATAACAAAATGTCGTCCGCGTAAGCAGCCAGTTTTATGGAGAGCTCAGTAGTACTGAAACCAGTAATATTAGGGTTTTGACGAAGTTTGGATAAAAAGGGTTCGAGGGCCAGGTTAAAAAGGAAGGGAGAAAGGGGACAACCTTGACGGACACCTCTACCAAGATTAAAATAAGGAGAAATTTGGCCATTGGCGAAAACTGCAGCTCGGGGATGAGAGTATAACAATGAGACTAGGGAGATAAACTTAGGACCGAATCCAAACCAAGTTAGGGTGTGAAAAAGGTATGGCCACTCGACCCTGTCGAATGCCTTTTCAGCATCTAATGCTATGGCTGCAAGGGGAGATTGGAGACGAGAAGATTTCGTTAAAATGTTGAATAGGAGCCGTGTATTATCTGTAATGTAACGGCCTTTAACAAAACCTGATTGTTCATCTCCAAGCAGGTCAGGAAGCAAATGATCCAGTCTGATTGCCAATAATTTAGCAAAAATTTTGTAATCTATATTAACTAATGAAATAGGTCTGTAATTTTTACAATATTGGACGTCTTTTCCGGGTTTGGGAATTAGACAAATATGGGCGTCAGAAAAAGTACCAGAAGAAGTGCCCATGTCAGTAAAGGAGGATATAAGGGAGTGAAGTTTTGGAATAAGAAGCTTCGAAAAGTGAAGATAGAACTCAACAGTGAACCCGTCAGGGCCAGGGGCTTTGTTCAATTTCAAACGATGGAGAGCAGCAAATAATTCCGTTGGTGATGCTTCAGATTCTAAGGAGGAGAGGTCAAGAGGGAAGGAAGGGGGAGCTCGAATAGTGGAAAAAAAGTGAGTAAGAGACTGAGGAGAAGAGGGTGTATCTGAAGTGTATAAAGACTCATAAAAACGTGAGAAAGTAGCAAGAATGTCAGCATCTTTATGTTGTAAATGGGCATTATCATCATAGATTGATTCAATATTGACCTTATTCTGTTTGATCTTTAAGTAATTAGCAAGAATCTTCCCGGCCTTGTTCCTACCACCATAAAATTTGGCACTAGATTTAAGCAAGTACAAAGAAGCATCTTCAGTGGACCGTTCATTAAATTTAATCTTGGCAGCAACCAGAGATGTCAGACTATCTGAGGAATGAGAAGTGAAGTAGGCGTGTTCCAATCTTTTAATGTCATGAAGAAGGGTTTTGGTAAATTGGCGGGCAGATTTACGTTTTTTAGCAACATAAGTAATAATAAAATCACGAGCCGCTGCTTTAAAGGTATCCCAGAGGGTATGTTTCGAAACGAGTGGGGTATCATTGAAGAGGAAAAACTCATCAAAAAAGGCAGAGAAAGAAGCGGAGAAATTGGGATCCAAAAGAAGGGCATTGTTGAAACGCCATCTTTTAGGACCATCAGTTTTGGGTAAAACTTCGAGACTGACCAATACAGGGGCGTGATCGGAAAGTAAAATCGGGCCGATTTCTGCTGCGTGGAGGGTTTGAGTGAGTGCGTGGGAAACAAAAATGTAATCGAGCCGTGATTGGGACCGATGGTGGGGGGAGTAAAAAGTGAATTCTTGTAAAGTTGGGTTGCATAAACGCCAGGAGTCCACAAGCTTATGTTGTGAGATAGCTTGGGTGAACAATTTGTGTGATTTCGTAGGAATATAATTGGCATCAGACTTCCTGTCCAAAAAAGGATCATAAGGGTGATTGCAATCACCCGCAAGGATGAAGTTATCGTCCATGAATTGGGTGATGCGGGGAGAAAGATCTGCCCAAAAAAGGGGTTCACCGGCTGTGGGACCATAGACATTAAGGAGAGAGATTGGAACACCTCTAAGTGATAGTCTGACATGAATCCATCTGCCATTGGTATCTGACTCTTGGGAGATAACCGTTAGAGGAAGTGACCTGCGACATAAAATGGCAACACCATTACGTTTCCCATCACCCTGTGAGAAAAAGACGTCACCCACCCAACCTCTCTTAAGTTTGTCAGATTCTAGGTCCGAAAGGTGAGTTTCTTGGAGAAACGCAATGTCGATATTCAATTTAGCTAAGTGAGATAAAATGCGTTGACGCTTAATTGGGGAGTTAATACCCTTAACATTCCATGAAACCAAATTCAGAGACATAGTATATACATAAAAGCCATATAGTTCTTGAGCAATGATTCAAAAAAGTAATGAGAAATAGAAAAAAAGAAGGTAAAAGAAAATGAAAAAACGAGGAAAAAGAGACGAAAAAAGAAGACAGGAAGCTGTGGAGGATGGGAGAGATATGCGTAGAAATAGAAATGAGAGAGAGGGAAGAGATCAAAGAGTGATGAGGAGTAAGTGAGAGGCAGAGGAGGAGTACAGAAGCATTGAGATAGGGGTAAGAAGTAAATAGAAAAAGAAAGGAAAGATGTAATAGAACCGGAGGTGAAAAAAATCATCATCATAAAGCAAAACATGTAGTCATTGTTAAAGAAAGGGGAAATAAGGAGGAATAAAAAACAAGGAAGGTACATAGGACATGAAAACGACATACTTACAAGGGGGAGGTACGAGAAGAGGTTGGGGGGGGAGGAGCCAGGTGGGAGAGGCAACACAACCGAGGGCTTCCGGCAGGGAACCAGGGAGACGACATCGTACGATGGGGAGTTCCTGCAGAAACAAAGACGGATTAAAACTGAGAACAATAACACAAAGAGCAATAGCAAAAAATGAAGAGAGGGAAATGAAACTAAGTAAAAGCATTACTGTAGTAAAAAGGAATAGGATAAACAAGCAATCAGAAATTTCCAAAAAAAAGGGAAAACACGTTAACTGAACCTAGGAGGAAAAAGAACTATGCCAGCAGAACCAGGTAATCAGCCAAAAACAAGAGGCAAACAACAACATAGCATTAAAAGAACTGTAATGTGAGAACAAGTATGTGATGCGAAAAGTCAACCAGGAGAGGAAGACGAAGGACCAGAGGTATCCATGGTGGAAGTACGGTGTGCGTTGATGAAGCTCTGCAATCGCACAGGATCCTCGTAAGTGGTGGTCTTATTATTGTAGGTGACCTTAAACAGACATGGGTGATACAGGCCATATCGGGCACCCATGACTCGGAGGGACTCTCTCATGCTGAGGAAGGCTTTTCTACGATTAGCAGTTGCTTTGGCATAATCCTGGGCAAAGAACAATGGAGAATCGAGCCAAGACAATTTGGGAATAGCCTTGGCAGCTGCTAGAACTTTCAGGAGGTCCGTGTATTCCAGGAAATAAAGAATAACCCCTCTTGGCTTTTGTGACATGGAGAGGGAAGTAGGCAGACGACCTAGACGATGCGCCCGTTGAATGTTGAGAGAAGTATCCTGTGGCATATGTAGCAATTTGGGAAGGAAGGACTTGAAAAAGGCAGGCGGGTCAGACCCTTCAAGATTTTCCGCCAGGCCGTAAATGCGAAGATTATTACGTCTGCCTCTATTTTCCAACTCCTCCACCTGCTTCTGAAGGGCACCTACTTGTGAGGACAGGTGCGTAACTTTAGCTTGAGATTCTTGAAAAGATGCGACAGAGTGTTCTACCGTAGAGACTCTCGTTTCAATTTGAGACCAATTTTCTGTCAGAACTTGGAGTTTGGTGTTAGTTTCCTCCATGAAGGGGCGTAGGGTCCCAATTTCCTCAAGGAAAGGACGAAAAGAGCGGATTTCTTCCAGTAAAAGTTCCATGGATACAGGTGACGATGATTTAGGTGGAGACGGAGGATGTTTTTTGAGCCGTTTGGCAGTGACTTTTGCTGAAGAAGTGGGAGAAGGCGCTTCCATGAGTGACTCCGAGTCTGAGGGTGGAAGGGAGTCTTCCAGTTGGGATAGAGCCGAAAAAACTTTAGAGTTCTTAACAAAAGCCACTTTGGCAGGTACCTTCGGTGAGAAGCGAGACATTTGTTGTTGTTTGCCCATGTAGAGGAGCCCAAACGAAGAGTGGCAAACACTTGGTGATAGCGCTCAAGAACACTAGCCACAGACTTTGTAGAAGCACTAGACCACCTCTCCAATTATGAGGAATAAAGCCTGAGGAAACGAAAGAGGTAAAATGGATAAATACATGCGATGGAGGCAATAAGGAGTTGAGTCATTGAAGAAAATACTGCAGACAGGGAACATGCACCATTCGAGGAGGAAAACACCCAGCCATTTGCATCGCGTTGAACAGTAAAACCTTCACTGAGAAACAGGGAGCATGAAATTGTACATGAAGGAAGAAAATTGTCCAACTCAAAAAATATACATTGAGAAGTGTAGCATCATGGCAGTGCTAAGAGTAGAAGCAGGCATGTGAGGAGTGGCTGCAGCATAAATTCAAATCTTAGGGAGAGAAATGTCACTGTTGAAATGAGTCTCGAGGTAAGACATTAGCTGGCAGGGATAATAAGTAATCAACTACCCCTGCTGAAAAATAGCTATAATTAAGGCAGAGAAAAAAAAAAAAAAAAAACAAACGTTGTAGCAGGCAACCAGACAAGAATGCGTCATGTAGAGATTAAGCCTGGAGGCGGAGTTGAAGCAGAAAAGACATACTGCTGTTTAAGGTGAAATAATCCAGAGCGCACAAAATGGCGGTCGCTCTGTGAGGAGAAACAAAGAGAACTGCCGGCATGAAGTAGCAATTAAGCAGAATAGCAGGCTTGTACCTCAGGAAGGCTGGAGAGGCATTCCATAAATATCGCAGCACACGCTCTGGTGCTGGGCAGGCGAACCGCTCACATCGCCGTCAGTGGCCGCCTCAGGACGGGACTCGCGGAATGGCGTCTGTGGACGCTGGAGCGCCTTCGCAAGTAAAACGGTGATTACTTGCTTCTCCGACGTCAGGAATGAAGATGCAGCATCACCGCCTCATGCCAAAGTTAGTCCGACGGCTACACAGGGACGCAGGGCAGGAACTGCGCGCTGACAGAAGAAGGTCTCCCGGTGCCGCTTCGGAGCCTCACGGAGTCGCCGTCATCTTCCACGGCGCCAAGCCACGCCCCCCACCCATAGAACATTTTAATAACATAATTGTGTCAACTTATGGGGACTGTCAGGTTTCACTAGCTTAGCACACCATGAAAGCGCTTTACTCTTTAAAGAGTTTCTTTTAGAGCCTATGTCTTTTTAGCAAATAAAGAGTAGAATTGTGCATTAAAATGCACTATTAGAGCCCATTTTGTTCAAAATGTTCTTAAGGGAAAGAAACCCATGTAAGAAACTGGTTGATGTCTCCACACTACGTTTTGGGCCCTTGCCTGTCGTGGGTACTTGACCCATCCACAAGAGTGAGGTACCATTTTTATCAGGAGACCTAGGGAAATGCTGAGTGGTAGGAAATGTGTGTCTGCCCGGTGATCCTACAACTTTCCCACACAGAAATTTGAGAAACAAATAATTTTTTCATAAACATTTGTTTTGCAGGGGATTCTGGGTAGGGAAACGTCGGGGGATCCACACAAACCATACCTTCCTGTACTCCTTTGGATCTTTAGTTTTCAGAAATGTGTGGGTCTGGTAGATCCACGCAGATTACAGAAATGTGAGGAAAATATGTTTTATATTACAAAGTTTGAGGTTTGCAAGGGATTCTGGGTAACAAAACCTGGTGAAAGCCAGACAAGTCACCCCATCCTGGATTCCCCTGGGTGTCTAGTTTTACAAAATGTAGAGGTTTGCTGGGTTTCCCTAGGTGACGGCAGAGCTAGGGTTCAAAATCTACAGCTAGGCACTTTGCAAAAAAGGGGTCAGCTTTCACTGTGAAAATGTGGTGTGTCCACGTTGCGTTTTGAGCCGTTGCCTGTCATGAGCACTAGGCCTACCCACAAAAGTGAGGTACCATTTATCATGGAAGACTTTGGGGCATGTGGGTGGGTAGAATTTTGTGGATGTATTCAGATTCCAGAACTTTCCACCAAAACAATGTGAGGAAAAGGTGTTTTTTGGACATGATTTCAGGTTTGCAAGGGATTCTGGGTAACAGAACCGGGTGAGAGGCAGTCAAATCACCCCATTCTGGATTCCCCTGGGTGTCTAGTTTTCAAACATGAATAGGCTTGCTAGGTTTCCCTAGGTCCAGGCAGAGCTAGGGTTCAAAATCTACAGCAAGGCACTTTGCAAAAAAAGATTAGTTTTCACTGTGAAAATGTGGTATGTCCACATTGCGTTTTAGGCCCTTTCCTGCCGCGGGCCCTAGGCCTACCCACACAAGTGAGGTACCATTTTTCTTGAAATACCTTGGGGAATTTGGAGTGGGTGGAACATTGTGGATCCACGCAGATTCCAGAACTTTCCACCACAGAAATTTGAGTGAAAATGTGTTTTTTTTAAAACGTTTGAGGTATGAAAGGGATTCTGGGTAACAGAACCTAGTGAGAGCCAGACAAGTCACCCCATCATAGATTTCCCTGGCTGTCTAGTTTTAAGAAATGTATAGGTTTGCTAGGTTTCCCTAGGTCCCGGCAGAGCTAAGGTTCAAAATCAACAGCTAGGCGCTTTGCAAAAAAAGGGCCAGTTTTCACAGTAAAAATGAAGTGTGTCCAAGTTGTGTTTTGAGCCGCTTTCCTGTTGCGGGCACTAGGCATACCCACACAAGTAATAATCCACATTTGTAAAGCATGAACCATCACCCGTTAGGGTCTCTAGGAGCTGGGGGCCGTCGGGAAGATTAAGCAAGCTATTGCCCAGAGTCACATGGTGCTGGGCTAATCTGCCGCCGGCCCCGGAGATCAAACGTGATCCCCAGATTCTGGAGTCAGTCACCCTGGCCACGGCGCCACACCTCTCCCTTCAAGTGAGGTATAATTTTTATAGGGAGACTTAGGGTAACACAGAATTGTAGAGCAACTGTTATTACCTATTGACTTTCGATGCATTTCTGCCTTCCAAATGAAAGACAATGTGTAAAAAAGAAGTCACTTTGAAAAATGTCCTATAATTCTCATGCTAGTATGGGTTATTAAAAATTTCAGAAATGTGCAAATAGCTACTGTTTCTAAATTCTATATTTTGCTCCAATTTCAGAAATATATACGTGTCTTTCATCCCGATTTTTCACTGTATATATTTTCCCAAATGAATTGCCGGTACATAATAAAAAAAACATTGCAAGACGCTGCTCAGTTATTAGCTCTGGGTTCGTCGGGTTATTGGTGAACCTACAAATCCTATAAATCCCCACAACCAGAAAGGTCCAGCGGATGTAACGGTATATTGCTTTCAAACATCTGTCATACTTATAAGATATTACAGATGAAAACCTTGGCACAAATGGCAGTTTTATTTCAACTCATTTGCAATTTGTACTATTTTCAACTGAAGGATCAACTCAAAGACCCCTTGCTGAATTCAGAATTCTATCTCCTTTTCTAAAATGTATAGCTTTCCAGGATCCATTACTGCTTTCATACCCTTTTCTCCCATTAACTGGAAGAAGGTTGAAAGCACAAAAATAGCAAAAATAGGCTATGTCCCAGTAAAATGCCAAAACTGTGTAAAAAATGTTGGTTTTCTGTCAAAAGTCTGTCAGTCCCTGAAAGCTGGGAAAATGGTGAATTTAGTCCACAAACCCTTTGTCGATAGCATTTGCAGGGGAAAAAACTGACGCTTTCATTTGCAGCACTTTTTTCACATTTAAAAAAAAAAACATGTAGCTGTATTTTGGCTAATTTCTGGGTCCCCTCGAGGGGAATCCACAAACCCTGGGTACCTTCAGAATCCATGTGAAGCTGGAAGAAAAGGTCAAAAATTTGGAGTGGATACCTTACGTGGTCAAAAAGTTACAGGGGCCTAAGCGCAAACTATCCCAAATAGCCAAAAAAAGTCTTTGCAGGGGGGGCTAGCAGAGAAGGGGTTAAAATACAATATGTTTTTTGAGGTGTTATATTAATCATGCAATTATTATCGAACTTCAGCAATGTTAATTATTGTGATGTCATTGGGACTACAGTCATGTGACATCACTTCCTGAGTAGATTCAGTGTCAAAGGTTATATGTCCTGTGACATCATTACTGACACGGGGTTATTATGATGTTACTTCTGTTACCTCATGCATTTTGGTGAATCAACGCCCATACTATTGCACAGAATCATCAGTTCCACAATCATTAAGCACACTGAACTTTATATTCCTCTGGTGGAGGGTACATTCTGTTCAAGGATATGAGCTATTTGTTTTTCCTGCATTCATGAAAGTAGAAGATGTTCCCCTTCCTTATGGCTAAAGACAATTGCTGCATTTTACTTTCTTCGCTGAACAATTCCTCTATCAAAACGAGTCCGTCCTGCTTGTCCTAAGCGATGTCTTCTGCCAGAGCTTTCATGAGTTCTATTAGTACTCAGACACGTTTCTTGTGGTTTGACTCGGTCCACAGGCTACGTAGGAAGGCAGTGTTGCTGCTGTTAAGCATCATGAGTCTTCCATTTGGGTACGACGATTTTCAGGTCTTGTTCCAAAAACTATGCTTTCGCCTGCCAATTTCTCTTGCAAATTGTGATTCTGAGCACTGCAATGTACTCTATAGTTTTATCACAGATCACCTTTTTCGTTCCATTAAATTGTCTATTATTGCGCCTCCTGATCAATGACGTCCAGCATCTTTCGTAAAATGGCTTCCCAGGTACATCGGCAATAAATGCATTGTTTCCTTAGTGTATAAAAAGATAATTACCTAACAACGAGTAAGGAGAAGTGTTGAAATATGTTGTGCTTATGCATCAACAGTACAGCAGTTATTTCCTGTATGATGTACTCCAAGATAGTAGTAAATTAACTTGCTCGACTAATTAACCACTACAAAGACGTTGAAGTTGTAACAGCTCTGTGCGCACTATGCTCTGGTAGACAAGAGATGTGGTGAACAATTAGGGATTACATACCTCATGGACACAGTTAAGTCATAAAAAATAAATAGGGTCTGTAGCAGCTGATGAATTCTCAAACAAAAATGAAGCAGAACTAGGAAAGCAGACGAACTCACCATCTCAGAAGGGTTCAGAGGAGCTCAACCTAAAATCTTATTGAAAACATTTTTTTTTCAAATTCATTTGCTAAAACACGTAGGACTTGAAAAAATATTTTTTTCATTCATTTGGCAATTTTGTTTTGGTTTTGATGGGTGCAGAGAAATAAGTAGTATGGTGGTACCGCGTGTACAGTTGAATTGAGACAACCCAGATCAAATAGCTCCCTCATGCCTAAATCAATTTATATTCAGATCTTCATTACGGTAGCCTCATGGTCATGAAGGGGGCTCAGGTTCAGTCTCACCAACAAGTTGCACTGGAATGTACTTCAGTCTGCTTTGGTAGAAAATAAGGAAGGAATATTCACTCTGCTCAAACAGGATCTCCTCAGAACCTGGGGAATAAAACCATGCCGCACTCGGTGACGATCAAGACTTCTAACCTAGTGAGAAAAGGGCCCTGTCTTCTTCAATTTGGACATTTGTCCCAAATTTTTGAGGCACATTTCTCCTTGCGTAAATGGACCACCGTTTGGCCAATCAGATTCCCGTCAGAGAGGCAGAGTGGAGTGTCCATATGTGAGTCCTGCTTCAACAAAAGAGGGGGGGACCAAGGAGCTTTTTAAGGTCCAGTGTCCATGCTCCTTAATTATAAATGTATACCAAAAAAGGGAACACTGTTCCTAATGCAAGGTGCAAAAGTCAACCATGCAAAAGGGTGCAAAAAGTCACCCATTTAAAAACAGGGGAAGAAAAGAGAAAGAACAGGGATCCTAGGTAACAGTCCCTAAAAGTGATAGGAAAACCATATTGTTGTCCTCTGTTGCCCTCACACACCCCGAAAGGTGTCATGCTTCATCATTGGGCGGTTGCTCCTCATAGGGCCGGCGCTGCAATTCCCTACGGGTCCCCCGAAGGGTCTCTTTATCGGAGATCTTTTTATAGGACTGCCGGTTGATGCATGTGGGTGTGTGGGGTGTGGGGAATGGGTTTTCCATGTTCAATTGAGGGTAATAGATTGACGTGCAAGTGTGATATAAAAATAGGGTCACCATGCAGCGAAGGTAAATTGGTGTACCCAGAGTAGACTCAACTACTAATTAAAGTCTAGCCCCACTGGCATACTATGCCCGGGCATAGAACAATGTGGGTGTGTGAGGGCAACAGAGGACAACAATATGGTTTTCCTAGCACTTTTGGGGACTGTTACCTAGGATCCCTGTTCTTTCTCTTTTCTTCCCCTGTTTTTAAATGGGTGACTTTTTGCACCCTTTTGCATGGTTGACTTTTGCACCTTGCATTAGGAACAGTGTTCCCTTTTTTGGTATACATATGTGAGTCCAAGCAAGCTTTGTGGCTATGATTTATTGATTTATTTGAGTTTTATATAGCGCTGGCTAGACCCGGAGGTATCAGAGCGCTTTACATGATGTTCCACTTTGTTACAAAGTTACATCAGTTACAAGTTACATCTGTTGCAGAAACATTTAAAGAGCATAGAAGACGAGATAATTGGAGAGCAGAAAGGTAAGGAGGGTAAGGAAGAAGGGTAGGAGGGAGATAAGGAAGAGAGACAAATGAAAGTCTGTCCAAAGTCCACAGGGTAGATGACGGCCTAGGGGGAAGTCAACAGCCCATCTCCTCTATAGCTAGCAAGGTAGCTCCACTGGGCATTGGCCAAAATGCTAGGTCTCAACGGCCGATGGCAAGATCGCAGGTTCAGTGTCCTGATGGGTGAGCCGGATGGGGAATAAGCTGGAGGTCTGGACGATGTCCAATGTTTGTCCAAGAGTAGTAGCTCATGGTGGTAAAGGACCACTGAGGCTGCCATCTTGAGGTCAGGCAAGAGGTTCTGCCCCTTGTGTTCCATTTGGCCAGTCCCTATTTTTATCTATCACCTTTTTATTCTCAGGGGCCTCAAGGTTAATTTGTGCCGCTTCCTCAGGAGTCTCCTGGGCTGTCACAGTAGGATACTCCTCCTTGCTGCCTATTAGACACAATTTTAGGGTCAGTGGTGCAGGAAGAGTACTTATGGGGCTTTCGGCAGGTTGCCTCACCACTTTTAGGAGGTTTGTCTGGGTGCCTGTGACCATACAGGTAGATTCTACAGAGGCCGGGACTTGGAAGGAAGCCCCGGACACATTTTTTTTTTTTTTATTGCAGAATTAGAGACAAAATCACTCAATAGGCCAACCAGTACACTTGTGGCATCCCGACAGTTAACATGACAGAAGTACAGTACACAGCCAGTTAGCCCACATCCCGGAGGCTGGGCGGCGCTTCAAATTTCCATTCTCCGGTAGATGCCTCAGTGTGTGCCCTGTCCGGGCGTCAGGTCAGTTATGTCGTGTAGTATCTGCTTTTACCCCACAACACCCGCCCCCCCCCTGCACCGTCGAGCCCCAGGCTGCACCCTCGTTTGCTCCCAGCAATTCCTGTCCATCTCCTCCCTGGGCCATCTGGGTCTAATAAACTGCTTCGCGGTGCTGAACCACCTACCCCACGAACAACCCCCCCCCCCTCTCTCCTCCCCCCACAACTGCTGCTAATGCGGGCACCCACAATCCTTCCTAGCACTGAGGTACGCCACCCACCAGGATCCTCACACAAACATTCGATCCACATGGAATTCCATCCTATCTCTACTCTCCCTCTGCATCGTCCGTCATGTAGTCCCGTAACGCCTGTACCACTAACTCCCAGGACCTCGCCAGCTCCAGACATTTCTCATTGCCAGTCCTAGTTGCCTGACGCATCCTGAGCACACTCTCGCAGCCCGCCCACTTCAACAGCTCATTCCTCCATCTCCTCACTGACGGGCCTTCCTTGGACTTCCAATGCCAGGTTATTTCACGTTGTGCCAGCATGATCCCCAAATCAATAAATTTGCTCGTTATTTTAGTCTTCCTAGTATGCGGGAACCAGAGGAGCAGGCACGCTGCCATATCAAAGTCTATCTCCCTGTCCGTGACAGCATTCAGGAGTTCCCCCACTTCCGGCCAGTACTCCCCCAACTTCGGGCATCCCCACAGCAGGTGATCTAGATCTACCTCCGGCGCCAAGCATCTCGGGCACATGGCGTCAAGCACCTGGAAGTGCCGTCTCAACCTCTCCGGGGTCAAGTA
Organism: Lissotriton helveticus; assembly: GCF_964261635.1. Taxonomy (NCBI): domain Eukaryota; kingdom Metazoa; phylum Chordata; class Amphibia; order Caudata; family Salamandridae; genus Lissotriton; species Lissotriton helveticus. Next base: position 698,146,278 of record NC_136071.1, on the reverse strand, counting down.
CGCCCTATGGACAATGAAAAAATGCACCTGCTGAAATCGCGCGTTCCTCGTTCCCTTCCAGGTCCGATGCAACACTTGGCTCCAGATGGTGTCTGGTATGGGTTTACCTATGCTGACCTCCCATCGCGACTTTAGCGCCAACAAGGGCGCCAGTCCCTCATTCAACATTCTGGTATGGAGGCAAGTCACAGCTTTGACGGTGCCCGCGGCCATTACCACATATTGGCATGCCATGGTCACCTCCGGCTCTGTCAGCCCCCCCCCCCCAATATCGCTGCATCGCTGCCACCACTGCCGCGTGCAGTAGGAAGGTTCCGTCTGGTAAGCCAAATTGCTCCTGTAACGTCTGGTACGGGACTAGCGTCCCATCCATGTAGAGGTCTCCCACCATCTGCAGGCCCAGCTCCTCCCACGTCAACAATTGGGACCAAACGCCCCCGTGTGGTAGCGCGGTCAACATTCCCAGCGGTATCTCCGGTGCGTATGGCCGGTTTTTCCTTGCCCTCTTCAGGCTCCTATTCCAACACAGTTTAAGCGTCCTTTCCTCCATCGTAAGATCCTTCACATCCAGCTTCTGTTGCATTATGATATAAGACAAGACATGTCTCTGGATGCCAATCCCCCGGTCATGATCAGGACCCCTGAATTCCCTGGCTACATTCTGTGTTAAAACCTGGAGTTGCGCTGCCAGATAATATAACTCAAAGTCGGGGACGGCCATCCCCCCCTGAGTCTTGGGCCTTGTCAGAGTAGTCAGTGCTACCCTGCGCCGTCCGTGGCCCCAAAGGAAGCCGGTCACCAATGTCTTCAACTCTCTAAAGATCCTCTGCGGGATCCATACCGGTAGCGTTCGAAAATAATAGAGTAGCCGCGGGAGTGCCACCATCTTCAGCAGTGCCACCCGACCCAACACGGATAGAGGGAGGGAGGCCCAGAAGTCCATGCAACCCTTCAGCACACGAATACAGCGCTCCACGTTCCCCTCCAAGAGGTCCGCTGCCTCATGGTAGATGCGCGCCCCCAAGTAGGTGAAACAGGAGGGTTCCCACACCACCTTTCTTGTAAGCTGTGGGCAGAGCGTAGTCTTCCGTAATGGGAATACACTGGTCTTGGTCCAGTTCACCCTGAGGCCTGACAGCCTCCCGAATCTACTCAGCATGTCCACCGCACCTTCTAGAGCTCGCCCAGGATCTGCCAGGTACAACAACAGATCATCGGCGTATAGTGATATGTAGTGCGACTCAGGTCCCTGCGCTATCCCGTCATACACGGCGCCCGATCTTGCCTGAGCTGCCAGCGGCTCCATCGCCAAAGCAAATAGCAGAGGAGACAGCGAACAGCCCTGCCGCGTTCCCCTACAAACCGGATAAGCCGGAGACACTATAGGCCCCAGCCGTACTCGCGCCTTCGCTGACGAATAAAGCACACTCGTCCAACTCCGAAACCCCTCCCCAACTCCAAACTTCAACAGCACTCCATCCAGGTAGTCCCATTCGAGGCTATCGAACGCCTTTTCGATATCAACTGCCAATACCACAGGATCCCGGGCTGATGCATCGGCACCATCAATGACTCGGACCAGACGACGAATATTCATCGAGGTGCTCCTGGTCGGGATGAATCCCGCTTGATTCCTATGCACCAGGGTGGTCATCTGCGGCAGGAGCCTGGTAGCCAGGATGCGACTCAAGATCTTGTAGTCCACCGTTAGCATAGACAACGGGCGGTAAGAGGTCACGTCTAACGCGTCCCTGCCCGGCTTCAACAGCGGCACCACCAGTGCCTCCATCATGGACTCAGGTAACCACCCCACCTGTTTCGCCTCCGCGAATACCGTCAACAGTCTGGGTGCCAATATATCCACGAATTTGGCGTAGAATTCAATCGGTAACCCATCCACCCCTGGTGTTTTGTTCCGTGCCATGTGTTTAATTGCCCCCCTTATCTCTGCTAAAGTGATGGGGCCCCCCAGTTCCTTCGCCTCCTCATTATCCATCATCGGTAAGGGGATCGGATCTAGGTAGTCACCTATCTCCGAGGCCTCTGCCTCCAGGTGGCATTCGTACAGTCCCGTGTAGTAGGAATTGAAGCGCTCCAATACCGCTGATTGAGAATAAACTACTTCTCCATCCTCGCGTCTTATACTCATGATCGGGCACCCCCTAGGTTCCGGATCAGCCAGCTTGGCAAGGAGCGTGCCCACTTTATCACGCTCCTCATGCACCTTAACAGCGTACAACTTGTAATCATAGCACCGCAGTCTTTCTGTCTCAGTCGCCACCACCTCTTTAGCCTGCATCAATCGCTCCTGTAACTCCGGCCGCTCGGGCCTTCGCTGTTCCAACCCTCTCAACGCCTCTTCCGCTTTCGCAAGGTCACTCAAAACAGTCCTTCTCACATTCGAAAACCTACCCATGCACACCCCTCTCACCACTACTTTCATCGCATCACATTCAATCGATCTTGTTGCGGCTGAGCCTCCATTGTCTGCAAAATAGCAGTCAATGCCCTGACGAATCGTGTCACTAAACACCAGGTCTTCCAGTGTATCCGGACGCAGTCGCCATGATGGAACTGCCGATCTCACCTGCTGCCACTGCATTGAGTTCAACAGGGGATTCTGATCTGAAATGGTCCTAGACAGATACTCAGAATGAATCACCACATTCGCCAAGGAGCCACCACACAGCACCGAGTCTAGTCTAACATGTAGGTCGTGCAGCGTGGAAAAATAAGAATAATCCCTGATCTCAGGATGCTGTGCCCTCCACACATCCACCAAACCCCACCTTTCCTGCCATTCCCTCCTGTGGGTCGCCAGTCGGCGTATCGGGGAGTCGACCAGTGGTGGGTGTGACCTATCTAACAGCACATCAGTGATGGAATTAAAATCCCCCACCAGTAAAATAGGGCCCGCTAAAAAATAAGCCAGCGAGCGCGATAAACCCTCAAAAAAATGAGCTTGATCGGAGTTTGGGGCATATATGTTACACAGCACCACCTCCCTACCACAGAGACGTCCCTCAACCGCTACATATCTACCCTTGGGATCCACCCGCTGACTCGTAACTTGAAATGGCGTACCCGCCCGTATCCATATTAACACCCCTCTGGCGAATGCCGAGTATGTCGTGCCAAATACCTGACCCCGCCACCTCTTCTGTAAAGCCCCGCACTCTTTCTTAGTCAGGTGAGTTTCCTGAAGCATTGCAATCTGAACGCCCCTCCTCACCAAGTAGGCATGCACCTTATGACGTTTCACCATCGTGCGAATACCATGGACATTCCATGTAACACATTTCAAGTTAGGTAACGTCCCCATGAAGTACTGTTCTACACAGTGGCACTAGCCAACAAATGACACCCGCATTGCAGCAATTGTACATCCCCTTCAAAACATTTCCCACAACTCCCCTAACCCCCCTCCCCAGGACAGGACCTAATAACCCAGCTTCAGCCCCGTTCCAAACCTTAAACACCCCACACATCATACTAACCTGTGGTCGTCACCACAGAAGACCTTAAGGGCCCGAAGAGGTCGATGGAGCACCGAACCAGGTCGGCAGAGCTACCACCCCGCGCCCGCTGTCCCAAACTGCTTATGCAGCCCCATACCTGGCAGTCCAATAAAGGTCTGGAGAGTCCGTGCCGACAGGCACCCCGGAATTATTCATTAGACTCGAGCCTCACTCGTTAAACATGCCATCCGAAGTCTGTGGGGTGACCGCCGGCCCCCTCGCACCCCCCACATCCGAGTCGTCCCCTCCGGTCTTCTCCCCCTCCTCCTCCGATTCCGATCCGCTAGACGTTTTCTCCTGCTGCGACCCTGTGATGGTCGCTGTAGCCCCCAACGCACCCCTCCTGTCGGCCAGTAGTTGTGCGTCTCGCTCGGCCCTTTGGAGCTTATTCCGGGTGCGGATGCGCTGTGATTTTCTGAGCTTGACTGGCTTCTGCCGATCCCTGCCGTCTTTGTGTGCACGATCCGTCCCCGCACGATACAGTTCAAGCCACGACCATGCCTCGTCGGGGGTTTGAAAAAAGTGGGTCCTGTCATCAAGGATCACTCTCAGCTTGGCAGGAAAAAGCAAGGAGTATTGGATCCCCTCCTCTCTCAGCTCCCTCTTCACTGATAAGAAGGATGCTCTGCTCCGCTGCACATCCTGCGTGTAGTTCGTGAAGATCGTGACCTTGCTATTGTCCACCTGGAAGGGACCCTGGGATCTTGCCCTCTGTATCAACAGATCACGGTCCTTATAGTGCAGCAATTTGACCACCATCGGCCGAGGCGGTCGGCCCTCCAGGGGCGGCTTGGCAGGCACTCTGTGCGCTCTTTCCAGGGAGAAGAAGGGGGACAGACCCTCCGGCGCCACAACCGTTCGGAACCAGGTCTCCATATAGGACACCGCATCACCTTTCTCAATTTTCTCCGGAAGCCCCACCACCCTCACGTTGTTCCTCCGGTTACGACTTTCCGCGTCCTCTGCTCGTCGCTCCAGGAGCGCCAGACGGCCGATGATATCCGTCAGTTTATGTTCTGCGGTGACCACCGCCGGTTTCAGTTCCTGAAGCAGTTGTTCGTTCGATTTCACTCTGTCAGAGAGCTTGGCGTGGTCTGCCCTTAGTAGGCCCAGCCCCGTCGCCACCTGTGCTATGTCCTGATGCAGCGTTTCCTTTGTAGCAGCGATCGCCTCCAGTATAGCGTCAAGGCGTTGGTTCAGCCTCTGTTCTTGCGGCGAGGCCTCCACTGGGGGTTGAGCACCGCCATCTTGGGCCAAGACAATCCCGCCCTCCTGCCCCCGTGGCGCAGCGAAGCCAGCATCCAGCGCCGCCATCTTGATTGCGAAAGATGCGCCACTCGGGCCGCCTCCACCGATCACCGTTCACCGTGGGGACCCCGCTGACCGTTCTGTTCCGGGCACCTCCCGGCACTGCCCGATGGCAGACGACAATAGTATCAGCACGCACTGCCCCAGATCCAGCCTGTCCGCATGACACTCCTAGGCCCCCTTCTGCGCACAGCCGCCTACCTCCGAGCCACGGCCGTGTACTGCTTAGTGCCACCAACACGCTCACAGCGCCTCCAGGATCCGCAAGGGCCAGGGCAGCAAGCCCAGTGCGCACCTCCAAAAAGGGCAGGCAGGTGTAGTCCAGGGTAAATCGAGCTCACTGCTCAAACCAGCACCATACAGCGTATTTTGCAGCTTGCACCGCTCTCTGTCCTCCGCTCCACCAGCCCAATGCCTCACGGTCCCCAGCTGGGCCGACCCCGCCTCCGGCTATCAGGCACACCGAGCAATTCCAACTCCGGCTGCTCCCCGGGGCATACAGGATCTGTGGGAGGTCGGGCCCGGGCCCAATGCCGCAGCCAGCTCGCCGTCCGCTGCTACCCCTCAGCGGTCTTCAGCCGGGTGTTCGAGCCCCCTTGTCACTGCCGACCCCGTCAGCCCAGCCTCAGCAGCCCTGCCGGCGAGCAGCCCCCGCAGGCTATCAGCGCTGCCGCCCGAACAGTCAGACTCCAGGCCCTCTCGCCAGGGATCGGAGAGCAGGAGGGGGAGGGGCACCGCTCTCACCCGATCCCAGCCGCGAACTGCCACTGCCGCTCCGGATCAATCCCAACGGTCCTCGCCTCGGATCCCTGCTCCGTTCGCCCTGCCCAGCAGCCTCCAGCACGCCTGCTTCGTCCTGGTGCTCAGCCTCTAGCGCTCCCGATCCGCCAGCGCCGCCATCTTGCCTTTGTCCGCCGACCGGGTCCTTCCAGGCTCCGAGGTCCGGCAACGTGCGTCTCCCGGGGTCCCGACGGGGTCCAGACTCTCTCCTCTGGGTCAGCGACCCCTCACGCCACCGATTCACACCGCCAGGGGCACCGAGGGCAAGTCTTTCAAAATATTAGCGGGACTCGGCGCGGAGCAACTCGCTCACACAGCCATCCCGGTCGGCACCTAAGCCACGCCCCTATCGAAGCCCCGGACACATGCGGGCATCTAGCACTGTGGAGCCGATGTGGGAGGGGCCTGACCGTGTACTCCGTATGGAATAAAGTTTGCTGCACACTTACACTGGCTGGGGTGGGGAGGGGGCCCTCCCTCACCTAATTGTTCCGTGGTGACCCTTAATGGTTTAGAAGGGGAGCTTCACTCGTATTGGACCTGAGGGGCTGCGGGCCATAAAAGTCTCAGCAGCTGTTTTCGGCCGGCATCCTTACTGGCTCCTGCACTCACATCCCGTGGCTCGCTGACTCACTGGGTGCCGGAGTGAGGCCGTCTCAGCCCAAAGGAGGCTCATCTGCTCTCGTTCATCCAGGGGTCCACAACTCACACCAGCTCACCTCGATCGGCGATTCTGCTATCTTCCCCTCAGCCTAGCAGGTAGATAGCGAGGCACCATCACTCACATTAGTAGTCCGTTTGGGCGGTACTCCTTAGTCGCCGGACGTTCAGATGGCTGTCCACTCCATCCGAAGCCTTCACGCCCGTCGGGGTAATCTGCCAGCTCATCTCCTCAACAGCTGCGGACGCAGCTCGCCCAAGGCATTTTGTGTGCCGGGTCCCGGGGATATCGGCAACCAATAACAGGCTTCCTGGGACCATTAGAGCCACCGTTTTCAACCCTGCTGCTGATCCGAGTATTCCGATCACGGAATCATAGTCCTTGGGTTGGATGCAACGGAGTCATGTATGTTTGCCTGCTATTGTTGTGATTATGTACTCTCTCTCTCTTCATCTGTGTCTAAGTAACTACATCTCAAGGCCTAAGCCAATTCCTACCCCTGTGATGTCTTTGATGTAACACAAAATTCTTTCCACAGTAGCTCAATACCACCAGGTGTAACCATTGCATCTGGTTGGACGCACCCTTTCTAGCAAAATACCACCAGGTGTAACCATTTCATCTGGTTGGATGCACCCTAGCATTCCGCTGGTGACCCAAGCAACCTATTGACCCATACCAGTTAGATGGCAGAGGTGGCATCCCTTGTCCAGATATTAAACCAGGATTCATCAGTAACGGCTAGTACTGGGGGCCTTGTCAACTGGTTACATAGCCATGTTTAAAGGTTGTGCATGGTTTGCTCAGAAGTCTATCAACTTTAGTAGTACCCGTTTTATCTGCCGATGACAAAGCAACTGCTAATTTTGATATATATATATATATTTATATTCACTGAAAAAAACAAATACCATGTATGTATATATATATATATATATATATATATATATATATCACAGGAATACTGCTTGCGCGATCCTCGGCCAAACAGCACCGATGCCGTCGATGGTAGCAGTCACCATACTTTTCGTTTTTCACTGTTTCCGTTCACCTCAGTGATTCCGCTCCCAGAAAAAGACGGCACACCAGGTAGGTCCAGCACAAAAGTTTATTGTGCACTAAACAACACAAAGACCATATATATATATATTTATAGAATATATATATATATATATATATATATATATATATATATATATATATATATATATATATATATATATATATATATATATATATATATATATATATATATATATATATATATATATATATATATATACATATATATACATATATATATATATATATATATATAAAATACCAGCTCCAACGCTTGCAATGATAATGCACGCTTAGGCACTCGTGGGGACAGAAAATCTTTTAATATATAGCAGACGCATTTCAGCATTAGCTTTCCTGAGTGCTTTTTAAAAGATATGACAATGTCCAAACGCACAGCGCGTCTTTTTAAACACTCAAAGTCTCTCGTGATTGGCACTTTCAGATGGTGCTAACAGCAAGCGTTTACGATGTTCTTACCACCATAGCGCCGTGCATTGATTCCCTCGCCAAGCCTCAGTTTAAAACTGTGGCAGCATTAAAATTACTTTTCGCCATGGACTTGAATAATTCACGACCTTGGATTGACGGAGAAATCCTTTTGAGACGGTTCAGGCTCCTGCTATAAATCCAGCTCCAACTTCCCCCAAAGGCAGGTTTCGCCGAACTCTTAAAGCGGGTGCCTTATACTGTGAGGATGGAACTCACACACAATACCAGCTCCAACGTTTGCAATGATAATGCACGCTTAGGCACTCGTGGGGATTGAAAATCTTTTAATATATAGCACACGCGTGTCCATGGGAAAATTCATTCATCTAGAACCCAATATCTAATCAAGCTTTTGTTCTTGACACTTGTGTCTATTTTAGAACCATTCATTGCTTTACACATCATAGGTCAAAAAAAGGCTATTTATACTTATACAAAATGGCCAATCAAACCCTCTAGTGGGTTAGTTCCAGTTTGACCACATATTATAACATGATATTAATCCTCCAATGGGTTGTATTCATTACAAATAGCCCAATCCTGACTCCATGTATTAATGATCATTGTTGTATGGCATTCCTATTTGAGACTGACTATTCTGATCTATTTATGAGCTTGATGTGTTCAAGTGTTATCTTAGTGAAAAATAAAATGACATAACCCTGAAAACAGGTAAAAAAATGTGAATAACAAAACAATAAACAACTAGATCAAAAATTTTAATTTTTAAATAATAGGAAGCGAAACCAAGGCATTATTGGTTGTACTTTCATAAGTGTACATAATGTTCTTCACTTTGATTCAGACCATGTGGAGCAAAAGACCTTAACTCAAGGATATGGCAAGATTCTTTCTGTCTTAATCTCCTTTCTTGATCTCCGCCACTTTCTAGGCGATTGATAGTTTCAATAGCGAAGCATTTTAATTGCTTCCAGTCACCTCCGTGATGAGATTCCATGTAATTTGGCTACCACATTGCTGTGGTCTTTATTTATTGTTGCTCTAACGTGTTCCAAAATAAATTTTTTCAGTTCGCATATCATGCTCCCAACGTATTTCAACCTGCGCAGGCATTCAATTATGTATATCACAAACTGGCTCTTACAAGTAATCAATTTCTGTATTTTCCAAATTCTTCCATTAGACAATTTTATTTCTTGGGTGTTTTTGGCAATTTGGCACACTTTGCAACTGTGACATTTCTCAAATCCCTTTGTGTTCAACCATTGAGTTGGTTTATTTTTCTTCTTGAGGAAGTGACTTTGAATTATTCGATCTTTTAGATTAGTTGCTCTTCGGAATGTTATATTAGGATGTGTTCCCAAGTTGGAGGGTTTCCCAATTTTTTTTCACTATTTCTTTTATTTGTTTTGATTCTTCGGAATATGTGGTGATCAACTTAATTGTTTCTGGATTTTCATTCTGACCCAAAGTGTTGGCTTTTAGGATTTCCTCTCTTTCTTTTTGGTCAGATCTTTCCCAACCTTTTTTAATCAGATTTTCCGGATATTTTCTTTGTTTAAATCTGTGCTGTCAATTTGCTTTGTTTTTGTCATACAGTATTTTCAGAACAAATTCTTCTAATTCTTAGGAATTCACCATATGGAATGTTTTGGAATGAAGATAAAGAAACTTTCTGTGTGTAGTGTTGCATTTGTTGCTGTTACTTTTCTTTGCAATGTTGTATGTATTTGATTCTCCTGTATATAGATTTCTGTGTCCAGAAATGCTACGCTTGTTTGGCTGATATTGTAGGTGAAATTGAAATTTGCTGGTGTTGAGTTCAGGATATTCAAATATTATAATATTCATTAAAATCCTCATCTGATCAATCCCATATTATCAGGAGATCATCAATGAACCTGAGCCACATGATTGTTTTGTTCACAAATCTGTCATTATCCGTTTGTCAGGCCCATTTCTGCTCCCACCAGCCCATTGCTAAGCAGGCATAGCTCGGACTAAAAGAAAAGCCCATCGCTATGCCTTTCACTTGTTTGTAAATTTCCTCACCGAAGAGAAAAACATTCTGGGTCAGACACATCTTGATCATTTCCAACAACATAACATTATGATGTCGGTGGGAACAGGTTAATGAGTTTAGATGAGATTCAAAGAAAAGATTACCCAGTTCTGCAGGGGATAAAAACAAGGCAGTGGATTATGTGATGTCGGGGGGTGGGGGGTAAAATTAATCCAATTCACAAAGTGCTAATTTCAACGCTCCAGGATGATGTGAATAAAATGGAAACAGCATGGATGGCAAAATTAGGGGATCGTGATGTTGATCTAGATAAGACCCTCGAATTAGCTGGGAAATGGTTTCGCTCTTTAAAACTTGAGAGCCCAACATTATAAGACAGTATTCAATCTCTATTATACCCCGGCTAAGCTATTTGGGTGGGGTAAGAGGGAAGATGACAAGTGTCCTAGATGCTCCAAGGGGCCAGCTGATCTTGCTCATATGTTCTATCACTGTGAAAAACTATCAGAGATTCTTATTAATATCCAGAAATTTTGGGAGGGGCTGCTAGGTATTAAGATCATCCTATCCCCTACCCTAATAATTCTAGGGCATGATAGTAAATTAAATCTAAATAAAGAGGAAGAAGGGATTGTGTTCATATCCGTGGCTGTCTTCCGGATTATGTTGGCATCAGGCTGGAAGGATATTGCAGCTCCCTCCTTTCAGATGTGCCTCTCTCGCCTGCTAGGGGTCCACAATATCGAGACAGCCCTATATAGGGGAAGCGGTAGGAGAATGAGAGAACTAGGGAGAAACTTATGGGCCTCGTTAATAACTTGGAGAGAATCTTGTTTATAATAAATCAGAATTTTGGAAGGTCTTACAAGATGTTATGGCTTTTACCCCTGACTAAGATGAACTGTTTGACTCTTTATGTATATGTATCTCGTGACTTATAAACTTATTTATATTTATATCTGTCTTCATTTTAACTTCAACTTTTATAACTACGTGATATATGTATAGTGGTTTTATTGTTATTGTAATTGTATTATCCTTAATGGTTTTACCAGGTAATCAATCAAAATAAAATTATTTTTAAAAAAAAGCATTATGTTGAGCATAATGAATGTTTCTGTCCTCCAGGAAAGGCAAATTTCATGTTCAATATTTGTATAGAGCGACACCACGTCCATTGTGATTAATCTGCATGATTCCTGCCACGGTATACCATTCATATGTCATAATAAATCACTGGTATCTTTGATGTAAGAACTGAGGTTCGAGACAAAAGGCAACAACAAAAAATGGCAATACAAAATAATCAACGTAATTTGCCACTGTTTCAAATAAAGATCTTCTGGCGATATAATCGGACGTCCCGGTGGTTTTGTTCAATGCTTATGAATCTTTGGCAGAAATACATGGTAGCAGTTATTGGCAATTGTGCTGTTAAATACTTGCATTTGTCATCATCAACGAGATCGATAACTGTCCAATTTTGCTACTTTTTATCAAAATCAAGTTTCATACGAGGGGTTGGATTGGACTGCAATCTTTCATAATAGTTGAGGTTTTTCAATTGGTCATGTGCCTCTTTTATGTAATCCGACTTCTCCCAAATCATTATGTTGCCTCCTTTGTTCGCAATCTTAATTTCAATGTGGTCATCTTGGGTTAAGTCAAATAATGTTTTTCTCTCTTCAGTTTTCAGATTAACAGTATACCTCGTTTTTTACAATTCGTAGATGTCTTGTACAATTGCCATCATGGAAGATATCAAGCTTGTTTCCTCCTGCTAATTGTGGATAGAACTGTGATTTTGTTTTTTTATGGCTTAACCCAGCACCCATTTGAGGACTGGCTTCTTCTAAGGTCATATTTTCTGTTTCTTTGTCACATCCAATTTTATTAGTGTCAGTAAATTTACAGAGTCCTGTGCTGATAAGGTGGACCTAGGTTTTACAATACTCTTTCCGAAACTTTTCATTTGTTAGTTCTCTGTAAAGGTCTTTGCAAATGTTATTTTCCTCCCATACAGGTAGAGATCAATTCTAGTTTGTACCATATCCATATGAGTACTGGGGCAGAAATTAAGCTCACTTTTTAATAATGTAGTTGGGATTCTGTCATCTGTCTTTTTGATAGATTTATAATTGCTAGTTCTTGAGTCTGTTCTAAAAGGTTTTCTTCAAACTCATGTTCCGTGTTGTTGTACCAACTGTTATTGATCCACTGGCCCCTCTTTCCTCTTCTACTTTGTTTCTGTATGTCCAGGACCTTCCTCTTTCCCTTCCTCTGTCGTTTTGCAGCCGAGTACCCATACTTTGTTCCCACTGGCGTTGTTGAAGGACCAGCCGCTGTCTGTTTCGTTGTACCCACCACTGAGTCTGTCTCGCCTTCACTGGCATCCGGTGAAGTTAAAGAGGAGATACTACTTGAGATATTAGTGATGTTGCTCAATTTATCCTGTTGCTTTATTAGATAAAATTTTCTGGCATACGTGAATATTCTTCCTTGAGCGTAATCTTCCTTATCCCGCTCAAATTTAGTGTGCTGTAATTGAACAGATTCCTTATGTACTTCAATCAGTTTTTTTAGTTCTGCCTTGAATTTGCTCATTTCTGGATTTAACTCTACTGTGGCCAATTCTTTTTCTAATTCATGTAGTTGTTCTTTAATTTTGTTAAGCACAATTTCATGTGTTTAACCTGTATTAACATTAGATCCAACGAGGAATTGAGAATGCGCTCACCCTATTCTTGTAGCAATTCATTGCTTGAGACTTGATGACTGGGCATCAGAGTAATTCTTAGTCCTCTCAATACTCTTTATATTTCGGTTGAAATACGTTGGAAGCACGATATACGAAATGAAAAAAAATATTTTGTAACACGTTAGAGCAACAATAAATAAACACGGCAGCAATGCGGTAGCCAAACACATGTAATCACAACATGGAGGTGACTGGAAGCAACTAAAATCCTTCACTATTGAAACCTTTAATCACCTAGAAAGAGGCAGAGTTCGAGAAAGGAAATTAAGACAGAAAGAATCTCGCCATATTCTTGAGGTAATGTCTTTTGCTCCACTTGGTCTGAATCAAAGTGAAGAACTTTATGTACGCTTATGAAAGTACAATCAATAATGCCTTGATTTCGCTTCCTATTATTTAGAAATTTAAATTTTGTGTCCAGTTGTTTATGTTTTGGTATTCAAATTCTTATACCTGTTGTCAGGCCTATGTTATTTTATTTTTCACTCAGATAACACTTGAACACATGAAGCTCATAACTAAATTAGAATAATCCATCTAAAATAGGAATGCCATACAGCATTGATTATAAATACATGGAGACCGGATTGGGCGATTTGTAATGAATAAATTCCATTGAAGGATTAATATCATGATGTAATATGTGGTCAAATTGGAAATAACCGACTAGAGGGTTTGATTGGCCATCAAGTATAAATAGCTTTTTTTTTTACTTATGATGTATAAAGCGATGAATGGTTATAAAATGTGGTTATAAAAAGTGTCAAGAACAAAAGCTTGATTAGAGATTGGGTTCTAAATAAATTAATTTTCCCATGGATACGTTTTTAATCTCACTTTAATTAGCACATATTTGTCACTTTTTATTATTTATTTTGAAAACTACAACTCCCAAGCATTGTTCAACAGGAAATGATGTAAAGCATTAAAGTGTAGATATTGGTTGCAATGCACATGCAGGTGTTACCGTGATCAAGGTTTCAGCGAGACCAAAATGCGTTGGTTTCTGATGTTTCTATACATTTATTTTGTTTAAATTCTTTTGTCTGGTGGAGAGGGGTGGTTAAATATCTATCTATCTATCTTTATATATATATATATATATATATATATATATATATATATATATGCACCAAACCTCCTTTTCAAACGAAAATGAGCGGAGACCACCACGGGGAACACTTTGGAAGCCGTTTTATTTCTTGTATGGCAAATGCATTTCGGCAACAACAATTTGCCTTCGTCAGTGCCTCAGAGTTCAGGAGGCTTCCCAGAACACGAACTCTTGTCCTGCCACCCTCTTATAGGTCAGAGGGCACACTCCGCCCCCGTGAATGCTTGTGCACCTGTAGTCCACTGTGTGTTCGAGGACCACAGCTCCCAGAATGCTTCAATGCAACCAGGTAAGTGATACTTGGGGGGCCTGTAGGATAGTTCGTGATGCAAGGGAACCCAAGTTTTCCTGCTTGTTAAGAAAGTCAAACAGCCTCCTCCGGTCCCCAAACCGCCTCAGCCATGGAATCCGATCGGAATATCAAGTGGATGGGCAGCAATGTAAGTACAAGCCACCGCAGTTAATAACCGCATATCCTCCTTCCAATTTCACCGGAGACCCTGGCGTGCCCCGTCCATCCAATCCCTTGGAACCATTTTGAAGCTGCGGATGCAGCTGAACGCCAGTGATGACAGGGCCACTTGTGAGGCGGGGATCTCCGTACTGTGTCGCTGGCTGACACAGAAAATATGCACCAAACCTCCTTTTCAAACGAAAATGAGCGGAGACCACCACGGGGAACACTTTGGAAGCCGTTTTATTTCTTGTATGGCAAATGCATTTCGGCAACAACAATTTGCCTTCGTCAGTGCCTCAGAGTTCAGGAGGCTTCCCAGAACACGAACTCTCGTCCTGCCACCCTCTTATAGGTCAGAGGGCACACTCCGCCCCCGTGAATGCTTGTGCACCTGTAGTCCACTGTGTGTTCGAGGACCACAGCTCCCAGAATGCTTCAATGCAACCAGGTAAGTGATACTTGGGGGGCCTGTAGGATAGTTTGTGATGCAAGGGAACCCAAGTTTTCCTGCTTGTTAAGAAAGTCAAACAGCCTCCTCCGGTCCCCAAACCGCCTCAGCCATGGAATCCGATCGGAATATCAAGTGGATGGGCAGCAATGTAAGTACAAGCCACCGCAGTTACTAACCGCATATCCTCCTTCCAATTTCACCGGAGACCCTGGCGTGCCCCGTCCATCCAATCCCTTGGAACCATTTTGAAGCTGCGGATGCAGCTGAACGCCAGTGATGACAGGGCCACTTGTGAGGCGGGGATCTCCGTACTGTGTCGCTGGCTGACACAGAAAATATGCACCAAACCTCCTTTTCAAACGAAAATGAGCGGAGACCACCACGGGGAACACTTTGGAAGCCGTTTTATTTCTTGTATGGCAAATGCATTTCGGCAACAACAATTTGCCTTCGTCAGTGCCTCAGAGTTCAGGAGGCTTCCCAGAACACGAACTATATATATTCTCGCTCCATGTGTGCCAAAAAGATTCCCGGGTCACTCGCAGGCGGGTGCTTCTACGCGATGGCACTCGCGTTTAAATAAAGGCTCCAGCTCCGTTCCGCTGCTCGTGGAACAAAGTACAGCACTCCGGGGGTTAGGCAGGATAGATTTTATTTCGCCATTCGCTGCGTGAACAGACGCGTTTCGGACAAGAAGTCCTTTGTCAGTGTTTACATGTCATGCCGCCAGGCAGCTCCTTTTAAATACATCAAACCTCATACATTGGCAACAGAGATGACGGCTAGAAAATGCATTCAACGCGCTTTTGAACATAGCGGCCATTTTGAATGTTCTTATATTCCATTCAATACAGGATATCACATTGTTATATTATATTTACGCCGTATATCGGCATACATGCGGCATAGAGCTGGTGTCTTGAAAAGATCTTGCCGTGTATCGGCATATCACCAGCTTGTGTAAACATCGCGCACATTCTAGTTCCAATCACCATAGTTGACAATGTATCTAACTATACACAATCAGAATACTTATACATTTTAAATATTTTACACGCTGTTCTGCTTGGGTTCTCAGATTAGATAGAACCAGCTCATCAGAGCCTTACTAACCCAGCCAGAACGTTACCCTCTGCCCCTCCCTAGGACCTATTCACAACAGGTATCTACCCCCTAAGGACAGGGAATTCCTAAGATGCATACCATGTACCTCCTATAATATTATCAATCTGTGGCCTCGCGGTCCCATTCGAACCCAGACCTCTCTACCCAGACGGCAGTATCAGAATCGGCGATCTCGCGGTCCCATACGAACCCAGATCTCTCTACCCAGACGGCAGTATCAGAATCGGCGATCTCGCGGTCCCATTCAAACCCAGACCTC
Organism: Lissotriton helveticus; assembly: GCF_964261635.1. Lineage (NCBI taxonomy): Eukaryota > Metazoa > Chordata > Amphibia > Caudata > Salamandridae > Lissotriton > Lissotriton helveticus. The sequence goes on along the minus strand of NC_136071.1, from coordinate 698,130,309 downwards.
TCTACCCAGACGGCAGTATCAGAATCGGCGATCTCGCGGTCCCATTCGAACCCAGACCTCTCTACCCAGACGGCAGTATCAGAATCGGCGATCTCGCGGTCCCATACGAACCCAGATCTCTCTACCCAGACGGCAGTATCAGAAGCGGCGATCTCGCGGTCTCATACAGACCCAGACAACCTACTCAGACGGCAGCTTATCCTATGATTACCATTATATAAAGGGATCGATCTCACTATTCATCAGGGTTATGGAACTACAATGTCCCGGATCACACAACGGTTGCCAATTTAGATAATGTACTGCATGGTCGTTAATTCAAGGGGCTCCTCTCTCCCTTATTCAGTTACCACTTACCTGATCAGGGTTAGCATCTGTTCACATAGCAGCATCTGACTAGAAGAATAGGTTACCCTCTCATACAAGAACACACGGCACATGTCGGTTCACTAAGAACTGGGGTACTTTATTTCCCATCATTACAAACAACCATATAACACCATACTACAACACATAGCCTGCAAAGAAAAGTAAAAGATTAAGTTGTACGCTCTAATAAGAAAGGGTCGACATCACCTTATTAATATGAAGTCCACACTCAGCAGTCATCTAGGTTCCCTTCTCGTCTGGGCCTTGGCTCGTCTTGAAGTCACACCTCCGCAATCACGGGTACACGGCTGCACCGCTATGCGCTGTTCCCTTCACCCTTCTCCAAGCCCCTGGGACCTTCCTCTCATCGGCTACTCTCCTTCCCTGGCTGTTCTGCTAGGAGAGTATCTGTCTCTCGATTCTTCTCCGCTTTTAGAATGGTGTCTGTCTTCCCTGGAATAAGTAATAGGTTTGCTACTAACGGCTAGATGCCGCCTACGAACTGACCGCACAACTATCTCGGGCTTTCACTAATATAGAAGCGTGTTTCTTCATGGAAAATTCCAGCCAGTAACCTGCCGCCCACCAAATTCTTGTACCTCCCCGTACCAAGGACACGTTCCCAGCCGGCCGGCCTGATGTTGTGTCTTCGGCATGAAGAAAAATACAATCCTTCGACAAGGGCCGGCCTGAACCGGTTCTCTCCAAGCGAACAACACCTCGTAACTAAAACATTACACTTGACCTAGAAGCATCCCAAGCTGCCGGGGCAGAAAGAAAGATGGAGTCTCTCCCGTTTGAGGCCTACCAGGCCCGAATTCAGCATAACTCCATGGAAAGTATAATAATACCCTAACTAAAGGACGGATTATCCCTGATACTAGCGGATCTATCCCCCAGCCTATAGGTATAAGCTCTAATCTAGGGAGGAGGATGCAGAATTATATCAAAGTGCCTCGTAAATAGGCTCTATCCACTACTCTGACCCTTGCACTGGAATGATAAGAGACTGAAGTCACCATCAATCACCTTTCCTCAAAAGAGGGCCGGGAAAATCGAGCAGAACATTTCACCCTTGACTTCAGTCTATTATACATTCATCAAACAGAACTAACATCTGTGGAAGAATAATAGGAAACAAAACTAACTGATCTATGTCTAGTACCAGGTTTGCAGTATTGAAGTAGAGAAGGAATACACTGAATAAAGCAACAGACAGCAATCAGAATGCTAATAGTAATCAAAATCCCCGCTAATATTTGACGCAACATATGTAAATCAGGTAGCCAATTAAAGAGCCAGTCAAACCAGCCCTGGTCAATGTGTTTTCTAACCTCTTCCGTCAAGTCATGAAGTTTGTCAATATGAGCCTGAATGGATTTTGTATGGTCAGACAGGTTAAAACAACAAAGACCCTCAAAATCAGAACAATCATGTCCATGTTTAAGCAAAAGATAATCAATAGCCGCCCGGTTCTGCAAGATAGCTCTACGTTCACCCTGGGCGTCTAATAGTATGTCAGACAAAATCGTAGAAGTATGATTATGGATTTCACCATCCAGCAGGCCATTTTCCCAATAGACTTGGCATTATAGACCGCCAAGGCAGTAACACAAACAATTGAGAAAGCTAAGCTAAGGTATTCAGATTTGGAATATAAATGCATAGACGAATCACAGTCCTCCTGTAACATTACAGCATCTCGGATCACACGGGAATTAGCATGAGGATGTGAGGAGAACATCAACAAACTCAGTCTGGTAATGGCACAAGGGCCTCCGGAAATGTTCGCGGGAATATATGGCCAGGATGTATTACCACAAGAGAAGAGCCAACCAGAGGGTAGCAGCATTGTACGGTAATGACTCGGGGTCACCACTAAACTCTTACAAGTCATATTATTTTGAATAGAGATACATAATTTCGGTGATCTTCGGAAGCACAAAGTCCTTTCATGAGCTGTGAATGATGTAGCACCTTTCAATTTTAAACGCACACACTCAGAAATAGCATTGGGATCACAAGTAAGAAAGAAGCATAAATCACCCTGCATGATATTATAAGTTATTATCTGGGACTGGATCAAGGGTGTCGAATCGGACAACTCAGTACATAAAGGGCAGTATTCATGTGTAGCAACGTCTCCCAAAAGGACATTAGGACGGGCATTCGATACATTGAAAATATGGGCCAAAGTCTCTAATGAAGCAGGCACAGCAACTAAACAAGTCGCTAGAATGTCAGTCACCGAACGCATCGGTGTTAAACAAAAATGAGGGGCATTAGTCACTCGCTTGGCCAAAGTAGTCCAAAAGTTCGATGATGAATCCCACGCAGCAAAGGAACGCGGCATCCTGGTTCTCAAATCAGCCCGGGTTGATGGGTTCCCTCCTCTCCCGTCGTAGCAGTCCAAAAGGAGTCCAACGCCGACACATCCTGCAGCAACAGTCCAGAGAATGATCTGAAAGAAAATCAAAGACAGGCATTATTCATTCTCGTAGGTAACATTTGTCAGCTGGGACAGCTTCCCAGCTATCTTTCCCTGGTCTCATGACTAGAACAGTATTATCATGACCGGTTGCAATAATCTCAGCTTGTTCAGGGGGACTCTTAGGCGATTGCACCCAAACTCTAGCTCCAGGATTATCCGTGGAGCCGAATCCTTTTTGTCCTCGTACAGTTAGCAACGTTGGGGCAGTGCCTTTTGTGATCTCACCACTGAAAACAGGCATTATCAACAATTGAGCAATTCGGTCAGTTTTATGAATCGGTAAATCAACCTCACTGCTATTCAGCAGGAGCACCTTAATCTCTCCCTGATAGTCACTGTCAATGACTCCTCCGAGTACTTGAACTGCTTTCACAGCCAGCCCCGATCTAGGGGCGATTAATCCATAATTTCCAGTGGGTATACAGACACCAACACCGGTTTCAATGATGACTCGATCTTTACTTTTTATAATAGTATCATTCATGGCATGCAGGTCTAGACCTGCCGACCCCGGGGTCGCTCTGCATGGAGCCAATGCTCCGGGGGTAATTTCCCAGTATATCACAGTATCCCCGATATGATTGGGCTTTGCATCGACATTTGGAGGAAACAAACGCATCAATGGAGATTCAGCATTTAGAAAGGGACGATTATTCAAAATTAACAAGGCCTGGAATAAATAGTCTCTCCAATTCCTATAGCGGTCGCCGGTTAACTTCCACAGTTGATGTTTCAGCAAACCGTTCATCCGCTCGATGAGGCCTGAGGCCTGCGGATAATATGGTATATGAAACACCCATTCAATATTATTTTCCACACAAAATTCCTGTACCAATCTTCCACGAAAATGGGATGCATTATCAGATTGAATTTGGAATGGGACACCATAATAAAGCATAATCAATTCCAATGTCTTAATTGTATTCACTTGGGTAGCTTGTTTACAGGGGAGGGCCACTAACAGGCCACTGTATGTATCCACAATGGTGCAAATGTATTGACAATTTTTACTCATAGGAAGTGGACCAATATAATCAATTTGCCAAATTTGAGCGGGCAGTTTCCCGCAATGTAAATGACCTTTAACAATTTGAGGCACTTTCCGCTGTCTAGCATGCTGACAAATGGGACAATGCAAAATAATGTCTTTGATTAAATCTAAAGGAATATAAATTCCTCGATCAGCAGCCCACCTGCTAGTGGCTTTCTCTCCATAATGTCCTGCTTTCTGGTGGGCCCATTTCGCCAATCCTTCCATATCAGAATCCTGCATGTCCACTATTGCCTCAGCAATTTTAGATTGTTCATCTGCAATATTATGAAAAAATTTGTCAAGGGAGTCTATTGGGGTGTGAGCATCCACGTGAAAGATTGTAACAGTACTTTGCGGGAGCATTTCCCAAATCTCTTGCCATAATTCTTTCCCCCACAGTTCTTTTGAATGCAATTCCCAATTATGGAAATGCCAAGTCGGTAACCAAACTGCCAATCCATTGGCAGTAGACCAGGAATCAGTAAAAATATGACATGTGCCAGGTAACTCTTGCTTCAGAACTTGATACACAGCATAAAGCTCAGCAAATTGGCTGCTCTTTCCCTCACCAGTTGTACTCAGCAACTTTTGTGTGATCGGATTATAGGACACTGCCTTCCAATGTCGTTTTGTCCCTATGAACCTTGCCGAACCATCAGTAAACCAAACGTGGTTTCTATCCTCCGGGGACAAATCATCAAATGGCTTACCCCACTTGACAGGGGATTCCTGTGCTAAAGGTGCGGAGCATTCACTCTCTGTTTCAACCGATGGTGCCCGCGCCACCTGCTCATGCAAAGATGCAACTCCCTTTGGTCCCACACGTGCCCTGTCCTGTATGTACCATTTCCATTTAATCACACTCGCCTCCTGAGCGTGTCCAATTCTGTGAGTTTTCGGCGAACTCAAAACCCACTGCATGATAGGAATTTCAGGTCGCAAGACCACATCATGTCCCAAAGTTAACTGCTCGGTATCCACCAGAGCCCAATAACATGCAAGCAACTGTTTCTCAAAAGGTGTATAACGCTCACCAGCATCGGGTAACTTCTTAGTCCAAAAACCTAACGGTACTTTACTTCTGCCTTGTTTCTGCCACAAACTCCAATTTGCATAAAGGCCTTGTACAGACACATTCAAATCCACATCACCATCGCACACAGGCCATAAATCCAAGGCATACTGAATCGCTTCTTTTGCCAAACTAAATGCATCTTGCTGTGGTTTACCCCATTCAAATGCATTCTTTTTACGAGTGACTCGATACAAGGGGGCCAATATTTGACTCAAATGAGGAATATGCTGGCGCCAAAAACCAAATAAGCCGATGAAGCTTTGGGCTTCTTTCCTATTCCTCGGAACTGCAAAATCAAGAATCTTTTATTTTACTTGTGGAATCACTTCTCTGTGACCTTCATGCCAATTAATACCCAAAAATTTTACAGTCTGGGATGGGCCTTGTAATTTATCCGGGTTGATTTCCCAACCTTTCTCACGCAAACACTCAAGGATTTTATCTAATTGGGTCTGAACTTCATCTTGTGTTTCACCTTGAATCAGAACATCATCAATATAATGACATATCTGAATTTTCAAATGTACAGGTACCTCAGCCAAATGCTCTGCCACCAGCCGGTGACATATCGTAGGACTATGCACATAGCCCTGGGGAAGACTTCTAAACGTCATTTGACGTCCGTTCCATGTAAAACTTAATTGTTCCTGGCATTCAGGGGCAATCGGGATTGAAAAGAAAGCATTAGCAATATCAATGGACGCATACCATGTACCTGGATGCTTTTGAATTCTTTCAATTAAAGTAATGATATCCGGTACTGCGACAGTCAAAGGGGGCGTATACTTATTCAATTCTCGATAATCAACAGTCATGCGCCAGGAGTTATCACTCTTACGCACGGGCCAAACAGGATTATTCCAGGCAGAAGTAACCGGAGTTATAACTCCTGCATCCACCAAATCCTGAATAGTGGTACTAATTTCTTCATGACCACCTGGAATACGATACTGCTTCTGGCAAACCACTTTTGTCGCCTGGGGAATCTTTATGGGGGGCATTCTTAAACGACCAACCCGTACGGGTCTGGACGATATATAATGCTTAGTTCCAAATTGATAACATCCATCATCCAAATGTAAAGTCATTCCTTTCAAAATGTCAATTCCAATGATATACTCTACGAGGGGCACGACTAATACAGAATATTCTTTTCTAGGAATTCTGCCTATTCTCATTTCAATTGTAGTTTGTACTGCGGGAGTTTCCTTTCCACCTAAACCAGTAATTGTAAAAAATTGGCCTTTAAATTTCTTTGATTTTCCATGAATAAGAGTGGCCTCCGCTCCTGTATCTACCAATGCTCGGGCCCTTTGAATATTACGATGTCTCCAAAAAATTTCAATATCTACATAGGGTCTATTATCTCGGTGAGCCCATCTGTGTACGGGAGCTTGACCTACTTCCTAGTCATTTTTACTGCGTTCTATCATCCAGGACAAATCAGGATAAAGGTTCTCACGTTTCTCAGGTATCAATATATCATGTTCATATCCATCTCCCTTACTAAATGGATTCCTGTCCTCCGCATTATACTGTGAATTTCGATCGGAAAATCTGTGTCGATCCTCCCTCCTCCTCAACTCAGGGGACTGATCTCTTTCATCTCTACGTCGGCTGTTACCATAATCATCTCTCCCCCTTTCTCTCTCCCCCCCCCTCTCTCTCTCTCTTCCATGACGAGGGGACGCATCACGTACATATCGTCGATCATCACGACGATCAGAACGCACACGTCGGTTGTCATCACCGCTGTCATCAGAATACTCACGATCACACTCATTCGTCCGCACACGCCGGGCACCCTCCTTTCGGTCTAAACCGCGTTTGCGAAACAAGTCCCACAAACGAGAAGTAGTTTCACCATCAATATCCTCCTTCCTCACACCATCAGCTAAAAGTGCCATAAACATGTCACGTCTAGTAAGCTTATTGTCTCCAGGAGTACGAGTGTCAGGCCGAGACTGACGGTCAGGTTTAAACCAATCACCCAACTCACCGAGCTGGCGCACAGATTCCAGCACCATAGACAATGCATTACCAGTCTGATTGATCAATAAGGTCATCATGACCTGCTTATAAGCAACCGGGGAAGAACGAATAATACGATTCCGCACAGAAGACGTCAACAAACCATCAAGCAATCTGTCAGCAGTACTCAGAAAAATCGCAGTTTTCATCACCTCCTCTTTGAGACGTTGTGCAGCATCCCGCAATGTATACCACGGCTTGTCATTCACAGGCCAGTCAGATTCAGTAGGGTACTTTTGATTACACCCCTCAGTCGCCAACTGAAGCAAACTGATTTGACCACCACCATTATAATTACGAAAATGATCTTGTACAGTAGAATCCGAACTCAAGGAACAGAACTTCAAAGAATCGCCAGCATCCAACATAATGCCAGCAGCGCCCAGTTCATAAAGGCGCACCATCCACGTAAGCAAGGTCTCACCAGCGCGCTGTTGAAAGCGCTGCAAAATATCACTAATTTCCTGTTGAGTAAAATCCTCCAAAGAATCTAAAGGAATACCGTTCGGATTACCGGGAGTCTGCTGCAACTTCCTACGAAAAACAGGATGTGCAGAGACCGCAGAAAGAGCACCAGAAGGAGCCTGATCAGTAAACCTAGGAGAACAATCCATATGGGAAGTATCAACAGAATGCAAAGAACGATCGCAGTCGCGGGACTCAACATCCGTAGCACAAGAAGCAGATTTAAAAGCCCGTCTAGAGCGAGAAGACTCGCGATTGTTAGACTCCTCATCCGAGGAACGGGAATCACTCGAATTCCAGATATTACCATCCCATTCATCAGGATTCCAATCCAGTCCGGCTTTCGCCACGACCAATCGCACTTTCCGTTTAGAAACGTGACCCCGACGATTCTTGTATTTATAACGTGCAATCCGCACAGCCGCCCTTTCGGCGATAGTCTGATACGTCTCAAGCTTGTCGGCAAGCAATTTATTTTGACACCGCAACAAAGTATGATCATTCTGAATTTCAACAAACTTCCGTTCCATGTCTACATGCTCCTTCTGCAATTTCAACAACCTCTCATGTACAAGTCTGTACGCAGACAAGACAATCCAACCCCTGCGTCCCAAAATAGGAAGCTCATCACCCTTCGCAACTGGCGCCTTCTGCAAACAGGAAATCACATCATCCGGCTCCGCCAGCCCCAGACAAGAATTCCAACTTTCACTCAAACCAGTAGAATCAGCCCACTCGCAGGCCAAGGCCTCATAAGGCGTTGAATCCCAGCCGGGAATATCAACAGGCAACCTAAAAACAGATTTCGACTTTCTCAAAAACATTTCGACAAAACAAAACTACACACACAAAATAGAAAAAGAATACACAAACGAAAGCACGTACACGCCGAGGACAAATACAAAGACAACAACGACGCACACAGGTTTCGTAAACGGTTCGTGACGCCAAATGTTCTGCTTGGGTTCTCAGATTAGATAGAACCAGCTCATCAGAGCCTTACTAACCCAGCCAGAACGTTACCCTCTGCCCCTCCCTAGGACCTATTCACAACAGGTATCTACCCCCTAAGGACAGGGAATTCCTAAGATGCATACCATGTACCTCCTATAATATTATCAATCTGTGGCCTCGCGGTCCCATTCGAACCCAGACCTCTCTACCCAGACGGCAGTATCAGAATCGGCGATCTCGCGGTCCCATACGAACCCAGATCTCTCTACCCAGACGGCAGTATCAGAATCGGCGATCTCACGGTCCCATTCGAACCCAGACCTCTCTACCCAGACGGCAGTATCAGAATCGGCGATCTCGCGGTCCCATTCGAACCCAGACCTCTCTACCCAGACGGCAGTATCAGAATCGGCGATCTCGCGGTCCCATACGAACCCAGATCTCTCTACCCGGACGGCAGTATCAGAATCGGCGATCTCGCGGTCCCATACGAACCCAGATCTCTCTACCCAGACGGCAGTATCAGAATCGGCGGCCTCGCGGTCCCATTCGAACCCAGACCTCTCTACCCAGACGGCAGTATCAGAATCGGCGATCTCGCGGTCCCATACGAACCCAGATCTCTCTACCCAGACGGCAGTATCAGAATCGGCGATCTCGCGGTCCCATACGAACCCAGATCTCTCTACCCAGACGGCAGTATCAGAATCGGCGGCCTCGCGGTCCCATTCGAACCCAGACCTCTCTACCCAGACGGCAGTATCAGAATCGGCGATCTCGCGGTCCCATACGAACCCAGACCTCTCTACCCAGACGGCAGTATCAGAATCGGCGATCTCGCGGTCCCATACGAACCCAGATCTCTCTACCCAGACGGCAGTATCAGAATCGGCGGCCTCGCGGTCCCATTCGAACCCAGACCTCTCTACCCAGACGGCAGTATCAGAATCGGCGATCTCGCGGTGCCATACGAACCCAGATCTCTCTACCCAGACGGCAGTATCAGAAGCGGCGATCTCGCGGTCTCATACAGACCCAGACAACCTACCCAGACGGCAGCTTATCCTATGATTACCATTATATAAAGGGATCGATCTCACTATTCATCAGGGTTATGGAACTACAATGTCCCGGATCACACAACGGTTGCCAATTTAGATAATGTACTGCATGGTCGTTAATTCAAGGGGCTCATCTCTCCCTTATTCAGTTACCACTTACCTGATCAGGGTTAGCATCTGTTCACATAGCAGCATCTGACTAGAAGAATAGGTTACCCTCTCATACAAGAACACACGGCACATGTCGGTTCACTAAGAACTGGGGTACTTTATTTCCCATCATTACAAACAAACATATAACACCATACTACAACACATAGCCTGCAAAGAAAAGTAAAAGATTAGGTTGTACGCTCTAATAAGAAAGGGTCGACATCACCTTATTAATATGAAGTCCACACTCAGCAGTCATCTAGGTTCCCTTCTCGTCTGGGCCTTGGCTCGTCTTGAAGTCACACCTCCGCAATCACGGGTACACGGCTGCACCGCTATGCGCTGTTCCCTTCACCCTTCTCTAAGCCCCTGGGACCTTCCTCTCATCGGCTACTCTCCTTCCCTGGCTGTTCTGCTAGGAGAGTATCTGTCTCTCGATTCTTCTCCGCTTTTAGAATGGTGTCTGTCTTCCCTGGAATAAGTAATAGGTTTGCTACTAACGGCTAGATGCCGCCTACGAACTGACCGCACAACTATCTCGGGCTTTCACTAATATAGAAGCGTGTTTCTTCATGGAAAATTCCAGCCAGTAACCTGCCGCCCACCAAATTCTTGTACCTCCCCGTACCAAGGACACGTTCCCAGCCGGCCGGCCTGATGTTGTGTCTTCGGCATGAAGAAAAATACAATCCTTCGACAAGGGCCGGCCTGAACCGGTTCTCTCCAAGCGAACAACCCCTCGTATCTAAAACATTACACTTGACCTAGAAGCATCCCAAGCTGCCGGGGCAGAAAGAAAGATGGAGTCTCTCCCGGTTGAGGCCTACCAGGCCCGAATTCAGCATAACTGCATGGAAAGTATAATAATACCCTAACTAAAGGACGGATTATCCCTGATACTAGCGAATCTATCCCCCAGCCTATAGGTATAAGCTCTAATCTAGGGAGGAGGATGCAGAATTATATCAAAGTGCCTCGTAAATAGGCTCTATCCACTACTCTGACCCTTGCACTGGAATGATAAGAGACTGAAGTCACCATCAATCACCTTTCCTCAAAAGAGGGCCGGGAAAATCGAGCAGAACACACGCGCGGCAAGATGTACATTTAAAATATCCTGTTCTTGGTTTTAACCATGTACCTCCGATTTTAATTTCCGGGTTCACCCTCACCAGCTGACTCCTCATTGACCTGGCTCTACTGAAAGTTATTGTCGGTGATTCAGGTAATCTGTTTCCTAATACACCATCAGTGAGCATAATGGGCCAATTCTTTTTGACAATGGATCTGATTTTTCTTTCTTGTTGACTGAAAGTGGTTATAAGTCTAGAACTTTCCTCACCATTCTCTTGCACTGCAGCCTTAGGGATCAATAGTGATTCCCGAGTTCTATCAATCGTCTTTCTTAAGGCTTTAGCGAGAATTGATTTAGAATAGCTCCTTTCTTCTAATCTTTCCATCATCTCTTTGGCACATTTGTCAAATTCTTGCGTGGAGCTGCATATACGTTTTAATCTTAGCAATTCTCCCAGAGGAATGCTGTCTATGAGGTGACAGGGATGACTGCTGCTGGCATGAAGAATACTGTTGCCAGCAGTTTTTTTCCGGAACAGGGTAGTTTCTAAGTTGTTATTAATGACTGTGATTTGTACATCTAAAAATTCTACTGAAGATAGACTAATTTTGGACGTGAAATGGAGATTGCATGAGTTAACATTTAGATTACTCACAAAGTCTTGGGCACTTGCCTGATCTCCCTCCCAAATTGCAAAAACATTGTCTATAAAGCGTAGCCAATGCCTAATCTTATGTCTGTTGGGATTCTTAGCCAGGACCTGTTTCTCCCACGAGCCGATATGCTAGCATGCGTAGCTGGGGGAGAAACAGGACCCCATGGCTACACCCCTTTCCTGTTTCCAGATATCTTTATCAAATAGAAAGAAATTGTTCTTCAGACACCAAGCAATCAATTCGCACAGCATCTTATTCTGCCCATAATATTCACAAGGTTTTGTACCAAGGAAATAATTGACTGCTTGCAGGCCGGCTTCATGTTCAATGCTTGTGTACAGTGACTCGATGGCTAATGTAATTAGACACCAGTTACTTTCCCACTTGATGATACTAAGTTTGTTTAGAAAGTCCCCAGTATCTCTCACATAACTGGGGAGATTCTTCACATGATCTTGGAGGTAATAATCTATATACTGGGAGATATGCTCCGCCATGCTGTTAATTGCGGATATTATAGGTCTATCCGGCGTTGGTATAACCATTTTATGCACCTTAGGTATTAAGTAGAGAATTGGAATCACAGGATTTTCCACATTGAGACATTTAAATTCAGTTGTAGAAATGAAACCATTTCTTTTATATTCATACAACAATTATTTTATTTTCTCTTTTGCTTTTTTGTACTCCACTCTATGCGATTTTGTGTAACAGTGTGCATCATTTAATTGCCTCATGGCTTCTTCCATATAATCTTTTCTCGGCCATAAGACAATATTACCGCCTTTGTCTGATTTATTTATTATTACCTCATGATTGTCTGATAATTTTTTCATCAAGTTCGTGTATTGGGTCATTCTGTAATCTTTCTTTTTTTTATGATGTTGATTCTGCACTGCATGGTTAAATTTCCTTAAGTCCTCTACAACACACTCATGGAAAATGTTAATCGCGTCTTTTGGCATGTTAGGAGTAAAGACACTCTTTGGCTTTAATGGACTTTCACCTGCTCCTCGTTGCATTATTTGTATTTCACAAAGTCGATCTTGTGTATTTGTAAGCTCTTCATCTGATATATTTCCCTGATCTAGTGCTGGTATTGCTAGATCATGCATAGTCAAAAAAGTTCCCACATCCGAAGACTGAACTTCCTGCAATGATACATTGGCATTGTGTCCTTTATTTTGTTGGTTGTCCTGAGTTCCTCCTGATTTAATAGTAAGGAACTTTTTCAGTTTTAGTTTTATTATAAAACAAAAGACATTCGCCCTTGTGCTGGCATAATTAAACGTACTTGCTGGACAAAAATTGAGGCCTAGTGCAATTGTTCCTCCGCTGCTGTTAGTGTGGTCTGTGACAGATTAGTGATAGTTAAATCTACTGACTTTTCTTTTTTGTACCACTGTTTTTTCTTTGGCTTTGGCTGCGGCTTTTTGTCTTGTTCTCCTTGCGCGCCGTTTCGCATTTCTTCTTTGCCTCTTTGTGCAGTCTTCACTCTTGGTCGAAGCGTTTTCAATCTGTAATCGACTAAAAAATCAATTTCTTCACCTAAATGTGGTAAATAAATAAATAATACCCTATTTTTGACTAGACTTATAGCATAGCAGATAGCTCAATAAATAAGAGTCAAGATTCGAGGTAGTAGGAGTTTCTGCAGGTTTATTACAGCATAAGGACAGGATCAGGACAACCTGCATAGGAACAGAATGACAGGGCCCAGCAGGACAACTGGGGCCCAGCAGCTGCCGGGGCTTGGTCTGGGATGAGCGCGCTAACATTCAATAACAAAACATTGACTTATATACATAGCGCAAACACATAGCATTACATTGCAGTAGGCGTAACAGTAGGTGGAGTAGAAGGCGTGACGCGTAGCAGTCGCGAGAGATAACAGAAATAAGGGGTGTAACTGGGAGTTTACTTAGACATGTGATGCAAAAACGTAACAGAATATGTCCTGAATGGGCGGACACATAGGAGGGGGCTACCTAAGGAGCCGGGACCTCTAACCTAATGGTGCGCGGAAACTAGCAATGACGTGTTACTAGGAGAAGCTGGGGGCTACGAACTCTGGGCTAGGAGCAGAGACTAGAGTCTGGAGGGTCGGAGCGACATGTACCTAAACCCTATCTGGTATCTAATGTTTAGGGAACATGTTGATATGAACTAGAAGTCATGAGGGGAAAAGCTAACTTGATTCTAAGACTGGACCATGCATTATTCTACATGTAGTGCGTGAAGAATATTAAATGACCATTAAATACAGTATTTCTCTAACATGGAGACGAGAAGGCTAGACAATGACGGAAACTATTGATGCAGTTCAGTAGCTTAGGAATGCAGAGGAGGAGGACTGAACTGATAGCTGGAACTATAACATACTTTTGGCAGACTCAGAGGCAGAGCCGGGGTGCACCGGGTACTGCAAGGCAGGAAGTAAGTGAAGGGTCGAGGATACAGGTGGGGGCTGTATCGCTCCTCAGCGAGGCTTTCAGAAAACAGGAGCTGAATCTGTGGTCCGGGCCCTTTTGAGGCCTAGAAACGGAGACTTTATAATGGAATAACGTGCACACTGAGAAACGTGGCAACATTATTTACATAGGCCTGATATTCGTAGTATTCACGAGGACTGGAAACTAACATACTAGAGGTGGACACAACTGTAATTGCGTCTTTAATCAGAAATGGGGAATAACATATGCATATTGATCATGCACACATAACATATGATGGATGAGGCGTAGGGACACAGAACATGGCAAAATTTACTTTTCCACATTCCCTCCTTGTCACTACGTTTCCATCAGGAAACATCAATATTCATGATACCGTCTATCATTTCATACAGTACCATTTGCTCGTCTCGAATTGTCTTGGAACGAGATTTAGAACGGGGCTTGGGACTAGGAATACAAGAGGTAGCACACATGCTGCAAATCGCAGGGCCACATTGTATACAGAGGCAGCAGCTAAATATGATCGCTACTGCAATACCTAAGAAGGACAGGACTTTCCATCCCCATGCGGAAATTATATTCCAGAACCAACCGGACCATGTCCAGGTGCCTGGATCTTGGTGTAACAGATGGGCAATTTTATGGAGTCTGGTTATAGCTGAATAAACAGACGGCGCGTTATTTGGAATGAAAATACAACAACTGGATCCGAGAATTCTACAGGCCCCGCCCCTATCGGCCAGTATGACGTCAAGGACGAGACGATTCTGTAAAACGACAATTCTCATAAAGGATTGCTCTTCAGTTAAGTTACCTAGAGCGGAGGCAGTCTCATCTACCACTGCTTCAAGGGTTCTTGTTAACCTACGAATAAGCTTACTATTTACAACTGTACCTAAATAAGGGAAAACACCTTTATCTATATCAATGAATTGCTCTGCGGCAGTTTCAGTATAATCGACAATCGGGAGATTTCTCTTGTGTCTAGTGTGTACTAAGAAAGAATTCCTATGATAGTCAGGTGGGGCTAAAAAAACAGGTGGCAGTAGGAAAGCAATGTAACAGGTTCCCTCCCAATCGAGGGGCAGACGGACATATGCAGTTTGACCACAAATAAAATAAGAATGACGTGAAGCTTTGAAAATAGATTTCCCACTGTCACTATACTGGATAACAGTAGTACATTCACTATGACCTATATGTACAGAACCATAACTACGGACACATAATTCGCCTTTGACTGGTAGTACTGAAATAGCGGGTGAGTCTGGAGTAGTATCAGACTGAACATTCAGAACCATGAAATTCGACGAATAATTTCCTAAATTATATACTTCATTTTCTAAATCTAAACCTGTTCTGTGGGGGAAACCTTGCTTGTCTGGGAAACATGTACTGTTAAGAAAAGACATATCTGTTGAGGATGACGTTAACGTGGACCATGCTCCACACGAACCATTGTGTGAGAATGGATAAGGAAAGAGTGGCAGAACTCCCTTCGGTGTCTGGAAAGGGGGGAGTCGACCACACACCCAACAATTAGTGGCATTGCTGGTCTGGTGTGAATAATGTAACATACGGATAAATGTGTTATTACGCATAGCGAGGCGGTATGCATATTCGTGAGGAGGCAGATCACTAAACGTGTGCTCTACTGTAGCATGAGCAGACATATTTACATGAGGAACTGAAAAACACAGGTAGAAAGCATAGCTGGTGCAGGAAATCATTATGCTGAGAAATAATACGAAACTCAGAAAAACGATACATTTAATTGAGCTTTGACTGACTCTCTCACTATGGGGGTCTATTTTATACATGTCAGAAACAGTCTAACCGTTTCACCTAGGGGAGGACTTATACAATCAAACTGGCTGACTTATTAGACCTAAGCTTTAACTTATACTCCTGTTGCGGAGTTTTCTCTAACAAGGGAGGGGTTGTAATAAAGTCTTGTGCGGGACAGTCCTTTAAAACAATGTTCTGGCAATCCTTCGAATCCTGGGAAATGTTCTTGGAAATGTTTTTGAAGACTGGTTTAGATCCTTTGAAAAGTTTTACATGAGAAAGGTGGACCCACCCCTTCCTGCCTTCCAACTTGACGGCAGTTCGGGTGGTCAAGAGGACCTGACGTGGCTCCTTCCAACGTGGTTCCAGCGGACTTGATCTGTCGAAATTTCTGATCAGCACTAGGGAGCCTGGAACGATCTCGTGCGGTGCCACCTCGGTATTGTCTGGAAATGCGGCGGCAACCTGTGAACGACATGAGTTGAGGGCAGACATCAAGGAAGCTAGGTAATCTGTCAGCATATTACATGAAACATCGGTAATACTTCGGGGTCTAGGAGTACCCCACATATTAGGGGGGCGGCCGAAAACGACCTCATACGGGGACAGACCTGATCTGGAATGTGCGACCATACGCATGTAAAACAGAGCGACTGGCAAAGCTACTAACCAATCCACACCCTTGTCTTTACATACTTTTGCTATACGGATTTTCAGAGTCTGATTATGCCTTTCGACTAGTCCAGCTGCTTCTGGATGGCGTACACAATGGAACTTCCACTGGTACCCTAACAACAGGGAAACGTGTCTCATGAGTTCAGATGAGAATGGCTGGCCGTTATCAGAATATACGACTCTAGGGAGTCCATATCTAGGGAAGAATTCACGAACCAACTGCTTGGCAGTGGTCGCGGCTGTGTAATCTGGGACTGGATATGCTTCTGTCGATCTGGACAAGGCGCATACAACTACAAGGACATACTTGAAACCTCGACATCGCTCCATTTGAATATAATCCATCTGGAGGACCTCAAAAGGGTGGTCAGGGGGCTGGAAACCACCTTGTTCCACCGGAACACTTTTACCTGGATTAAACTGACAACATATCATACAGGTACGGACTTTCTGCTTGGCTGCAGCTCGTAAATGCTTGTTGAACCAAATGGTCTGGATACTGTCTAACATAGCTTTTTCTCCTAAATGTGCTGGACTATGTGCGGTATTGATAATGACTTGAACCATAGAATCGGGGAGAAACCATGTGGCTCTACCCTTCGTTAACCATCCTTGATCTGTCTGGACCCCTCCTTGTACAGACCATTTCTTGATTTCATCGGGAGTAGCATGTGACTGGATATCTATGACATCTTGTGTAGGGTCCTTAACTGTCATGCATGTAATCGGATCTGGAGTATGTGTCAGATTGACTGGAATGTCTGGAGTCTGTGCTGTAAGCTTGGCTGTGCGGTCTGCTAAATCATTACCTTGGGAAATAATGTCAGTAACTTTCGTATGTGCTTTGCACTTCATGATAGCAATAGATGTCGGTAAATGTATGGCATCTAACAGGGCTTGAATAAGGAGACCATGCTGAATCTTGGTTCCATGAGAAGTCATAAAACCTCTCTCCTGCCAGAGCACTCCGAAGTCGTGTACAACTCCGAATGCGTAACGTGAATCTGTGTAAACATTAACCTTCAGGTTCTTGGCATGTATACAGGCTTGTGTCAGAGCAACTAGCTCTGCTGCTTGAGCGGACAGAGTATCAATACGGTGTGTTTCAATAACTTCAGTGTCAGTAGTCACTGCATACGCGGCGACTAGTTCTCCTGTACTAGTTCTCATACATGAACCATCCACATAAAGTGTCAGGTCAGGATCTGGTAACGGAATATCTGTCAGGTCTTGTCTTGGCTTTGTCGTAATGTTAACTACTTCCACACAATCATGTGTGTCTGGATTTGAACTAACTGATGGTAACAGTGTAGCAGGATTCAGGACGTTGCAGCGTCTAATTTCTATGTGTGGCTGGAACAGTGTCAATTCATAACCTGTTAAACGTGCAATTGTCAAGTGCTGAGTTTGTGTTCGGTTTAAAAGAACTTCTACTGAATGTGGGACCTGTACTGTCAGGGAATGTCCTAAAACTATAGAATCACTTTGTCTGATAGCTAGTGCTGTGGCTGCAACTGACTTGAGGCACGCAGGCAACGCCTGGGCGACTGGATCTAATGTGCTCGAAAAATAAGCACAGGGCTTGTATTGACCTGCTTGATCTTGTGTGAGAACAGATAATGCTGTACCTTCGCGTTCTGTAACGAAAAGTGTAAAAGGCTTACTGTAGTTCGGTGTAGCTAGAACTGGAGCTTGACATAGGGCTTTCTTTAACTCGTTGAAACTAAGTGTATGGTCAGATGTCCAAGGGAGGACAGTCGATACGGCTGCCTCCTGTGTCGTTAACTGTATCAGTGGCTTGGCTAGGAATGCATACTGGGGAATCCATTGTCTACAATAAGAAGTAAGGCCGATAAAAGCACGTACCTCCTTCTGGGTTCTGGGCTGGGGAAGACTCGCTATTAACTGGATACGGTCGGGTGTCAACTGCCTACCCCTCTTGGACAGCAAGTGTCCTAAGTATACCACTTGCTGGACACAGAATTGAAGCTTCGAAGGTGACACCTTGTGCCCCATCTCAGCTAGAAAATACAGAACTGTAAGTGATGCTCGCTCGCAGTCACGTTCAGAACGGGCTGTGATCAGTAGATCATCGACATACTGGAGCAGGGCAGTGTCAGTTGGCATGTGAATGTTGTCTAGTTGTCTCTTGAGTGCTTGACTGTAAATACTAGGGCTTTCTGTGAAACCTTGAGGAGCGCGTGTAAACATATAGCTCCTTCCATTTAAACAGAATCCGAAAAGAAACTGGCTATCTGGATGAATTGGAACACTAAAAAATGCATTCTTGAGGTCAATAACAGTGAAAAACATGGCTTCGGAATCAATGGCTGTTAACAGGGAAGAAATGTCTGGAACAACTGGGTACTGAGGAATAATACATTTGTTAAGCTCTCGTAAATCAATCACTAATCGATATACTGGGGGTGCATTTGGATCAGTACGTTTCATGACTGGAATGATCGGAGAATTACACACATTGGAGTCAGTTTCTACAACTACTCCTTGAGCCATGAGCTCGTCAATAATTTTGGATAAGGCTGCTACAGCCTCAGGTGGCAATCTGTACTGCCTGATTCGTGGTAACACTACACCTGGTTTGAGAGTCACACGATAGGGTGTGATTTGCATGTAACCTACATCAGTTGGACCTTGCGCCCATAAATGCTGCGGAACATTAGACAATCTTGAATCAAAATCTCGTAATACATAGTGACCCTTAAAGTCACGTAGGAACAGACGTATTCCCTCTGGGGAACAGCAAATAACTGCACCTAATTCTTTCAATGTCTTAATGCCTAATAGATTTTCTGGACATGACTTAGTAAGTAACAGATCAGTAGTACGGGACAATGGACCTACTTCTAGAGTAACTGGCTTAGATATTTCATTAACTATGGGTTTTCCTGAAAATCCAAGGGAAACATTTCTTGAGCCTGAGAGCGGAGCCCCTGGAACTTCGGCATGACTAATTGTGGTCCTACTTGCCCCTGTATCGATCAAAAACTTTCTGTCTTTCCCTAATACTTGACTGTGAACATAGGGACCTTCTTGATCTACAGGTATCTCGATGAGAGGCAAGCCTACCTCCTTCTCTAGGCTGTTTCATGAATATGACTGGTACTCTGGATACTCGGACTGTGCATACTGGTACATCTGCGATGTAACGTGCTGTGTTGCAGCAATAGGCTGCGGTGCTGTAACCGTCTGTTGTGCATTCTGTGACTGAGGAGTCTGTGAAACTTGTTCTTGTCTTGGCGGACGTGGTCTTTCTTTAGTCTTACCAGTAGCTATGTTGTGTTTCAGAACTGCACACTCGTTTATAAAATGACCTGGCTGTTTACAATAGTTGCAGTTCCCTTTAACGGGAGCTGCAGGATGACTGGCTTGATTCGGACCTCTCTTCTGACTGTCTTGAGGAATAGATTGTGCAACTAGCACTTTCATTTTCGTGTCTTTCATACGTTTTCTTTCGTGTTCTTGCTCTTCTCTGATTCTATTCTGGTGGTACTGGAGCATCTGGAGCATCTGGGACGGAGTATTTGCTTGCCAGGTGCTTTCGACTTTCAAAACTCGGTTTTTAATTTGTGGACTTGAATTCTCGACTAATTTGGTAACGAAAAGGTGAGGGTATGACTCACTACTTGTCTTGAGACCACTATTAATACTGAAACATTTCTCAAATCTAGAATAAAAATCACTAATATCCTCATCTTGTTTCTGTTTACAGGCTGAGATTGCATCCCAGTCTTCTTTCCTAGTTGTCAATAATCTGGGTAAAACTTGAATCAATAATTCTGGTAATTCTTTACATTTATCTCCAAGACCGGTACCTGGTACTCGTGCCTTGTCTTCAGCTTCTAGAGCTGCCCAATCGATCTTTTTCTCTCCCACCTCCCATTCTTTTTCCTTTAACTTTTCATACACCCCTGCGGGTAACAGGACCTTTAACATTTTAATGATATCTGGGTATGTGTATTCTCCCATACGGAGCATGTCTTTTAATTCTCTATGGAACCCCGCTGGATCTTTGTCATGACAGGGGATTAATTTCTTCATTTCAAGAAGTTCCATCTTTGATATCGGAGTGTATACAAACACTCGTTGCATTACGCCACCCGCCCCTTGGACTGGGTGGACTTCTCGTAGCGGATTCTGTCTGTCTATGTAGAATGGTTTACTTTCTGGGGGTGAGACATGAACAAAATGCGGGTTCAGGAACGTTCTATACTTGTGGCGCTGTTCTAGAATGACACTTATTAAATCGGTACCTAGACCTCTCCATCTGTACTGGAGTAACTCGTTCAGGATATCATGTAACGGGCCTGGATCAGAATGTTGACCCTCATACAGGGTAATGAGGTGCTGGATCATATACATACCCACCAGTCGTTGCTCGGCTGGGGGCAGTTTCAGAAACATTTGTGCCACTATTTCGTCTGGAAAAGTGGTAGAATCAGTAATCCATCGGACTGCTGATCGGGCTAGTTCTTGTTCGTGCATGGTACTTAATTCGCTATAACCGACTCGTGATTTCAGAATGTGATCGGTAGCTTGAAATACTTGTTCTAAAGAGCTTTGTTCTGGTGCTAGATGTTGAAAAATAGACTTGGGTTCTAGACGTAAATGGCGATCTGGAAATCTGGATTTTCCTACATACGCTATTCTGGCGGGATTCTCGTCTTCCTCTTCAGGATCAGAGATACTTTCTTTCTCGCTTACTTGTGCTGCTTTACGCTGTTCGTGTAACCTTATTATTTCTTTACGAATTTTCTTGTACATACTTTCCATGGCACTAATGGTCTTGTGCTTACCCTCGGCTATATTATCACTCCACCTTGTTAAGATTCTCATTTCGGCGGGATCTTTAGACGGATAATCTTGTTCTCTTATTAGACAATTGATCAGGAACTTTAATATCATGAGCTGAATCTCGGCTTTCCTTTGAGACATAATCTCGCCAATACTTTCTGGATCATCCCCTGTACGGATGAAACGATATATTCTGTCTAGATCTTCTTTCATATTCGGTAAGGTGACTAGATACTCGGTCACCCTTCTCACGCGTACGGAATATAAAACCATATTATACTCGCCTGGGACTGTGTCATAGACACATTCGGCAAGGGCTTGTCTGATTTCTGTAACAGACTTATTACTTTTAGGAGTACGCTGTGATGCTTGGGCATGTAATTCGAGTGCTGATAGACGCTTGTGTGGCGGTGGGGTTTGAGGAGGACCTCCTCCTGCGGCCCCTAGACTGGAATCGTCGACTGACATTCTTCGTGCTTGCAGGGTCGGTAATTGTAACGTGGGCTGAACTTGTATGACAGGCTGACCCGGGGGTACCGTAACAGGTACTCCGGTGTCTGGAGAAACGGGAAGTGCCTGATTTACAGGGACAGGTGGAGCGCGAACTGGATTGGCATATTCTGGAACTGTGTCGTCCAAATAGGACGAAATAAAAATATCAGCTGCGGTCGGTTTGTGACGTAGCTTGGTCGGAACTAATGGTGGCGGGAAATTACTGGGTGCCTCTGGGGTCGCTTTTGGCAAGCCTTCGGCAAGGAGAGGATACATACCCTTAATAAGGGCATGCCTCTGTCTGTCTGACTGTTCGACTTTGACTTGTTCACCTATCTCGATTAATTCTCTTTCTTGGGCTCGTTCTTGGGATTCTCTACTTAACTCTGACTTTCTGACTTCCTTTTCCGTTCTTCTATGCGCTTCCTTACGCCATAACTCGATGGCATCTTTCTGTGACTGTCTGGCTTTCTTTTTCCATAATGCTTCTTCTACTCGCATGATACATTCGGCATCCCATGTACCCGATACGGGCCATCTATACTTTTCTTCTAACTGTTTGGTATACTCTACCCATAAATCTAGATACAATATGGCGCTTATGCCATGTTTCTGATACATAAAGTGACCTGGACTGTCCCTAGGCGGAACAGGAACTGCTGCTTCCAGCAGACCCTTTCTAGTTTTTAACTGACGTAACTTGGAAAAGAGCGGCATTCTAAACTTGAATCGGAACACAATACAATACACGAAAAACAATAACAATTGGGAAAACAATTCAGGCATACCACGACATTGGAAATACATTAAACAATATTATAAATAACAGTTCGAACAGAATACTACCTGAAAATACTGAAAACAGAACAGAATTCTCGAGAACGGAACAGACTAGAGTTACTGGATGCACTGCTGTAACAGTACGGAACATACCGGTCCCATAAAGGAACGCATCAAGACCCGTATCCACCTAGGTGAACACTTCGTTTGTGGGCTTGGGTACCACCAACCCACGGACCAGGAGTCAATTTAGACTGACCCTGTCTAGACACTACCCCAGCAATGGTACTCACCGGGCAGCACGGAACGGAAGGCCTCGAACGGGACTGGACTACGACGGACTTCGGACTTCGGACTTCAGTTACGGGTGGGCCTCCGGATACCTCGGACCTTGGACTCTCGGCTTGGGCTCTGGTCGGGACTCGCCGCGTTCCTCCACCGTCTCGTTCGGATGCTGGACCGCCTCCTCCGTCTCCTCCGTGGGCCTGAGGGATACTTGAAGCAGAAATATCTGCACTTGGCCAGTATGGTTCCGTCACGACTGCAGAGGGTCAGGGGGTCGGCGTGGCTTCACCGACGCGTGGGGAAAGGGCAAGTCCCTATTCGGGCGCCATTATGTGGTAAATAAATAAATAATACCCTATTTTTGACTAGACTTATAGCATAGCAGATAGCTCAATAAATAAGAGTCAAGATTCGAGGTAGTAGGAGTTTCTGCAGGTTTATTACAGCATAAGGACAGGATCAGGACAACCTGCATAGGAACAGAATGACAGGGCCCAGCAGGACAACTGGGGCCCAGCAGCTGCCGGGGCTTGGTCTGGGATGAGCGCGCTAACATTCAATAACAAAACATTGACTTATATACATAGCGCAAACACATAGCATTACATTGCAGTAGGCGTAACAGTAGGTGGAGTAGAAGGCGTGACGCGTAGCAGTCGCGAGAGATAACAGAAATAAGGGGTGTAACTGGGAGTTTACTTAGACATGTGATGCAAAAACGTAACAGAATATGTCCTGAATGGGCGGACACATAGGAGGGGGCTACCTAAGGAGCCGGGACCTCTAACCTAATGGTGCGCGGAAACTAGCAATGACGTGTTACTAGGAGAAGCTGGGGGCTACGAACTCTGGGCTAGGAGCAGAGACTAGAGTCTGGAGGGTCGGAGCGACATGTACCTAAACCCTATCTGGTATCTAATGTTTAGGGAACATGTTGATATGAACTAGAAGTCATGAGGGGAAAAGCTAACTTGATTCTAAGACTGGACCATGCATTATTCTACATGTAGTGCGTGAAGAATATTAAATGACCATTAAATACAGTATTTCTCTAACATGGAGACGAGAAGGCTAGACAATGACGGAAACTATTGATGCAGTTCAGTAGCTTAGGAATGCAGAGGAGGAGGACTGAACTGATAGCTGGAACTATAACATACTTTTGGCAGACTCAGAGGCAGAGCCGGGGTGCACCGGGTACTGCAAGGCAGGAAGTAAGTGAAGGGTCGAGGATACAGGTGGGGGCTGTATCGCTCCTCAGCGAGGCTTTCAGAAAACAGGAGCTGAATCTGTGGTCCGGGCCCTTTTGAGGCCTAGAAACGGAGACTTTATAATGGAATAACGTGCACACTGAGAAACGTGGCAACATTATTTACATAGGCCTGATATTCGTAGTATTCACGAGGACTGGAAACTAACATACTAGAGGTGGACACAACTGTAATTGCGTCTTTAATCAGAAATGGGGAATAACATATGCATATTGATCATGCACACATAACATATGATGGATGAGGCGTAGGGACACAGAACATGGCAAAATTTACTTTTCCACATAAATTGAGAACCAAAATGCTGCTGAGAACTACATTGCTGCTTAATTCTGAACCTGAAGTGCTTGATAAGGAAATTGTATCCCCTTCTGTCTCTGAAGTCTGTTCGGATTGTGGCTTTTGTTGAATTATCACTTTAGTGGCATTTCTATCATTGATTTTTAGTTTTTTGACATGATCGAATTTGCGTGAAAATGTATAGATTTGTCCTAGTTCATACTCTCTTGCAAATTTATGCACCTTTCGATTTTTAATTCTGTCTTCATGCTTTCCATGGCGTTCACTTATTTCTTTTCTTCCTTTCTCAATCAAATCTTTATGCTGTGCATTTTGACTTGCTGTATCAAGTTCCTCATTGATGCTTTTAATCACATCCATTAATGCTGCCCGGTCAATTGCAGCATATTTGATTAAAATTCTCACAAGATTTATCGAGGCCTCCAGATTACTTTTGCCCCATTCACGAAGCATGGTAGGATTTGGTGCTTCGAAACTAGGTGCCAATAAAATTCTAAGGCCACGGGGGACCCTGCCGACTTCCGCATATTTCATAAGAGACTTATGCTCCCACCAATTCGTTATCTCACTCTTAGTCTTTTTCTCCAGTGATTTTAGCAATTGTTTCAGAGTTGTTGTCACTTGGATTGTTTGTTGTCTTACGTATTGTACTGTTAACGGGAAGATTGCCAAATAATTCCTCAGCCGCCTCCTCTCGCTCTCTTTCCAAACTAGCTGCCATTCTTTTTATACAGCGGAAATATCACCAAGTTGTTTTCGGGCTGGCGTCCGCTGTTTCCCGCCTTCTAACTGCCAAATGAACCGTTCCTCCCCACCTACATGCAGCCTCACTTACCGATGGTCAGCAATGGCGACGGGTCCTCCGACTCAGTCGTCCTCACGTTCCTTCCGGTTTTCGTAAGTAAATTCCGCTGCCATAGGGGGCTTCTGTGTAACTATTCCTTCCCGGAATCAACTTCACTTCGTCGTTGTAATCTGAAGCCTCAATAGGGAGAGGGGGCACCGCCACCGGAGACAACCAGCATCAGCAAATTACTTCACTTTCCAGCATTCCCTCACCACCTCCAGTTACAGCGAGGCGAGGTTCTTGTCAGAAAGGTTTTTATTTCTTTCCCTCCGCTCTGCTGCGATGCGTTTCGAGCACAGGCGTGCTCTTGATCACACACAGATTTACAGAAATGCCGGCATTTTAAATTGTGCTTAGTGTCCACCCCCAGTGAAGCAATCACATGGTTTACCCTTTACTAGACATAGAAAAGATACTTTCTCCTGTTCCGTTGTCTCTATCCTGCATAGCAGCAAATCAGCTCGTACAATTAGTCATGTTTTATAAAATGCTGTTATTATGGTTAACTCTTAGGACATACAGTTTTTTAATATATATATATATATATGAATATATATATATTTATGTATGTATAAATATATACATATGTGTATATATATATTCACTGAAAAAACATAGGTTTCATGAGTGTTATAGTTAGCTGGACATTTCACTCGTACAAAACCATAGAAATTCCTCCGTTATAGTTAGTTGTACTAACTATAACTTGAGCGCCCCCAATGCACTGCTGATGATGTCACATATTACATCATTGATGACATGGTCAGTGACAACTCTGATGACATCACTGATTACATCTCAAATTACATCACTGATGACATCACTGATGACATCATCCAGTGAATGTGGTTTTGTTTGAAATTTAAACTAAGCATGGGCGTAAAATCCGTTCCGCTCGCGGATTTTGCGGATTTTCAGCAAATTCGCAATCCGCAAACTCTCGCGAACTTGCCGAAAATTCGTAAATCCATGCGAAGCGGATTTTTTGCTTGGTCGCACTTGCCAACTAGAATACTATACAATTTTGCGGGAGTAAACACTTGCGAACACGTAGATGCGGCGGGCAGCGACAATCTCGCAATTGCGAGATTGCAAAATTTGCAATTTCGCACAAGAAATCCACCAGCAGGCAGCATAAACCTTGAAAATTATGATTTTTATCAGAATTACTCTTCAGATTGACCTTTGCCTGCACTTTTTTTTTGCAAGGAGCCCATTTTTTTTTGGGGGGGGAAGGAAGTGCCCCACAGTCTCCAACTTCCTGTTCCTGTCCAGCAGGCTCCTCCCAGTGCTTTCTTCATGTGCTGGTCACTTTGATTTGGATCTTGACCTGGAAGGATTACTTTTTGTGGATGCTGCTGGATATTTGGATTTTTGCAAAACTGAAAGCACTCAGCAGGTGCAAAAGTTCAATCTTATCATTAGTAACCATTCCCTGTAGTGCTTCCTGAGGGGCCCCTTCAAAGTTCAGTTGCCTACTTGCAACCATTCTATGACCCTGCTCTGACCCTCACAGCAGGCTCAGAGAATAGCTACAAGTATTCAACAAAGGTCCTGTTAAAAAAATTACACTGCAACAGAAAGCAATTACAGATAAGGAAGCAGGTGCCAGCCTGGAAGTTCAAATTCAGTGACACATTAATCAGCCCCTAATTCATTCATGTCAGTTGAGGCAGGGCAGGTGTGCTTTTCCCCCCATAATCTACAGTGATGAACTAGAGGGTGGCAAGGGTGAGCCAGAGGGTGGCATGGGTGAGCCAGGGGGTGGCAGTGGTGAAACAGAGGGTGACAGTGGTGAAAAAGAGGGTGCTGTGATGAACCAGACGTAGAAACAACATGGTCGCGACCGTTGCTACCCGACAAGTAAGTTCGCGTTTGCGAACTGGTAAAAAACCCTTGCGAAATGGCAGAAACACTTGCGAACACAAAAAAAAGGAATCCGCAAAATTTGCGAGAGTTCGCGGATTTTGCGGATTGCGAATCCGTAAATAGGCAATTTCGCGGATTGCCAATTCGCAAAATCCGCCCATGCTTAATTTAAATATCTCTTATATATATACCAATCTGTATTGAAGATTGAGTGGATATATAACTGTCTGGATGAAGTATTTAGTAGCTGTCTGTCTGTCTGTTTGTTTAAGTGAGTAATTAAATGTGTCTCACTAAATATTTGGGTTAGTAATCAAACTATATGAATGTGTGTATCACTGTCTCTGTTGTTGTATAACCTGCTGCATCAATTGGTCACTAACTACATGAGCGTCTTTATTAGTTATTGATTCGTTGGCTGAGTATTTGTAAGGGAAACTGAGTGTATCTGTGGTTGGGTGAAGAAGTTGTAACTCTATGCATAGATGTGTGAGTGGTTGATTGTCTAGACATATGGATTTAGGAGTGTTTATGGAAACAGTTGTTTGGGTGTCTGAGTGTGTTTATTTGTGTGTTGGTAAGTGAATATATGTGCAACACCAAAGGGTAGAGAGCTAGGACTATAGGACGGTCGTCCTTGTCCCAATATATATTCGTAACCAAAAAAGACGGCCAAACCAATTGACTGTCTGAGGGTTACAGTGTCTGGCACCTCAGTTGTTTGATAGTAAAACCCTCACACACCAACCTGGTTGGTGTCATGCTTCATCATCCGGTCCCAGCCAGGTAGCCGAATGCTACCCGGCTGTGCTGCGACACCTGTTTACAGTGGAGCTGGTTTTGAGGTGTGGTGAATGTGATTAAGTGAGTGAAACTATAATAATAATACCTCCTGATTGCTACCCATTATTTTATTCCTGGTGATCTGGGGTATGATTAAAAAGCAAGAGAGCGGATAATATGTTACAGGTACTATGTGTAACGGTATTTATTATCAGTTGGTCAACATGTTTCAGCCTTTTGAAAAAATATAAGGACTTTCGTCAGGACCTCTCTACTGAAAGTGAGTATAGTGAGAAAAAAGTGAGTGGTAAAAAACTACCACGTGAAAAGCATTTTTGCACTCACGCTAAGGAGTGTTTTACATGCGTAGAGGACTAACCACGTGCGTGTCCTCGTAAAATGTTGAATACATTTGTCCAGTATTATGCTGGTTAATCTTGTCCCGGGGATGGGAGGAACTTGCGCCTCTTTCCTGTCATATATTGTTGTGGAAGGGCAGTCCGCCGATCGACCTATTCGGTGTCCCCGTGGAGAAGTGAATATATGTGTCAGTGGTACATCTCCAATAAAGTAGAAAAATAAAAGACATAGTATAAGAGAGTTGGTGTATATAAATAAGTATATGCAAGATTCAGTGATTGTGAGAGTAACTGTATGAATGAGTGTATAATTGTAATAGTGATTTTTTTAACGTAGTAACTATGATTTACTATGTGTATGTATAAATCAGGTGTTGTGCGTATAACTGTGTTGGTGAGTAAATGTAAGTATGATTGAGTCTTTTCATGAGTGAGTAGCATCACTGCATAACCGAGTAGGATGACTGCTGATGTGTCAATGTCTATATAGGTGTATGAGTACATTTGATAGTGTTACCATTCATCAGTGACTGCATGTATAATTGATTCTGTGGGTGAATAGACCGTTGTGTGTACAGTCTTAGGAATCAGTGAGTGCGTATGTAGTAACTGGTATGTGTGTGTCAATGCTTTCAAATATGGCACTCTGTATTTTACAGTGAGTGATCAAAGGTTATGCGAGTGTGAGATGAGGTGTATCAGATTGTCACGTGGATGATGTCATCAGTGATGTCACTGACCATGTCATGAATGATGTAATATGTGGCATCATCAGCAGTGCATTGCGGGCGCGCAAGTTATAGCTAGCACAACTAACTATAACGGAGAAATTTCTATGGTTTTGTACGAGTAAAATGTCCAGCTAACTATAACACTCATGAAACCTATGGTTTTTTCAGTGAATTGCAAAGGTTTTTTAAATACTCATTTCTAAGTATAATGTCTCTGAGACCTATTGTTTTTTCAGTGAATTTCAAAGGTTTTTGCAATGCTCATTTTTAAGTGCAATAGTAGTTATACCTATTTTTTGTACTGAACTTTTTAGTTTTATAACTGTTTATTTATAAATATTTTATTTATTAAACATTATATATTTTTCTGAAAATTGCAAAAATAAATTAAAATTAATTTAAAACTGAAATAATATTAATTATTTTGTTTTTTTTTGTATTTTAATATATTTATATAATTTTCTTTTAAAAAAATATTTTCAAATTTTTGGGGGGAGTTGCAAACCCAAAGCGTATCCACCGCAGTGGGTCTGCATATTCTAGCTGCCATTTTGGAAAAGTTGTGCAGGATCCGCGTATGGTGAGCGACGAGTGCATGTTTTTTTCAGTTAAGTCATATGCGTACAATGTTACATGGTGTGCGCGACCGGTATGTGACCGGTCCGCGACTCCTGCTCCCGCACATTCGTGACACATGCGTATTACGGTGCGCGATGCTTGCGCGGTGGCGGGCCCCACGTGACGTCATAGTCATGCTGAGGTGCACTGGGTGCGCGACTCCCGTTACATTTTTAATGTTCTAAAATTATATGTACGTGCCTTTAATGTTCATATTAGGGCAAAAGATTATCTAAGGTATTCATAAAAATAATATATTTCTACTTGTAATAAACTTATATTATTTTGAAATATATTTTTGCGAAGTCATGTCAGGTGCGTGCTTCGTGAGCGCAGGGTGCGCGGATCCCATGTGACCTCAAAAAAAAAGATTTGATTGTTTCATAACATTTCCCACTGTAAATATTGAAGGACCCCACCCATTTTAAATATTCTGTTTGGAGCAGTTGATGAGAGACATCTCTCCTTCTTCCAGAGCTGGTTTTGGAATTTTTTTGGTGTTTTTAAAAAATTGCATTGGAGAAATGGCATCTGGTTCGCAAGCTCTTCATCATTCTTCAGATGAAGATATCTTGGAGGAAGATCCACCCAAGCAGAGTCCTGAATCAATGGTATGGAAATGTTTCCCCTTTCCTGCCGTAAAAAAAAGGTCAACGCAAGAAAAGTCACATGCATGCTGTGTGACAGGGTCCTGTTGCGAGGCAGTGACAAGAAATACTCCTGTGGAACAGCGAGTATGTATAAACATCTGCGGACCATTCACCCGAAGAATCTGGCACGAGAAGAAATGAGGCGAGCTGCAAAGAATCCACCACCAGGCATTGCTAGCACCTCCGGAGCGTCCACTTGAGCACCACCAGTAGACATTTGCCCAGAATTTGCTTTTCTGCAGCAGCACTGCACTAAGTGCAAAACGATCATCTGTTATGGTGAACAGTCAGTGGACGATATTTGTGCAGCTCAACAGAACCACAAATGCACATTTTTTTATTTTTTTGTTTTTTGGAATGATGTTTAAAGCTAACTGTTTACTTAGTTCCTTCTTTGTTCAATTTTTAAAAAACATCAAAAATAGTACAAAGTTGTTTAAAAACTACAAAGAAAATAGAAACAGAAGAAAAAAAAGTTCAGAACTACCTTATGTGGTTTAAAAAAATAAACTATAATTGCCTGGTAATGTCTGAAAGTTTGGTTGAATGTATGTGTAGAGCATGATTGACAAAGAATGCATTAGTACTGTATGGTGAATTTATAGGGGCAGATCTATGAGGAAGTGCTGCAGCGTGACACTGCAAGCCCTTTAGCTGCACTGTGCTGCGGCACTTCTGAAGCACAGGGATGTGACATATTTACATGAATATGTCGCAATTCTGTGCTCCCTCTGTACTAGCACACAACCTGCAGCCATGCAGTGATGCAGGCACCCTTGCACCAGGGTGCAAGGATATCTGTGTTGTGGGGAGATTGTTTTTGTGCAGGAAGGGACTACTTCCTGTACAAAAACAATCACTAAAGACATTTTCCTCCTTCAATGTGTGCTGTGGAATGCAGCATGCATTGAAAGAAGAAAGAACGAGGAGAAATTAAAACATTTCTTCTTGCTGTGCCTCGCTACACCACCTCTAGGGTGGCGCACTATTCACACGTATCTACAGATTTACACTTTCTCGTAATTCTTGAGATGTGTTATTTCATGGGTGTTGTGTGGGAACAGACACAGCAACACCCATGGAATGCCCCTTCAATGCAAAGTACTGCGTTTGAATGGGTCGTATTTTCAAGGAGAGGAAGAGCCCATGCAGGGTGGCTTTTCCTCTCCTTGTATATATGGAGGAGTCCCCAGTGCCATCACTAAGTTACAAAAAGTGACATACTGGTGGTGCAGGGGGCTTGTATATCTGCCCCATAAGTGCTTAGGCATTGGCAGAGTGACACAATAGGAACATAGTGCTGGTTGGCTGATTAGCGAACTGCATGAGACTGACAGAAGGTATCCTAGGCTGCATGAGTACTACTTCAGTATTAAGTGGAGTGTACCAATAGTATGTATCTGCTTAGAGGTTTGTAGGGATTGTGCACAGAATATTGTAGGTTTACTTGTGTTGGTGCCTAGGTCATTCTATAAGAACATCACTACTAACTAGATTGATGACAGTGCTGCAAACAGAGTGCTCAGTTAATGTAAAAGTGCCTAGGTATTGTCTCAATGACTGAGTCATTCTGCAAGTGCATAGAGAGTGACTGGGTTCCTAGAGTGCTAGTAGTTGACAGCAGGATATGTTTATAAGCACTTATGTTTCAGCAGAGTGATTAAATAAGGACATGCTTCTGTCAGGATGATTGTAGGAGTGGACACAGACTTACAATGTGATTCCAGACAAGCATGACTATTACCTGGACTTTTGCAGGACTCACTCAGTAGTCTGCAAGGGCACATTTGACTTACCATTGCTTGTCTCAATGCCTGAGTCATTCTGCAAGTGCATAGACAGTGACTGGGTTCCTAGAGTGCTAGTAATTGACAGCAGGATACGTTTATAAGTGCCTATATTTCAGCAGAGTGATTAGATAAGGACATGCTTCTGTCAGGATGATTGAGGAGTGGACACAGACTCACAGTGTGATTCCAGACAAGCATGACTATTACCTGGACTTTTGGAGAACTGACTCAGTAGTCTGCAAGGAGTTAAGGGACCGCACATATTGTGCACATTTGACTGTACCACATCTTGTCTCAATGCCTGAGTCATTCTGCAAGTGCATAGACAGTGACTATGTTCCTAGAGTGCCAGTAGTTGACAGCAGGATAAGTTTATACACGCTTATGTTTCAGCAGAGATATTAGATATGCACATGCTTCTGTCAGGATGTTTGTAGGAGTGCACAAAGCTGCATTACAGCCATTGAACAGGTCAGCAAAGCTGCTTTAGAGCCAGAGAACCAGGTAAGCATCACTGCTGTAGATCTAGAGAACCAGGTCAGCAGAGCTGCTGTAGAGACAGAGAACCAGGTCAGCAGAGCTGTTTTAGAGCCATAGAACCAGGTCAGCAGAGCTGCTGTAAAGCCAGAGAACCAGGTCAGCAGAGCTGCTCTAGAGCCTATGAAGTAGGTCAGCAGAGCTGCTCTAGAACCAGAGACCCAGGTCAGCAGAGCTGCTCTAGAGCCAGAGACCCAGGTCAGCAGAGCTGCTCTAGAGGCCGAGAATCAGGTCAGCAGAGCTGCTGTAGAGCCAGAGAATTAGGTCAGCAGAGCTCTTTGGAGGGAGAAAACCAGGTCAGCAGAGCTGCTTTAGAGTCAGAGAACTAGGTCAGCAGAGCTGCTCTAGAGCCAGAGAACCAGGTCAGCAGAGATGCTTTAGAGCTATAGAACCAGGTCAGCAGAGCTGCTTTAGAGTCAGAGAACCATGTCAGTAAAGCTGCTCCAGAGGCAGAGAACCAGGTCAGCAGAGCTGCTTTAGAGGGAGAGAACAAGGTCAGCAGAGCTGCTTTAGAGCAAGAGAACTAGGTCAGCAGAGCTACTCTAGAGCCAGAGAACCAGGTCAGCCCAAATGCTTTAGAGCTATAGAACCAGGTCAGCAGAGCTGATTTAGAGCCAGAGAACCAGGTCAGTAAAGCTGCTCTAGAGGCAGAGAACCAGGTCAGCAGAGCTGCTTTAGAGGAAGAGAACAAGGTCAGCAGAGCTGCTCTAGAGCCTACGAAGTAGGTCAGCAGAGCTGCTCTAGAACCAGAGACCCAGGTCAGCAGAGCTGCTCTAGAGCCAGAGACCCAGGTCAGCAGAGCTGCTCTAGAGGCCGAGAATCAGGTCAGCAGAGCTGCTGTAGAGCCAGAGAATTAGGTCAGCAGAGCTCTTTGGAGGGAGAAAACCAGGTCAGCAGAGCTGCTTTAGAGTCAGAGAACTAGGTCAGCAGAGCTGCTCTAGAGCCAGAGAACCAGGTCAGCAGAGATGCTTTAGAGCTATAGAACCAGGTCAGCAGAGCTGCTTTAGAGTCAGAGAACCATGTCAGTAAAGCTGCTCCAGAGGCAGAGAACCAGGTCAGCAGAGCTGCTTTAGAGGGAGAGAACAAGGTCAGCAGAGCTGCTTTAGAGCAAGAGAACTAGGTCAGCAGAGCTACTCTAGAGCCAGAGAACCAGGTCAGCCGAGATGCTTTAGAGCTATAGAACCAGGTCAGCAGAGCTGATTTAGAGCCAGAGAACCAGGTCAGTAAAGCTGCTCTAGAGCCATAGAACCAGGTCAGCAGAGCTGCTATAAAGCCAGAGAACCAGGTCAGCAGAGCTGCTCTAGAGCCTACGAAGTAGGTCAGCAGAGCTGCTCTAGAACCAGAGACCCAGGTCAGCAGAGCTGCTCTAGAGCCAGAGACCCAGGTCAGCAGAGCTGCTCTAGAGGCCGAGAATCAGGTCAGCAGAGCTGCTGTAGAGCCAGAGAATTAGGTCAGCAGAGCTCTTTGGAGGGAGAAAACCAGGTCAGCAGAGCTGCTTTAGAGTCAGAGAACTAGGTCAGCAGAGCTGCTCTAGAGCCAGAGAACCAGGTCAGCAGAGATGCTTTAGAGCTATAGAACCAGGTCAGCAGAGCTGCTTTAGAGTCAGAGAACCATGTCAGTAAAGCTGCTCCAGAGGCAGAGAACCAGGTCAGCAGAGCTGCTTTAGAGGGAGAGAACAAGGTCAGCAGAGCTGCTTTAGAGCAAGAGAACTAGGTCAGCAGAGCTACTCTAGAGCCAGAGAACCAGGTCAGCCCAAATGCTTTAGAGCTATAGAACCAGGTCAGCAGAGCTGATTTAGAGCCAGAGAACCAGGTCAGTAAAGCTGCTCTAAAATCAGAGAACCAGGTCAGCAGAGCTGCTTTAGAGGAAGAGAACAAGGTCAGCAGAGCTGCTCTAGGGCCAGAGAAACCAGGTCAGCAGAGCTGCTTTAGAGGGAGAGAACCAGGTCAGCAGAATTGCTTTAGAGCCAGAGAACCAGGTCAGTAGAGCTGCTCTACAGCCAGAGAACCAGGTCAGCAAAGCTGCTTTAGAGACATAGAACCAGGTCAGTAGAGCTGCTCTAGAGGCAGAGAACCAGGTCAGCAGATCTGATTTAGAGGGAGAGAACCAGGTCAGCAGAGCTGCTTTAGAGCCAGAGAACCAGGTCAGCAGAGCTGCCCTAGAGCCAGAGAACTAAGTCAGCAGAGCTTCTTTAGAGCCATAGAACCAGGTCAGCAGAGCTGCTCTAGAGCCTATGAACTAGGTCAGCAGAGCTGCTCAAGGGCCAGAGAACAAGGTCAGCAGAGCTGCTGTAGAGCCAGAGAAACCATGTCAGTAGAGCTGTTTTAGAGCGAGAGAGCCAGGTCAGCAGAGCTGCGGTAGAGGGTGATAACCAGGTCAGCAGAGCTGCTTTAGAGCCAAGGGACAAGGTCAGCAGAGCTGCACTAGAGCCAGAGAAGCAGGTCAGCAGGACTGCTTTAGAGCCATAGAACCGGATCAGCAGAGCTGATTTAGAGCCAGCGAACCAGATCAGCAAAGCTGTTGTAGAGCCAGAGAACCAGGTCAGCAAAGCTGCTCTAGAGCCTAAGAACTAGGTCAGCAGAGCTGCTCTAGAGCCAGAGAAACTAGGTCAGCAGACCTGCTTTAGAGGGAGAGAACCAGGTCAGCAGATCTGCTTTAGAGCGAGAGAACCAGGCCAGCAGAGCTGCTTTAGAGGCAGAGAACTAGGTCAGCAGAGCTGCTTTAGAGCCAGAGAACTAGGGCAGCAGAGCTGCTCTGGAGCCAGAGAACCAAGTCAGCAGAGCTCCTTTAGAGCCATAGAACCAGGTCGGCAGTGCTGCTTTAGAGCCAGAGAACCAGGTCAGCAGAGCTGCTCTAGAGCCTAAGAACCAGGTCAGCAGAGCTGCTGTAAAGCCAGAGAAACCAGGTCAGTAGAGCTGCTTTAGAGGGAGAGAACCAGGTCAGCAGAGCTGCTCTAGAGGGAGAGAACCATGTCAGCAGAACTGCTTTAGAGCCAGAGAACCAGGTCTGCAGAGTTGTTGTAGAGCCAGAGAACCAGATCAGCAGAGCTGCTCTATAGCCTAAAAACTAGGTCAGCAGGTAGAGCCAGAGAAACCAGGTCAGCAGAGCTGCTCTATAGCCTAAAAACTAGGTCAGCAGGTAGAGCCAGAGAAACCAGGTCAGCAGAGCTGCTTTAGAGAGAGAGAACCAGGTCAGCAGAACTGCTTTAGAGCCAGAGAACCAGGTCAGCAGAGCTGCTTTAGAGCCAGAGAACCAGGTCAACAGAGCTGCTCTAGCTGACATTGACTAACTGACACTGACTGACTGACACTGACTGATTGACACTGACTGACACTGATTGAATGACACTGACTTACTGACACTGGCTGACACTGACTGACACTGACTGACTGACACTGACTAACATTGATTGACTGACACTGACTGACTGACTGACACTGACTGACTGACACTGACTGACATTGATTGACTGACACTGACTGACTGACACTGACTGACACTGATTGACTGACACTGACTGACACTGACTGACTGACACTGACTGACACGGACTGACTACTCTCTACTACTCTACTACTCACTCTCCTACTACACTCTCTCTACTACTCACTATCCAGTACACACTCTCTACTACTCTCTACTACTCACTCTCTACTACTCACTCACTACTTCTCTGCTACTCTCTACTACTCACTCTCTACTACTACTCTCTACTATCTCTCTACTACTCACTCTCTACTACTCTCTACTACTCACTCTCTACTACTCTATCTCTACTACTCTCTCTACTACTCACTCTCTACTACACACTCGCTACTACTCTCTACTACTCACTCTCTACTACTCACTCTACTACTGTCTACTACTCAATCTCTACTACTCTCTCTCTAGTACTCACTCTCTAATACTCTCTACTACTCACTCTCCAATACTCACTCTCTACTAATCACACTCTACTACTCTCTACGACTCACTCTACTACTCACTCTCTACTACTCTACTACTCTCTACTACTCTCTCTACTACTCACTACTCTCTCTACTACTCACTCTCTACTACTCTCTACTACTCACTCTCTACTACACACTCTCTTGTACTTGCTCTCTACTACTCACTCTCTACTACTGTCTACTACTCACTCTTCACTACTCGATCTCTACTACTCTTTATAACTCATTCTTCTACTCACTCTCTACTACTCTACTACTCTCTATACTCACTCTACTACTCTCTCTCTACTACTCACTCTCTTCTACTCACTCTCTACCACTCGCTCTCTACAACGCTCTACTACTCACTCTTCACTACTCACTCTCTACTAATCGCTCTCTACTACTTGCTCTCTATTACTCTCTATTACTTACTCTCTACTACTCACTCTCTACAACTCTACTACTCTCTATACTGCTCACTCTCTAGTACTCAATCTGTACTACTCACTCTATACTTCTCTATTACTTTCTACCACTCACTCTCTACTACTCTACTATTGACTCTCTACTACTACTCTCTCTCTACTACTCACTCCCTACTACTCACTCTACTACTCTCTACTACTCTCTCTACTGCTTAGTCTACTTAGTCTACTACTCACTCTTTACTACTCTATTCTACTCTCTCCCTGCTACTCACTCTCTACTAATCACTACTACTCACTCTCTACTACTCACTCTACTACTCAATTCAATTCAATTCAAGAATCTTTATTCGGTGATTAAAAAACACCATAAAAGCACATTTATATACACAGATAACAATAAAACATTATTAAATACTAATTAGGATCCTTGTACATAATTGATACACTAAAAAGAGTGCCAACATAAGGGCCCAATAAATACAAATCGCAATTTCTTCATTCATCTCCCCTCGTCTTTCTTAAACGAATTGCGACTTTGATAAAATTCAGAATGCTACATAGAGTTAATGGGTCAAAGGCTTTTAACAGAAATACTAGGGCATCCCTGGCGTGTTCCAGATGAGCCTTTTTTAAAATATTTACAAGGAATCTACGCCTGGGCATGGAAAAATAGGGACAAAGCAAAACAAAGTGAAGGGTATCCTGCGGAGACCGATTGTCGCAGCCGCAGGGACCCTTCTGCTCGATAGATGAAGTAAACCCGGCAGGTACAGCCAACATGAAGGGGAGCAGATTCAGTCTGAGACGGCACATTAAAAATCTGTCCTGTGCATTATGTAGAAGAAATAAGTAAGGCTCCATACCCTCCACGCTTTTTACCAAACCATGGGCCCTCACAGTCTTTTTCACTCCTTCAGCATCAGTTCGCCGTAGGGTTTCTTCCCCCAAAAATAGTTCCCCTACTTGCTTCTTGTGCTGTGCTGAAATAGTGGATGGGTTCGTGAAAAGATTCTCCAGCCCTAGCTCCTCCAGGGTATTTTTCACGTATTTGAGCCAGGGGATGCGCATTGAGTGGGTCCTACCTAGGCAGTCCGATAGAATTTCTCTGCTTAAGTACGCATCCGGGTTTATCCATATTTTTAACCAGGCCACTATTGGCCTGAGTTTTACCAAATCTTCCAAATATGGCCTCCCTAGCTCCCTGTGGGCTATAAAACCAGCCGTACTGGGTGGCACCCTCAGAATTGCTTTCAAATACCTATTTTCTTCCTGTTGGATACTAGTTGTGTTCACGAACCCCCAGACTTCTGCCCCATAAATTACTTTGGAGCATGTTATGGAGCCGTACAAATTCATCACCTGTTCCAGACTCCATCTGCCCACCCTCCTGCCGTATCCAGCTATCGCCCCATTAGAAGCAATCATTTTAGTGCAACGTTCCGCCACCAAAGGAGTAAATTGCAGGGCCCCATCAAAAGTTACCCCAAGGTAGGAGAACGTCTTAACCTGCTCCAAAATGTGGGAACCAATTGTATAAACAAATTTGGAGGAAGGTTTTTTGCCGGCCAGGAGCACATATGATTTCCCTAGGTTGACAAATAGGTCTAGGTTACTCATAAACTCCACAAACCCCTCTATCAGGGTTTGTAGGCTACGTGGTGTTCTTGCTAGTAAAACCGCATCATCTGCATAAAGCAGGACGGGGATATGCCGCAGCCCAACCCTTGGGCAATCTGCCCTTAGACCCAGAAGGAACTGCTCCAGGTTGTTGATATAAAGAGAAAACAGAAAAGGGGCAAGTATACAACCTTGTCTGACTCCACTCCTACATGGAAAGGAGTCAGACAGTCCTCCCTCCCTGTTGAATCTGACCTTGGCCGTGGTGTCACTATGCAGTTCCCTCAATATGGTGATTAGGCCACTCTCTATCCCCATACCTGACATCATATCCCACAACTTTCCTCTGTTGACGTGATCGAATGCTGCTGCCAAATCCATGAATCCCATATACATGGGTTCATCGCTGGCCAAGGTATACTTGGCAGTCAGCATGTATAGGTTCAGGCACTGGTCACTAGTGGACCTCCCTGTCCTGAACCCATACTGGGTATCCGAGAAGATGTTATTCTCTTCTGTCCATTCGGTCAATCTATTCAGGATTGCCCTTCCCAAAAGTTTGGCCGATACGTCAATCAGGGAGATGGGCCGATAACACTTCGGGTCGTCCCTATTGCCCTTCTTGAAAATTGGTACAATGATCGCCTTAGACCATGAAGGTGGGAGCCCACAGGTAATGGCGGTATTTAAGACCCTGGTCATCAAGGGAGCCCATAGATCTATATTACTAAGGAACAGGTCAGGAGGAATTCCATCCGGGCCCGGGGCTTTATTTTTAGTTAGACCCTCCATCCCTGTTATAATCTCCTTGAGAGAGAATGTAACTGGTGGGGCCTGTCTTGGGGATACCGGTGGTTCCACATGGGTGCCCGACTCGTAATTATATAAACCCCTAAAGTGGGTTACCCATTGCTCCGGGAGAATATTAGCCCCTATCTCCGGAGAATCATTTTCTAAAAAGGTCGGTTTATTGATGATTCTCCAGAACCCCGCTAGATCTTTTCTTTCCCCAGCTTCTCTTAGATCTGCCCATGCTTCTGCCTGTAGGGCAAGTTTCCTCCTTTTGATCTCTTTTTTATACTTTTCTCTACTGACCCTAATAATCTGTGAATCCCGTGGTTTCATCTTGAGGGAGCATTTCAGTTCCCTCAATGCCTTAGAGCAATCTCTATCAAACCAACGGGGAGTTACCTGGTTACGTATGGGCGCACTAGACCTCAATAATTCATCAACTAGGTTAGAAATGAGGACAAACGCTTCCAAGACCCTTGGACCCTGTATTTCCAAATCTAAACAATCATTAATGGCCACTAGACCCTTATCGCCCAAAGTTTTGTAAAACTGTGCCCCATCAATTTTAGACCACTTCAATCTCCTGCCTTGATCAGTGGCCCTCTCCTCGATTAAACAACGAGATTTAATTCCAGTGCCCGCCTTGTAAAGGAACGTTAAGGTGAGCGGGTTATGATCACTAAAACCGCTCCACTCTATCCCTACACTGGTTATTTTGCTGATCAATGATCTCGAGACCAAAATGTAATCTATAATAGATGCACAGCCCCTGCCCTTAAAAGTTGGTGGGAGCGTGCCATCCAACTGTGGGTCTATCATGTTAACGGTGTGCTCTAGGTCGTACTTAAGCAGAAGCAACCCGAGAGCAACCCCAGTCGGTGTATGTACAAAATGCGGCCCCTTCTCAATCGGACATTGTGCCCAATCTGTATTTGCCTTTATCAGTGCCGGACAGAGGTGACAGTTAAAATCTCCTGCCAAAAGCAGGCCATGAGACGGCCCTTTGTTCTGGGATATGATTTCTTGACCCAACCTCTGATCAAGTTCAGCCATTAGGGAGGAATTAGTGTTTGATGTCTCACTATTATAAAAATTGAAAACAGACAATTTCAACCCCTTACCAGAAAACCGAACTGCCTGTATTCCATACAAATTCCAGTCAAGAGACGACCAGATACCTGGGAGGGATAAATCTACATAAACGGCTAGGCCACCCATTGCTCTCCCCGAACTGGATTTTCGGGCGGGAACAAAAAAACACTTGTAACCCTGGAGATGGTAATTATTCACCACAGCCCATGTCTCCTGTAAGCAAATAATATTGAATTTCCTGACAAAATCAACCCACTCCTTGTTGTTAAATACACCTGCTAAGCCTGCTACATTCCAAGAAATAATCCTCACATCCTCTCCACCCAGTGCTACACCCCCCTGACTCCTTGATCCCATCTCCTGCAACTCCCCTTGCGTAACCCCCCCGCCTCCTCCCACTAAACCCTCTACAGCCATACCCTTGTCTTCAAAGAACATAGGTTCCTCCGCCCTAATTGTTTGAATTTGCGGAGCCAGGTGTCTTTGCTCCTCCGATATTACTACTTGAGCGCCCTTATCTGTGTTCTCCTTAGGGGCCTTCTCTGTTTGTCAATCCACC
This sequence comes from Lissotriton helveticus, assembly GCF_964261635.1. Lineage (NCBI taxonomy): Eukaryota > Metazoa > Chordata > Amphibia > Caudata > Salamandridae > Lissotriton > Lissotriton helveticus. Next base: position 698,089,483 of record NC_136071.1, on the reverse strand, counting down.
CCCTCTAGGCCGTTCAGGCAATTAAACCGGTTATAAGTAGGGAGAGGAGGTACTGGTCTGCCAAATAGTGGCCTGGGTTGAAAGGCCTGGTGACTCCCCCTTCTCCCAACCCTCTCCCATCTATCATAATTTTGGAATGGGTGAAGTGGGCCTGGGGCGATGGGAAAGAAGAAGGACACACGGAGGGTTTGGATGGTAGATTCCCTTGATATGTTTTCCTCTTGACATATATGCGACACCGTACCCTTGTCCCTAAAACTCACCAATAAACAGTCCCCAGGGATGGATTTTTGAGTTCTCCCCACCCATGGGACCCTTCTTACCATTATAATTTCGTTATTAAGATGTCTCGGGAGGGGTCTATTTCTGTTTAGCCACTTGATTACCCTGGTTTTTAGGGCACAAAAATCCTCAACTTCTCCTTCATCAAGTTGCGGGACCCCTGCCATGACCACAGTAAGGTCATTGGTCTCTGGTGGTAGGTTAGGCCGACGGGGTCTTGCAGGGGGCTTCATTTGGTGGTCTGGAATAATATTATCTGCCGGGGGCGCCGAAGCACTCTACTACTCATTCTCTACTACTCCCTACTACTCACTATCTACTACTCACTCTCTACTACTCTCTACTACGCACTCTCTACTACTCACTCTACTACTCTCTACTACTCACTCTCTGCTACTCTCTCTACTACTCACTCTTTACTCTCTATTACTCACTCTCTACTCTCTACCTCTCTACCTCTCTCTACCTGTCTCTCTTCTACCCTCTACCTCTCTACCTCTCTACCTCTACCTCTACACCTCTACACATCTAGCCTCTCTACCTCTCTCAACACGCACACATACACACATATACATGCATATATATGAATTTATATATATGTATGTGTATATATATATAAATACATATATAAACATATATATAATCTGCATATCTACATAAATACAAATATAAATGCATGCATACATATACGCATACATATGCATGTTATGTACATGAAAGTTTGAAAAACACTACTAAAAGCAAAGCTCAAAAGCCACCTAATTACAAACAGAATTGCTTTAACTTAAACCAGGGCGTATTACATCTGACCATGCCCCGGTTGTTATAGACAAGCCTTTGCTTAAAATCCAGCGTATACAATGGACATTTACATTTAATAAGAAACTTCTTTCCGATGAAACTTATGTACGGCAAGTTTTAGATTGGGCCCAACAGTTTCTGGATTTTAATTGGGGCTCCGCTTCTTATGCCATGGTGTGGGACAGCTTTAAAACAGGGCTACCTGGGGAAACATGTAGTTATGGCTGGACTCTACAACGTAAACAGAAAATCATAATTGAGCAACTTTTATTTGATTTAACAAATGCAGAGCGCGAATTGATACTGGATATTAACATGCATCGGGATAGTAGTATATCACAAGATAAAGTTGCAAGATGCAAGGCTAAGATCAATGGGGTGTGGAGTCAGGATATAGCATGCCAATATAAAATCCACCGAACAGAGAGATATGAGTATGGGGAGACTGTGGGAAGATGCCTAGCCCAAAGAATGCGGGGGCGTCAGACTGCGCAGCGTATAATATCTATAGAAAATAGCCAAGGTGCTTTAGTAGAATCATCAGAGGGCATTCTTCAAGTATTTCATGGTTATTATAGGGAATTCTATACCCAAGAAGACCTTTCTCCTGATTTGATTGATCAGTTTGTTGATAAATTTGATCTACCCCAGTTGGATTCTATAAATAAAGAAGAGCTTGAAGCACCCATTACAATGCAAGAACTTGAGACTGCACTTAAAGATCTGGCTCTTGGGAAGGCTTCTGGCCCAGATAAACGTCCTTTAGAACTATATCATTTGCTATTTCCTATTATTAAGGCTGACATGCTGGCGACATTTATTGCTGCTCATGCTGGACACCCTCCTCCTTCATGGGATGAGGCAAGCATAATTGTATTTAAAAAGAAAGACAAACCCCCTCATCTTCCAGGGTCTTATCGACCTATTTCACTTATCAATGTAGATGCGAAATTACACTCTAAAATTCTTGCGAATCGGCTGATTCAGGTCGTACCAGCACTAGTTTCTGATCAACAACACGGCTTTCTTCCTGGACGTGGCACGATCAATCATATACACCGTGTTATCGCAGCCTTAGATTATGCCGGGGTCACTCACGAGAATGTCGGATTGGTGTTTTTGACGCCGAAAAAGCGTTTGATCGCGTTGCATGGTCATTTTTATGGGTAATTATGGTTAAAATGGGTTTTGGACCTAGTTTTATACATGCTATACAAGTCAAAATGTGCCCTAATTTTTCTTTCTGCAGCAATAATCATAATTTCTATGGCAAAATAGAGCCCCTCAATTTGTTCCTTCGCAAATTAAATGTTTTAAGTGTTACCACTTTATTCCAATCAAGATGGCTTCAGGTGTTCCATACTCTTGTCAGAATTAAAACTGTTAGCGCTCTAGTTGTTCTTTAGAACACTCTGGGACATTGTGTCAATGGGCTATATTTGGGCGATATCTGTGCTATATTTGGGCTCTTTTGTCTCTAGCGGCCATCTTGGGAGACTTATTTGTTATGAAGTTTCCTAATTTCCTCATTCTAGTTGGTGATTAGATCACTGTAGTAAAGCTACTGCTCTCCAGGGAAGTCTGCAGTGGTATTGAAAGTACATGTTTCAGTCTGCATGTCAGAATTTTAATGAAATAGAAGAGGATTTGAGAAGTCACTCAGAATGTTCCCTAAGTTTTCTTTCTGCAGCACTAATCATACTTCTATGGCAAAATGAACCACCTCATTTTGTTCCTTTTTAAATTAAATGTTTTAGGAGTTACCACTTTATTCTAATCAAGATGGCTTCAGGTGTGCTATACTTACTTAGATACCTAGATACCTAAGATAACTATAACTTGCATCCCATCAGGCTCTGCGTACGACCTCACATAATGTATCACTTATGATTTGCTAAACACCATCATTAGTGACATCTCAAATGACATCAACAATTTTACACCAAAACACAAAAAGCACACTTTCTGATTAAAGGTCTAACTTTTTGCCAAATTTGATCCAATTTTCATCAGCGTTTTTTTCTGCACTGGAGAGCAAAGTTTACTGTGGGAATGAACATGGATAATCAATGGTGTGGCAACTCCCCCTGATTTTTCTTAGCCCCCTCAGACAGATCCTGTGTGAACGTTTCCACAAAGGAGGAGAGATAGGGGAAACTTTGTTATGGAAAGGTTAGTGCTGATTCATCAATTGGCATCAGAGGTATTAACCAAACGAATATGCTCTTCCTATGGACACACCTACCTAACTATAACTAAAAAGGGGCAACTATGTGCTACAGCATACAGCATGGGCAAAGAGTCAGCCCACTTTTACTATTGGTCTCCCTTCTGTGAGAGTGATGACATAAGGCCCAATGTAGATGTTGTTATTCACATAATAATACGTTATATTTATTGATAGGATTTGGTATGTCATTTTGTCCTTTTTTTAAAAAAATAAGTGTGTTTGTTATTTTGTTTTTTGTTTTACTGTTTTATTATTCTTTTCCGAGGGCACAGCAAACACTGTTATGGGACCTGCACACTACATACAGTGTGTCACGCCTCCCACAATATCGCAAATATGACTCATTTTGAATCTGCTTTGAAACCACAAAAATTGTCCACTGATGCACACTATGCATGTACACATCTTTTAAAGTTTTCTTTTTACTTTTGTATCAATAATGACCACCCTAGCATGCCTATGAATAGTTCTGCACACATTGAATGGAATTATAAAAACAAAATAAAATTAACAGATGTCCAGCCATGTGTAATTTCAATATAGCTCTCTGTACATGCACATGCTGCCATCTTTGTATTACAGCTTTGCAAAAAACTTTTGGAAACAAAACACGCATCAGAAAAGCCAAAAGATCGACAGCCCATGGCAGACTTATTGGCTTTTCTAATGCTGGTTCAAAGAATGTTCATGACAAATAGTCTGTTTATGATGCTACCAATGTTTTTTAAACTGTACAGCGACCACTTCCACCATTAATCTTAGCAGTACAATCTGCCACCAGTCCATCAACACACTTCCCACCATGATAATATTGTATTAGCACCACTGGAATATGTTACTACCTCAGAAGCTCATACCACTACATGCTAATACTGCACTGTTCTCCACAGCACTATTACATCACAGCATCACACAAGCCCCATCATAATTATTCTACCCTTCCCAGCACAGTAATAAGACATCAGGAATGCACTATTAACACTCTCGACCACACGATTAGCCCAATACCTCATTTATGATCCCACATTACTGGATTGGCATTATATGCTGGTTTACATTCATAATCTACCACACGCGGGGCGAACTGCTTCTCTTTGCTGAAGAACTTTCTGACTTCATCTCACTTTGTTCTCTTTCAAACTCCAAAAATCTCTTCCTAGGAGATTTTAACATCCATTGGAACAATGTAGAGGATCCCATAGTCATGTGCCTCAGTAACCTCCTAGATATTAATGATCTCAAACAACTATGCCAACATACAACCCACATCAAAGGAGCAACTCTTGATGCTATCATTTCTGACAGCGACATTATGTCCCTTACCAGCATCACTCCCACTGACTGGTCGGACCACCACCTCATTCTTTTTAAGATCATAACTAATCCTGCTCCCCCAACAAAAATCTCCAAACCCTCAAAATGGACCAGAAACCTTGGGCAAATTCCCTCAGACGTACTTGAATCTGAAGTCCAAGCCTAGCTCCTGCTCACCCCTCTCTCCCACAATGCCAACAAGCTCACTGAGCATTTTAACAAGGCAGTCAATGAGGTGCTAGATCACTCAGCCCTATCCAAACTAAAAAACAAAGAAACATCCCATCCAACTCCTGGTTCAAATCTGATCTGAATAATGAAAGACGTTCTCTTAGACAGACTGAAAGAACATGGAGACAACACCCCTCTCCCTCCCATCTAGCACTCCTCAGATCTGGTAGATCGAAATACAAGAAACATATCTTCAAGGAAAAGGCTAGTTTTTTTCATTCACACCTTGATCGTGCAAAAAATAGGCCCAGAGAACTGTTCTATATTGTTAGAAAACAAACATCATCCGCCCCCCTGGAGCTGATTGCCTCCTCAGAGAGATTTGCAGAAATTGCCAACTTCTTCTCTGAGCAAATCACCAAAATCGAGCAATCTTTCCTCACTACCCCTGCATCGCTTTCCCTTCTACCTGCAGGTAATATCTTTTCAGTCTTCCCACCCATGTCGACCTCACCCCAGCACTCCAACACATAGTCCTGTTTCTACCTTTCCTGATTCCTTCCCTTCCAGCTTACAGCTGAAGAATAATGCCTCCTGGCAAAATTTCCATCCTGTCACTGAACAGGAAGTCCTTAACATCATCTCCAAACGTAAGCCTTCTTCGCACTCCAAAGATCCCCTCCCCCCCAGCCTCGTCCTTGACCTCAAACACATCATTGTCCCTTACTGGACTTCAATCATTAAGTCCTCCTTTGCCACGGGGTGTGTCCCTGACTCTCTCCAGCTCGGTCAAATCACTCCCATCCTCAAATACCCATCAGCCTACCCAAATGACCCTAACAACTTTCTCCCCATTTCGAACCTCCCACTGCTATCCAAAGTCCTGGAAAAATGTGCTCTCCGACAACTCGACAAACACATCGACAATTTTCACCTACTTGACCCGTTGCAATCCGGTTTTAGAAAAGGATGCAGCACGGAAACAGCCATGCTCAAGATTGTCGACGACCTCCACCGGTTCCTTCACAATGGGGAGTCCTGCCTTCTCATTCTCCTTGACCTCTCCGCTGCCTTCAATACAGGTAACCACGCCTCGCTACTTAACTCACTCAAAACCCGTTTTGGCATTAACGATCTAGCCCTCAAATGGTTTTCCTCCTTTCTCCAACACAGAACACAACAAATCAAAATCAAAGCCTGCCTCTCCAATCCCACGCCCGTCTCCCTAGGCTTACCCCAGGGCTCCATTCTCTCTCCCTCCCTCTTCAACGTCTTTATGGAACCCATTACCCTCATTCTGAAACAAACAGGAATTAACTACCATCTCTACGTGGACGACACCCAACTGTACTACAAGATCAAATCCCACTCCGATATTCTCCACCTTAACAATGCCCTTAGTATGCTCCAATCCTGGTTCTTCTATAATCACCTCAAACTTAACCTTAATAAAACCAAAATCATTTTCTTCTCACCCAAAAACAACAAGCTCCCCATCCAAGGCTGGCTCTCTGACCTCAATACCCTGAACTGCTCGCTCTCCTTATCTAACTCACCGAAATTACTTGGCTTCAATATCGACGATAAACTTACTCTTAACAACCACATTAAGAATGCGGCTAAAGGAGAACTCTGCACTCTCCGGCATCTTAAAAAACTCAAGCCATTCATTCCTTCTGATGACTTTAAATGTTTTGTTCAATCCCTAGTCCTTTCCAAAATAGACTATGGTAATGCTATCCTCACCGAAATCCCCAAAACACACCTTGCCCCCCTGAGATCCGTGCTTAACTCCGCCGCCAGGCTAATCACCGACTGCAAACGTTTTGACCACATCTCACCAGCCCTCAAGACCCTAAACTGGCTACCCGTTGAGGGAAGATCTGCATACAAGACTGTCTGCATTACATACAAAGCCCTCCACCAACAAACCCCACCATATCTCTCCGACAAACTTAAAAAAGCGGGCTGCTCCCGGCAGACGAGAAGCTCAAATGCTCAACTTCTTGTCTCCCCCTATCAAATAGGAGCTCCCCACAATCCTGTTCCTTCTCGGGAAACGCCCCGATCATCCAGAATGCCCTCCCCAGAGACCTGCGCTGCAACCCCTCGTACCACAGCTTTAAAAAAGACCTCAAATCCAACCTTCTCTGCAAATACTGAGGCCCGTAATAGCTACATTCCACCCTTTATTCATCGCCCGTTATTCATTCACCCTGACAGTCTTTTTCTGTCCGACTTTTCTCCCCTCTCTCTCCCTCCTTGACTTTTCTCTCCACTTTATTGCTACCCTCCCTCCTTTCAACACTTACCTCTAGCTCCTCCTCAATTTCTCCCACAAACTCGTTGCTCCCTTCTCCTCTCTTTTGCTCCCTCCCACCCTATTTCAATCGATTATCCTTCCCTTCTTCTCTAAACTGCCCCGATCTCTCCCTCTCCCCTTTCCTAATTTGAGCTGTGCTGCATGTTTCGGAAAATGTATATTTGAATAGCCCTATCCCATTTAACTGCATAAACGAATAGCCTTGTCCCGGGTAAACAACCCTTCTTTAGCTCCCTTGCCTTTTTTTATTTCTCTGTTAATTGTCTGTAGTGACATTTTCGTTCTACTCATGGCCATAACTCTTAATCTATTAGCCTTATTTAAGAAGTGTTTCTTGTTAAATGTGTAATGTCTGTATATATATATATTTATTTTTTTTGATCCCGATGAATCTACTGTACCGACTGGAACCTTAATGCTCATGTAAAGCGCTCTGCTACCCCTGGGTCTTGAAGCGCTATATAAAACTTTTCAAATAAATAATGTACTGGTATACACACATAATTCCCTGGGGTGGACACATAATACATTGGTTCACTCTTGTAATGTACTGTCTTGCACAAGAAATATATTGATTGTAGTGTGCAACCTGTTGGTTTGAAAGCATCCCATGCTGTTTTGAATGCATTGGGGCTCATTACGATATTGGGTGGAAAGCTTCTAGTCTCGGGACTCAGGACCGACCGACTTGCATTCGGCGGTTTGACCTCTGGATTACAATCTGACTGAACACTGTTCAGTCAAATTACCATTGTATCCTATGGGACCTCGTGTTACGTCTGAGAACCGGCCGTAACACAGGCTTATATGGGGTAATTGAGTGTGTGTGTAAACCCTGCACCCTGTAGCAGGCACCCCATGGTGCAGGGTTTTACAGGGGGATTCCATAGGTTCCCCTTGGACACCAAACGTAGAATAAGAAGGGGATTAGGGCACCCTGCCAGGGGCCCCAAAGTTACTTTTTCTTATAGCCTTTCCATGTTGGAAAGGCTGGCATGGAAAGGCTGTTGGAAATCGACATCGTAATCCAGATGGCTGAAACGCCATCCATAGGGGGTTATGGTGTGGTTCTGACCAACAGGAATACTCAACGAGTCAGTCGGAACTGAGCCAGAATGTCCAGACAGTTTATGTTCTAAGCGCAAACATCGGAATCGGTGGTCGGACTGTAAACCGACGAGTCATTCGGAAAGGATCCGATGCAGTTAGAAAGCTTCTGACTGTTGGGCGCATGCTTTCTGCCCGACATCGTAATGAGCCCCATTATGTACCGAATCACGTGCATACCAAGCCAGTAAAACTCTATTGTATACAAGGTACCACATATTTTTCCCATTAAAGTAGTCAAACTGGCCGGGTTAATAAGACTGTGTGTCCCTGATTCACCCAAAAAATGCAAAAGTGCATGTAGAAATGTACACTTCTGGTGACCATATCTTTACGTTTGCCCAAAAAAGGGTGCCACTTTTGGGACAATCATGTTACCTTTCCTTGTGTTACTATTTCTACATTGGACATAGGTAGAGCCCTGGTGCAATTGTATACTTGTTTTTTTCTTACAAGTAATTATTTTCCCCCTGGGGAAATCCTTATTTTTACACCCCTCCAAACGAGGGCTGGGGGTTCAGTTACTCTTCTCATGCTGGAAAATAACCTATTTCAGTTCCTGATTGGTATGCACCTACAATGATTTTATGAGTGAAGAAGGTTTAGACAAGTTTCTTAATGTTCAAAAACTGAAGCAATTATGGTACATATTTACAAAAATGTTGAAAAAGGGTTGATTTTGAATGAAAAGGGGATGTATAGTTTTATTTCTTGATTGAAATATATTTAGAATAATTACTTAGGAGAGTCACCAAATAATAACCTCTTGTACATTTTCTGCGTCTAGGTTTTCAGATTGTAACTGAAGTGATATTGCCAGGATAAGTGCAAAGGGAATTAGGTGAACTGTTAATTGTTATTTAAAACAATGTGAGCCTGATTTACAAAGGTATACGAAAACTTTTGTGAAATTTTACTAGGACTGCTATCTTTTTATGTGCAGAGACTCTGCTGTCATAAAGATACTACCAGTAAAATACCTTTGTGAATAGAAAACAATTGTAAGTTTACCTTTGTGAATCAGGCCCTGTGTGTTGCTCTGACTCAATTAAACAAATGTTATTGATAGGCCTCGTCAGAGAGCCACAATATAAAAAATACCATATATAGATATATATACCCGCGGGCTTTCTAATTCATCACATGGACCGCTCCAAAGGGAAGGGTGGGGGTGTCTCCATAATCTACAAAGACCATCTTTCTTGCCGACTGCAAGGCAGTCCCCTCCTAGATTGTGAAAATGTCTTGTTCTCAATCCAAGTCTCCCCATGTAGATCCATGTCGGGTCTTCTCATCTACCGCCCTCCAGTACCCTACGCCAGTTTTGTGAATCTCTTATGGAACACACTTACACACTGGCCGCCACGCATTCCACCTGTATGATCCTAGGTGATCTGAACATCCACTTCGATAAAAAGGAAGCCAAACCAGCCGCTGACCTAATAGCAGACCTCGAAACTCTTCAATTAAAGCTACTAAGTCGACTACCCACCCATTCACTGGGCCATTTGCTGGACCCGATCTTCTCCAATATTAACGATCTTACTGCCCTGGATCCTATCCCGGTACCTTGGACTGACCATTTTTTAGTCCCACTAAATTGGCAGCTGACTCCCACTCCACGTCTCACAACCCTACCTAACAAAGCCACGCGCTCCTGGTCTAAACTAGATCCAGAAAAATGGAAACTCCAGCTAGAGCGACCCCCCCTAAACTTGACGCCAACCCTATCCACGCCGACGCAGAGTTTTCAACTTGGATAGGAGAGACACTGGATAGAAGGCTTCCAAAAAAAACCTCCGGTAAGCCTGGGGACAAAGCTACCTCCCCATGGTTCACCCAGGAAATGCGGCTTCTAAAGAAAGCATGCAAGAAATCAGAAAGAGACTGGGAAAAAAATTTTGACCCCACTAAAAAAACTGAATATAAAAAAATCCTTCTTAACTATAAAAAAGCACTTAAAGCCGCCCAAGCCAATTATTTTGAGGAGAAAATCAGATCATCTACCAACTCATCCCGGAAAACGTTTCAAATAGCTAAGAAACTTCTCAAAGTACCGGAGCCTCCCCCCCTAGTAGAGGCGTCAGCTACCCGTTGCAATGAACTTGCAGAATTTTTTAATCTGAAGATAACAAACATCATCAATTCCCTTCCACCGCCAACTTCGGAAGCTTCCCCGGTTGTTAACCAGCCCTGCCGTACACATCATGCCATAGCATGTCAACTGGCACACTTCACCCCTTTGACAATAGACACTCTCCTTCCTATACTCAACTCTATCAAAAGTGGTTGCCCTACTGACCCCGCACCACTCAACATCCTTAAATTAGTTGCGCCCACCATCCTCCCACATCTGACAAAGCTGATTAACATCTCACTCGCCCACGGCATCGTCCCCCCTAGCTGGAAAAAAGCAACGGTGAAAGCACTGATTAAAAAATTGCACCTGGACCCAATGGAACTAGGCAATTACAGGCCGATTTCCCTGCTCCCAGGCATTAGTAAAATAGCTGAGAAGTACGTCAACTACAGCCTATCTCACCATCTTGAAACCAATGGGCTCCTGGAGCCTTCCCAGACTGGATTTAGGCCCGGCCAGAGCACAGAAACTGCGATATTGGCGGTGGTCGAAGAGGCAAGGAAAATCATGGACTCAGGAGGATCAGTGGCAGTGATCCCCCTGGACCTGAGCGCGGCCTTCGACACCGTCAACCACTCGACACTGGTCCACAGGCTCAGTGAGCTTGGAATCGCAGGAACGGCCTTGGCTTGGCTTAAATCCTTTCTTGATAACAGATCCTTCCAGGTAGCAGATGGCAATTTCACGCCCAGGTCCACTGCCATCAGCTGTGGGGTCCCCCAGGGCTCGTCATTGAGCCCGACCCTTTTTAATGTTTACATGTCCCCCCTTGGAAAAATCGTCACCCCTTTTGGGATCAAGCTCCTAACCTACGCTGACGACACCCAATTGGTAGTATCCTTAAGTCAGCAAGACCACTCCATCCCTAACCTTCAAACCTGTCTAAGTAAAATAACTAAATGGATGAACCTTTCCCACCTTAAACTGAACAACGACAAGACAGAGATAATGATCCTGGGTAATAAATCACTCTACCATTCCAAATCCCTATGGCCATCCTGCATGGGTACTCCACCCGTTCCGAAACCGGAAATCAAGAGCCAAGGAATATGGCTAGATGAATGTCTCAATTTTTCTGCCTAAGCAAGGAAAACGGCTGGTGTGTGTCACAGCCTCCTACGGTCAGCTAGGAAAATTTTGCCCCTACTCCCAGCACAATCCCAAAAACTCCTAATCCATGGTCTCCTGTTGTCACGCCTGGACTACGGCAATGCCCTCTACCTGGGGGCTCCCAAAAAAGTACTGTCAAAGCTCCAGACAGTACAAAATACCGCCGCCCGCCTCCTCACAGGAACCCATCGTCGCTGCTCAGCCAAACCCGCTTTGAACGCCTTACACTGGCTGCCCGTTCAGGAGAGAATACAATTCAAAGCACTCTGCCCAACTTATAAAATCCTGCATGGGAAGGCCCCACCAATCCTACAAAACCTCATCACACCTCACACTACCAAAAGAACGCTCTGATCCTCAAACTGCAACTTAGCTTTTGTTCCTAGAATTAAGAAAGCCCGCTCTGGCGGTCGACTGTTCGCATACAATGCCTCCAAACTATGGAACACTCTACCCCCAGACATCAGAGCCCAACCCAACCTCCTCTCATTCCGCAGAGCACTTAAAACTTGGCTGTTCCCATAAGACTCCATTTACATCTGGTTCTTGTCATTCAGCTCTGGGACGCTCACGGGCAGCCATGCGCTCTACAAATCGGTAAAATAAATAAATAAAATGTTGTTAGTCGTAGCTTGAACATTTCTAAAACAGTGATAAAAAAGTTTTTAAAAATGTAAATACTTTATACCATACAACTTCATTCGGGAGATCTCTTATTAACGCATTCAGATCCATGGTTATCGAAATATTTTACTTAGTACAGATAGACTTTATAAAACCGCTGCTTGCTTCAAACAAAAGAGTGTTGGGACAAACGAATAATACATGTGCCAAGTCTTGTGTTCCTCCACTACACAGATCAGAGAGACCAGATTTATCAAATGTGGCACTCCAGTTTTTAGTTAGATCTTTTAGTGGCAGAATCCTCAGTCTTCACATAAAAATTCAACACTTGACCTTATGATCTAAAGAGAAACTCAAATATTTGGGACTGACTTTACATTCATTCCACTGCTGTTAAAAAAGGCTTATAATGAGATAGCTGTAGGAAATGAAGCTTATCTACATCGAAGCTCAATCTCAGGCTGGATTTTTTCGGGAAGAACTTCAAAACTGCTGGAGACCAGAATTGGAGAAGTTTTATAAAGCATTGGAAAACTCCAGGGAATTCGCTAAGTTCTCTTTAAAGGTATTTTTCTCTTAATCAGCCCTAAAAGTTTCCTGACATAAGAGCACTCTCAGTGAGCCTGCAGGTGCAATAAATAAGTCATAGGCCAATCCAAGAAGATTTGCCAAGGCTCTTGTGTATGCACTAATTACCTCTAGTTCTAGTCGGAGTACTTGTACAGGTGTGGCTTGGCTTGTAGAACTGATGGTACGCAGGAGTTTCACTTCTTTGAGATAAAAACAATGTTTTTGTCGGAATGTACTCGAGCCCATAGATTAGAATGGGGGTGATCTTTATGCAAGAAATTTCCAGGAGGTCAAGAAAATGTTGCCTCCCGGAGCATTAATAAAATCTTTTTATTTCACTAAGGTGGGCTACTACTTTTAATTCAGTCCGTTGGAAATGCGAGGCAGTTCCAAGAGACTGAGAGAATACTCTCCCTAGATGGGTATAAGTTGATACTACTTCAACTAGGACTCCTCCTAATTTCCAGGTGAAGGATTTAACATTCCCCCCCCCCTAAACAATAATATTTTCATTTTAGAAATATTTATTTAAAAGAAAAAAAATCTGTATAATTAAAAGTGCCTCAATGTTGCGCTGAAGGCCAATTGGGGTGAGGTCACAAATGACAACATTGTCAATGAACATTAAAAGATGTTTTTTTTTAGTTGCTTTGTGGTGGAAAGTTTCTACCTCCTGGAAGCAGGACGGTAGGTCACTTAAGAATAGTGAGAATAGAAGGGGAGCAAGTAGACATCCCTGCTTAACGCCATTATGTGTGGGAATTTCCTGAGTGAGTTCTTTGTCCGCTCCCATCTGAACTTTACACCAAGCAGATGTATGGAGGGCTAAAATTAGACTTTATAAGGTTGCCAGGAAACCCAGTTTCATTCATGTTCTCCACAAGGAGGGCCTATCCACCATAACAATAAGAGTGGCAAATCAACAAATAAGCTATAAACTCCCTGAGAATTGTGATGTATTCCTATAGGTTCTGTATCGATCCCCCTATTCCTGACCCTATTCTGGTTAGCAAACTAACAAGTTAACTAGCAGTCAGCCCATGAGGCAGAAAACCCCCATGATGCAGGAACCGTTATCTGATAAAGCCACACTACGGCACAGGAACGTGTTATCTGATTAGGTCATAACGCTTGCCATCTAATTAGACAAGCGATATTCCTCCAGCCCCTGATAAGGCATACGGAGTTCTCATAACAAATCAAACCTATGACAACCTGGGAAAAACCCTGCGGCCATTGTTTTGATTTCACCGAGAACTTCAGCAAAAGAATGTGCTAACGACCTGGTCGTATGACATCCTTATTGACGTATCTATGTCCATCCTTACGTCAATCTCGGCACCTTAAAGGTATAAATATTACCGATATTGCCCTATGCAAACACACGCGGTGGTGACGAGGACGGAGCAGCCAGACTTGCCGAAGCCCAGAGCAGAGCAGACCCCGCTGGCGCAGCCCCGCCTTCTTGACGCGCTGAGATCGAGCAGCTGCCTATTTCTCCTGCCGAGAAATCCAGCTCCGGCGTTTCCGGGTAGCCCTCGCAGGCAGCCTGGAATATCGAGACCAGAGACGAGAGATACCATCACTCATTCATCCTAACTTCCAGGTACAGAACTGAATAACCCCTCGCAGAGAATTCTTTAGTCAGTCACTTGGCAAAAACAAACTTAACTTAAACTGTAACTTTCTATTCCCGCCCACGTATTAGACTTAGGTCAGGTACACGGGGTAGGCGTATTTAGAAACACCAGTTGAGTACGTTTAGTCAAATGTATATGTGTATGTAATATATTTTATTCATTTTAAAACCTTCATATGGCTTAGAAACCATATCAATGTTTTTACAGTATTATTTTATACTTCTGCTTCTAATGTATGCACTTTACTTAACTATAAGTATTGCAATAATATCGATCCATTTCTCTTGTACGAGAAAAGAGACTGATCAATAAATAACATCTTTTATTGAACACGCCCGTCTCTTCCTTTTCTCTACACTCTGATGAGACTAAGAATGCACGTACTGACTGAGTAAAATAAATTGCCTTTTGTTCACACGACTCTCGAGATACACTCTTGATTAGGGGAGAGCAAAGTTGTCATGTTCTATGGTTGTCAGAAACTAAATCCCTTCTTGTCTAATCAGGGAAGTTAATTCCTTCCTGAACATTCAAGAAAGTTTCTAGTGAACTCTGAGCTAGCTGGCAAACCCAAAACTTTAAGTCTAATATCGACAGTAGTAGACCTAGTTAACGTCTGGTCTAGGCCTATACTATTGAAGGTATTATTCCAATGCGCAGAGCCTATTGGGATAATAGGAACTACACTACATGGCGCCCAACGCGTTTGGAAGGGCGATAAAACTAGCGTAAGACATTTAGAGTAACTCAGTCGTGCTTTCTCACTCAGACCCCTTTTCCCCATAATACTCCAAAGACGTCTGGAGTGGGTAAAAGGTAATATCCGCCAAACCTCGCAGGAGGAAACTCCTATGTATGGTACTTGGTTTAGTCAACGTTGAAGGATAAACCGTTCCAAAATATTGTGCATCTAATCTTTGTTTCCATAAGAAACCTGATCTGCAAACAAACAAAATAACCTTCTGGACAGTACAATGTCAGACAGTGAAGGAGAAAGAGAGGCAGTTAGATTAGCAGCTGAAATAGCAGCAGCTGATACTGCACTGCAAGAAGCAGACCAGGATATAATACTCATCCCGGTCATCAAAAGGAAATCTATAACCTTAAAACTTATAGAAAATGGACTGACACCTAGAGGTGGTACAGTCATATTCGTAATTGAGGCACACGAATATCGGCAGACAGAGGTATACTATTCATGGATACATTTTCCAGCAGCAAATGCTGTAACAAAGTACTTCCACTATTACAAAATAGAGGAACCTCCTGAAATGTACACTCCTTTCGAGGAGGTGGAAGTACCACTTAAATTTCAAGAGCATTTGCTCTTATTTAATGGCGCCCTAAAACATAATAATCACATCACCAGGCTCGGTCCTTTAGGTAGACCAGGAGCAACGTGGCAGGTCCTAGCCGGATACACACCACATCCAGACATCAATGGGATGTCTGTAGCAGAGCTTTTAACACAGCTAAAACAATTAATAAAAATACATAGACAATTAGTCCAATATGTGATGCGGACTTCAACAATTCAGCCAGCGATTAAAATTCCACAGCTGACCCCTCACCAGGGGAACACAAATAAAATTACACCACAGAACATACAATCCTGCCTAGGTAAAGTACCGGCTAAACGGGAACAAATACCATTCTGGTTGGCACAGAAAATCACCCAAATAGAGGCGGTGTTTCCTGACACCACCCCGCTAGAAAAACACAGGATTCTGACTATCTGTCTTCCAATGGGAATCGCACCACACATTGAGGACTGTGACACTTGGGGTACAGTCTTTGCTTCCATCTACACAAAAACGCACGGTGTTCCATCCATTTCGGTAATACCAGATGTGCTAAAACAAATTCAAGACAAATACGGTCCAGAACCCGCTTTAACTCTTGGTATGAAATTACTAAAAGACTTCAAGCAGGTCTCGGCTATATTATTAGCCAACATAAAGGGAGAAGCAGCAAACGTGGCGATCCGCCAGAGGTTAAAGGAGACAGATATAGCAGACCAACCAGCTGAAATTGCCAGAATCATAGAAAAATCCTATGAGGAACTAGGCAGAGATAGTTTAGGTGGAATACCAGTAAAACCACAACTGATTGAAAGTCCTGAAAAAATATTTTTTAATAATAATTCAACATCACAGAAAAAGAGCTGGGATGGAAACAAACAATCCAATCCTAAAGAAAAGAAATTCCAGTCCAGAGGAAGGTCTCCTAGGCGAAGAGAAAAATCTCCGAACCAAAGACACAGGTCACCCCAGAGTGACCCCTCTGGGAAAAGATATAACCTTAGAAATAGGGATAATATAAAGAAACCTGATAGATATCAAGACATTGATACACGTCCCTCTCAATCTTTTCAGACTTCCTCGCAGAAATCGGAAAGAAGAGGACGATCAGAACAAAGAGAAGAGCACGCCAAGTCCAAAGACAAGGAACCTGCTCAGCTAAAAAAGAAATTACAATTTCCAAAAAAGAAGGTAGCCAGTATCAAGGTAGTTAACAATGCCGAGAATACTGAGGACACAACTGAAAAACGGAGAATGGGCTCAGACAATGCTAGACAGCGCAGCAGAAGTGAGCATAGCTCGCAAAGTCCTTATGAATCATCTGGAGACAGTGGAAATGAATGAATATCTTCAAGTGGAAACTGCAGACACCAGAGTTAGCAAACCTCACAAAATATACGAAATAACATTACGTATAGAGGGGGAGAAGACTAGAAAAATAAGGGGACTATTTTGGGATAATCTCTCCAAGGGCTATGACATCCTTCTAGCTGAAAAAGACTGGCCACCAGAGTTTGTCAGGGAGTGCCCTCATGGCGAAGAAATAATTATGCCTGCCTTCTCAAATCATATCCCAATTCATAAAAAATACACACTTGCCAGAAAGTGGGCAGTAGCTCTAACTCCTGCTTTATATAAAAATCATGTAGGATGGGATGAGGACTCTCCTCCTCACAAAATCCAGTTAAAATCACAACCTACTGCACAAAGGCTGTACCCAATTAAGCAAGAAGCTAAAAACCAGGTAAAAGAAATTCTAGATCAGCTAGAATACCAGGGGGTGATTGAAACTTGCACCTCACAAATGAACAACCCTTTGTTTCCGGTCTCCAAACCAGACAATTCATATCGTCTAGTTTTGGATTACCGACACCTTAACTCATGTTGCAAAACTTTTGCATTGCAAAATTCGCATTGTGCTGCACTAATGAATAACATAGTGCGCAAAAAATACAAAACAACATTAGACATCTCTAATGGATTCTTTTGTCAAAACATAGCACCAGAGAGCAGATATTTGTCTGCATTCTCAATAAATGGCACTCAAAAGCAATTCTGTCGGTTAGCCCAGGGGTACAAGAACAGCCCGGGAGTATTCTCAGCGAGAGTAACAGAATTGCTACAAATATATGACGACGAAGCATTATCGTATGTCGACGACATATACTTAACAGATGATGACTTGGAGACTCACTTGAAGAGAGTGAACACCATAATACTTGGGTTCGCAGCAGAGGGTTACAAATTCAACTTTAAAAAATCCAGAATTGCCCATCTGACAGTCCTATTCGTAGGATATGAATTATCAAGTGTAGCCTGGCAGACAATTTTCTAGAAAAATGTGCTGTCCTCCAAGCACCTAGAACACTAAAAAACCTACAGTCCATTCTAGGCTTCCTAAATTTCGGAAGAACATACATTGCAAATTACGCAGAAAGGGTCAAACCCCTTTATGATCTAATAAAACCTGATTTTAAAAGAACCAATTGGACTCAAATACACACAGAAATTCTGAGATCCTTACAAACAGACATGCTAATTAAAACAAAATTAGAAACATGTGATAACACACGCAATCTTGTGATTCGAGTCATCCCAGGGAGATGCGGATCCACATACCTGACCTCTAATGAGGGAGAAAAGGTACCAATTGCATTCAAATCACACTTGTACACTAAGGCCGAAATGAAATTCAGCCCAACGGAAAAAATTCTAACTGCAACACAGACAGCTATAGCAAAAGAACGAGCCCTGGCACAAGGTAAACGAATAATAATCGTGACACCAATACCAGCCCTAGAGGCGGTAACAAAGGCAAGCATTCCAAATGCTAAAGCGCTCCATCCGAGATGGATACAATGGGCTAATTCTCTTGCTGCAACAGACGTGGCGTACGAATTTGATCCTTACTTAAAAACACAAGAATTTCTCCAATATGAATTTGAATGTCCTCCGCCGACCGAAATTCTGCCTCTAGAACACTACGACTGTATAATATATACAGACGGATCAGCACAACCCGCAGTGGGGGGTAAGCAAGCTTACAGTGCTGCGTGCGCGATCGTTAAAGGTCGCTGGCACGAAGGAAAATTTAAACCAGCAATCACTGAAACACAATCTTTAGGAGATTGTACAGCTCAGCGAGCTGAACTACTGGCGTTCAAGATGGCGCTTGAAAATACCGATCGAGAATTCCCACACTCATAGTGTGCGATTCGTATTATTGCGTTCAGTCTTACAATGAATACTTGCAGATCTGGCTTCAGAATGGTTTCAAGGATGCGAAAGGTGGCACAATAAAGCATAAAATGCTCTGGGAACAAGTAGTTCTTTTTCAAAAAGAACTACCAAAGACTCACGTGATACATACGCTGAGTCATCAACGTGATGGCGTTCACGTTGCAGGGAATTCATTGGCTGATGAGGCCGCGAAGGCAGCTGTGCAAACGGCTTCCGTAGCTGCCATCACCCGGTCAAAAACAAAAATAGACAGCGAAATATTACAAGCTGTCAGCGCTACAGAAAAGGATTCGATAGAAACACTCCCGAAAGGCTTTCCTGTAAAATACTCATACATAACTGATACAAACAATGTTCCTTTTGCTCGAATCCCTGGAGTGGGGGATAGGGCAATTCCAAACATGGAACATAGGTTAGGACTTATAATAGCGGCACACGAAGGGCTTGCTTCTATACATGCTGGCGTCTCAGCCACAGTATCATTATTAAAACAGAGATACTGGTGGCCACAAATGAGAAGACAAACAAGGAATTATGTTTTAGAATGTGAAATATGTCAAAAAATGAAAGTATCAACGGTGAGACGTCCAGCGCAGACGCCCCTTCTAATCTCGGATAAACCATTAGCCTGTGTTTACCTAGACCACTGTGGTCCCTTACAAAGGGATGGTAACTATAAATATATCTTGGTTGCAGTGGACTCATGCACGAGATTCATATGGATGTGGCCCCAGCGAACGGCTGACGCCAGAACTGTTATAAAAGATTTGCGAGTCTTTATCGGCACATACGCAATTGGCATGCTGCATTCAGACCACGGTCCTGCTTTTAGCTCTAGAGCTTATAAGGAGGCCATGGTCAGCATGGGCGTGACATTGCGGTACTCTTGTCCATTTCACCCTGAGGGGAACGGAATTGTTGAAAGAAAAAACCGTGACATAAAGCAATCTATAACGGCAAAGGTATTAGGTTCGGGAGCTGGGTGGGTCAAACATCTAATAAGTGTCCAACGTAGTCTAAATAACTTGCCAAGAAATTCTCTGAAGGGATTCAGTCCGTACGAATTATTATTTGGAACTAGGATGTTGATCTCTGACCTTGACAGTCAAACTTCAGTGGTGAAGGAAAAAAGCTTTGATATCAAAGACCGTTTGGCTATTTTGCAGGACTTAAATGAAACAAGAAAAGACCTGAGCAACATAAAGTTGAAACAGCAGCCAACAACCACTGAAGAACCACCACCTGTCCCAGCAAGACCTGTCTGGATTCCAAAAGTCGGGGATCTAGTCAGAGAAAAGATCGCGGTAAAGAAGGAATTTGGGCCTTCTTACAGAAAAGCAGTTCCTGTCTTGTCTGTCAACGGGACAAGATCAGTTGTACTACCGCCGCTTGCTGGTAAAAAGGAGAACCGAGTTGTATCCATCGACCTGGTAAAACCACAATCATGTGGCCGATAACAAATAGTAGGCCAAGTGGACTCCCAATAAGTAGCGGAACACCAAGGTTTGCTACCAGTACAGAGGTCCTAACAAAGAGGCTGATCACATTCGAAACGCCTACAGAAGAACAACGAGGAGTATGCAACAATGCAATGGAACTTAGACCTCTGAAAACCCAAATAAAAACATTTAGCAGAGACACACCAATCTATAATGAAGTAACAAACGATAATGCAAGAAACAGTAATCCTGAAGCAATTGGAACTATTGACAGAACTGCATCCGGCTACTTCATAAACTTCGATGATTCCTCTGAAGGCTTCAGTGAATCAAAGACACAGCCATCATCAAAAACCTTTAAAGATAAAGCTAAAGAACTTTTGAAACAACTGAAAGAAACATATCTGATTTCTCCATGGATCGAATTTTGGGTGGGTTTTGGTGCATTTATCCTCATACTTTGGCTCATCATGATACTAACTTTGGGACGCTTCATTGAGGGAAAATATGCTAAAATGGACACAGCAAGTCAGAAAATCAACTTGATCCTCAAACCACACACATCTTCACACGTCGAGAAAAGAGAACTTTCTTCAGTCAACTTCACAGCCAATCCTATACCGGGTGGGGTAGCATGGGACAACACAGACTACGAAATATATGGTCCGGTTGAAATCCTGAAATATCCACACCAAATTAAGATCTCATTGAGTGACTTTGTAAAACCAAGCTCATTTGCTGATGATTGGGACTTCGAAAGCATTAATAATATGATGTCTGACTTAGTAATGTCTGCTAAATTGACCAAACATGATTATTTGCAGGGTTCTACAAATTATGATAGTATGTATTGCTATAACCACTATGGTAACCATTTTTTACATAGATCTGCACAACCTAGAAATGTTTTAAATTATAATCAATGGGAACATTGTGCAACCCCTCCAAAAGGAAGCTCAAGAACCGTTTACTACAAATATTCATACTTTTCAGGTTTTAACATAAGTAATGCTCAAATTGTCAAATAAGACAGGGACGAAGACCATGATAACCAACACTAAATTGATATATTCAGACTCATTCTTTGAACAAATGAATACTTTTGGTTTTGATTATTGGGACAAAAATGTTGAATTGAAAAGTGTTTGGGGTACAAAAGAATGGCAAGTACAGGGTATAGAATATTTGTTTAGAGCCTGCATGATCCCAGAACAAATTATATTTTTAAATGACACTGTTCAACAAACCACCTGTCTTGGCCTAGCCAAAATCAAAGACTTAAATAAACCGTCTATTCCAAAACCTACAATGAACAGCAATAGTTCTACAGATGAAGAGATAGACGTAAATTATGTATTAAACCAAAACAGAACACATCCAGATTGGAAACAGTGGTTGATCTGGCCCATAGATACTAATAACTGTCAAGACAGATTCCTGAACAAAACACAGGGGTTCAAAATGACCAGGCCAGACCCTAGATATCCTCAAAGACATCACCCAGGGATAATAACCACCTACAGTGTGGGCAAATTATGCCTTCAGTGGCTACAAACTTCCACACTGGCAGAAATTAAGCAACACCTAACTTTACTTACTGATGGTGCTGACTTGCGTGATTTCACTATGGGACCACGCAAACAGCGTCAAAAGCGTTTCATAGCAGCCTCTGTATATGCAGCATACAATGAGGCCTGGAAGGTTACTCAAATTGAAACAGCAGAGAGAATACGGGAAATTGACCGTATTAATTTGGAAAAATCACTTTCTGTAGTGGACAATGGGTTAATGACTCTGTCTTCCAGAATTTTTTCTTTGGACAGCATTGTGTCTTCAGCAATCGACATATTATCGCAGGACTTACTGTTATTACAACACGGTCAGTCTCAATTGCGTTCTATTGTACAGCTTGGCTGGACGTTACAAAATCTGCGTTCAGGCTATGTGCCTTGGCGTTTAATCAACACAACGTCACTATTCTATATCTTTAACCTTACTGATAGACAAATCAGTATGGCACAGAAGGGGGCTGATTATACAATCCTGAGCATTGAGAAACTTGAGAGATTACCAGTGACAATGTCAGAACGACCTGTCAGTGAATGGATAATACATGGGATAATAAATATTCCAATATCAACCTTCAGGTTTCAATACTGCCAAAAATATATACAGGCTGGCATGTACGAAAAATTGGGAAAAGGGTACATAAAAACAACATGGAACCTGCCCTATTCACATGCATGTGTCAGTAATAAAGGACAGAAAGTGTTTCTTAGTGGCAATAATTGTGCAATGTCACTAAGCGGTACAATTCTGTGTAACGGAATTAGTTTGCATGGAGCCTGTGAAGGGAACTCAAATAACCTTTCATGTCACCAGCAAGGCGCACCTGCAACAGAGATTGAACCATTCTTTCAAAGACTCTATAATGGGAGTTACATTCTAATTATAGATCGCAGATGTTGTAGTCTTATGCCCGGGACTCCTTATCTCGTAACTACGACTGCGAAGGTCAAGTGCTGTGGACACTCATTGTTCCCCAGCTCCTTTCCAGACAGGGAGGCAAGGGCATGGCCCAACTTGAAAATTACTTCTATTCGAATAGATACTTTAAGCAGAATGAAAACAGTGCTTCTTCAGACGCCGACAAGGCTCACGTCATCAAAAGAAACGTATGATCTCCAAGTCGCAAGGACGACTGCAGAGATACATTCATTGTTATCAACTAATTCCCCCATACATTTCGCAGAAATCCTGAATGAAATCTTAAATATTTCTGATACCGATGGAGTCTCAAAAGTATTTAAGACAGTATTTTCGATGGCATTAACACCATTCAAAGCCATACTGGGTATTTTTCCAGATTTCGTCCATTCGATTTTTGGCGGACTTCCCCTCATTTTAGGACTGATTGCAGGAATTCTATTCCTAGTCCTTATATTTCGTTATGGCAAACCATGTCACAGACAGAACACCTGCGACAAGGGAAGAAACAATCCTAGCCATTGGATACCGGGACCGGATATCAAAAATCCTGGGACTATCCCGGCTTAGAGACCTGAACATGACTTGGTTTCTATCATTTCGACCAATGTGGCAACGATGTGTTTTACCTGTATTAAGGTGCCTGCTATGCGGAGAAGAATGCGTGTTAGACACCTGTCTGACGCTACAATCGGATGCGCCAATGGATGCAGAAACATTGTTGAGTCCAATCAAGGCTCATGCTTTGTGCTGCCCTCAACGGCTACCAATCCTGATGACGGCATTCGTGGAAGCTTCACCACTACGATTAAGGGGTAGTGAAGTTCAAGATGAAAGCAGCATCGATCAGGTACGACCTTCTGTCAGCAATCTAAATCAAAATGTCAATGGAGACAATCATGCGCACGAATGCATGGTTACACCTATTTCCGAGTTAGTGGAACTCTCCCAGGAAGCTGTTGACAACTTTTTCGAAAGCCTAAATGATATGATGTTCTCACCAGAACAGAAATAGAGACTTTTGAATAAACTCGTACACGGCGTTCCCTGAATTTGGCCTTCAACTTTAATAATAAAGTCACATGAACAATTTTCCCTCCAGTTCACGGACAGCAATTTTTTCAGCAGCCCCAAAATATTTTTGCATATTTTTCGGGACACTATCTTCTGCTTAAAGTAAGAACTATTCTTAGAGAACTAAGATTTCTAAATTTAGATAGCTTATAGACATTAGCTGCCCGCTGGCATGTTCATAGTTATTATTATTCTGTGATGAAATGGTCTCGAACCTTTTTTCTGTATTAAGGGCCATTTCATGTGTAAATTTTCATATACAAAATAGCAATAATGTATACAAATGCGTGATTACTTTAGCATTATTCTACAGCTTGAGTGCATACTATACATATGACTGCATTTTTCCGTATATTCGATAATTTCAAAATGCATTTATGTATTTTGGGGTGGTAAGGTATACACAATACTCTACAGTATGTTGTACTATGCATAGATTAGTAAATATGACCATAGTTAGCGTGGAGTGGGTGTGATGTATTCCTATAGGTTCTGTATCGATCCCCCTATTCCTGACCCTATTCTGGTTAGCAAACTAACAAGTTAACTAGCAGTCAGCCCATGAGGCAGAAAACCCCCATGATGCAGGAACCGTTATCTGATAAAGCCACACTACGGCACAGGAACGTGTTATCTGATTAGGTCATAACGCTTGCCATCTAATTAGACAAGCGATATTCCTCCAGCCCCTGATAAGGCATACGGAGTTCTCATAACAAATCAAACCTATGACAACCTGGGAAAAACCCTGCGGCCATTGTTTTGATTTCACCGAGAACTTCAGCAAAAGAATGTGCTAACGACCTGGTCGTATGACATCCTTATTGACGTATCTATGTCCATCCTTACGTCAATCTCAGCACCTTAAAGGTATAAATATTACCGATATTGCCCTATGCAAACACACGCGGTGGTGACGAGGACGGAGCAGCCAGACTTGCCGAAGCCCAGAGCAGAGCAGACCCCGCTGGCGCAGCCCCGCCTTCTTGACGCGCTGAGATCGAGCAGCTGCCTATTTCTCCTGCCGAGAAATCCAGCTCCGGCGTTTCCGGGTAGCCCTCGCAGGCAGCCTGGAATATCGAGACCAGAGACGAGAGATACCATCACTCATTCATCCTAACTTCCAGGTACAGAACTGAATAACCCCTCGCAGAGAATTCTTTAGTCAGTCACTTGGCAAAAACAAACTTAACTTAAACTGTAACTTTCTATTCCCGCCCACGTATTAGACTTAGGTCAGGTACACGGGGTAGGCGTATTTAGAAACACCAGTTGAGTACGTTTAGTCAAATGTATATGTGTATGTAATATATTTTATTCATTTTAAAACCTTCATATGGCTTAGAAACCATATCAATGTTTTTACAGTATTATTTTATACTTCTGCTTCTAATGTATGCACTTTACTTAACTATAAGTATTGCAATAATATCGATCCATTTCTCTTGTACGAGAAAAGAGACTGATCAATAAATAACATCTTTTATTGAACACGCCCGTCTCTTCCTTTTCTCTACACTCTGATGAGACTAAGAATGCACGTACTGACTGAGTAAAATAAATTGCCTTTTGTTCACACGACTCTCGAGATACACTCTTGATTAGGGGAGAGCAAAGTTGTCATGTTCTATGGTTGTCAGAAACTAAATCCCTTCTTGTCTAATCAGGGAAGTTAATTCCTTCCTGAACATTCGAGAAAGTTTCTAGTGAACTCTGAGCTAGCTGGCAAACCCAAAACTTTAAGTCTAATATCGACAGTAGTAGACCTAGTTAACGTCTGGTCTAGGCCTATACTATTGAAGGTATTATTCCAATGCGCAGAGCCTATTGGGATAATAGGAACTACACTACAGAATTATTGGTGACTGTTAGAAATGGGATTTCTGGTTGGGTAAGGCTTGCGCCAAAGCCAGGCAGAAACTACAACGCGAGTCAGGGGAAGGGAGTTACATGCTGAAGACCCCTGCTCACCACCCTGGTAGCTTTGCACGAGCAGTCAGGCTTATCCCAGAGGCAATGTGTAAAGCATTTGTGCAACACACACAGAGCAACAACATATTAGGCCCACCACAAGAGGAACTCCACAGAAGGTTATATGTAAAAATATGTTTTGTATTATCATAAACACATCAGAATAGTAATCAAACAATATACACTGTGCCAACTGGCACTAGGGAATATTTACAGGGGGTTATATACACCTGACAGGGCCAATTAGGCCACTGTCAGAACCATCACAAATTGAAAATAGTAAATGTAGAACATATAATAAACGTAGAACACAACCAGTACTTACCTGCTAACACTGTACTGAGCATTATATCCTGCAACATAAATCATAGTATTCAATCAGCATCACATCAGGTGTAAAATGCATTTTGTGCCAACCTCATAAGCCTAAACATATTAGGCCATAACCTCCTAGTCATAAATCACATTAGAGGCATAAATCACTGTAGAGAATAACCTCACAAGCATAAACCACAGTATGGAAATAACCTCATACATAAACCATGTTAGAGGCATAAATCAGGGTGCATAAATCACAGTATATGATTCACATTTCCTGCACACCACATAAATCACATTAGGGCCTAGCGCCTTAGCAACCTAACAGTCCCCCTGGCCAACTGGCCTTCTATGTTCATAATGTCAGGGTTGGGGCTGTTAATGCAGCAACATCAAAAAGCGTGCAATTTCTCAGACCTAAACGTTACAGCTGTCACTAATTGCTGTACAGCTCGGAAATCAAATGTGGTCATGGGCACTCACTTTGCCCTCTTGGTGGGTTCCCACTGGGACTCCCTCCACAAATGTAGCCCAATGTTCCAGCTGCCCACGCTGGTGCAGTGCAGCTGGGAATAAACAAAAAGGCCTCGCACCACTGTGCCTCCCCTGTCCCACTCAGGGACTTCTTATCCAAAAAATGCGGGCAATGTTGCAGCTACCTGCTTCGGCAGCGCAGCTGTGAATCACCAAGCATGGGCACCTCGGTGCCCTCTGGACCCTCCTGGGGCCCTAAGAACAGATGTGGCCCAAAACGAACTTCGCACTGGCACTCATAGTGCCTGAGGAGCCCCGTTAACTGGGCTCTTCCGTGTGCCCTCTGCAGCCCTAACTCACCGGGCTGTTCTTGGGAGGCTCTCCTGCGGCTCAAAAATGAAAGGGGGTGCACTGTAGGCATCAACAACAGTCAGGCGGCGGCCCCACTCACAGGGTTTGCAGACTCTGTCTCCTCTTCTGGTGGCATGCAGGGCTCCCACAGCTCACGGGGGCCCCACTGGGGAAAACACCAGCCTCCAGACTTCCTCTGACCTCAGGGCAGGCCCCGGGGATCCTGAAACACGGAGCGGGATCTCCGTTGAGCCAAACCTTGCGTCACGCTTCTCACGGCCGGCACTTCCCATTGCTGACCCCACCCACAACGGGGCAGCTTGCCTGGCTTCCGGGCCCCGGTGGTGACTCTTCTTCGGCACCGCAGTGCGGGGTGGGCACCCGCCTCAAGACAAAGGTATAAAGCGGGATGGGCTCCCGCTCTACATACCAGCATACCGTGGGGTGGGCACCCGCTCTAAGTGTGCATAAAGCGGGGTTGGCTCCCGCTCCTCGCCCCTCAATTAGGGGGAATCCCCACGTCGGGATTCCCTCTGGAAAGATCGCAGCTCAGTGCTGCGGTGCCCTCGTGCTCCTTTTCTTTGGGGCAAATAAGAATAAAGCGCTCACAGGGCACAAGATGCAGAGAAAGCCCTGAAGGTCCTGGACTATAAAAGGATAAGCAATAGCGTCCAAGCCAAAAAGTTCTTCCAGGTCCATGGGGCATAGCTGGGCCCAGGGCGGCCAGGACGAAGTGCCCTCCAGCAGAGAGGCTAGCCCCCATGGTGGTTCCTCCTGGGCCCCAGCAGCAGCAAGCCACAGCAACTCTGTAACAGCACAAGCACAACAAATACATGAGGTCACAGCCCCAACATTTATACCCAGAATATCTTTGTCTGCAGCACAGGGCTTGGGGAACCAGATGCAACTGGTTCGGGGGAGAATTAGAGCACTTTGTTTACCAAGCTCCTCTTCCCCTGCAGGTGGGGGCTAGTTGATCAGTCACACCACAGGGGGTGGAGCCAGCATTGTACAGGGCAGGCACACTCCTATTCAGGGACAGGGGACTACTCCTCACACCACTCTAAATGTAGATGTCCTATTCAGCCTAGTGCTGACTCACCCTGCCCCTCCTGGAGCCACACACACCTCCCAGCCCCTGTCACTCACAAGCCAGACATGCAATTCACATCAGGCAGGCAGACACATAGCACACAGAAATGCCAACTTCTAAAAGCGGTATTTCTCAAATAGTCATAATAAATGTGCGCACACCATTGCGTAGCATTTATTATTACAATTCCAAATATACTAAACTCGACCACGCTGCTCCTCCCATATCAGGAATTGCCACTGACACACTTATCAAAGAATCCCCAATGCAGTCCTATGGGAGGGCGGGCCAATGTTACCAAATGTACACAGAGAGTGCACACACTGTACACTGGACAGCAGTGCTAAAGTGCCCAGAGGTCTAAAACCACCTACACCATGTCAAAAATAAGGCGGGGAGAAAGGCAAAATGTTTAGGGATGACCCTGCAAAAAGGGCCAAGTCCAACAGTGACCTATTTATCAACTATGGTTTGTAGGGTTGCAATATTGTCAGTCAATGAATGGTTTTGTCGAAAGACTGCTTGAACCATAGGAACTGCCCCCCTGAATGTGGCCCAGTCATTCAGATGGTCTATTACAGTGGCCGCACAGCCCTTCCCTGAGGCATGACGATAATTGCTTGGATAAAGGTGGGAACCTTTTTTCAGAAGAGGGACTATGTTGTTTCCCAGCCAAGAAATTGGGATATGTCCAGGTTGGTAGCAGTACGTAAAGAGGGAGGGGGGTTAGACATGTACTCCATCCATCAATATTTTCTTTTAGAACCTTTACAGGGATCCTATCTGGTCCCGTTGCTGCTGTAGCTCTTGCTTTCCTTATATAAAAGGCAATTTGCCTTTCTGTTGCTGACATTATCTTCTGATCAGACTCGCTGCAGGGATTAACCATATAGTGGTGTGCTTTGCCATAGATCATCAGGTTAATTTCATACAATTTAGAAAGATAGTCTACCCATTCCTTTTGTGAAACTGGTGTCGAAGTTGGTGGTTCTTTTATTTCTTCTAGCATTTGTAATTATATCCCAGAACGCCTTGATGTTTTTCTGCCACATTGATTCTTGAAGGTCCACCCAGTTCCTATCCATATTTGCTCTGTTGTTTTTTAATGCAGAGCGTTTTCAGTTTTTTCTTTAAAATGGAAATTTCAGATTTCCTAGTTGGTGAGAGTTTAATAAACTGGAGACTGATTAACGTGTTTAACTTACTAGAGGGAGAGTTTACTATAGAGTCTTTCTTTCTGGGGTGTCGTTTTTTTGGCGAGAGATGACTTCCTCTGCAGGGTATTAAATACCACTATAAGGGTTGCTCTAACTCTTTTCAGACAGTTGCTAGACCTGCAAAACTTAAGCTTCCTTTATTCAAAAAGGAGGCCCCAATGTCCTTTAATATTTATAAACTCGCATTTCAATCCCTCACTTTAAAATGGAATAGTTCTCTACAAAACTGGGAAGTCTTGTAATTTTTCTGTGTTTAAATGTGGAAGCTTGAGTCTACACTGTTTCAAACATACATTACACTCTTTAAATAATGTTTACATGCTGTTTTATAATCTGCTAAATCAGACTTCTAATGGGCAAACTAAACAGTTTAAAATGAAAAACATTACTTTTAGAACCATAATTTTAACATATCCAATGCATTTATGTCTGGAGGCTACCAGTGTCACATCCCTTACAACTGACATTGTGGAAGCATTACCCATCACGAAGGCAAGGATTTAGGGTCTACAAGTGATTTTTGGCTGGATTATGGTCCTGTGCTGTTTGAGTACAGAACTTTAAAATTGCACCCTGCAGGCATTCATCATCATGAGCGATCTTTGTTCGAATTAAAATTAACCCATAAACGAATAAAACAGCAAGCGGAAAACACATATTACATTTGTAAGGTTGCCCCATATGACTATATCAACCCTATTGGGAAGTTGGCAACATTGCGCCACTTGTGTGACCTCCAAGGCAGGGTGGCGGATCGCTGGGAGCAGCGGTGAGTACAGCATTTCTATATTCAGTTGTCTCACGATTTTCTTCCATACACTCAAAGTGCACTCCACTGTGGTGGAGCACACTTCACTCACCTGAGTTTGCATTGCTATGAAACCAAATGGCGGGGTTGGTTGCATGTAATATTGTTCTATTGCCAGGTGCAGCATGAAGGGAGGTGGATTGAACCAATATGTCACATAGTATGCTTGTGCGTTGAGATAATACAATTCAAAGTCAGAGATTCAAACCTCCATGTGAATATGGTAGCGTAAGCATTTCCCACTACAGTCTGTGTTGCCTCCCACCCCTTGCAAGGTGTATCATCCGAGTTTTAAAAAAGACCGACCCCGGTGAAAGAGTGATATTAATAAATGAATACAATAACTTGGGTAAAATCACCATCTTCATTAGGGAGAGTCTTCCTGCCATAGATAAGGATAACGCTATCCATCTCCCCATGGACTCCGTGATGTGCTCCATCACTCTCCCTAGTTAGCACGTAGGAGCTCTGGACCATCTCTGGGATTGTTAGTCCCAGATACCTAACTTCGCTGGGGCACCATTCTATGGGCTAGTCCATGGGATAAGGGCGATCAGCATCAGTAAGCGGAAACATTTGAGATTTTGCCCAATTTATTTTAATCCCTGATAAATCACCAAACGCGATAAACTCTCTCAAGATTGGATTAAGACTGGTCTGGGGTTCTCTCACGTATAGCGTGATGTTGTCCGTGTATAGTGAAATTAATACCAGCCGAGTGAGTATTCCAAGGCCCATTCACGATGTAGTTGCTTGAGCAAAGGGCTCAACAGCCAAGGCAAATAACAGTGATGACAGCGGGCCCCCTGTCGAGTGCCCCTCGTGATGTCAATCCAGAGCGAGCTGGCACCATTTATTACTACACTTGCGCGTGGCCGCATATATAGCAGCCGTATTCAGGCCAGGAAGCAGTCCGGCATCCCCATCCACCGCAGTATGCTGAATAGCTAGTCCCACTCCACAGAGTAGAAAGTTTTTGTGGTGTCTAGGAATACAACAGCCGCCTCAAGGTCAGGATCCATATCTTGCATTGCCACGAACAGAGTATGCAAGTTATGAGATGTAGCGCGGACTGGCATGAAACCCGCCTGGTCAGGCAGCACCAGCGCCTTCAGGAGTAGACTCAACCGGTCCGCAAATATTTGAGGCAGTATTTTCACATCGCAGTTAATCATAGAGATAGGGCTGTATGAATTGCATATCTCTGCTGGCTTCCGGGGTTTTGTATTGAGATTATGGTGGACTCTCTCATGGTGGGCGATAGCTCTCCTAATTCCAAGGCCTCGTCGTATACCTGTTTGAGAATTGAGGCTAGGTGTTCTATGTATTTTTATAAAAGTCGGCGGGTAGGCCATTAGCCCCATGAGCCTTGCCCAACCAAAGCTGAATTATGGCGGTCCTGATTTCATCTACTTCGAACTCAGCGGATAGAAATTCTCTTTGCGAGTCTCCTAGCCATCTCAGGGCAACCGGCTCTAGGTATTGTTGTAGGGATACCGGCTGTTGTCGTGCCCACGTGTATAGTGCGGTGTAAAACGTTTTGAATATTTGGAGAATAGCTGATTTGTTTTTTGCACTTTACCCTTCCGGTGTCTGTATCTCCAGCACGTAACTTGAGAATCTGGGCTTTCGTATTTGCTCGGCTAGTGCTATGTGCTAAGTCCCATAGTGACCACCCAGTAATCCAAAAGCGACCAAATCTCATGTTCTGTTGTGTGGCACATGCCTTCCCTTCTCTCCGGGTGCAAATGTCTCCAGGCATCCAGCAGACCCCAGTCCTTAATGATGTCACCCATTTGGCGTTGGGAGCGGGTGTAGTGGTATGGCTGTGGGTTGGACCCATCTATCATCAAGTTTAGAGTCATAATAAAATCTCCGCCATAACACATGTGCGGATCCGATATCTACAATTTTCCCCCATAGTGTAGCAAAGAAAATTGGTTTGTCAGTGTTAGAGCCATAACAGCTGAGAGGCAAGCGCTCCCCACGTCGGGCTAAACCGGCCCAGCGGGTCCGATATCATGCACTCGGGCACATACAGGGTATTTTTATGGACTAGTATGGCCGTTCCTTATGAGTAGGTGAAGTAGGATGCGAAGCAGCTCTATCCCGCCCATCTAGCAGCGAACCTCTGCAATCTAATGGGGTCTAGATAAGTTTCCTGGAGCATCACAATCTGAATTTAGTGTCTATCTAGGTATGTTATATGCGTACGCTTTCTTGGATCTCCCAATCCTTTAATATTCTAAGTCGATAAACGTATCGGGGGTTGCACCAGGGTTAGTCATCTTGTCAGAATAACTTGTCCGGTGTTCTCTGTCTAGGATGTATGCGCATTTCTCTGTCTTCTGCGCAGTGGGCGGGCCTGTTGGTGCTATGTAATGCGCCTGTATATTCATGTTGTTCACTGCATGGGAACTCTATGATAGATACTGTGTTGTGCTGCGGGGTACTTGAACGAAGACCTTTCCCTTCCTCTCCCCTACCCACATTGACATCACAAACTTGTTGTGAAAGTCATTCCCACTCACCCCACCAAAGAGGTTATCCCTTAAAAACATGTTCATTAACAACTGAACTTCAGCAGCAATATGCCAGCTCGTGTGAGACAGGGGAAGTAGGGAATGGGGAGGTCAGGGATAAGTGAGCGCAAAAGGAAGCGGGAAAAGAACGGGGTGAAGATGGAGCTCAGGAATTATTGGGAAGAGGGGAGGGAGAAGCGGACTGGGGAAATTGGGGAGGTGCAGGAATAGAGGATGGAAAGGGTGGGGGAAAAGATCTCTGTTCTTCAGTGGAGGAGGGAGGAGGGGAAGAATCATAAACAGTAGAGATCAAAGGTAGAACCTCTCCTGTGGGTCCGCAATAATATGTGTAGAAGGGGGAGGTAAAGAAGCTGTTGCTAAAACTAGGGGCTCGCCTGGTGGGGTAGCCTCAGAGGGCAAGTCTGCCCGCTATCCCCTCTCTGTAGTCTGTGGTTCAGAGGGAGCGGGGTGCCCAGGATTCAGGGTAACATGCTCACTCATTTTCAAAAGGGATGCTAGTCGATCATGTATATTGTATTATTTCATTCTATGCCTATGTAGACCTCATTCAGTCATTGACCAGTTTAGTTAACACCACGCTCTCATTCTTCCCTGCAGGGTTCTTGTAGTCACGGCACGTTTCTCGCTAGACACAGTCAGTCATTATCAGAGAGTTGTGAGGATGTTCTGGTCTCTGGATCATCAGTTTCGGTGTTCAATTTCTGTTTTTTTCATTTTTTGCAGGTAGTCCTCCACCTGCTGCGGATTAGTGTTGAAATGCTGTTTCCCCTGATGAGTAACTCGCAAACGTGCAGGATACAGCATGGCGTAATCTATATGTGCCTGAATCAGCTTTCACTTCATCAATGCAAATTTCTTTCTGGCCTCTTGGACAGCGATGGTAAACTCTGGGTATAGAGCAACAGTGTGTCCGTCATGATTTAAGGTGATTTAGTTCTCGACAATCTCAAAGCCGTATCTCGATCTCTGTAATTAAGACGTTTTTCAATAATAAGTCTGGCTGGCATCCCAGGGGGGGTCTGGGACCCAGAGATCGGTGCGCTCTCTCAACCACCAGCTGGACCTAGAAAGCCTCCGGGCCAAAGAGGCCACACAGCATCTTCTCAACATATTCCTCCATTTTGCCGGTGTTTACACTTTCTGGTACTCCCAGAATGCGGATGTTGTATCGTCGGGAGCACGCCTCGGGTCTTCATTCCTGGCCGCTATAAGCTTTATTAGCTTGTCCATTTGCGCCAGCTGCTTTTCCTTAGAGGTCGCCGTGTCCCCCAAATCTGAGATTCTGTGCTCTGTCTCCTCGATACGTGTGTCATGTTTTTCTAGTTTGCGGACTATAAGGTCAAGTTTGTTACACAGTGTCCATTTTAGATTCTATGGAGGCCAAACTGCTTGATGGGGACAAGCAGCGTTTTTAAGTCATCCTCTGCTGGTTGCATGTCGTCAGTATGATACCTTGTGGGCACTTGTTCGGATTCGCACTGGTGTCTCGGCATTCTGCAGGGCCTCAAGGGTTAGTTTCGGCTGTTTTGAGTCTGTTTCACCCATCGTGCGTAACCGCAGCCTATCAGCACTCTCCTGGATAAAACTCAATTTATACAGAGGTCTGCAATCCCATCGCAGGAGCACTCCAACAGTATGGTATCCAGGGGGGCCTACCTGCGTCTCTGATATCACTGCAGCATGTCCCTCATACTCTGCCTGTTTCAAAATGACCTAGGGTAACTGATGGATCCCATTTGTGTTAGGCCTCCTTGCGAGAAAAAAAGTGCCATTTCAAGCTTCTCAGCACACAGTGCTACCACATCAGGGATTGTCCTCAGCCAGTGCAGTTTTGTGTCACTTTGTGGGGCTGAAGGGTCTCTGTCTGTGGGTGTGATAATGTGAGGTTGGAGGCGTCATGTCAATTCTGACAGTCTCTGGTCAGTTGCAGGGTCCGCTGTGGTCTGCACGCAACGGCAATGCTGGCCATAGTCTGCAAGCCAGTCTCAACTAGGCCTCACCGTCTATCATCACCTTTACGCTTTCTCTCGTTGCGGGGGTATGCCTTCACTACCATTTGTGACTCCTTAGTGTAATCTATTCCCCCGTTGCTAGCGTTGTGTCTCCTCTTGTTAACTGCATTCTGGTGCAGCACTGTCAATTTTGAGGTGTCAGCATTGTGTGTGCCTGCCCGCCCTGCAGTTCGATCCTTCTTGACTCAGTGGGCCTCCCACAGGTCTGCATTTAGGCCTCAACAAGGCCCCCCGTCCTCAACCCTCTCTTGTGCCTTTTTGCTGTGAGGGTGCACCTCCGCCGCTGCCTATAACTCTCCAAATGACTTGTGTCCCTCCCTGCGGCCCACAGCGCACCCGATCTGTCAGTGCCATCACTGTGCATACCTGCGTTTCAGTCTGGTCCGGCCTTTACTGTCCCGTGGGACTGCGCGCGGGGCAGTCGTGGCCACCGGCACTCAGGGGGGGAACGATTGCCTTTCCTTCCTTTTGATGCAGCCCCCGCCAGCATGCACCACAGTGGGTGTCCCAGCCGCACTAACAGTTTCCCAGGGCTCGCGAGCAAGGGAGGGTTACGCTCCTCATAGTCTCGGTGGCAGGTTCTGACGCCACTCCTGTTAGTTCACGCCTGGAGCTGTACAGCTGCGCATCCGCTGGGGCACTTGATGGCCAGCAGAGTATAGTTGCTTCTAGCTGCTGTATTCAGTCCAGGGTACAATCCGATGCTGTATTTCTTGTGTTTTGCTGGTCTATCTTGTTACTGGAGCAGTATGATTTTGGAAAATTGCAACCAGGCCGCCAGATCCTCACATGGGTGTGGCCATCTTGGTTGCTCGCCCTCTAGCACCCCTTTAACAATTTACTTATGTGGGTTTGCCAGGGCATTTTAACATACCACTCAAATGATAAGCAATCTTCAATAATTTTGTTTCTGAACTTGGTGCCTGCCTTACTCCAGATACTTTGCCAAGTTATAATCAGGTTTATCTGTATTGTGTCTTCTAGAAAGGTTACATCTAGTTCTTTATGGATAATATAGGTTGATGCTGAGTAAGGCACTGCCAAAAGTCTACGAAAGAAGAAATTCTCCTGCATCTACAGTACCATACTATTTGTCATACCCCATAGTGCAGCTCCATATGTAACTCCAGACAAGCATTTACTTTTACATCATTGCACCATTTCGCCTATGAGTTTAATCCCTATCTTTCTGGAAAATCTAAACAGGGCTTTGCATGTCCTAAAGATTTTTAGTTTTGTATTTCTCAGATGAGGGCCCCATTGTCCACCTTGTGAGAATTGAATACCCAGATACGTAAAGTTCTTTGTTTCCACTAGCTCTGTTCCCCTAACACAGTTGGTTCTTTTCTTCGATTTTCTATTCCAGCATACCATTGTAAATGTTTTTGTTGGGTTAAGCTTCAGGTCTTTCTCTATGCAGAAAACACATCTATCGGCGTGGCAAACCATTAGAGTTTCTGGATTGCAACACCACGTCATCTGTGTACAGAACAACAGAGCTCGCCTGCTTTCCAACTCTCGGGCGTCTGCTTTTACCTGCTGTAATTACCTATCTACCCCATTTATAATTAGGGAAAACAAAAAGGGAGTAAGATCACACCCTTCTCTGATACCACTTGTGACCCTGAATCTTGGTGTGCATTCTTCATTTGTTCTGTATCGTATTTGTTCTGTCAGAGAATCATCCAACTGTGACAAATGCAAGATGATATCTTAAAGGGCATCCATTTTTACCATAGTCTGTCACAGGTTAACATGTTTTTTTCAGGATGAGTCTCCTTTTCCCCAGAACCTTGAGTACCACTGATATTTTCCACAGACATCAAAAGGATTACGGGCACCAACATATATTTTGTTTCACAGGCACATTAAGGGACCAAAGTGTGCTTTACCATGAGAATCCACCTTTGCATTTTTTAACACCTTCCCGAGAGTGCACCAGTACACTATACATTAAAGCCTTCCTCCTAACTCTCCCACAGGCTTCAGCATGGTGTAGTGTAATAGATCTCTGCATTCTGGATCACAACAATTATATATACAGGTCCTGTATCTGAATTCAGAAAGTCTTACAAAGGCACTGTAGGAAAGTGCCACTTTTTGACATGGTCACCCCCACTTTTTGGCTGGCAAATGATGGGATTTTGACTGAAACTGCAATGGGTTCCTGCTTACCATGTCCTCGGTGCCAGAACTGTACAAGTGTTTTCCTTATTTGGCAAAACCTTTATCACCCCCTGTAAGTCCTTACTAAAAGGTTCCCCTGGTATCTATGGCCTGAGGTACTAAAGAGAGCCCCTAAGGGCAGCAGCACAAATTGTGCTACCTTAAAGGACCCCTCACCAAGCACATGTAGGACTGCTATTGCCAGCTGTGTGTTGGTGCAGACCAAATTGAAAACACGACAAGTCACACATCCCTGTGTGCCATGTACTCTACCACTGCATGTAATATTAGTAAGTCATACCTGTAGCAGGCCTAACAGCCCTAAGGCAAGGTGCTAAATATTAAATGTAAGGGCATACCTGCATGAGCAGATATGTCCCTGTGCTGGTCAGTAATATCACTGCTAGGACAAATGATCAGGGAAGCCATTTTAAACTTGTGCTGGAAACTGGTGAAAACCTGTTGCAAAGCTACATGATGGCTTCACTGAAAATAGGGTGTTTGGTGAACAACACAGCACAACACAACATAACACAACATAAAACAACTTACTTAAATATGAGGTCTGGAAGACATAGAGCGCCTCGCCTTGTAACAAAAAGAAAAAGAAAAGCGCAAGGAATTCCGGCGAACAATAACAAAGCAAAAACTGAGGGGGAGGCGCAAACACTAATATCTTCAATCTTTCGCCCCTTCTTAAGAACAAATAATGGACTAAGTAAGATTGCATTTTTAAAAGACCCAGTAGGGATAATGCTCACCAAACAAGAGGGAGATAACCAATTGCCCCCACCAATCACACCAACAAACAAGAATACTAGGGACACACAACCAAAGGATACAAATGGAGTATACGATATAAAGGCACTGGACAATTCAAATGACATAAGAAATGCCACGGGCACAACCGAGTATATGCTACACCAAGATCTAATGGAACGTCAAGATAATTTATGGGAGTCAACAACAGATCTGGAGCTAAATGCATCTAGAGAACAATCTCCCCATGCGACAGAAAGTCCACATGAGGATCCTGATAGATCACTAGGGCAAAAAGCACAAGATCATTGCACCAGCACTAAGGCGCAACAACCAATAGAGGTCCAGGTAAAAATTCTTAGCCAAACACCAATGCAAGTATACTATGAGGAAGCAGATCAGAACATCAATGTACTAGAGGGAACCTCACAATCTGTAAAATCATCACCAATCATAAAATCGTCTACAGGAGCAAATCCTAACCAAAACTTTGATACCCACGCGCCAGCACTAACAACTAAAATAGTGTCACTAACCGACTCAGGGACAATATGGGATATCTTCTTCAAAACATCATAACTCACTTTGGAGGCATTAAACTACCATTCAAACAAGATGGATGTGCAAGTTGACTTGCTAAACATCATGGCAAAGGCAATTTCAGGGATTGACCAAAAACTGGCTGATCTCAACTCTCTGATCATGCGAGCACAGGCCTACGTGACCACATTTAGGGGCTGATTATGATGGCGGTTTTCCCGCATCCTCCGGGCCGGAGGAAGCCACCGCCGGCCCGGAGGATGCGGGAAAACCGCAGTGGACTGAAAAAGACCCCCCGCCAGATTAGGATGGCTGGGGGATCGTTTTTCAGTCCGCAGCTTTTCCGCCGCGGTCGCCTCCCGTCCGCGGCGGAAAGCACTAACATGGCTGGCGGTGTCTATCAGACACTGCCAGCCATATTAGGATGTCTGGAGTAACATGCCTTTACACAGCGGCATTTCCGCTGTGCAAAGGCATACGGTTTTTTGTTTAGGGGCCCGTTGCGGGCCCCCAGGGGTGAAGGGGGGTGGGGGTGCACATGGGGGGGTACCATAGCATTTGCGTGCACAAAGCGGCAGGCACCGCGCGGTGCCTGCGGCTTTGTGCATGCAAATGCACAACTTAAATTTTTAACATTGCGGCGGGTGCTGCTTCAAGCAGCACCCGCCGCAATGTTAAAAATACAGGATGTGACCGCCAGGGTGGCGGTCACATCCTAATTTGCACGGAGGGACCGCCGCTGCCCCTGCAGACGGTCCCTCCTACTCTATGGTGGCGGACGGACTCAGGTCTGTCCGCCATCATAATCGGCCCCTAAATACGGAATGTGCCTGTTGCCCAACAATTGACAAATTAGCAACAATTCTGTAAGTCCTGACTACCCTTAATGAGGATTTAAAGACCAGGGTAAGCGACGATAACAAGCTGAATAATATTCCAGCACGGCCTCAGAACATCGACAGAGAAGAGGAACCGAATAAATTAAACATAGTTTCTGACTCAGTCCTGGCCACTCAATCGACAGATAACACAGAAAATGTAAATCCGGAGAAAAAACAAGGAGCTTTAACTCAACTAACACAATCAAACATGACCAGACGTATGAACAAAAAAACAAAACAAAACAAAAAAAAGCAGACACGACAACACACCTGAGAAGAAGCTGGGGAAAGCCAACATATGGCTCAAACGAACCAGAAAAAACATTAATCAAGAAACAGGATCAGCAATCAAATAAAAAACCTTACCCAATTTTTTCCAAACAGACAAAAGCAAATAAACAATCAGGAGATGAGCAGTTGACAGTGAACAATTCAATTGAATTAGTTACCAGAGAAAAGCAGAAGAAAGTTGAACATCTGGCCTTTAGCGAAACTCAGAAGAAACCCGAACAAGAGGAGGCAGCAAAGAGGGTTCTTACTGACACAATAACAATTAGCTAGGACAAAATTTCAAATGAATACTCCAAGAATAAAATGGGGGAAGGAAAGACCCAATGTCATGGGGCTACATCTAAGCCTTTGGGTGAGACTAAGCCCGAGGCAACTAAACCCCCGCACAATACAACTTCCAACAATTCCTATCTGGCTGATAGAAGAGACTCACAACTAAGCGTCTTCCAGCCATCTTATAAATCAAAGGGCAGACATGATATCACAAATATGGGTAACCTATTAAGGCTCCTACAACATATTCCATCGTTGGCTAATATAACAAGTGCAGACATGGAGAGTGTTCTCTTCGAACCAAGGGATGAAAACCCCAACCAGGAAAACACGGTCGTGACCTGGATAACCCATTACATCGCAGAAGCTGTGCTCTTGGAAACAGAATCCTTCAAAAATTGGGGTATAGTACTCACGACACAGGAGCAAGAAAAATACCTGCAAATCTTACTTGAACTATCAAACATGGACAATGACATAAAGAAAGTACAGCAACACCAGCGTAGCATATTGAAGGTACCTGAAACAAAAAAACAGAACAGAGTTATATGAACCTAAGCATCATTGTTAGCACCGATGGGGAAGCAACTGCACGTAGAACAATAAAAGAAGAGGCACCCCGAAAAACCCAATGGAGGGAGAATGTTAATGGATATTACAGTGACACTCAGAGTTCCACGCGTCATACCTGATGCTAAAGAATACAAGGCGGGTTACTTGGGGGATCTCAATTCCAAATTTAGAACAAACTTGTTAACAGAGGGAAACACTAGCAAACCAGGTCAAAAAACACACCAAAGTCTCAAACTTGTCTCCTGGAATGTGGCTGGCTTACAAAAAACCCTTAGACAGGTGACAGCAAAAAATAAATTACTAGAGGGCGATACCGTATGCCTACAAGAAACCTGGGCAACTGAACGGGTACACTTGGAAGGGTACGCAGGTTTCCACCAACTTGCCACCAAACATAACCATTATGGAAGACCATCAGGTGGGATCTCGATTTATGTCAAACACACAAAACTATTAACTGTCAAGAACATAAACATCAATTCAAATATGTTACAAGCACTGCTAGTAGAAGGAAAAAGCGTCAAGGAAAACATTGCGTCTTTGCTTTTAATAAATGTATATTTAAATACACCAGCCCAATGGAAACTAAAGGTTACACAATATATGATTATAACATTACAAGAAATGCTATGCACATATCGGTCGCCGGCGAAACTGCATGTGGGTGACTTCAATTTGCACCACCTGGGAACAAAACAGTCCGAAAGGAATTACCTAACTGGTGCGGAAAGAATTCTCAATAACTTTTTACTAGAATACGAACTTACTTGAGGTGAGTACTTACATAAAAGGTCGGACCTAAACATCCAAAGGAGAACTACATTTAAGAACAGCTCCACACTTGAATATATTTTTCTGTGTGACCAGCTAGCCCCCAAAATTGAAGATTTCAAAATAATGATGGATGACACAAGCGATCACACATTACTCCAGGTAGACCTTAATGTTACTACCAAAGAACGGGAAAGAATTATAACGGTCTCCCAATCAACAGGCGCCGAAGAACCTGCCCTGGTGAGAAGAATAAAATGGAACACTCATCAGGTGACGGCTCTAAAACATTGGAAAGAAGAACATGAACATACAGGGAAAAACCCAGGTGCAGCACCCAATATGGAAAATTGGACAGAGTGGACAAATGACCTGAAAACATGCCTGAAGACAGCCGAGCCCAATCCTAAGGAGAAGACTATTTTACAATCAATGGACAATAAGAATAAATTGGCTGATATAACTCGGAATCTAAGAAGGGCAAAAAGAGCATATAAGATCACCGGCTCGAAAAACGCACAGGACAAATACAACAAACTGCACAAAAAACAGAAACAACTGCGCTGGACAATCATGCAAAATAGGCTTGAAGAAGAGTGGATCAAAATCCATGAATTAACAAAACCTCACAAACAACAACAACTCTGGCAATACATAGCAAAGCTGGATAATAATAGAGCAGTCCGGAGTAACGCCGTTCACGCCGATGCATGGGTGAGACATGTAGAAGCAACATACGTGGACAAGGAAGAAAGTGCTTACCGTGGAAGCGCTACAGTGTACACAGAGAGCACAAACAACGATGCAGAAACCACAGACCCCACAAACACAGCCATGCTTAAAAACCAGGATGTAAGGGCAGTGGAAAAAGTGATTAAAAAGATAAGGAAAGATGGGGCACCAGGACCCAACGGTCTACCGGCTGCGATGTTCAGGGAAGATCCAAATTATTGAGGGAGAGTCCTATCTGGCCTAATTACCGAATGCCGATTACAGGGCAAGGCACCAGACTCGTGGCGTGGATCAATCCTACAACCTATATTTAAGAAGGGCGACATCACAGAACCAAAAAACTTCAGATTAATAGCCCTGCTGGACATCGAAGGGAAAGCCCATGAAAATACACTGCTGACAGAATTAACCAGATGGGTCAAAGAAAATGAAATTCTCCTTTTCTATCAAGCAGGGTTTCACAAAGGCTGTTCGACTATTGACAACATTACGGCAATATCCTATTTAGGTCAGCAAGCCAATTGCAGGGAAAAGAAACCAGTTTATGCTTGCTTCATAGACTATTCAGCAGCGTTCGATGGAGTACCACGTGACAAGCTTTGGACCAAACTGCGCAACTGGCAAATTCCTCCTGGCCTTCCTAATGCAATTATCTCACTATATAGCAATACATGGATCAGAGTTAAACTGGTGAACAAGATCACAACAAAA
Organism: Lissotriton helveticus; assembly: GCF_964261635.1. Taxonomy (NCBI): domain Eukaryota; kingdom Metazoa; phylum Chordata; class Amphibia; order Caudata; family Salamandridae; genus Lissotriton; species Lissotriton helveticus. The sequence goes on along the minus strand of NC_136071.1, from coordinate 698,047,146 downwards.
AAAGTGTTTTACAAATCGGGGCTTAAAACAGGGATGTGTACTTGCCCCAAAACTTTTTAATTTATATACTGCGGACTTGGTTAAGATGATACAAAGTGCAAACCTAGCAGTTCCACAAATTGGGGTCAGTAAAATTCAAATCCTACAATATGCGGATGACCTTGTGGTGATGGATCACAAGAAAACAGGTTTACAAAAGGCCCTCAACGCTCTAAACGTCTACAATAGGAACAATGAATTAAAAATAAACTTAGAAAAGACCAAGGTTCTGATCTTCGGGAACAGTAAAAGAAAAACACTCCTAAAATGGCACGTTGGAAAGGAGTCAATAACCGTCTCAAAGTTCTACAACTACCCGGGGTGTTCGTTGAGCGACTCAGTAAAAGCTAATATGCACTTACACAAAATGGAATCTAAGGTCCAATCAACAATATATGCTTTGTGCAAATTACAAGAGAAAATGCAGAGCCCTACCACCATTCCAACTAGAAAGGTACTACAAGCAAAAATAAGGGCAGAAGCGGGATACGCCCTGCAGGTCTTCCCAGGCAAAATTAGTACAATGATGGATAAAGCACAGTGCCGAGCGTATGAACGTGTTTTCAAACTACCGAAATACACAAGCAACAGCGGGATTCGCTTGGAATTTGGCCTGCTGCATCAGAGCAAAGAATGTCTAGGTGCACATGCAAAATACTACTTTTCTGTACTTAAAGCACCGGATGGGAGCTGGAAGAGCAGGCTAAAATCCATTTATGAGGATTCATCCAATCCATGGCAGGCTTATCTGCAGGAAGCTGTAGAAGTTTTGGGCTTGGCAATACAAAACTGGAGCCAGGAAGGCATAACTTATCCAATTATCAAAAAGGCAATAAACATACATTGCTATCGATTGTCAAACGAAATTGATTTAACAAATCATGAAAAAGTAAGAGGTCAATCTGGGGTGATAGCAACCTACAAGGAATATAAATCCCAGCCCTATCTTGATCAAGCACTTGGAAGAAAGGCCCTAAAAAACATTCAGTGGGCTAGACTTGTATCTCTCCCAATAAAAAAAGCTAAATCCGGGCTGGAAAACCTTGGAAAATAAAATTCGATGTAGAATATGCAATTTCAAAACAGAATCACTGCCACATTTGATGTGCTGTTGCACGGGCCTCTCACAATCCTGGCGGAAACTACTAAAACTCATATGGTTACGTAAAGGTGTTCGAACTTCAAAAGAAGCAGTTACAGCCATTTTCGCTTGCACGTTAACAACTGACCTGGCCAGAATTGGGAGTTATATGCAGGAAGTTCGCTCTAGACTGGAGAAAGATAATGAATCAGACAATTTCACAAAAATGTTCTCGAACTGCACAAAAGAAGTGACACCTCGGTGATAATGCCTTTTAAACTTAATTCACTTTTTAACCTTTAAACTGTTTTATGTTTTGCTACAGAATGAAAAGAGTTATCATTGAAAAATACTCTCTTGCATTTTAAAGTGTGAAATATTGCAAATGGTTTTCAGTAACTGCAATAAAATAAAAATTGATTGATTGAGGGTGTTTGGTATCAGACATCTTTTATTGGTAAACACACACTGACCACCCTCCCCCAATCCCTAATTATTGGCGCTGCATGGTTGTGCTGCTGATGTGCCGAAGGAACACCATAGGCAAGCACGGCTGCGCCTGTCCGTGACCCGACCGATACCAGTGCCAGGGACTCTGGTCCTCCAACCCACCTCCGCTACAACTCCAGCACCTTCCATGCCCTCAACCCCAAAGCAACAGTTTTCGACACTGAGCAACACCCAAGGCCCGATCTCCTGTCAACACTGCTGCTGCACCTTCACTCACCTCCGGACCCCAGCAGCAGCCCCCAGCCTACTGGACAATACCGCTCACAAACCACTCAACTTTATCCTCCTCAACATGGGCTCCCGACACAAGCACGCCATAGAAATCTTGGACCAACTCAACACCTACGCGCCCAACGTCACCTTTCTCACAGAAACCTGGACGGATGCCAACTCCGTGCCAGATATCACCACCGACATTCCTGAAAGATACAAGATCCTGTGGAAAGACCACCCCAACCGCCCAGGAGGAGGCATCTCCATCATCCACAAAAGCACCCTCCGCTTTACAACCACCGGCCAAGATGACAGTCTGACCATCATGGGCCAGATCCAGACCAACCCTAAAATGACTCACGGGGAACCCATGTCTACAGGCCACATGGCCCGTGCTCCTTTCCAACGCTTTCTCTAACCTCGTCGCACCCCATGCCCACACCTCTACTGACTACATCCTATTCGGAGACCTAAATTTCCACCTGGACAACCATGATGACCTCAACACCACCACCCTCCTAGAGAACCTCACCAACATAGGACTGAAGCAGCTGGTCACCGCCACCCCCCGCACATAGCAGGACACACACTTGACCCTGTCTTGGCAAAAGGAAACAGTGTCTCCCTCAGCCACACCATGGAACACCTCTGGATACACCACCTCTCCATTCACTTTTCCTATAAAACAAACAATGTACACAAGCACTCCCACCGCCTCCCCATAGAAGATGGAACAAAGTCAGCAAAGACCACCTCACCTTTGCCCTCATCAGCACCACACTACCACTGACACTAGATGCCAAAACCTCGGCAGGCAACCACCACTGCTGGATCACAAACTGCAGCAACTCCCTCGCCCCCCTCAAGAAAGCCATAGAACAACACTTCAAGAAAGCAAGCTGGCTCACCCCTGCACTCCAAGAATCCAAGCGCTTTGTAGTACCTTCCTGTTGTGTTTATAATGTTCCTTGTTACCTGGTTCCTAGCTGCTCAGCCAGTGTGAGTGTTTTGTATGAGTGTTCTGTATGGAATTTTGGTGTGATGGACATGAGTGGAATGCTTGGGTGCCTGGAGTGAGAGTTGACAGTTGGAAGATGGGCTGAGCAGCAGGCAGGCTGCTCCTGGAGGGGTTGCTACCATTGTTGTTATGGACTCAAATAAATATCTTACAAAAACACTAGGCTACACTACTCGACTATGGAACGTCATCACTACATTTTGGCGACGACCTGGAGACTAACTCACGCTTTACAAATGGTCTTAAAAGAAGTTAAAGATGACATGGAAGTCTTCTTGTTGTAAGTATCTTACTGAAACTATGCAGAAAGCACACGGAACACATAGTGGTTCACAAATGACCACACAGACAGCCCAAGGACATTTCCAGGAGGAAATGGTCCAAAAGAGACAAGACAGACAGCGCAAAGGTATTTTTTAAAAAATGGTGAATGGTCAAAATTGTTTTCAAGTGGAAAGAACCTACCACAGACAGTGCACGTACATTTCCAGGAGGAAGTGTTGACAAAAACGGCACAAGATCCAGAAGAAACAAGTGAAATGGAGCATGGCAAGAAACAAGAGTACTGGAGCAGCACGCCTCGCAGTCCCAACAGTGTCCCTCACACCAGAAAGCCCCAGCCCAGGCATGCTCTGCTCACAAACATCACAATTGTTGGACTTTGAAGAAACAAGTACTGTGTGCAACATCTAGTGCAACAGAATACAGATTCTCCCTATATTAGCGTTTTGGATATCCAGTTTTGACGCAGTACTCTGACATTTTCTTGGCACAGGGTGTATGTTCACTACAACAAGTAGTGGCAGCTATTTCTGCTCTACAGATTGTCAGTTTGTACCTGTTAAACAGCAAGCTCAAGTATTTCTTGTACTCTGACAGAGGTTTTATGAGTGCGGCAATTTGTTTTTTTGTGTGCTGTTGTCAGATTCCGACCTGCATACTACAAGATACAGCCTCCTGGGGTCAAAAGCACTTCCGTAAGAATAGCTGCATTGAGTCATTCTGTGCAGAACTGGAGTCAATTGGTGGCACGGCAGCGTATGGCTCAGACCAGGTTGGTTCCTGGTTGCGCCATTCCGCTAGTCAGTTCTCGTTCTAGTGGCCAGCAGGCAGCGGCCATTTCATGTGCGCGAGTGCCTTGCACCGCGCACTTTAACTGATTATTTTCGGCGGGCAGACGTGCTTCTAATGTGCGCATCTGTGTCACCGCATTTGTTCGTTATGAAAACCTCAGAATTAGTTCAATTGGGCTCGTATTCAGCAGCCTCATTTTGGTAAATGAATATCTCGGCAGCTCGTTTATTTTATTGTCAAGCTCTGGTTCCTGTCACTCTGAGTCCAGTCATGTTTTCCTGAATGACGTCCTACGCAGAAAGTTACCGGCTGGTGTTCCTGTATCCCTTCAGCGGCTTTCAAGTAGGATTGTACCAACTTCTTTTCTGGAGTCTCTGTGATAATTCTGAAACGTTATTTCTTTAAAAAAACTCTGCTTCTAAATATCTGTAATGAGAAAAGACTCTGTGAATGTATTATAGTTATATTCAGTAGCCCTATCTTATCAGTAATCTGGTCATTGATAAGAAGCTTGAAAGACAATATTTCAAAGACTGTTGTTGGGCATTCTGCAAGTTACAATTCCCTACGCCAGTTCCTGTGTTGACCTGTACAAGCAAGCGGTATTTACAAGGAGTGACGCAACTTCTGGAATACTATCTGTATTCGCAACAAAGAGCTTCAGCAAGCACCATAAACTGTCTTCAGCAGCAAATAGTAGATGGGGGTATTTGATTATATGCATATGATTAATACAACTGTTTACCAACAATCATCTAAAGGTTTCTGGAGCAACTTCTTGGGTGCATAGAAATAATTTTGCGAAGCTGTCAGTATTCTTGGATATTTACTTTGGAGAGAAGCAAAATCCACACAAGTAAAAGGTATAACAGGAGTCAGGGAAAAAGAGTAATAGAGAAGCCAGGAATTCAGGGGGGAACTGTATTAATCTTGTTCTTAATGTTCTAGGTGCAACTTTCCTGAATTGAAGATTCAGAAGACACCTGTGTGGCAGTCTCTCTTGTCTTCCACTTCCCCTTTCCCTTTCACTCCTGGCCTTAGAGAGATCTGGGTCCAGGGGAGTGGGGGAATTTGGAAATTATCCTCGAGAGCCTTCCTTCAAGTCGTCTGCTTCTACGGAAATACTTGGAAATTCAGGTACACTTCTGACAGATTGAAGTGCCCTAAAATTTCTTCCGTCCGAGCAAGATGGCTGAAGGTTTCGATGTTAAGGCGTTAGCTCCTGTCTTGGAAGGGTTGCAGAAACAACTTAGTGAAACTAGGGAAGAGGTTAGGAAATCAAATCAGGAAGCTAGTTACCTGCGTCAGAGGTTAGACCAGATATCTGTAAGTCCTAGTCCTAATTTTGGGGGTTTAAGGGCGCCACTCTTTGATCCCTCTCCAACTTCGTCCTCAGCCCTTACCACTCAGGTTGTGCATGCCATGTCCCCTACTATTCCTTTAGCAGCCCCAGAAAGATTCCAAGGTGACCCAAATAAAGCCCAAATTTGTATGACCCAGTGCTCTTTGCATTTCCTTTGCAAGCCCATACTGTTTAAGGAGGATCAGTCTAAGGTGGCTTTCGTGCTCTCTTACCTGAGTGGAGACGCCGCAGCTTGGTCCATGCCATTGGTATCCTCTAATGATCCGGTTTTGTATAAGTTTGAAGATTTCAAGGCCGAATTCTTACGGATTTTCGATCGCAGAACAATTTCACAAGCCACCGACAATGAGTTGCTGGATCTGAAGCAGGGCAATAGGGAGTTGGTGGCCTATCTGGCGCAGTTTAATAAACTAATAGTGGAAACCAACTGGCCATCGGAGAAAAGAGCCGCAATTTTTTATAGGGGTCTTAAGGATGAGTTAAAGGATGGGTTATCACAAATTCCAAAGAGACCTACAGATGTGTCAGAACTCATTGATCTTGTGCTGCAAATTGATCAACGTCAAACGGAACGTCGGTGTGAGAAGAGAAGAGATTTCAAGCCTTTCCCGCCTCGCTTAGACCGTGTAAGAACAGAACCAGTAAAGACTTCGGAAGGAAGTGTGGTAGAAGAACCAATGCAGATAGGTACTGTCAGGGGTCCCCTCTCTAAGGAAGAGAGAGAGAAGCGGCAAGTAGGAAGACTTTGTATGTATTGTGAACAGCCTGGTCATTTTGTCCGAGAATGTACTAAGAAACCAAAGTCCAAGCAGTGGGTAAAAGACAGGCTCCACCAGTAGACGGAGTTGCTCTGGTGGGAGCTCCATTCAAGTCAACTCCCAAACCTCAATCTCTTGCTAACACTCTCCAGTTAGCCGCTCCGCATCTGATTCTATCTTGTAAAATTTGTTTCGGAAAAAACCGAGAGGAAGAGGTTGCCATCATGTTGGATTCAGGTGCTACAGGGAATTTCTGTGATATCCATTTCGCTAAATCTTTGGAGATTCAATTTGAAAAGAAACCCTGGCCGGAACCAGTTCGAGCAGTGGATGGTACCAGTTTATCCTCCGGTCCCATTACCTTTGATACTGAGGCCATTCTGGTACAAGGTCCAGGAGAACATCAAAGTGAAATAAGTTTCAATCTAATTGATGCCCCCCAATTTCAGATGATTCTAGGATTACCTTGGCTTACTGAACACAACCCGCATATTGACTGGGCAATGCGCACCGTGGAGATGAACTCAACCTTCTGTAAGGAGCATTGCTTTCATGATCGGACAAAAAGAGTTCAGACTACTTTGTCATCTAGTCTGGCAGATCAAATACAGATGATTTGTGCCATTGAGGTTCCGGAGATTCCGCAAGAATATCGGGATATTTCCGAGGTGTTCAATGAACAAGAAGCTAGAAAATTACCGCCTCATTGGGATTATGACTGTCGAATTGAACTGGAACCTGGGGCAACTTTACCTTGCAGTCGTATATATGCACTGTCCGAACCAGAGAATTTGCATTTGAAAGAATACATCGAGCAAAGTCTAGCCTGCGGATTCATTCGACCCTCACAGTCACCTGTTTCCTCTCCCCTTTTCTTCATTCCGAAGAAGGATGGCTCCTTGAGAACCTGTATTGACTATAGGGCTTTGAATCTGGTGACCAAGAAGAATCGCTACCCTTTACCTCTCATTTCAGAACTTCTAGATCAGGTGAAAGATGCTCGCATCTATACCAAGCTGGATTTGAGAGGAGCATATCATCTGGTGCGAATGGCTGAGGGGGAGGAATGGAAGACAGCTTTTCGGACGCGGCTGAGATTGTTTGAATATCAAGTAATGCCATTTGGATTATGCAATGCTCCCGCCGCCTTCCAACATTTTGTAAACGATGTACTTCGAGAATTTTTGGATCGATTTGCTGTTGTGTATATAGATGATATCCTGATCTTTTCCAACAGCCTGGAGGAGCATATCGGTCATGTTTGAGTCATATTGGAGCGTCTGTTGGAAAATCATCTGTTTGTGAAATTAGAAAATTGCGTTTTTCATTCTTCAAAAGTGGAATTCTTGGGATTTATTCTGTCTCCAAGGGGAGTTTATATGGATGATTCTAAGTTGCAAGCAATTAGGTCCTGGCCTGCTCCTAGACCCGTGAAGGAAATACAAAGTTTTCTGGGATTTGCCAACTTTTATCAAAGGTTCATCCAGAATTTCTCTGAGAAAGTCAGTCCTATCACACGATTGCTAAAGAAGAATGAGCGTTTTGTCTGGGCCCAAGATTCGGAAGAAGCTTTTCAATCGTTAAAAGAAGCCTTCGTTTCAGCTCCGGTGTTGCGACATCCAGATTTAAAGGAGCCTTTCTACATTGAAGCTGATGCATCCAATCTGGCCATCGGGGGAATCCTTTCCCAACGTCATAAGCAGACAGGACAGTTGCACCCAGTCGCTTATCATTCACGAAAATTGTCTTCTGCAGAAATCAATTATTCCATTGCCGACAAGGAATTATTGGCGGTAAAAGATGCCTTTCAGGTCTGGAGACATTATTTACTCGGAGCTAGACATGTGATTACGGTTTTCACTGACCATCGCAATCTGCAATTCTTAAAATCAGCACGGACCCTTACTCCTCGCCAATTGCGGTGGTCTCTGTTTTTTGCAGATTATGATTTTGTTTTGACCTACAAACCAGGTTCTGCTAATGGTAAAGCTGATGCCTTATCTCGTCTCAGTTTTGAAGGTGGCGAAGAAAAAGACTCTGAATGCTTTATCATTCCTCCAGAGAAAGTCGCAGCAGTTGTGGCAGAGGATGATTTAGGAAACCGAATCAAAGAAGAATTTCAAGGAGAAGAATTCCGAAATTGGTTAACTGAGGGTCAGGATCGAGAAGTCAAGGATGGAACACCATATGTTCAAGGGAAGATATTTGTTCCCAGTGAGGATTTGCAGAAGGAGGTCATTCGACTGTTTCATGATCATCCTTTGGCAGGACACAAGGGAGGAGTCAAAACCCTGGAACTGGTGAAGAGGACTTATTTTTGGCCTGGAATGGAAACTCAGGTGAGACAGCACGTAGCCACTTGTGAGCAGTGTATCAAGGGAAAAATCTCTAGACAGTCTCCACAGGGATTACTCATGCCATTGCCCACAGCCCCATCCCCTTGGCACACTATTTTTATGGATTTTATTGAAGATCTCCCATCCAGTCAAGGGTTTTCAGTGATCTGGGTAGTTGTAGATCAATTCTCCAAGATGAGTCACTTTATTCCTTTAAAATCATTACCCACAGCTCCACAATTGGCCACCTTGTTCATTCAGCACATTGTCAGGCTTCATGGAATCCCGAGGTTGGTAATTTCAGACCGGGTATCACAGTTTGTTTCTAGATTTTGGAGGTCTTTCCTGAAGGGTCTGGGAGTGGATTCTCGTCTGTCTACCAGCTTTCATCCCGAGACTGATGGTCAGACTGAGAGAGTAAACCAAGATTTATAGCAGTGTCTTCGTTTGTATTTGATGGATCAAGAAGGGGAATGGCCATCTTTACTCAGTACAGCGGAGTTTGCTTATAACAACTCTAGGCATTCTGCAACAGGTTTCTCCCCCTTTTTCTTAAATTCTGGTCGACATCCTAACATGTCAGGGGGAAGGGAGGAGATGGAGGTCCCCGCTGCCGAAGAGGTGATTCGGAGCTTGCAGAAGACTTTTCAGTCAGCAGCTCTTAATCTTTCTAAAGCCAAATTGGGATATAAGAAACAAGCAGATAAGAAAATAAGAGAGAGTCCAGTTTTCAAGGCAGGGGATTTGGTTTGGATATCAACTCGCCATATGAGATTAGTGGGAAATCGTAAGTTTCAGCCAAGATTTGTAGGTCCATTCCCAGTGGAGCGCATGATCAATCCAGTTAGTGTTAAGGTAATCCTTCCAAAGTCAATGAAAATTCATCCAACCTTCCATGTCTCTTTGATTAAGTCTAATCCGCCAAATCTTAGACGGCAGTTCCCTCCTCCAGCAGTGCAAGTGGAATCGGCTGAAGAGTTCGAGGTGAAAAGAATTTTGGACTCAAAATGGAGAAAGAATAGACTGTTCTATCTGGTAGTCTGGAAGGGTTTTGGTCCAGAGGATCATTCTTGGGAGCCTAGTTCTAATGTGCATGCTCCAAGATTAGTGGCTGAGTTTCACAGGACTTATCCTCAAAATCCCAGAGAGGGGGCTTTGGTGGGGGGTACTGTCAGATTCCGACCTGCATACTACAAGATACAGCCTCCTGGGGTCAAAAGCACTTCCGTAAGAATAGCTGCATTGAGTCATTCTGTGCAGAACTGGAGTCAATTGGTGGCACGGCAGCGTATGGCTCAGACCAGGTTGGTTCCTGGTTGCGCCATTCCGCTAGTCAGTTCTCGTTCTAGTGGCCAGCAGGCAGCGGCCATTTCATGTGCGCGAGTGCCTTGCACCGCGCACTTCAACTGATTATTTTCGGCGGGCAGACGTGCTTCTAATGTGCGCATCTGTGTCACCGCATTTGTTTGTTATAAAAACCTCAGAATTAGTTCAATTGGGCTCGTATTCAGCAGCCTCATTTTGGTAAATGAATATCTCGGCAGCTCGTTTATTTTATTGTCGAGCTCTGGTTCCTGTCACTCTGAGTCCAGTCATATTTTCCTGAATGACGTCCTACGCAGAAAGTTACCGGCTGGTGTTCCTGTATCCCTTCAGCGGCTTTCAAGTAGGATTGTACCAACTTCTTTTCTGGAGTCTCTGTGATAATTCCGAAACGTTATTTCTTTAAAAAAACTCTGCTTCTAAATATCTGTAATGAGAAAAGACTCTGTGAATGTATTATAGTTATATTCAGTAGCCCTATCTTATCAGTAATCTGGTCATTGATAAGAAGCTTGAAAGACAATATTTCAAAGACTGTTGTTGGGCATTCTGCGAGTTACAATTCCCTACGCCAGTTCCTGTGTTGACCTGTACAAGCAAGCGGTATTTACAAGGAGTGACGCAACTTCTGGAATACTATCTGTATTCGCAACAAAGAGCTTCAGCAAGCACCATAAACTGTCTTCAGCAGCAAATAGTAGATGGGGGTATTTGATTATATGCATATGATTAATACAACTGTTTACCAACAATCATCTAAAGGTTTCTGGAGCAACTTCTTGGGTGCATAGAAATAATTTTGCGAAGCTGTCAGTATTCTTGGATATTTACTTTGGAGAGAAGCAAAATCCACACAAGTAAAAGGTATAACAGGAGTCAGGGAAAAAGAGTAATAGAGAAGCCAGGAATTCAGGGGGGAACTGTATTAATCTTGTTCTTAATGTTCTAGGTACAACTTTCCTGAATTGAAGATTCAGAAGACACCTGTGTGGCAGTCTCTCTTGTCTTCCACTTCCCCTTTCCCTTTCACTCCTGGCCTTAGAGAGATCTGGGTCCAGGGGAGTGGGGGAATTTGGAAATTATCCTCGAGAGCCTTCCTTCAAGTCGTCTGCTTCTACGGAAATACTTGGAAATTCAGGTACACTTCTGACAGCTGTTTGGATTGGATCACTGAAACAATATCGATGGCAAAAATATAGACCTACAAATATATAGAGTAAAAAATATATAATGCCAAAATATTGACTTCCTATCTTCAAACAGGTAAGTACAAAAATATCGAATCAAAAATATAGACCTACAAAAATAAAGATAGTCAAAATATCTAATTTTTTAAATAGTTAAAAGTAATTTTAAATTAATGAAATAATAAATATAACTAACTTAAACGTACTTAAAATACTTAAATAACATTAAAATGAATAAATAAATAATATAAATAAATATTTTTTAATACATATATATATATATTACCTACTGGCGGTCGCCAGTAGGTATATATAGTTAGGATTTTTTCTCTATGGGATTTTTGACAATTCTATGTCTAATAACTTTGGCGTTTGTGGACGGAATTGGCTGAAATTTTCAGGAAAATGGCACATTTTGTTTCTGAGCAGCCCTTGAAAATTTGGGGGGGGTTCGTCAAGGGGGGGCCGAGAAAAAAGGGGGGTCCCAAAACGTGTTTTTAACATTGAGTTTTCCATAGGGCGGTTGGCCTCACTTTTAGCCCGAACGGCTGAATGGATTTGCATGAAACTTGGCAAAATTGTAGGGACTGGTAGCCCGATGTGCCTTTTGTAGGTCTCAATATATGTGCTACAGTGGATTTTGAGAAATTAACGTTTAAAAAAAGATATATATCTGTAACAGCGGACCGGGCAGCGCTCCAGGACGCGTACTTTTCGCGCAACGGAGCTTTGTGAAGCGAAGCTGATTGGTTCTCCGGCGTCTGTCAACATTCCAAACAGTCCGTAGCGGCCGCCATCTTGTCTCTCGGTAGGATCGAGAGACAAGAGGAGGCGAAAGCGAAGGGGCAAATGACCATAAGGGGGAATAGTAGATCCTCGCTGACCCCCTAGGTTTGATGTGGAGGTTTTAAAAGGGCCCCGCGGGGCAAAAAAAAAAAATAATAATAATAATCGAACGGCTGAATGGATTTGCACGAAACTTGGTAAAATATTAGGGACTGGTAGCCCGATGTGCCTTTGCTAGGTCTCAATATATGTGCTCCAGTGGATTTTGAGAAATTAACGTTCAAAAAAAGATATATATCTGTAACAGCGCTCCGCTTCGCGTAACGGAGGTTTGCGAAGCTGATTGGTCATTCTGTCACTGGGCTATAGTTGGGCTACATCTGGCTGATATTTGGGCTACATTTGTTTTTTTTCGTCTCTGGCGGCCATCTTTGGGCTACATTGGGCTACATTGGGCTTCATTGGGCTTCATTGGGCTACATTGGGCTACATTTGGGCTCCAACATATATATAGGCCAATGTAGCCCAATATATATTTTTCAAAGTTAATTTTCGTAAAAACCACTGGAGCATATATCTTGAGACATAGCAAAGGCACATCGGGCTACCAGTCCCTACAATTTTGCCAAGTTTCGTGCAAATCCATTCAGCCGTTCGAGCTAAAAGTGAGTCCAACCGCCCTATGGAAATGAAGGAAATGAATGGGTAATTTGTAATTAGCAAATAGCTCATCGCAAACTAGGAATGGTAAAGAATCGCTATTTATTCCTTAAAGTTCGCTATTTAGGAAATGCAAAAAACTTTGATGATACATATGGCGGTTCATCTCTAACAAGATAAGAAGCATAGGGATAGATTTATGATGACTGGCGCATCACCAGGGATGTGTTAGTCATTCTGTGCCGCTGTTCCGTCACCTATGGTGTGCTGCATTTACAATGCGGCGCATCATGGGGCAAAAACAGCACAGATGCGTGATGTATCTGTGCCGTAAAGGTGGCGCATTGCTGGAGTTGTATCGCAAGTGTGATGAAGCTCCAGCAAGGGTCGGGGGTGCCCCTGTCGCAGGGTTTCTGTTCTCACACAGAACTGTGGACAGAGGATTGGAACCTCGGCGAATTAGGGTGTCCCAAAACTCACCTTAGTAATCAAAAACCCCTTAGCAAGCTAGGTACAGTGTCACATTGGATATAACAAACTCTCAATGTTTAGACAATCCAGAATATGAACTTATAGTACCTCAGGATACGTGGAACTCATGAACAGTCGGTCGTTATATATTTCTTAGAAACCAGAACATGGAGTTAAGAAGAACACATGTGTATTTGAAATGTTTATTTACTAATGCCGTCTTCTCAGGCGTAGTATCTTAGATAATACAAGTACACATATTATCAGTAGCAAAATTACCAGCATAGTTACTAGTACATAAAAAGCGAATGGTGACAGTATGTTAACATGCTGTAAATGAATAAGAGTTAGCAACACTTATAAGCAGCCGCGGGCCGTGGAGGGAGTTACGGTGGGGCAGGGAGGCGGGGAGGGGGAGGGGCAGGGTGGAGAGGGCTCCACCCTGCTTCTCCCCCTCCCCGCCTCCCTGCCTCACCGTAACTCCCTCCACGGCCCGCGGCTGCTTATATCTCACCCTCCCTAATACACATATTATATTATTTGCTAAGAAGGTCTCTTTGTGTTGGTTTAGGGCGTGCCCATACTTTAGTGTCTTAGATTTGAAGGAATCACATCAGCATACACCAGCTCTCTCTTCATGTGAACCGCATCAAGTGTTGTGTATGTGTGTTCGGCAAAGCAATATAAAACCCGCCTCATGCCCAGAATTGGCAGAAGTTGCACTTATGTTATGAGTATGAAGTCGTGGAGATCAGACCTCATAACAATTCTGTATCGTGTTGTTCTTGAAACTTTAGCACTCGCTGTACAGATATAGTTTAACAAGCAAAGCAGATAGTAGAGCAATAACATATTATTCTCATGTAAACCACGATGAACTACTAGGTTGAAAGCTAAAGCAACAACTAAGTGTCGTGTGCAGAAGTTGCAAAAAAGGAAAAATGGCGTTTAAACCGGTAATGAGCCCATGCTAACTTAACACGGTGTAAAGATATCCAGGACCTAGATGACACCTCCCCATGATCCGGAAACGAACTGAATAAGATAATAGAAGTGCCATCTCATGAGAGCAGATTGCAAGTTTATATGTGGACGGTCCGCAAGGTAAAGCATTAAAAACTAGGAAAATTTAATGCTAAAGAAAAATAAAACAGCCAAGTACTTTATCGAGTCTTAAGCCAATAGGCAAGGTAAATAATAAAAACTTGACAAATAAGTCAATGAATTGTCAATGAAATGCTAGTACTCAGCATATCAAACATGAAAAAGGTCTATGACATAACTGTGTATGCAAAATAAGCTGCAACAGCCTCCAATAGGAAGTCACCGTCTTCATCCGAAAACAGTTCAGCCATCCAATTTAAAAGCGGAAAAGAACATACGTGCTCTCCCAGCACCGGATCCTCTATCACCATCAGAGGACAGCTCGGTGGGTTTTCAAGAAAGCTCTGTTCCAAGAAAGACTGTGTTGCCGCCAGTAAATTCCAGGGACCAATTAGTCCATGCATCAATGCCACAGCCATAATCCTTTCGCCAGGACAAACCAACTCGTGAGTAATGATAGGAGTCATCAGCTGATTAAAGTCGACGTCAGGAGAAACCGGTCCGCAGAGACACAAATCAATGGCCCAATCGAAATCACAGGTCAGGCAGTGAAATACAGGCTGGACACAGGTGAAGTAGGAGAATCGAAAAGATAATCCATATGCCGTGCTTAATATCGCCAACGGCATTGTGCCATAATATTCTAGCATGCGATTGCGGAACAGTGTCAGCAGCTGCAGGGCGGGAGGTTGCATAGGAGGGACATCCATATTTAAAAATGTAAAAAAGCACAAGAGCGTCCGCTGGTAATGCAAGTAAAAATGGCAATCCACGAAGCAGAGTGGAAAATATAGAATGAAAGAAAGCAGGGATGACTCCAAAGATTTTCTCAAATGAAGTCACGAGACCACTGGTAACAACTTTAAAAAAAGTGCGCCAGGGCCTTTGTGGAGGATGCGTTAAAGATAGTCCGAACCATCTTCCTGAAATGGAAAGGCAAATCTGAATTGAAAAGGGTCTGCACCTCTGTACGGGTGTTCGCTATGTGAAGCACGAAAGTTTCACGGGCCGAACTCAAGGCCAGCTCTCTCTGAGACAAAAGAGCTCTTATTCTTGCCATGCCGTTGAAATCTGCTCCCAAGGTTGGTATTTGTGGCGAGATTGAAAACTCCCTATGTTCATGTGTGGGAGGAAATAGAACATTTCTGCAGCAAATAACCCGTTCACTTACTGTTACGATAAAAGGAATACTTTTAATTAACCCAGAACAATCTTCATTATTGAGCATCAAATAACTACCATTTTCCAACAACTTGAACGTGGGGATGATAGCAGGAACTGGCGTGCCTTGCAACACGCAAGCCATATTTGGTCGGTGTTTGTTGCATGAACCGTGTAACTGTATGTGCCTACACATTAGTGAATGATCTGGCGTCTCAGTGCATTCCTCTCCATTCAGATAAACTTCTTGATCATCTTTGAAACATCTGTATGTGTATGGAAGCGACCAGACCTCATGAAGAAAAGCACTACCTAAAGGTTCATAACGACCTATTGGTATATATTTCATACAATTTGAAAACTTATATAAAGCAAAAGGCAGCGTTATTAAACCGTGGATAAGGCACGTTGCCAAAAAACCCGCAATCCTCTGCTGATGATGTCACTGAGCATGTCATGAATGATGTAATATGTGACATCATCAGCAGTGGATTACGGGTAATAGTATCTCTAGTTTACTCCCCTATAGCTGTCTTTCTTTTAACATAAGTGTCTGTTTCCTTCCCTTATACTTACTGTTTTTGGTTCGCTTCCGGTTCGCGTACCGGCGAGCGAACTGGGAAGCGAACTAAGAGAAATAGAGGTTGGCACAGTTCCAAATATTGTACCAATTTTTTAATAACGGGGAGGTAGTTCTGAAAAGAACTTTTTTTTTTATTGTTTTTGTTGTTTTATATTTTTTTTATTATTTTCCGGAACATTTTTTTACTTTTTTTGAATTTTTCTGAACAGTTTTATATTTTTTTGGGTTTTTCTTGGAGGGGGCAATGAAAACGATTCATTGTAAAGGGCTCAACAGGAGCAACAAAACAAAAAAAAAGTATTTATTATTTTGGGCGTTTCGTACAAACTTGCATATGATAGTCAATAGCTCTGTTGATCAGAGTGATGCTTCTTTCTCCGTAGCAAATGAATCCATCGCAAAATACGCAGATGTGTTTTACTTCACCAAATTTCATTTGTATATTTGGCACCATCTCCCTGCCCTCTGGTCCCGTTACTTCCGGTACAACAGATCTTCTGGCCATAATAGGGAGATTATCTAGGTCGTTCCGAAACTGTGCAGCACTGTAGTTGTTAGGATGCCACCTAGTCATATGGCGATGCATTGTGTAGTTTCCGAAACTGTATTTTTTCTCGGTTCCTCTGGACAGTCTATCTTGACATATAAGGCAAGTTACGTATCTTGCATTTACTTTTTTCTGACCTTTGGGAATTTTAAAAAATTGCCAAATGAAGTTTTCTTTCCGGTGAGACGTCCTGGGCTGCTCAGGCAAAAACTGCCTCTCTTCGTGCTCGTCGTCCTGTTCCTCTTCTTCCTCTTCTTGTTGAATTATAACTTGAGCAGGTGGTCCACTCTTCCTTGGATGTGGTGGAGGTGGTGGGGAAGCACCAGCTGAAGCTACTAAAGAAGCCATTGCTCAGTGATCACAAAGGGTCTTTCTCTCACAATGATGAAAGTCAGAGTGAGGAAAGAAGGAGGGATTTTCATCATTTGGGAAAAACAAGAGTTCTCAACCAATGAAAAGTGTTCATTTTAGATTATATGACCTAGTCTTACATCATTAGGAAACCAAAAGTCAAATGAACCAATGAAAAGTGTTATTACCAAGTCACATGACCTGCTGTGTTTACGTTAAGCGCTTTGCAGGGCCTCCCGGTTTGCTTCCAGAAACCTGCGCTTTGCGACTCGCTTCGCGTACCAGTTCGCTAACGTAGCACGTCATATGACGTATCACGCGACAACGCGAAACGTCATGCGGACGGGAGGCGTCACGATGTTGTTTTCTAACGCGGCAGTTGCGGTAAAGAAACGTTTACCGGCTCGCGGTCTATTTCGCGGCATCAAGGTCAGCTAACGGGAAGCTTCCCGATTCGCGAAGCGGGAACGAAGAAAAAAAAATATTAAAAAGAAAAATTATTCATAAACATATAAAATATATTTTTGGATTTAAAGAAGAATACATTTTACAGCTACAGATATTAGCTGTTAAAAAACCAATGAAATTCACTGAAAAAACCATAGGTTATAGACCATATATAGTTAGGAATTAGCATTTACAAAACCTTGAAAATTCACTGAAAAAACCATAGGTTATAGACCATATATAGTTAGGAATTAGCATTTACAAAACCTTATTTTACTCACACAAAACCATTGAAATTCCATATATAGTTAGTTGCACTAACTATATATCGCGCACCCGCAATCCACTGCTGATGATGTCACATATTACATCATTCATGACATGGTCAGTGACATCACTGATGACATCACTGATGACATCTCAAATGACATCACTGATGACATCTCAAATGACATCACTGATGACATCATCTAGTGTCTGTGTGTTTTTGTAAAGTTTAAATATGTTTTACATATTGAAGAATGAGTGGATGTATGGAAGACTGAGTGTGTGTGTGGCTGGCTGGGAGGTGTGTGACTCTGTGCATATCAATGTGTACTTGTATCAGTGATTGTATAAGAGAGTAAGTATGTGTTAGTATATGTGTGAAAAGTATGGTGTTCTGTGTTTAACTGTATAGATGAGGAAATCGAAGTGTGATTGATTCTTCACAGGACTGACTAGGTGTATGAGTGCATATGATAGTGTTGTAATAATGAGTGACTGTATGTATGAGTGATTGTATGGGTGAATGAGTGAATGTGTGTGTAGACGTAGGAATCAGTGAGTGCGTATGTAGTAACTGGTATTGGTGTGTCATGATGTCATCAGTGATGTCATTTGAGATGTCATCAGTGATGTCATTTGAGGTGTCATCAGTGATGTCATCAGTGATGTCACTGAAGTATGGTGTTCTGTGTTTAACTGTATAGATGAGGAAATGGAAGTGTGATTGATTCTTTACAGGACTGACTAGGTGTGTGAGTAACTCCATGGATGAGTGGCAGTGTGTGAGTGTCTGCATAGGTGTATGAGTGCATATGATAGTGTTGTAATAATGAGTGACTGTATGTATGAGTGATTGTATGGGTGAATGAGTGAATGTGTGTGTAGACGTAGGAATCAGTGAGTGCGTATGTAGTAACTGGTATTGGCGTGTCATGATGTCATCAGTGATGTCATTTGAGATGTCATCAGTGATGTCATCAGTGATGTCATTTGAGATGTCATCAGTGATGTCATCAGTGATGTCACTGACCATGTCATGAATGATGTAATATGTGACATCATCAGCAGTGGATTGCGGGTGCGCGATATATAGTTAGTGCAACTAACTATATATGGAATTTCAATGGTTTTGTGTGAGTAAAATAAGGTTTTGTAAATGCTAATTCCTAACTATATATGGTCTATAACCTATGGTTTTTTCAGTGAATATATATATATATATATATATATATGTATAAACATAGTATTAATACAAAATATACAATATATTTACCACAGGATAGTCGAGAGGGTTAAATTTACTATTACCACTCCAGTGAGTGCAACAGTGGAGAAGTGTGGCTCACGGGTTAGAGGAGGCAGACCCGGACGCTGAGATCAGACCCGGGACTAGGGTTCAATTCCCGACGCAGTGAGCTGATTTTCTTGTGGACGCCAGAACGCCATTCCGAGTTCTTTGCTGCCGCTGCTGCAGTGACGGGGGTCGAGGTGCTCGAGGTGCTCTTCACCTGCCCTTCTGTGCTGTGCCTTGCTCGTGCCTTGCTCCAGCGGGTCTGGCCGGTCCGGGTCTGCCCTGTTCTGCACTGTGGTGCAGTGCGGTGTGGAGTTAGGGCGGAGGCACAGCAGCGTGGAGCTGAAGCTGAAGAGGAGTGGAAGTGGAAGCGGAGCGGCAGTCCTCGGCAGGGGGGCAAAAAGTTGACCACGGATAGCGAGCGAGACGGGCCACAGGAGAACCCACATGAGACCTTGCAGGAGATACCAGCCCTGCCTACGAGTCGGTGAGCTGGCTGGGAAAACGCTGTTCCCCCCGGAGCTGTGAAAAGGAGCTGTGGAAGGAGCAAGTAAGGGGGGAGCGTTGGACTGGAGAGGAGGCTGTGGGGGGTTGTTGTGGCTGTGAGCGTGGGCCCCGGGTCTTGTGTGGTTTAGAGGGTTATGCCACCCTGCCCTTTTGCAACCAGTCATTGGGGTCTTGACAGCCTCAGCCCTCCTCCTCTGCTTTAAAGGGAAGCACAGTAAACGAAAAAAAACAACAACAAAAACGCTTTAGGACCTGTTTACGGGTTCCTCGGAAAAACCTCAAGGACCTTAAAGGACCCGGTCAAGCCCTCAATAAGAGTTGCTCCTGCTGCCCCTGCCGGTGACTACTGACAAATTAAGTGCGCTGAGTACAAGTACAGGTACAGGCGTGCCAGACAGCTGGCATTACCCTTTCGCTGTGAGACGTTCCGCTGGGAGTGAAGGGCAGTAAGGGGCAGTAAAGGGGCTTCAGCAGGGGGCACCGCTTGGATTTCAAATTTTGCCAACTAAGTCTGGATTACGGCAAGGAGCTACTAGGTGCATCAGTTCGGCTACGCAATGAGGTCTGGTAAAGTGAGGAAGGTATTAGGAGACAAGATACCGGCCTCAAGAGGTGTTCTCAAACGGAAAAGACTGGACAAAATGAATGCAAATAAGGTAAACAGTCCATTGCAAAATCCCTTGATATCACCAATTGCCTCCCTATTTGAAAAGTCTAACCTAAATAAAAACTTGTCAATCTCACGGTTCCAGTTTTTGAAAGACCCCAGGGCAGTATTGTTTTCCTCAACGGCGGGAGTCTTGGGCTTATCATCTCCAATTACCCCGAATGTCACGACTTCCCCCGGACAAGCGACTGCCTTTGTTAAGACGGATGAAGCCTTTTCAACATCTACATCTGTATCTGCATCTCCCCCCGGGAACCAAAGTCCTCAAACAATCAAATCCCGTGTCCCCATCAAGCAAACAGAACACCTGGAAAAAACCGACAATATAAAAGGTCTTTGGGGGACAAAATGTGGAATAACAACAGCAGCCATAGTACACATCACCCCCGAGGACACTTCCATCTTATCTACAATACCGCAGTTTCTAACAACTTCCACAATTGACAATCTAAACTCAGTATCAACAGCTTCAATAAAAAATGTGGTTCTGGATTGTACGGCTCCAATTGAACAGAGCGTTGATGAGTTGGCTCTATCCCACCCCAACCTAAGCCAATCAATTAACAAAAGTAAAGGGAAGGATGCATTGGCCGAGTCTTACCCAGGCAATGGAGATGTAGCAGCAGAAACCGCAAAGGGGTGTATTAAAGAGGCTAAGCAAGTGGGCAGTGAGTGCCTCATAGAGCATTTACAAAGCAGAATGGGACCCAGCGAGGTCAGATTACCAACAGTTAATACAAGTCATAATGACCAATCAAAAGAAGAACTTATGTCTAATGCCCTTAAGGATGCGGCCCCTGTGAATTTGGTTGCACCTCTTTTAAAAGCTTTGCAAACGTCAACAACAACTCTGATAATGCAATCAGATAAGTTGGATATTCAAATCGATGTAATGAATATTATTGCTTCCTACATTGCAGGGATAAATACAAAGTTGGACAATCTGAATAGTTTAATACTTAGAGCCCAAGCACATACATATCAACCTCAATCCTCCTGCACTTGTGGACCAGTTTTGGACAAATTAAATTCACTTCCTATTATTCTGGAACAGATCCTGACTTTAAACCAAAGATTTATCAATACGGATCTGAAGTCGGATGGTTCGAACAGTCCTAAACCTGTCCAAAACTCATTGGTTGATAAAAATCCCTCACCTGAATTAACCACGAAAGAAGTTAACCCGGCACTTGGAAAGATCAAATCGAATGATGACATCAATGGAACAGCTGAAATAGAGTCAAGTAATGAAGAGCCATTAAAGCAAATTCTAACAAAGAGACAAAAGAAAAAAGAGCGGAAAGCCAGAAATAAAAAAAGTGAACTAGCCTCTATTTTAGGTAACAGAATATATCCCATCTTTTCAAATCCAAACCAAGGAACATGTAAAAATGTTTGCACCAGTGAAAGTCACTCTGACATGACAGTAAATGATGACATGTCTAATGAAGGACAGTTGATGTCAAAAAAAGTCCCGCAAGGCGCACAACTATCAGGCACTGTGATTAGTCCTTCACACACCGCAAAAAATCAGCGAACTGAGATGCTAAGTATGAATCACCTGTCCTTTCCATCACATGATAAAAATTGCAATATAAGTGGAAAACAGGGCACGCAGGTAGCAGTTAATTATAAGATCAATGCTTTGGAAGATCTAGCCCAAGGCACGGATAATGAAAACAAGGAGGGGCGATTGCAATTAAGTGGCATTATAACGAAATCAGCGCCCCCAACATCGCAAGTTGAAGACCATCCAGCAGGTAAAAATTCTGCTCTTGATAACAAAATCAGCCATGCACGAAAACCATTGTGCAGTGAAGACGGGTCAAAGGCATTGATAGTCTCTTCTGTAGCAACAATATCAGATCCGGACGTCCAAGTAATTATGGATAATGTTCACCTTGAGCATAAAGGATTGACCCCAGAAACATCAAGTACTCAGACCCAGGGAATTTTACGATTCTGTGTAAGGAATATAAATGTGATACAAACAAAGGAGGAAGGAGTCACTGTGTCATGTACAAATAATGTTAAAATCGGCAAAGAACTACATCAAATTATTTGGTCTCCTGAGTACAAGTCACAGGGACGCCACGACATATTAAATAGGAGTAATATCCTGAAACTCATGGCCGGATTAGAGGACTTAAAAGATATTAAATCAACCAACCTGGAACGGGTAGAATTTCTTAACGGCACTAAGGATATAATAAATGAACAAACTTTGACAACTTGGAAAACGCCAGCCATAGTTAAAGCAATCTTGGGGAGATCAGATCTTTTTCAAAGTTGGGGCATTCAAATATCACAGCCCACTTCCCCACGCTATCCGTCTCCACTGAAGAAGCCAGTCTCTGTTCAACTTACCAGGAAAATCTCTGATGCACACTTAAGCCCACGAAACCCAGTCTGCTCAGTTTTATATAATGCGAAGGGCAGAAGTGAAGCCCCTCTTTCTCGGGCAGGAACGGAACCTGATAAATTTGGGGACACTCAACATTTTAAGGATATCTGGAAATGGCTGCCCAGTACCCTAAATGAAAAACAGAAGATTTGACCGTTTAGTGATAAACCGAAACAAACTGTTAGTAATGATATTCATGTGTTATCTTGGAACATCGCAGGCGCAAAAAGATTACTGGAGGGAGGATTGCCATTAGATGAATGGGGCGGATGTGACATAATCGCGCTACAGGAAACATGGCTACAAGAAGAAGTCGCACTTGTTGGTTATATCCTCTTTAGTGTAGCAGCAGAAAAATGTAAGACCTATGGCCGTGCCATCGGAGGCCTTTCAGTATATGTGTCAACATCTCTAAAAATTAATTCTGAACAACTAAAATCCCCCGATCCAAGTATTCAAGTAATCAAACTAACAGATCAAAATGTTACCAATATCAAGTCAACTTTCTTGATTAATTACTATACGCAACCTAAATTTCAGGTGAAAAAGATAAAGAATGCGATATTGTGTAACGTAATCACGGACCTACGTACTAAAGAACCACTGTCTAACATTATAATAACTGGTGACTTCAATTCGAACCTGATATTTACTCCAGAGGAAGATGACATATTAACAGCTGATAACATCCACTGGGATGTTCCTCTACAGACAGATGGTGGACAGGGGACTCGGAAGGATCATCTAGCCACCCAATTAGTGACTGAACTAGAGTTCCTCGGTATGCGTGTCCTGAACGGGAGGATAGCTGAAGACCAACCCCCAAGAAAAACTTATCATGGTCCACGTGCTCAATCGACCTTGGACTTTACAATTGTCAGTCTTTCACTAATCCCGTTAGTGATCACTTTTTATATCGAATACACCCCGATGAGTGATCATGCGATGCAACATATCAAATTTAACCTTATCACGGAAAGAATGCAACCTTCGTATATATTAGAGGGTCATCTATGATCAGCTAATCTAAAACGTATACACTGGTCCAACTCAAATGAAATCGATTGGTTCAGGACAATAAAAGATACGTTGAATTGTCTAGGGACTGCACCAATGAATATGATCCAAACATGGTCTCTCTTTTTGGAGAAATTAAAATTAAAAATGAAGTTACCCGTGATGAAAACAAATACCGACGACTCGCAGAGAAAACTCTCGAAAGAACTCCAAGATCTACGAAGGAATCTGCGAAGAACCCACAAGAAGTTGCAGTCAGACGACAATGGTGCATGTCACTTGGTCATCTTTCGTGAGCAAAGAAATATATACAAAAATAAGGTCTGGGAATTTAAAAAGAGGATTAACGAGAGCTTTTGGTCCAAACTGCTTTTTAGTTCAAAACTCCAGAACTCAAATTCATTTTGGAAAACTATAAACCAGTTAATAAGACCCATTAACGTACTTACATCAATTGTTCAGGAATCTGAGTGGTCCACGTTTCTCGCGACAACATTTTCTGATACCTCCACAAAAATTCTAGGTATTGATCCTTATCCAACAAACCATATTACAATGTCCATAGTCAGCGAACAAGGGAGTCAGCCTTCTACCAGTAATCTTTGCAATGCATCATGTACAGATTTTCTGATTAATCCATATACAGCAGAAGAGATAATCAAAATAATCAAAAAGGGCAAATCTAATGGGGCGCCAGGCCCGAATGGCATCCCACAAGCAGTTTATAAATATGCACCAGAATTTTGGGGCCCACGCCTAGCGAAACTGTTTGCAGACGTGCAAAGTTGCAATCAAGTCCCCGAAAGTTGGCAAGGATCTATAGTTATGCCAATATACAAAGGTGGTGAAAGATCAAATCCGACCAACTATAGATTAATTGCACTGCAGGACGTAGAGGCAAAATACTTTGCTTCGCTACTTTTAAACGACTTGGTAACTTGGACAGATGAAAGAGAGTTGATCCCTATCAACCAAACAGGGTTCAGAAAAGGGATTGGTACAACATCAAATATCCTATCCATCAGCATAATAGCGGAAAATGTTTGAGTAGAAAACAGGATTTGAACTTGTGTTTCATAGATCTTCAAGCGGCCTTCGACAGTGTTGACCGAAACCTGTTATGGTCGAAATTAATAGCATGGTCTATCCCAGAGAACATCTTGAGGGGCCTGTTGTTATTCTATTCCGACACCTGGTCGCAAGTCAAAATAGGGGATGGATCCCAGCTCTCGAGAAAAGTGTTTACATCGATCGGCTTAAAACAAGGGTGTGTCCTTGCGCCTCATCTATTCAACCTTTTCATCTCAGACCTCTCCGGAAAATTGAACAACTGTCGGGCACATCCTCCGAAATTAGGTAATTTGCAGCTTACACATTTAGCATATGCCGATGATATCGTCCTTATGAGTCTAACGAAGGTGGGTCTAATTAGACTAGCAACAGAACTCTCAGCTTTCCTGTCGGTAAATAAGTTGGCTCTAAATGCTACAAAAACTAAAACAATGTTAATAACCAACCGTCGTGTATCACAACACTCTATCTGGTTAGAAGGTAAACCGTTGGAGAAAGTCTCTAATTATAAATATCTGGGTTACTATATCGACGATAAGCTCAACTTATTGGCCCAGAAAAAATATCTGACGCAAAGAGCGGGAGCTTTAATATTCGGGCTAAGCACTCTTTCAAAGAAATTGGAAGGACCATCATTAAAACCACTATTAACTGTGATGGCGAATAAGGTTCTTCCCATGCTGACATATGCAAGTGCAGCAATGTACGGAAAGGATGCAGACCTATTAAACAGCTTAATAACTAAAATTTATAAAAAGGTACTCCGACTACCCAACAAGGCTTCACCTACGCAAATGCGCCTCGAATTTGGCCTAAAAAACGAAACATTGGGAAGACTATATTCGTATATCAAGGTGTGGTACCAGATTATGAAAAAAGCAACTGTCAATAATCTTAATACTTTTCTTTGGCAGGAGCTGAAAACACATAAAAACTCAAAAGCAAATCAATTTTTAACGCATGCATTGGAGGCAACATGCTCCGCAAATCTTTGGGACAAAAACTTGCCATTTGCCGCATTAAAACAGGCTCTAAATAAAGTGGCAAAATTTCACTCCTTGGTTACGGACAAAGACATTTTCTCGCACCATTCCCACTCTTGGGCCGTGATAAACGGTTATAAGACACTTACCCCTGCATTTTACTTGGAAACAACCTACTCGATCTTTATTAAGAAAAAGCTGATGGACCTGAGATTTGGTAAATTTCCAACCTTAGCTGAGGAGCCCGCCTGGAAGCAGCACGAAGCCGTCATCTGCCGACTGTGTGGTAGTCCCAAAGAAGATCTAATCCATATCATTTGTCATTGCAAAATGTTAAGTAAGGAACGGTTATACTTCTTAAAGCATTCCTTTCGGATTAACAGGTTACGGACATGTAGATCCGCCATTATTGGAGGTCTGGACTCAACCGCCCCTCTAATACACTGCAAGCTGGTAAAGTTCTTGCAGAGATTTGAGAATCGCCTTAAAACTGCTGGAAGTCTTCAAATTGTTGATGGCTAATTCCTCACACCTCATTTTCGTTTTAATTAATACATTTTTAATGTGATTGTTTTTTGTTTTAATGAATATTTTAAAAGTTTTTTTTTTGTTTTGTTTTTTTACTTGGTTGTGCGCTGTTAACGAAATTGTTATGGTTTTAATTAACTAAACAATAAAGTTCAAATTTCAAATTTCAAATTTCAAATTCCCGACGCTGCAGGGTCTTGAGCCCAATATGTCCACGGACTCGGTAATTCTCGCTTCGGTGCCTACTCGATTCACAGGTTCACACTCTGCAACTCTGGGCAATAGCTTGCTTAATCTCCACTACGGCTCCCCGCGGCGGGATGCCTGGCTTTCACCTTGTGGATACCCAGTAGGGGCTATCTCACAGGGAAAAACCAGGACGGGTTCCCAATGCAAAGCGCTTTGAGACCTGGCGGTGATATTGCGCTATATAAAAACCTATCCATCCATCCATCCAGTAGAAAAAACATTGCATAGCAGTAAAAATTATTATTCCCACTCCAGTGAGTGCAACAGTAGGGAAAGCGCTGGATAGCGTAGGGGTAAAAATTACTATTCCCACTCCAGTGAGTGCAACAGTAGGGAAAGCGTTGGATAGCGGGAGGGTAAAAATTACTATTCCCACTCTAGAAAGTGCGACAGTAGGGAAAGCTTTGGATAGCGTAGGGGTAAAAATTACTATTCCCACTCCAGTGAGTGCAACAGTAGGAAAAACGTTGGATAGCATAGGGGTAAAAATTACTATTCCCACTGCAATGAGTGCAACAGTAGGGAAAGCGTTGGATAGCGGGAGGGTAAAAATTACTATTCCAACTCCAGAGAGTGCAACAGTAGGGAAAGCGTTGGATAGCGTAGGGGTAAAAATTACTATTCCCAATCCAGAGAGCGCAACAGTAGAGAAAGCGTTGGATAGCGTAGGCATAACATTTACTATTCCCACTCCAGTGAGTGCAACAGTAGGGAAAGCATTGGATACCGGGAAGGTAAAAATTATTATTCCCACTCCAGAGAGTGCTACAGTAGGGAAAGCGTTGGATAGCGTAGAGGTAAAAATTACTATTCCCACTCCAGTGAGTGCAACAGTAGGGAAAGCGTTGGATAGCATAGAGGTAAAAATTACTATTCCCACTCCAGTGAGTGCAACAGTAGGGAAAGCGTTGGATAGCGGGAGGGTAAAAATTACTATTCCGACTCCAGAAAGTGCGACAGTAGGGAAAGCTTTGGATAGCGTAGGGGTAAAAATTACTATTCCCACTCCAGTGAGTGCAGCAGTAGGGAAAGCGTTGGATAGCATAGGGGTAAAAATTACTATTCTCACTCCAATGAGTGCAACAGTAGGGAAAGCGTTGGATAGCGGGAGGGTAAAAAATACTATTCCATCTCCAGAGAGTGCAACAGTAGGGAAAGCGTTGGATAGCGTAGGGGTAAAAATTACTATTCCCAATCCAGAGAGCGCAACAGTAGAGAAAGCGTTGGATAGCGTAGGCATAACATTTACTATTCCCACTCCAGTGAGTGCAACAGTAGGGAAAGCATTGGATACCGGGAAGGTACAAATTATTATTCCCACTCCAGAGAGTGCTACAGTAGGGAAAGCGTTGGATAGCATAGAGGTAAAAATTACTATTCCCACTCCAGAGAGTGCAATAGTAGGGAAAGCGTAGGATAGCGTAGGGGTAAAAATGACTATTCCCACTCCAGTGAGTGTAACAGTAGGGAAAGCGTTGGATAGCGTAGGGGTAAAAATTACTATTCCCACTCCAAAGAGTGCAACAGTAGGGAAAGTGTTGGATAGCATAGGGGTATAAATTACTATTCCCACTCCAGTGAGTGCAACAGTAGGGAAAGCGTTGGATAGCAGGAGGGTAAAAATTACTATTCCCACTCCAGTGAGTGCAACAGTAGGGAAAGTAAATACTTCATATATAAATAAAAATAAAATAAATTTAATACCAATTACAAATTAATTAAAATAATTAACACTTTTATATAATATATTAATTAATCAATTAAAAATACAAATAAAAATTAATTAATAAAAATAATTACTTACTAATACAAATTATTTACCAATTAACAATAAATTAATTAACAATTAAAAAAGAATTAAAAATTAGATAAAAAAAAGAATTTAAAAATAGAATTACTTACAATTAAATTACTCCCCAACCTATTCCCCTATAAACCCACAACCCACTACAGAAAATAAATTAATAAAAGCAACATAATTATCAATTAATAAATTAATTAAAATTAATTACCCATTATATTTTAATTAATTACCAATTAATAATTAATTAACAATTAATTGAAAATAAATACAAATAAATAAATTAACATATTTAATTATTTATAATTAAATAACTTTCCACCCTATTCCCATATAAACCCACAACCCGCTACAGAAAATAAATTACTAAAATTAACATATTTATCAAATAATCTATTAATTAAAATAATTACCAATTATATTTTGATTAATTACCAATTAATAATTAATGAACAATTAATTCAAAATAATACCAATAAATAAATTAACATATTTCATTAATTATAATGAAACTACTTCCCACCCTATTCCCCTATAAACCCAAAACCCGCTACAGAAAATAAATTACAAAACTTAACATATTTATCAATTAATCAATTAATTAAAATTAATTACCAATTATATTTTAATTAATTACCAATTAATAATTAATTAACAAGTAATTCAAAATAAATACCAATAAATAAATTACCATATTTAATTAATTATAATAAAATTACTACCCACCCTATTCCCCTATAAACCCACAACCCGCTACAGAAAATAAATTACTAAAATTAACATATTTATCAATTAATCAATTAATTAAAATTAATTACCAATTATATTTTGATTAATTACCAATTAATAATTAATGAACAATTAATTCAAAATAATACCAATAAATAAATTAACATATTTCATTAATTATAATGAAACTACTTCCCACCCTATTCCCCTATAAACCCAAAACCCGCTACAGAAAATAAATTACAAAACTTAACATATTTATCAATTAATCAATTAATTAAAATTAATTACCAATTATATTTTAATTAATTACCAATTAATAATGAATTAACAAGTAATTCAAAATAAATACCAATAAATAAATTACCATATTTAATTAATTATAATTAAATTACGTCCCACCCTATTCCCCTGTAAACCCACAACCCGCTACAGAATTATATTACGCAAAAATTAAATACCATAAAAATAATTAATTAATATAAATAATAAAGTAAATATACACTTTTCAAACATACACTAACATAAAAAACACTTTAAAAATTGATATTAACGTACGTACCTCAAATTCGATATTTTTGTCGTCTATATTCTGTCCATTCTATATTTTTGTTGTCTATATTCTGTCCATTCTATATTTTTGTTGTCTATATTCTGTCCATTCGATTTGTCCATTCTATATTTTTGATTCAATATTAATGCTATCCTATTCGATATTTTTGTAGTCTATATTCTGTCCAGTCAATATTGTGTCCATTCTATATTTTTTAATTGATATTAATGCAAATCGATATTAAAAACTCGATATTTTGACTGTATACCGTTTGGATTCATAGTCTGCACATGTTCAGGCTGTTTTCTATGTGGCGTTTCTTCTACAAACAAGAATGCTTTTTTTATTGATACACAATGTTCTTGTGATCTGCTTCAGGAGGGGGCCATCAGTGGTGTGAAATTCATTGTGGTGAGTTTTATTTTTGTTATTTTTCACCTTGACTTTCTATGAGTGTCGGCAGTTTAACTGTCACTGTGCCATTTCAAAACTGTTACACGAGCCGGTTAATGCGCATGAAGCTTACCTGCTCTACGGCGGTCGCGCGGAGGAGCTGCAGGGACTTTTCAGATATCTCTGTAGTTTGACACGTATGTGCACTGCTCAAAGACGTTCTCAAGCACGAACGTGCCTGGATCCACTCGGCAGGCATCTATTCAGCATGATGCCATCTTGGAGTTTTTCATCTTGGAAGTGTTGACAGGTTATCAGCCCGGTTCAGCCAGCTTGTGTACAGCGTGACATTGAAGTATGTATCTGGCTGCAGCGTTTTTTTTTCTCCAGGATTTATTCTTCTTTGGCGTAATCTGCGGACGAGGGATCCAGCTGTGCTTACTAATGTTGAGGGGTCCGGTAGCCTCGCTCACAAATCACTTCTTCACTCTGTTTAAGGTTGTTTACTCCTAGTTCCACATTATCTAATCAAACTTGTTGGAAGTTGCAGCCGTCATGCAGTACTCTGGAACAACAGCATGTGAATCAGTATCCTCCTCTACCCCTTGGACAGTCACTCATTTTCATCTTGGAGGTGGCACACAATTTTATATTTTGGACGGTGCCTCTGAAGAAATAGAAACCTTCTAAGGGGTTCACTGATACACCTGGTCCTTTAAACCAACAAAGGAGAAATTGGCACGGAAGCTGTAATATAAAAACAATGCATTTATTAACCTTAGATGAGGGAGATTGCGTCACACAGTACCCTCAGGCCACTGTAGGAGGCATTCTAAGGAGTACAGAGAACAGGGGCCTTATATATGCATAGGTTACATAGTCACCATAAAACCAAGAGGAGGTCCTGGCATATACAAGCATGTTCTTTTTTACTAATATGGGTATACAAAATGTGCTTGCTCAACAAAGTGGGAGGAGAGATATTCTCCTTACATCAGCAAGAATAGCCTGACAGTTCTATACTAGGAGCAGGTGCATTCTAATCGCTAGGCCTTTCTGAGAATGTGCAAGGCTCTGGAAGAGGGACACAGCACATGGCAAGCACATGGCTAGCTCAGCTCATGCTAACAGTGATTCCTGCAATATTTAACATCTTGTGTGAGAAGTTTTTTTAATGATGGTATTGTTATTACTGTGTAGAAGAATGCTAGGATTGAGTGGGAAGAATTAAATAGTCTTTGGCTAGAATTTTGTATTTAAATCCACATTTGTAAAGCGCACAATCACCCGTAAGGGTCTCTAGGCGCTGGGGGCCGTCGGGAAGATTAAGCGAGCTATTGCCCAGAGTCACATGGTGCTGGGCTAACCTGCCGCCGGAGTCGGGGATCGAACCCTGATCCCCAGATTCCAGCGTCAGTCGCCCTGGCCGCGGCGCCACACCTCTCCCCCCGTATTTAAAAGAAATAACAAATTTGTTTAGAGTGACATGTTATAGTTGTATGCCAGCAATTTTGTTTCTCACCTTTCTCTGTTTTGTTTGGCTGGCATTGTATTTTTTGTTAGGCCATTTCTATATGTTGGGTGGGTGTATCCTCCCTTACAGGAGGGTGGTCATAATGTTTTTTTGCAAAGCCTGTATCGGGTTTTTGTACCACTCCACATTGTAGCCTCTATTCACTTACGTTGAGGGGTGGTTTAAGGGTAGCCTCTCCCTTTTCACTGTTTTTGGGTGGTAGTCCCATTTAACGCAATGTTGTCATGTTTTTTTATGTGTGTAAGTCACCTTGTGCTGCACGTTGGTCATGTGGTGTGTGTAAGTCACCTTGTGCTTCACATTTTGTTTGTTGTAGTGGGTGTTAGTCCCATCTATGCAGTTTTGTAGTGGTTGTTAGTCCCATCTAGATAGTTTGCATTATGAGTCGCTGTCCCACAGTTTCCAGACGTTGTAATAGGTTGAGTCTCATTTACATTTTACTTGGTTTTGTTCCTTACATAAGCAGTACGTACCTGTGTGTGGTCCACCCATAGTGTTTGAGCTGTGGGGGTGTGTTACTCCCATGTTTCTCTTCACAGTGTTGGAGTTCTCTGAGTGTGTTTCTACCGTGTTTCTCTTCACAGTGTTTCATATGTCTTGTCATGAGGTGTTATCTCACTATGTGTCAGTGAGCTTAACATTCTTTTCTCTTTCCTTTTGTTTCATTATTAAAAAGGAGGATGTGTGATTGTTTGTTTGTATCTTTTCATTCTTCTTTCCTCCTTTGTTTAGTCTTTGTTCCCTCTTGTGGTGTGGTTTTTACTATTCATCCCTGTGTTATGGACTAATGACTTCATTTGTACGTTGTTGTGTATAGGTTTTTTCATTTTAGTATGATTTTATTATATTTCAATTTTAAGGGGAGAAGATAATGTAGTATATTCCTGTTGTGTTTATAATGTTCCCTGCTACCTGGTTCCTAGCTGCTCAGCCAGTGTGAGTGTTCTGTATGGAATGTTGGTGTGATGGACATGAGTGAAATGCCTGGGTGCCTGGTGAGAGAGTTGACAGTTGGAAGTTGGGCTGAGCAGCAGGCAGGCTGCTCCCGGTGGGGCTGCTACCATTGATGTTATGGACTCAAATAAATATCTTACAAAGACACTACTCGATCACCTCTGTTATGTCACCTCTATGCATGGAACGCCATCACTATACGCTCCTACAGATGACTATAAAAGAAGTGGGGGAACAACAGAACCCCAGAAACACACACCGCATACAGAGCATCTACCAAAGCACACCACCAACTCATCAAATCCACATAGAAGAAATTTCTCAGAGACAAAATCCTCACTAAAGCCCACAACACCAAAGAAATGTTCTCCATCATCAGAGAATTTGCCAAACCCAACAGTGAAACAGCAGATGTTCCACCCTCCCAAGACTTCGACAACAGACTCAGCACCATTTTGAGCCTGAAGATTAAGATCTACGACAAGATCTACACACTGCTCCAGCTCCCACCCCCAGCGACACCACCAAACAGAACCTGCTCACTTGGACCCCGCCCATGACGGAAGACATCCTAAAGACCAAGAAGAGCATCCATCCAGGACCAGCCTCACACCGCTGCCCACCCCACATCATCCACAGAGCCGTCACGGCCATTGTACCCAAACTACGACAGACAATTAACTGCTCCCTCAAAACTGTCCCATTTCTGTATGACTGGAAACGCCAAAGTCAACCTCTTCTGAAAAAAGCCTCAGCAGACCCGATGGACCTCTAGAATTTCAGGCCCCTCTCCCTGCTTCCATTCGTACCGAAGGTCATCGAACAGGCCGTCAATACCCAGCTAGCAAATTTCACTGAAGCCAGCAAAGTTCTGGATATCTTCCAATCCGGATTCTGCCACAACTGCAGCACTGAGACCTCACGCCACAGACGGCATCTGCTCCCTCCTCGACCGGGGCCAAATGGCAGCCCTGATCCTCCTGGACCTCTCAGGTGCCTTCAACACCATCTCCCACTGCACACTAGCCACCAGACTCCACAAGGCCAGCATCTGCGGAAAGGCCCTTTGCTCATTTCTCACAGGCAGAACTCAGTGAGTCAGACTCCTGCCCTACCTCTCTGAACCAAGAGAGAACAGATGTGGAGTACCCCAGGGATTCTCCCTCAGCCCCACCATCTTCAACATATACATGGTCCCCCTGGCAACCATTGTCAGAAACCACGGGCTCAACATCGTCTCCTACGCTGACAACACCCAGCTCTTCTTCTTCCTCCTCACCAAAGAACCCAAGATCATCAGACACAACTTCCAAGAATGTTTTAAAGACATTGCCAACTGGATGAAAACAGAAGTCCTCATCCTTGGCTCCACCCCCTCCATCTGGGGCGACACCTGGTGGCCCCCACCCTCAGAAAACCCCCACCCTGACGGATCGCGCCTGAAACCTTGGCATCATATTTGAATCATCACGATGAACCACCAGATCAACGCCGTATCTTTGGCCTGCTTCAACACACTCCACATACTCAAAAAAAATTTCATACAGATCCCATCCGAATATACAAAAACAGCCACACACACCCTCATCAGTAGCAGACTAGACTACGCGAACGCTCTCTACATCGAAATCAACAAGAAAATACTCCCCAAACCCCAAACAGTCCAGACTGCCACAGCCAGACTGACCCTAGACATCTCCCGTCACAATCACATCACCCAACAGCGCCGAGATCTCGACTGGCTCCCCATCAAAAGAAGAATAACCTTCAAGCTCCTCACACACGCATACAAGGCACTCCACAAAATCGGACAGGCATACCTGAACAACCGCCTCTCCTTCCACACACCGAGACACCTCTAAGCAGCTGACCTCTCCCTAGCCACCAACCCACGCATCTACAAGACCAGAACGAGAGGAAAGTCTTTCTCCTACCTCGCAGCCAAGGCCTGGAACAACCTCCACCTCCGGCAAGTCCCTACACTGCTCCAGTTCAGGAAGTATCTCAACACCTGTCTCTTTCGAAGGACCCAGCACTCTATGGAGTCGCCACCCCTCCCCCACTAGCACCTTGAGACCCTGGTGTGGTGAGTAGCTGCACTTTACCAACCCTGGTTGATTTATGCCAGTGTTGGATTTACCAATACATGCACCCAGAGGGCACTTTAGAGGTGCCCCCTGAAAACCTACCAGCCTCTGGTGTCCTTGCTGACTGGTTTCTGGGGGACCATGTATATGTCAGCCTGTCACCTGAGATGCAGCTCTCACCTACTAGGGTGAGAGCATTTTGCTCTCAGGAGACCCAGAACAAAAGCATGTCAGCTAAAGAGGTATAACACCCTTCCAACAGAATGACCTGTTGTTTAGCGTCCTTGGGCCAGCAAACTTTAAAGAAGCGGCTGACTTTGGAATGCAAAACTGACTCCTCTCACAGGAGAGAACCCCCCTTCTAGTCAGAGCCCCCTTGGCACCGGGACAGGTGGGAAAATTAGCTATTCAGGTAGGTATACCACCTCCAGGCTCGTGCCAACCGTAAGATGGGATGCTGTGATGTGGACATGATTTTTCAGAAGTAGCCATCTTTGTGATGGCATACTTAGGAATTCTGGGACACAGGAAGTGGTCATATAGGAGGTGTAGTGGCCCCAAGGGTCAGTAGCCAATTGGCTACTACCCTAAACTCCCCTACCTCTCCTAAATTCAGTATTATGGGGAGCTCCTGGCATCAGAAAAGCAGATCCTGGCGAGAAGAGAGAGAACACCGCAGAGCCACAAAATCAGAAGGGAGAGACGAAACAGCTGATCTGGTACCAGTACCGCCGGCCTATCTACATCACTCATCAAAAACTGTGCCAAAGTCGTCTTGTCCTGCAGTTGTTGACTCCAGAAACTTGGGAGGACTGCCTTGCTTAAAAAAAAGACTCAATACCATCTCCCCTGAGCAGCGGGAATGTTCTGATGAAACTCCACAAAGAGAAGACACTGAGGCCTCTGGAACTGCCAACATCCAACACCTGAAGCCACCACTGCACCTGTTGTCTCTGGGCCAAGTTGAAGTGGGCATCCAGTGTCAACAAGGTCCCCCAACCAGTGGCACCTGGTGGATTTCAAATGTGGTGTGGCGCAAGGAAGACTGAGTTGAAAGAGGTCATGTGAAAGGTACTCCCTCTCCTGTATTTTGCTTAAACATTTTTTTAAAGGGTGCAAATGTTACCCTTCTGCATGCACCATACTGCATACAAAGACCTAAGTCTCACCCTGCACTCAGACAGACACACAGCTCTCTGTGCCCTCACTCAAATGCAAAGCTCACCCTGCTCTCACACAGCAACACTGCTTTCCGCACACTTACACAGCTTATCCTGTACTCCTAAAGAAACACAGCTCACCCTGCACTCACAGCAGCACACAGCTCACCTTGCATTTAAAAAGACACATCAGTCACATTGAAACCATTCACCATGCACTCACAAAGGCACACTGCTCACTCTGCTCTCTCACAGATACTCACCTTGAACTCACAGGTACACTGCACAACCTGAACTCATACATGTACTGCTCATCGCACACTCACACATGCTCAGTGCACTCACACTGGCACATTGCTCATCCTGAACTCTTAAAATGCAGTCATGAAGCATTCCAGTACTCTCTTGGTCTGGATTAGGGAAGGACATGGTCTGCAGCAGGAGAGAGGCTGATTCATGTCAATAGTTCATGGAATCCTGGATTCTGTTGCAGTCATTACTGTAGAATAATTGGTGCCTGCAATAAATGCAATTCACCATGGTTCATTTGTTAAAAGGAAGTCACACAGAACATTTAACAAATGCAGTTCTAAAAGGCACATTTTACTAAATGCAGCTCGCTGTGGACAATTGATGCAGTTACTGTGGAGCATTCAACAAGTATGTTTGACTTTGATGCAGTCAATAAATAAATGTGGCCTTTGAAGCATGCTTTAAGGTTTAGTGAGCTGATCCCTCACTACTTACCAATGCAATGAACCAGCGGTCATGAATGCAAATCAAATCCTGCCAAGGCAGACATTCATTCTGCTGAACTCAATAAATTGAGCATCACACATTAGATTATAGTCACAAATCTTACTTACAATGATCATAAAATGCAGAAGTCATGCATGAATCACTATATAAAAAATGAGTTCAAAGTGTTGCAGTGCTCTCCTCTGAGGTCCCTTCTTGTGTTGAGGTCCCCAAGCACCCTGATCCTCAGGGCCAGGCTGACAACCAAAATGTTCAAGCCAAGCCTACACATTGCAAGATGCTACAAGTGGAATCAGGCTAATGGGGCCTGTACACCATGACAAGCCTTTTCGGGGTCAGACTGACTATAGAGCTATCAGCAGTGCGCGACAGGCTGGTCTCACAGGTCATTGTGGAGGCCAGTGTTTTAGAACTTTGTGGGCTTGTTCCATGAGTTGCTGGGTCAGTTTTTACTGTTACTTTTTCTGATATTAAAACAAAGATTCCCTGCAGAATTTATATTTAAAAATGAACCTACCTCAACGATTTTACTCTAATGCCTAATCATATATAAAGGTAATTGGTATTTTTATAAATTGGTGTGGATCTCCTTATTGAATCGTGTTGTTATTTATTGATCTTTGTGTGTGTTTGCAAATGTCTTGCACTCCTCTGTGTTGAGCGTAAGGTTGCTCGACCATGCTACCACATATTAGAGCACTTTGGGATTGCATAGCAAACCCCTTTCCACTCATCAGGGAACCCCTAGACTTTTTACACAGTATATCAGATTCTTGATACATCACATAAACAGCCAGCTTCCACATGGTTGCCTCCGCCTTTCCTGTGCTCTGGCTGACAGCTCGTGCTTGCTGCCACTAAGACAGGATTCTGTACTCTGCTAGGAGGTGTGAACTCTCCCAGAGGTCAGAAGCAATAGCCTGGAAGAGAAGGAGGTCATATCTCTCTCCCTGACACGCTGGCTGGTGAAATGGCACATCAAAGTGGTGAGCTTCAAAGTCTGCACAGTCTGTCATATGCAACCAGGCAGCCTCCCAAAGGAGAAAATAGTCCACCTTCTGCCCCCAGGCACATTTGTACCTGGGCAGGTGGTAAAATTAGGTAATCAGGAGGTGTGTACCCCCAGAAGGCTAGCAATGCCACTAGGGTGGGCTACCTGGTCTGTACCATTAATGAAGACTACTGCCACTTTTAAAAGTGGTAGAATAGTGGGTCCTGGGTAGAAAATAAGACCTACACACCTGGATGTGTTCACCTCAGGGGAGTAATAGCTGCTGGGGCGAATACCCCATTGGCCACTTGCACCCATACCCCTAATGCCCTTAAATCTAGGAATTAAGGGCAACCCTTGGCACCAGAGCTTCATCTCTGATCTGACTTGCATCATGGATAAGAGACCTGTGTCTGTGCCAACAGGAGCTGCACATACCAAAGTAGTGATAGTCTGCACCTGTGGTAACCTTACTGGAACTGTACAAACAAGTTTGTCATGGACCAAACTCGGTTGTCTCAAACAGAGGGACCCCTTTGAGAGACAAAGGCATCACCGGTCTTCCCTGGATTAGTGGTAGTAGTCCCTGCACCCACAGGTAAAAACAATGTACTGAAACCGAAGTCTTGCTGGCATCGGGTCCTCCGAGGGATCGCCCAGAAGTAGATGGTCCAGTGCATTTCAGGAAATGTAGTCCTGACCTCCACAAAGTTTCAGGCAGGTACCATATTCACCAGGATCTCAGGATGTTGAATAAACTTTCTACTGTGCTTACTGCTGCCAAGACTTGTTGGTCACCAGTCTGGCAATCACCCCCTTTACTCAATGCTGCACCTCGAGGCAACTCTGCAAAAGTTACATCAGCAGTTGCTTCATTGTTGACTTTTTGCCCCCTGTTCCCCACCAGCATCATGTAAGTGGTAAAACAAGCTGTCTGTGGCTCCCTCTTCAGCATCAGTGACTGCCAGGACAACTCTGTACCCGGGCTTCTCAAGCCAGGTAAAATTGAACTGACTGTCATGCCTTGGTCCTAGGACCAGTATCACCTTTACCCTCCTTGGGTTCCATGCAATTTGACTTGGAAGTGACCGATTTTCTCTACCACTTTTTCCCATTGACCACAATGCAAAGGTTCTGCAATAGTGAATTGCTGTGATTTGTGTTGTCTTCTCAAATCCATACCTCCAGTTACATGTATCTGATTTTATTCATTTTGATGTCTGAATTAAGAGGAAAATCTGCTTTATTTTTATAAATCGGTGTTGGATTTATTTCTAGTCGTGTCAATTACTTATAGTCCATGTTGGTACTCTGAAATGTTTAACACATGTTCCTCTAGTAAGGCCTGACTGCTCTTTGCTATTTAACCAGGACTGAGCAAAGGATGTATTTTTGTGAATCCAAGGACCATTTTTGGGTTATTGTGAGGGTATTGCATGGTGAAGACTAATAAGCATGGGCGTAAAATCCGTTCCGCTTGCGGATTTTGCGGATTTTCGGTAAATTCGCAATCCGTGAACTCTCGCGAACTTACCAAAAATTCGTAAATCCGTGCGAAGCGGATTTTTTTGCTTGGTCGCACTTGCCAACTAGAATACTATACAATTTCGCGGGAGTAAACACTCGCGAAAACGTAGATGCGGCGGGCAGCGACAATCTCGCAATTGCGAGATTGCAAAATTTGCAATTTCGCACAAGAAATCCACCAGCAGGCAGCATAAACCTTGAAAATTATGATTTTTATTAGAATAACTCCTCAGGTTGACATTTGCCTGCACTTTTTTTTTGCAAGGAGTCCATTTTGGGGGGGGGGAGGGGGGGGGAGGAAGGAAGTGCCCCACAGTCTCCAACTTCCTGTTCCTGTCCAGCAGGCTCCTCTCAGTGCTTTCTTCATGTGCTGGTCACTTTGATTAGGATCTTGACCTGGAAGCACTCAGCAGGTGCAAAAGTTCAAACTCATCATTAGTAACCATTCCCTGTAGTGCTTCCTGAGGGGCCCCTCCAGAGTTCAGTTGCCTACTTGCAACTATTCTATGACCCTGCTCTGACCCTCACAGCAGGCTCAGAGAAAGCAATTACAGATAAGGAAGCAGGTTCCAGCCAGGAAGTTCAAATTCAGTAACACATTAATCAGCCCCTAATTCATTTATGTCAGTTGAGGCAGGGCAGGTGTGCTTTTCCACCCATAATCTACAGTGATGAACTAGAGGGTGGCATGAGTGAGCCAGAGGGTGGCATGGGTGAGCCAGAGGGTGGCAGTGGTGAAACAGAGGGTGGCAGTGGTGAAACAGAGGGTGCTGTGATGAACCAGATGTAGAAACAACATGTTCGCGACCGTTGCTACCCGAAAAGTAAGTTCGCGTTTGCGAACTGGTACAAAATCCTCGCGAACTGGCAGAAATCCTTGCGAACACACAAAAAAAAATCCGCAAATTCGCGAGAGTTCGCGGATTTTGCGGATTGCGAATCCGTAAATACGCAATTTCGCGGATTGCCAATTCGCAAAATCCGCCCATGCTTAAAGACTAACCCGCATCATCACATAATACTTCACCTTTTTACAATCACCATTTATTAGTACGGTTGCAGACACCACTTTTCAGTAAAGATTGCTTGGAAAAAAAGCACCCCGGACTTTGGTAAGGGCTGTGCGGTTTTACTTCTTGGTATACTTTATGTCTCTCATGGGAAAATCTACACATTAAAGAAACCCAAGGTTAGGTATTCATCAACAACACATTATCCTTCTCCAGTAATCTTTTGTACAGGCTTTAATTTAATTAAGTGAGGTGACTTCTGTTATTTTCCTTTAATTGCATAGCTCTTTACATAGTTGTGCTACATCTGACACCCTAAAATGTTTAAAAACTATATTAAGTGTTTTCTTACTTTTATTCTTATTGTTATATAATTGCTTTTCTGGCTACTGCAAGATAAGTAGCATTTCTGTAATGTTTACGAGTGCTTCCATCTTTTAAGAAACGCAATCCAAGGTGGAACTATTGCTGCACAATTACCATCTGATATACATATGGATATATGCTACATTAAAGGGGCAAGAAACATAAATCATCCAAAATAAGGCTCTATGATGAGTCATGTAAAAGACCAAAATAGAAAAGACCTGGTTTACCTCTGTGTACATCTATAATCTTTGTATTGTGTTAAAGGCGAATTTGTTTTTGGGAGATATAACAAGCAGCTGTATAGCTGGTGCGGGAAAACACTTTGCTGGGCATTAATTATCACTTGTAATTGTTTTCATTCTTTAGTACAGCTGTGTCTTTCACTAAGAGTTGAGTTTAATGGATTATTTAAAATTTCATAATAATGATTTATGACCACCCAAATTGGAGGAGTAGGTCATGTGAACTACATAAGAGTTGTGTTATACTATTCAACATTTCGTGGATTGTGCAGATGTGAATGATTAACATGTCTAATATGACAGTGACAGTAATAACAACATACAATATTTCAGTCCAGTTTCTAAAACATTGAAGATGTCCCAAATTTGGTAGAAGACTAGATATTTACTCAGAAAGTGCGCTTTTTGTATTTTGTTGTACAGTCGTTTTCATTAAAAGAGTTGCTCATGGTGGTCGTGAAGGGATCAAATTATTGTGATACCTGTACTGTTGGTGTCCAGATATGCTCTGATTGGTCACTTTAAAGGGGACTATAAGTCAATCCAGAATGGTTGGTCACAACCTGAATAATACGTTGCGGCAGCCATTACAGGAATCAGTGACATGGTCCCTGTGTCAAGAAAATGAATTAAAAGTATATATATGTATAAGTGGGCTGGATGAGCACACCTAGACATGGCTTTTTAGTATATATCAATTTAAAGCTCTTCTGATGGACTGGGAGTAATCCACCAAGGATTTTGTGGCTCCACAACTGGATGTGGTCTACAAAATTCCACAGCAAGCTGTAAAGCACAGTAGGCTTTACAATGAAAACAGAACAAAATATTCTAGTAAACAATTAAGGTTCATTAAAACTTTCGATCATTACATACGGAAAATAAAATAGTTAGGATCAGTCAAAAAAGTCATTTGAATCAAGTGATAGCATTAAGCTCAGAATTAACTGCAGATAAAATGCAGAACCAGATATAGTTCAGCTATAAAGAATAGATCCAAATTAGAACTCGAGTAAAGCCGATGTTCTGCTGCCTCCTAAATGTCAGGAAGAATAGCTCAGAACCACCAAAAAGGGGGTTCTTTTATAATACTAAATATAATTGCAGACATGCATTCAATATAAGTGTGCAAGAGTAACATGGTTTGATCCAATCACATTAAATAAAGAATTGTAGTGTCTGTGTACATTTTCTCAAAATTATCCTACACATTCACATTATGCAGTTCCCACCCCTGGTGCTCTACAGACATCTCAATAGTTAGTAAAAAATTTTGTTACATAATGTCTTATGACAAGTTCTCATAAAAGGCACACCGTGGTCCCAATAGGTATGGGCTTGAAACAATTCACTCTCAGTGGCACAGCGTTTTGCAGGACTCTAAAGAAAGAAACATCATGCAGTAACTCAGAAAGTCATATTACATCTTAAAACATCAAAACAATTTTTACAAATATGCCTATGCATGAATAGTCTGTGTGTCGGGTGAAGCAGAAGTTAAAACATGACTGATTACTAAGAGATGGTTATTTTGAAATCATGGCCTACACTAATAAATGTTAGAATAAATGCCATCAACTTCACATACATATTAATTACTTTCATGCTAAGACTATTATATAAAAATACCTTAATCAATTCGAATGAGCACTTGAGGGTATCGCAAAGAGGTCCACCCCTTGATTAGCTGGCCAAAACATGGACAACATGTTTTGGCAGCCGGTACATGACTCAGGGATATGGTGCACATTGAAATGCATTGAAGTGAAACCGTGTTTTTTTGTTTTGTGTAAAAAAGGATCTCATAAAAAGGGTGATAACAGATTTTAGTAACAATTTGAACCATTAATTGTTGCTAGCTACCATACTAATTTTAGGTATTGAGGTGTGTACTAAGGTGATTTTTCCCATGAAAAAAAGCTGATCCTCTGCTGGGATTTAATGAACCATGTTTGCGAGAAAACTATTTTCTCTCAAGATTTTCTCATAA
Organism: Lissotriton helveticus; assembly: GCF_964261635.1. NCBI lineage: Eukaryota > Metazoa > Chordata > Amphibia > Caudata > Salamandridae > Lissotriton > Lissotriton helveticus. Next base: position 698,005,051 of record NC_136071.1, on the reverse strand, counting down.
AGGTTCATGAAGGAGATCCAGAAGCTAAATTAAGAGCACATTTTATCTAAATTCCCATTGTCTTCCTCAGCAATGAGGGAAAATAATGTATATTCTGAGCAAAATATGTACTTCTAATCAGTTGATTCTGCAGTGTACTAGTGCAGCATCCTGCAGTGTTTTAATAAACAACTAGAGAGCTAATATTCTTATTCATTTACAAAAGTATGGCACATTTGAAGCCATCTTGATGTAATCCTAGCTGTAAAACTGAAAGCATTTCCTACAGTGGATACAGTGTTAAATGAAGAGATGAGAAAGATTGATAACAAAAGCATCTCCCAAGATGGCTGTCCAAGAAGGGGAGCTTTGCAAATAAAGTCCAAATATCTCCCAGATGTACCGAAATATAGCTCAATGATAGAAGTCTGCAAATAGCTTATGTAATTCATGCAACAGATATTCAATTGAGTGCCCCACCATGCACTGTTAATTACCTCACACATTACTTCACTCATGACATGCTCTATAATACCATTGATAACATAATTGCAACATCAGTAATGACATCATTAATAACACTGCCTGACAGGATGTGAGGTATAGTTATTTTAGGGCATAAGTTATAGTTACTTGAAATTACAATATCTGCTGAATTTCTGTTGTTATGTTAGTTTAAAATGAATGTTTTAACGGACAGTTTTACCTAACTATAACATCTGTTTAACATTTGTTTTTTTCAGTGAATTTCTAAGGTTATTTTTTTTAGTGTAAAGTAAGTTATTATAACAATTCGTAACTATTATAGCCTTATAGCACGCCGTTTAGGGCTATACCGGCTATTAAAGGCCCTCTCCAGCGTTAAAGGCCCCGAGCCGAAGCCGAGGGCCTTTAACAAGGGAGAGGAACTTTAATAGCGGTATAGCCTATCTACGAAGGGCTATAAGGCTATTAGAACATTCTGCCACTAGACGACAGAATGGTCTAACAAAAAAAACAAAGCCTTTTGGGAGCGTGAGGGGATTGGAATCCCCTCAGGTTCCCTGAAGCCTTTGTTCACAGCCAGAGCTGTGAACAAAGAAGCATTGGAATGTTGGTGCTCCAGGCTTATACCAGCCATTGTAAGCCCAGAGCACTCCATTGTTTTCAATGGAGCTCCCAACATTCCAATGTTCTAATATGTCATTATTACCTTTGTTTTTTTCAGATTTTCCATGTCTTTTAACGAAAAATAATCTTTCCATCGCCATGCGTGATGCGGGGTTGGGCCCGGGGCCTGCACCCAACCCCCACAAGCCCGCAGGTGTCCAACCTTTTGCCGTAGATTACCTTTGGCGGTGCATGGTGGGCGGTTGAACACAAGGCCTGGCCTGCTTCCAGGCCCTCTTCCCAAACCCTGTGGGTGACCAACTCACTGCCACGCAAAGACTTCAGCCGTGTGTGGTGGGGTTTTAGGATCCCAATCTACACAATCAGGGCCTGCATCCAACCCCACTTCCTCTGCAGGTGCCTTACCTCCCACAGCACAAAGTCATGCAGAGTGGGGTTGGGTGCAGGGCTCTGAACCCCACCCCCATGCACAGCTGACTATGTCATGTAACAATATAAAGGGTGTAATTTTAAGTAAGGCAGACTGACTGGCTTTGTCAATGTGTCCAAATTACTGACCAATTGGCATTCTCTAGGGGTCAGTACATCAACATATAAAAAGGAGACCAGTCGGCTTTGTCAAAAAATGACCAATAATTATAATCAAACATATATTTCATAAACTGCACTGTTTTTCCACAAAATATTTTCAATAAAGCATTTTTTTTTAATGAAACATTTTCATTCTTGAGTATTTTTTATTATTTGTCAGCCATAGAACTAGTCACTAGAGATCAGCCGTGGCCCATTCAGGTAAGAGCAGTGGGGCGTTGGGGCCGAGTGGGTGGATTTCAAAGACAACTACGAAGGAAAATTAATAATTTATTTATTTTTCCCTCGTGGTCGCCTGTCGAAATCCCCCTACCTGGCCCGCCGCTCTTAGCTTCACGGACCGAGCTGCTAGAGATCCCTGCACACCAGCCAAAGAGCATGTAACCCCAGCTCGGAGTGCTTTAAAAAAATATGATAAGCTCTCCAGGGTCATGCATTCAATGACCAAGGAGACTTACTGTGTTTTTGACCTCCTGACTTTGACACCCCTCCCCATTAAAAGTAATACCACTGGGGGTTGGGGATCCCAGGGTCCTGGAAAAGGCATGTGCCACCCTTCCCCTTTTAAAGCATTATGCACCCCCCCCCCCCGGCCAGACCTGGGCCAACCCGGGGGGGGGCGACGTTTAAATCGAGGGCACCTTTTAAATATGTTACTGCAGATCCATCACTGCAAATCTTTTTTTTAAATACATTTTTTGCCCTAATGAGGGTCCACCCAACCAGGCCTAGGGTAGCAAGATATCCCTTCCCTGCCCCCTTACATGTTTGTAAAACGTATTTCAGGATAGGAGACTGAGAGCCTGAGTCCTAAAATGACTGCCATCACATCTTTGTTGTCTCGAAAACTATAGACTGAAATTACACCAAATCACAAAAAGCAAGCTTTCTCAACCAAGATATTGCTTTCTGCCAAATTCAGTGTAATTCTGTTCAGACGTTTTGGCTCTAGCTGTGTCTAATTTTCCTCTTTAAAAGATGAATGGGGAAAAACATATTTTGGGAGCGCCCCTTTTTTCTCAACCCCGCTTGCAGGATCACCCCAAAACTTTCCAGAAAGAAGCCAAGGTGGATGAATTTTTTATGGAAAGTTTCATGAAGATTCTTCAAACTGTGCCAAAGTTATAAGCAAACATAAAAAAAATGTTCTATGGAAACATGGTCTTAACAAGAACTACAAAATACCTCCTAGTGTACCCAATCCCCTGCTGCACATGTATTTTTGCTGTGCACAGCGGGGTTTCGGCACATGGCCTGGCTTCTGGCCAGGCCCTCTGCCCAACTCCCTGTGGGTGCCCAATCTCCCATGGACACAAAGTCCCCCAGAGTGCAGAAACTTCAACAGTGCACAGTTGTGAGTTGACCTTGCAGCCAACTCACTGCAGGTAGTCTACGCCTACTGTGCATGGCTTACGGCCTGCACAATGGGGATTGGACACAACAATAACTACCTAACACCCTCTGGTGCACCCAACCCCCTTCTGCACAGGGCCTTTGGCTGTGCACAGCAAGGGTTAGGCACATGGTCTGGCTACTGGCCAGGGGCTCTGTCCAACTCTCTGTGGGTGCCCAAACCCCCATGGACATCCAGTCCCCCACTGCGCACAGATGTCAGCGGTGCACAGCAGTGAGTTGGCCTTATGGCCAACTGATTGCAGGCAGCCAACCCCAACTGTGCATGGCGTACGGCCAGCACAATCAAGGTTGTACACAAGGTGCTTGTATTTGTTTGATGTTTTTTTGTATGGCAGTATTGATATCAGTTCCGTGGTGCCATATGCTGGCCTCACTGGTAACAGTGTTACGAGATGCTGACACCGTGGTATCCGTGACTTAAAATAATTTTTATATTTTTAACTAAAGGAGATGTCCCGTTAGAATCTCCCCACATGGCCCTCTGGGTCGGGATATGGCCACTGTGCTCCCTTATTAGGTCTTTCAGAAAATATTCAGGTCTTTGGACTAGGTCCCTGAGTTCTTAATGATAGCTGCAACATTTCTGTCAATGCTACAGCTACCGAATCAGATAATTTTTTATTGCAGCAACAGTGCCTGGATTGCAAAAGCAAAATGACTACCAGGAGCAGAAGCTCCCTCAGAAAATCAGAGCGGGCTAGTTTTGTCTGGTTTTTTTTGGTTTCTTAGACGAGACCAACTGTCAGGACCACTAACTGTTTTCTGAAGATTAACACCTTCATGCCCAACCCCAGGTCCTCTTTAAAGCTAATTTGTCAAAAACAGTAAAACAGATGTACACAAAATCATAAAACGCAAGCTTTACTGAGAAAAGTTCTAACTTTATTGCAAAAGTAGGGTAATTCCGTTCACCCATTTTTACTGTCTCGGCGAGCAAAGATTCCTATGAAAATTAACATGGGAAATTGCACTTTTGGGAAATTATGTTGGTGGATCGGTGACAACTCTTCCATGAGGGAGCCAAAGTAGTTAAACTTTTTTCGGCAAGTAGTGTGCAGATTGATCAAAGGAGCAAACATTACTAAAGAAAGAAAAATACCTTTTCCAAAGAGAGTCTGGTCAAAATATGACTACACAATGGAGATAATGTATGGTTGATATTTACTCCCAGTGATGTCATGGGATTTCAAAAGAGCAAATTATGTCAATTCTGGTACTCCTATGATTTTATTAAATTAAGCCAATGAGTTTTAATAACTGAGTTCAGAGATGCTTTACAGTTGCAACTTATTGAAAGTTTCTTTAAACAAGGGGATGAAAAGAGTAGAGCCCAAGCAAAGCATACCTTCTAACTTGTCTTTTAAAGACAGCTTAATGCAGGGCAGTAGTGACAAGGCTACATAATCACAAGAAAACGTTCTAAGGATCTTGGTACCACACCCAACCCACCCCATATAGGACATATCTCAACCCTACACTTGCCCAACAATTCATGCTGGCTCAAACCTGCAATCACTCTGTACACGTTACAGCACTATCATGCCATGCAAATGCCTGTTACACTCTGTAAAGGTGTGCCAGAAATTATTTTTTTTAAGTTTGATTTATTGAAGAAAATAAAGAGGGAGGGGCGAGAGGAGAAAGGAAGGGGGGATAAGAGTTACAGTAAGTAGATGGGTGAAATAAGAAATACAATAACAATTTCATGAAAAGTAAGCATAACAAGCATAAGGAATAATGAACATATCATGTGAGTACAAATGAAAAGTAAAGTAAAATACATTATATTGAGACTTAATAATTATAGCAATCAGATAATAAGAAAAATAAGTAACAAGAAAATCATGGGGGTTTGCGTACTTCAACTGTTGTAGAATCTGGAGAGGGATGTGCAGGAGCAGAGGAAGAAAAATATGTTACCAAAGGAAGCCAAATCAGGTCACGTTTAATGGCTAGGGAGATGGGAGACACATAGTTGGTATCTAGACGGTGATGAAAACAGACTGCATTCCACCAAGATTGGTAGGAAATATTTGCAGCTTGCTTCCAGTTTGAAGTGATAGTATGAAAAGCTACAGCTATGAAGAGGTCGAGTAAAAGGTAGTGGTTGGGGGAAAGAGGAAGTTCAGGTGAAAGGGAGCCTAGAAAAACTTGTGTGGGGGAAAAGGGGACCTGGAACAGGAATTTTGTTTGTATTTGCTTCCAAACTAGCTGCCAGAACTGGGAAGTGGGAGGGCAAACAAACAGCATGTGTTTGAGGTCAGCAGAGGGGCAAGAACAAGACCAGCAGGTAGAGGGAGTTTCTGGTGAAAAACGGGATAAATGCAATATATAACAAAGGGACCCCCTGATACTGCTAGTTAGTTCCTAGGTCAGGGCACAAATATTATACAAATAACTTTATCCTAGGCAACTATTGGGTCCTGAGGAAATAGCAGGTACTTTAAAACAGAGACAAAACAAATATTCCACTTGTTTGGTTTTTAATTTGTTTTTTAATATATATGTATCAATTTAAATTGTTGTCATTTGTAAAACTGTACATTTATGATGTATGAACTGTGTGATTTTTTAATTATGTCGATGATTTGATTAATCATTTTTGTACTATCAATAAATTAACCATGAATAATAATTTTTCTCATTGTTGATATTACTATGTGCACTGCATTAGTTGATTTCCTCTGTGGCTACAATAATTGATGTTTTAAAGTACCTGCTATTTTCTCAGGACCCAATAGTTGCCTAGGATAAAGCTATTTGTATAAGAAGAAAAACGGGATAAAGCAAGTGGAGTGAATAAAGTTCTGTGATAAATGAAATATAAAGTTTGGGTGGTATTAGCATCTCTAGAGGTCCTATGAAGTTTAGTCCAAATTTTGTCCCAAAAGAATACAGGCCAATTCTGAGAAAAATCCGATTCCCAAGCAGTTTCAATGCGAGATTTCAGTCTATCGTTGGTAACACGGAAAGAGTTATATAGAGCAGATGCAGAAGGAGAAGCTTCCAATAATAGGGAAGTGGATCTACGGTCTAGAGGAACATCGTTGGAAGGTGGTAGGGAGTGAAGATAGGAGATCAAGACTGGATAAAGGGCAGTGTATTGTGACCTAGCAGAGGCGGGTATTGAGAAAAGGGATTGAAGTTCCTGGAAGGAGAGAGGTGTATCCTGAGAAATTAGTTGAGAAATCCAACATATTCCTCGAGAATGCCAAGTTTTCCAAAAAATGGTGCGATTACGGATTTTGAAAAGTGAATTGGAGAAGTGTGGCTCACTGGTTAGAGGAGGTAGACCCTGAAGCAGAGGTCAGACCCGGGACCAGGGTTCAATTCCCGACGCGGCAGGGTCTTGAGCCCAAATATCCACGGACTCGATAATTCTCGTTTCGGTGCCTACTCAAATCACGGGTTCACACTCTGCAGCTCTGGGCATCAGCCTGCTTAATCTCCACTACGGCCCCCCCGCGGCGGGATGCCTGGCTTTCACCTTGGGGATGCCCAGTACGGGTATCTCACAGGGAAAAGCCAGGACGGGTTCCCAAGGCAAGCGCCGAGATGCCTACGGGTAATCGAGCGCTATATAAGAACGCATAATAATAATAATAATAATTGTTCCAGATTGGTTGTTCGTGGATGGAAAGGAGGGAGGGATAGGATGAAGACATATAGGGTAGAAGAAGATTACGAGAGTGTGAAATAACAGGCGTGCGAAGACGAGCTAAGGAAGATGTAAAGGACAAGAATTCGCGGAAGGTAAATGGAAAAAGAAAGGAGGATTCAAAGTCAGCCAGACAGGAGGATAATGAGGAAGATTAGATGAAAACCAGCGAATTGATTGCTTCAAAGAAAAGGCTCGGTGATACTCTTTAAAATCGGGAAAACGTACTCCAGAATGAGCTTTGTCCTTTCGTAGGGAGGCAAGAGCTATCCGAGGGCGTTTACCGTTCCATAGAAATTTCAGTAATAAAGAATCAATCCTTTTGAAGAAAGAAAGTAGAATGTGCAAAGGGAGCATGGAAATAGTATAAAGAAGCAAGGGGGATAGCATCATCTTTATAGAGTTGAGCCGGCCCCACCAGGACAAAAAGAGCGGATGCCAACGAGTAATAGCCGTGTCCATTGTCTTGTAAATATAGTCGAAGTTCAGTTTAAGAGTATCAGATAAAATAGGAGCGAACCAAACCCCCAGGTATTTGATTTTAGGAGGTTGTCATGTGAAGCCTGTTTGAGAAAAAAGATGTTTCTGGCAAAGAGGATTCAAAGGCAAAATGTCACACTTGTCTGCGTTCAAACGGTAACCAGAAACAGCAGAGAAGGAAGAGACCTGCTGAAGAAAGGAGGGAATAGAGGTAATAGGATCAGAGCAGTAAAAAAGATTATCATCAGCATAAACCGAGAGTTTGACTTGATGGGAACCAAATTGAAAACCAGAGATACTGTTATCTAGTCGGATTTTAGTAAGGAAGGGTTCCAAGGCTAAAACAAAAAGTAAGGGGGATAATGGGCAACCCTGCCGAACCCCCCTATGTAAAGAGAAATAGTCCGAGGACATCCCGTTAACAAAAATAGAGGCTTGAGGATCAGAATAAAGTAAAGAAACAATAGAAATGAATTTGGAAGGGATGCCAATCCAACGCAAAGCCTGAAACATAAAATCCCACCCAATCCTATCAAAGGCTTTCTCCGCATCTAAAGAGATAGCTGCGAAAGGAAGGGCTAGAGGAGGTAGACCCTCTAGAACTATCGGAGGCGAGACGTCCCTTGACAAAGCCGGATTGTTCAGGACCAATTAGATCCGGTAAGAGGGGATCCATGCGTAACGCTAATATCTTTGCTAAAATCTTATAATCAGTGTTGACCAAAGATATTGGTTTATAATTTTTGCATAAGGAGTGATCCTTATCCTCTTTGGGAATTAAGCAGATTAAAGACTGTTGGAAAGAACCGGTAGAGGAACCCGCTCCAAGGAAAGTTTGAAATAGGAGTAAAAGTTTAGGAAGAAGGAGAGAAGCAAAATGGCTATAGAATTCAATAGTAAATCCGTCAGGACCTGGAGATTTACCATGGCGAAGTTTAGAAACAGCATGGGAGATTTCAGAAAGTGAAATGTCCTGTTCCAGGGAATGAAAATCAACATGGGAAACCGAAGGAGATGGAAGAGAATGAAAGTAAGAGAAGAGATCATCAGGCTTCGGAACCTGTTCTGGAGTATAAAGAGTGTCGTAAAATTTGACAAACTCAGTGAGGATGTCTTTGTCCTTAAATGTGGATTCTCCAGAAGAAGTCTTCATAGATTGAATCTTTGTGCGTTCCTTCCGAATCTTTAAATAATTGGCCAGAAGTTTCCCCATTTTGTTCTTACCTCCATAATATCTGGAGTTACATTTTAGCAGGACATTAGAAGCAGCGTCGGTTGTGAATTTGGTAAATGATATTTTCGCTTCAATAAGTGTTTTAAGGGAAGAATCAGATTTAGAAGCAAAATAAGCAAGTTCTAAAGTTTTAATATCTGCTAAAATTTTCTCCGACTTGGCCTCTCGAAGCTTCTTCCGCCGAGCCACAAAATTAATAATAAAACCCCTATAGGATGCTTTAAAAGAATCCCAAACCATAACAAAAGGGGAATCGTGGGTGTGATTTAATAGAAAAAATTCTTTGGCAAAGGCGGTAAATTCGGTACAGAAAGTGGGTTCCAAAAGCAGAGCATTATTGAATCGCCATCTGCCAGAGTGGGGAGAGAATGGGAGTAGGTCAAGATCTACAAAAACAGGAGCATGGTCGGAGAGTAGGATGGAGCCAATTTCGGATCGGATAGCGTGTTGTGACAGGGATTTACTAAGAAAGATATGATCAATGCGGGACTGGGATTGGTGAGGAGGGGAGAAAAAACTGTATTCTCTAACAGCTGGATTACACAGTCTCCAAATATCTACTAAGGAATTGTTTTGAAAGGAATTTACAAATTGAGTGTGCATTCTAGAGGGAACAAAATTGACTTTTGAGTGACGGTCAAGGAAGGGGTCAACAACCTGATTGCAGTCTCCACCGAGAAGTATGTAATCTCCAAAAAGGGAGGATAGCTTGGTGGAGATAGAGGGCCAAAAGGATCTGTCAATCCCAGTAGGGGCATACACATTAAAAAGGGTGAGAGGGATATTATCTATGAGTAATGTAACAATAACCCAACACCCATCAACATCACATTCATGAGTAATTGAGGAAATGTTTAACTTTTTATGCAGCGAAATTACAACACCATTCTTCCTAGTGGACGTAGGAGAACAAATAACATGACCCACGCAACAACGTTTGAGCTTTAGAGCCTCCTCCTCAGTGAGATGAGTCTCCTGAAGGAGGGCAACGTCAGTCTTAAGTCTTGCCAAATGTGAAAGAACCCTCTGTCTTTTAATGGGATTATTCAATCCCTTAACGTTCCACGTCGTTACACGGAACGGAACAATTTAGATAAACAAGTAACAGCAACATGCTTATTAATGAATAAGAAATATATTGAAAAAATTGAGAAAAATGGAAACATAGTGATAAAGAGAGAAAGATGAGAGAAAAGGAAGAGAAGAGAGAAAGATGTAAGGAAAAAGAAGAAAAAACTGTTATAGAGAAAAAACTGAGTCTGAGAAGGGAGAAAAGAAAAAAGAAGGAGAGACCAGGGAGAAAGTGAGAGAGGATTCAAGAGTAAGAGAGAGAGAAAAAGGACAGAGACAAAAATGAACAAGGAGACAGTACAAGTCCGAAACGAACGACTGAAAGACATACTTACGAAAACGGAAAAACCCAGAACAGGGATGGGGATGGTGGTGGCGGGAGATGAAGACGACAACAACCAGAGCGGACATCAAACCTCTAGTAGTATAAATCCAATGGGCGAGATAAGAAAACAGTAGGAGACATCAGGGTGAAGATGAAGAGGGAAATATCTGAAGAAATGAGAGAAACATTAGGGAAAATGCAAGGGTTACAACAAAACACGAGCTGAAATGGAATGCATAGTGTATAAAACATTAGAGTGATAAACAATCATATTAGAAAAACAGATCAAGCAACGTCAAGTAAGAAAAAGCAGAACCACATTATAGCGAAATCAATAAGATAACGAATAACAAAGTCTCTCAGCCAGGCCTGGAGGTGTCCATGACATCTGAATTCTGCTGGCGAAGGAAAGCTTGCAAGGCCGCAGGATCTTCGTATGTGGTTGTTCTGTCTTTATAAGGGACCTTGAAGAGACAAGGGTGTAAGAGACCATATCTGGCATTGAGGGCTCTTAACTGCGGCCTTAGTTCTAAAAACTTTTTCCTCCGATCTGCGGTGGCCTTGGAGATATCCTGCGTAAGATAAAGGCGGTGGCCTTCCCATATGATCTGCTTCTTGAGCTTGGCGGCTGAAAGGACCTGCAAGAGGTCAGTGTACTACAGGAACAGCATAATACCACCCCTAGGCTTGGTAGCAACCTTAGGGCCGAGTCGGTGGGCTCGCTGAATGTTAATGGAGGATAAGGCCGGAGCATCTAGGATCTTCGCAAGGAAAGATTGGAAAAAGATGGTAGGGTTAGACCCCTCTGTGAGTTCCAGAACACCATATAAGCGTAGGTTGTTCCTGCGATTCCTGTTTTCCAAATCCTCTGTTTGACGCCTGAGCAGAAGAATCTCAGCTTCTATTGAAGGGATTCGGGAACAAGTGGAGTGTAGAGAATCTGAGGACTGCTCTAAATTCGTGAAACGCGAGTCCAGAGATGACCACTTCTCTTGCATGGCCTGCATATTTTTTGTGGTTGCTTCCATAAATGGCTTGAAGGCACGTAGTTCTTCCAGGATGAGATCCATAGAGGAAGGTGAAGAGTTACTCCCAGGAGACGGAGGGTCTTTCTTTAGACGCTTGGATGAAGTCAAGGAAGGCTGCCCCTTACCTCCAGTTTGAACCTTAGGAATGGCCCCATGGGCAGTGTTCAACTTCGAGGGCCTGCCCTCCTCCATTTCCTGGGTAGGTGAATCGGAATCAGAACCAACAGGCAATTTCGGTAAAGTGGTGAGCTTCAAAGTGCGGCGTTTCCCAATATAAGCCAGCCAGAGCAGTGAAGTGAAGACAAGAAGTCAATGGGAAGCAGGGAATCTTCTTGACAAGGAAAAGCGCATGGAGAGTAATGACAAGTACTCTGGTAGAGAAAGATATAAAGGCTCAGCACTAAACCATGGTCAGAAGAAGGAGAAAACAAGCGGCACAGTAAATAGGTATTGAATCAGGGAGAAAATTATCTCCGATTGAGAAAGATAATCAAATGAGTCATGGGACAAATTGTAATGAGTGATGATGACACTGCGCAGGAGAAGTAAAACACCAGGATTGAATCCAGTCAAACACAGCATTCCAAGGGCTCATAAAAGTACATTGTTAGTCTCTCAGGCAGGGTCATATATGAGAGAAGCTGTGAGGAAGTGCGCAATGAGTGTGACTTGACTCCCTGGAATCAACCCTTGAAGTAGAACTTCCTGACGAAATACTTCATTGTATGGCACAGCAAAAGGGCGAAGTCACAGGCTGGGAAGCGCAGCAATAGTTCATTTCATAGCCGATGTGGAGAGAGGCTGAGAAATGAAACAGGTGACAGGCGAGGAGATGCGCAGTAGTCGCTAAATGGCGCCCAAAAGCAGCAAGAACGAAGAGAGAGAGAGCACTCTAAAAGCAAGTTCCACACTGAATGAGGCTCACCAGTAGTGGTCAGTGCAGTGGTCAGTGCAGAAAAGGTCCTCAGCTGGGCGAGGGAGTATCAGAAGAAGCAGACAAGCCCATGAGCCGGCTGCCTCCGAAAACCGCAGCTGGTGCACAAAATGGCGGCTGCAAGCCGCGAAGATGAGAGTCTCTCACAGCCGTCGCGTAAGTCCGCGAAACCGGGAAACAATGAGGGCGCTAGGCTCTCCTCATGTTTCGGTCCACAGGGCAGGGTGCATTGTGACTGGAGTCGTGAAGCAACTGCCCAAAATGAGATGCGGGCGAGGGTCGATGTCGGAGCTCCCGGTTTACGCCGCCATCTTGGCCGGCGTCCAAGCCACGCCCCCGTCGTGCCACAAATTATAACATTACCTCCTACTTCCAGCTAATTGGTTGAGGCATGTCACTCCGTGCTGGCACCTTTCAGCTGATAATGCAAATGTAGTCAGATAGCCAGGAAAATGAAGCTTGTGTTTTCAGATGGAACACGATGTACACTTCTATCAAAATACTAATAGCAGCAGAGATTAAGTCGTCCCAATGTCATTTGTGGGAACGTAATCCAGTCCTGCCTTTTTACTTAACAGGCCTTTGTATTGTAGAAAATATAGTTACACATTTGCCACTATAAATAAGGAAGTATTAATTAAAAAATGGAAAGTGCTTTTGGAACAAGAGCCATTAATGTTACCCGACCCTATAACTTTCAGAGGTCATTGATTGCAATGGTTTCATCCGATTTAATATTTTAAAACTTCCATTGTAGTTATTGAGCGACCTACAATGGATGAAAAACTATATCATCTACTCTTGTCATGAATGATTGTGTATAAAACCTACATTTGTGCAATGCGATTGCTCAATTACCTATTTGATCTATAATGAGTTTATTAGCTTCCAGACAATTAAATTCTGAGTTTCCCCTATCTACATTCAAGGCTTTGATGTTCAAGTTACACTAAGATCACCATCAGCCCTGCACTTTTCTACTGAGACTTTAATGTGCGGTCTTATCTTTTCCACTTGCTGTCCACTGCTCTCTCTCTCCCTATTTCCGAATTGCTTCCCTTCCTGCTGTTTTTTTGGATTCAAGCTGTATTTTGAAAATGTATATTGCTGCATTTTAACCCTAATTTCCTCGAACCTTGTTAGACTCCTCAGGAGATTCATGATTCACCAAACGGATTCGGGCAGATTCAGGAAACAGGAGTTTTGTGAGACCCCTTAGAAGTTCAATTAAACACACAAATGTTTCTTAGGTCTATCGTGATGGTGCAGCTATTTGCAAGAGTTATTATTTCCAATTTGTAGAGAGTGGGATTTGTGTCAGCTCTCTTTAGCCATTGGATAATTGTAGGGCCCATATAACAGTTGCTTAGAGACTCTGCCAACTACATCTTCGATTAGCCCTGTGGAGTATTCTTCTCTCAACTCATGCTATTGGCTGTTTGTCGTATATTTCCACCTCCGTAAAGTCTGTCCCATTGAAATGAATGAGGGGCTATTTGACATCTGAAAAGTACATTCAGTTATCACACTTTTTTGTCACATTCAATCATATATTTCATATATAGATTCCATATATTAAGCAGTCTTTTTCTTTATTTTTCCACTGCTCTGAGGGTTTTAATGCTTTTGTTAGGACTAGATTTAAAGCGGTCTAAAACATTGTGGCTCTCACTTTCACATGGAGACAGCCTTCTCTGAGTAAAGCAAATACAGATCCTCTGGCTCCAGCTTTACCAACCACTCATGGTTGCATGCAGGTGGCTAGGAAGAGCTATAACAAGCATTGGCAATACATAGGTTTCACCTATGTAGTGACTAAAGAGCTGTTTCCATCAATCATCATCCTGAAGAAGGAAAGAGCTCCCTGACAAATAACACTGGAATGGAGAGGATGTGGCGCAGCAGCCAGAGCTGCTGACTCAGAGAGCAGGGGATCCCGGTTCAAGCCTTATGCAACATGCTGTGATTTTATGCCCATCACTTAATCTCTCCGGGTGATAAATTGTTATGTAAATATGCTGCAAGAGTAAAAGGCAACACTTTATGAACATATAGTTCCACGAAAGTGGATGTTACCAGTATTTCGGCATCGAGAAACTGGTAAGAGAAGCATATGTGAAACAAGCATTGGTAAAGACAGGAAATATGCTACAGCCAATAGAAATGGAGAAAGGGTAAGTGGCACGCACAGGAACCAATGAGAAGCCAGAAAAGAGAGGAGGCGGGATGTAAGTCCCTTTTGGGTGTATATTAAAAAAATAGATTTCTCAAGCACAGTGCGAGTGCTGTGCACGCGAAACCTAAAAATCAGTATGACTTAAACAACTTCTTCCAAAACCTACAGGAGGTGTAATCAAAGCAATGATAATAACAATCACTAACAAAATCCAGTATTGGCATATTTATTTAGCCCATAACAAACTAGCACAAATCATTGGACTATTACAATGGAATATGAAAATAATGTGTTGAAGGAGCATCCTCTCTAAGATCCGCTATGCTCAATACAAATCCACAGTCGATTTGACTTGTCTTTGATGAGTTTTACTTTCAACACAAGGAAACATTAAAGGTGGTCTGTTCAATTCTTAGTTTTCTGGTGTTTAAGTCTGAGGCGATAGCAGTGGTGTTGTCTGGGACCTCTAGTATTGGTCACAGGTACTGCTGCCAGGTACACCAAGGACTTTTCTATGACTTGAGGGGCCCTTCTAGTGATGGCTTGAAGTGCTGCACCATCGTGAAACCATCTTAGAGCATTGTGTGCCTCCTCTTAAAGCATTTGTGCCCAACTCAAGAAGGGCGTAAAGTAACAGCTTGTGGTACTGCACCTCTGTGAAAGACTCATCCAGCACTAGTGCTTCACTCAATAATGACATCTAGTAACAGATTGAGTAGACCAGCAAGCTCTGGCAAAGCCAATAAGTCTGGGTTTATAATGCTAACAAATGATAATGCAGCGATGCACAATGTCCTAACACATGGAAAAACTAACTTGAACGCACAACTTATGTTTGGATGTGATAGTATATTAACGCCACACCTAATGGCTTTGCCAGTGCCTGTTTAAAATTGTATGGCATACATCCTTTAATGGCCCAATGTAGGTGATATAAGTATCTTTCACATAGACATACAAGATTGCAGAACCAACTCAGGATTCATATACTTTCCAAAATCACACAAAGTATACATAAATGTATTTGGAATACTTGTATAGTACTTGTGATGATCCAGAGCTAAGGTATGACACAATTGTGAATCTTTGTACTTTCCGGGTAAAAGGGCTACTACCACTATTTCCACCAGTAGGATTGTTGCTCTTTAATGAGTCAACAGGCTGCTGCATCCAGATATACTGCGCTGACCTTCTTTCCATACTGCTGTGCCATGGGTACAGGCAGTTGAATGTTCAATTAGAATGAAGCTTCTTGACGCTGAAAAAAGATCTATCAACCCGCAGTGCTGTCTGTCAGTCTCCCCAGCACTGCTTCAGTTCTTGAAACACACACATGCTCTGCCTTCGGTTTTATTCTTCTGTACAAAATATAAGAGCCAAATAGCTATTTCCATGAAACATTACAATAGGTAGTGCCACTCGAATTGACGAATTCTGCAGCCAAGTCGTTTTCCGCATGATTTGCCACATATGTCACATTATTCATCACCTACTGAATAATTAGCAGATTTTACAACAACAACAAAAACACTTTTTGTATCTAGCTCTAGGATCAAAAGTTACTAAAAACACAACACGTGCTGCTGCGCAGTGGAAGGCCCTTCACAAAAGTTGACTTCCCACTTTTAAATTACCTGTTGCTGCATGTGTTAGACCATGGGTACTCACAAACTTTCTCTCGGGGGCCAAAATTATAGTGTGGTTTGTGTCCGAGGGCCGCACCGGTGGAGCGGGGTCAGTGGGGTAGGGGGCGGGGCTAGAGCAACAAAAAAAACTCTTACCATGAGGTTGATCACAGGTCCCTGCAGCGGACGCCTTCGTCCACTGAGCCACCAGACCCGGCATACACACATCTCTCTCTCTCGGTCTCTCTCTCTCTCTCTCTCTCTCTGTCTCTGTCTCTCTCTCTCTCTCTCTCTCTCTCTCTGTCTCCCTCCTTCTCTCTGTCTCCCTCCTTCTCTCTAGCTCTCTCCCTCTCTCTCCCTCTGTCCCACTCACTCCCTCTCTGTCTCCCTCTGTCTGTCTCTCTCTCTCTCCCTCCCTCTGTCGCCCTCCCTGTCTCACTCCCTGTCTCCATCCCTCTCCCTCTCTGTCTCCCTCTCCCTTCCTCTGTTTCCCCCTGCCTTCCTCTGTCCCCCACTGACTCCATCTGTCTCCCCCTCCCTTCCTCTGTCTCCCCCTCCCTTCCTCTGTCTCCCCCTCCCTTCCTCTGTCTCCCCCTCCCTTCCTCTGTCTCCACCTCCCTTCCTCTGACTCCCTCTGACTCCCTCTGTCTCCCTCTCCCTCCCTCCGTCTCCCTCCCTCCGTCTCCCTCCCTCCGTCCGTCTCCCTCCCTCCGTCTCCCTCCCTGTCTCCCTCCCTGTCTCCCTCCCTCTCTGTCTCCCTCTGTCTGTCTCTCTCTGCCTGTCTCCCTCTGCCTCCCTCCCTCTGCCTCCTTCCCTCTGTCTCCCTCCCTCTGTCTCCCTTCCTCTGTCTCCCTTCTCCCTCCCTCTGTCTCCCTTCTCCCTCCCTCTGTCTCCCTTCTCCCTCCCTCTGTCTCCCTTCTCCCTCCCTCTGTCTCCCTTCTCCCTCTGTCTCCCTTCTCCCTCCGTCTGTCTCCTTCCATCTGTCTTCCACTGTCTGTCTCCCACGTCTGTCTCCCTCTTTCTGTCTCCCCCCCCACTGTCTGTCGCCCTCCCTCTGTCTCCCTCTCTGTCTCCCTCTCTGTCTCCCTCTCCCTCCCTCTCCCCGTCTCCCTCCTTCTCCCTGTCTTCCTCTGTCTGTCTCCCTCCTGCCTCTGTCTCCCTCCCTCTTTCTGGCTGTCTCCCTCCCTCTGGCTGTCTCCCTCCCTCTGGCTGTCTCCCTCCCTCTGGCTGTCTCCCTCCCTCTGGCTGTCTCCCTCTTTCAGGCTGTCTCCCTCTTTCTGGCTGTCTCCCTTTTTCTGGCTGTCTCCCTCCCTCTGGCTGTCTCCCTCCCTCTGGCTGTCTCCCTCCCTCTGGCTGTCTCCCTCTTTCTGGCTGTCTCCCTCCCTCTGGCTGTCTCCCTCCCTCTGGCTGTCTCCCTCCCTCTGGCTGTCTCCCTCCCTCTGGCTGTCTCCCTCCCTCTGGCTGTCTCCCCCCTTCTGGCTGTCTTCCCCCTTCTGGCTGTCTCCCTCCCTCTGGCTGTCGCCCTCCCTCTGGCTGTCTCCCTCCTTCTGGCTGTCTCCCTCTTTCTGGCTGTCTCCCTCTTTCTGGCTGTCTCCCTCTTTCTGGCTGTCTCCCTCTTTCTGGCTGTCTCCCTCCCTCTGGCTGTCTCCCTCCTGTCTGTCACCCTCCCTCTGTCTCACTCTCTGTCTCCCTCTCCCTCCCTCTCCCCGTCTCCCTCCTTCTCCCTGTCTTCCTCTGTCTGTCTCCCTCCTGCCTCTGTCTCCCTCCCTCTTTCTGGCTGTCTCCCTCCCTCTGGCTGTCTCCCTCCCTCTGGCTGTCTCCCTCTCTCTGGCTGTCTCCCTCCCTCTGGCTGTCTCCCTCCCTCTGGCTGTCTCCCTCCCTCTGGCTGTCTCCCTCCCTCTGGCTGTCTCCCTCCCTCTGGCTGTCTCCCTCCTTCTGGCTGTCTCCCTCCTTCTGGCTGTCTCCCTCTTTCTGGCTGTCTCCCTCTTTCTGGCTGTCTCCCTCTTTCTGGCTGTCTCCCTCTTTCTGGCTGTCTCCCTCTTTCTGGCTGTCTCCCTCTTTCTGGCTGTCTCCCTCCCTCTGGCTGTCTCCCTCTTTCTGGCTGTCTCCCTCCTGTCTGTCACCCTCCCTCTGTCTCACTCTCTGTCTCCCTCTCCCTCCCTCTCCCCGTCTCCCTCCTTCTCCCTGTCTTCCTCTGTCTGTCTCCCTCCTGCCTCTGTCTCCCTCCCTCTTTCTGGCTGTCTCCCTCCCTCTGGCTGTCTCCCTCCCTCTGGCTGTCTCCCTCTCTCTGGCTGTCTCCCTCTCTCTGGCTGTCTCCCTCTCTCAGGCTGTCTCCCTCTCTCAGGCTGTCTCCCTCTTTCAGGCTGTCTCCCTCTTTCTGGCTGTCTCCCTCTTTCTGGCTGTCTCCCTCCTGTCTGTCTCACTCTCTGTCTCCCTCTCCCTCCCTCCCTCTCCCTCCCACTGTCTGTCTCCCTCCCTCTGGCTGTCTCCCTCCCTCTGGCTGTCTCCCTCTCTCTGGCTGTCTCCCTCTCTCTGGCTGTCTCCCTCTCTCTGGCTGTCTCCCTCTTTCTGGCTGTCTCCCTCCTGTCTGTCTCACTCTCTGTCTCCCTCTCCCTCCCTCCCTCTCCCTCCCACTGTCTGTCTCCCTCCCTCTGGCTGTCTCCCTCCCTCTGGCTGTCTCCCTCTCTCTGGCTGTCTCCCTCTCTCTGGCTGTCTCCCTCTTTCAGGCGGTCTCCCTCTTTCTGGCTGTCTCCCTCTTTCTGGCTGTCTCCCTCCTGTCTGTCACCCTCCCTCTGTCTCACTCTCTGTCTCCCTCTCCCTCCCTCCCTCTCCCTCCCACTGTCTGTCTCCCTCCCTCTGTCTGTCTCTCTCTCGGTCTCCCTCTCCCCCCCTTTCCCTCCCCCTCTGTCTCCCTCCCCTTTTCCTCCCTCCCAGTGCCCCAGCACATTTATCTGTGAGGGGCTGCCATTACCATAATTCCCTTATACGGGAGTGCCTGCATCTTGTTCATTGCGACGCCAGGACTGAGAAACGTTGCCTGTTTTTAAAACAATGTGGGTTCTAAAGACACTGCCCTAAGCACTAGCGCTGCTTGTCTGAAGTACCGCAATACTTTGGCACCTTCAATTGCTTACCTGCATTGGACTGAGTGGTCCCAATACTCCTGCACTGCAGGAATTGCCAGCAATAACTACTCGAACCAAAACACACCAGCGCTTCAACATGTGCTGACTACAGGCAAGTTTGGAATGCGTCTACATAACTCAGAAACCTTTTGGATTTGAACACCAGACGGTGTTCCTGGATTCTGCACTTGCTGCTGCTCTCATATTTAATGGAACAAGCCCCGGTGTTACAGTCTTCTTTCCCTCCCTCCCTCTCCCTTTGTCTACGTCCCATTACCTCCGTCACCCTCTTCACCTCACCCTGCGGTGTGTCAGCCGGGCTGAGACAGCCTCCTGGCACACACAGCCCCACCCGAGCACTTCACAAGACCATTTGTATGGTAATGAGGCCTTGCTGTATTTAACCTCTTCTTAGACCCCTGCAGCTCCACTGTGACTGTCATTGGAATCACCCGGCGGCCGGCCCCCACAGAGCAGCAGAGTCTCTTAGACTTGCGCGGCTGCAACCAGCAGTGTTTGAAGACACGATGACATTTTTTTTTAATGCACGGGTACGATGTCTGGAAGGTCGGCGGGCCGCCAGGGAAGGCTTGCCGGGCCGCAGCTGGCCCGCGGGCCGTACTATGAGTACCCATGTGTTAGACTGTTATTAATGAGGTGGAACCTTCGCCCAGACAGTGTTAAAGACAAAATAATTCAGTAAGACTGTCACAAAATGTGTGGCATCACGCTGCATAAATTGCCTATTCTGGCCGCATAACTTAGTCAATCTGGCTGCATATTTTGGTTCTCCCTGTGGCATAATTCCAGCGGCCCTGGCAATAGGTACCAATTACTCCGGATGTATGACGTTACAACGCATACTTTTACCACGCATACCTTTACAACGCGGTATTTACAACGAATACCGTTACAACACATAGCGCTTTGAGGTGCTGGATAGTGGTAAGTATAATTTTCTATTCCAACTCCAGTCCCCGTGGACACTAGGGAAGGTGTTGGATAGAAAATTAAACTTATTCCCTATCCTAGAGCGCCCCCCAGCGCAATGCGTTGTAATGGTATGCGTGGTAATGCCTGCGTTGTAATGGTAGTGCGTTGTAAAAAAATTGTTGTAAACGTTACATACCAATTACTCCATGCATTTTCCTTGCTCCCATACAAGTTTTTATATCTGTGTTCCGACATCAAAGCAGTCTCTGCTCTCTGTATACCATGAGTTTGCACCCGTGGACTGATAGACTGTTGAAGTCTGATTTAGTGACAGTTGTACTTTTCCATGGCTTAGACATAATAACAAGCATATGAAATGTGAAGCTTTTTGTTTGAAATATTTTGCCTCTGTATGGGAAAGAGAGAGCATAGAGTAGAGTAAAGATCATAGAGAGAACAGGAAAAACAGGCAATTAGTTTACAACATACTGCAATGTAAATCAAAATCTGCATCTTTCCCCCATGTAGTCTAATCCAGGCACACTGAAACACAGACACCTTTCTCTTAAATGCCAATGAGAATCCTTTCCTTTTTTTGCTAATTCAAAGTTTCCGAGATGGATCTGCCGTGGAACATAATTCAGCACAGCGAAAACATGATTATCTGTCTCACCTGTCACTCTTTCCCGAAAGAAGCTCATTGGGAGGAATTGCATTTCCATACTAAGCGGCTGACTTCATACATAAAAATGCACTCATTTGCTCTCCCACTTCAGTGTCATCAGGCCCAGCTTCTTCAGCAGGAGTATACCACTACAGGACACTTTGCTCAAAGCAACCAATGGCCACCTGGAAATGGACTTACCCACTTGACTTCCTTGGCACTCGACAGTCTCTGTTCCAGTTGCAGAACGCCTGCAGAACCAGCACCCAAGGACGTTGTCAGTCCGTCTTTTATTGTACCCACCTGAAAACATTAGGAAGTGAAACGCCTCTTGGTCCCACTGCCACCGGACTATCAAAATTAGTTTTGACAATTATTATTGCAAAAGCAATTTACTTTATAAAAGATAGTTACCGATTTTACTACGAGTATTCCTTAGGAGCTCAAACTGGTTTCCACTAAATAGGGTTGCAGAGTTATGTAATAGTGGGGCCCTGATCCCTCATGAAATGAAGGGAAAGGGACCCTTATGTCCACGGGCGCAAGCAAATATGCACCAGATATTGTATACACAAGTTTAACATCTCGTCCATGACACTTCTAGAAGAAGAAGAATTGTGTGATTTTACCAGCAGTCTCCGAATCTATTACTGTTATTGTAAGGGGGATATGCTCTCAGGTAAAAAGGGCCTTTACATGTCTCTGCCACCCCTGGAATTAAAAACTGGTGTAATCTCCACCATGTTCGATGCAACTGGACCCATTCTTTTCAGATCCCAATGAGGGTTTCACACAGTCCACCAGAATGTGCAGTAATAGATGACCATATCACGAAAGCCACCTTCAACCAGCCCTTATTTTAGTCTCCAAAACACACTAGGTTCCTGGCAACCGTGGCCCGTGCAGGTAAGTGCGGTGGAGCTGGGTAGGGCAAGGGATTGAATTATTTAATTTTCCCTCGTGGCCATCTGCAGAATCCTCCCCCAACCCTGCCCCACCGCTCTTACCTGCACGGGCCACTCCTGGTTCCTGGACTTGTAGTTTTGCTTTTACTAGCGCAAAAGTTACTGTGTTCTAAAAGCATGAGTGGCTGGTAGTGGCCATTGTTACAGGTGACTAATTAAAAGCTATATATTCCTTCTGAATTTTCCTCACGGTAAGCTCTGCACGAGTCTCACTGACTCTCCACTGGGCTTTTGCAAAGACCTTCCATTCATCCTCAGGCCCTGGTGCATCTCATCACTCTGTATGGACCAGAGATCTGGCCATTATAAGACCCTCCAAAACAGGCAGGAGCTCTCCAAAGTCTAACCTTGAAGAAGGTATTCTGCCAGACATATGCCCCTTAGTTCACCTAGATGTAGGATGTGCCAATTAAACTCTTCAAGTGGAGATGGCTAAAAGCTTCCCTGGTTTATGCCACAAGGAGAAGTTTGGCTGAAACCAACCACCTCATAAATAAATGATAGAAAGAGCAGCTTTCCAGATAGGCACAAACAGATTTTAATACCTTTGTCGAAAGGGAGGCATAGAAATCAAGAATACCTGAAAAGACACTTATAGCTACAAGAATTGAAAGCCACCACGGCAAACCACAAACATACCAACAATGCGTACAAGGTGCTGGCCCATAAGACATGACAAGAGGAACAGATAAAACAGCAGAATGTACCTCGTGGAAACTTTTTGCCCTTCTTCGCTCTAACCAGCTTTACATCAGCAGACTTGGACATCCAGATCTGACATGCTAGTTCACCCCTTCTAGGGTCAGTTTAGTAAAGACAAATTGCAGACTAAAGAGAAGGAGCAAATTTAACACCACTCTAGCAAAACTAGAAAAAAAGATTTTCAGCACAACCTGTACTAATAACCATGGAACCATACGGAGATGGACACAACACTGAAAGGAGGAATATGAGCATCACAATCAACCAGGTAAATTGATGATAATGGGGAACAAATAATGAAATCTGTACCTTGACAAGAGCTGAGGTTCGGCACCCCTTGACAACACCATGCGGAATACTGCAAGTAGGCCTGGGTGGAGTTTGCAGAGGTCTGCTATGCGAAACAACGAGAAATGTCCCAAAAACTCGGCCATGCTATGTGGAGTTCCACAAGCGGCGGAGTGTGATACATCGCGCTGCTCCGATGATTTTTAGCTCCAGGACTTTGTCCTGCGCTGCAAAATCAGCATGAAATGCCCTTTAGGTCACGCAAGAGGGCGCTTCTTCTTTCTGCCGCTCAAGTAGATATTCTACACAAGAGACAGCTTACTCAATGCGAGCAGCAGATTTCTCAACGCGAGCAGTTGCTATCCACCATGATCACCCACGTTGAAAAATCTCACTGCGAGGAGGTTTAGTGCACGATTTTTCTCGCTCGCCAACTTAACATTGGCGAGCCACGTGAGAGAAAAAAACTCTGCACTGCGTCACTTCGTGGACTCTTTCGGATCTCTTTGCGGATTTGGGCAAAACTCTGCGAACTCCGCGGGTGGACCGGAATTCTTCACCCACCACTAACTGCAAGGGATTTACTGTAAAAAATATATCTTACTGGCAGTGCCTTAATTACTGTAAAGAACATCACTTGTCGACTTGTCACATCAGAAGGGATGAACCAAAAATTCATTCTTGGTCACCAGGCAACACAGACTTGTTGGACCACTAGATTAGTCTTTTGGTTCAGACGTTCGTCCAGACACCACTCACCTAACTCTTTTTATGATATGCTCTCACCTAAACAACATTTTCTTCTTCCCTTCTGACTCTCTGTCTCGCTTTTCCCCATCTTGCATTTATCTTCTGTGGTGTAAATAATTTGAACTTTTGTATGTTAAGGTCAAAAACTATCACGTGCACATACATGTGACTAGGTGGTTGATTGCTACTCCTTTGTTGGGTTTAGAGAAAGTAGAGTAGACAGGAGCACAAGTCTTCTATTAGCACTGTTGTGTGATCCTTCTATACACAATAAAGAATCCCTACAGCAAGGCTAGATTTATAAAACTGCTACACTTTGTATCCAATGTTTTAACAATCTGTACTAAACAGTCCATGTACTCTTTACCTTCTTCAATCTTTGCAATATGTAAGTCACCTCTGTCTCCTTAACCACGCTAACTGTCTTGTCCTGCATTAGGATTCACACTGTGGCACGTTTTCTAGGAAAATGTAAACTGGTGAAATCAGCAAGATAATCAACAGGAGAGAGAGCATCACAAGTGCACCTTTGTCCTACAATTACTTCCCAGTCAGATGGAGAAAATCACCAGCCAGACACAAAAGTACCAGGATTCCACTGAAGAAAAAATCACTGTGAGACTCACATTCTTTGGCATGCATCCCCCATTAGAAGGGAGCACATAAACAGGAAGGAAGCCGGTGGAAGCTAAACATCAATCAATCAATCAATCAGTAGATTTGTAGAGCGCTTCTTGTCACCCGTGAAGGTATCCAGGCGCTGGATCCCCTCAGTACCCATTCATTCAGAATTACTACATGAAAGACCCTTTTGCATCAGTGGTTGTAGCTGCTGGTTATTTATACAGAGTGCAAACGACCTTGTCTTTACATCATTTAAAAAAATAGTCGTTCATTTTAACCAACTAACTGGGTCTTGTGTGATCTGCTTCGGAAGTATAAAAGGCTCTCGGAGCCATGTTAAGACGATAGGCTTTTACACACCATTATCTAAAACATAATGGGTTTATACTGAAAATGTGTGTCCAAAAACAAGGACTGTTGCCTAGTTAGGCGTGGAGGGCACTGACGTCTACTCAAGCAGGTTGACTAGTTTCGAGGTACATCACCCTGAATATAGATTTTGTGTCTGAGGTCGGGAGAGAGCTTATGCAGTAGCATGTCTGGGTTGTGTGCTGCTGACAGTCGTGCATGTGTTTGTATTATGTGTGTCCACACACCTGTGTTTGCTCCCGCCTGTCTCTATGATCTTCTAAGGAAGTCGCTGTGGAATTTCACTCTTTTGATATATAATCAAAGAAAGTAAAGTTGTAGTTCTGTACTGTGAAGCTTCATCTCGTGTGTGTGTGTGTGTGTGCGTGTGTTTGTTTTTGTCTGTGTGTGTGTGTGCACGCGTGCACACGTGTGTTTTCTGCAAAAGCCATTCCTAAATATTTGCTATACACTATAAAATGTTAATCTGTATTTTGAAGAATGTCTAATGCATGGCGAGTATTGTAATGTTGAATATTTGTGACACCAGTAGAAAAATGTCTTTATTGTCAACATTGCAAATATATTGTATAGCTCCTATCAGGATTTTAGAGTGCCATGCCATCCCCAGAGTGGGTAGAGACAGATAGAACAGAGAGGAGAACAAAGTGGGTGTCTATGTGTTAGTGTGTCTGTGTGTCTGGTTGTCTGTGTGTGTGTCTGTGTGGGTGTGAACATGGAACTCAAAGTCTAGAATCCTTGTGTGTGTGTGTGTGTTTGCCTGAGGTCGATGCCAACGTTTTTTCATCTAAAGAAGCAAAATCCTCAAAACCATTCTTTGTAAAATATAGCTGTCTCCACAGCAATCCTCTCATTAAGTCCTTCTCTTTCAAATTGGGTTAGTCATGTTCCCTGCAGAGAAACACACACAGCCTTGGGTCTGCAAGCCTAAAATGTAATTAAAACCAGAGCA
Organism: Lissotriton helveticus; assembly: GCF_964261635.1. NCBI lineage: Eukaryota > Metazoa > Chordata > Amphibia > Caudata > Salamandridae > Lissotriton > Lissotriton helveticus. The sequence continues at coordinate 697,980,052 of NC_136071.1, read as the reverse complement.
CATCCTATTTCAGCTGCAAATAGACTATTGATATTAGGTATAATTCCTTGCATGCACATCCAGAACTTGGCCACTGAGCTTCATGTCCTACCCCATATTGTCAGTTGCACGCATGCTTCCCTTTCCTGAATGACGTTGTATGCAGAACACAGTGGATAACAGGCAGGGAGGCGGGAATAGCAGATCTAACAGCAGACGCCTGGAAATATACCAAAAACACCATACTGTGCTCAAATCAATTTCTCCAAAACAAGAGAACTGAATAACGTATTATATTATAAAAATAATTATAATCCACGTGTGCTGCATTCATAGATATTAATGTTTTATTTCTGTTTAATTACATATACTTACAAACTGTTTGCAACAGTTTAACACTGTCAATCTTTCCCACGAAAATGGAACTTTAAATGGAATTGTCTCATAGAAAATGGAAAGCATCCAAATGCAGGCATTACATGAGGATGGGCACCTTTAATTTGGAAAACACACATATAAATCATGTTATGAGTCCAGGGTCTAGAAAATGATGTTAGAAATTGACCACAATAGTATGAATAGACCAAGGGATCACTTCTTTTTCGCTAATACATCAAGCAAACTCAAAGACCTAAAACCTTTTTTACTTAAATCCAAGCCCTAGAGAGTGTTGTCAAGGCTAGTATCCGGTGATCACCACTGGGAAATGCTGAGCACATTGTAATGTCAGAAGGTACTCTTCCTCGTCAAACAAAAACACAGTTGTCGGATAGCGATATCCTTCGGCAATTCCTGAAGGCACATCCGTTGGTTGGTGTGCCCGCTGTGTGACTGATACACATGTATGGCTTCTCACCTCTGCCTGGAAAAGAGGTTCCTGAAGGCGTTATTGTAATTTTTGTTAAACGCTGTGTAGATGAGAGGGTTAAAAAATGAGTTTGAGTATCCCAGCCATAAAAAAATGCTCTTCCAAATGGGCGGGATGTCGCAAGAGCAGAGAGGGTTGATCAGTTCAGTGATGAAGAAGGGGATCCAACACAGTACAAAGACCCCAATCAAGATGCCCACCATTAAGGCAGCTTTTTTTTCCTTCTGCTCCCGCCAGGTGTCCCCATCTGTCTGGAAAGTGACGGTGGCGTGGCGAACCGTAAAGACCATCTGGGGCTGATGGGAGGCTTCTTTCACCTGCAAATCAAAGCACTGTTGTTACTAAGAGGCATTGGGTCGATGTGGTACACCAGTGCGACATAGAAACTCAAGGAGCTCACAAGCTATGCATGCAAAGGGCTAGTGACCAGAAGAGAGGACCTTTTGCAGTGCAAGAAAACGCTGAATCAGCGTATCAGATTGAACCCTTGTTTATGGATAACGTCTTGTTCCCCCCTCCAGTGCCTTTCCCTACATTTAACTTATATTGTCAGCCTTCGATGGGAGTTGAAGTTACGTTTTTGTGTGAGGAGGCAAATTTGGAGAAAGAGACCTCTTCTGAGTTTTGTGAGGGGTTGAAGTCAGGGCTTAATTTGTGCTGGTGGTTGCAAATGATCGAAACAAGCAATTAATGTTGGCGCCCAGGAACTCATTTTTTCACCTTTAGTCTTTGACCCAGAAAAAGGAGCAAGATGAAGGAATATAAAGATAGGAAAACTTTGACAAAGGGAGAAAACAGAGATGTAAAAGAACCTGCAAGAGTGAAATAAAGAGACATGTAGTAGGGTTATTAAAGAAAGAGGTATGAGGTAGAATCAAGATTAGAAAGCTATCAGCACCCGTGGAATTGTGTAGCTCTGGTGGTGGTCCCCGAAAAAAACTTTGGACTACTCTATTTCAATTTTTTTTTTACAAATTAAGCACAGACTGATTGCCAAGGACATGTGTTGATACCGTATGTCATAGCACGTCAACAACCCTCATGGTTTCTCTACCAACTACCCAGCAGTTGTTTGGTCAGGAAAGGAGGGAACAACTGTAAAGGCACGTGGTTTTAGTACTTATTGGTAATAATATCATGAGCCAGGACTGAAGGGCAATATGAGATCACTTCACTAAGCAGGATGAATCCTTGATCAGGAAAACCAACAGTTAATGTCCAAACTGCTGTTAATTCCCAAATATCTGCCAAAGCATGTTCTACCAGCTCCGTGCTTGACCCGGAAGAAGTCTATTTCAGACTAAATAGGTAAAACTGTGGGTTCTAAAGAATCTTGGGTTCACTTTGTTCCAAGATGATGTTTCTTTATAATTTTCTGCAAATGCAATTATTCTCAGTTGTTTATTCAGTAACATATAGAACACATGGAAGGCAATTAGGAGTGATGTTTGATTATTCTTGCTCGAAGGGGAATGGCAAAGCGGCAGCAGCGTGCAAGAAAAGCAATATGTTTAAGTCCCTATAGAGCTGAAAAGAAATATTCTGAGACCCCCTTTATTCAGCCTAAGGCCAATGAATATATATTGGAAGCTGGCATCTTAAGGGCTTTCACAACATTGTGCACGGTGACCCAATGATTTGTATCGCGCCACAGGTCCGTCATATGAACAAAGAATCTGTATGTTGCTTATTATTCAGTAATGTGTAAAGTGCACATGGAGGTGACATTGTATGCTACCATGGATACATTATTTCTGTTTTGTTACTCTCCTGAAGCAACAAAATTCACTGACAACAAATGATCATTCACTACTTTTCTTTAACTCGTTTATGTTTTGCTCTGAAACCACCCTTTTATTTTTTATTTTTTTGCATTACTGCATTTAATTGAGTTTTTAATACACAATATAACTTTAATGGCATTGTGTTATCAATCATTTGGCAAAACTGCTCAGATGTTTGTCACTGTCTTCCAATCCAACATGCCTTGCGCAGCGTGGGTCACTGGAAATGGTGATCAAATGGAGATATGGGGGCACAATGCTACTTAACACACTCAAAAGGACCAATCTGTGAAAAGGACAAATCTGTGTATTAACCAGGTTCCAGGCTACTAACACTGTATTTTATTTCCTGGCAAACACCTTGTAGTTACATCTGTATATTATTCATTAAGACAACCTGAAAATGCATACAGTGGTCTCATAGCAACAAAGTACTTCTCTTGAATGGTTCAAAGACAACATTGATCATAAGTACGCATGCTGAGAAATCAACAAACCTCAACAACCTCTGGCATGGGTGTGATGGTGTTCGTCTTCCTTGATCCAATCCGAAATTTTGCAGCTTTGTATATTTTCCAGTACACAAAAAGCACTACACACAAGGGGAGGTAAAATGCTCCAAAAGTTGAGAAAATTGTGTAGGAGGGTTCTTGACTGACTTGACACTCTTCGTGGAACTCCGTGTAGGTTTCGCCCCATCCGAAGAGAGGGGAGAGGGAAATCACCGCTGAAAGTACCCAAGTCATGCCAATCATGATGTTGGAAATCTTTTTTCGGGTTTTTAGGGTGTACTCAAGGTGTCTGGTGATGGACCAGTAGCGATCCAAGGCAATGGCTGTGACGTTCCAGATGCTGGCCGTGCAACACAGTACATCGAAGGAGATCCAGATCTGGCACAGCACGCGGCCCAGCTTCCAGCGCCGACCATTCAGTTCATGAACCAAGCTCAGCGGCATCACCAAGGCGGCCACCATCACATCAGAAATAGCCATTGAGGCCACCAGATTATGCGGCACGCGGTGGAAAGTCCTCACCCTCAAGATGGTCACCAAAACAAGCACATTCCACAAGAAGGTGGCGATCACCAGCATAGCCAGCAAAGTTAGGATGAGCACACTGAAAACTGAGAAGGGGTACCTGCTTAGGTCTCTGGATCCCGCACTGCGATTGGTTGAAACAGTAATGTTCCATTCCATCCTACATTTGCTGCCAACATGAAAGATGGACAGAAGATAAGAGGTTTTCGGGGATACTTATATCAAGAGCATTGGAAGCCCAAATATTTGAAGTCAGGTTTCACGTCGAACATGCACAGCTTGCGAGCCACCCTTTGTCAGGGGCTGTCAGAGTCATGGATGCTTTTCAGGGTTCACCCAGGCATGGAGACAAAGTATGCGTAAAGAACACATCTCCACTGCGGCCATGGTCATTCGAGATCAGCTTATCCTTACACGAGCACAAAAACTGAAAAAAAGAAATCAGCGAAAACGTTATTAAACAGCAGGATCCATTAAACATACATTAATCTCACACGAATTTGCTTTGATTTGCACTCAATCTATAGCAGGCTAATTAGTGTCTCGGTCTCTGCACAGCATGCATTTTCCCTCGCTCATTAATCGTGGATGGTTTAAATGCTCCTTCTCAACTATAAATACTTGTGCGAGGAAGACCATATCTGAAACACTCCAAATTCAATTAGCTGCCTAGTCGCTAATTCTATAGCCACTCTCGGAGCACCTCGCGCAGTCTGATTGCAATCCCACTGCAAGAAGTCAATGCTGGCGCGAGGACAAGCGATCACCTTCCGCTCCCCCTCGCGCGCGCTTCTGTTGCTCACAGTAATGAATGGTTCTGAAGTCAGCCCCAGCTTTCGAACCTTTAAAAACGAGCTTTACGTCCAGCGTGCCCCATCAAGCGCACAGCTCGCGCCAGATTGATAAAGTGTGGCAAGTGCCCAGCAGTGGCTAATATCCTCGCATGAACTTACCTCTGCAGCCAGGGTGCTTAGTCTATGAATGTGGTCTCCGGTGCGTCAGGGTGTCTGGCTGAGGAGCCGAAACACAGCCGGGTTCTCGAGAATGAATGAGATACACATCTTTGCTGGAACTTAACGATCTAATATGGGATGGAGTTATCGCCGTTGTGGGTTGCTTGCTCAGCGATTGGTATGCTATTTTGGGAAGATCTGTCTGAAATGGCAAGTAAGGTCAGCACTTTGTCCAAGTTTCCATTCTTAGCAGAGATGCACTTCTGCAAAAGCCTGTCTTAGCGTCCTGCAGAATTTACATGAGCGACTATTTATTCTAATACATTTATACAGCACTTTCCACCACTGCCAAGGCTACGAAGCGCTTTACGCAGGAACCGGACAGCACGCTACTCTGTGGGATGCTTACAACAATTAGAGACTTTGTCAATTATATGGAAGTATAATTGACTTGCTGTTTATCATGCACATTATTTTCCTATAATGTCATGCTGTTTACTTCTGCTTTTGCTAACATTGCGCATCCCACCTCATAATGTGCCTCTCTCTGTATTCATCAGGTGCTGCGTGTACTCACCCTCTCTAGCCGTCGGTGCTGCTGATTGAATCAGTTGTCCTTTCATCCTAACCCGCTCATTATTTGCCATTCTTTGAAATTGTCTCCAGCCTCTTCCAGCGCAGCTCTGCCAATGAGCAGTACCTCAGCCTGACACCAGGCAAGCCCTGCCTGCCGCTTCTAATACAGAACCGCGTTAACTCCTTCATGTCCGAAACCAGAGCTGCTCTGCTGGTGTGGTGTCTCTGGCGTGCAATTTTTGCACTCCCAGCGCAGCTGGATTGAAAATGAAGAAAAATATTAATCCTGATAGATTGTGACTCGGGGCTATTTGTCCGGTAAGAGCACGTGGATTGAAAATGTACGGCTCTCTGGGATGTATCTGCAATCAACGAAGGTTTTCAATATAATAAACTTAAAGCCCAGGTAAGAATTTTAAACTGCTTGTTCTCGTGCAACGATAGTGTAAAACTATATTTAGACTTTCTATATTCATCAAGGCCGTACGACATATATACAATAATATCGCGTCATTTTAACAGACTGCGCATAAACCGAATACGATGCAAGGTATAACAAGCATTGATAAATACAATATGCCCGACGTTCATATATATTATAGTTAAATGGTGAGCTTGTGTGGTTCCGCTGGTGGTTCAATCGGTGAATGAAAGAATGAGAAAACTGGTGGATGGATGGAGGCGTGATTTAAAGGGTGAGTGACTGATGGTAAGTATTGATAAAATAGTGACTAACTGCTTGGGTTGATAAGTGAGTGTATAGATGGGGGATGGATCAGTACATGAATGAATGAATTATTGGGTGAGTGCAACGGTTGATCGATGAGTAAGTGCATGGATGCGTAAATAGTTGGGTGCAGAAAAGGATAAATGAGTGAATGAGTGCATGGAAGAACGGTCTTGCCTTAATAAAGAATGATATAAAAACAGTGTTGTGTTGAAAACAATCTGACATTTATTTATTATTATTTATTTAGAGGTTTTCTATAGCGCTAGCCAGACCCGAGGGTATCGGAGCACTTTACAACATGATGTAGAGAGGACAAATACAGTATAATGGCATGGTAGAAAAATACAGAAGTGTGTAAAGAGGTGGGGAGGTAGTCTCAAAGACTAGGGAGCGCAAATCTAGTGGTGGAGTTTTCTCTTAGCGGTGCCGACCCAGGGGCTGATTGTTCGTGCGGTGTTTGATGGTTGTCCAGTGGGAGCGCGATGTCAGGAGACTCCCTGAAGGGGGCGTGTGAGTCACATGATTGCGTTCGGGTAGGCACGGTTGAGGTAAAGGGCTTTTAGGAGGCTTTTGAATTTTGGAAAGGAGGGGGTGGTTCTGATGTCGACTGGGATGGAGTTCCAGATTTTTGGAGCTTTGCCAACCTGCAGTCTTTTGTTTACGCAGTTTCGGGGGGATGAGGAGGAAGGCGTTAGAACTCCTGAGGCTTCTTGATTGACCGACTGTCTTGAGTTTGGAGGCTAGGTATTCCGGTTTCCCTGTGTGCAGGGCTTTGTGTGTGAGGCAGGCAGTTCTGAAGCTGGCTCGCATTTCCACAGGGAGCCATTTTAGATCTCTGAGAGGGGAGATATATGGTCACATTTTTTGATTCCGGTGACCATTCTGGCTGCTGCATTGAGGGTGGTTTTGAGAGGGGCTAGGTGTGAGCGAGCTGTATGGGTGAGGACTGCGTTCCTATAGTCCAGTCTAGACAGCACCAGAGATTTGGTGGCTTGTTTGAGGTCGAGCGGAGGAATGTGGGGTTTTGTTTTGTTGAGGAGCTTCGGTTTGAGGAAGGTGCTCTTGGCGGAGTTCTTGATGTGATTGGTCATGGATAGTTTGGGGTCAAGGGTGATTCCCAGTGATTTGACCGCGGTTGTCAGGGTGAGATTTCCGTTGAGGGCATCAATTGCTTTCTCCCATTCAGTGATTTGCGGATTTTCTTCCTTGTTGGAGATGAGGAGGATCTCGGTTTTTCCCTGATGGAGTTGTTCAGTTGACGGAGAACACATTTTTCTAGGATTTTGGCTAGGAAGGGGAGATTGGAGACAGGTCTAAAGTTATTCAGGTCGGAAGTGTCAAAGCCAGGTTTCTTCAGAAGAGGAGTGACTTGGCCGACTTTGAGGCAATCTGGTATGGTGCCCGTTTTTAGGGAGCTGTTTATGATTTTGCACCATAGTGGAGCCAGGGTGAGTTTTAGCTCTTTGGCCGTTTGAGAGGGATTGGGGTCGAGGTTGTGTGACGAGGGCTTGGGGCCGCGATAAGGTTAAGGATCTCGGCGTCTGTGATGGGGTCGAAGGAAGTCCAGGTAGATGCCGGTCGCATTCTTGCCGTAGTTTCGATTGTAGTGGGGCAGTCTTTGTCGGGGGGATGGAGGTTAATGTCCAGTGAAAGTTCAATCGTGGAGATTTTTTCGTTAAAGTAGTTGGCGAAGTTGTCACATAAGACTTTAGAGGGCTGGACGTGGGAGGTCACTGGCTTGGGTGTTTGTTTTTTGATGATGTCAATGAGTTCTCTTGGTCTGTTTTTGGGCTTGTCCAGTGAGGTGCAGAAAAAGTTGGATTTTTCATTGTTGATATGTTGTTTGTATTTTCATCTTGCTACTCTGAGTTCTTCGTAACGGCTTGGGGAGGGATTCTTTCTCCAGAGAAGTTCTGTGGCTCTGAGTTGTCTTCCTTCCTCATTAATGTCCTTGTTGAACCAGGATCTGGAGGGTTTGTTTCTGGGGGTTTTCGGTTTCAAGGGGGCTAGTTCATCTAGAATGAAGCCCACACAATTATACCTAAAATCCCTTCTGAGTCACCACACTGTATTTACTCTTCTGCATAGCTGTCAAGTCTCCCAGGTCCGTGCTTGATGTGTTGCTCTAGTGCAGTTTTTTTTCTTCCTTTGTGTTTTGGGACTTGCTGTCTTGTTTTATATTGGAATAAACAAGAATATGAATCCCATAATTCCAAGAAAAAAACCTGGATCAGACCAGCACATCACGTCTCACCTAGAAAACTTGGCTGAACATCATCTGTCTGTCCTCTGAAGTTACTAAAAGGCAACATGTGGTGCTTTAAAATCTGTAATAAACAAGTAAATAAAAGAATGAATGAGCAAGTGCATCAAAGAATGAATCAGTGAGTGAGTGGTTGGACCACCGAGTGAGTGTGTGGCTTGATAAATTGGGAATGACGCTTAGACCTAGATTCACAAAGGTTTCATGCAATGCAGCACAGCACCCACCGAGGCTGTGCTGTGTTGCATGAAAGGGAGAGAGCAGGAGAGCAACATATTCACAGTGATATGGCACTCTCCTCCCATCTCCTTAGCACCAAACCTGATTTGTGTAGCTGTGTGCCAGGTACACACCATAGCGTTATAGTGCAAGGGTGTGTGTGCCATAGTGCAAGGGTGTGTGTGTGTGTCTAGCATAGGTTTTGTACAGAAAGCATACCCTTCCTGTACAAAATACCATGGCTAGACAAGTTTAAAACCTTTTCCTACTTTGTACGTGTGCTGTACAGTGCAGCACACATGCAAAGACGGAAAAAGCAAGGAGTAATGAAAACATTTCTTCTTTTAATGCCTGCTTATTTTTTGGTACTAAACCCTGTCTACTACTGTTAGCATATGAGATTTTGTGTCAAAATGCATTGGTGGCTTCATGGGAACGCCCACGTACCACCCATGTAATGCACCCTTGATGCAAAGTAATGCAAAGATTTCCATACAAACCAATGCAAATACCAATTTGCGTGGGTTTGTTAAGCCCCAAACAGGTTTTGCATCAGGTGTGATTAAAAAGGTTTTTACTCTAACCCGCGCTAAACCTTTGTGAATCTGGGACTTAATGTTGTCCTAAAATGATGCACTTTAAAGGACGTAGTGTTTATTAACGTCACTGAAGACCTCCTTAAGGTTCTCTGTAAATGTTAAGGAAGTAGCTCTCTCGTAAAGCGCTATCTATTTCAGTGGAGTAGAAGTCAATTGACTCGAAAGCCAGCTACGGAGAGGGAAACTGGTCAATCACTGGATTTGCTCTTTGAAACCCAGACCAAGGCAGACAGGTTCAAATAGAGATTGAGGTCATGAGGTTGGACATGATTGCTGAAAAGTGAATGTTTTGTGACTCCATAACAACATAGTTACAGTGTTATTATGCAGATGTGCATATCACCTAAAGCAGTAGAAAGAACACATTACGGTGAAATAGCTCAGCGTGTTGATGCACTAGGTACAGACAGTTGTGAGTGTGCAACCTGCAGGTGACAAGTACAAATTTCCAAGTCATGCATCACATTTTCTTAACTGAAGGTAAAAAAGTGACTTCTAGTTAGCAGCAGTACCCACAGAAAACTCAACAGAACAATCAGTTAATGTGATGAACACTGGATACATTGCTAAGGGGTTTAATTGAAGTTATAGCTGCAATGTGCCTAATAAATCAGAACATAATTGGGCGTCAATAATGTGGAAAATGTCAGCACGGCGTCTTACAACCAGCATGAACCCATCTCCAAATAATCTAGTTTATGAAGAAAAACGTTCCCTTCTCTCCCACAGGGATGAGCAGGATCACCTCTGGGAGGTGGACATGACATCATGATGTCCCTTTGACTATGGGTGCATGGCAGAGGGATAGTGGTGCCAGAATCTCAAAGTAGAAGTTCTGAGGGCCATAGTGATCTAGTGGTCTTCTCAGAGGTCACCAATTGCAGCTCATGTGTACATTGTGCCATCTCATCCCTCTTACTCTGTTGTCTTCAGCATCCTTGTGTAGGACCCTCTGAGGCCTCCTCTGCCACTGAATACTCACTATTCAGGATTCATATATCGGGCCATGCTGTACGCCTTCCCTGTAAGCAGAGATTACTTTGTAAAAGTGTAGGTCCATGGCCCTAAATTTTGCTCAGAAGCCTGCGGTCGGCTATATCGTAGATCAGGTGGCTGAACACCAAGTCTGTGTAGTCTTGTGTCCACCTCCTGCCTCTTTAATCCACCACCGGACGCTCCCTTCCTCTTTGTCGCATTCTTGTCGGCTATTTTTCAACCCAGCTTTCTCTCTTTACCACAGTTTTTCTATCACTGCTTGTTAGCCCCTTTTGTGTTTTTCCCTCTCTTCCTCTGGATCAAAGTTTGTGGAGGAAAAATTGGTGCTAGTCTCCAAAAATCAGTAGTGGTCCATGCAGGTAAGAGCGGTGGGGTGGAGAGGGAGAGGGAGAGGGGGAAAGCCAACAGAATAGGGACAATTAAATAAATAACTAAGTTCTATTCCGTCGTCTGTCGAAATCCCTCCCTAACCCCACCGCGCTTACCTGCAGGGGCCACTGTTGACAAAAATGAGTGCTATTTGGCCCCACCTGCAACCACTGGCTCAAATAAAGCACTGCCTGTATGCACAGATCTGGTGCGGGCGGAGGTGTCTGCTTAACCACCTCTTCTGCTGATTCAGAAGTATGTATATGATGTGTCAACTACTATTCTATGGTGCACATGAAGAGATGTTGGTCTCCTTCCTGTTACTCCTTTGTCCTGTTCCATGGTCTCACAGCCAGCTTCTCTTCCACTAGTCCATGCATGGCTGACACTGGGTGAATTCATCAATAAAATAAGGCACCTAGGTGTTCATCTCTTCTCAATGGTCCTGATTAGGTGCGCTGATGTGTGGACCCACAATCCCTTGTATGCATATACCAAAGCTGACTTCAGCCATGTTAGATATACAATGTGGGGAAGGGGTGAAAGACAGAGAAGACTAATGCTGCACCTGCCACGTTTAAATCATAAATCAATGTGTCTGCTCTAACTCTCCCTGCATCTGAAATGGAAGAAGATTACAATTATTTTATGCAACAGTCTCAGAAACCAGACGTTCTTAACCTTTTGACTTATATGGACCTCACTTAACCATTACAGGATTCCAGGGACCCCCACCAAACCACCATTGGAAATCCAGGGACCCCGGCTAAGCACTGTTGAAGATTTTACCTGCAAAACAATGCATACAAATATAGAATACAGCATTCATCAAACAAATATACAAAAGATTAAAACATTTATTTAATTCAAAGCTATAAAAAATACACATTTTAATTTTACTGAAATAGTTGGAGCTTTCCTAAATTCATTTGTGGCTACCACTGCCCGTGCTATATTCTGTTTGATTCGCCTATACTTCTCCCACAAATCAGTCTGAGGATACCAACTTCAATTTTACATTGTACTTCTTATTTTATATACTCTTTATTAATTTGTTAATATTATTTAATTTTCCAAGCAATTGCAGACCCCCAGGGGTTCTTAGACTACTGGTTAAGTACCACTGTCATAACTAGTCAATTCATTGGCTGTTGCCTGATGGAATTAATCCTTGCTCTAAAAGGCTGATTCTAATTAAGAAGATTAAGGTTACAGCACCAAATATGGGAGAAGCATTTTAGCTTCACAATATGTTATATATCCAAGTAATATTCCTGTGGAACTTCGCAACAATCAGAGTGCAATGTTCAACTCAATGTCCACCATAGGCTTTTCAAACCTTTCGACTGTGATGTTTGGAGCATTGTAGTCATCTTGGAACAAAATGACTTCTCTTCTCCTCCTCTAGACCTTCACCTGCACTCTGGAGCTCTGTTCCACCCAAAACACTCTCATGATGCACTCTACAATGCAAGTATGGAAGGCTCTTCCAGAAAGTTAACAATTATGTTATGCAATCAGAATATCCACAGAGTAAGTTATATGCCTACCCTACCTTGAATATAGCAGCTAGAATATCAAGGTATACTATATTGAAAACAAAATATAAAATCCAAAATTCCGAAATTTAAGCAAATATAGATTTTCTATATCTAATTCCGAATATGTCATCTTACAGCTCGATGTGAATGGCACTGTGCTAATTCTACGCTGAAAGACTTTGCTGTAAAAATGGCAAAATACTTTGTCCCTTTCAAGCTCAGTGTGGATGGCACTGTGCAATCCTATGTTTGAAACTGCTAGAAAAACAGACATTTGAAGTGAGCTGATTCAGAGTGTCATTGGAGTTGTAGAGTGCTCCATTTAAAGGAGCTGTTCTCCACCTAAACCTGGGTACCCCCGAGAGCTCCTTCCTCCGTGTTTTGTGTATATATAAATATATATCCTCTTTACACCTCAATGTTGTGGTTCCAGCATGCTCCTGAACTTCGATGGTACCAGCAAAACATGCCCAACTGCGCATAAAACATTAAGTTTACTTCTGAAATACACAATTAAGAGACCAGCACAACAGCAATAGTTATTTAGTCAAGTATTTTAATGGCTAAGGCTATCAACATGTTTAGGCAAAACGCTCTTTTCACGATAGTGGCATCAATACATCCTTTGTATTTAAATAACTTTAAACCAATAATATGCAACATTGCTTTCATCAACATTAAAAACAGACTAATCAATTCACATATATGTATTCCACCATATTGAAGTGAAAAACCAAATCACGTGTGCATTATAATATTTCCAAGCTCATAAAATACCCATGCTGGGTCATGCTTTACAGCAACTATCCAAGTAGTTAATGCTGCTTTTATCCTAGAGTGTGAGGGAGCCAAGTACATTAAAGGTGTTACATTAAAGTAATAGACCCAAGTGGGCACACCTTGAAAGCTTATATGTCTCCCTGCCCTCTAAGAATAATAATAACATGAACCTATCATTACGACCCCCAGCTGATCCTCTCCCTCACCAACGACCCCACCACCGCCAGAGCCAACCTTCACGAAGGGATGAAAGAGGTAGCCGAATGGATGAAGAACAGCCGCCTGAAGCTGAACTCGGACAAGATGGAAGTCCTCATCCTGGGATCCTCACCCTCCGCCTGGGACGACTCCTGGTGGCCCCCCACCCTAGGCAGCGCACCCAAACCAACAGACCACGCACGCAACCTGGGCTTCATCCTGGACTCCTCCCTCTCCATGACCAGACAAGTCAACGCCGTCTCCTCGTCGTGCTTCAACATCCTGCGCATGCTACGTAAGATCTTCCGGTGGATCCCCACCGAGACCAGGAAGACGGTCACCCAGGCCCTCGTCACCAGCCGTCTGGACTACGGCAACTCCCTCTACGCCGGAACCACCGCCAAACTCCAGAAAAGACTCCAGCGGATCCAGAACGCCTCAGCACGACTCATCCTGGACATCCCCCGTCGCAGCCACATCTCCGGACACCTGAGAGACCTGCACTGGCTCCCAGTCAACAAGAGAATCACCTTCCGTCTCCTCACCCACGCACACAAAGCCCTACACAACCAAGGCCCAGGATACCTCAACAGCCGCCTCAACTTCTACGCTCCCAAACGCCAGCTTCGATCGACCAGCCACGCCCTCACCGCCGTCCCCCGCATCCGAAGAGCCACCACAGGGGGACAGTCCTTCTCTACCTCGCCGCCAAGACTTGGAACTCCCTCCCGACTCACCTTCGCCTGACCCAGGACCACCTCGCCTTCAGGAAGCAACTCAAGACCTGGCTGTTCGAACAGTAGCGGACCCCCCTCCCCTAGCGCCTTGAGACCCTCTGGGTGAGTAGTGCGCTATATAAATGCTATGATTGATTGATTGATCATTACAGCACATGTAATAGTCTGCTGTCCAAAATCACATAGTGAAAGTTATAACAATTATAGAATTGATACTCAGTCCTTACATACAAGTGCTACGAATAATTTGAGCCCACAAGTGACTGGTAGCTTTTCACATGGCAACAACATGAATTACCAAATGGATTTCAAACAGAGAGTACTGTCCTCCTGGGTTTGACCTTGCCTCTTGTCTAATTACCACCAAGTGTTTCACCTCAGAAATGTACCTCTTTAAGTAAGTTCATACCAAAGGCCGCTATCACCACCAGTACTTGCCACCAGCACTCATCCTCAGATTAACTGAGTACCACTTGATGGAAATCAGACCTGAGGTAAGTGGGTATGTGAGTGGATTTGTGGGTGTGTGAGTGGCTGTATGGGACTGTGAGTGGGTTTATGAGGGGATATGTGGATTTGCGAGTGGGTGTGTGAGTGGCTATATGGGTCTGTAAGTGGGTGTGTGAGTGGTTTTGTGGGAGTGTAAGGGTGTGTGAGTGGCTGTGTGGATCTGTGAGTGGATTTGAGTGGCTATATGGGTGTGTTGGTGGGTGTCTGGGTGGTTGTTTGGGTGTGTCAGTAGCTATATGAGTGACTGGTCCAGAATGGAACCTTACCTACGCTTTTATCCAAAAAGAGTCCACTGTTTTGTACAAAATGTCTACCCAAGTGGAGTAATTTCTACTGGTTAATTAGTTAGTGGTACATCGTTTAGTAAATGTCTTGTGCTACAGTACACAACAGTTGCGTAATGGAACACAAGAAAATGTCTCCTGTGACCTTGTGTGCATTAATTTCAACAAAGTGGTTGTTCATCTAGCGTCTTCTTCCAGGAAACTATGATAACATGAATCCTTCTATAGAGAAGATTATAAGACTATAACTAGGTACATCTCCCCCAAATAAGTGTCATTCCTGTTAACTATGTGAAGAAGGTGCTGCTTTGTTTGGTGGAGATGTCCTCTTATTCCCCTGCATCGAGAATGTGCCACCAAAATCGGCGGAAAACACGCTCTGGGGGCCTTTAGGTAAGGTGTCCATCAACATGGGAAAAGGCGGTAAGCCGTTTGGCTACTACTAAGGGGGACAGTGCGGAACCAAATGGACGGAGCTTGAAAATGACTTTGGGCATTTGCATACTCACAGTAATTTAAAGGTAGAATAAAGGACTTTGCTTTCAGGAGGAGATGACAAGAAAAAATCCAAGGGTCACAGTCACTACAGAAGAGATTGCGCTCCGAAAGAGCAATGATGCATTCACCCACATCATGGATTTCAGATCGTTTTTCAAGGTGGAATTGCAGAGAATACACACTTGCTTTGCCTTCCCCTAGCACAAGAAGTTAGGATAATTTGCCCTCTACAAAAGAGGAGCTTCAGCTAGGGAACCTGCTATGTTTATATTTGTAAGCGTTTCCCGTTGAGGTTTAGTTTCTGTGAAAGAGCGTCAGGGCCAGAACGAAACCTCATCTGCCCATTTATCCATCAAGAGTCCACAGGTTTGGCAGGAGGAAGATGGTGGTGGGTTGACGCCGGCCGTGAGAGCTCCGTCCCCGATCGGGAGTATGTTTTGGCTTTATCGAAGCACCTGCACTCTCATAGTAGCTGTACGAATAACTATTATGCGGTGAGCATAGGAGGATTTTTTTCCCTCTCTGAAATATATTTTTTACTAATATTTAGCACCTTTATACCTTTTTCCACCTGCAAATCCCGCCGAGTCGAGCCGAGCCGCAACCAGTCTGAGCAGTGCACTAGGACCCGGTGATTCGATGGGCGTAGACGCCGAGTTCATCGTTCGACGTGGGGAGGCTGGACGTCGAGGCGAGCGAAGAGAGATCGGCATAGTAAGCCGGTCGAGCCTTTGGCGCAGGATCCAGGGAGCAGCGGCGAGAGTCTACCCCCGAAGACGCGGGACCACGGCGGTGAGCGGGTATCGTTCCTGGCTTGGAGAGGTGGGAGGAGTATTGCCCACAGGGCCGGCTCTAGGCTCATGGTGGCCCTGTGCAGAGAGCGTAGGTGGGGGCCCCGGAAGAGGGGGTCCGGACCGTAGTAGGGCTAAGATTGACGGCCCTGGGATCCAAACTGCTGGCTGGGTGGGCAAGCAAGTGAAACTGAAAACAACAACGCTGCCATTATTTGAAAAGAAGTGAGTCGCCGGCTCCGCCGTCACTGTTATTTCTCACTCAGCGTTATCCCCAGCACAGCATGCTCTCACTCGAGCAGGGAAACCAGCACCAAGCATCTGCTTCAGCTGCCTGCGTCACACCCCGCACTAGTACCATCTTCTCTCTGAAGTTATTTTTTGCTTGTCGGACTCGGAGTCAGAAGAAGGGCAACCATTTATTTTGGCTTTTATTTCGGCTCCCACTAGACTACCTGGGATGCAGTGATTTAAGTTAGCAAAAGATGGGTTGCGACTCCAGAGGCGTAACGAAACTTGAGGGGGCCCCCCTGCAAAGTACACAGAGGGGGCCCCCCTCCCTACCACCTTTGCTAAGGGGGCTCCCTGGACTCAGCACCCCCGCACTGCGGGGACTTATGTTAAATTATTGAAACTAATCGAAAACACAAACATCAGTCCATAAATGTAATTCTCTGCACCCTTTTTCCAAGGCTCACTGTGTACCTGCCATGCACAGTCCTTGAGAGGTGCTTTTGAAATATGAAACCTTTAGCAATATTGTTTTCAAATCGGCCATCGGTTTCATTTTGTACTGTTACAAACACGGACACTGCACTTTTCAACACAGACCTATAGTTAGTTTAAATTAGCTGTTTACGTCTGGTGTGTCAGGGATTGTGCAGATAAGGAGAATATACACTACAAAGCGCCTTGAGGGTGTCTGTCCTGCCTCTCTTCTCAGAGCAGTTCCCATTATTTGGCGGCCAGGAGAAGCCAGGTCTCCTTCCCTGGAAAACGTGACGTTTTTATCTCTGCTAGCCCTATGGCTTCCCTGGCAGGAAGAGGCCTATGCATGTTGCAAAAAGGGAAATTAAAAACTGATCTTGGGCCAACACCAAGGATTCCTTGAAGACACGAAGCAATGTAATGACTTGCAGCACAACAAAGCCAAGGGGAAAACATTACCAAGGGGAAAGCATTACCAAGGGGAAAGCATTACCAAGGGGAAAGCATTACCAAGGGGAAAGCATTGCCAAGGGGAAAGCATTACTTAATGACAACATCGGAGGATGAGAATAACAAAAAGGCATGGCAGGGTCGGGAAGAAGCGCTGCCGGTTCAAATTTTCGTGGCAATTTTGTTTAAATACGCTGGGACAGCGGGGCTTTAATACAGAGGCAAATTTGCAAAATGCTGGAGGGCCTGCCTAATGAGGGTGAACTGCTGTTCTGTATTTGATGAAAGAATCCATTTGCTAATGGTGTGAGTATAACTGAAATCCACAGACAAACACGCATTTGCAAGACAACAGGTCTCGCTTTTAAGCGATTTACAGTTACTGGCATTGTAAATGACAATGCGTTTTATTTAGGTTTCAAAAACCAAAACATTGTCATTTACAATGCCAATAGCTGAAACTCGCGTAAATGCGAGAGCTGTTGCATTGCAAGTGCCAGTTAATTACTGCAGGGTCTGAGCCATCCCTCCTAAAGCCCTGCCTGGGTGTTGTGGATAGACACTCACTCACCTGCTCGTCCACCGAGGGGTTGTCCTGCTGTCTCAGCATTTGCCGCAGTCTTTTAATAAATAATAATTTCATCCTCCGAGAGTCCGTTCGACCGGGGCAGCAGCCGGACGACACATGACGTCACACACATACTACTCATTGCTCTCACGCTCCTCACCTCCAGTCCTTAGGCATGGGCTGGCCCGCAGCTTTGAAGGTAAGAGGGGCGGGCTGGGAGGGATGCAGGCAGCAGAACAGTAGACAGCAGGGCGACTGGCGACACTGGGGCCTGGGCGAGGCTAGCCACCAGGGCAGGGCCAGGCAGGGGCTAATACTCTTTGTTCTTCTCGACTTGTAGTACGGTACAACACCAACGGCGTCCGCACCCTTAGTTCTTCGAAGTCTGTTGTAAAGTCACGCACACTTTACAATGTGCATGACAAAATTGCACTGCACGCATTTGTCACCAGCCCCGCCCCCACCCTGAAGACCGCGGCACCGCGGCGCGCAGACTCATCATAGACAACAACTGCGCGACGCCACGCCCACGGACCATTACGAAGCCAACAACAAGAGAGCTACTGCGCAGTGCGCACCAAATATTAATTAATGAAAAATGGCTCTGGCACAGCGCACACAGCACCATAATTAATTTTTTAAATAGAGGCCGCAGAGCCCGAGGCACGCCACACCGTCCAGTGATGTGTGTTCACTGGTTATAGGCTTGCTTGCCTCTGCCCTCAGCCGAGACTAGTGAGGGGGCCCCTGGAGCGTGGTGGGGCCCCCTACGGGGGCCTGTGTTAAATACCGCCCAACGTGAAAATAGAGACAGAGAAGCCGTCACGTCACCGTCCTGGTGTGCGCGCGCACAGTTTAAAGGCCCCTAGCTCTGCCGAGAGTGAGGGGTGGGGGCTGGAGCCTGGGGGCCTGAGGGGGCCTGTGTTGTTACACCCCTGTAATTTAAACATTTTTAAATAGAGGCTGTCACCGTAATTTACATGCCGTGCGTGTGCGCACTGTTTAATGTAGATGCCAAATCCTGCCAGGGGGCCGCCAGTGCCACGAACGATCCTTCTGATCCTATCCTCGTCGTGGCGGCCCCTGGGGTTTGGCGGCCCTGTGCAGGTGCACACTTTGCACATGCCTAGGGCCGGCCCTGTTGCCCAGCATACCTAGTGTGCCTTCTACATGTAGGGGACCCGGAGAGAGGCAGTATCTTACATTCGGGGGCTGTTACAGGACACAGATATTGATACAGGCCTCCAGCAACATATTCACAGGTCTAAAGGGGATGGACACTGATATAGATATAATCACCAAGACTATTCAGACCCCCTTAGAAACCCTCAAAGAACTTCTTCCACAACAAGGATTACGGACCAAATCAGGACTCTCCAGAGG
Source organism: Lissotriton helveticus (assembly GCF_964261635.1). Lineage (NCBI taxonomy): Eukaryota > Metazoa > Chordata > Amphibia > Caudata > Salamandridae > Lissotriton > Lissotriton helveticus. Next base: position 697,961,231 of record NC_136071.1, on the reverse strand, counting down.
CTCTGATTAGCCTAAAAACTAGTTTTCTTGAACTAAATGCTCCCATTATTTTAGGTGGAGATTTTAATCTGGTATTTGATTCCAGGTTGGGCCGTACTTCTAAGGTTGCCTCACCCCCTTTACCTAAATCTAAAAGAGAGCTTAGAAATTTGATGAGGGATTTCAACCTACTAGATGTCTGGAGGGTTAAGAATCAGAAAAACAGAGATTATTCATTTTACAGCCATAGATACAGACATCATTCACGTATTGATTTCTTCCTCATTGACCAAGGCCTACTTTCTGAGACTGTGTCTACCTCTTATATTCCGTCCATATTATCTGATCATTCTATGGTAGAATTAATAGTTAAATTTCCACAAGGTACTTAAACCAGACGGTGGACCTTGGTTAGATCTCTACTATTACAGGAAGAACTAAAAAATGACTTATTGAAGCATATGGCGGAGTACTTTCAGTTCAATAAAGCCTCAGCATCCGATCAAACAATATGGGAAGCTTTCAAGTCTTATTTAAGGGGGACATTCACAACTATAATGATACGCAGAAATAAAATTAGGAAGAAGGCAGAGGATGAATGTTTATTTAAAATAAAACAAAAAGAGCAAGAGCTGCAGAAAGCATCCCTAGAACAACAGACTATTTAATTTCCATACAGAAGGAGTTGGAGAGCCTGAAAGCTAAATACCAGGCTAACCTGGATAGAATTATTAAAGAAAGGTGGAACGTAAGTAGATTACAGAACTTCTCCTATGGGGAGAAATGTGGTCGTATTTTGGCCTGGAAAGCTAGATCCGATCGAGCTAGGAACCAGATAAGTAGCTTAAGGATACAGAGCACTGGGGACATATCATTTGACAATGACGAGATTTTGGGAGAAGTTAAAACATATATGCAGAACTTATACATGGGGAATAATGATGAAACATCAACTGAAGGTGCAGTACATTGGTTAGAGGGGCTATGCCTTCCACATTTAATTGAGGCAGATAGCCTGTTCTTGGGTTCTATGATCAAAGAGGGGGAGATACATGATCAACTGAAAAGAATGGCCACGGGGAAAGCAGCCGGCCCAGACGGGCTTCCAGTAGAAGTATACCAAATAGGTTCTTCTATTCTAGTCCCCATCCTTACGTCTCTATTTAATAAAATACATCTGGGTGGAGAGTCTATCCCTCCGACATGGTTAGAGGCTACGGTCACATTAATTCTGAAGCCGAATAAGGACCCCATGAGCGTCGAGTCCTACAGGCCATTCTCGCTGCTAAATACAGACTATAAAATCTTTGCGGGTGTTTTGGCAGCGAGATTGGCCAAAGTAATCAAGTCTGTGATTCATGAGGATCAGAGGGGTTTTATGCCTGGCAGGCAGCTGAATGAGCTGACTATTGCGGCCATTGACTTTGCTACAGAGGAAAAAATTCCATTAACTATCGTAGCAATCGACGCCGCTAAGGCCTTTGACCAGGTTAGCTGGCTGTACCTGTGGGAAGCTTTGTCAAAATTTGGTATTTCAACTAATTTTATAGCATCTGTGAAAGCATTATATCTTCACCCCAAGGCCAAGTTTCTTGTGAACAATTCACTTACAGACTGGGTCCAAATAACACGCGGCACCAGACAGGGATGTCCCCTCTCTCCCCTATTGTTCAACCTATACATAGAGCCCCTAGTAATCCAGTTAAGATCGAATGTTTTAATTAAGCCCTTCCGCATGAATGATCTAGATCTAAAATTTGCTCTATATGCGGATGATCTTTTAATGTATACGTCCAATCCAGAGGTATCAATTCCTCGATTATTCCATCAGGCAGAAGCTTTCAGAGAGGCCTCTGGATATAGAATCAACAGAGAAAAAACAGAGGTTATGCAGTGGAACCAGGAGGATCTACTCCCTGAAACGAAGCCCCGGATGAGATATGTAGGAATACATTTGGTTCAGAACATCTCTGAGACATCTAAAGTGAATTTGGATAGAGTCTACAAGGATATCAGTGGACTCTTGCATCGCTGGTCAGGACTGCCATTGAATATCTTCGGGAGGGTAAACCTAATAAAAATGGTTATTTTGCCAAAGATCACTTTCCTCTTTAACTCGATACCCTTATCATTTAACCCCATGGATATTGCCAAATTACAGGGAAGAATAGGATCCTTCATATGGAACTCTAAATCGCCCAGAAACTCCCTGAAAAAATTAAGAAGAAAAATGAAAACAGGTGGACTCGCTATGCCAGACATTCTCCACTATTGCCATTCTTTTCATTTTAAAAACTTCAGACTAATGGCTGATAAAGCTGATACATCTTGCTTGGGGCTGCTATTTCAGGCGTTATTATATGGTATTCCTTTAGGGCATGAATCTTTTTTATTTAAATTTGGGGATCCAAAATTCTACAAGAAGGTTAGATTGAAGATTTTGGACACAGCTCTGAGAAATTGGCTGTTTGTCAGAAAAAAACTAGGCATCCCTTACTATACACCTCTTGCCCCTATCTGGGACTCCCCGGGAACACCAGAATGCCTCAGAGACCAATTATCTCTTCCCCTTAAAACAGCTGGCATCATGCAGTGGCAGGATCTTCTTGATGATTCAAAGCTATTGGGCTGGGAACCACTTTTTAGGCTGACAAATGGAACTCTCACCAGGTTCAAATTCTATCAGTTATCTAGCTGGTGCTCTACCATACCGTGGGATTTAACAACTAACCCGAAGTTTGAACTGGTAAAGAGAAAAGGGAGCTGGAAAAAAGAGATTTCATTTTGGTATGAGGCACTAAATGAGAAAGATGAAGTAACAAAACTAGAACTTAATAAGCTGTGGGGAGAAGCGGAAGCTTTGCAATGTGATAATCAACTCGCTCTATGGGGAGATTCCTTTAAATTGCTAAATACAGTGGTGAAATCAGCCTCCTTAAAACAAAATCATCTGTTCACCCTGTATAGAGTGTATATATCCCCAAAAAAACTGGTAAAGATTACGAACCTCGAATATTGTTGCCCACGTTGCAAGGCTTCCGCGGCGGACGATTTACACATGTTTGTTGAGTGTCCAAGATTGTCGCTCTTTTGGTCTAAAATTGAAGAATTTATAATAGAAGTGTTGGGTATACATTTTACCATCACCCCAAGATTATTCTTTTTGGCCTAGGGGTAGAGTACCAGCTTAATGATATGAGGACTAAATTCATATTTTATATAATGATTCTAGCTAGACGGGAAATTTGTAAGGGTTGGAAGTCAGAGAATGCTCCCCTCTTTGCTGACTGCCTAAAATATATCATATATATTAGTGAATCTGATATAGCATGTGATAGCTCTAGCCTTGATAAGACCTGGGCGGCTCTAGAGGCTTGGCGGAACAGATGAGAGTATTCCTATGATTTCACCTGGGTACTGTTGGCGCTTGGTCTCCAACCCAACCAAGGGTCTTCCAGCTTAAAGGGTACGGAGTGGACCTAGCAAACAGCTAAATCTAGAGGGGTTTTCTCTTTCCTCACCTATTTTGGATTGAATCCTTTAGATTGAATCCTTGAGGCCGGTACATCGCAATATGGGGAGGAGGAGATACCATATCTAGAATACCCATCATTGGTATATGAGGAATAAAAAAAAAAGAGTCCACAGGTTTGCACCAAGTGTCTACCCAATTTGAGTACTTTCTACTGTTTAATTAGTAATTGCTACCTCGATGGATAAATGTCTAGTGCATATTCTACACAACAGCTGCTTAAAGGACCGCAAGGTAATGTCTCCAATTGACCTTGGGTGCATATTATTTTGGCAATGTGATTATTCCTCGAGTGTCTTGATCCACAAATCTGTGATTTCATGAATTATTGTCTAAAGAAGAGGCCTGACTACAAAGAGGGGAATTTCAACCAAACAAGGGTACTTCCTCTTAACTATATGAAGTAAGTGCTTCTTTGTTTGGTGGATATGTCCTCATAGTCCTCTGCATCAAGAACATGTCACCAAAATCAGCAGCAAGCATGCTCGGGGGGCCTTTTGGTAAGCGGTCAATCAACGTGGTAAAAGCTGGGAAGACCTTTGCGTATTACTAAGGAAAATCAAGTGGGACCAAACAGGCAGAGCTTGCAGATGATTTAAGCATTTGCATACTCATGGTAATTAAAAAGAGAGAACCATGGACTCTGCTCTCACCAGGAGATGATAAGAAAGAAGCCACTCAATGGGTTGATGATATAGGAGACATGACCAATGAGGATTGGAGGGAGGCCCTGGCCTCACCCGAGATGTGGCTATCCGTTCCCATTTCAAACTTATACAGCTTAAAATACTCCACAGAGCCTACTACACTAGTTCAGCGCTTGTTAAGATGGGGCTTCTTGTCTCCCCGGTCTGCCCCGTGGCTGTGGTTCCACTGGTACCTTATTACACCAGTGGTGGAAATGTCCTGTCCTTCAGCGGTACTGGGGTAGGATTGTGCCCACCATGTCCCAGATATGTCATAAACCTATTGAGGCTTCCCCTCAGTTTTGTCTATTGAATATCTGGGAGTTACTGATTTGTCAAGAACTGAACAAATGTGGGTCTCTTTGGGCTGCATGGTGGCAAAACGTAATATCGCTAGAACATGTAAGGGAGGAGTCGAGCATAGATATACTAACTGGGAGTCCAACATGGACTGGTGTATGCAGGCAGAGAGGGTGGTTTACGAAAGCAGGGCTTGCACGGGCAAATGGACGAATATATGGGGCCCCTGGAACGAGAGAAGAGGTTTACTTTGTACCCCCTTTAGTGATACTCTTCCATTCGTTGTGATAATGAGACGCTGTAAGGTTTTTAATAGATAAATGGGACCATGATTCATCTGATTGTGTTACTGACCCATTGTGCTGATTTGTATTTAACTGTAATTTTATGATGCACAACTTTGAACAGCTTGTTGACTGCTCTTCACTGCATTTGTTTTATTTGTATTGTTTTATGTTGATTTATTTTCAATAAAAAAAGATTTGTCCCAGAAAAACCAAAGAAACCACTCGTTACAGTCGCTAGTGAACTGGTTGCACTCCAATAGTTCAACATGCATTCACCTCCATCAAGGATTTCAGTTTATTTTTCAACATGAAATTTCAGAGATAACCTTTGCTTTGCCTTCCCCAAGCCCAAGAAGTTGGGATAATTTTTCCTTTACAGAAGTGGAGCTTCAACTGGGGGACCCGCTATGCTTATATTTGTAAGTGCTTCCGGTTGAGGTTTAATTTCTGTGAAATGAGCACCAGAGCGCGAATTGAACCTAAATTAATCCAAAAATTGTCCACAGTTTCGCACAAAATGTCTATCCAACTGGAGTATTTTCTAGTGGTTAATTAGTAAATGCCCTCTTATTCGGTAAATATCTAGTGCATATTCTACACTTCAGCTGCATAAAGGGCCGCAAGGAAATGCCTTCAATGAACCTTGTGTGCATGTAATTTTGGCAATGTGATTGTTCCTTGAGCGTCTTCATCCACAAATCTGAGATAACCTGATTCCTTGTCTAGAGAAGAGAATGAGACTACAAAGAGAGCAATCTCCACCAACTAAGGGTGGGTGCTCTGGTGCCCACGCTGGACACCCGCCTTGTTCTTGTTGGGGACCACAGGGGAGCCCTAACGCCCCTCTAGTCTCTGTCAGCACCCTGCCTCCATCAGAAGCGGACATTGCTCCCCCACACGAGGAGCAAGAAAAATGCAGCTCCCTTCAAGCTGGAGCATTTTTTTCATCTGTTTACCTGCACGCTTGACAGCGGGGAGGTAAAGAGATGAAAAGTCTGCTCCCAGCTGGCTGGAGCATTTTTCCTGCTCCCACCCACTGGGAGTGGACTTACTGTTTGCTCTCACCTCTTGGGAGCTTTAAAATGCTCCCACCAAGCGAGAGCAAACAGAGGTTTCCCTACCTGCACTAGTGCAGGGAGGGAAAACGATATGTCTCTGGGGGTTGGCACCCCAGGGCATAGCTGAGCCTGGCCCTGGAGCATGGGGTCCCAAGGGCCATTATTGGCTCTTAGAGCGGGCCACTTGGCCCCCTTCATTTGAAAATGAATAGCTGGGCCACGAGGCGTGGTGGTTCCCCGGGGCTGAGTTCAGCCGGGGAGTGAGGGGGGGGGGCCATGGCCCCCTCCTCATTCCTGAAAATGGCCTGGCCCAGGAGAGGTGGTGGTCCACGGGTCCTAATATAGTATGGGGAGGGGCCTACGTGCACCCTTCTCCCCATTATCATATTAAATTAATCCCCACGGGACCTGACTTAACCGAGGGGGGGCAAAGTATAAAACAAGCATGGGAGACTGCTCGTTATTTTTCAATTTTGCTGCAAATTCACAGACATGCTACGAAATCACAAAAAAACTGTCCGAGTCCCAACGTTGCTGCCAACACTTCCTGGTTGTAGTGTTGGCAGCCAATCAAATGAAATTTTGAGATACGTCGGATCAGCAGACGTTTTGCGTCCCTAAATATTTTTTCTTTAATAACTACAAAACTACTGAATGGATTTACACTAAATTACAAAAAGGTTTCTGTGTGGACCAAGATCTAGCGTTCTGCCAAATTTGGTGTAATTCAATTCAGCGCTTCAGGTTGTAGTCATGTTCAAAATTCATATGGGAAATTGCATAGGGAAAACGGGTTTTGGTACCCCCTTTTTCTCAGCCCCCTTCTTGACAAATCACCCTCAAACTTTACACATAGCAGCTGAAGTGACCAGGACTCTTCTGAAAATGTTGTGAAGATTTGTCAAACGCTACCAAAGTTATTAGTAAAATAAAAAACTCTTTGTCTGTGAAAACTAAGTCCTAACTTTAACTAGCAATTGGGGACCACCAATAAAAAATAAATACATATAACTACATATATATTTCTTTATTTCAATATGTGGATGTGGAATTAGAAATGGTAAATACTCTATATGCACTTACCGTTTAATATTTCGTGCTTCAACTTTTTTGGGCAGGAAATTTTGCATCTCAATATTCAGTAGCAGAATCATTCCATTCCTGTAACGACATGCATGCTACTTCAGCCTCTGTTACCCGGTTCTCATTTTTAGTCTCAAGTGGAAATGATTTGGTGTAAAAGATGAGCCAGAAGAGCTATCTTTCTCTGGTTCTTCCTGTAAATCATGCCCTTGCTGGGGACCCTTCCAAATACTGCACATCTTTCACTTATCACCTTCCTTGACTTTGCACTTCTCTGCCCCTGCACAATTTAGCTGATACATGTTCTGCCCTAGGCACCACTCCAAGCCCACCTCTTGTGGCACAGGCTCCAATCTAATCTGGTAAAATGTAGGCCACATTTGCCCCATCCTCTATGGGTTGCGGAGATTTCTTTTCATTTAATGTTGAGAACTGCAAGGCCCAGTCTAAAAGGAGGTGTTACATTTCACCAACTACTCTTTACTTTTTGTGTACAATTTTGAGGTTTCTTCCAATACCCACTGTTGTAAAGCAGTCAATGTGCACAACCACACACTGGCACACAGTTTGCGTAATGCGTTCCCCTAATTTTAGTGCTGAGGTACTGGGGGCCGTAATCGATGATTCCAGTACATTCCCCACACTAAAATACAGAGATTACCAGTGGTTTTCCAACAGTGGCGAATAACACGGGGGCTAAGGAACCTGCGTCGAATTCCGCGTGATTTCCAAATGCCAAGGCAACTAACATGCCCAAATCTCCATTCCCTGCTTGAAGGGGGAGGGGATACCTTGTGAAGTGTATGCTGCCCTCACCCAGGAGGAGGAGGGGGGGGGGAGGGGGCGGCTGGTGCAACTGATGATCATAGCAAAAGAGCAGCTCTACAGTCACGCCAAGTTCTGGTGTCCCTTGACCCTGTATTTTGCTGACTGGGAAATTCCGGGCCCAGAAACTTGTAATTGCCTGAGATTGTATCCCCCCGTGGATATCAATGCAGCCAAATACAATAAATTGAAAGCAGGTTCACATTACTTTTTCCCAATCCTTCTCCGACCCCACAGAAGTCATTACCCCACCGCTAGAATCAATTCCGTGCATTTTCGACATTTCCTTTTTCAGTAATCATATCTTGCACCACTATTCTCTAGCCGAACAGGCTCTGCCGTGGGAAAATGAACAGAATCTGTGCTGACGGGTTCTGGAAAGGAAACAGTTAACATAAAAGTGAGTGGGAGTAAACGAGGGAAGGCAGCAGGCACCCAGTGTTCGCCTGCTTTGTGACAGGCAGTACCACCGTGTGCGTGAAGACAGCCCCAAAGAGACACACACTAATAAGAATAAAAATAATCACAAAATGCCTGATTTGACACATGGACTGAGACAGCAGCAAGGGGTGAGTGCTTTAAAATTAATTGAACTAGTGTTTGGGAGGAAGTGTCGCGCTAGCGTGGAGAGTAATGGAGCAAGCAGAATTATAAAAAGCGTAATTTACGCTTACGGCTGAAACTGAAAAGAGGAGTAAGGGAGGGTTATTGGCTTGCCTCACAAGAAGGAAATAAATAGATTCGCAGGAGAGAAAAATCTGCTCTCATAATGCAGTCCAGGCGCATGCATTGCGCAGTCAGCTTGAACGCCTGCCAAAGAACCGTGAATGAAAGAACACCTCGAAATCATGTCTCGAAGTTTATTTAATTAGCTATATGGCAAAAGAGATTTTTGGAAGAGGCAGTCTCCAAAAGAAGAGGAGTTCAGGGGGCGGAGGGGGGGGGGGGGAAGTGGGGAGGGATGTAGGGGAGGAGGGGTCGTTGTTGGGGGTTGGTATTCGAAAGAGATAAATAACGATTTCCGAGTATGAAAAACCGTTGAAAAGCAGTAAGGGTTGGAGCCCAAGTCTGGCATGTGACACGTGTCACTCTGTCATGTGGCATATGCCACATCTGATGTGACATATGCCATAGATTTTCTACTTGGTCTTTCATTATTATCAGTTGAGCATTTCCAAAGGACTATGTTTCACTCTGCTAAAATAAATAAATTGTTTAAAAAAATAAAAATAATATTAAAAAATAATTTCCCGAGGTGGGGTTTGAACCCTGGTCAAAACTCACTCAAAGCCCTGTGTCATGTGGCATATGCCACATCTGATGTGACATATGCCATAGATTTTCTACTTGGTCTTTCATTATTATCAGTTGAGCATTTCCAAAGGACTATGTTTCACTCTGCTAAAATAAATAAATTGTTTAAAAAAATAAAAATAATATTAAAAAATAATTTCCCGAGGTGGGGTTTGAACCCTGGCCAAAACTCACTCAAAGCCCCTGTACATCAACATTGAGCTACTTACTCTGCTAAAAGTTCCCCAGCCAAAGGTATCTATGTCATAGAATAAGGTTGTCAGTCCTTCCTCTATTTCTATTGTCTTTGGACTGTAGATACCAGAAATCTTCTCTCGATTTACATTCTTTAAATACAAATAGCCCTTCCTTTCATACAGTCTGCCACTAGCCCCATGCATTTCCAATTCTTACACAATCATCCCCAAATTCTCATTCCACTAAATAAGTGATTTCTTTCATAGCAAACCTGTCCCCCCTATCCACGTACCACACAGCATGCCATTATCAATGCCTGACATGCACTATGAGTAAGGAGGCCATAGTTCTCCCAGATACTGCTAGGGGGTCATTTACAAAGGCACAGCTTTCATTTGTGGAATTTAGAAATACAATTAAAAAAAAAAAAAAAACGATTTTCCCCACCTGGGGTTTGAACCCTGGTCAAAACTCACTCAAAGCCCCTGCACATACAAGGTGAGCCACCTACTCTGCTGAAAGTTCCCCAGCCAAAGGTATTTATGTCATAGAATAAGGTTGTCAGTCCTTCCTCTATTTCTATTGTCTTTGGACTGTAGATACCAGAAATCTTCTCTCGATTTACATTCTTTAAATACAAATAGCCCTTCCTTTCATACAGTCTGCCACTAGCCCCATGCATTTATTATTGTTACACAATCATGGCACAGGGAACCCCAGGTGCCACCTAGAATAGGATGAATGAAACATCTGGGCCGCCATTTTTAGGACAGCTTCTGGGCACCCTCTTCGTTCAAGTGGGTCTCCTGGAGGCACGCAATGGAGACGCCATGGCGTTGGAGGAATGAAAGGACCCTGTATCTTTTAGTGCAAGTGCCCAATCCACGCACGTTCCAAGTTAAGAATTTAAACCCCATGACAGGAGATCACGCCCAACCTGGACATATATTACAAACGGCGTGTTCCGCCACCCAAGGGCCCAACCAGCATCCAGGCCGGGGGACCTAGCCCATCTGATCAGCCATTCAAATAACAGAAACACAGTACTCTCGATGCCAGCAACAATTTCCCCTCCCAACCCCACCAACACCCCAAGCCCCCCCAACCCCACAACCCCCCCATAACATCTACCCCCACCCCCACCCACGAGCAAGATGACAGCAACAACAAAACACGCTATCCTGCCCTCCCCCTGCTGGTGCCAGGATGTACACAGCCACCCTATTCGTCCCATCCAATACACACACACACACACACCCAACCAAACACCACCCACCCCCCTTCTAGCTCCCCATGGGACCCAGACGTACAGGAATGAACCTGGGCTTGGCCGCCGGCATCAGTCCCAAAGCAGGGCCCTCCCCAGCCAAAATAAAGACAGACACCGCCACATAAGGTCGTTCCAACGGGATACAGGTCCTACGCTCCTCTCCGTCATTCAAGCTCGAACAGCACGGCTCCCAGGTACCTCATACAAACTCAAGGCCCAGCACTAAAGCCCCCAAAGCAGAGCACAACACTCTTCACTCCAACAGTACCTTACGACAGAGCCGTCCCCTGCAGCAGTTCAGACATTCCAGTCTCTGGGATCACCGGAGCCGTAGAGTCTGTACCTGGCACAATGTCCTGCAGGGTATCTGGAACCAACACGTCCCCAGGGGCGGATGCGCCCGAGGACTCTGGACCATCCCTTGCCAAGGAAGGTCCCAACGGCTCCGCCTTCCGCATCGTTGTCTCTGGGGATGGTTCCCCCAGGTCTCACGGGGCCCCCCTCACTCTCCCGTGGGCATGTCGTCACCCCTGTATCTCCTGCCACTCCCACACCTCAGCGGGCTATTCGAAGAAATGTGCCCGGCCCTGAGATATCACCTTGACCTTGGCCGGATATAACAGCATATATTGTAGCTTCATCTCCTGGAGCTTCTGCTTGACTCCCAGGTAGGACTTTCGCTGCTCTTGCACCTGTTGGGTGTAATCAGGATAGATGCATATGTGGCTGTTCTCAATGGTGAGAGACTCCGTCTACCTCGCCGCCTTCAGAATGCAATCCCGGACTATATAGTTCAGGATCTTCGCAATCAATGCCCTCGGAGGCTCCCCCGGGTGCGGGGGTACCATGGCCCTATGCGCTCGTTCGATGCCAAATACATTTGATAGCCCATGCGGGCACAGTTGAGTCTGAATCCAGTCCTCCAGGAAGCGCTCGGCATTCCCCGCCTCCAATCGCTCCGGCACACCCAGGACTCTAATGTTGCTGCGGCGCGCCCTACCCTCCGCGTCCTCAGCTTTTCGTTCCAATGCGTGCTTCATAGAGGTGAGTTGCATGACTGTCTTCTGGAGGGAAGCCACCGATACCTTATCCGCCACTTTGCGAAGATCCGTTCGCAGAAGGTTGACATCAAGCGATACAGTCTCTATCTGCCGCTCCAGCGCAGAATGGGAGCCCTGTATGGCCTTCAGCAACTCCGCCCGGGAAGGCTCCGCCGGCACATCCGCGCACTCCTCTTGACCTCTCTGCCCCGTAATCCGTTGCGACGGCAGACGCTGGGTTGTATACTGTGTGATACTATTAGGCTGAGTGGATTTCGACATCCTGTCCTTACGCAGAGCCAGCAGACCAGGCACTCAGCGACCACCGCAGGGGAGCACCAAGGATCGTATACGGGTACCTCCGCTCAGTAGCGCGCCTTCTGGTCACTCTTCAGGTCACTGCCATTCCGCTCCCGATCTGCCATCCAGCAGGACCAGGCTGTAGCAATGGGGTGGTGCACACAAGGATCAAGCACTACCTCAGTGCGTCCCCAGCGAAATTCAAGATTAACAATACTATGTCCACACCAGTTCCTGTAACACTGGGTGTCCCTCAAGGATCCTCCCTCTCCCCTACTCTGTTCAATATACTCATGGAACCACTTACCGCACTACTTCAAGCATCTAATGTTCAATTTCACATGTACGCAGACAATACCCAGCTCTACCTTAAAATACACACCCTTGATGACATCAAAATACACAACGCTTAGGAACATACAGACTTGGCTGGCAGAGAGTCACCTCAAACTTAACCTTCAAAAAACGGAATTCCTCCTAATAGCGCCTCCCACCAAAGTCCCCCTCACTCAGTCCTGGCTTAACCATCTCATTGCACTCAACGTTCAACCTACTATTGTGGACTCAGCGAAATCTTTAGGCATAACCCTTGACTGCAATCTCAATATGCATCATCACATCAGCAATGCAACGAAGGGAGCTAATTTCAAAATCAACACATTGCGGAAATTGAAAACTTTCCTTCCTCTCAATGACTTCAGAACTGCAGTCCAAGCCCTAGTCATCCCTCGAGTGGATTATGGAAGTGTTGCCCTCTGTGTTCTCCCCATATCGACAACCGCACCAATAAAAGCCTCTATTAATGCTGCAGACAGACTAATCACGGGCTCAAAAAAACTTTCACACATTTCTCCTGATCTAAAAGCTTTGAACTGGCTGCCTTACGAAGCTAGAATACATCTGAAAATCACCTGCATGACCCACAAGGTTATACACCATAACTCCCCCAGCTACCTCGCTCAGAAACTGACAATCTCGGGTGGCTCAAGAGTGACAAGAAGTGCAGACAATCTTCTTTTGAAACCTCAGAGATTTCACAAGAAAAAACTTATAAATGCTCCTTCTCAGGGATGGCGCCCAGGATCTGGAATGCCCTCCCTCCAGAAATCAGACTTATCTCATCCTTGGCATCCTTCAAAAAAGAAGTAAAATCTCTCCTATTAGCTAAAGTTACCTGAACTTTGACTAATGTAATCTCGTAACTCAGTACTCTTCCTCCTGTGACTATGTATATTGACCACCTATGCACCGTTGCTACCTTACCTTGTTTCTTTTTTTGTAACAATTTGCTCATCTTTGCACAAAATGTTTTGTTTAATTATTACTCCTTGCCTTTTTATCCCATTCTGTATGTAAAGAGCTCTGATATCCGTAAGGATCTTGTTCGCGCTCTATAAAACTTTTAAAATAAATAAAAATAAATTAAATTCACAATCAGGACATGCCACACACACCAGCGCATGTCCTACCTTTCACATACAGTGCACCCTGCCCATGGGGGTACATTGGACCTACCTCGAGGCGACTTACATGTAGAAAAGGGAAGGTTTAGGGACTTGCAAGTGTGTGCACTTGCTAATTCAACATGGCAGCCCTAGGCTGTGGACAGGCTACGCAATGGCAGGCCAGAGTTACACTTTACATGCTGTTTGCGTGGGTGGCACAATCCAGTGCTGCAGCCCACCAACAGCATTTGATTTATATGCCCTGGCACTCGCAGTGCACTTTACTAGGGACTGACACATGAATCAAATAGCCAATCATGATAAAACCAATCCATAACACAGTTTACGCAGAGAGCATACTTTATCACTGATTTGGAGTGGTTAAGTGCCCATAGTCCTAAAACCAATGCACACAGGTCAGGAAATAATAGGAGGAAAAATCTAAATATTTGGGGATAACCCTGCAAACAGGGCCATTTCCAACAAGCAGTCACACACATGCAAGCACAAACTCCACTCAATAGCAGTCACACACATGCACACTCGACTCACGAGCAGTCGCACACACTCCACTCACAAGCAGTTACACAAATTCAAGCGCAAACTCCACTCACGAGCAGTCGCACACTCCACTCACGAGCAGTCACACTTATGCATGTGCACACTCTACTCACAAGCAGTCGCACATAGGAGCACTCGAGCTCTTCCACTAATGTTATGTGAATGTGATGGCATGCAAACAGCTCCTTCATTCTACAGGCAGAATGCGTGGTGAGCACAGTGCGGGGGAGACACTCGGAGTGTGAAACTCTCTGATGGATCCTGTCTGGATTGATCTGAAGGGCTCAGGAAACAGAGGAAAACTATGAAACAAAGAAAACAGCAGTGTGGGGACGCCATTTTTTTTTTCCATATATAATTACAAGCCTGCCAAATTTCAAATGAGCCTGGATAGCTCAGTCGGTAGAGCATCAGGCTATTAATCTGAGGGACCAGGGTTCAAGTCCCCAGGCGGTTTGTTTATTTTACTTTTTTTTACATCTATGATTTCTATTTTTGTTCTTAAAGGCCAACGCTCCTAGTAGCAATAATCTTTGCAAGCTCTTTAAGCTTGGAATTCGCTAATTGCTCTCCTTTTCGATATTCAATGTTGTCTCCGTAGCGCCACCTCCTGTCTGTCTGTCACTGTGCACCGGTTTCAACGAGTGATAATCGGAAGTGCAGTCGGTGTGCAGCCGGATCCCACTCGGGCTTCCGCTCGTTGACATCTCTGCTCATTATCAGATACTTCTGTTTTGCATCTTATAAATGTAACAAACTTACTATATTCTATTCACAAATTTGAAACAACCTCGTGCAAGGGAAATGAGTGTAATCCATTTTTTTTTTTAAATTAATGTCTTCTTGTTGTAAATCGTTTGAAATAAAAGGACGTGAACATTTTCTAAAAGAAGTCACTGTTTGTGCCTTAAACCATCTTCCCTCAACAAGATCTAATTTTTGCCACTTCCAGTGCAATGTGCATAACTGGTGCGAAAATATAGAGCACGAGCTCTACGTGTACAGACATCTAAACCCTATTGTTAAATGAACTTCCCAGTGGCATGTTGGTCTAGGGGTATGATTCTTGCTTTGGGTGTGAGAGGTCCTGGGTCAAATCCCAGACGAGCTATCTTTTGATTTTAAGATTTTTTTGTTTAAAATAGGGGCACTGAAAAACACTTCAGAAAGATGAAAAAAAAAACTTTTCCTTATTTCAAACGCATTAAATAAAAATTAAAAAATTTGAATATGAGATAAATAAGAAGTAAAATGGGCTCATACAGGCTTTCTATGAATTTGGCAGGGAAAGAGAGGAGCGAGATGGTGCGGTAGTTCTTAAGTTCAGTGGGGTCTGCTGTAGGTTTCTTTAGTAGGGCACTGAGTTCGGCATGTTTCCAGCTTTCCTGGAAGGTGGCGGTGTTGAGGGAGCAGTTGATGGAGTCAGCCTTGTTGAAGATGTGGTGGGGGCATGGGTCGGTTGGTGATCCGGAGTGTATGGAGTTCATCAAGCGGAGGGTGTCTTCGGTGCTGATCGGGTTCCAGGTGCAAAGGGTGGTGGTGGGGGGCTTCAGTTCGGTAGTAAGGGGGGTGGACTGGTCGCCGAAGATGTTATGTATGTCAGCGATTTTGCTGTGGAAGAATGATGCTTGTGAGTCGCAGAGGTCTTGAGAGGGAGTGATGTCGCTGGAGACGGCGCTGGGATTGGTAAACTATTTGACGATGCTGAAGAGTTCCTTGCTGTTGTGGGCGTTGTTGTCGATTCGATCCTGGAATGCTGATTTCTTGGAGGATCGGATCAGCTGGTGGTCTTTGCGGGTGGCGTCCTTGAGGGCGGTCATGTTGTCTGTGGTTGGGTTTTTTCGCCACGTTTTCTCGAGGGTGCGGCAGTTCTTTTTGGAGTTCTTGAGGTCGTCATTGAACAAGGAGGCTTTTTTGCTACCTTTGTTGTTGTGATGGTTTTTCAGGGGTGCTAATTCGTCAGCGCAGTGGGTGATCCATTGTGCGAGATTGACGGCTGCTTGATTTGGGTCCGATGATTTGGCGGGAGGGTTTTGGTTTAGCGATGTGGTGAGTTGGTCGGTGGTAATTATGTTCCAGTTTCTGCGGGGGACTTGTTGTGGGTGGTGGTGGGTCGTGGTCTTTCTAAAGTTGAAGTGGACACAGCTGTGGTCTGTCCAGTGGAGTCCTGTGGCGTGGTTGAAGGAAACGTGCTTGCTGGAGGAGACGATTGGGTCCAGCGTGTGTCCAGCGTGGTGGTGGGGGTGTTTACCAGTTGTTTGAGTCCGAGATTAGCGAGGTTGTCCAGAAGGGTGGTGGTGTTGCTGTCGTTGCTCTTCTACAGGTGGAAGTTGAGGTCCCCTAGGAGAATGTAGTCCTCGGAGGGGAGGGCGTGTGGGCTGATAAAGTCGGTGATGTCTTCGCTGAATTGTGTGCGGGGTCCTGGTGGTCTGTAGATGAGGGTGCCTCTAAGTGTGGTCTTGGGGTCGGTGTGTATCTGGAAGTGAAGGTGTTCGGCAGCTGTGAGGGTGTCGTCGGAGCTGGTCGTGATGCGGATGGAGTTCTTGTGAACGATGGCGATACCTCCTCCTGTTTGGTTGATGCGGTCCTTTCGGATGATCTTGTATCCGTCCGGGATGGCGACGGAGATGTCGGGCGCTGATGAGGCGTTCAGCCAGGTTTCTGTAAGAAAGGCAACGTCCGGTGATGTGGTGTTGAGTAGGTTCCATAGTTCAATGGCGTGTTTGGGGACCGAGCGCGTGTTGAGCAGGATCCACTTTAGGTGGTTGTTGTTTGGGCTCTGTTTGGCGGTAGTGGTTGCAGTGTGGGTCCTGATGCAGCAGAACTTGCAGGATTGGCAGGTGAAGGGTCCATGGGTGCGTCCTGGGGCGGCTCGGTGGCAGTCGGGTAGTCGGCCGGTGTTAAGTGCAGAGAGGGTTGCGACATCGTACGTTAGGCGGGTGGAGTGGTTTTTGCGGGGGCCAGGGGGTCTTCCGCTAGGCGCGGTCAAGGCGCGGATGGACGTAGACGGGCTCACCTTTGGTGCGCCTTTGGCGCGCTTAGGGCGCGCCCACTGCGCGTAAATGCATCTGTCATAAGTAGATAGTGGCGAGGGCGTAGCGAGGGAGGAGCAGCTGGGAGGCGGGAGCGGGGTGGCGAGTGGGGAGGGGATTGTACGGCGATGCTGTATATAATAGGACAGGTGCTAATTTCGAGCTACATGCAATGGCAGCGGGGCCAGAGCCTTCAACGACTCCAGGATACTGACACACTCTAAAGAGATATTTTTTGTTCACAAACCCAGGTCTTCCTCCAGGCGGATAGCAGCACTCTCTGACCCGCTTCATTACACCACTACCCCATGGCAGCCATGAAGCTGTGGGGGACCAGCCGACCTCCACCTCATCGTAATGGATTGCTTAGTCAGGAGTAGAGGCAAGTCTATAAACCGAAGTTGTTCTTTCTGCGCCTTATGGAGCCGCATCAATCCCAAAAGGAATACTGCAGGAGTACGCGGAATGGGGACACCAACCACAGCTGATATCAGTGATAACAATTCTAACCAGTAAGACATAATCACGGTGCATTGACATAACATACATAGCAGGTTAGCATCTTATATTTTACATCTAGGACAGCAGTGCTGTGTGGCTGGGAAGATACGCTGCAGAAGGTGCAGGGTGAGATATGCCCTCTGCAAAAAAATTTATTGAATGAAGTTGAATTTGGCATTCCGTGGGATTCTCAAAGGGTATGCCAAGGACCTGCTCCAGTCCCCATACATCATGTCTGTACCCAAGTCTTCGGTGCATTTGTTGCTTAAAACATTCTGTGAAATTCTAGTTTGGTTAGTTATGCCTCTGTAAAGCCAGTTGGTGAGGTGTCGGCCATTCACTATCAGGTAGGTTATGAAGACCATTTCATGGTGGGGAGGTTTCTCCCTGTGGGGGGACGAATGTTTCTTTACATATTGCAGAAGTGTGGCATGTAGTAAATCTAATGCATCTGTGACTCCTTTGCTCCAGACAAAATTGTCGTGTTCCATAAATGTGCTGTTGTGAAATAGGTCTCCCACTCTAGCTAAACCGCCTTCAGCCCAGGGGAGCACTCTCAGTTTAGTGAGGAGGCCATTTGGGGTCAGGATCCCAAGTAGTGGTATGGTGTCAGAGTAAGGGAGGCAGCCACGTGTGTAGTGTGTGGATTATTTATAATAAATGAGAGCTGTGCGTAAAAGCAGCGAGCATCGGTCGGAATCTTAGCCTCTGGTAGGATCAGAGTAGGAACCCGTCCGCGATCCACATCGGCAGGTGAATAATTTAATTTAATGTAAGTTACGCCCTGACAGCCAATCTGAGAGCCACTGTAACCTAGTCCCCTTTATCAGTGTCCAGTTGCAGCTTACTCAGTCCTACTCTGCGGTGGCCACTTCCCCAAATCAAAACGGAAAGAGTAATGTTCATAGTTAAGCAGCAGGGTCGGGATCACAACCGGCAAATTGGTTAAGAAATACAGTAGCAAGGGGAGGGCTCCCATTGTCGAAATTGCCACTCGGCCCATCTATGATAGCAGTAGGGAGGACCAGAAGGTTACATGTGAGTGTAGCGAGCGCATAGCCTTACCTAGGTTAACGTCAATGAGGTTTGGTGTTGAGCGATAAATCTGTATACCCCGATATTTTAAAGTATGTGCTGCGACTTTTAAAGAATGAGGGCCAAACTGAACCGTCTCTGGGCAATCCCCTTGCCGGGAAAAAAGGCATAATACATACTGACATTAATTCTGATGCCCGAAAGCAACGCAAAAGCATAAAAAATGCCTGTGGCCAGTGATAGAGAGGTGAGGTCTTAAGCATACAGAATGATGTCATCCGTGTATGCGGAGATAATGTGTGTTGTTTGGCCGATACGTATGGCCGGTTGTACAGGCGATAACCGTACCCTAAGGGCTAAGGCTCCAGGGCCAGCACAAACAACAGAGGAGACAGTGTGCAACCCTGCCGTGTGCCTTTTCAAACCGGGTACTCCTCCGAGATATGTCGCCCTGTACGGGCCCTTGCCCTGGGGTCCTTGTACAGGAGCCTGACCCACATTAAATAACCCGGCGGGATGCCAAATAGTTCAAGTGCAGGGAATATGTAGTCCAATATGAGCATATTGAATGCCTGTCTCAGATTCAAGGTGATACAACCTGCGTGGGCTCTCTCCTTGGGGGTTGCAGTCATAACATGGTAAAACCTGCTGATGTTAAGTGAAGTGCACTGCACTGGTACAAACCCACATTGATCTGGTTGGATTAGGTTGTGTAAATATGGAAGTAGGCAGCCAGCCAGTACTTTACTGAATAGATTGTAGTCTGTAGTGATTAGAGATAGTTGGGGGGAACTCTGAAAGATACATTGCCTGGCGTGCTGGTTTGGAGAGAGACATTAAGAGTGCCTGTCTCATGGTGGGTGGCAATGACCCCGAGAACAGCGCAGCATTACACAGTTTCTCTAGTTGTGGCACAAGAGTATCCGCAAACGTGGCATTGAATTCGGACGGGAGGCCGTCCAGACCTGGGTCCTTGTTTTGAGGGAGGCTCCTGATGGCTGCCTTGATTTCAGACCTTGTGATAGTGCCAGATAGAGCGTCTTGCGCTGTTTTTTCAAATTGTGGGAACTGTGCGCCTGTTCAAAATGGCATCAAGGGGTCTTCCACCAATGGTGGGGGGGGGGGGACTGTTACAAGTCTTGGCAATATTCACAAAATGCTGCATTTATATCCCATTGTATATTCAGGGTATCCCCAGCGCTAGTGGTTATCTCATGGATCAGGGGATGTGGGGGGTAATCTCTGAGAATACGTGCTAATAGCGGGCCAGCCTTATCAGCATCAGGCGGAGGACTGGCTGGAAACCTTCACCAATGTGGGGCCTCGGGACATGGCCACAACAACAAGGCTAGCGAAACTGAAAGGCCCTTTTCGCAACTGGCGGAGAGAGTAACGTTATACGAGAATAATGACACCGCCTTTGCCACTTGTGGGTCCACGCTCGGAGCTGATCCTGAGCTGACAGCAAGACACCATGCAGGCAGTTGCAGAGATCAGGGGTTCCCCCCTTCGAAGAGAATGCATCTAAATCCAGCCAATGAGACATGTCTAGTGATGACGAACAGATATATGGCCTACAGAATTCGCAGGATTCAGTAGGAAAAGTGGATGTCAACCAGCAGACGGCGTACTTGATTGCATAAACGCTGCAAGCTCCTGCATTTGTATGGACTATAAATTGAGGTATTGGGGTGTATTTGTGGGGGAATGCTGTTGCTAGACGCGTAGACACCTGGGATGCACGCTGTTACTAATCCACAGTATTTTCTCAATACTGTGTTGAACACTGAAATACATGAGGGAACCGGTACGACTGAAACGTATATTTTATTGCTGATTTGTGAAATATTGCTGAGTTAACATATGAAGTTTGCCCCAACTATATTGTATGTTGCCTGCGCATGGGGAGCCCCTGAGACGCTAGAAACGAGGACTGTACTCTAAAGTATAGCAGTTTGCAGCGCACCACCCAGGATTGTTTTGAATGTTATCTCAGATTGGGAGTTTGGAGGATTGCTGGTTACATTATCGGATTTTTGGAATTATTAAAGCATATATCTTTTTGTGAGACGTCAACTGTTAAGAGTAGATTCATACAGTGTACCATGCTGCGAGTCAGGGAGCAAAGAGGGGTATGTAATGATGAGCTGTGTTTAATTAACACAGCTGTTGGGCTGCCACGTACACAATTTCACCTGAATGCGTTGGAGGGTTAATGTCTTCAGTTAAGATTGGTACATGGGGAAAAGCTTCGCGAGCATCCGAGATGGCCGCGTGAGCTAAGAGCTCCCGAGACCCTCGCTGCCTCCTACATATATACTGAAACGAATCCGGATTATTCGGATGGAATATTGAAGTGCAGACCCGGCAGAGGCACTAGCTGCTTTCCAAAATCGATTTGGACATTGGGAAAATGAATTACACCGATCGCAACTTTCTGGCCCACAGGGGTGGAATGGCATGGAGCTCAAGTGGCACCAATACCCAGGCAGTAGTTGAAGAACAACGGCTAGCTGCAGTGGGATCGATGCCCCTGGTCAACTTTCGGTTTCGTTTTTGAGACCTCACTGGTGAGCGAGGGTGTTATCGACAGATTGATCATCGGCCTCCGCTGGGCGCTTCACTCTGCAGTGTATCTACCGCAAGTACTTGGTGCGGACCGGGAGAAACCCTTTCTCAACTGTCATATGGATACTTCGTTACATATATTGCGTTAAGTTAGCATGAGTGTATTACATGTTTAAACAGCCATTTTTCCTTCGGCTTCAGTTTTGCACACGACACCTACTTGTTGTTGTCGCTTTCACCCTAGAAGCGGTGAGGTGATTTATTTGAGAATAATATGTTATTACTATGCTATCAGCTTTGCCTGGTACACTTGGTACAACTGTCTGCACACTGAGAGCTGCACACTCTAAGAATAACCTAACACAAGGTTGCTGGGAGGCCTGATCCTCGCACCACATTAGACATAACACAAATAATGTTGATGCCAACATTTTGGGCTCTACGCGGGTTTAAGATAGAGTTACACGGAATGAACGTAGACACTTGGTGCTGCGCATGAAGAGAGCTGGTAGCTGTTGATGTGATCTACTCCTACTGACATTTAGAGGTATGGGTCCGCCCTGCTAAAGCCCGAATGAGACCTTCTTAGATATAAAATAATATGCTAAATAGGGTGCGCGAAATATAGGTGATATAGATTTCTATAGATTTTGCATTGTAACATGCTATCACCGTTTGCTTACTATGGATTAGTGACTATGCTGCTAACTCTGATTTTTATAATCTGCATTTTGGTATTATACAAGATACTGCGTTTGAGAACTTTGCATTGAATAATAAATATTTCAAACTTGCACGTGTGTTCTTTGACTCTCAGTTTTGGTTTGAAATGATTATATAACGAAAGAGTGTTCATGTGTTCCACGATTCCTGAGGTATTCTAAAGATCATGTTCTGGTTTGTCTAAGACATGGATCATTTTATAATGATCCATGAGACACTGTAGCTAGCTAGGTAAGGGGATTTCTTATACTGAGATGAGTTTTGGATCATCCTAACTCACTGAGGTTCTAGATCTCTATGCACAGTTCTGTGGGAGAACGGAAACCCTGCTACATGGCGCCCGTACGTTGTTGGCCTTATATCATGACACTCGAGTAGTATATCATTCAAACCTTGACACCTTCATTCCCGTTTCCGGTAAACGGTGGTGTCGGAAAAACCTACCTATTTTTTAAATAGGTCTTTTCAAGCTTGAATTCTTCTAAAAACGGTTTCTTTGAATTACTACCCAGTTGTGCTACAAAGTGTTCTTTGTCTTTTTTCTCTTCCTGTGCTACCATGGCCGTGGACATACCGCAGCATAGCCGCGTCGCGGTACGCGACCACTTGCGGGCATATAATGTCCCTGTGGAAGGCTTGGCTGTGGTTCTAGTGGTGAGTGCGGAACATGCGTACCCGTACGAATTGTTTTATTCCTGGGTAACATTTCCGGAAGTGGACGCTAATTCGGGTGTCTTCCATTCATACACTGCCTCGGCTGTGCCGGCGGCTTATGCTCCGTACAGGGCACTGGAAGTACCTATCGATGCTTGGCAGCACGGAGTTTGGTTTGGTGGCGCCCTACCCCATTCTTTAACGGCTCCGAGGTTAGGTCCTTTGTCCATTCCGGGCACAAATTGGCCCGCTTTGGGTGGATTTACTCCTCATCCTAATCGCGCCACTTGTAATGTGGCTGACCTGCGGCGTCTTCATGAAGCCGCGGTTGGAGTGATTAGAGCGCTTGTTCATTACATTGGTCGTAATGTTCATGGCGCAGCCCCCGCAGGTGCGCAGCTCCGAGCAGAACAGGCTGGTTTAAAAATCAGTCCTGTCTTGGTGAATTCCGTTATGGGCAAGAAGCCCCAGGATAAGGATGATTTTCCTTACTGGCTTGCCGAGAAATTCGACCAGCTGGAGGCTGTGTTTCCTAATACGACTCCGGGTGAAAAACACCGGATTCTTACGCTCAGTTTACCGAAAGATTTAGCCCCTGAACTTGCTGACTGTGAAACATGGGGTAAGACTTTTGCAGCGGTTTACTCGAGGTGCTATGGCACCCCGTCTGTGTCAAACCTTTCTGCGGTCCTTAAACGTGTTCAAGATGATCACGGACCAGAGTCGGCGGTTGAATTAGGTATGCGCCTGAGTGGCTCATTTGAGACTGTTTGCGGTCTTATCCTTGCAAATGTCAAGGGGGATGCAGTGAACTTTCAGGTGGCCAATGCTCTGGCGTTAATTCCCGATGCCGAGAAGCCCCGTCAGTTAGCAAGGATTATTGTGGCGGCTTATAAAATGGTTGGCCGCACTTCTAAGGGTGTAAAGGCTTTTTCTGAAAAGGAGAAGAAACAGCCCCAGGGACAGTCTTCGGAAACGGGTGGACAACCCAAGTCCAAAAAACAAAATTGGCCAAAAAAGCAGAATCAGGGTAAGCAACAACAACAGCAGACACAGGTTTCTAGTCCTATGCCTTCGCAACCTGCGCAGTCGGATAGAGTTTATGATTTGCGCGACCGCGCGACGATTAAATCGCCTGAAAGATTTCAGGCTTCTGACCAACGCTCTCCTCGTTCCTTTCAGGACTCATCGGCTCCGTCAACCGGTGGTGGAGGGGGCGGCAGGGGCAGGGGTGGCCAGCAAGGACGTGGTCAGCCCCGCACGCGAAGTGAAGGGGATCAGCGGGACGACTCTACGCCAAAGAGACCACAGTTTGCCAAGAAGAAGGTCGCAGCCTTAACGGCGCATCGATATGCCCCAGATAGTGAGAACGCGGCTTCGGAATCTGACGTGGGCTCTGACCTTGCTGGACAGCGCGGCGGAGATTACCATAGTGAGAGAGGCCCTCCGTCCACTGTTGAAGGTGACAGCGACTGACACTTATGTTGTGATTGAAACGGCTGATACACATGTTGCTCCCCCTGAACGACTTTTTGAAATTGTCCTGTTAATTGAAGGTGACATGCAGCGAACTGTAAAAGGGGTATTTTGGGAAAATCTTTCGTCTACGTATGACATTTTGCTTTCGGAGGCTGACTGGCCCCCACCTTTTGTTCTCGCAGCTCCGCGAGGGGAGGAGGTGATCCTCCCCAGTTTCGCGCACACTGTATCGAGAGTGGAAGCGCTGCATTTTGCAGAAGAGTGGGCTCTGGCGCTTGCGCCGGCTGTGTACCGAAATCAGTGTGGCTGGGATATATTGTCCCCTAGCCATGAGATTCCTTTACGGTCACAGCCGCAGCCACAACCTCAGTATCCCATACGGCGTGAAGCTAAAGCTTCTGTCGCGGCTATCCTTGAACAATTGGAATATCAAGGTGTAATTGAAACGTGTGTGTCACCAATGAATAATCCCCTTTTTACTGTGAACAAGCCGGACGGCTCATATCGTCTGGTTTTGGATTACCGGCATTTGAACTCGCATTGCCGTAACTGTGCAGTACAGAATACTCACGGCTCTGCCCTAGTGAATAGTCTTGAGCGTAAACGGTTCAAAACCACGCTTGACATTTCCAATGGTTTTTATGCACACAGATTAGATGGTCTAAGTTCCCAATGGACCAGTTTTACGTGCGGCGGCGTACAAAAAATGTTTAAACGACTCCCAATGGGATATAAGAATAGTCCTGGAGTGTTTTCCGCCCGCATAGTCTCTCTTTTGGAGAGCTTCGATCCAGTTGCTTGTTCTTATGTGGATGACATTTATCTCACAGACGACGAACTTTGGGAGCATCGGTGTCGAGTAAACAGCATAATTTGTAACTTTGCAGATATGGGTTACAAGTTTAACTTTGCAAAATCACACATTGCGGAGTACACAGTGTTGTTTCTGGGTTATGAACTTAACCACGAAGGAAAGGGGTTGGCTCCTCACTTCCTGGAGAAGTGCGCGCAGTTGCGCTCTCCGACAACGCTGAAAAAATTACAGTCTTTGCTGGGTTTTTTAAATTTCGGGAGGACATACATTCCGGAATATGCCCAGCGTATCAAGCCTTTGTATGCCTTGATACAACCATCTTTTTCCAAATCATGCTGGCTGCCTGAGCATTCAGCCATTCTGCAGTCTTTGCAGGCTGATTTGCTCGCTTCTGACCACTTACAGACTCGTGATAACCAGACCAACCTGGTGATAAGAATTATCCCTGGGGCGGTGGGTTTCACGTACCTGACTTTTAATGAAGGGGATACAGTACCTATTGCTTACAAGTCACACTTGTACACTTCGGCTGAACTGCGTTTTTCCACTGTGGAGAAAGTTTTAACGGCTGTGCAGATGGCAATTCTTAAGGAACGTGCTCTGTCGCAGGGAAAGCGCATGTTGGTTGTTACCCCGTGTCCTGCCTTGGAGGCGGTCACGAAAGCCAGTGTACCGAATTCTAAAGCTTTGCACCCTCGGTGGATTCAGTGGGCTACATCCTTGACATCCCAGGATGTCACGTTTATTTTTGACGCCGCTTTACGGTCGCAGGAGTATTTACAGTATGAATTTGTTCATCCTGCTCCTTTAGCGATGCGGCCGTTGGAGGATTTCCATTGTATCATTTACACTGATGGTTCGGCGCAGGTTGCGCATGGCTCTAAACATGCCTACGATTCCGCTTGCGCCATTGTGGTCGGTGCCATGGTGAACGATGAGTTCAAGTCCAGTGTCGTGCACACGCAAACACTAGGGGACTGCACCGCACAATTAGCAGAGCTTCGTGCTCTTATGCTCGCATTGGAGTACGCTGATCCTTGTGTGACGACTTTAATCGTAAGTGATTCTTACTACTGTGTCCAGTCTTACAATGAGAACTTGTTCTTTTGGATTCAGAATGATTTTCGTGATTCCAAAGGTAGCACAATAAAACATAAAATGATCTGGGTCCGAGTGGCGGAACTTAAAGAGAAACTGCCGCTCGTGTTTGTGATTCATACTCTCGGCCATCAGCGCGTGGGGGTCCACGCTGTTGGAAATTCGCTTGCTGATGAGGCAGCGAAGTCTGCGGTATCAAAATACTTAGTTGCAGCAGTCACAAGGTCCAAAAGCAAAATAGATGATGACATCTTGGCGGCTGTTGCTGCCACGGAGAAGGGAGGTAAATATCCTGCGGGGTTCCCTTCGAAGTACACATACCACTTAAATCCCGATAAGGTTCCTTATGTGAAAATTCCTGAAGTTGGCGAACGTCTAGTTCCCAACTCGGATCGCAGGGCTTCTCTGATTACAGCGGCTCATGAAGGTGTGGCGTCTGCGCATGCGGGCGTCTCGGCTACTGTAACTCAGCTGCAACAAAGGTTCTGATGGCGGGGACTGTACAAACAGACGCGCGATTATGTCCTTATGTGTGACATTTGCCAGCAGATTAAGCCTTCTACTGCTGCGCGTCCGCCTCAGACACAGTTGTACATCTCTAATAAACCGCTTGGTTGCGTTTATTTGGATCACTGCGGTCCTTTTTCTTCTGATACTGCGTATAAATACATCTTAGTAGCAGTTGACTCATGCACACGGTTTGTGTGGGTATGGCCGCATCGAAGCGCTGATTCACGGACTGTCATTAAGGATTTGCGTGTCTTTGTGGGAATCTTTGCCTGTGGTACTTTCCATTCGGACCAGGGTCCGGCTTTCGCCTCTAAGGCGTATAAGGATGCTATGGTTTCGTTGGGAGTCCAAGTCAAGTTTTCAAGTCCCTACAAGCCTGAGGGCAATAGTGTAGTAGAACGAATGAACCGCGACTTAAAGCAATCTTTGACAGCCCGAGTTATAGGCACTGGTAGAAACTGGCTGACCCACCTCTATGGCGTATGGCGTGCAGCGTGCGCTTAATAATCTCCCTAGAAGGTCTCTGGGTGGGCGGACCCCATACGAAATGCTCTTTGGTATCAAGATGTACGTCCCTGACCTCGATGGTGCAGACTGCCAGGCCCAGGCCGCGGCCTTTGACGTAGATGAACATTGCAATGTTTTACAGGATCTACAAAAGACCAGAGACAGTCTTGCTAAGGAACACTTGCCCTCCACGTCGGATGATGCGTTGCAGATCCCGGTAGTTGGCTGGCTACCCCAAGTTGGAGAACTGGTTCGAGAGAAGATCGATAACAGGAAAGAGTTTGGTCCCTCATATCGAGCACCGGTTCGAGTTCTTGGAGTGAAGGGCACAAGAACAGTCATTTTACCACCACTTCCAGGTCGTAAAGAAAACAGATTTATTTCTATTGACAATGTCAAGACACACAGGGTGGCCGATTCTTCATAGCATGACACCGGCTGTATCCTGTCCTTCCATGGTGAGGCACTCTGTGCTGGCTATTACATCTGGTGCAGAACAGGAGGTGTCCCTCGAGATGCCTGCCATATCCAGTCCTTTATTAAATACTATTCCTGTTACTAACATTGATGAATTGACCTATGCAGATCCTGCTGAGTTATCTATGTCCGATTTACAAGCTCGTTTGGCTAACCAGTCCAGATTCTCTTTTGACTCTGATTCGGAACTTTCAAAGAAACCATCGACTATTGCAAAATATGCCACGTTGTTTAAAAAACATTTTCTAATTCCACCTTGGACATACGTTTGGCTGATACTATTTTCATTTTATCTTTTTATGTCAATTGGTTTTGTGTTTTATTTTTTCCGCCTGATCGATGGCCATTACGTGAAAGAAAGAACAGGAATTCGGTACCTTAATGGAACATTGGCCCCTCTTTCCTCCTCACATTCAGCACACAGACTAAAAAGAGACTTAAATACAGTAGAGATTACTGCTTGGCCTGTCCTTGATGGGATTGTGTGGGATGCGGTTAGGTTTCAAATACATGGCCCCACAGAAGTTATTAATGTTCCTAATGTGCTTAGAGTAAACATGGGAGATGTGATTAAGCAAGATATTCGTTCTGATGATTGGGATCTTCAGGCCGTAGAAGCATTGTTCTCTGATTTGAAATATTATGCGGCCTTTGATGCTGAGGATTTGTACTTAGATTCTGTCAATTATGGTGATTTGTTTTGTTATCAACATTATGGAAATCATTTCTTACACAAAACAAGTTCCAGGAGGGTTCCTGTGAACTACACACAGTGGGAGCATTGTCCTGCTCCTTTACAGGGGAGCTCAAGTACATTTCTGGGAAAATACTCTTATTTTACAGATTTTAATCAATCAAATCCTGAGTCGTTTTATTTTAAAGTGAAACAGAAATTTATGTCCAAAGTTAGACTTACCGATACAAAATTGCTGTATTCGAAGTCCTTTCTAGACAGGTTAGCTATGGATGGCTATGAGTTATGGAAGGAGGCTATTGACCTTAAATCGGTTTGGGGTACCAAGGATTGGCAGGTACAAGGCACTGAGGCTTTGCATCGAGCATGTCTCATCCCGAATCACATGTTGTTTTTAAATTCTACTATTTCCCAAACAACATGCTTTGGATTGGCTACATCTAAAAAATTAAATACACCTACTATCCCTGATTTAGAAGAATATTCAGGTTGGAGTAATTTCACTACATTGCCCATCAGTGGGATACAAGCACTTTTGCACAATTCCTCCTTTAATATTTCCAGTTTTGATCCAGATGGGTGGCTTTTGTGGCAAAGAAGCTTTGATTCTTGCCAACGTCGTTTTTTGGGTTTGTCTGAAGGTTTTACACACATCAGGCCAGATCCCAGGTTTGAAACAGATCACACTGTTACTACTTATTCAGTAGGCAAATTGTGTCAGAACTGGTTACAACATTCCACTTTGGCTGCAGTTAAACTGCATCTATCCCAGTTGAATGAGAATATAGATCTAAATGATTTTATAAAAGGCCCGGCTAGGGGTAGATCTAAACGCTGGCTTTATGCTGTGTACAATGAAATTTGGAAATTTTCACAGATTGAAGCAGCTAAACGCCTGAGAGCTATTGATCAAGCAAATTTGGAAAAAGTGCTTGCAGTGGTCGATAACAGTATTAACATGCTTTCTTCCAGGATTTACACGTTGGATAATATTGTTTCTTCTGTTGTTGATATTGTACATGATGAAGTGTCCACGTTATACCATGGTCAAAATCAATTACGTTCTGTAATGCAGTTTGCATGGACCCTACAGACACTTAAGGCTGGTCGAGTTCCCTGGAACTCATTGAATGTTTCGTCCCTTTTCGCCCCTTTTAATTTGACTGAAAAACAACGCATGCTTTCAATGCGTGATGCGTCATTTTCTATGTTACATATTGAAAAGCTAGAATCCTTACCTTTCTCTGTTGCTGAAACCACTACTGC
The DNA here is from genome assembly GCF_964261635.1 of Lissotriton helveticus. Taxonomy (NCBI): domain Eukaryota; kingdom Metazoa; phylum Chordata; class Amphibia; order Caudata; family Salamandridae; genus Lissotriton; species Lissotriton helveticus. The sequence continues at coordinate 697,932,016 of NC_136071.1, read as the reverse complement.
CACGTGGCTTATTCATGGATTAATTACATTACCATTTCCCTTATACAAATTTACTAATTGTATGCGGTATATTGCTATAGGACGATTTGAACCACTAGGCAATGCATTCCTCCATGAAGCATGGTCATTACCATACACATACAGATGTCTGAAGGATGGAAAAGAAGTGAATCTTAATGGTGAGGATTGTACACAGTCACCTGACCATTCATTAATATGCAGACACATTCAGTTACACGGTTCTTGTAATCAGGACCGGCCAAATTTAGCATGTGTTTTAAAAGGCACGCCAGTTCCAGCAGTAGTTCCCACATTTACATTATTGACTAATGGTAGTTATTTGCTTTTAAACAACGAAGTATGTTGTGGGTTATTAATTGGTGTGGCTTATGTGGTAACTGTATCAGAGCGTGTGGTGTGTTGCAAGAATGTTCTATACCCACCCACGCATGGGTCTTCAGATGTCTCCATCTGGCCACGGATTCCAACCTTGGAAGCGAAGTTCAATGGTTTAAGCAGAATAAGGGCCCTTTTGTCTCAAAAACAAGTGACCCTGAGTTCGGCCCGGGAAAATTATGTCCTTCACATAGCTAACACACGCACAGAGGTGCAGGCGCTTTTAAATACTGATTTGCCGTTTCATTTCTGTGAGCTGGTGCACCAGATCTTTAATGCATCTTCCACGACTGGGCTTGCGCATTTTTTTAAATTGGTTAGCAGTGGCCTCGTGACTACATTTGAAAAAGTTTTTGGTATCATTCCCACGTTTTTCCATTCTATTTTTTCGAGTTTGTTTGGTGGACTACCTGTTTTACTGGCTGTGGCTGCGGGCATTTTGTTGTCGTTTTTCTTCATAAAACATGGATGCCCGTCCTGCGCAAGAAGCCGTTCAACGCCTCCTGACACTGTGCCGTAATCGGATGCTCAATTACTATGGAACATTGCCGCTTGCAGCATTAAGCACGGCTTATAGATTGTCATTTCGGTTCACCGACTTCACGTGTGTCCAACCTGTGTTTCACTGCCTGAGCTGCGAGTTCGATTGGGCCATTGATTTGTGTCTATGCTTGAGGACTGCTCCTGACGTCGATTTTGATCAGCTAATGCGTCCCGTAGTGGCTCACGAGTTGATTTGTTCTGGCGAAAGAGTTATGGCCTTGGCAGCAATAAATGGAGTACTGGGCCAATGGGAGATCTCTGCAGCGGCGCATGCCTTTCTGACACACAGCGATCTGGTGAACCCACCGAGTTGTCCTCTGACGTTACAGGAGGATCCGGTGCTGGAGGAGCACGTATGTTCTTTCCCATTGCTGAATTGGATTGCTGAACTATTTTCGGATTATGGCAGTGATTTCATACTGGAGGCTGTTGCAACTTTCTTTGCATATACTGTCCAATCGTGAGATGCCTGGAAGGAGTGCTTTGTTATGAAATATGACTTTCCCCTTGCTGAAATTGGAGGGATGGACTGCGTTCAGATGATGGAGATTTCAATCATATGATGTCGCTGAGAATAACGTCAATGTGGCACATGACTTTGGATATCGGATAAGTGCCTGGTTTTAATGCGACCTGGTCCTACCTTTCGTATTTTTGAGACCTGGCGGATGACTTTTGGTTCGAAAGTTTTGCTTTTATTTTTAGATTTGAGGCCACTGTAGGCATTCATACATATTCATTCATACATATTTTTTTAGCTTATTTTAGCTCAAAATTATTGAACTTTGCTTTCATTTTATGTATCTGATTTAGTTGCCTTTTCCCTTATGTTTGACGGTGCTCGGATCAATGGGGGGGTGTCATATGGATACTTCGTTACATATATTGCGTTAAGTTAGCATGAGTGTATTACATGTTTAAACAGCCATTTTTCCTTCGGCTTCAGTTTTGCACACGACACCTACTTGTTGTTGTCGCTTTCACCCTAGAAGCGGTGAGGTGATTTTTTTGAGAATAATATGTTATTACTATGCTATCAGCTTTGCCTGGTACACTTGGTACAACTGTCTGCACACTGAGAGCTGCACACTCTAAGAATAACCTAACACAAGGTTGCTGGGAGGCCTGATCCTCGCACCACATTAGACATAACACAAATAATGTTGATGCCAACATTTTGGGCTCTACGCGGGTTTAAGATAGAGTTACACGGAATGAACGTAGACACTTGGTGCTGCGCATGAAGAGAGCTGGTAGCTGTTGATGTGATCTACTCCTACTGACATTTAGAGGTATGGGTCCGCCTGAAAAAAAGCCCGAATGAGACCTTCTTAGATATAAAATAATATGCTAAATAGGGTGCGCGAAATATAGGTGATATAGATTTCTATAGATTTTGCATTGTAACATGCTATCACCGTTTGCTTACTATGGATTAGTGACTATGCTGCTAACTCTGATTTTTATAATCTGCATTTTGGTATTATACAAGATACTGCGTTTGAGAACTTTGCATTGAATAATAAATATTTCAAACTTGCACGTGTGTTCTTTGACTCTCAGTTTTGGTTTGAAATGATTATATAACGAAAGAGTGTTCATGTGTTCCACGATTCCTGAGGTATTCTAAAGATCATGTTCTGGTTTGTCTAAGACATGGATCATTTTATAATGATCCATGAGACACTGTAGCTAGCTAGGTAAGGGGATTTCTTATACTGAGATGAGTTTTGGATCATCCTAACTCACTGAGGTTCTAGATCTCTATGCACAGTTCTGTGGGAGAACGGAAACCCTGCTACACAACCTGAACATTTGAATTCTAGTGGGCTACGAAGTGCGGATATTGACACCAGGTCGCACAGGGCCCTCCGGGGCACAGAACCCAATATGGCGGGCAAGCAAGACGGAGACCGGCGGAAGACCAAGATCACCGGCAGGGGCAGTGTGACGCAGGCGGATAGTATCGAACGATTCACCCAGCCGAGGGGATCACCCGGTACCATCCCTAAAACTACCAGAGGGGCGAATGTGACTTTTGAAGACCCAGAGGAATTGAGCCTTCAAGTCGTCATAGGCGCCATTGCTGGCATGAAAACTTCAATCGGACAACAATACGAGGCTCTGGCTTTAAAGTTGGATACCGTGGCTGTGAATGTCACCTTAATCAGGGCGGACCTCTACAAAACGAACGAGAAGGTAAAATCCCTAGATTTGGCCACAGCCAGTCTCACTACCGACGTTTCTGACTTGCAAACGGAGGTCCGTAATTTGCAAACTGCCAACGAACAGTTTGCCCGCCGATTGGGGGATTCCGAAAGGCGTGCAAGGCGGAATAACATACGCATTATTGGTATTCCTGAAAAATCAGAAGAAACCGCAACGGATCTTTTTGTGGAAGATCTGGCCC